>NC_064267.1:38220000-40620000 GCF_003254725.2 Canis lupus dingo | reverse complement strand
AAGAATAGTACATTTGAAAGTATAATAACTCTGAGTTTTTACATACAGCCCCAACCATTCTCTGGTAGAAGATGCTCATTTCAAAATTTATCTCTCGTATTTTCCCGAGATGGCATGTTAGTAGCTAATAAGTATATCTTAAAAAGTGATTTTGCCCTCAACTCTGTTTTTTTTTTAAGAACTAAGCTTTTACCTTATTCTAGTCCTATCTAAACTTTGAAATACATATGTACTATCAAAACAAGCATATCTTTGCCACATCAATTATTTCTGAAACTCCAGAAAGGTAAAAATTTTTATACTTGAAATTCTCACATATTCCTAACACAATTGAATGACAGTCAATTAATAACTTACATAACGGCATTGATGTCACAAGCTTCATTGGCCAGCTGTTGTGTGAAGCCCATGATAGATCCGGGAGGAACCATATGTTCTGTATATCGAAGACAGCAATCAAAGTTGCTTGCTGCTGAAAAGAAATTAAAAGGATTGAGTCCACATGGATGAATGTATCCTGTAATAGCTATCATGGAACTACTTGAAGTTGTGATTGTATATGGTAAAGAAACTACTTAGAGAAACAGTTCCAATGTCTTTGAGGCCTGATTTAATGTAGTTTCCAGCTCTCTTAAAAAAAAAAAAAAAGGCTTATGTGATGGGCGATTTGGGTTCAATAATATAGTTTAGAAGCCTATGACTTCTAACAAAAGGAATATCTTTAGTGAGAAACACAAACTGATAGTCTTTTATTTAAGATCATTATAACCACTCAAGAATAGGAGTATCTTCCACTTGGAGAAATACCTATAATCTTCCAAATTCAGAAAATGAATAAATATGGAGATTTCAGCCTATTACTTGGCTACCAAGCATTGAGAGGAGGGGAATGATAAGAAGTTACAAAGGAAAATGCAATTCATAGGAGCTGCAAAAGCACTTTGCAACTGTATTGGTGGAAATATTTTATTTTGGCCATAAAAATTCAATACATGCATTTTCAGGAATGCACCTGTTGCTAAAAGGGATGTACTCGCATAGTCAAAAAGCAATATTCAGACACTACCCCAGGTTAAATTATAACCTACTGTAAGGTAAGGGATAAATACTATCTCTAAGTTGGCAAAAAATAGCCCAAAACCATGTAAGGATGGAGAAGTCAGATTCTATAATCTGCCCCTAAAGGATGAGTTTTGAACTCTACTAAAACTATTTAGGTGGAAAGTGAAAATGTTGGAAAAGTGGGACTGCTACCTGCATTTCAGAATGACCTCATTCACTGGTAACATTACACAACTTACATCACTCCCAGAAATAGCACTTAGGCCTTGTTTTGGACCTTGAGGGTCTCTAAGAGTCCAGCCTGCACCAAATATCTGCTGGGATTGACAGCAGAGAAAAAGCCTAATCACCAGCAATAACCGTTCCCTCCTTACTCACCAATGAGCTGACAACTCCCATCACTTCCGAAGACTTTCTAGCACCCTCCCATTCCTTGGGGACACCCACGTGAGCTCAAGGCTTAGAGGAGAATGAAAACAGTTCTTCTACCTGTGTTAGCAGAAAGAGTGATACTTACCTTCTGACTTGCTGCAGAGGTGGAGTAGCAGCACTGACATCATCAAAGCAGCCAAGAGCAAATTCTTGCTACTGCACATCATTTTCAGCTCAAAGAATAGATCTGCTCAGTGCTGGGTACCCAGTGCCCTGAGAGTGCTGCTAGGTTCTGATAGCAGCCTGGGTCTGGGATGGCCCTACTTATAGCAAATATTGGGAATGTACACAGAAGGCGTGTTCTAACATGGGTTTTCCCCCATTGATCAACCTGCCCCATCATGTCGTCACAAAGAAAAACCACAGGGAAAACTTCCTGCCTTTCCCTAATGTTGGGAAGCCGTGAAGGTCAGGGTGAGGGGGTGGTGTTTGAGAAGGGGAAAAGCCTGCTAAATCCTTTGGGTTTTCAAAGAGGAAAGAGGGAAAAGCAGCACTGCCCTGTGGCTCTGAAATGTTTTTCATGTAGTTTTAATTTAATCTTTTGTTTCTGAAAAGAGAGGACAAGGATTAACAAGGATACAAAGGTCAGCCCTACACAGAAACATTACAGGACTCTATTGTTACATTCTATTTGCTTTCAGAGTCAACTGGGAGCAGGAGGATGAGGTGGAATGCCAGGCATACTTGGGGATGCATTTATAATTGCATAGTTGGTGCTCAGCTGTCACCAAGACCTGGAATTTCTAGGCTACCATTCAGATTAGGTAATATGGCAATGCTATAGTAGTGTTCCTAATTTTGGTGGAAAATACCAGCCTCAAATAAGACTCAATCCTCAGCTTCATCATGTCAATTCTAAGAATCTTCTACATTTGCATGACTCTAATCAATATTGCAGCCCAGAAAATAATCCCCACATGCCCTTAACTCTGCATGCTGAGGTAGTTACATAACTTAATACAAAGCCTCAGAAGGGTTGAAGAAAAAGAGACAATCAACAAAATCAATGTCAAATAATAATAATAATGATCATAATGTACTATGACTCCATAACCTATGGTGGTGTAATGAGAACTCTCCACAAAGGAGAATGAATATTAGTGTATGCTAAGGATTAGGTTTGTAAGAAGAGTTTTTGGAGGTAAGAGATTTTTTTATCCCATCACAGGCATGGGTTACACATATATACATATACTTTAAAATTCCTAGAATTGTACATCAAGAGAAAAAAATGACTTGTATTTCATGATTATTTAAAAAACACTGAAATCATTAAACAAAAACTCTCCACTACACACAAATATATTGAAAGTAAATGGGTCAAAAAAGATATACCATATAAACAATAAACAAAAGAAAACTGGAGTTTCTATGTCTATATCTGGAAAAATAGATTTTTAAAAAATGTGTTACTATAGGTAAAGAAGGAGTTCCATAATAATAAAGGATCAATCCATTGGGAAGACACAAGAATTATGACTATACATACACCTAATAACAGCACCCAAAAATACATGAATCTAACCTGACAGACTCAAAAGAAGGAATAAAAGTTCAACAGTAAAAGTCAAATATTTCAATACTATTTTTCAATAATGAATAGGAAAACCAGACAGAAAATCCACAAACAACACTGTAGACCAACAAGACCCAACAGACATCTGTAGAACACCCTACAACATAGTAGATATCCTTCTCAAGTGCACATAGAACATTCTCCAAGATAAATCCTATGCTAGGTCATAGAGCAAGTCTTAATAAGTTTAAAAGGATTGAAATCATACAAAGCATGCTTTCAAATCACAATGGGATTAAATTAAAATCAATAACAGAAGGAACTTTGGGAAATTTATAATCAGATGTGCATGTTAAATGACACCTTCCTATATAGCCAATGTGTCAGAGAAGAAATAATAAAGAAAGTAAAAAATACTTTGAAATGAATAAAAACACAGCATACCAAAATTCACGTGGAACAGTGAAAGTACTGCTCAGAGGGAAACTTACAGCAAGGATACATGAAATAAGAAATAGCAAAACAACAGAGGAAATCAGTGGAACTAAAAGTTGGTTCTTTGAAGAGGTCAACAATATTAACAAGCATGAACTAGACTAAACAAGACAAAGCAGGTGTGGGGGTGCAGGGAGTGAGAGAACTCAAATTGCTAAACTCGGGAATGAAAGAGAGGTCATCACTACCAATTGTAAGAAATAAAAAGGACTATGAACAATTGTATCGCAACAAGTTAGATAGTAGAGATGAAAGGGACAAATTAGTAGAAAGATACAAATTCCTGAAACTAACTCACATAAGCATTAGAGTTTAAAAAGCTCCATAACAAATAAAGATATCACATCCGTAACTAAAAATATTTCCATAAAGAAAAAGCCCAGACCCATACAACTTCACTAGTAAATTCTACCAAACATTCAAAGAAAAATTAAAACCAATTCCTTCACAGGCTTTACCAGTAAGTAAAGGAAGAAGGAACAATGTCTAGCTCATTCTACAAGGACCAAAGTAAGATAACAACATCACAAGAAAGTAAAACTACCAGCCAGTATTCCTTGTCATTATAGACACACACAAAAATACTCAGCAAAACATTAGTAAACTGTATCCAGAAACATATAAAAAGGATCACACAAGCAAGAGGGATTTATCCTAGGAAATGTAATACATAATATTAACTGAATTTTTTAAAAGTATGAAATGTATTTGACAAAACCCAACACTCTATTATAATAAAAACACTCAACAAACTAGGAAGAGCATAGAACTTCCTCAACCTGATAAAGGTTATCTATGAACAATTCCACAGCTAATCTTATACTTACTGTTGAATGACTGAATGATTTCCTCCTGAGATCAAGCCCAAGACAAGGATGTCCATTCTCACCAGTTCTATTCAAAATTGTACTGGAGATTCCAGCCAGGACAACTAGACAAGAGAAGGAGAAGGCACCCAGACTGGAAAGGAAGTTGTAGCGATTTTATTTGCAGATGACATGATCTTATATATAGAAAATCCTGAAGAAACCACTAAAAAACAACTACTGGAACTAGTAGGTTCATCAAGGTTGCAAGATCTGAAATCAATATACAAAAATCAATTGTATTTCTAGACACTCTCAATGTTCATTGATAATAATGTTCACCTGAAAATAAAATTTAAAAACAGTCACTTTTGTAATTAAAAAAGAATTTAAAAAGAATAAATTAATTCTTTTTTAATTTGAATTAAAAAATAATAAAATATCTAGGCATAAATTTAACAAAAGATGTGGAAAATATAACTAAAACTACAAAATATTATTAAAGAAGACTTTTTTAGATCTTTAAAAATTTATACATTAAGAGACATACGGAGAGAGGCAGAGACATAGGCAGAGGGAGAAGCAAGTTCCCTGAGGGGAGCCCAATGTGGGACTTGATCCCAGGACACCAGGATCACGACTTGAGCCGAAGGTAGATCCTCTCAACCCCTGAGCCACCCAGGTGTACCAAGACTTCTAAATAGATGAAAAGGCTTCCCAGGTTATAAACTGGAAAGATGACATTGTTAACATGGCACTAGCCCCCCCCCCCCGCCCCCAATCTGCAGATTCAACACAATTCGTATCAAAATTCCAGCTGGCTTATCTGCAGAAATAGAAAAGCCAATACCCAAATTCATACGGAATTACTAGAGATCCCAAATGCCCAGAACAAACCCAACACAGAAAAGGAAGAATAAAGTCAGAGGACTTACAGTTCTTGATTCCAAAACTTACTGTAAAACTACAGTAATTAAGACATGTGGTACTGGCATAAGTGTACACATGTAGATCAATGGAAAAGAATTAAGAGTCCAGATATAAACACCCTTGTTTAGTCAACTTATTTTTCTTTAGTGGTGCCAAGATCCTTAAATGGAAGAAAAAAGGTCTTTTAACAATCATCACATGGTTTCCTTCATACGGGGAATATTATAGAAAATAGTGAAAGGGATCATAGGGGAAAAGAGAGAAAATGAGTGGGAAAAATCAGAGAGGGTGACAAAACATAAGGGACTCCTAACTCTGGGAAATGAACAAGATGCAGTGGGAAGAGAGGTGGGCGGGGGGATGGGGTGACTGGGTCATGGGCACTGAGGTGGGCACTTGATGGGATGAACACTGGGTCTTACACTATGTGTTGGCAAATCGAACTCCAATAAAAAATACAAAAGAAATCTATAAAGAACTTATCAAAATCAACCCAAGAAATAAACAATCCAGTCATGAAATGGGCAGGAGACATGAACAGACATTTCTCCAAAGGAGACCTATGCATGGCCAACAAGCCTATGAGAAAATGCTACGCATCACTTGTCATCAGGGAAATATAAATCAAAACCACAATGAGATACCATCTCACACCAGTGAGAATGGCTAAAATTAACAAGACAGGAAACAACAAGTATTGACAAGGATGTGGAGAAAGGGGAACCCTCTTGCAATGTTTGTGGGAATGCAAGCTGGTGCAGCTACTCTAAAAACAGT
Source organism: Canis lupus dingo (assembly GCF_003254725.2). Classification (NCBI taxonomy): domain Eukaryota; kingdom Metazoa; phylum Chordata; class Mammalia; order Carnivora; family Canidae; genus Canis; species Canis lupus. The sequence continues at coordinate 40,613,982 of NC_064267.1, read as the reverse complement.
GTAGAGGTTCCTCAAGAAGTTAAAAATAGAGCTACCCTATCACCAGTTATAGTACTATTGGGTATTTACCCTAAAGATAGAGATGTAGTGAAATGATGGGACAACTGCACCCCAATATTCATAGCAGCAATATCCGCAGTGGCCAAACTGTGGAAGGAGCCATGATGTCCTTTGAGAGATGAATGGATAAAGAAGATATGATCTATATACACAATGGAATAGTACTCAGCCACCAGAAAGGATGAATACCCACCATTTACATCTATGTGAATGGAACTGGAGGGTATTATTCTGAGAGAAAGAAGTCAGTTGGGGAAAGACAATCATCATATTGTTTTACACACATGTGGAATATAAGAAATAGTGAAAGGGGCTATAAGGGAAAAGAGAGGGACTGAGTGGGGAAAAATTAGAGAGGAAGACAAACCATGAGAGACTCCTAACTGGGAAACGAACAAAGGGTTGCAGAAGGGAGGTCGTTGGGGGGATGGGGTAAGCTCGGTGATGGGCACTAAGGAGGGCACTTGATGGGATGAACACTGGGTGTTATATACTATATGTTGGCAAACTGAATTTAAATAAAATATTTTTAAAAAACAACAACAAATGGTGCTGGGACAACTGGATATCCACATGTTGAAGAATGATGTTCACCCCTTACCTCACAACATGCACAAAAATTTTTTTTTTTTTTTTTTTTTTTTTTTGATAGTCACAGAGAGAGAGAGAGGCAGAGACACAGGCAGAGGGAGAAGCAGGCTCCATGCACTGGGAGCCTGATGTGGGATTCGATCCCGGGTCTCCAGGATCGCGCCCTGGGCCAAAGGCAGGCGCCAAACCGCTGCGCCACCCAGGGATCCCAACATGCACAAAAATTAACACAAAATGGATCATAGACCTAAATATAGGTGCTAAAATTATGAAATTTCTTCATAGCAGCAATATCCGCAGTGGGAGAAGAAAACTCAGGAGTAAATCCTCATGATTTACTCCAAACTTTGAAAAATAGTTTAACAGTGCCTCAAACAGTTAATCATAGAATTACCATATGATTCTGCAATTTTACTCCTAGGTATACATCCAAGATCAGTGATAACACATGCCCACACAAAAACTTGTACATGAGTGTTCATGGCAGCGTTATTCATAATGACCAAAAAAGTGGAAACAAACCAAATGTCATCAACTGATGAAAAGGTAAATAAAATATGGTAAATGTGTACCATGGAATACTATTTAGCAATAAAAATGAAGTACTGATGGATACAATAAGACGAATAAGTCTTAAAAACACTGTACTAAGTGAAAAAAAAACTGAGCATAAAAGGCCTTGTATTATATGATTTCATTTGTATGAAATGTTCAAAAGTGGTAAGTCTATAGAGTCAGGAAGTAGAATAGTGATTGTCTGGGGTAGGGTGGAGTGTCAGGGGAAAGGGAGGGGATGGAGACAGATTGCTAAGGGGTATGTGGTTTCTTTTATAATCTAAAAATAGGTGATAGTGAGGGTTGCATAACACTATGAGCATACTGAGACACAAATTGTGCACTTGGAAAGAGTGAATTTTATGGTATATGGTTAAGATATAATCCTAACAAGGCTCATAACAACAATAAAAAATTCTCCACCTACCTAGGTCTAACACCCGCACCAGTCCACAGATCCTCACTCCTTCTTTATGACTGCCTGCAGTCTGTCTACATTTTTACTTCTTCCTCCATTCCTGTTGTCTCTCCTTTTCTCTTCCCTCTCTCTCACCTCTGAATTACACTGGCTTTTTGAACAGGTTATTTGGGTACTTTTTTTACATTGATTGAAATTGCATTTCCCAATGCTTACTTTGATAGATGGGTCACTTAAAATTTTTTTTTTAATGTGACCTTCAACTGAGTTTTTTTTTTTTTTTTTTTTGGTCAATGAACATGTTAATGAGAAATTTAACCTAAAATTATTTCAAACCTAATTTATTAGAAAGCTATTTATCACACTGGAATGTACTTTCTGGCTATTCTTTCCAAATATCTCAGACATATTCCTAAGTCCTAATTCCTATATGTAGTAGACTCTTGGTATCTTTCTCTTCTTCCTTACCCACTGCCAAAATTGACAAGAGTCTTACGTGGCAAGTACTAAGTGGTATATACAGATGGCTAGAACATGACTAGCTTACAATAACAGAATTAAACACAACACAAGTAACTATAACATGAGGCAATATGGTGTAAGTGTCATGTTCATATTACATAAAATATTCTCATAGAAATTGTTCACAAAATGTGATCACTTAAAAGTTACTTAAATCCCCCTCCATTTTTATGACAGATGAACATAAGACATGTCATCCTGATTAATGCGGTGCCCATCAAAAACTAGTTCCTTTATAATAGGGTTCCATGAAAACTTTTTTAGAAGATAGTAGGAGTTCTTTTTAAAACAGCATTTATTGAGCACCTACCAGGTGCCAGATATTTTTAGTAGAGAATGTGCTGTGCAAGCAAAGAAGCATGAGGTTTGCTTCCAACAAGGAGGGGTGCACAAAAGACCACCATCCCTGAGCTCTCTGGTTTCCATACAGTGGGGCCTGTCACACAGCTGAGCTCCAGTGACAAAAATGAATCTTACCATGGTGTTTGAATTGTACAAATTATAGAACTTCTAAGCTGGAGAAGCACAGAGACCTTCTAGTTCAACATCTAATTTTAAAGATGAGGACACCAAAGCCAGAGAGACATTTGACTTCATCAGTGTGGAACCAGAAGAACCAGAGCTGGATCCAGAAATTACACCTTCTCTCTAAGTCAGTGAATTGTTCCTCATTTCCCCTTCAAAGATTTATTATCTGATTATCAGATGGATGGTATTACATATTATTATCTTTCACTTTCATTTCTTTCAGATAGTAATACAAGTTGTAGTTTCCATACAGGCTTAATCATACAGACCAAATACTAAGGTACTATAGAGATCACTAAAAATAAGAATAATAAACCACAACTTCCACGGAGGATAGCAACAATAAGAATTCCCACAATGGGTACTTAAAATGAACCAAATATCTTGTTTCTTGGCATCTTAGTTTGGATTCCCTGAAAACAAAACCTCAGGTGCAGATCATTTATTTGAGTGATAAGTCCAAGAAACAAGAGTGAAGCAGGAAGGTGGAGGGAGGAAAAAGCTTTCAGGGCCATTCTCTGGGCACCGGAGAATTGTTTCCACTAGAACCCCTGAAAAACAAACAGATGCCTTGGAATTATCCCCCTGAAAGATGGCAGACAGAGGATCTGTCAGCTGGCTCACATCCCTTGTTAGTTGAGGGCTGTCCCCAGGAGTATTAATCCCCCTATATATTTAAGCTTTCCTTGATAGGGGAAAGAAGGGTCTAGCATTCTCCCTCAGCCCTGAGAACTTCCTAGAGCAGAAAGACAAGTAGAATTTAAGGTAAGTTATTGTCAGTGTGATGTGATCTCACCTCATTCCACCACAGCTGAGGCTGAAATCAACAGTGGCTGAAAAGATGTGATATAGGGTCCAGAGGTACCTGCTACCATTGGTTTAGTAAAGCTTTTTTAGAAACAGAAATTTTGGGTAGGTAATTGTGAAGAACTATCATCCGTGCTAAAGTCAGATGATTCCTCCATAGTCTCCAGGAACACAGCCTCGTTTTGTAAAAGTCTTCTCCTAAACATACTGCATATCCATAGCTCTGCTTTCTTTCATCCTGAGATAAATTCATTATAAATTTGGCTTATAAATTCATTATAAATTCATTACGCTGCAAAGATGTGTAGTCATTCTAGAAATACTTATTTACTGGATTCAGGAAAACCAAGGCCTAATGGTTCTGAGATTCACAAAAAGGCCTCAGAAGATCATCATTACCACCAAAGGGATAGTCAAGAAAAGTGTAGCCAAGGAATGTCACTTTGACCTGTAGAGATAGCCAGAGACAAAGTGCTTGGGGTCAGTGCAAACATCACGAGGCAAAACATAAAGCTAAAGAAGGGCTTCTACTCTCAGCTTCAGTCCCAACATTAAATAGGATACACTCATCAAATATAATATTTTATCAAATTCTTAAGGGGATAGATTAGATACCGGTTTTCTAAAAATATATTATGATGTTATTCTATAATAGCCACCGAGAGACTCATGCATAAATTGCTTCTTTTCAAGAGCCAAAAGTGATACCACTGAGAGATCGCTAAAGCATTGGTTGCAGGTCAGTTAGACCAGGAAGCCAGTTCTTTTCTGAATTCCTGCAGGATTGTTTAAACCCAAGTAAAGAACCTCTGTAAATAGTCATATGATAAGTGGCACTATTATTTCAAGAGGGCAGCCTTGAGGGTCACCATGTAAATTTTTGAGGGAACATTTGGACACCCCCTTGAGTCAATGACCAAAGAAAGTGGTGTATGTTATGTGTGTGCAAACAGTATACTCCTTTTTTAGCCTACTGAGAGTCCATCCAGTTGAGATTTAGTTTCTCTGTAGAAAGAGGAATTAACATAAACATCAGCTCATCCCTCTCTGTATTGTTTATCCTGACTGAGAAGCTCTTCAATTGCCTCCAGCTTCCTACATATTCAGTTTCTGTGTAGTCACAACAGAGGAGCCCCCAGTAATCACATGTGGGAAGAAATCAACAGGGTTGTTCTAGGACTCATACATGTAACCAGCAGATGCAAACCAAGACAAAGGTTCCCATGCAGGGCCATAGAACATCACCTTTCCCAAAGCCAGCCAATCAAATAGTACAAAGATGGAGTAATGAGGCTGGTCAAAGGAGAAGATGACATTCCTTCCCTGCCTTGACATCTTCTCCAGGAGAAAAAAAGCTGCATTTGATGGTCTGGCATCCAAGCCAGTGGTGGGCTCATCCAGAAACAGAGACAGTTGGATCTGTAATCACTTCCATTCCAATACCAGTCTTCTTTCTGTCTCCTCCAGACATACCCCAAATAAGCTGGTTTTCCATCTTGGGGTCCACCACTTTGAGTGCAGCTCTTGAATGATTTTGTTAAATGTGTTCCTTTTTTTGTCTGACTGCTGACATTTAACGAAAACATTGCTGAAAATCCCATTTTCTCTTACCACCAAAGTCCCCATTGTGTTATCATCTTAGACTACAGAACCTGTGGTATTTTTGAAGTTGGCATGTTGTGGGGTTCCATTTAGCAGAATATCTCCAGAGACACAACAGGGCTCCTTCTTTGCAGCAATGATGCCTCATAATGAAGATTTGCCCCCCAATAGAGGGTCTCAGGGTAACGTTATGATGAGGTTTCATCACTCCATGGACATTCTTCAATAAATTCTTCTCAACAGACTAGGAAGTCACACTTCCCTTTCACTCAATAGCAGATATTAGGAGAACATAACACAGACCAAACATCCCAAAGTCTTTGGAGGGCCCAGAAGGAGACCATTGGTGCTTGTTACTGACACCGGGAAATGGAAATGTTCTTTGCAGACATCCAAAAAATTAGTTTCTCCACTGTGCTTCCATGGGATGAAATGAATCTTTCCCATAGAATTCTCATAGAACTCTGTCTTATGGGAGTGCTGTCGTCATTTCTTTCCTGCTGTGGAAAATCATCTCTACTTAGTCTTGAATTTAAAAAAAAAAAAAATATATATATATATATACACACACACACACGCAAATACACACACACAGATGCATGCACACACATATACAAAGGGCAAAATAAGAGGGAAGGGACAGAGAATGCGATCTATTATATCACTCAAAGGAAAGATCCAGAAAGGATGCCTCATTTACAAGGACCCTCTTGTGCACTGAAGAGGAAGTAGAGAAATCCATTCATTCATTCAACAAAGATTTATTGAGCATATCTAAGGAGAGTGGTTAGTGTAGTTACCTACCTTGCTCCACCAAGAGCTGTGCCTTGGAATCCAGGTTGAAGAAGGATTAAAAGCAAAACATCATGAGATTAAAATTCCCATAAGAAACAAGATAAATGCCATATGACCCACCCAAATTTCCAGTATTGATGCTGGGTGTGTGTTTATATGTGTGTAACAATGAGAAGACATTTAAATTTTCTAGGTGTACACTTAAAATATGGGCACCAATGACAAGTTGTGCTACAAGAAATATTCTTGATTTTCTATATTTGCAACACGTATGTTAACTTAAATTTCATCAGGTTAATGTGAAGTTTTACTTCTTAAACATTCCAAAGCATTGATTATATTTTCCTTGAAGGACTTTTCCCTGTTGAAATGCTGTGCTTGGCTTAGTAGAGTTTTCTTATAACCGTATTCAATGGAAAATGCGATAAATACTACTCAACAGGTTTTATGATTGATTTTAGTATGATAGTTCCTATGTGACAAACAGAAGTTAGCCCTTTATAAGATGCATGAGAAGGATTCTGAGGCTGAGTGCAGGACACTGAGGTATCATGATGTAGTAGAAATAGCTGCTGTGAGCCTCAGGGATGTGGCATAAGGACCGTATTCTTGTGGTGCCCGGAGTCATAGTGGCTCCTGATTTGTTTGAGTGGTTTTAATAAGATGAACATTTAGTCTTTTCCTTGCAAAAAGATTTTATCATGAAGACCAAGTGTATATGCCAAGCTGAATACATAAATCTTCAAGTGCCTTTTCTTGAAAGTTGAAAAAATATCTATAAAGCATAATATAAAAAGAGCAGAGCTTTAAACATTTTCCGGCACTTTTTAAAAAATAGCACCACTGGGGCCCCTGGGTGGCTCAGTCAGTTAAGTATCTGCCTTCTGCTTGGGCCCTGATCCCAGGGTACTGGGATCGAGCCCCGAGGTGGGCTCCCTGCTCAGCAGGGAGTCTGCTTCTCCTTCTGCCTCTGCCCCTCCCCACACCCTGCTTGCATTCTCTCTCTCTCTCTCTCTCTAAAATAAATAAATAAAATCATTTTTAAAAATTAAAAATTAAAAAATATTACCATAATGCATACTCTATTGAAAGAAAAAAGATATTAAAGAAGTCAAAAAAGAAACACAAAGATTAATTAGAAACTCACTATCCTAGAGATTTAAGTGTTACAAAAATTTTTGTATAACCTTCTAGACTTATGTCTATTCATATATTTAACCTAAGTTGGAGCATAGCATACATGTGTTTAAAAGCCTATTCTTTTAGGCTTTTAATATTCTTTTAATAGACTCTTTTAATAAAGATAGTCAAATATTCATATCAAAAAATGTACTCTATGTACCATCATCTTAAATAGTAGTATGGTATATAGATAACTCATTTCATGGTTATCTGTAATTTAATCCCCTAGGTTGTTTCTAACTTTTTGGTTGTTGTAAACAGTACTATGAAGAATGTTCTATGGATGAAACTTTGTACATATTCTTAATCACTTTCTTAGAATAAGCTCAAGAAATGGAATTTTAGGGTCAAGAAACATGTGTATACTTAACGGTTTTGAGATTGCAAAGCAACCTACAAGAAATCTAAGTGGATGGACCCATCCATTCTAAATTGTGGAAACAACTAGATCTAATTCTCCATTAAATATACATCTAAATGTGGCAAATGCCTGAATGCTATCAGCTACAGTAATATGTCCCAGCTTCTGCCTCATTAACTGTGGGGATTTTTTTTTTTTCTGGCACAAAAAGAATATGCTGTGAAATGTATATGCCATGCCCTGAAACCTTAAAGTAAATATTTTGCCAGGACATCGAAGAACCAGAAGAGAGCCAATGAAAAGGAAGAGGGCAGTGCCTATCAATCCCGTACTTTCCAAAGGAACCTCTGGGTACTGAGTGTATTTACTTAACTGATTAGAGGTTTTAAATATCTAACTGAGTTATTGCTCTGATGATGAAATCTTGGTTGCTCCCTATTGTAAACTTGAAAATTCCCCTGCATGCTTTCTCAAAGCTGACATGAAGGAGCCAGCTATAATAATCTGAGTAGGCAGAGAATAATTTGCTAAGGAATGCTGCTTAGTCAGGACATGGATGGGGACCGGGGCCACATGTTCCTTCAGAGGACACATTTTCCTTTTGTTTTTTATTTATTTATTTATTCATTTTATTATATATATTTTTTTATTAGAGTTCAATTTGCCAACATATAGCATAACACCCAGTTCTCATCCCGCCAAGTGCCCCCCTCAGAGCCCATCACCCAGTCACCCCAACCCCTCACTCACCTCCCCTTTCACTACCCCTTGTTCATTTCCCAGAGTTAGGAGTCTCTCATGTTTTGTCACCCTCTCTAATTTTTCCCCATTCATTTTCCCTTCTTTCTCCTATAATCTCTTTCACTATTTCTTATATTCCCCATATGAGTGAAACCATATAATGATTGTCCTTCTCTGATTGACTTACTTCACTCAACATTATACCCTCCAGTTCCAACCACATCGAAGCAAATGGTGGGTATTTGTCGCTTCTAATGGCTGAGTAATATTCCATTGTGTATATACACCACATCTTCTTTATCCATTCTTCTTTCCGTGAACACCAAGGCTCCTTCCACAGTTTGGCTATTGTGGACATTGCTGCTATAAACATTGGGGTGCAGGTGTCTCGGCCTTTCACTGTGTCTGTATCTTTGGGGTAAACACCCAGTAGTGCAATTGCTGGGTCGTAGGGTAGCTCTAGTTTTAACTCTTAGAAGAACCTCCACACAGTTTTCCAGAGTGGCTGCACCAGTTCACATTCCCACCAACAGTGCAAAAGGGTTCCCTTTTCTCCACATCCTCTCCAACGTTTGTTGTTTCCTGTCTTGTTAATTTTCCCCATTCTCACTGGTGTGAGGTGGTATCTCATTGTGGTTTAGATTTGTATTTCCCTGATGGCAAGTGATGCGGAGCATTCTCTCACGTGCTTGTTGGCCATGTCTATGTCTTCTTTGGTGAAATTTCTGTTCATGTCATTTGCCGATTTCATGATTGGATTGTTTGCTTCTTGGATGTTGAGTTTAATAAGTTCTTTGTAGATCTTGGATACTAGCCCTTTATCTGATATGTCATGCAAATATCTTCTCCCATTCTGTAGGTTGTCTTTTGGTTTTGTTGACTGTTTCTTTTGCTGTGCAGAAGCTTTTTATCTTGATGAAGTCCTGATAGTTCATTTTTGCTTTTGTTTACCTTGCCTTCATAGATGTATCTTGCAAGAAGTTACTGTGGCTGAGTTCAAAAAGGGTGTTGCCTGTGTTCTCCTCTAGGATTTTGATTGGTTTTTGTCTCACATTTAGATCTTTCATCCATTTTGGGTTTATTTTTGTGTATGGTGCAAGAGAGTGGTCTAGTTTCATTCTTCTGCATGGGGATGTCCAATTTTCCCAGCACCATTTATTGAAGAGACTGTCCTTTTTCCAGTGGATATTCTTTCCTGCTTTGTCAAATATTAGTAGTCCATGAATATAGACCAATATCCCTGATGAACATGGATGCAAAAATTCTCATCAAGATACTAGCCAATAGGATCTAACAATACATTAAGAAGATTATTCACCATGACCAAGTGGGATTTATCCCCAGGATGCAAGGTTGGTTCAACAGTCATAAAACAATCAACATGATAGATCACATCAATAAGAGAAAAAACAAGAACCATATGATCCTCTCAATAGATTCAGAGAAAGCATTTGACAAAATACAGCATCCATTCCTGATCAAAACTCTTCAAAGTGTAGGGATAGAGGGAACATTCCTCAGCATCTTAAAAGCCATCTATGAAAAGCCCACAGCAAATATCATTCTCAATGGGGAAAAACTGAGAGCCTTTTCCCTAAGATCAGGAACACGACAGGGATGTCCACTCTCATCACTGCTATTCAACATAGTTCTAGAAGTCTTAGCCTCAGCAATCAGACAACAAAAAGAAATAAAAGGCATTCAGATTGGCAAAGAAGTCAAACTCTCCCTCTTCGCAGATGACATGATACTGTACATAGAAAACCCAAAAGACTCCACCCCAAGATTGCTAGAACTCATACAGCAATTTGGCAGTGTGGCAGGATACAAAATCAATGCCCAGAAATCAGTGGCATTTCTATACACTAACAATGAGACTGAAGAAAGAGAAATTAAGGAGTCGATCCCATTTTCAATTGCACCCAAAAGCATAAGACCCTAGGAATAAACCTAACCAAAGAGGTAAAAGGTCTATACCCTAAAAACTACAGAACATTTTTGAAAGAAATTGAGGGAGACACAAAGAGATGGAAAAATATTCCATGCTCATGAATTGGAAGAATTAATATTGTGAAAATGTCTATGCTACGCAGGGCAATTTACACATTGAATGCAAGTCCTATCAAAATATCATGGACTTTCTTCAGAGAGTTGGAACAAAAAAATCTTAAGATTTGTGTGGAATCAGAAAAGACCTGGAATAGCCAGGGAAATATTGGAAAATAAAACCAAAGCTAGGGGCATTACACTGCTGGATTTCAAGTTGTACTATAAAGCTGTGATCATCAAGACAATGTGGTACTGGCACAAAAACAGACCCATAGATCAAATGGAACATTTTCCTATTAGAGCCAGAAGTTCTCACTTGGTCCTTATAAATGACATCAGCTGGGATCCCTGGGTGGCTCAGCAGTTTAGCGCCTGCCTTCAGCCCAGGACGTGATCCTGGAGTCCCGGGATCGAGTCCCACGTCAGGCTTCCTGCATGGAGCCTGCTTCTCCCTCTGCCTGTGTCTCTGCCTCTCTCTCTCTCTCTTTCTCTCTCTTTCTCTCTCTGTCTCTCTCTCTCTCTGTCTCTCTCTCTCTCTCTCGGTCTATCATGAATAAATAAATAAAATCTTTAAAAAAATAAATGACTTCAGCTAAATGACCAGCATGTCAACATGTTTCGAGTTCTATAATGTTTAGATACTTCAGTATTATGTAAGTTCAGACCCTCCTGCAGAGAAAGATTCAGTGTCCATTTGTTAGACATTTCTGGAGTTATTCTAGGAAAGACTGAACCTTGATCATTTATTTAAGACAATCTGTATCTACGAAGAATACGATCATGAATGTTTGCAAAAATGACATGCAGAACTGTTGGTTGCAGCACTGTGTAGGACAGGAAAGAAAATGAAAATACCCAAATTGCTAATAATAAAGCAGTGATTAAATTATTTATAGGATTTCCATAGGATTGAAGAACATGTTGCCATTTAAATAATTTTGAAATATTTTTTGCACAGGTGGGGGGTGGGAATGCTAACAGAATAAAAATTAAAAGAGTAGTAGGAAACAAAACTGTAAATAGCATGCTAATCCATTATAGGAAATTGTGTAACTTATACTTATGAATTTAAAAAAAGAAAAAAGACTGGAAGGAAATTCACCAAATGAAAACATAAATTACCTCTACTACTGGGAGGCTCTCTCCACTTATTTTTTTTCTGTATTTATCAATTTTTATAGTGAACACATATTGCTTTTATAATCAAAGTTTATTCTTTGATTTGATATAAAAAATTCCTCATTTCCCAGTATAATTAACTTAGAAATATGATCATAAAGAGCTATTTTATTCATAGTTTTAATATTATTAGTAAAAATTGCCACTGGAAGAGAATGAATGGCCTTATTTTTTTAAATACCTTGTATTAGCCTTTTGTGACAATAGTACAATAAGTCTTGCAAAATTTTCACTGCCCTCTTAACTTCATGGATGGCCTTAGAAGAGACATAACTATTTCAGGAGTTCATTGATAATATATTTTATGTTGTAATTTGCAGGATAAAATAGGTGAAAGATAACTAGAAATAGTTTACATGAGCTGGTAGCTGTTTCAAAATTTAGTTGTGAAGTTACTTTCTTAGGTTAGGAAAATATGTCCATAAAACAGTTTCAGAAACAAAGATTACTTTGTTGATGGGGGCTAAAGAATAACTAACCATACCAAAAACTTGCTGTGTGATTGGGCAAGTCAGTGTACTTTCTGGGTCTTAGCATCTCTATCAGAAAATAAACAATGTGCAAATATCTGCTCTCTCAATTCTCTTTTGTAAGTGATGAACTATTCAATGTCATAAAATAATTATTGTATAGATCTTATTAATTAGCAAATTTATTTCCAGTAAATAAGAGATATCTATGAAGTCTTATAGTATTATAGCCTTATGATTTTTTTGTGGTAAGAATATTTAAGATTTAGTCTCTTGGCAACTTTGAAGTATATAATATAGTATCATTGACTATAGTCACAATCTGGGATTCATCTTCTAACCGCAACTTTGTACCCTTTGACCATCATCTCCCCCAGTTCCCCTGGCCCCTAGGCCCTGGTAACCACCACTTTCTCCCTCACCACCACCCTGTTTATACAAGTTCTGAATAACCTTATAAATTTAACTAGTTTATAGTAAGCCAGTTTAACCAGTAGGCTTATAAACACTTCTACATTTCCTTGAATTTCACCACGATTTGACCCTAAGCAAGCATCCATTTTGAATCTTGTTATATTTCTTGACTGTGTTACTTTCCTCCATCTTAATGATCCATCCTTTCATAGTAGAAGTTAGACAAATCCCAAGATATCTTGTCACCTTCAACTACATACATACCATTTATGGCACATTTCCTCAGAGCTCACAGGTGCCCATTGGGAGTGAACCCAAAGATAGAATCAAATAAGCAACTGGAATGTTCCATCATGCCCTCCAGCTCAAGCTATGAGCTACTGATTTGCCTGGAGTCTATATGTCAGTTCAGGAAGATTACATGAATCATTATCTTGATTCAAAGATGTTTCGATTACTACTAGAACTAGGTGGGGTGATATAGTAGTTGGCCAGGGAGTGAAACCAGGAAGGCCAAAGCTTTGGACTCATTACTGAACGTGCTCACTGATTTGCTTCTGTCCTAAGACTTTAATCCAAGCCCACCATATGTAAGAGGGCTCAGGCGATTGATGGTAGATGGGCAAGAACAAAATATAGTCTATTCTGAAATAACAATCAGTTCAGTATCTCCAAAATAAACCCCAAAACAATTATGAAGGTCAACTAAAAGGATATACCCTAATCAATATCATAATCATTGAGCTTTAGCACCCTCTGAAACGTTTCTACCATTTTTCAGGACTGCTGTGTTCCCTAGGTAGTGACTCACAAATGAAAACCATCAGGCTTTTTAAACATCCATGTTATAAAGTTTTGTAGTAAAGAACTTTCTCCCACAGATGAGTCAAGTGCCACAGATGATTTTCACCCAAGCTGAAAGATGAGCAGGACCGTGGGGAGAATAAAAAGTTGAGAACCACTATAATATGATTTTAAGAAATTGTGAATCACACTGTAAAAGTCACTGGAGACTTTCCCCCAAAAAAACACTATTTGTTATGAATTAATAAAGATACACATTCATTTTCAGAAAGATGATTATAAAAATAGGAATGGGGAACTCAAGTCAAAGCACCATTAACCCTGGAGGGTTATGAAAGCCTTCATACAGATTGCTGGTACACATTCCTCTTACTCTCTATTTATCTTATTTTAATATCACACCTGGTTTCTTTAGGGATTTGAGCTTATTTTCTCTCTCCTTTTCCCTCTTTCTTTTCTGTCTCCTTGTCTTCTTTCCTCATCCTTTCCATTCTCATTCCTTTTAAAATATAAAATAAAAGACGTACTTTTGCCCTCTCTATCTGCTTCTCTTTTCCTTTCTCACTTTCTGTGCCCAATAATGGTATCCAGGAGTATACTTTGCTCAACCAACTCTAGGAAACATGTTGAGTCTTTTACTCATTGACAAGTGTATATATGTATTTACTCCCACCTTTGTCCCCAGTAGAAAAATATATTATCTGATGCTACCACAGACTTTGAGGAGCTTAGAGTAAATTGGTAGCATGCACACCTTCATTTTGGCCATTACAAATGAAAAAGCTTTTGTTTTAGAGTGAAGGCAACTAAGAAAAGAATTCAGGCTTGATGTTCTTCTTCCTTCCAACTCCAAGGAATTTGAACCCTGTTGAATGTCCCAGTAAATGGGAGAATAATCACAGGGATATAAATAATTAGTTTAAATGCCTGGAAAACTAAGTTTAATGAGAGATTTCATTGAAGGAAGAGTTGAAGGGAGAAAGAGACTGAATGTCCTGCTCTATACAATTGTTAGCAATAAAACACATTAGAAAGATGGGAAAACCTCATCTTTTAGGAATTTCAATCATGCCAAAACACATAAATAAGAAATCAGCACCAAATGCCAGAAGTAGCCAAATTGTAGAACGTGAAAGAAGAAACATTTTAGAGACACATATAAACACACACAAGTAGGGGCGCCTGGGTGGCTCAGCTGGTTAAGCATCTGACTCTTGGCTTCAGCTGGGGTCATGATCTCTGGTCATGGGATCGAGGTGCCTGTCGAGCTCCATCCTCAGCACAGGGTCAGCTTGGGATTCTCTTTCTTCCCTCTCCCTCTGCCCCTCCCCCTGTTCTCTCTCTAAAATGAATAAGTAAATCTTTAAAACACACTCACACACACAAGTATTGGTTGAACACATGTGGTCAGGTTGTCTGGAGGAAGCAGCACTGGGCCAGAGTGAGAAGGACTAAGTTTTCATGTCACCTGGGTCACACCCTGCCATGTGGCCCTGACCAATCCACTGAGTTTTAACCTCAGTTCTGCCTCCACAAAGTGGGATAAATGGGATAAGTATCACTGAGGGGGCTGGTGAAGCAATGCAAGTGAAAGCACTTTGTACCCTGTACTCGGTCCTGGAACCAAGTCTCCTATGAGGCTCCCTGCTCCGTGGGGAGCCTGCAAGCCTGCTTCTCTCTCTCTCTCTCTCTCTCATAAATAAATAACTTAAAAAAAGAAAAGATGCAAAAGAGAGAGTCCTGGCAGTTGAGAAGCTTATACTTCAGTTAGACAAAACATGAATCAGTACATTTACATAGAAACTTACTGGCAGGCATTTTCATAAATATTCTATGTGTATTTATTTGCTTAATCATTGCAATAAGCTCCTAAGGTAAATACTACTATTATAGATTTGTATTATATATAATAACAACCAATATCATTTCCATTTAACATATAAGGAAACTACAACCAAGAAACACGAAGTAACTTTCCTAGAGTCACCAGTGATGATTGGTGACTAGTCAGTGATGGAAATGAGATTTGAATCCAGGAGTAGAGAAGACAGAAGGAGAGGGAGAGGAAAAGGAGAAGAAAGATAAATAGAAAGAGGAAAATGAGGTTCTCAGTTCAGTGTTTCAGATTCTATGCTACTAAAGGAGATTGATTATTTAGGCCCTATAACTCTGAGGAGCACTTTCAGGGAAGCAAAGATATCCAAGAACTCCTGTCCTTCGAGAACATGGCAAACTGTGAAGACATGAATAAGAAGGTGGTGAGATGGAAATCTAACGTGTGACCTTCCACAGAAAAGGAGAAATGAAGTTGCTCACTTTCTCCCTCACTATTATCTCAAAAGTTGTCTGAACCATTAGCCAATGCTAGCATTGCCTCAGCTAAGAGAGAAAATGGAAATGGGGAAGGGTGAGAGGGTAATGCTAAAAATTAAAAAAATAAAACATTCTCACTCAGTGTTGGTGTGAAAGACTTTTTAGAGTTCCTCGATGTGAAGAAATTGCCTCCTGGCATCCGTAAAAATTTCTCATGTGCAGCTTCTCAGAAAATAAAAAAGAAAAGCAAGCCTCAGCTCCACTCCTATCCCATCATTCCAAGAGCATTTGCAATCCACCCACAGTGTGCGTGACACCCTCTGACAGAATTTTCCCCAGCACGTGTGCCATTCTGCCAGAAGCTTTGGCAAAGACTCCACCAGCTTCCTCCTGGCTTCAACTCTCGCAGTGTAAAAGACTGCTGATCTTTTCACTTTTAGCCTTTCTTGTGACCTATTTACTATTTCCTGTATGCCAGGAAGAGACTTGATTTTGGAGCACAATTTCATTTGTCAGCAGCAAGTCACAGTAAATGCTTTAGAACTTGAACCGAACCCAGTTTCCCAGGAGTGAGTAAGGGCAGCTTAGCATGACCACACAGAAACTACCTGATTCCCCTTCTCCAGGCCGTGAGAATGATCCTCACAAACTTAAAAGAGAGATTAGAAATGAGCTTCTCAGGATCACGATGCAAGAGGGGAAGTTGGTATGGTTCCAAATGAGAATTTGGACATGAAAAGGGAGGGAAGACATTGCTTCAGAAAGTAAATGCAAAACCTCTTATCAGCCTCAGGCACAGACAGAGCCAAGAGTTGGGAGAACAGGACTGATGGTGCTTCTGGAATTGTCCCACCCTTCCTGGAGCCAGGCCTTTGGGGCTCCTGGCTAGGAAGATGGTGGCCACTAGACTGGACAATATTCATCATAAGATCTACAGGCTGGGAAAGACTCTCAGAAGGTGGGAGGGTCCTTACTTTCTGGAGCTCTGCCCACACCCCAAATGTACAACAAAGTCCCAAGAAGTCTTTAAGAAACATAAAAATCCTTCTGGTCTTGTCTCTCACCCAATAAATTGGCATATCGATTCAAGGGCCTTTTCCTCCTTATCCCCCCACTGGCCCATCACTGTTGGTAGATGATCATATCCTATTTGTCTTTCACAACCTAATTCAAAGGCTACTTTTTAAGGACAGTTGTCATAATTGGATGAAATAATTCTTTACTTTGAACTCCCATGGGACTTTGCTTTCCACACTGGTAGAGTTTCAAGAATGTGTGCCAGATGAATGAACCAACTGAATTGTCTCCACTCTCATTTCCTGTTTCTATTAATTACTAATCATTTTACACACTTGGCTTCCAACCCATTTTCTTCTCTCACGGCAGTTGCCCTGACCTGTCATCTCAGAAATCCATGTCTGAATTAATACCATAGTTTCCTAAAGCAGTCTCCTCACCCATCACAGAATTAGAGTATTGTAGTAATGGCATGGAGACACTGGTTCTCCATTGTTTCAGTTCTTGCTCCCCAGGGAGAGAAAAAGGATGGTGGACCAGCCTACCTTTCCTATAGGACTGTTTTTAAAAGTAAGCAAACAAACAAACAAAAACAAAAAAGATCGTTTTATATGAGCTAGATCTTAAGAGAAGACATAAGTGAGAAAGAAGTATAATCATGGAGAGAAAATATAAAGAAAGTGAGATGAGATTTTTTTTTAGCAACAACTATGAGTGTGAAATTTTAGAGAAAGAGGAAAATCAAAATAGGTCTTTAATATTTATAATTTGGAATTATATGGGGATCCCTGGGTGGCTCAGTGGCTTAGCGCCTGCCTTCAGCCCAGGACGTAATCCTGGAGTCCCGGGATCAAGTCCCACATCGTGCTCCCGGAATGGAGCCTGCTTCTCCCTCTGCCTGTGTCTCTGCCTCTCTCTCTCTGTGTCTCTCATGAATATATAAACAAAATCTTTAAAAAATAATAATGATTTGGAATCATGTCCTTCATAGATCTGCCACTTCTTCTCAAGCTGGGATTTGAACCCAGATCAGTCCAGATCTACAGTCCATGCTGCTTCTCCATCACTTGTCTCTTTCACATTGGCCAGAGAAAGAGAAAAATGGGGATTATCACTGCATACCTTACTGTCAAGCATCATGCTAAGCCACATTTGCCCAATTTCACATACCTGGACCACAGTAGATTTGAAATTTCAACTCTGATCAACTTTATTCCAAAACCCACACTTCTCCAGCTATTCTGCTTTGATTTCCATCATAGTGACCTTGCTCTTCTCTGTTGCCCTATATCCTTTCCCAATCTCCCACGGCATCACTAGAGGTAATTCTTTTTTCATGAAGCCTTTCCTCCTATCCTCCTTTCATAATTATTTGTTACTTACTGAAGTTTGTTACAGTCCTTCTAAACCTAAGGGTTATTAACCTCAATTTTGTGGATTCCTGAGACCCATGGATGGTCTTTAAGATATTTAGCACACCCCAGAAATGGTATGTAAAATATTAGATCTAGCCAACTCAATGTTGAAGGAGAAGAACAAAGTTGGATGAATGACAGCATCAGATGCTAAGACTTACTCTAAAACTACAGTAATCAAGAGAGTATGGCATTGGTGAAAGAATAGACAAACAGATCAATAGAACAAAATAGAGAGTCCAGAAATAGATTCACATAAATATAGTGTACTGGTCTTTGACAAAGAGGAAAAGGCAATTCAATGGAACAAAGATAATCTTTTCAACAAATGGTGCTCAAACAACTAGATATCTATATGAAAAAAAAAAAAAAGAATCCAGGAAGACACCTTACACTCTTCATAAAAATTAACTCAAAACGTATCATAGACCTAAATGCAAGACTACAAAACTTCTAGAAGGTGACATAGGAGAAAATTTAGATGACTTTAGGTGTGTCAATGACTTTTAGAGACAGCATCAGACAAAATCCATGAAAGAAATAATTGATGAGCTGCACTTCATTAAAATTAAAAACATCTGCTCTGTGAAAGACAAGGTCAAAAAAGTGAAAAGACAAGCCATAGACTGGAAGAAATTATTTGCAAAAAATATATCTGATAAAAAATCCAAAACATACATAGATTTCTTAAAACTCAACAATGAGAACACAAACAATCCAACCAAAAAATGGGTCAAAGACTAATAAATACCTCACCAAAGAGGATATGCATACGGCAAATCGGCATATGAAAAGATATGTCATCAGGAAAATGCAAAGTAAAACAATATTAAAATACCGCTCCACACCTACTAGAATGGCCAAAATCCAGAACTCTGACAACCCAAATGTCAGAAAGGATGTGAAGCAACAAAGACTCTCATTCACTGCTGGTAGGAATCCAGAATGGTAAAGCCAGTTTGGAAGACATTTAGGGTGGTTTCTTATGAAACTAAACATACTCTTACTACATAATCCGGCAATCATACTCCTTTAACATCTATCCAAATGAGTTGAAAACTTCCACCAAACAAAAACTTGCACACAGATATGTATAGCAGCTTGATTCATAATTGCCTAAACTTGGAAGCAACCAAGATGTCTTTCAACGAACTGTGGGCTACACTCAGACAATGGACTATTATTCAGTGCTAAAAAGAAATGAGCTAACAACTCATACAGACACACAGAAGAATCTTAAATACATAGTACTAAGAGAAAGAAACCAATGGGAAAAGACTATATACTGTATGATTCCAACTATATGACTTTCTAGAAAAGATGAAACTATGGAAACAGTAAAAAAATCAGTAGTTACCAGCGGCTGGAGGTGGTGACAAGAGCTAAATAGGTAAAGTACAGAGGATTTTCAGAGCAGTGAAATTACTCTATATGATATTATAATGGTAGATACATGTCATTATATGTTTATTCAAGCCCATAGAAAGAACAATACCAAGAATGAGTCCTATTGTAAACTATGGCCTTTGGATGGTAAAGAGTATCAATGCAGGCTCACCAGTAATAACAGACATCACTCTAGTGCCAATGTTGATGGTGGGGGAGGCTGTGGTTGTGTGAAGACAGGGAGTATGTGGAAAATTTCTGTACCTTCCTCTCAATTCTGTTATGAGTCTAAGACTGCTCTAAAAAAATTGTCTAAAAAAAAAAAAAAAGTTGGGTCTATATGTGTAGGTGCGTATTTCTGCGGAGGCAGACCACAGTTTCCACCAGTCTTCAAGGAATTTATAATTTGAAAAAGTTAAAGAATCACTGCCTTGGAGCATTT
The DNA here is from genome assembly GCF_003254725.2 of Canis lupus dingo. Lineage (NCBI taxonomy): Eukaryota > Metazoa > Chordata > Mammalia > Carnivora > Canidae > Canis > Canis lupus. Next base: position 40,594,331 of record NC_064267.1, on the reverse strand, counting down.
CTGCAAATGTTTGGATTTGCTCCAAAGAAACTTGCATCTTTATTCCCTTTTTCATTCATTTCCCTGAGCCTTGTACGTGAAGGACTTTCAACCAGCCTGAGTCTTTTCTTGAACACAAAATAGGCTCCAGATCGCTTGTTCTTATTTCCTATGGGCAGAATTCCAGGATTCCTCTTATTGGAGATGGTACTTTCCCGGCCTTGGCATTGCTCTCTTTCTTTCCTTTATCCTCTTCAGATAATCACGCGGTGTTACTTGCATGCTATTTGATTCCCCTTCCTTAGAAAATCTAACTGATATACTGTTCCCAGGCTCTTTATCTCAAGTTTTCCCCACTGTGCCTGGCTGAGCAGGTAGTTTCCTGGTGCTGGGACCAAAGCCAATCAGTTCTGGTGGTTTTTCTCCCTCTCTCTTATTTTTTTAATTCCCCCAAAGGAAAACTCAGACTTATTGGAAAATGTGATAAATGTGAACCAATTTTCTTTCTGTCATCTATTTTCAACAATTCAGAGCTCCAAGTCAAAATATACACTTGATTTGGAGGGAAGAAAGGTATGTTCAAATCCACAGTAAGATTGCAGTGTTGTGCGTGAGTTTAGAATTCACTCACCTCAACAAAGAAGTCAGCTACACACCCAAGAGTTTTATACAAGTCTTAAAACTAGGCTATTGTGGAGTCAAGAGATTTTTTTCCAAACTATTCTGCACCACCAACTCCAAGATACACACATGGCTCTTGTCTTGCTTAAAGTAGCATTTTTCAAATTCTATCTACCAAAGCTGCTTAGTCATAAAACCAGGAACATGTGGACACATTGCACTGGAGAAATTTTCCTGGCTATATGCCTAAGCTGAAGAATACAGATTAGATATGCAGGTGGTGGTGGTAGCACCCACTCTGAAAAGATTTATGAGGAAGGAAGGAAGGAAGGAAGGAAGGAAGGAAGGAAGGAAGGAAGGAAGGAAGGAAGGAAAAGAACAGAAGGGAGGAAGAGAGGGGAAGGTGGGAGGGAAGGAGGGAGGGAGAAAGGAAAGAAGGAAATAAAGATTAAAGTTGTGGGCACATCTAAACAGTGTACAAGTGAAGATTTGCAAACTGGTTTCATGATTCATAGTCTAGCAACTATTTGTGGGCTTAGAAGTAGGACCCCAGCCCCTCACTAAAGTATTAAATCTGCAAAGACACCTGTAGCTGAAGGCTGGCAGCAGCGTCTGCTGGTTATGTGGCTCAGCAGCCCTCCAAGGCAAGGGATCTTCATTCCGCAGCTCTTTATCCTCAGCGTTCTTCCACTAGGAACTGAAGCACCCCCAAAAAATTCTACCAATTGTGCCAAAACACCTCTCTCTCCCAAATGCAGCTGCCCCAGGAGAGATGAAAAGGAGAAATCCCTGGCTAGTTTCTCATTTTACTCATTGAGGGCCACCATGGAGTCCATGTTCGGGAAAATACTGACATAGAGCACTCTTGTCCTTAGGTGTTGAGGATTGTACCTCCCCGGGGTCGTATAGATCTGGACAAGTGAAATAGGAGACTGGAAGCAGGTTCAAGGAGAAAGGCTGTGACACTGGAGTCAAAGTTGAGTGGATAAAGCAAGGCCAGGGGGAGTGATGTTCTAGCAAGAAGGGTAGCATTCTTCAAGACAGCACTCAAGACGAGGATGGGTACATCGGGGATGGCTACATGGTTTGAGAATCAGACATACGCTTGATATCTACATAGCTTTTCTTTCCTGTAGGTGAGATGACCCCTTTGAAAGTATAATTAAATTTCACCTCTCAGTTAGCACAGTGAGCAGCTCTTCCAGACTATTCAGAGCCCTCGTTGTCTTCCGCAGCCCCACGTCAGCAAGGTGGAACACAAAGTGGGGCACTGCCACCAAGTCTTGTTGTGACTAGCAGCCCCGTTTAAGTGATTTTTCCAATTTCTTCTCTAAGTCAATGGCTCATAGATCCTTACCATTTAGAAGGAAGAAGACAGAGAAACTTCTTCATTTTTTAATACTTACATAGCACTTACATGCCTTAGGTATCAGGCCTTGTTCTAAGTGATTTTCAAATACTAACTTATAATATACAAAAGCTCTGTGTTAAGAGACTTCATATAAACTATTTATTCTAGTGTCTCTCAAAATGATATTTGGGAATTATTCATGCCAGAATTGGGATTCTTGCTAACAATAATGGTGTTCTAAACCAATGCTTATTATAACCATGTGAGACAGGCTCATTAGAGCTCATTTTACAGATAAGAAAAATGAGACTCAGGGAAATTTGCATCCAGTCCAAAGTCACACAGCAATGAATTGTCAGGGCCAAGATGAAAACCTGAGCCTGCCTGACTCTAAAGCTCATACTCCTTCAGCAACAACATAGAACAGAACTAAACCCTTGGGATGAGCATTGATACCATCTCCTCACCACATTCTCCATCTCAACAAGAATCAGATAATACTGCAAACATCCTATAATCCCATGTGCTTTTTACCAGAGTCTCTCTGAGGCTCAAAGCAACACTAGCAACCTAAAACTTGGGACAGAAACCATAAATTTATAGTGACGCCTTCTTGCCATTTTTTTGGTTTTAAACAAATGGCTTGTATGAAGTGATGCCAAATGAAGAACAACAAGTGAAAATTAATCATGTCGATTGGGACTGCACATGTCAGCACATAGGAAGGAAGAAAAAAAATGAACCAAAATATGTAAATGTCAAAATTTTTCTTTTCATTACAAGAATAACCTTTACTGTCAGTATCGCTTTTCACATCAGTTTTCAAGGTGTGGGAGAGATTTTTTTTCCACTTTCTATTAGTGGAGACAAAACACCACAACACCAGGGATAAATTTCAATATTAATGTTTCTTAGACATCAGCATTGACAGTGTCCATATGCTCTACCAAAGTACCAAAAAAGATAAAAACGTGGAACCCCTGTATAACTTCAGGAGGAAGAGAAATTAAAGATTATTAATTAATGACAAGACAGAAGAGAGATCCAATGCCCTTTCCATGATCAGTGGAAATTCTGATAGAAAATACCAGAACTTGGATTTTAAAAATTCAGAAATGGAAAGCTATAGACTCATCATTTCCTCTCTTATGTTCTTTGTCTTTTTAAATTGACTTACATAGATTTGAAAAGTCTTTCTAGGGTCAACTTAGATGTGGAAAAATCTATGAAAACTGACCTACTTAGAGTTCAGTTATATTTTCATAGAAACTTTAGAGGTCGTCTGGCACAACCACTCATGTTTCAGATATGAAATGGAGGCCGAATCAGTTGAGTGGCTTTTCCAGAGTGAGTTATCTAGTGAGTGGAGAACCAGGAGTCCAATGTAGTTCTTCCAATACCATATTTGATGATCTATCTATCATTGACCCCTCAGCCTTTTTCCTGCTTATTTTAATTTGGGCAAAAAAGATAAAATGTTCAGATATGGAGAAAGGGTAAAGTAATTCATAATTATGTCCAAAGAAAAAGCATTTATAACTATTAGAAGGCCAAAGAAGAAATAGGAGGTAATAGTTATCTGTTTCTAAAAAGCAACTATTTATTTTGTATTATTTGGTTTAGAAAAAAAAATGATGCTTTCAAAGCAAGATTATATTCCTGTTTGAACCAAATGTCCTCTTACCCTAGACAGTCTTCACCTTCCCCTTCATGAATATTATAGGATAACTAAGTACATAGAGAATAAGTATGCCACACCACTATCTTAATGCGAGCTTCCAGAAATACTCTCAGAGAGGAATCTGTTTTCATAAACAAAAACATCATAAGTGAGTAAACATATCATGTGCAAAGACAAGGACACAAAAGAGAAAGCTAAAGTGTTTGCATTAAAGATCAACAGAAACTAAAACCCCAAACCATAATATTCCTAGAAGATAACATAAGAGAAAATCTCCATGACTTTCGGTAAGGCAATGATTTTTTAGATATAACACCATCTCACAAACCGTAAAAAGAAATAACCAAAAATCTAGACTTCATTAAAATTAAAAATGTATGCTCTGCAAAAAACACTATCAATAGAATGAGAAGGTAGGCCACAGACTAGGAGAAAATATTTTCAAAAGAGAAATGCAATAAAGGATTGCAAGAACTCTTAAACATTAACAATGAAAACACTAACAATTAGATCTAAAAAAAAAAAAAGACACCTCACTAAAGAAGATATACAGATGACAGACAAGCATATGAAAAGTGCCCCATAGCATCTATCATCAGGGAAATGCAAATTAAAACAACATCAAGCCATCACTCCACACCTATTAGAATGGCCAAAATCTAGAACACTGACAGCACCAAGTGCTGGTAAGGATGTGGAGCGACAGAAACTCTCATTCACTGCTCATGGGAATGCAAAATGGTACAGCCACTTTGGAAGATGGATGGCTTCTTACAAAAACTAAACACACTCTTAGCATATGATCCCGCAACTGTGCTCCTTGGTATTTATCCAAAGGAGTTAAAAATTCATGTCCACACAAAATCCATATGTGCACCCGGATATTTATAGCAGCTTTATTCATAAGTGCCTATACTTGGAAGCAACCAAGATGTCCTTCAGTAGGTGAATGGGTAAATAAACTGTGGTACATCTGGAGTATTATTTGGCACTAAAATGAAATGAGCCATCAAACCATGCGAAGAAAATGGAGGAACCATAAATGTATGTTAGTTAGTGAAAGAAGCCAATTTGTAAAGGCTCCATTCTGGGGAGCCTGACTCAGTCAGTTAACTTATACCTTTGGCTCAGGTCATGATCTCAGGATACTGGGATGGAGCCTCCGTGCCCCGCAGGGAGTCTGCTTCTCACTCTCCCTCTGCCCCTCCTCTCCAATAAATAAATTAAATCTTTTTCTAAAAAACTTTTTTAAAAGGAAAGAAAAGACTATACTGTAAGATTCCAACTCTATGACATTCTGGAAAAGGCATAACTATGGAAACAGTAAAAAGATCAGTGGTTGCCAAGGGTTGGGGTGAGGGGGAGGGATGAAAAAGGAGAAGACAGAATTTACAGAGGCTATGAAAATATTCTGTATGATACCATGATAATGGGTAAATTTCATTACACATTTGTCTAATCCCATAGAATGTACAACACCAACAGTGAACCCTAGTGTAAACTATGGACTCCGGGTTATAATGACATATCAATGAAGGTCTATCAATTCTAACAAATGCACCACCTGGGGAGGTTGTTCCTGGGTAGGGTCAGAGGTTATATGCAAAATTTCTGCACATTCCTCTCAATGTGCTTTGAACCTAAAACTGGACTTTAAAAAAAAAAAGCCTTAATTTAAAAAATTAACAGAAATTTGGGTATGATGAGAGAATAGAGTAAGGACAATAGGGTGACCTGGATCTAGACACATCCCTTATACGTCAGAAACCTAGACATATATCATAGCATGAGACTAGTGTTCGAGCAGTGGGGTGGGCTGTGTGGTTTGCAGGGCTTGACTAGGCTAGTTGTGTGGTTGGTAGGGCTTGACGAGGCTACTAAGAAGTATGATGTGAACTTCACTGATACAATAGAACCTGCCCATTTCACCACATAGGCCCAGGAGCAAATAAACAGGACTTCCTGGGGGCACCTGGGTGGCTCAGTGGGTAAAGTGTCCATCTCTTGATCTCAGCTCAGGTCTTGATCTAGAGTCGGGAGTTCAATCCACATGTTGGGCTCCATGCTGGGCATAGAACCTACTTAAAAAAAAAAAAAAAAACAACTTCCTATAGCTTTCAAACCCTCCCTTGTTTGTTTTCTGGGTTTGTTTGCTTTGTACATTGAGAGTTTATTCTTGTCACTCTGGGGAATCTCAAGGAGAAAAGTACCTAGAGGAGGACCTCAATAATGACCCAGAAGGCCTCCTAAGGCCTTTGTCAGAGTGGAGAAACTTGTCAGAGTAGACTTAACTTATAAGAATCCTAGCGTGGGAGAGGAGGAAGCAGATCCACAGATAATGTAGGAAAATCCTTTTTTCTTTCTAGTGATGAACCAATGACCACAGAAGCCAAATGGATGACCCCAAATTTGTCATCTGGTTAGAGCCAGATCTCCTGACATTCAGACCAACCCTGAAGACAACATCTTTTAAAACATGACCTCTACCTCCATCAAGCATTCAACCATGTACCCTAGGATGTTCACTGTTTCTGACGTGGAGAAAATGAAATACTCCTCCAGCATCCAGATGTCTCTTTTCTTAGCTGAAGCACATTCCCTGCAGTAGCTTGTGTGAGAGCAGCTTGACACAACTCAAAACTCAGTGACTCATGATCAGAGGGGAAAGGAGTTCCAGAAATTAGGAGGCTCTAAGGAAAACACCTATCAAACAAAGCTGGAGGGAAATTAGTGGAAGTCATCCGGACAGTGCCAACTGTAACAATATATAAAATAAAAATATAAATTATAATGAAAAGCTGCCATTTAAACAAAATGTTTCAGCAAACAAATGTTTTGTTTGCTAGCTGGTTGAATTCTAAAGGAAGCATTTTCTTTGTCCAAATAACACTTCCTAAAGCTAAAACATTTGCTTTTAGCATAGCTGTGTCAGCCTCCTATTTTGCAAGTACTTTCGGACATTATGAGGATTTCCCCCAGACTAAACATGATCCTCTGAGTCACCCAGTTTGACAGATGTTGAAGGAAAAGTGTTCTGGTTGGCTGAATACTGGCCCCCAAAGGTTACCAAGTCCTTGTCCCTGTGACCTGTGAATGCCACCTTGCGAGGCAGAAAGGATTTTGCAGACTTGATTAGGCCCTTTAAAAAAAAAAACAAAAACAAACAAACTACTTATTTATTTGAGAGAGAGAGAGAGAAAGAGCATGGGGCGGGGGGAAAACAGAAGGAGAGAGAGAGAGAGGATCCTCAAACAGACCCCACTGAGCACAGAACCTGACGCGGGGCTCGATCTCACCACCCTGAGATCATGACCTGAGCTGAAATCAAGATTCAGATTCTCCACTGACTGAGCCACCCAAGTACCCTGATCAAGGTTTTTGTGATAAAATTATCCTGGATTATTAAGGTGGGCCCTAAATATAATCACAAATGTGGTCAAAAGTGGGGTGCCAGGAGAGGATTTGACTACCCAATTGGCAGAAAGTGAAGTGACCTGGAAGCCGAGGGTGGAACAGATGCAGGGAAGGCCTGAGTCAAGATATGCCTGAGGCGGAACAGATGCAGGGAAGGCCTGAGTCAAGATATGCCTGAGGCTTCCAGAATCTAGGTCTTTCCCCACCCCCCTCAGGACTTCCAGAGGGAACCAGCTCTGCCCACACCTTGATTTTATCCCATCACAACTGACTTCCCATCTAGAACTTCTGGTCCCTTGAACCATATGAGAACAGATGTGTGTCATTGGGAGCCACTCCACTTGTGGTTATTTAATACAGTGGCAAGAGGAAACTAATACGGGTGCAAACCCAGGCTGGTGGGCGGGTGAGCGGAAGGGACAAAGGGGGCTGCTTCTCCAGGATGCCTGTGGACCCCTCACGCTGCCCTGCAAGTTCTTGGCCACAGCAGCAGCCCAGCAGACTTCCACATGGTGATCAAGGCACGTTTTTGTTTAAAGATAAAGAAGCAGAGACAGATTAATGAGGTACAACCCAACAGAGTCAATTCAAGACCTGGGGGACCCCTGCACCTCTGGTTTGGCCACGAGGCCTCATTCAGCATCTGTTTGCACACTCCCCCAAGACACATTTTCTCACACCTCTCTTCTAGGTTCCCTGATTAGAAAGGCCTCGGGGCCTGGAGGATTTTCAAATTAATCAATGAGCCAAGACTTCAATGTTATTGACAAACGGTAAACCACAGAGGAACAATTTCAACAGCGCTCAGCAAGAGGGAAGCCTCCCAGGAACTTTAGCAGAAAAAAAGAGTGTCACAAAGTTAAACTGTTCTGCATCTTTTTTTTTTAATCCTTAAAATATTTGTTTATTTATTTCAGAATAAAGAATGTGAGCACATGAGCTGGTGGAGGTAGGAGAGGCAAAGAGAGAGGGAGAGAGAGAATCTCAGGTAGACTCCATGCTGAGTGCGGAGCCCATTGTGGGGCCCCATCTCATGACCCTGATCATAACCTGAGACAAAACCCAGAGGTAGGCACTCGACCAACTGAGCCACCCAGACACCCCGAGACTTCCACAAATTTTTAAAAGATACGATATCAAATGATACAGAGACTTTATGCCAAATCAAAAACATGTTTTGAAATACGCTACAATTTCTTATGTGACTTATATAGGTGAGATGTTATTATGAACAAAGCAGACAAAGGTAATAAGGCTCTACAACAATAAACCATGAATGTGTCTGCACCAAAAACAGCTAAGACTCCTCTCAAGAGGATTGACTCAGAAAACCAGTTCACATGAACAGCAGAGTGTCTGCTGAAAGCCAAAGGTCCCATCTCCTTTGGGACAGTGTTCCTGCCCCCCAAGAGCATGTGGGCCTATGGTGGAGCTCTTCTTTGCATTGAGTGTCTCCCTTGTGTACCAGGTTCCTCAGAGTCTGTCCCCATGCAGTGAGTGGTCACATAGCATTAAGGAGCCCAGCCATCACTCTTCATCACCCTCAGCATGAACCCACAAATTTCTGGGTGCCACTGTGTCCAGGTTCTGAATACACTTGGAACGTCTGACCTCTGCCATTCTTCTTTAGGTTTCATGAAGTAGAATATTCAGTCCTTCTGTTATGAGGAGATTCAGGCCAAAGCCATGAAGGCACAGTCGAGGTGGTCCTCTCAGAAAGTGGTAAGGCCAGCTCTTATTGAGGAAGGGTAGACAAGCAACTTGGCCTCTGGACTTCCTGCTGCCTCAACTGTTCTGCATCTTATGATTCCAGATCCTTCTTTTGAAAGCCTGATAGCAGAGAGACGTCCCCTGAGAGTGAGTCAGTCCTGTCCAGTTGGTCAAAGGCCACTTGAATGGGAGAGTTTATGTTTAACTGGGTGCTCACATGTAGTCCCCATCTCTGGTCTCTGCCTAGGAGCCCAGGCCTTAACACCTCCCAGGAGGAAGAGCGCTGCTTTCCTGAAACTCAGGGAGGTGAGGCCGCCTGAACGTTGGTCAATGGCCAGATAGCTCCTTCATCCCTGACCTAGTTCTTTCATCTCTGTTACTTGGTAAATAGAAAGAGCTGAGAAACCAGGCAGTGAAGACAGTTGACTATGGCTGAAGGCATCAGTCAGAGGATGACGACAGTTGAACTGCGTCCCCATTTCCCCATTTAACAGGAAAATACTTGCCAGGCTCCCCCCACCCCCAACCACCACATCCAAATTCAACAGAAAATAAAACCTGGTCACCGGGGGAAGGAATGTGAGGAGGGGAAACAGTTTGACAGTTCTTAACACATAAGAACGATGTGTAGCATCATTGGCCCAGCAGTCTGCATCTTGTTCTTCTCACTTGCCTCTCTTGTCTTATTATTACAAAACATTTAAACAAATGGTTCCTACGCCACCCCCGCTATAAGCAAATAGAGCCATTTTTCAAAACCAATGGAGAAACTGAGTCAACTAGCATTCTAAAACCACAAAGCTCATTTCTAGCAAATGTGAGCTAGCTGTGTTTTACCCACACTGTTCTGCTTTGTCTTTCATTTCATATATATCTTTGGCTTTCAAGAAGGGTGTCCTGTCGGTAGAGAATCTCCACGTCTTAGTGCATCTCCCATCTAGACTCTAACCTAAGAGTCTGATTTTCCTAGCTAAATTGGTACCCACAACTTGCAAACTCTTTTTTTAAAAGATTTATTTATTCAAGATAAAGACAGAGAGAGAGAGTGAGATGAGAGGGGGTGGGAGGTCGGTGGGGAGGGATAGAGGGAGAAGGAGAGAGAAACCCAAGCAGATTCTGGGCTGAGCATGGAACAAACGCAGAGCTCCATCCCAGGCCCCTGAGACCATGCATGAGCCAAAACCAAGAGTCAAATGCTTAAACCACTGCATCGCCCAGGCGCCCCACAAACTCTTTTCTCAAACATTAGTTTTGCCTCAAGAAAAGTAATGTGTTAGAGCCCATGCAAACTTTCAATGGATGAAGAGTCTATGAATCGCCATAAAGCAATTTTCTCTCTGCCCTCCAGATCCTCCTGCATATGCAAAAAAGGAATGGTTCTTAAGAAAATTGTTCTCAACCATCAGCTCGGTGATGTCAGTCAGGGGAAATGAGTTACTTTCACTCAAACAGCATGGTGGGATGTGTCTCTGCCTGGGCTGCAGCTGCAGCTGTGGCCAAGAGCTGCTGGACAGAGTGAGGGTTCCACAGACATCCTGGGGAAGCAGCCACCCCCGTCCACTCACCCACCCACCATCATGTGTTTGCAGCCCTATTCTTGGGACTTCAGCTCACAGCACCAACAGTGAAGAAGAATTCATGTTTTGTTGAGAATCAATCTCAAAGTCAAGTGTTGGATGGGCGGCCGGTAAAGCTGCAACTCCATGAGCCTACTGGTCCCACTTCTCTGCTCCTAAGGTGGCAGCCCTGGAGAAAGAGAAGGAGGAAACCTTGAACCTACCCTCAGAACAAACTGATATCCCCTTGAGGGAGAACCTTACTTCCACCAGTGGCCAACTTTATCCAATGGTTTTGTAGAAGAGAAGGCCGTCTGGGCCTTGGAATGCACTTCTTAGCTCACAGCAGCTGACTAGTCCCTCCTGTGGGGCAGGGAACCCTAAATGAACATAGCCCTGTGTGGGATTGATGGGAATCTACCAGGAGTGCAGGGCCCTATTTCCCTAAGATGGAATTATTCTGCTCTTGGTCCCCCAGCAACATGGCAGGGACAGACACAGCATGACCTAGCCGGTCAGTGGCCTGCTCTGGGGCTCTGACCCAGCAGCCACACAGATGACACCAAGCTGGGTGCAGGCTTAGGTGGGCCTCCTTGACATTTGGGGGTCACATAATTTTTTGTTGTGGAGGAGTCCTGAGCTCCACACCATGTTCAGCAGCAACCAACAGTCCCCACTCCCATAACATAAGAACCAAATATCTCCTGGAGTCACAATCTTCCTTGATTGAAGCTCACTTCTAGGGAGCTTCAGAAACAATGAACAACTGTAACCATGTATTTTTCCTGGTGTCCCCAAACTGGCTCCTCCCAATTCCTCTCCATGGAGGGCCATCATGACTGCAGGTCCCACCATCACTCTTCACCCTTCTGTCTCGCCCCCCACACACACACCTCATGTCCACTCCCAAGCTCTGACCACTGTGCACCCGAAGCCATCCTTGGCCATGCTGTCCTCCCCACCCTCCACCAGCAGCTCAGCTTCTCCCTCTGGTTGTTCTCTTGGCCTCTTGCCCTGGTCTTATCTCTCGCATCCATTTTCCTGCTTCCTTGTAACAACTGGGGAATTTGTGTCAAATGGGAAACTCACCCCGTTACTCTCGTGGTCCATTCTTCAGTGCTTTCCCATCAGCTCGAGTTCAAAGTCCCAGTCCCTAGAAGGTCCCCTATGAACTTGCTCTCTGTGACCTCTCCACTTATCTCCTGACACATCCCACTGTCCTCCTGGCTCACCAGGATCATCATGTTCCCTGTGCAGGACGTCACAACTGTGGCCTTCCTGCCTTCACCCGAGTTACTCCCTCTGTCTCAAACGTCTTAAGTGTCCTCCAGCCCTCTGTGTCAAATGTCTTTCTAACTTTTCTCCAGCTCACATCTTCCTGGAGCCTTCGTTGACCTCGAGGCACCGGCCTAGACACAACTCTACTGTTGCACTTTCCACACTCAACCACCAGGAGGCAGAGCAAGGCTGCGTTTAAGAGCTGCCGGCCCTGGAGCCAACCTGGAGAAATTCCAGAGCTCCTTTGGCCAACTACTAGTTAAATGAAGTGAGTAGATCCACCTAATGCTTCTGTGTGCATTACCTTTACCTGTAAGTTGGAGGTAAAACAGAATTTATATCATGAAATCGTTGCATGAATTCTAGGAGCTAATGTATGAAAAGTGCCCAGAAAGTAACGCGCGGTGAGAGCTAATTACTGTTGCATTGGAATTGTTGAGGTGTCCACCTCTCTAGGCTCTCTGCTTACAGTTTCATGTTTCAACATGAATAGCATAAAGTCCACTTCACAGGAGTCCCTTGATTCTCTTCCAGGGATTTTCCGTTTTCCAAAGGATTTGCAATGTTTCCTGGTCATTTGTCATCCACCACCACCACCTCTCAATGCACGCCCTGTGAATGGCTTGTTCAAACCCTTTGCTTCGGTTGTTTCCTCATCAGAAAGGACTTTGGAGAGCTCAGATCTAATCACGCCACTCCCCTGCTTCAAAGTCCTTCTGGTTCACCACTGCCTGGAGGATAAAGTCTGGCTTTGAGTGGCTTACAAAAATCCGTAGGGGTTTCAGGATTTTACTATAGGGCATCTCCACCACCCGTGGTCACACTCTTCCCCACTCCACATGCCTTTCTCACACTCATAACTGTTTACAAGGCAGGTTCTCTCTCTTCATGGAGCTTCTCCCCCTCATTATATCTCCCTTACCACCCCAAAATTTATTCTTCTCCATTCCATCATAGGTTATATGTATTACTCTGGTAACAACTATCACCTAGTCTCATAATTATTGGTATCTGACTTTTATTTTATTTTATTTTATTTTATTTTATTTTATTTTATTTTAATATTTTATTTATTTTCTCATGAGAGACACACACACACACAGAGAGGCAGAGACACAGGCAGAGGGAGAAGCAGGCTCCACTCAGGAAGCCTGATGTGGGACTTGATCCCAGGTCTCTGGGATCACGCCCTGGGCTGACGGAGGCTCTAATCCACTGAGCCACCAGGCTGCCCGGTATCTGACTTCTATGAATGGATTTTCACATAGTACCAGTTCATTCATTTTCCAATAAAGGCAGCTTTTCGTTTTACGTAAACGCATGTTTTTTTCTCTATTAAAATGATGATATTAAGAAGCCAGGAATAAAAAAAGAGATTTGGTGTTAGAAGCTCAGGGAATTATGCTGAGCCACAAAGGAAGGATCTAAGCACAGACCAGCGTCATGGATTTAAGGTGGGCATGAATTCCTTTTCACTCTCCTTTCAAGAAAAGAAGAAGAGGACTGCTACATGCAAAGGAATGAAACTGAACCACTTTCTCACACCATACACAAAAATACACTCAAAATAAATTAAAGACCTAAATGTGAGACCTGAAACCGTGAAAATCCTAGAAGAGAACACAGGCAGTAAGTTCTCTGACATTGGTTGTAGCAACATTTTTTTCTAGATGTATCTCCAGAGGCAAGGGAAATAAAAGTGAAAATAAAGCATTGGGAGTGCATCCAAATAAAAAGTGTCTGCACAGTGAAGGAAACAATCAATAAAATTAAAATGCAACATATGAATAGAAGATATTTACAGATAACATATCAGATAAAGTGTTAGTATCCAAAATATGTAAAGAATTGCTACAACCCAACATCCAAAAACAAATAATCCAATTTTTTAAATGACTAAGTGTTTTTGTATTCTTTGAGTAAATACCCAGTAGTGAGATTACTGGATCATATGATATTTCTATTTATAATATTCTGAAGAGCTTCCATACTGTTTTCCAGAGTGGCTGCATTAGCTCGCCGCCAATAGTGCAGGAGGGTTCCCTTATCTCTACATCCTTCCAACATCTGTTGTTTCTTGTCATCTTGATAACAGCCATTCTGATAGGTGTGAGGTAATAGCTCATTGTGGCTTTGATTTTCACTTCCTTGGTGATTAAGGATATAATGGCTTATGAGCATCTTTTCATGTACCTTGTCCATCTATCTGTATGTCTTCTTTGGAAAAATATCTGTTCAGGTCTTCTGCCCATTTTTCAATTGGATTGTTTGGATTTTTTTTATATATATATTTTGGATATCACTCCCTTATCAGATATACAACTTGCAAATATTTGCTCTCAGTAGATTGCCTTTTCATTTTGTTGCTAGTTTCCTTAGCGGTGGAGAAGATTTTTATTTTGATGTAGTCCCACTTGTTTATTTTTGCTTTTGGTGTCTGATTCAAATAATCACCACCAAAACCTAAGTCAAGGGGCTTACTACCTATGTTTTATTCCAGAATTCTTATGGTTGCAGATCTTACGTCCAAGTTTTTAATCCATCTTGAGTTTACTTCTGTATATGGCATAAGATAGTGGTCTAGTTTTCTTCTTTTGCATGTAGCTGTTCGGTTTTCCAATATCATTTATTGAAGAGGCTGTCCCTTCCCCATTGCATATTCTTGGTTCCTTTGTCTTAAGTTAATTGACCATATATGCACATATTTATTTCTGGACTCCATATTCTGTTCCGTAGATCAACGGGTCTGATCTTTTTATGAACAATATCATACTGTTTAATTACGATAACTTTGACATTTATAACATAGTTTGAAATCAGACAGCATGATACCTTCAGCTTTGTCTTTCTTTCTCTTCTTTCTCAAGATATTTGACTAGTTGGGGCGGTTTTGTGGCTTCTTGGAAATTTTAGGATTATTTGTTCTTTCTGTGGAAAATGCCACTGATATTTTGATTTTACTGAATCTGTAGCTTGCTTTGGGTAGTACTGACATTTTAACAGCATTGGTTCTTCCAATCAATGACCACAGAATATCTTTCCATTTATTTGTGTCTTCAACTTCTATTAATAGTATCTTAAGAGTTTTCAATATACAGATCTTTCACCTCTTTTGTTAAATATATTCCTAGGCATTTTATTATTTTTGATGCAATTGTGAGTGGGATTGTTTTTATTTATTTCTCTTTCTGATAGTTCATTTTCAGTGTATAGAAACATCAGATTTTTGTATATTGATTCTGTATGTGGCATTTTACTGAATTTATTTGTTAGTTCCAACAGTTTTTTTGGTGGAGTCTTTAGGGTGTCTATATATAATATTTTTTTCTATATATAATATTATGTCATCTGTAAGTTGTGATAATTTTGCTTCTTTCTTTCCAGTTTAGATGCCTTTTATTTCTTTTTATCTCTATGTTATGTTTTTAAAAAAAAAAAAGTAGTGAGAGTAGGTATCCTTGTCTTGTTCCTGGTCTTAGAGTAAAGGCTTTAAATTTTTCACTATTGATTATTATGTCAGCTGTGGGATTGTCATATATGGCCTTTATTATGTTGAGGTTCTTTCCCTCTATACCCACTTTGTTGAGAGTTTTAATCATAAATAGAAGCTAAATTTTGTTGAATGCTTTTCTTGCATCTATTAAGATGATCATATAATTATTCTTCATTTTGTTAATGATTTGCAGATGTCAAGCCATTCTTGCATCTCTGAAATAAATCCCATTTGATCATGGTGCATAGTACATTTTTTATATCCCATTTTTTAAATTGAAGTGTAGTTGACATAAAATCTTATATTAGTTTTAGGCCTAGTATAATCTTTTTAATGTATTGTTAAATTTGGTTTGCTACCATTTTGTTGAGGATTTTTGCATCTGTGTTCATCAGGGATATTGGCCTATAATTTTCTTGTGGTATCCGTGTCTGGTTTGCGTATCAGACTAATGGTGGCATCATAAAATGAATTTGGAAGAGTTCCCTTCTCTTCCATTTCTTCGAAGAGTTTTGAGAAGGCATTAATTCTTTAAATGTGAGATAGGATTTGCCAGTGAAGCCATGTGGTCTGGACTTTGGTGTGTTGTAAGGTTTTTGATTACAGATTTAATCTCTTTACTAGCTCAGATTTCCTTTTTCACTATGGTTCAGTCTTTTAGGTTGTATGTTTCTAGGAATTTATCCCTTGCTTCTAGATTGTCCAATTTGCTGGTATATAATTGTTCATGGAAGCTTCTAATTATCCTTTGTGTTTCTGTGGTATCAGTTGCAATGTCTCTTTCATTTCAAATTTAAATTGTTATCAACTTAAAATAGTTTTAGATATAAATTACTGTATGTAAACTTTGTGGGAACCACAAAGCAAAAGTCTATAGTAAATACATAAAGATTAAAGAAAAAAGAATATAAGCATATATAACTAAAGAAAAGCAACAGGGAAGCCTGGGTGGCTCAGTCGGTTGGGGTCCAACTCTTGATTTCAGCCCAGGTCATGATCTCAAGGTCATGAGATTGAACTCCACAACAGGCTCCAGGCTGGGCATGGAACCTCCTTAGGATTCTTTCTCTCCCTCTGCCCTTCCCACCTACTCTTACATTCTTTAAAAAGAAAGAAAAAGAAAGAAGAAAGAAAGAAAGAAAGAAAGAAAGAAAGAAAGAAAAGAAAAGAAATCAAATCACAAAGGAAGAGGGCAAGAGAAGAAAGGAATAGAAAGCTATAAAAATAGCCAGAAAACAAGTAACAGAATGTAAGTACATACCTATCAATAATTAGTTTAACTCAATCAAACGGCATAAAGTGGTCGAATCGATTAAAAAAAAATGAGACTCATCTATATGCTGCCTACAAGAGACTCATTTTAGATGAAAGGACACATACAGACTGAAAGTTAAGGGATAGAAAAAGATATTTCATGCAAATGGAAACCAAAAGAAAGCTGGAATAGCTATACTTATATCAGATAAAATAAACTTTGATACAAAAACAGTAATGAGACAAAGATGGGCACTACATAGTCATAAAGAGGTCAATCCAATGAGAGGGTATAACATTGGTAAATATTATATACCCAACATAAGAGCACCTAAATATATAAAGCAAATATTAATAGACCTAAAGGGAGAATTAGTTAGCAATACAATAGTAAGGGATTTTAATGCCTCATTAACATCACTGGGTAGATCATACAAACAGAATATTAATAAGGAAACATTGGCCTTAAAAGACACATTGGACCAGATGAATTTAATAGATGTATAAATTATAGTCTAACCAAAAGCAAGAGAATACATTTTTTTCAAGTGTACATGCAACATTCTCCAGGATGGATCATATGTTAGGCCACAAAACAAGTCTTAATAAATTTAAGAGTACTGAAATTATATCAAACATCTTTTCTGACCACAATGGTATAAAACTAGAAATGAAGAAAACAAGAAAATTCACAAATATGTGAACATTAAACAACATGTTACTGAACAACCAGTGGGTCAAAGAAGAAACCAAAGAGACCTTAAGACAAATGGAAATGGAAATGGAAATGGAATACACCAAAACTTGTGATATTCAGCAAAAGCTAAGAGGGAATTCTAAGAGGGAATTTCATAGCAATAAATGTCCACATCAAGAAACAAGAAAAATCTCAAATAAACAATGTAACTTTGTACCTCAAGGAATGAGAAAAAGAAGAACAAACGAAGCCCAAAGTTAGTAGAAGGAAAGAGATAACAAAGATCAGGACAGAAATAAATGAAATAGAGACTAAAAAACAACAGAAAAGATCAATAAAACTAACAGCTTGGAAAGATAAAGAAAATTGGCAAACCTTTAGCCAGACTCATAAAGAAAAAAGAGAGTGGCCTCAAGTAAATAAAATCAGAAATGAAAGAGGAGTTGTTATAACTAATAACATAGAAATACAAAGGATCATAAGAGTCTTTTACTATTTTTAAAAGGTAATTTATAGTAGAATCTTTATGTCCCTATGTTCAAGGATGCTCATTGCAGCCCTGTTTACAATATCAAAAAATTGGACACCAACTAAATGACCAATAATGGTGACAAAGTTTTAAAAACATATTAAAGCAAAGAAGCAAACAATCCAATCATGAAATGGGCAAAAGACATGAACAGAAATCTCACAGAGGAAGACATAGACACGGCCAACAAGCACATGAGAAAATGCTCCGCATCACTTGCCATCAGGGAAGTACAAATCAAAACCACAATGAGATACCACCTCACACCAGTGAGAATGGGGAAAATTAACAAAACAGGAAACCACAAGTGTTGGAGAGAATGCGGAGAAAAGGGAATCCTCTTGCACTGTTGGTGGGAATGTGAACTGGTGCAGCCACTCTGGAAAACTGGGTAGAGGTTCCTCAAAGAGTTAAAAATAGAACTGCCCTATGGCCCAGCAATTGCACCACTGGGGATTTACCCCAAAGATACAGATGCAGTGAAAAGCCGGACACCTGCACCCCAATGTTTCTAGCAACAATGTCCACAATAGCCAAACTGTGGAAGGAGCCTCGGTGTCCCATCGACAGATGAATGGATAAAGAAGATGTGGTCTATGTTTACAATGGAATATTCCTCAGCCATTAGAAACGACAAATACCCATCATTTGCTTCGAGGTGGAGAGACCTGGAGGGTATTATGCTGAGTGAAATAAGTCAATCATGAAAACGACAAACATTATATGGTCTCATTCATTTGGGGAATATAGAAATTAGTGAAAGGGAATAAAGGGAAAGGAGAGAAAATGAGTGAAAATATCAGTGAGGGTGACAAAACATGAGAGACACCTAACTCTGGGAAATGAACAAGGGGTGGTGGAAGGGGAGGTGAGTGGGGGGTTGAGGTGACTGAGGGGGGCACTTGGTGGGATGAGAACTGGGTGTTATGCTATATGTTGGCAAATTGAACTCCAATAAAAAAAATTTTAAATATTTAAAAAATAAACAAAGAGAATACATGACTGAATATGGAGCTTATATATAGGTAAATACAATGCAAAAATTCAATAAAAAATAAAAATAAATTAAAAATAAAAACAACTGTAGTAAATCTGTAAGATGGAAAACTTTGCAAGAATTCCTAAGATTTGGAGAGCAGTACTAAACAAGTGAAAAAGGGAAGGTGCATAAAAGTATGTAGAGCTTAGTCTCATTTTGCCCATATTAACTACATGTTAGTATATGTGTAGAAAAAATTACTGAGTGTAGCTACCAAATGTAAATGTGATTTTATTTAAATGATGAGATTCACAGTGGACTTTTGCTTTTTACTTTGTCCATTACTGGTCCTCCATTACCATGATTTACTTTTGTGATATAAAATCAACATAGGTTTAGATAGAGTGGTAGACAGATAGATGTGTACATTCTTTGTTAGGCAGCATTGCCCTATGGCCTGTCTTAGCAGAATCACATTATCCAGGACAAAATAAGATATGAATGTTCACTGCAACCTCTTAGCAGAGCTCAAAAGTGGGAAGCAATTTATAGAAGCCAGGTTTTTACATCCTAAACATTTTTACCCTCCTGTCTCTCCAGCACTCTCCACATTGGAGTATGGCAGACCTCTTCATCTCTTCCCTTTCTAATAATTACCTGTGAATTCCCAAAGAATTGGGGAGAAAGAAAAGGCCTTGGCTTTCTTCTTGTAGGATCCAACCTATTTTAATCTGTCCTCACGATGATTCCACTTCAGTAATGTTCTCTATACATAAGTGAGATGCAAGAGGCTGAAGAGAAAGAAAGAAAGAAAGAAAGAAAGAAAGAAAGAAAGAAAGAAAGAAAGAAAGAAAGATCTTCTACAGTAATTATCACTGTTTGATTTAAAGTGCACACACTTAGCCAAATATCCCATCTCTTGAAGACAAAGAACAGTAGCTATCAAACAGTGTTAAACATTTAAGATATCATTTTCCCTGCTAGGAAAACAGAGCCTGGGGAAATGGCTATCAAGGTGCATTACAACCAATTATTAAACTTTGCCCTTTTCTGAATCTGGTGCACTCTACTCTCTTGTGCTATGTGCCAAAAGTTCAGCGCAAAAATGGTGGATGATTATCTAGTGTGCCATTAACTCTTAACTCTAATTTTGCATGATTATTATTTAAACGGATTAACACTCTGTGTGCTATTTACGTAGGCAGCTTTCCTCTCTAGACCAGAACTTGTGCAGAACGTCATAAAAGTGCTTCAGCCACAACTAGTAATCACAGTCAACATTCCTGCAAAGGTAAACTGTTCCCAGTGAAAATATTAAATGAAACTTTGTGTGGGACTAGTCACTTTCAACTTTTAAGGAGTGACTTCTGTTATCCAATATTTCCTGAGAGCAGGTTTTGAAAAAGAAAGGGGATGCATGAGTCACTGAACACAGGTGGAAACATGAGCCCCCTGCACCGCCGCCACCAACCTAAGGCACAGAATAGGGACAGGAGGGAGGACACCAACATCAACCTTGATCTTCCTCACCTGTTGCTTCAGGCTAATCCTTCAAGACCCTCTCCTGGACTTCAGCCAACTGCCCCTCATAAATTAGCACCAGGACACACAGCATCCCCGCTCACCTGTATGCAGATGAAGGAATCGGCATCTGATGCTGCAGAAAACTTCTGGCTCTGGGATGGGTTAAGTGTCCCTTTTTGTAAAATTTAGACTAAAAAGTGTAATTAGTGCTCAGGGAATCCCTAACATGTCAAGAAACGTTGTTCTCATCAGAGCCTTCACCAAAAAACATCCAATGAAAAGAGTTGTTTTTGAATGCAGAGTATGCAGTGACAATGTGATTGTGGAGATATACACATAATAAGCTATTTTAAAAAACTAATAAAGCTTTATTTTTCATTATCCAAAAAAAGCCACCAGAAAAGTTATTTCTTTCTGGGACAAAATTAAAGAAGAAAAAGTAGTTTTCTAAACACTTTTTCTTGTATTAGTTATGTACCACTTTATTGCCACATATATATGTATATATATACATATATATGATTTTTTTTCAAGTACAGAAATATGAATGGAAGATTAACAAGGAAAGAAAAGAAGGAGCAAAGTCAGGAGTGAGTTTCATTCAGAAAAAGGACATTGTGAAGTCTTAAGAAATCTCAAATTTGGGGGATCCCTGGGTGGCTCAGCAGTTTGGCACCTGCCTTCGGCCCAGGGTGTGATCCTGGAGTCCCGGGATCAAGTCCCATGTCAGGCTCCCTGCGTGGAGCCTGCTTCTCCTTCTGCCTATGTCTCTGCCTCTCTTTGTGTGTCTATCATGAATAAATAAAGTCTTTAAAAAAAGAGAGAGAGAGATATCTCTAATTTGGGTTTGATAGCTCCAAAAGCAGTCTCAGCAAAACAGGGATGAAAAAACATTACAGAGTTGTAATTTGGCTTTTGGAGACTGATCATAGCATACGAAGACACAGAGACAGAAGGTTACACCTCCAATCAAATAGCACAGGAGGTCATCGTTGTGTCTTGGGGGCCTTTGGTCAAACAATTTTTCTCCTCCATTTGAATGGACCCTAATCAAAAGTCTTCACTAGCAAATATGGCTTTGAGACATAGCTAAGTGGGATGAGACAAGAACAATTTAAAATATATGAAAAAAGATGCCTACGTTTAAGAAGAGTAATTTGCATGGATCATTGAAAACATGGCATCTGAATCTCCACAAGGTAGGACTATGAAAATCTACCTCTCTGGACAAGATAAAAGGTCATTTATCATGGTACTGGTGAAATTCTTCTCTTTCAATCTTACCTGACTCTCTTTGGCATTATGCACAATTTAGTGTTTGGAGAAATTATTGGGTCCATTTTTCACTATGCCTCAAAATAAAGTAGATGGAAGAAGAGTGGAAATTCACATAAAGAAAGGCTTTTCATAAGGTATGCATTTTTCCTATAAGGAAGATAATGGCTCAGGGTGGACCAGTAGGAACCACCTAGGACCAGTAGGAGCTCTGGGAAGTTCCAGCAAGGACAAGTAACTACCAACATTTTACTTGGCTGAAGTGCCAGTGGCTTTTGTTTGATTATTTTCTTGCTTGCTGATTTATACTCCACTTGATTTCACAAAGGACTTGAGAGGGCTTACAAAAAACACCCAGAATAATAAAGAGTTAAAATGTGATGGCAAGGGAGTACTGAGCTATGTGAATCACACTAAGAGGAAAGATTAATACCGGAAAACAGACATGATGCAGTCCTGCTCAACACCGGAATTAGACAGAAAAGTTGACTCTAAGCTTCTTCCCAACTAAAGTCCAGGCAGAGAAAGCTGTGAGACCCATTTAACGTTTTATCCAAAGTGTGTTAAGTGCACACACAAGAAGTAGATTTATTTATTTATTTACTTATTTATGATAGTCACAGAGAGAGAGAGAGAGAGAGAGAGAGAGAGGCAGAGACACAGGCAGAGGGAGAAGCAGGCTCCATGCAGGGAGCCCGACGTGGGATTCGATCCTGGGTCTCCAGGATTGCATCCTGGGCCAAAGGCAGGCGCCAAACCGCTGCACCACCCAGGGATCCCAAGAAGTAGATTCAGAAGATAACTTTTGGGGATGCCTGGATGGTTTAGCAGTTGAGTGCCTGCCTTCAGTTCAGGTCATGATCCCAGAGTCCGGGGGATCAAGTCCCACATTGGGATCCCCTCAGAGGAGACTGTTTCTCCCTCTGCTTATGTCTCTGTTTCTCTCGGAATAAATAAATAAGAATCTTAAATATATATATATATATTTTTTTTTTTTTTAATCAATTGAAAATGTAGGAGACATTTAAGGCACCATGCTATTACTTGAGGGTCTTGCCAAGGTGTGAAGACACTCATGTTGAGAGAACCCGAATCACAGATTAAATAGAAGTCAGTAGGCTCTGTTTTAACTTCAGGCATCTTTATCAAAACAGTGCATTTAACCTGTAACAGCAAAGAGAGCCAGAAGTCAGGTCCAAAGAAAAAATTAAAATACACCAAATCTTACTTTTCCAACATTGAAAGGCAAGCTGAGTGAACCATCATGGTCTACCTGTCTATCCTTCCCAGCACACTCCCAGCCTCTCACTGATGTTCACCTTCCTTATCCCCACACAGCCAATAAACACACAATTCAGGACATTCCATATATAGGTATATACTGAAGATTCCTATGTCTTTGCTTTGGCTGCTTTGAAGTGACCAAAGGTCTTTTGAATGGTAACAGTCCAAGCTGTGATAACCTGGATCATAGGATCCACAGAGGGTAAAGTCCCAGGAGTCACAGATGACCCAAAGATCAGGAAGGAACAGACAGAAGGAGACGGAGGCAAGCCTTCATGGAAACAAATGTATTTAAGAACATAGCTTCACAAATCCCTAGATTTTACAAATTAATGAAGAAAAAAAATCATGTGTTGAGTCATAAAATTCAGAATTTGAGTGCATAGGCATGTGTATGTGTGTATATATGTAAGTGTGTAAATATTGTGTGTAACATATGATACCTACATAACCTGATATGTATACATAAAATATATGTATAACTCGTGACATAACACATATGATATAAATAAACGTTAAATATGGGTAATATGTAAATATATAAAACATATAGGCTATGTACATGTTATAATTAGCCTCTACTCATTCTAATAATATTAGCAAACTGTAATGTGTGCCAAGCCTTGTGATCCACACAAAGCATATTTTTGGTCTACAATCCGAATCCAAATAGTCTTCTTAGAAAAATGAATGTGAAAGATCAAGATTAGATAAGTAGACCAAAAAGACAATTTTTTCAAGTCTAGATCTTTTTAGGTTGGCAAATCAAGGAAATGTGCGACTTCACAAAATAAAATAAATGCTGAGGGAATAGAATAAATAAGGTGCCTAATAATAAGGTGCCTGGGTGGCTCAGTCATTTGAGAGTCCGACTCTTGGTTTCAGGGCATGATCTCAGGGTCATGGGATTGAGCCCTGTGAGTGGCTCCATGCTGGGTGTGGAGACTGCTTGGGATTCTCTCTCCATCTGTGCCCCCTCCTCAAATAAATAGATAAATACATATTAACACTGTGAACAGGATCGAGGTGATGTATGAGAGAATTTACCGTGTGGTTGGATGGCTTTTTTTCATTGTTTTCGAGTCCCTTGACCTCGTCACCTTACAGAGTAAACAAATAACCTTAAAGGAAATGGTCAGTTCCTCACCCATTTGTTGACCATATTTAACATGAATTTCAAAACAGGCCGTCTTATACAGTATCTCAAATCTCTCAGAAACAGGAATAGACATCCCTATGTATCCTTCCATCACTGTATTATCCAAGGCTGCCATAACAAAAGACCATAGACCCAGTGACTTAAACAACAAAGATTTATTTCCTCACAGTTCTGGAGTCTGGGAAGTCTGAGATCAGGGTGCTGGTGTGGTTGGGCTCTGGTGAGAGCTCTATTTTGACTTGCAAATGCCCACCTTCTTGCTGTACCTTCACATGGCAGAGAGAGAGAGAGAGAACTCCGGTGTCTCTTCCTCTTCTTGTGAAGGCACTGATCCCATCTTGAGGTCACACCCTCAGGACCTTATCTAAACCTAATGACCTCCCAAAGACAGAATCTCCAAAAAGCATCACACTGGGAGCTAGGGCTTCCACACATGAAGGGGGGGAAGCGGTGCATTATTCATTCCATAGCAATTGCCATTGGTGTCTTGCCTGTCTTGTGATTGCAGACATGGCCCTCGCGTGGTGGGTTTCGCATTGTGCTCTATTGCTCACAAATACACTTGCTGCTTCCATTTGCTGTCGTATCAGGTCCTCCTTGTCTTTCCCAGGATTGCTGACATAGCTTCAGCTCTCTCCACGAGCCAGTTAACTCTGTATGTTGCCGTTAAACAGCTCCAGCCAGAAACCACCAGCCTGTAGCACTATGGTACATCAGAGCTCCACCAGCAACATCCATGGGATTTTTTTTTTTTAAGATTTTGATATTTATTCATGAGAGACACAGAGAGAGATGCAGAAACATAGGGAGAGGGAGAAGCAGGCTCCCCGCGGAAAGCCTGATATAGGACTTGATCCCAGGACCCCAGGATCATGACCTGAGCCAAAGGCAGATGCTCAACCACTGAGCCACCCAGGTGCCCCCAACCATGTGCTTTAAACAAGTTACTTGACCTCTCTTTCTGTTCTTTGGGCGTAATAATATGGCTTCCATCAAAACCTGTAAGTTCTTAGAATGCCTAACTTTTAAAAGCAATGCAAATGCTAGTCCTTGCTGTCTCTATCAATTGTAGGCCTGGTCTTGTCGTTGCTTATCTCCAACCGTGCTCATAGACTCTGTACCTCGGTCACAGTCGCAGCTTGCAGGCTCCCATATATGTCTTAAACTTTCCCATCCCTCACTTTTTTGTCTTTCTTGATATATCTGCCCCCAATCATCTCCACCTGTCAAAACTTCACTAATTCTTTAAAACACACCCCAAAATGTCATGTCTTTCTTGACACTCTCCCAGTCCTTTATACTCATTCCCCATCCAGCCGTGTGGACTCCCTCCTGCCACCACACACCACATCGAGGCCTTTTGACGTGTTTATTTTTCTGCCTTGTGTTGGTGGTTATTTGTGTATGACTAGATTGCAATCACACAAGACATAATTATTTGTGTATTGACAGCCCGAACCCGTGGAGGAACATAATGAGTGTTAGCTTAATGACGATAGCTCTAAAAATAAAACAATAACAACTGTTCAGAGTTTATTTTTGGAGTTTACTAAGAGATTTTTAGGAGAGCACCTTGAAAGCTTCTGTGGCCACAGAAAGGACAGAACGTTTATGGTAAATATGGTAAATAGAAAAAGACTTCATGTCTAGATAGAAAAAAAAAATGTGAAGAAGAGAAGACGCTAGAAGTCGGGATTGCTGAGCTCAGTGATCAATGTTCTCCAGCTTTTTTTCTTGGATGGCAGTGTATAAAATGTCCACATGACTATTTTTTACAATGGCAAAAGTCACCTAAACCCAGAGGATGAGAACCAAGGGAGAAAGTGCCAGGAAGCCCAGGTGGCAGGGAGACAGGGGGATCAGGTAGATGGGATGCAGGGGAGCCTTAGCGAAGGCAGCAAGCAGACGGCCCAGCACACCTGCACACCGGCCGCCTAGGAGCAGCACTGCTTCTTGCAGCAGCACTTCTGCTGGCAGCACTTCTGCTGGCAGCAGCCCTTCCCGCACCCACAGGAGCTGCACCCGCACGAGCTGCACCCGCAGGAGCGGCGGCAGCAGCAGACCACGGGGACACTGCAGCAGCAGCCACAGCAGCCAGAACAGCAGGGGCAGCAGTTGACACGGTAGCACCTGCAGGTGGTACAGCTGCCACCGCAGCCCCCGCAGCCACCGCAGCCTCCACAGCCTCCGCAGCTACTGCAGCCTCCGCAGCCTCCGCAGCCACTGCTGCAGCCACCGCAGCCTCCACAGCCACAGCACCCCATGGTGTCAGTAGAGAGGACTCAGGACAGGTGAGGAGGGCGATCAGGAGGTCGAGGAAGGTCTGATGCCGCCTTCTGCTGGGGGACCCCCTTATATACTGACACCCCCCTTATTTTTCAGCCCAATTTCCACAGAAGAATCTCACAAGACCTCTCCTCACTTCCTCCTTGGGGCCCCTTGCCATGGTAACACTGCTATTTTTAGCACAGCAGCGCCCTTAGTGACCTCTGAGTTTTCTGCTATGAATGGAAGAGTTGTGTGTTACATCTTTAGTCCAGACGTAGAAAAATGATGGCTAAAGTGGAGGGAAAGGGGTTCCAGGCGCCTGACAAGGATGCTTGTGTCCCAGACGGGAGCCATCGGAGACCTTCCATGGGGTTCCCCTGCCCACCACGGGGCCTCTCGAGGATGCTGGGCAACCAAAATGGAAAACCAGAAGAATCCCGACAGCCTCCTGGTTGACGAGAAGTAGATCAGGGGAGGACATTCGAAGTCTTCCTTCTCTAGCTTTGAAAAGGAAAGCCTGTTAAAGAGGTGCCCGTGGTGAATCCAGGGACACCCACAAGCTGGGGGAAGCGCAGACCTGCCAGGGCTGGGTTGTGTCCCATCCAGAAGCTGCAGCATAGGCCCCCACACAGACTGTGGTCGGTGGTGTCCCCTTGTGAGCGTTGTCTGGAGCAGCCCCACTAAGCGGGTTCTCATGATCGTCCAGCAGGAAGATGCTTCTCGGGACTCCGAATCACACCTGCAGGCTCTCGGGGGTGGGAGAGGCAGCCAGCCGGAGAGCCAGCATCTCAAATAAACATTCCCCTGGTCTTGGTTGGCCTTAAACCTGAGACAGCCAGCCTCTCGATGAAACCTTTCTTACTTTTTTTCCCTCAATTATTTAACAAACAACAGCAGAAACTTCACTCTTGGCGGATGACATAGGAGCAGGCTGCCCAAAATTATATCTTTAGCATCTGACATTACACAACTCTTAAAAGAAATTTTATTTTTTTTAAGATTTTATTATTTATGTATTTATTTATTTATTTATTTATTTATTTATTTATTCATTTATTTAAAAATGTCTCTCATTAGATACACAAAGAGACAGAGAGAGGCAGAGACACAGGCAGAGGGAGAAGCAGGCTCCATGCAGGGAGCCCGACGTGGGACTCGATCCCGGGTCTCCAATAGGCCCTGGGCTGAAGGCGGCAAAAACCACTGAGCTACCAGGGATGCCCCTTAAGAGAAATGTAATGATCTGGCAATTCTTGTGAACCAAGAATCTCACTGAGCCAGGAAAAGCATATCTGAGTTTTAAGAGGAGACATGATACCTTTAGGGATGTCTACTTTTTCTCTTTTCAATCTGGTTTTCACCTGCTCTTTCAGAAAGTTTTTTTGTGACATTGAAGTGTGCCATGAATCCCAGAAGAGAGCAAAGCAATGGTTTTTTTTTTTTTTGAAACCCATGATGACTAAGAGGTTTCTATGGCAACACAGGACTTTTACCTGCTTCTAGACTCAGATTCCCACGGTTACAATTTAAATAATAATAATAATAATAATAATAATAATAATAATAATAAAGATTGTTCTTAAATATTTCAGGCATTTATGTAACTCAACAGCTATCTGTTGAATGCTTACAAGGGCCCAGGCACTCTGGTAGGCCCCAGGGCAAAAAACAGATATGCCCTTACGTTCTCATGGGCGCACACCTCTTAGAAGTATGTTCTAACCCAGATATAGATTTAAGAGACAAGTGAAGGTTAAAATTAGCAAGGATAACTGACCACGACTTCAACAAGGAAGGGTGGAAGAGGCCTCGTGAGATCTTTACTGGGAAGACAGGTAAACAAGGCACTGGCTTGACTTGTGGTGCTGGTATATAAGGGGGTCCCCCAGCGGAAGGCGGCATCAGACCCCCCTCGACCTCTCCTGATCGCCCTCCTCACCTGTCCTGAGTCCTCTCTACTGACACCATGGGGTGCTGTGGCTGTGGAGGCTGCGGTGGCTGCAGCAGTGGCTGCGGAGGCTGCGGAGGCTGCGGAGGCTGTGGAGGCTGCGGAGGCTGCAGTAGCTGCGGAGGCTGTGGAGGCTGCGGGGGCTGCGGGGGCAGCTGTACCACCTGCAGGTGCTACCGGGTTGGCTGCTGCTCGTCCTGCTGCCCCTGCTGCTGCGGCTGCTGTGGGGGCTGCTGCAGTGTCCCCGTGGTCTGCTGCTGCCGCCGCTCCTGCGGGTGCAGCTCGTGCGGGTGCAGCTCCTGTGGGTGCGGGAAGGGCTGCTGCCAGCAGAAGTGCTGCCAGCAGAAGTGCTGTTGCAAGAAGCAGTGCTGCTCCTAGGTGGATGGTGTGCAGGTGTGCTGGACCGTCTGCTTGCTGCCTTCGCTAAGGCTCCCCTCCATCCCATCTACCTGTTCCCACTGTCTCCCTCTCACCTGAGCTTCCTGGGAGTTTTTTCTCTGGTTGAGTATCTCCTACTCTGAAGTGTGGGCGAGTCTTCACTTCCTGCGAGCAAGGTCTTGTACAGGGACATCCAGTGGGGAAAGGTGGAGAACATCTGGATCCTCCATCTGCAGCTCTGGTGGCTGCTGCCCTTGGCAGGTGCTGGCCCTGCGGCTGACCCAGGAGGGGTAGTTGTGGGGCCCCCAGCCGGCCCCCATCTGTCGCTCCCTGGCTACTTGCTTTGCTGTGGGACATCTACCGCTTTCCCTCTGTGCTGGGACCTTGTTTTTCCATCTTCTCTTTTTGCTTGGGGTGGCTCAAGACTTCACACCGCCAGAGTGTCTAAAGCAAAAGGAATAATTAAACCAAAAGATGGGAGCCCTTCCAACACCTCAAGAGCAGCCCGCAGCAGCCCTGACTTCCGACCAGGAGGATCATTTGATTCTGTGTTCATCGCTGTTGCCCATCAACGTCTGCCTTTCCTGTCTCTAAGTACAATGGATTCCTGATTTCTCAGTTGCTGCTTTGTATTTCTAGCTATAATACTAACAATCTCTAATAAACTATACCAGGTCATCCTTAAAATACTGTCTCACATCAGCTTCTTATTTGGTGGTTACCGTTCAGGGGGGGCAAAGGGGCATGTAAGGAGTGGGGCAGAAAGAGCCCCACCGCAGGGGTTGCCTACATTTGTTGTGAACGTCAACTGCTTTGGTAATGGATGGCCTCCATTAATCAACATTACATTTTTTTCAGTATTTTATCTGTTTTGAATCTATATTGTAACTTGAAATATTTTTTTTTCCCAAAAAGGTCTTAAGGTAGCTGACAATAATAGCTAAGCATGCACAGAGAGCTTGATAAAATCTACCTCAGGCATCAGAATGTCTACTGCGACCATCCACCCACTTTCCTTCTGAGGCAAAATAATTTCACAAAAACATAGATTTTTGTATACCAGTTAAATTTGACCTGGGAATGGTATCTTTTTGACAAGTTAATCTCCCCAATTAAATTTAAAATTTTGGGGTTAAATTTAAAATTTAACCACAAAAGATTAATCCTCATGGATTTTTAGCCAACTCAGGTCTGCCTACAACCTAAGTATTCCCTTACGGAAAAACCTAATACCGCTCCTCAGAACTTTATTTTCACATTAAATGTACACAAATCAGCTTTTGGTGCTATGAAGCTTTGAGGTGAACTCAGTCATCTCATTTGCAAAAAGGATTTTCGGTAAAGGATATCATACTCACAGGACCACCACCGTGAGTTTGTGTGAAATAAGCACAGATAGGGATAACTAGGAAGTTGGGCCTTCAAAATCTCTTGAACAGTTCTCTTTTTCCCAGTCCCCACTAGCTATTTTTAAAAAATAAATAGCAACCTGTTGGAATGGGCATGGAAAACCTGTCGCTTTTCTACAATATTGGTGAGAATGCTAAGTGATACTATTTCTCAGGATGGCAATTTAGCAATCTGCATTTTTTTTTTTTAAAAAGTACATGCCTTTCAACTCAGAGATTTCACATCTGGAGCAAAGACATATTATTGTCAAGGCTATTCATTACAGTGTAGTTAAAGAACAGGAAAAAACCTAAATGTCTGCCATTGAGGTCTCATTAAATGTTGTTACTATACATCAGAATACTGCACATCTGTCAAAAAGAGTGAGATCCAGGAGCACCTGGGTGGCTCAGGTGGTTAAGCATCTGCCTTAGGCTCAGATCATGATCTTCAGGTCCTGGGATCCAGACCTGCCTCAGGCTTCCTGCCCAGCAGAGAGTCTGCTTCTCCTTCTCTCTCTGCCTCTCCTTGCTCCTCACTCCTCGCAAATGAATAAATAAAATCTAAAAAAATAAAAAATAAAAAGAGTGAGATCTCTATGAACTTAAAGGGATGTTTTGAGAGCTCAGCAAGATCGTTTATGGGAACAGAAACGTACCCAGAATATAACACGCAGTCAAGGGAAAGATGTTATCACAAGATGTGCATGAGTGGGGTGCCTGTGGGGGTACAAAAGGAATTAGGAAGAAAGACCTAACTATGGAAATCCCACAGGTGTTTATTTATTTTTTTAATTATTCAAGATGGCTTTTGCCTTTTTTTTTAAGATTTTTTTTAATTTATTTATTCCTGAGAGGCACAGAGAGAGAGAGGCAGAGACACAGGCAGAAGGAGAAGTGAACTCCCTGCAGGGAGCCAGATGTGGAACTCAATCCCGGGGCCCCAGGATCAGGCCCTGGGCCGAAGGCGGTGCTAAACTGCTTGGCCACCCAGGCTGCCCCCCACAGGCTTTTAAATGGCAGAAGCACCACCAAGCATCATAGTGTTGCTGTGACATCACCCCCAAGAAGTATTAATGCTCCAGGAGTGTTCATACCCAAGGAGAGTGGTGCTCTGTAGTCTTCTGCTTCAGGCCACTCACTGTGTCTCTTCTACACACAACAGCCCCTGGTCTGAGGCTGAGGGAGTCCAGGCAAAATAGTGACCATGACAATGACCGTGGCTGCCTTCATTGCTCTGCAGGATGCAGGTGCCTAACTTCCAATTGGCCAAAGTATTCAGTGTTGTCAGGCTTTGGGTTGAAAGTAAAGCAATTTGAGAAACAATCAGAAAATTCTTATAGCCCAGTTAGGTCAATCTATGGGTTTCATTAAATAATTCGCCCTAAGCTGGTTCTCTGAAGGTTTTCAAGTTCTTATAGGTCCTTTCAAAAGATCTTCTTTCATCAAGGAATTAGACCTACACTGTGCCTCAGATTTCTAAGGAAACACACCCACATGAAAGGAACTTGTCCCCAAAAACATTCACACCAGAAGTATGGATCACTCCACTCTCCACTGGTAAAAGCGCTTTGCCAAACATGTGAGGAGGTGCCACCCAGAGACATGAACTGCTGCCCTAACTTCTTCCCTGTGTCCTCCTGCTGTGTGACTTCAGATCATGGAAACTGACAGGGAACATTCAGCAAGAAAAAATAGAGAAAATGGAGTAATAACTCCCTCCTTCTTTTAAAACATTGTTTCCTGAATTTAAAATAATGTAAGCTCATTATAAACAAGTTCAAAATACAGCAAATTATAAGGGTGAAAGTTAACATTGCTTATAGTAACCACTCCTACCATTCCATTATATTTCCTTCCATTATTTTCCTACATTTCTATTCTTTCCCAATATTTTTATTTTGGGGAATCGTAAACCTATGGAAAAGTTGTGAGAATATTGCAGGAAGATCCCATATACCACTCGCTACCCAATGGTGAACATTTTGCCAGAGTTTTAGTTTTTCTCTCTCCTTCTCATTTGAGAATAAGTTGCAAATATGAAACTTCACCCTTAAAAATATTAGCATCTATTTCCCAAAAAGGGATCTTCTCCTCCAAAACTATCACATAATTTTCACACTTAAGAAACTCAATAGTGGTCCATGCTACTGTGCAATATACAGTCTTTAATTTCTCTATCCCAAGAATGCCTTGCAATTTATATTGACATTTTTAATAATTTTTCAACCTGGATCCAACCAAAGATATATTTTAAGTTGACTTTAATCTAGAATGGTCCTCCAACATTTTATTTCTGTCCTGGAAAGTTGTTGCTGCAAAATCACCCTTAAAATAAATTTGTCTGTTGTTGTTGCAAAATCACCCTTAAAATGAATTTGTCTGTTTTTTCCCTCATGATCAAATTCAGGTTAAACAGGAATACTATACAGGTGATTTTTTTGCCCCCTCAAAACATGGCATTGAGAAGTATGTGATGTCAGTTTATCCCTTACTGGTGATGTTAAACTTGATCAGCTAATTAATGTAGTGCCCACCAAATTTTGTCATTGTTAATCTACTCTTTCCCTTTTAATAACAGTGGTGCTATTTTCTGTGTATTTATACAACAAAATGAAAAGTATTACAAATATATGTCTTATTCTGATTTTTGACTTAACATTTAATTGTATATAATTGCTCTTATATTAAATATTTGCCTTTTAGAAACTGTTTTTAGAAACTTTTTAATGACTACATAGTAGCTATTTTTGTGTGTAATTTCTATCATTACCTCATATTCACCACTAAGATACCTAAGCAACTGTACATTTAACCAACCGTTTGGAAATACAAACTTGGATACCAACAACAACAAAAGAAAAAAATGACTTTTTCCTTATTTTGAAAATTGTGTAGATTTATAGTTTTAAAGGTATTATGGAGAGGTCCCATGTATTCTTATTTTAGTTTCTGTCAATAGTGACATCATGCATAACTATAGTAAAATAAAAAGTGAATTTTTTTAAGTAAAAACCTTACACCGCACCAAATCCTCTTAAATTCCAGATGGATCTTTTTATATTTTAATATTTATATAAGGATATTTCAATACTTAAACTTTTTATTTGAAGTATAAATTAAAACCATAGGGTAGTTCAAAAACTATGGGAGAATAATTTTATATTCTTAGAATGTGGAAGGTCGTGCTTAGTATAGCACCAAGACCAAAACTCATAAGAAAAAAATTAATATATAGAATTTATACATTTAAACATCTGCCAACAACTCAAGATGAACAAAGTCCCAATTTTTTTTTAAACTGGAAAAATAAAAAAGAACTGGAAAAATTATATATGCGCATCGACAGACAAAAGATAAATATCTTCATATGTATAGAGTTCTTACAAATCCATATGGAAAAAATATACGAAGGACAGAATCAGGCATTTGAAAAAAAAAACATAAATCAGGGCTCCTTGAAAAATGAGTGATTCCTGGTTTAGGTCATCAAATGCACAAGATAAGCCCCCAAAATCTTGTTACCTTGTAAAACAAGAAGTCACAAAGCATAATGGAATCGCACTGAGCGGACCATTTGAGCATCAGAAAGAATAACAACTGCAATGTACTGAAACATATTAGATATATTTAAATACATGTGTATATAATAATAACAGAAAAAAATATAAAAAACCTCATTAGTCATCTTTGGAAGATGCCAGAAAATTAACACATTATTTTGAAATTGACTTTTAAAAATGGGGGAGCAGAGAATCAAGCATTTATCCTGCCTTTCCTAAATAAAATGTACCCCAGAGTAACCAAAGAGGTGAGAAGAGGACATCTGGCTCTGCAGACAGAGTCCTGGTATGGAAGGGGAAGGAAAATGCAGCCCTAATGAATTCATGGACATCAGTAGTGACCAGCCATGGATGCCAAGATCACACAGAGTGAGACAAAGAGAATGACATGCCTCTTGATTGAAGAATTCAACGCCACCTATTAGCACCCTAATACTAGATAGGGGATGGTCGCAAGCCACTAGAGCTGATTACTGGAAATCCAGAGTGTTAAATGATTCCATGGGGGTGCAGTCTTCCAATTCCAGAACTCCACTGTGGACAACTAAGTCTACCATAGAGACAAATTCCAAGGAGACACTGCAAGGGCTGCAGGGGAAATGCAGGTTAGAATAGACCGTAGAGTTGCTTCAACCACTTGCAGGGATACATAAGTCTTCTTAGAACCCTGTTTTTAAAAATAAGATACTTGGAGAAGTATGAGCATAACTAATTACTAAGAGATATTAATTAAAAATTATTCTTAGGAGCACCTGGGTGGCTCAGTCAGTTAAGTATCCAACTCTTGATTTTGGCTCAAGTCATGATCTCAGAGTCGTGAGATGGAGCCCCACAGTAGGCCCCACGTGGAGCCTGCTTGGGATTCTCTCTTCTCTGTCCCACCCCCACCCCCTCGTTCTCTCTCTCTGTTTTTCTCTTTAAAAACAAAAAAGAAGAAAAAAGCATTTTTAATTTTTAGGCATGACAATGGCATTGGGTTATACTTTAATTTTTAGAAATTTTCTTCAAAATAATTGGCTATAAATTAATCATTGTTGAAGTTCCGTGGCGTTCATGATATATGTTTAAAGTTGGGCTTTTTTTCACAGTGAACTTCACTAGTAAGAAAAACATTAATTTTTCTCATCTACTGTTTTAACAAAACATTGTTTTAATCATATCTAATGTTGGTTGCAGAATGTAAAGAAACCATCATACGCAGTGGCTGGAAATAACTGATAAACATTTTATAGAGGGCAATTTTGTGGCTTTTATCAGCAAAACATAGATAACCTTTGATCTAGTATATCCACGTTTAAGAATTTGCTCCGAGGGGACCCCTGGGTGACTCAGTGGTTGAGCCTCTGCCTTTAGCTCAGGGCGTGATCCCCAAGCTCCTGGGATGAGTCTCTCATCAGGCTCCCTACAGGGAACCTGCTTTTCCTTCTGCCTATGTCTCTGCCTCTCTCTCTGTCTCTCATGAATAAATAAATAAAATCTTAAAAAAAAAAAAAGGAATTTGCCCCAAGGAAATGATCAGAAGCGAGAAAAGATGTAATGTATAGCTAGCATTTATTGAACTCTTATTTTGTGCCAGGCACTGATTCATTTAATCTGCATGATAACCTTTTGGATTCAGTATGTTATTTTAAGATTTTTTTTATTTATTTGAGAGAGAGAGAGAGCACGCGGAGGGGAGGACAGTAGGAGAGGGCGACAGGCAATGATGATGGCTGGATCTGCTCCAGGCTTTTGCTGGAATCCAGTCCCTCTGGTGGTCTCAGCTGCCCTAACCTGTGCACTCTCTTGCTGAGCCTGTCCTGAGAGATCCCTAGGGTTCCAGATCACACACCCAGGCACAGCTGCCCTGCTCTCCCCATCCCCACCCGCATCACCAGGGAACCCCTTCACTGCCACCCACTGGCTCTCAGGGGTCCCTGCTCTGCTGGGCTGAGGGTGCTCAGTGGGTGTCCACGGTTCTTACAACCACTGAGTCTACTCTCCTCTTCTCCCTTCATCCCAAGTGTGGAGCAGTGTGTTCTTTTAATTCCCCATGAATTTTCAGGCCCCAGATTCGAACTATATTGGTGAGTCTCCCCAGGTTCAAGGACAACAGGGAGTGGTTTAAAATCACAACCAAATATAGCCCTGCTCTTCACCCCCAGGTGTCTCTCCCCACTTCCATCCCCCCTGCTGCCTGCCCACAGCCCACCCCTGCTCTGCCTGCAGGATGCCTTCAAGCAGCTTTGCTTCCCAAGGAATCTGACACAAACCACAATTAAACTCCCTTGAAAGAAGGATTCACCTGCCCCAGGCAGGGCTTTGCCCCACTTTCCTATTCTTAAATCTACCTTGGCTCAGGTGGTGGAAGGTGGAAATATCTGCTCCCTTCAGAGTGAATTCCATGTCAGTCCCACCCACTGCTCCCCCCCTCCCGATTCACAACAGGACAATTAACCTCAGAACTCAATTAACCAACAGCCCTACTTCCTGATGCTTGGAGCATTTAATTTCAAGCATCACGTGGGATGTGGCCTAGGAATATGACGCCTCTGTTGAGAAGTGCCAAACTCTGTCCTGTTCATTTTCATGTGCCCTCCTCCACTGGGGATTAAAATTGAACTGGGAATCTTTTCTGGAGACTCAAAGCCAGTGCTCCCGACCATCTGTGAGCATTGGCTTGAACAAGAGAACTGTCCCCCCCCACCCTCTAGCCCAGACAAGCAGGCACCTGAATCCAGGCAAAGAACAGAAACAGGTCTACCTGACACATCCCCAAATGGGCAGAGGGAAGGAAATATCTCCCAGGTTCCCATGCCCTGATGGAAGCTCTGCATCTGCCTGATGGAAGCCCTGATGGAGCCTCTGCATCTGCCTCTGCAGGAAGGAGGGGAATGCTTGTCTACCTGTGCACCTGAATCAAAGGAGGAGAAACTTGAAGGCAGCGAAGTCTGCACCCCAGACAGACACTGCCTTCAATTTCTTTTTTTTCCAAAGAGTTTATTTATTTATTTGCCAGAAAGAGAGGGTGCGCACAAACAGGAGGAGAGGGAGAGAGAGAGGCAGGCTCCCCACTGAGCAGGGAGCCCAATGTGAGACTCGATCACAGGACCCTGAGATCATGACCTGAGCTAAAGGCAGACACTTAACCAACAGAGCCACCCTGCTCTTACCAAGGTATTGCTGGCCATAATTAGAGTAGGGAAACCAGTTGACAACTTAAGTTGTACATGTTCGAAATTGGACCCTTGATCTTCCTACCAGTATGCCTCCCCCTAAAATGCTTTTCTCACAGACACTCCCTACTCTGTTAATTCTCTTCCACAGTGACTTCATCCTCTTGTTTCCCAGCCTAGAGAGGCCCTGGCACCCAGGGACATCTATCTTCCTCTTACACCCTGCCCTGGATTGATCAGCAATATGGGTGGCATCACTGGGACCCAACCCAGTCTCACCTGCACCCCTACCCCACAGGCCCCAGCTTTTCCCCCTCCCCACTGCGCCCAGCAAGAGCTTCCTCAGGATGGAGCAGCAGCTCTGGCTCCCATCCTGCGCCCCCTGTAGTCAATTCTCAAGGCCCAGTTACAAGAATCCTTCTGCAGAGAAAGGCAGGTGATCTCATCTCTAATTCACGCCTCCTCAGGTGTCCTATGACACTCACTGGCCATGATATGAACTGACACATGAGATGCAGTCCCCCCACCACTGTGCTGAAGTCCCACTCCCAGGGCCCTCCTCTGCTTCCGGCCCACAGTTCTCTTGACCCCGACAACTGGACACTTCACTCTCTCCCCACTTCTGGTCTGTGCTCCAGCGTCACCTGCCTCCTCCAGGAGTCCTATCTAAATTCCTCAATTTAAAATTGAAATCCTACTCACCCTCCCTGCAATCCAACTCTCCACCACAATGCTCTTTTTCTCCCCATGACATCACCTTGGTAATATATATATTTTTAAGGACCTCTATGACACAGAAAACAATGAATTCTACTTAGTAATACATCATCTTCTTTATTTAATTTGCTAATTACTTTGATGATATAATGGGACAAACCCTTGACATCCCAGTCTAAAAGGTTCCTCATCACCCCAACCCTTCTTTCTGCACCTTGACACTTAGGCTAGTCCTTACCTTAAAGCCTGCGCTCGTCATTTCTTTGTGTTTCTTTGGACATAGATTTATTACATCTATATGCATTCCTTCCTGTGAATGCATGGAAATTCATTTGTTCATCTACTCTCTGGATGATGGGAATTTCTATTGCTTCCAGGGTTTTGCTGTTGTTGCCAGTGCTGCTATGAACTTGTTTGTACAGGCCTGCTGGAGCCCGTGTACAAGAGTTCATACACACCTGACAGTGAAATTGTTGAGTCTTATGGAAATAAACGAAGACCAAAGAGAACAGAGAGAGGTCATTTATTCGGAGCCCCCTACAGCAGAGGGGTCGGCCCCCATCACTTGCATTTTGGCAGAGGCTCAAAGGCAGACAGTGGCAGAGCTCTATGGTGGAAAAGGAGAGGCTTCAGGTGTCCCCCTTTTGGGAGCCTGTGGCCCGAGGAAGGTGGAGACGAGCTAGCTAGAAGCTGGGCATCCTATGTTACTGGTTGAAGGGGGGCATGGCATATCTGGCTCTCTCCAGCTGTCCTAAGTTGCAAGCAGGGACAAAAATTCGGAAGCTGCCAGTTAGTGATCTGGTCCTGACCATTTGGGGCCAATTGTTGCAGGAGTTATTATTTGACTTCCTGGGTTGTTTGCTGGAGATAGTGATCGGACTTCTGGAAATCTGACTTGCAGGTAGTAGATTGGCTGCCGGGGCAGCTTACTTCGATAAAGGCTGGTTTCCTGGCTGGTTGCTGCAGATGATGGGCGACAGTTCTGTTTTTATATATGGTTCAGCCATTGACCATTTGTATGCTCAGTCTTTAGTCTTTAACATACTATATAACATACTCATTTTCTTTTTTTTCAATACTCATTTTCTAAGTGTGTTGTCTCGCTGCCACACCTAGCATGTTAGTTCTATGAGAATGGGAATTTTTTTTAAGATTTTATTTATTTATTCATGAGAGACAGAGAGAGAGGCAGAGACATAGACAGAGGGAGAAGCAGGCTCACTGTGGGAAGCCTGATGCAGGACTCGATCCTGGGATCCAAGGATCACTACCTGAGCCAAAAGCAGATGCTCAACTACTGAGCCATCCAGGTGCCCCCCAAATGGGAATTTTTATCTGTCTTGCTCGTTGATCTACTCTTGATACCTAGAACAGTGTCACCTTGTGGTTACTCCGTATGTATTTATAAAATCGGGAAACATAATGTATCTATAAAAATATCATGCTGCTGGTACACATGTCTTATTTCCCCGTCCTCAGAAGTAAACAACTCAGACCTAATCTCCCCACCCCCCACCTCACCCGTTGAGTGCAAAAAGGCTCCCAGCCCTTGGTTATTCTCATGTGTCCCACCATGCCCAGAATTGGTGATCCCCCAGGTATATGCTGAAGCAAATTCATGTATTTTATGTTATTTTCTCCTTCACGTATTAGTGTGATGGCTGGCAAGTAGTAACAAGTAATAGCCCTCCCAGCAGGCAGTCTCACCCTCATCTTCCCCATGCATTTGAAAACAGACTTGGGTCAGGCAAGAAGTGCCTGTTTCTGCTTGAGTCTTGTGAACCCTGGCATGGGCTCCCCAGAAGCATCCCCGACCCTGTAATTTGGTGTGTGCTTTTCCCCTTGCTCCCTGTCCCAGTGCCTCCTGCAGTTCTTTTCAGTGCAACACTCTAAAAGCACCTGCTCTCTGTGAGTGCCTCCTCGGTGGGAGAGAGAGGAGAGGACCAGAGACCCGGTGGGCTGGGTTGTGAGCCAGTGGGAGGGAACCACCTTGGCAGCCCCTGAGCAGCACCCTTCTGCCCTGGTCTCCATCCCCTGCTTTTCACAAGAAACAGATTTAAGTAGAAAAGTCTGAGGCATAGTTCATATGGAAGGGTACTGCACTCTGAACGTGGCTTTATCAATAACATACACTGTGTGTGTTTCACCTTCAAGGAACATTGGGATGTGTGATCTGAAACAACCCGTTGGGACATCTTAAAGATTTTATTTATGTAGAGAAAGAGAATGTGAGTGAGGGGAGGGGCAGAGGGCGAGGGAGAGAAAATCCTCAAGTAGAGTCCCCACTAAGGGTGGAGCCTGACACTGGGCTCGATCTCACGACCCTGAGATTGTGACCTGAGCAGAAATCAAGAGTCAGATGCTTAACCAACTGAGCCACCCAGGTGCCCCTTCTCATTGTGACATTGTAATTTTTCCGTTCCTATAATTTATTTAGATATAACAGATTATAGTCAAAGTGAAGAAAGTGTTTTGGTAACTCATAGTGTTCACTGATAGATTTATTTACCCATGACCACACTAGTATTTTGTGACCACAACCTGACAAAGACACAGTTGACTAGTGCTGGTGATGGAATAAAAATTCTCATTAATATGCAGTCGGATTTTAGGTTGTTAATAGCACCAGACCTAGAAATACTAAAACCTAAGTAGGTATACATTGGTTAAGGTGTTGAATTGCCACCTGGCTATAGACACTAAGATCAAAATCTGTTAGAAAAGTTGAATCCAGAGGTGGAGAAACAGAGTCCATTGATATAATGTTACCAGAGTCTTTTTTCTGACTCGCATAGGAGGATAACTATCCTATCCTAACTATCCTCCTTGATAAGTCACCAAATTATGACCATGATGTGAAAACCTATTAACGACAGATTATCCGTTACTTACTCCAAACCCATCTCAAACAAACACCAGGGGTCGGTCTTTGAAGGGTGTAATCATCCTTGGGTAAGACACAGTCGAGTCAGGACAAGAGAGATGTTGGCGAGACTTCGAATGCCAGTTTTATGCAATTTATTAGGAAAATCATTGTCTTAGATTTACAGAAACAGAAAGTAGTGGAGATTCAGGATGTAGAAGCCACAAGAAGAGGGGAAAGGAGTAGAAACAAACATTTCAGCAGTGACATTTCAAGAAAGCATAGCATTAAAAATCATCACTCTATTTTGTTGGGCGCATACTCTGGCAATGGTTGGAGGAGTGTGTTGGTGTTTTCCATTTAGAGGCAGGATCTCGGGGATCAGGGGATCCGTATTAAACTCCTGAGCCCGAGAACCAGTGTCACGTCACCCCTGTGACATTCAAATCAGGAGGACTGGAAGGAAGAAAGAAAATTTTACCAGTAGGATATTTACCTGCTGTATCTTCCCAGAGGTCGGGGGGCCGCCTAGGAGCAGCACTGCTTCTTGCAGCAGCACGTCTGCTGGCAGCACTTCTGCTGGCAGCACTTCCCGCAGCCGCAGCCGCACGAGCTGCAGCCGCACGAGCTGCACCCGCAGGAGCGGCGGCAGCAGCAGACCACGGGGACGCTGCAGCAGCAGCCACAGCAGCCAGAACAGCAGGGGCAGCAGTTGACACGGTAGCACCTGCAGGTGGTACAGCTGCCACAGCCACCACCGCAGCCTCCGCAGCCTCCGCAGCTACCACAGCCTCCGCAGCTACTGCAGCCTCCGCAGCCTCCACAGCCACTGCTGCAGCCACCGCAGCCACCGCAGCCTCCACAGCCACAGCACCCCATGGTGTCAGTAGAGAGGACTCAGGACAGGTGAGGAAGGTGATCAGGAGGTCGAGGGGGGTCTGATGCCGCCTTCCACTGGGGGACCCCTTATATACCAGCTCTGGGGGCAGCAGCGGGAAGACACATGACCACTTCCCTGTTGCTATTTAGTTCAGC
Source organism: Canis lupus dingo (assembly GCF_003254725.2). Taxonomy (NCBI): domain Eukaryota; kingdom Metazoa; phylum Chordata; class Mammalia; order Carnivora; family Canidae; genus Canis; species Canis lupus. Next base: position 40,553,232 of record NC_064267.1, on the reverse strand, counting down.
AATCTAGGGAACATCTCATAATATATTCATTACTTCCCTTTTTGTGATGTCAGCTAGATTTATTAGGTTATTTATTTTTTTAAGTCAAATAAATGCCCTAAAAATTCCAGGAAGGGCTCCTGAGAGCCATGGAAAAGGGGATGCTGTCAACAACCATGGACACACTAAGAAGGCCCACGCCGCACAACTGAGGGTCTGATGTTCTAACAACAATTAACATTATTAGGGGGCTATTTCCTTGTGTAGCCCAGAAGTCCTCTCACCAAAGACTGGGAGTGTCAGGCTGAAATATCATTGCCAACTGCAAAGTCAGCCTTGCTCCTCTGATCAGAGATTGTTTACCAAAGAATGAAAATCTTACTCCCCGCCACAGAGTCCTAAAGCGGGTCACCATGTCCCACCACACAGTATATTTTACATTGCGAGCTTGCTTAAAAAGCACAAGTAAATATTTGCAATGACTCATCTTTTTTTCTGGTACAATTCCTATTGCACTTAAAAAAAGTATTTCCTAATTAGAAGAAAAAATGAATTTGAGTGCTTGGGAAGTTTTTATCGAATGACAGTTAAGAGGGAACTCTACATGTAAGATGGTATGCCCCACAATGGCAGATAGATGATGAGAAATATTTTAACCATGTACATATATTTTTAAATTAATATTCAAGGCACATTTGAAAGCTATTGACATGACCCATATTGTATGTTTCCTGGGGTCTCATATGGGTGACCATACACCCAGCCTTCATTCCTGTCCTAAAATACACACCAAATAATGGTACAAAATGGTGCATTATGGAACCTTCCAGCACAGAACATCATTAGCATCAGGAGCTAATGCTTCTTTATTATTGAGAAAGATTTTTTTTTTAGGTGAGTCTCAGGCAACTCTACCGCTTTGAAACAGTAGATGAGAAAATACTTCGGAAAATACTTTGGAAAGATCAAACAGTGGTAAGGGTTCTTAACTTTGGCACTACTGACATTCGGAGCCAGATAGCTCCTTGTTGGGGGGTGGGGGGTGTCCTATGCATTATAGGATATTAAGCAGCAACCCTGGCTTCTACTGATTAGTTATGACAACTTCTCTCCCAGTTATGACAACCCATATGTCTCTCAAGGGCCAAAATTGTGCACCCCCCATCCCGAGATCCAGAGCTCTACCGAAACGTAAGGGAAAATATCCCACATCATAGCACTCTAGCAAAAGACGCAAGTTTAGAAATAGTCCTTGAAGTCCACAAAAGGATTTTGTATGAAATTCTTTTTTCCCTTTTAAATCTTTGGAAAGAATCTCTAAGACAGGAAGGGGCAAAGTACATGGGGTGGCTGGTGAGTGAGGCCAGGGAAGGGCTCACCTATGCTTACAGACCCTGCCACCATACTGACAAGGAGCCAGTGCTCAAAAAATGTTGGAGTAAATTGACTTGTGCTCTCATGAGTTTCTTTTGTGTCCAATACCCCAGGGAGGCAGGCAGTCAACAGTAAGAAAACCACAGGAAATACTAGTGAGGCCAACAAAACGAAATCCTAGCCCCTTTTAAAAAATGAAGTAGACAGAGCAAAGCACAAAACCAAACCAAAACAAAAAGCCACGTGAGTCTATGCTATTTGCTAGTCAGCACCGCCCAGCGTTCTATCTTTCATCCCCACAGGAGGAGAAAAAGGGAACACAGAGAACACAAGCGATGCTTGGTGAGGGAAAGGGTGCCTTGGTTGGACCAGCAGGGCCTGTCTTCTGACTCCTGGCTGCACAAACACTCCTGGAAAGACAGGAAGCCAGGCAAAGGGACCTGGGGACATAAAGTGTTTATGGACCAGTGTTCCCCAGGGAGCTCAAAATGGCTTCCAAGAGACCTACGCTGCAGGGAATAGAAAGGCAGCGCTCCAAGAAGTAGGAAAGAGGCCATAAAAACAGGCCTGGGAGAATGTCATGGACAAACCTGTCATGTTGAAACTTATCCCATGCCTTCTTCTCCCTCTCTTCCTGTTGCTTCCAGGCTGGGTAGGAAGACCCTATCTTTCCCAAGGTCTGCTACTGCCTCTTCCTTGGTATCTGTTCGGAAGCCTATGGTGTGATACTTCTTTGGCCCGTTTCTTTGCCTGACCTCACATCTGTCTCAGTTCGGGCTGCTCTAACAGAATACCATAGACTGGGTGGCTTATAAATACCCACAGTTTGGGAGGCTTGAAGTCCAAGATCAGGGTGCCACCATGGTGGGTTTCGAGGAGAGCCCTCTTTGTGGTTGCAGACTTCTCCGTGTATCTCCATATGGTGGAAAGAGGTTTGAGAGTGCTCAGGAGTCCCTTTATATGGGCACTAATCCCATTCGTGCAGGCTCCACCCTCATGACCTGATCACCTCCCGAGGGCCCCACCTCCTAATACCATCACAATGCGGGGGGTGGGGGGTGGGGGAGGGGGTGGGTAAGATTTCAGCCTAGGCATTTCGGGGGGAACTTTCAGCCCATTGCAACATTCTCACTTCCCACCAGTCTGTCCCTTTCTCAGTCCACCGCTATGTTCCTGACACAGGGATGAAAATATAAATAAAATATGATCCCAGACTTCAAGGAGCTCAGTCTGGCCAGGAACACAGACAATGGTGTACAATCTGGCAATTAGGACAGTCTCTCATTTCAGATGCTGAAAGGTAGGTATCTTCTAGTATTTGATGAAAAAAATCAACAAAGCAGCACATATTGAAGAATTTCTCATGAGATCCTTTTTTTTTTTTTAAATTTTTTTTTATTGGTGTTCAATTTACTAACATACAGAATAACACCCAGTGCCCGTCACCCATTCACTCCCACCCCCCGCCCTCCTCCCCTTCTACCACCCCTAGTTCGTTTCCCAGAGTTAGCAGTCTTTACGTTCTGTCTCATGAGATCCTTTTAAACAAAAAAGACAGTAGTGCATCTCTAGCTGTGTTTCAGTCCCTTGTAATAAATAAGTTCGTATCTTACCTCCTGGGACTGGAACATTCTGAGCTATACTATGCTGAGATAGTTTAACAAGGCCACATATGAGGGAAGGAAGATATACTCTTTTGGTTTTATATGCTTTATGTACCTCTTGACTGTGTAACTTTGGTTAATAAGAATATATTGCTTATTAATATGTTCCCGAGATCCAGAGCCCTACCGAAACGTAAGGGGAAATATCCCACATCATAGCACTGAAAAAGGAGGAGAAAAAGTGGCAAGAAAGGGATGCGTGATGCTTTGTGGGCAATGATGAAATAGACACAAGATGTCTCAGTAGAACTTTGAATAAGACCAGAAATCTCTCAAGGTGAGAAGAAGAATGGTGGTGAGGTATCTTTCTTTAATTATATATATATATATATATATATATATATATATATATATATATATATATATATTAATGACCAACCACAGTATTTTTCTGATTATAAATAAACCAAGAAATTAAACTTGGTCATGAAAGTCAAGGTCATGCACCATTCGCCCAGGCTGTGCAACCTAGAGTGACATTTGCAAAGGTGATCCAAGTGGTAACGAGACACTGGAGCTCCTTCAGGAGTGATGGGTGACTGAGCAGATGTGACCCATTCCAGGCCTTTCTGGAGAGGGGTGTAACCTCAAGCAACCATTGTTCTACACAATATACATTAAATATGACAGGAACTAATTGTAATCACCAACAAGTGATGCTGAATCTCAAAGTTATCATTGAAAGGAAAAATGGAGCCTGGACGTTTCAGCAGGAGGTTCTGAGAAAACGGAGCAGATCTTACAATTGAGGGGACATGGTCGTCCCTTTGTTACGCTCAGCCAGGGTGAGGCGGAGCTGAGTCGGAATCCTGGCTCAGACCCCAGATGTGACACTTTGCATGTACCTTGACCCCTTTGAACCAGAATTGCTAATGGCATTTACCTCCTAGGACTGTGCTGACAGTAATCACAGTAAAGTACCCGGAATGGACTTATCTACTACGCACTTGTGCTTACTTCCTTTCTTCTACAAAACCTAGAAATAGAAGCTCTGGTGACAAAGTAAGTCTCTTACTTTTATTGTGTACCTCAGTAAGTAGTAGTCAAGATCTTGTTGTGATTTTTCTAAGCCTGGCAACACAAACCCTAGGTAGGACATAAATGATATACAGTTGACCCTTGAACAATGCAGAGTTGGGGCACCAAACCCCTACACAGTTTAAAATATAACTTTTGACTCCCAGAAAACTTAACTACTAATAGTCTACTGTTGACTAGAAGCCTTACTGATAGCATAAAACATGGATGACACATTTTATATGTTAGTATATATATATAATATACTATGTTCTTACTTTAAGCTAGAGAAAAAATGCTATTTAGAAAATCATAAGGCACAGAAAATACATTTACACAACTATACTGCATTTATCGAAAAGAAATTCCACATAGAAATGAAATCATGGATTTCATCATGGATGAAACCACTGAATTTTTCAAGGGTCAACTGCATATTTTTTCAAATCAAATGTGAATTATTTCAATTATAAGACATTCTGGAAAAGGCAAAACTGGAGACAGAGATTAGTGGGGAAAAGGGGACAAATCCGCAGAACACTGCTCTGTATGACACTATAATAGTGGTTACCTGTCATTATACATTTACCAAAACTCAAGGAATTTGTAACACCAAAAGTGAGCTTGCAGTCAACGGTGGACTTCGGGAGATAATGGCATGTTGAGTTAGGTTCCTCCATTGTGACAACTGTCCCACTCTGGGGCAGGATGCTGATGGTGGGGGAGGCCCTGTAGGGAACACAGAGTATATAGGAAATCTCAGAACTTTCAGGTCAGATGTGTTGTGATCCTAAAACTAAAAACTATAGTCTACTTAAAAAAAAAAAAAATAGACATGACTTAACCTAAACTAAGGAAACTGAGGCATGGAGAGACCATGGCTTTCTCTGAGCCTTGGAGCCAACTTGGCTCCATCCACTACCCCATGAGTGCAGAATACAGGGAGACATGAGCCAGCATGGGAAGCTCATTTTGGAATACATCCTTACAAGCCTTCCAACCCCAGAGCAATGTCTCTCCAAGCAACTTTCCCATATTTTGACCCATGAGTCAAGGACATGGTGAATCTGAAACTCAATGAGAAAAGTTTTGGACTTTCTAGCTCAGCACTTCATAACGTGTGAAAAGAGGAAAATGGGGATGCTTAGCTTCCCCAGGTGGGATTCCATCTCCTCCCGCATTCAGCAAAGATTATCTGCAAGCAGAGAAAGGTTTGCCAGTAACCAAAGGAAAGACGATCAGATCGCTCAGTGAGAAGGGATCCTGATGCTCACAGACCGGGTGGGCTTCCATCATCCAAGTGAGACTCCTGTGCACCCCCTCCTTGCCCTGGAAGGCTGCTAGATGCAACCAAGATTAAGCGTTTTAGACACACTCTGTTTTATTAGAAGCACAACATGGGGAAGAGGTAAATGCTAAAACAGGCAATTCCGTGAAGTCTGAAGTCAAAGGAATTCAGTGAGGAAATGCATTCAGGCTGTTGTGAAATTCTGCCCAGGAAGCTGGTGGAAACCACAACAGGGAAGTGGCCACGTGCCCCAGGTCAGGCCCTGTATGGAGTATATAAGGGTCCGTGAAGCAAAGGGCATCATCAGACCCCCCTCGACCTCTCCTGATCGCCCTCCTCACCTGTCCTGAGTCCTCTCTACTGACACCATGGGGTGCTGTGGCTGTGGAGGCTGCGGTGGCTGCAGCAGTGGCTGCGGTGGCTGCAGCAGTGGCTGCGGAGGCTGCGGTAGCTGCGGAGGCTGCGGGGGCTGCGGGGGCAGCTGTACCACCTGCAGGTGCTACCGGGTGGGCTGCTGCTCGTCCTGCTGCCCCTGCTGCTGCGGCTGCTGTGGGGGCTGCTGCAGTGCCCCCGTGGTCTGCTGCTGTCGCCGCTCCTGCGGGTGCAGCTCGTGCGGCTGCGGCTGCGGGAAGTGCTGCCAGCAGAAGTGCTGCTGCAAGAAGCAGTGCTGCTCCTAGGTGGCCCCTCAGCTCTGCCTCCAGGGCCAGAGTTGTTGGGGGGCTCCTTGCAGAGCACTGGGTAAGGCTTCCCAACATCCCGCCTGCCTGCTTGCTCCTGTTCTATGTGCTTTGATGTCTCAGAGCTGCTCACTCTGTCCTTGGGCTCTGAAGTTGCAGGGCTGGTTCTTTCCCTTCCACGTGATTTCACCAATTTCCTCTCTCTGTATTTTCCAGAGGGTAAGGTCAAGCAGGTAACTCTTCTCCGTCATCTTTGAAATCTTGTCTCCGTTTGGAGGAAAGATAAACCACCACCGTACAGCGTCAGCCTTAGAGAGTGGGAAGGCGGTCACCCTGGTCTAACATCTTTTTACATTATAAGCTTGATAAAGTACAATCATGAGGGTTAATATTTCATTTTCTTAAAAAAAATTACTTATGGGGTAGCCCGGGTGGCTCAGTGGTTTAGTGCCACCTTTAGCCCAGGGTGTGATCCTGGAGTCCTGGGATCGAGTCCTGCACCGGGCTCCCTGCATGGAGCCTGCTTCTCCCTCTGCCTGTGTCTCTGCCTCTCTCTCTCTCTCTCTCTCTCTCTCTGTCTCTCAAGAATGAATAAATAAAATATTTTTTAAAAAATTACTTATGATGAAATCTTCTATTGTACACTCCCTAACTTCTTCCCATTTCTATGACTCTAAAAAAAACAAGCAAACAAAAAAGCGACTCTTTCTTAATAAAAAAAAAAAATATTCACATTATTCTAATGTGTCTCTTTCCACAAGATGCGTACCGTCCCATGACTGAGGCCAATGGAGCAGAAGACAAAGGGTGATATTTAAAGACCTGGGATAGGTTTCAATTAGTGGATGACTGGTCCTACACTGTCCTATAATGGGTTTTACAATAAAGAGAGAAATCTATGGGGGGGAGGGGTAGAACCTGAAATTTTGGCCATCAGTGTCATTGAGGGAAATTCCTGTGCTCTCCTGCAGCTGATTCCTGCTGTCTGTCTGCAACCGAGTTCTGGGTGTACGTGTTGGACAGCCCCACATGGCGGGGGTGCTTCACCCCACTGCTCTGAGTACATTTTACTCATTCATTCATTCAGCACATGTGTAAGTGCTGCTGTTAGGCCAGGTATCTTGCCAGAGGTCTAAAGAAAAACAAGTCTATGCCTTCAAGGAATTGATGTCGAGAAAGAAAGTCCATTACAAAATAGGACCCTATACAGGTTTCTGTGGTCACACTTTCTCCACCTCCTGTGTCACCGATTCAAGTAGATCTGTGTGTATATCCCTGCGGCCACTTTGGTGAACACCAAAATAAGAGTCCCTTAATTCATTTACGGGGTAAAAAAACCAAGTGAGTGGTTGACACTTTCCATGGGGTTTTTCCCTGGCTCCCAGTGGCATTTGACACAACTGAGCACCCTCCCTCCCTAGTAAACTTTCATCGCTCAGCTTTTCATCCTCCTCCTGGGGACCCCCTCACATCCTGTATGTGGCCTTGCCCGACATGGACACCCCAGTGCTCAGACCTTAGCCCTCTCCTCCATCATCCTGTGTCCTCATCAAATCTCTCTTATATATTTTTTTAAATTTTCCAACACCTAACACTTTCTAACATACCATAAAATTCAGGAATTTATCATGTTTATCGCATGGTGCGCCCCTCTGCCTCACCCCACACAAAACTGAAATGTGCATTCCACAAAGCAAAGATTTCTCATTCACTCTCTTGTTCACTGGCAGTATCTCAAGTGCCTAGAACATAAAACACTATATATATATACACTCAATAAATAGCTTCCTTTTTAAAGAATTTATTTATTTATTTATTTATTTATTTATTTATTTATTTATGAAAAGGGAGAGACTATGAGCAGGAGAGGGAAGCAGAGGAAGAGGGACAAGCCGACTCTCTTCTGAGCAGGGAGCTTGACATGGAGCTCGATCCCAGGACCCTGAGATCATGATCTCAGCTGAAGCCAGATGTTTGACTGAGGCACCCCTAAATAGCTTCTTAATAAATAAGTAATTTTGCAAACTTTTTTTTTATTATGGAACATGCCAAATATAAACGGAAGTGGATAATGTAGCACAATAAATTCCTAAGAACCATCACCCAAGCCAACAATAATCAACATGGCCAATCTCTTATCATCTATAACCTCATCCATACCCCTCCCACCACTGGCTAATAATACACAACTAAATCCAGACCTCACCACCTAATCAGCAATGTATTTACATTCCTTCCAATGAATGAATTCCTCATCATCTCTCTCTGACTTAGACTATGGCCAAGGGCTATCAAAGAAACACAGACGTAAACTCAAGGTCCAAAATGAGGTCCTCTCTTGGCAAGAGGTTATGCAGGAAATTGTGACACCCTGGACCTTTAAGAAATTCTGGTGTTCTCTGGGAGGACCCGGCAGTCAATGTACAAAGGCACTCTTGCACAATGAGCAGGGTCCTCCCACCCTCAATGAGTAGCTTGGTAATTTCTAAATTGATTTTCTGCAAATCACAGGAAGGTGAAAATAGAAAACCCAAGCCAACGGGACAGTGATCCAAAACACAGTGGGGGAGCTTTGAATCAGTCTCAGTTCCAGTCATAGTCCTTAGAAACCAAACAGTATTTATCTTTGGGGAGGGTTTTCCATTTCTACCAACAGATAACCAAAAAAAGACTGGATTCTGGTGGGTTTTTTTTTTTTCCATTTTAATCCATGAGAACTTCATAACGCTTTTTTGTTTAACAACCTCCGCTTAACAAAAACTATTTAATATTGGAACTATTTGCGTTGGAAAATTCTCAAAGCGCAAGAAAACCACACCTCCTCACAACCTTAAAAATAAAATAGAATGAAATGAAATGAAATGAAATGAAAATGTTATTCTATATGTTGGCAAATTGAACACCAATAAAATATAAATTTATAAAAAATGAAATGAAATGAAATTAAATTAAAATGAAATGAAATAAAATAAAATAAAAATGAAACGAAATGAAATAAAATAAAAATGAAATGAAATGAAATAAAATAAAGTAAAACAAAATAAAATAAAACAAAATAAAACAAAATAAAATAAAATAAATAAAATAAATAAGATAAAATAAAATAAATAAATAAAATAAATAAATAAATAAAATAAATAAAATAAATAAATAAATACAATAAATACAATAAAATAAATAAATAAAATAAATAAAATAAAATAAATACAATACAATAATAAAATAAAATAAAATAAAATAAAATAAAATAAAATAAAATATTAAAATAAAATCACAGTGACTGAGCACATTAACTCTGGAGCCAGGATGCCCCGACAAAAACCAGACTTTTCCGTTTACTTCTGACTCACCTTCTTCAGTGCAAAATGGGCTTTTTGACTGTACCTCTCTCGCAAGTTTTTGGGAAAAGGAAATGGACTTATGGGCAAGGACATATTCAGAAATAGATGCACACTGTATTCGGTCCATCCTGCTTCATCACATTGAGATATCAGGTTATTACTTTTGGTTGCTCCTTTCGGGTGCGGTACACAGGGTACCTTACCCGGTGGGCCCACGGACCTGGAATTGTCTCCTTGTGTTAAAGGTGCTAAAGGTTCGGGAGGCCGGTGATTAGTATATGCAAATCGGTGGGCGGAGCCTCGGGGCCAGGTGCGCGGCTACCTTCAGCGCCGGGCTGCACCTGTTCTCCCCGGTGAGCGACCCGGCGAGCAGATACCCCCTCCTCTAGGTAAGACTAGCTGCGGGGGGCGAGGTCCGGCTGGAACACCCCGACCCCCACCCCCACCCCACCCCCACCCCTCCTCCCCGCCCTCCCGCGTCTCCCGGTTGGGCTGCGCGGGCGGGGCGCGCTCTGCGCCGCAGCGGGCGGGTCCGGACCCGCCTGGATTCCATCGCGCGCCCCGGGACCGGCGGCCTGGGCCTGGCGCTGCGGCCCCTGCGCTCTCCCGCCTGCCGGGGTGAGGCTCGCCTCCCTAACCTGGGGAGACTCTCGCTCTCAGCCGTCTGCAAAGTCGAGCAAATGAGACCACGACTCTGGTAAGGGGCCAGCATCCCCCTTGGTGACGCCCACGTGCACAGATCACAACTGAAAAGAAGCTTGGGCCCAGGGCTCTAAATCCCAATCCATGGGAGAAGGACAATCATCATACGGTTTCACTCATACAGGGAATATAAGAAATAGTGAAAAGAATTTTAAGGAAAGGGAGAGGAACTGAGGGGGGGGTGGAATTAGAGAAGGAGACAAACCATGAGAGACTCCTAACTCTGGGAAACACAAAGGGTTGTGGAAGGGGAGGTGGGGGGGCCTGTAACTGGGTGACAGCACCGAGGAGGGCACTGGATCGGATGAGCACTGGGTGTTATATGTTGGCAAATCGAACTTCAATAAAAACAAACAAACAAAAACAAGAATGGAAGGAAGAAAGGCCCCCGTGGGGAAAAAGAGAAGGGACTTTGAAGTGAAGAGGCCTGGGAGACTGAGGCCTCCCTTAATTGGGATTAAAGGAAAACACAAAAAAAATAAAAATAAAAATAAATAAAAATAAAGGAAAACACAGCCGTACCTTACAGTGATATTTCTGGAGAGGAAACCTAATTCATCAAATAACACGTAGAACAGTTATTTGGCAAATCACTGCTGCTGCTGTCAATGTGCAAAACATGTGAGGATGTGGAGTGCTTAAACTTTGTAAAGGGCGAAGAAAATATTTTCTACAAATACTCATACTGAGCTGTTTTGCCACTACCAAGACTGGATGGAACACATTTGTATCTCCTAAGGCAAAAAGCTGTGTTTTTATGAAGGTACATATTCTAAATAGACCCAAACATAACTAACTTTCGAATATGTTTTTCTTCATACTGCCTTAGAAGGGGCAGAAATGGTCAAAAATACGACGTTTGCTCAGTCATTATTGGTCAGAGATCATCCGTGGTTTCTCAAAGTTGGGTAATGGTAATTGTATTCAAAGATAGTCACATGAATTTAAATGAAATTATTTACCTTGTGCTTTTTTTTGAAGTGACCCTCTCTGAACTATGAGTGCCCAGCTGTATTCATTCTGGTTGAATTTACTACATGTGCTTGCAGGACACAGATGGGAAAGAAGCTTTATTGAGCAACTACTATGTGCCTAGAACCAGATTGAGCAGTTCCTGAGACAACTTTGTGAGGTGGGTACGGTTATCCACATTTTATAAGCCAAATTCAGGAGGTTAGCTACTTGCTGCAATCGGGGTAGGACTAGAAGGAATTGAAGCTTCCAACTCCAAAGTTTCATTCTTTCCACCAAACCACACTGGACACCACACACTCAAACCTGGAGAGAGGCGGGGGTGGGGGGAGCCTAAAGCTGGGAAAGTCTGCAGTAAGATGTCAAAATTTTAAATAGCATATTCCATAATTAACAACTATTGACAAGTCATTTAAGTTCAGAGGAATAAATTGGAAGCCATTTGGCTAGGCTAGAGACATGACAAATGATAACAAGTATTAAAGGATGGTTTGGGGGAAAAGATAAAGTGATGACGGACACACAGATATAAATATGATCATGTGTTAGAGGTCTTGTTAACTCATCAATGGGGAAACTGGTAAGGCCATTACAACCTGGTCAAAGGAGAACCCAAAGAATGGGTATATTTATAGATCAGGAATATTGAAATAGAGGTAAAACTGGTCTTCTGTGGGGGTGGGGGCACAGGGCTGTCCCCTCATTGGATAGAATTCCTTTGCATGTCTGTAGACAAGAATTCTTTCATATTGCCATTGGTCACTACAATTCATATAGTTGTAAAATAACTCAAACTATGCAGGTTGTTTTTTTTGTTGTTGTTTTTGTTTTGTTTTGTTTTGTTTTGTTTGTTTTTTTTTCCCTGAAGCACAAATGTTTTCCTGCCTGAGTCCACATACCCCTTGCATCGGACTAGTTACCTACATGACATTTCAGTGGCTAGACTTGGTCAGTTGACTTTCCCTATAAGCTGTCTACTGGTTTTATTCCTTGAGCCACACCTGAGGCTAGATCGATCTAATCAAAGACATATAGAGAAGAAACAGCCCAGAACAGGATGATTAATTCATCAGCAAATGTTTCACACCAGCAAAAAAGAATGATGCCATAGATGACAAAATGGAATCTGAAGTGTTTTAAAGATCTTGTATCTACTCTTGTGGTGGTTTTGACCAAAAGGAGAACTATTCTGGCCAGCATGTTGAATATGTAGACCTAATTCATACTTTTTGAAGTTGTGTAGAAAGCTTCATTTCAGCAAAGGTTCTCTAGTGTTTGCTTTTGTCATGGTTTGTTGTTGTTGTTGTTTGTGTTTTGTTTTTGTTTTGTTTTGTTTTGTTTTTTGTGGAGAGGGGGCTTATGAGTGGTTGGTAGGTAATAAGACTACTTCCAGTTTTCTGAGATTCTAAGTCCCTTAATACAAACTTTGAGAAAAAACTAGATTATTTTAATTCTAACATTCAGGAAAAAAATGTTTTTGGTATGTTTACCTCCCTGCCTGTGTTTCTTTCACAAAGATCTGTTTCTCTATTTTTTTTTTTTCTAATGAGATTCCAGAAGAGGGTGGCCGCGGAAGAGGTGTTGCAAGCCCTCAGAAGGGGGTGGGCTTTAGTGTATAAAGCCATTGCTCTTGACAGCTCAGTTCTGAAGGACTCCAGACTCCAAGGAGAGGGAGGGGTATTGTGACAGGGACTCCCAGCAGGGGACATCAGGAAGGAGCAGGAGTTGGATCTGAAGGCAGGAAACTGGACTCAGTTCTAGAGAGAAATAAACTCAGAACACGAAAGGCGCAGGTAACTCTGATTCTCTCTGTATTATTTCGAAGAATGTTACATGTGGCCAGACTTCCCAAGTTTGTTAGTTTGTCCTAGCTTTGATTTGTGGGCACAGTTTCTGTTCTAAATCTTCTAGGACAGACCCGGTTAGAGAGATGCTGTTCTGTTTTCACATCGTGCCATGTAGAATTTGGAAAACCCTTAGTGCTTCCAACAGTAAGAAAAGTCCAGGGCTGCATAGAGTCCCACACAGTGAAATGCTTTTAAGGAGTAGGGGATGGGGAGGTGGAATAGAATGGGGTTTGTTTTTGTTTTTGTTTTGCTTGAAGTAGAATTTACATAGAATATGAAGTATAGATTTTAAGTTTGAGCATTTATAAAGATGTACACCCATGTATCTATGTCTCATCAAGATATAGGATATTCCATTATTCCAGAAAGTTCTCTCGTGCCCTACTACAGTCGGTTCCTCCCCTGTCTCCTACCCTGGGCAAACTCTTATCCAGTTTCCATCACAGCAGAGTAGTTCTGCTGGTTTTAGGACTTTACATACATTAATGGAATCACAGTTTTGTGTGTGGAGCCTTTGGCAGAACATCACTCTTTAAATATTCACCCAAGTTTTGCAATAGTGCATTCCTTTTTATTGCTGATAAAAATCAGTATTCATTACTTAAATATATGATATTGTTTACTCATTCACTTCTTAATGGACATTTCAGTTGCTTCCTGTTTTTTTTTTTCACCATTGTGAGTTTATGAATTTTCTTGACTAGAGTGCCAAATGGTTTTCCAAAGTGTTGTTGGTATCATTTTACTTTCCCACAAGGAGTGCGTACAAATTCTAAATCGTTCCCAACATTTGGTTTGCTAGGTTTTTTTGTGCTTAGGCATTCTAGTGGTTGTAGAGTGTTCTTGTGGTTTTCCTTTCCATTTTCCTAATGGTATCTCTTGATAAGCAGATAACAGTTTTTTGATAAAATCCAATTTATTGATTTATTTTCTTTTGAGTCCTTTTTATCAGTTCAGTGACAGAGTTTTCAATGCCTATGTTCATAGTGATCTGTTTTCTTCTAGATGATACTTTTATGGTTCGTAGAGTTGATTACATCAAAGTGGTTTTTGTGTATAGAGTGAGGTAGAGGTCAGGGAAATGCCCTTTAAATAAGATGAGGGCTAAAATACAATAGCTCTCTAGAAATTGGTGAAATCATCCTCTGATCCTGATTTTGCAATAGAGGATTGAGAATTAAGCAATTCCCTGGAATGTGCCTCCCTCCAGCATCAGCGTACCTTGACTTACGCATACTGCAGCTCCTCTCTTTATTTGGATGTTTCACTCAAAGTTCTAGTCTCTTCTACGTGAGCAGAAAGTAGATTGAGAGGCATAACTAGCTGTTATACTCTGCTGTCCGTGACAAGCATATATTTCAGTTTTCAGTCATCAGACTTTGGGTTTGCTTCTGTCTGGTGAGGGGTTTGGCTCCAGCAGTGTTGAAAAACCTGAAAGGTGAGTTTTGGGAAAATGGAACAAATGCTGGCCATCACTCTGTTTTTAAAGGGGCCTTGGACCTTGGGGAGAAAACCCATTGCAAATGTTGTATCTCTTGACCAGCTGTCCAAGTCCTTTGCCATTTTGAGATGGTGAGATTCATGATTATTTTAATTTACCAACCTGATGCTCGGTTATTTGAAATTGATGTTTTGACTGAAGTAAAGATTCTGGAGAATAATGTGAAAATGAGACCAGCCCATTCTCAGATGCGGTTTGCCTGGTCAGGCACCCTCTCTGAGATGACTGGGATGTTTAGTAGGGAGGATTGGACAGGAATTGGGTGGAGACTGGAGATTCCAGATAATTTTCTCCAGATTTATTAGCACCTCAATTACTTCTGGCAGTGTCTTCTAAACAAACATGGAAAAGGAGTTGATAAAATGATTCCTTTCCACTGACTAGGTCCTGATACTCTAGGCTCTCTGGAACCTTTGGAAAACCAGGTTTGCGAATGGTCTTTGCTTTGACTATGTCATCTTGTCCCCTGCATCAGGGAACCCACAGCTCTAAAGGCTTCCATTGTGGGAGGAGAATCCCATCTTCTCAGAGTGTGTGGAAGAATTTGGTCCCCAAAGGTCCCCCTAGCTAGAGAAGTCTACTCAGGCCTCAAGGAGAGAGAAGGCCCACCAACTTGTACCAGTCTCTATAGTTCTTGCTTTGTATTATTGTTTATTATTTATTATCCTTGCCTATTCTGCACCAATGTAAATATATACTTAGAAATATTTGTGACCACAACTTACCAGTACATATGTATAGCCTATTGTTTAGGAAATAGGACACTGTCAGTGCTTGTGAGTTAGATAAGGTCCACATTGGCACGTGTCCAGTCTGGTTCTTCAGGGCATAGATGAGCAATGCATGAGAAAATATTTATGTGCACAAATATGGAAAAGGTTTAGTTCACACAATGAGTCTCTAAGTTAGTTAACTGAAGGAAATACAGCCAAGGGGATGGCTGTAGACTTCAGCAACCAGGAAATGTAGGTTCCAGGTTTACCTTGCAACTCAGTACAAATGGGGATCCTGGCAACAATAAAAATAAAGTTTCCTTTTCCCTATACCATAGAATTATGATGATAAATGAATTTCTCCTGCAGCCAATATAAGAAAACTAGGCATTTCAGGGACACTATTATAAATCAAAGAATACTTGTGATGATTATTAAAGCTATGCAGAATCATATGGAAAAGACATTGACCTGAAGCCAGTTGGAAAGATTTAAAGATGTAGTTAAAGAATGATAAAAATAGGAAAAAGTCAATAATATGCTAAGAATTGGAGTGAAAGAGGAGATGAAAACTTGAACTCTGATAGCAAGAGACTAGAAATGCTTAAAGAATGATAAAAATGGGAAAAAGTCAATAATATGCTAAGAATTGGAGTGAAAGAGGAGATGAAAACTTGAACTCTGATAGCAAGAGACTAGAAATGCATGATAAGAATTTGTTCCAAGGAAGATAAAAACAAAAACAATGAGAAGCCACCCCAGCCCACCCCAGTCATAGTTGAAACACAAGTAAACCTTACATTTTTTAGGAGATGGAGATGAGTCTATGAGTGTCTTAAAACAAAGTTGGTTTAGATACACTAACCAGAGAAAGGGAAGCGGCACTAAAAATAAGTGGCCTTCCAGAAATAGACTGCAGGTAGGGATTGAGAGAAGCGACCAGAGACTTGCTAAAAGGTCCCTGATGAATTTTAATGAAAAATCACCATCATTTTCTTAGCCATCAAAAAGAGAACGGAACACATCATTTCCCAAGTAATTTAGATGGGTCACTTCCCAGTGCAAAGGTGTTTGCGTTCCCCAGAGCTCATGCAAGGTCATATGGAAAGGCCAGCAGTGCACGTGGCCATTTATTACTGGGGCCATATGCGCTGCATGTGTGCAGGTGGTGTAACTGGGTCAGAAGTAGGTGCTCTCTAGTACACTGGGCAGGCCACGCAGGGAGACTGCACCCTGCCTGGGGCCACTTTTGCTTGAGAGTGAAGCAAAAGCTAATGCCCAGCGTTCTTTTCCTCCACCTGCTCTTGTTGGCTACAGCTCTCCCTCCAAAGAGCTCTCCTACACCACCCAGCCGACCCACTGAGGTAAGCTCTGTGGCAAATCTAGTTACTGCTCCAAGTCTCCTCCAGAAGGAGCAGCTGATTCATTCAGCTTTCTGGTTGTTTCTGGCGTTTTCACTGTAGATTTCAAGTAATGATAACACACTAAGCTGACTTTTGTTTGGAGAACATTCTTTTATTGTATTTTCTTTTGACCAACTGCCCATATAATGTTCTTGTGCCTTTTTAAAAATGGAGCACAAGAACATGTGCTCCATGTAATGGAGCATACGAGTAATAGGTGAGAATTACTACTACAGGAGCAACTTTTTAAGAGGATTGTCTTCTTTGGAAAGCACAGAAAGGGGGGAAAGATCAACATCTAACTTTCAGAAGTGTCAAGTCAGAAAATCCATCCAATTCATGTCCTTGAGTTAGAGTCAATGAAGTGAGGGAAGGTTTAGAGTACTTTCTAGGATGAGGATAATATTACATGGTCAAAAATAATAATAAATGGAAAAGTAGCAAAAGGACAGTCTTTTCTAGAATGGTGCTTTCCCATGAAGGCTGGAGGCCCTCCCAGACGGAACGGGTATCCTATGATGACCCTAACAGGTGTGCTTAGGAGAGATGTGAGTAAATATTCAATCCTATATTTTCCTCTGCAACTTCTTTTGTCTTTTCTTTTTTTTTCTTAGAGAGCTAGAAAGAGAGTGTGTGTCAATGGGGGGAGAGGGAGAGAAAGAGTCTTAAGCAGGCTCCACAGCCAGTGCAGAGGCAGATGCAGGGCTCGATCTCACAACCCTGAGATCATGACCTAAGCTGAAATCAGGATTTGGACACTTAACCGACTGAGCCATCCAAGCATCACTTTCCTCTACAATTTCTAACTCCATGACTGTGTCCCAGAGAAAGATGTAATTTACGATGTGACCATTTTTGTATATTTCTATATTGATAATCCAAACAAAGCTCAGAAAAAAACATAGCCTGATTCTGCAGTGCATTTTGATTCTTAATATATTTTATCTGCAAACAGGACATTTAAAAAAATCCTGTTTGCAACCCACTAAATTTTGTTGACACTCACAATCTGAAAAACATTATTCTAAAATAAAGAGGAATTGGATGCTGACCAGGCACTCGCAACACAGAGGAAAGATTACTGAACTTGGAATTGGAAAAACTGAGTTCAAATCCGGGTGAAAACCTGCACACATAATACTGCCTGTGGCCCTCAATTTCCTCATCCAAAAAATGAGTAAATACCATCTTCTCTATCTACCTACCTCACAAAACTGTCAAGGAAAAAAATAATTTTTCAAATGTAGAAATTATGGATTGTGTAATTTGATTATCATCGCTATAGTCATGTGACAGATAAGAGTAGCATCTCCTCAATAAGATAAAAATAAAAAGTGATGATCAATGCTTCCAAGCTATATGACCCCATTAGCCAGAGGTTTCTCTAGTAGGGAGAGAATGATTTGGGCAGGGATTGTTGGGTTGGAAACCTAGAGGCCATGCTGACGGTGCCTATGGGGATGGCTGGTGAGGAAAATGTCCAGGAGGTGGGAATGGTGCCAGAGAAGTCAGACCCATCTACTCATCCATGTAGAGGGAAGGCATAAACCTGGCACCAACAGACCTGACCCTGACCTCAATCTTAACCTTGCTTGGCTGAGTGCCCATGAGCTTTAAGGAGGCTCCGTTCCCATGTCTGAGAAATTGGGGACATTTTAGATACATATAAAAATTATGTAATTACCATCGATCCTTGAACAACATAGAGATTAGTGATGCCAACCCCTGCACGGTTGAAAATCCACATTTGTCTTTTGACTCCCCCAAAACTTAACTACTAATAGCCTACTGTTGACCAGAAGCCTACTGATAACAGTTAATTAACACATATTTCATGTGTTATATGCATTATATATTGTATTCTTCCAATAAAGTAAGCTAGAGAAAAAATCGTAAGGTAGAGAA
The DNA here is from genome assembly GCF_003254725.2 of Canis lupus dingo. Taxonomy (NCBI): domain Eukaryota; kingdom Metazoa; phylum Chordata; class Mammalia; order Carnivora; family Canidae; genus Canis; species Canis lupus. The sequence continues at coordinate 40,534,849 of NC_064267.1, read as the reverse complement.
AACAGATTTATAGTACTGTACTGTATTTATCCAGAAAAAATCCACCTATAAGTGGACCCATGCAATTCACACCTGTTGGTCAAAGGTCAACTATATGTAATATTAAATATGATAAATATATTATTATATCATATAATTCTATTCATATTTATTTAATAGAACCATATTTAATAATTTTAATTATTTAAATAATAGTATCTGTATATATTCTATAAGATATATAATTATAGGTAAATATATATAATTAGGGTTGTTCTAAGGATCAGAGACAATAATGTTATACAGCAACTAATACAGTACTTGGTGTAAGGCAGGAGCCAAGCCGACAGTAGCTGATAGGTTGTTCTCATTTTATCTGTGTGAGTTGGCAGGATCTTTCACAAGTAAGAAAAAAAATCACTGCCTTCAGAGAGTGGGTGAAAGGCCATGCTGAGCTGGAGAATTTCAGATACCCGTGTGCCAGTAACTAAAGAAGCCAGACCCGTGGTATTTATTCAGTGCTAGACACAGACACTCCAGGGCACCTACAGGAAAAGGTTTTCAGCTAACTGGGCCAGAATGGGTCACAGACAGGGAGTGATGTGTGCACATGAAGAGGTTAGTGGGTTGGGGCTGACGGTGTGAGACGTCTACCCAAAACATCAGTCACCTGAGGACCTTTCCATCACCTGGCCTGGACTCTTCAGGGCCTAGAGAACCAGAAAAGAATTTCAGGGCTGCATGTCTACGTGTAATTTTGCAAAAGCTCCCTGGACAATTTCCATCCACTTCCCTCTCCACCCTGTTAAGATCCAAGGCCGTGGCATGGAGCCAGTTTGCCCAGAGGGTGAGAGAGGGACAAGTGGTCCTTGGGCATCATGTCTCAGAATCACACTCTGCATGAATGCAGATTCCCTGGCCCCCATACCTACTGAACCACACGTTAGGGATGGAGTCGGGGAGCCCATATTTCTCCAAGTTCCCAGGGGATCTGATACATAAGTCAAGTCCACACGGTCTTTGTTAAGGGGCCAGAGTAAGGAAGGATTAGGAAATGAGGCAAGTGCTAGATGCCTAGGAGACCTTGGGTCGGGGCAGGTGAAAGAACAGCCAAATATTTGCCAGTGTAGAAGTCTCCCAGCAGGCAGCGACAAGGGCTGGAGCCCTGCAGGAGGAAGAAGAGACACCAAGCAAGACATGGCCTCAGAAAGGGTCTGGTTGCTCCTGCTGTTGTCTGGACTAAAGGATTCCTGCAAATGTTGGATTAGATGTCTTCTCTTATTTCCTCTAGCAGAAAACCTAGCTTTGGAGCGTGTGTTTGTTTCTGTGGGGAGGAGGCTAGAAAAGGAGTGAGGAAAGGAAGCCCAGTATATCCTAGGATACAGGTGTGAGCCCCCCAGATACTTCCCGGCTGTTTGCAGCTAAGGCCAGACACATTCTCTCATTTCTCCTCATTAAGCCAGAATCACTGTGGATTCTGGATCCTCCAACATGAAGAGAGGAAAGGGAAGAGAAGTGCCGTGTGTTTGAGCAGCGGTGCTATGCCCAACATGGCACCAGGTCCTTTCCAGATATCAGTCAAGGCACCCAGTACTCACAGAAAGCCTACACAGTTAACATCATTACCCCCTTCTACAGATGCACAACTGAACTGCAAGGCATTTGTAGAGTTAAGGGCCTCCCTGGCCTTCTCCTGATGCAGCCAGCAGTACACTCTGGAAATGCAAACAAAGCTTTACTAGCTCTCAGCGGTGAAGTTTGACCTTCATCCGCTTCCTTCTGCAAGACCTACCCACCTCCCTAGCCCCTAGCAAAGTTTGTCTTCCTGAATACCTGGAATTGCACCCAGTGACTTCCTCTGCTGGAGAGATCATCACTTTCCCTCTCTTAGGTCCACTTTCAAACTATAATTGGCTCTATGTAGTTAGTCATAATCTTTAGGATGAATGTGTTCATGAAAATACTTTCTTCCCTCACTACGAGGAAAGGTTATCATTAGAGCTACCAGAATGAGGCAGAGTGGAGCAGGAAAAGGGATCCAGATGGACATCAGAGATATGTGGATTCAGATCTTGACCGGGTGATTGGAAGCCAGATGTAGGACACCTTGGATGTCCCATATGCTCACCTGGGAATTTGGGAAAGTGGTATATATTTTTACAGTTATTATTAGGAGTTAATAAACTAGATAATATACAGAAAAGCATCATACAGCAAGTTAGTTTCCCCATCCAAGGCTTCCAAAAATGTGGACACTTTGTAAGTAGACTGGATCCCCAATATGAAGGAATCAGAGGGGATTTTCCTGTGGCAGATTCACCATTGGACTTCTTGCCTGAAGTTTGAATTTCAAGCAATTACACTTGTGGCTTCGAAACAAAGCATGAACTATTATTAATCAGCTCCCTGCCCCCACTGAGTGGTGTGAAGTTGCAGACCAATGGAAGAAATGGGCCCAATCTTAATGAAGAGCAGGGTAGCAACCTACAAACTGGTGCCTTTCGTTCCCAACACAGACTAAGCGTCAGTCTCGAACAGAGGGGATATAGGAAAAAATGGCCAGTCTATTCTTCATCTGGCTTAATTTTTTTTTTAAACTGAGAAATTATAAGTTCTCAGATTGGAGACACCTAACAAAAGTATTTTGGATGTGTACTATGTGTCAAGCAACCACAAAAGTAAGGGATGGTCTAATGGGGAGATAAATGTGTAAATAAACAGGCCATTCAGTGTGTTAAAGATTTCAGGGTCACAATACAAAATACTATGGCAGATGAATTAATAGTAACTTGAGGGATGTCTGGGTGGCTCAGCGGTTGAATGTCAGCCTTCAGCTCAGGGCGTGATCCTAGAGTCCTGGGATCGAGTCCCACATCAGGCTCCCTACATGGAGCCTACTTCTCCCTCTGCCTGTGTCTCTGCCTCTCTCTCTGTGTCTGTCGTGAATAAATAAAATCTTTAAAAAAAAATAGTAACTTGAGCCACTAAATCTTGTGAAGTTGGAGTTGACCTCCTAGAAGTATGTCACCTACCACATGTACACCAGTAATGCACCAGCCAGGGTTGTACTTCCTTTCAAGCATTAATTAACCCATGTTTACCATTTATCAGGAACTACTCATTACCATGTTTATGCTGAAGAGCACTAAGGGGGCGTAACCTGTCCCAGCAATAATGAGTAAGAAGCCTGTTGACTAAGGAGGGTTTGACCGGCGCACCTAAGGAATATGTGAAAACACTTATGAATCATTCACCTTCCCATTTCAGCTGCAGACAGAGGAAACTTTATCCTTCCACAAAACATTTAGAAACACGTTTCTCGTTATATCCAAGATGCCAAAAGTAATTAAATGTCAGCTAATTTTGACTCTGTTTCCATTTGATCAGCCATGGATTGTTTCAAAACTTTGTCAAGTCATTCCTGGATTTATCCTACTGTGATCCTGTGCTTATTTGGATTTTTCTCCATGATGAGACCCTCAGAACCCTTCCTTATCCCGTATTTATCTGGACCAGATAAAAACCTGACCAGCTCAGAGGTAAATTAATATACATACATACATATCTTAACGTGGTTTAATTTTACAGGATTTGAACAAGATGTGGGGTTAGGGCTTCATCAAACTTGAGATATTAACGCACTAACCTTGGTGATCCATTTTCATAGTATTTGTCATTTAATACAATGATTCAAACTAGTCTTCCCTCCTCACACTTGTAAAAATGGGAAGCCTCAGCATATTAAAGTCCAATACATATTTTTTTTAATTTTTTATTATTATTATTTATGTATGATAGTCACAGAGAGAGAGAGAGGCAGAGACATAGGCAGAGGGAGAAGCAGGCTCCATGCACCAGGAGCCCGACGTGGGATTCGATCCCGGGTCTCCAAGATCACGCCCTGGGCCAAAGGCAGGCGCTAAACCGCTGCGCCACCCAGGGATCCCACATATTTTAACTTTTATGGAGCTCTACCATTAGTCTTAACACAAGGTAATTTTCAGGGCTCCATCAATTCTGTTATACTAACGTAATCCTAACGTAAAATCTCTGCCAGGCACAGGATCTAGTCTTAATAAACTTTTAGATGGCTGAGGTATAAGCAGGATATGATAAAGAACCATATCATTTTTTTTAGGACACTTACTCAGTTGTGAAAAACTGTTTACCAGCCAGTGAGACTTAACAGCTTTATCTCTCAGCTCTATCTTCCCCTGAAGGCCAAATTGTCTTAAAAGATCCACCTCCTTTTTTAATAATAAGTGCAACAAGAAAAGGCACTCACCCACCTGGAGAATTACCCTGCTCTAGTTTTATAATCTCCAGCCATAGCCACGAAGACACTACAGAGTGTGTGCCTTCACCCAGAAGGCTAACCGATGCTAGTTAATTTGGTGATGAGGTGCTACGGACAAAAAAGCAAGCGTGTTGTGTGGTGATGTAAAATCACTTTGCGACAACTCTGTTTCCAATTTTTTTCCAGATGGAAGCCGATCACAATTGAGACAAAACAAAGGACAAATACAGGTCCTAAATCAGCCAGTGAACCGACTGGGGTCTGCTTCTGTGACCACTATAGACCAGTTTGCATACCTATGCCCAGAGGTGCCACTCAGTCCCACTAGCCTTTGCAATCACTCTGCTGTCTACAGCAGTGGCACAGAACAGAACAAATGCAGGTGTGGTGTGACAGTGCTGCCGCCGCACCCATCCTGCCCCAGAGATCAACCCCTTTGGTCCTTCCTTCCTAGGAATGATCACTGCGGTTCCTTGCATTTCTGACGATAGCCATGAGATACCCACATCAAATGAGACAGAATTGAGTAAGCAGAGGTTAACCAGTAGAATTGGGAGGGGAAAAGCTTTGGGAGATTTGGCCAGGAAGATAATGCAATGCATGACTTGTTCCCACTTTGCAATTTTGCAAGGTTATTTATTCTTTTCTGTCCTCACATGTGTTCATTAGACTGTGGACATTTCTGACATGGTGATGGATCAAATAAACATAAAGTTTGTTGGAGTCTTCTAACATTGTAGCCCCTTTGTCTAATGTTAAAATCTTTGAACAAAAGAGGAATGGTATTTTTTTAAGAGACTAAAAACCCCAGGAGTGTCTGTTGAATAATTTTTAACTAATTTAACTCAAATGTACATACTGTTTAACTTTAAGAGAGTTCAGACTGCACATTAAGCAAATATATTCTTCCGTTGGGAAGCACATAAATTTATAAATTGGTTTTATTTTGAAGAAGGGGGAGGACCTCTTTTTTCCTTGAAAATCCATTTTCTGGGGGCCCCTGGATGGCTCAGTCAGTTGAGTGTCTGCCTTCAACCCAGGTCATGATCTCGAGGTCCTGGGATCGAGTGCCGTGTTGGGCTCTCTGCTCAGCAGGGAGTATGCTTCTTCCTCTCCCTCTCTCTCTGTGCGCTGTCTCAAATAAATAAATAAATAATCAAAGAAAGAAAGAAAGAAAGAAAGAAAGAAAGAAAGAAAGAAAGAAAGAAAGAAAGAAAGAAAGAAGAAAGAAAGAAAATCAGTTTTCACTTGTGCTTTTCCATAATATGAAGAATATCCTATCCAGTTGGATGCAGAGTTTGATATTGGGCAAGCCACCTACACCTTAGTAATGTACTACGTAAAAAGGTATCTCTTTCACCTCCTGGTGCTTCATGGTCACATGATCCATTTTTCAACCTCACAGATCACAAACGAGATCTTACCAGTTTGGACATACTCTTATCTGGTGCTGCTGCTCCCCGTGTTCATCCTCACTGACTATGTCCGCTACAAGCCAGTCATCATCCTGCAAGGGATCAGCTTCATCATCACCTGGCTGCTGCTCTTGTTTGGCCAGGGAGTGAAGACAATGCAGGTTGTAGAGTTCTTCTATGGGATGGTGACTGCCACCGAGGTGGCCTACTATGCCTACATTTACAGTGTGGTCAGCCCAGAGCACTACCAGAAAGTGAGTGGCTACTGCAGGAGCATCACACTGGTGGCCTACACAGTGGCCTCCGTGCTGGCCCAGCTCCTGGTGTCCCTGGCCAACGTATCGTACTTTTATCTCAATGTCATATCCTTGGCCTCTGTCTGTGTGGCCTTTCTTTTTTCACTTTTCCTACCAATGCCTAAGAAGAGCATGTTTTTTCATGCAAAATCCAACAAAGAGGTACAGAAACCATCAAACAAAAATACAGTGTCAGATGAACCTTCCAAAGTTACCACACAAGATGGTGAAGAGATACCCACTTCAGAAATACCAACCATTTCAGGGAACCTGGATGGTGCTCCGGTGAATAGCCCAATGCCTAAAAATTTGGTTTTAAGTGTTTTTGTGCAGTGGTTCCAAGATTTGAAGGAATGCTACTCCTCAAAGCGTCTTTTTTACTGGTCCCTCTGGTGGGCCTTCTCTACAGCAGGTTTTAACCAAATTTTGAACTATGTTCAAATCCTGTGGGATTACAAGGCACCATCCCAGAGTTCTTTCATCTATAATGGGGCAGTAGAAGCTATTGCAACCTTTGGAGGTAAGCAAACATTGATTTATCTTCCCTTGATGGGCTACCCCCATTACGTTTTTGTCTTTGTTGCTAAACTCCATGGTGGTAAGCTAATTCTGTCAGAAGGCATATTAACCTTTGTTTTTAATGGAAGGCACTGGAAGAAAGAAAAAGAGGACCATGACATTTGTATGTAATGTGGTAGAGTTATGGCAAGTAACTCAAGAGCTCTGGATTAAGCACCAAATGATTAAATTTTAGGCAAACTCCTAAGATTCCAATTCATCATTAGGAAAGGGGTTAATAATACCCCTTCTTCTTTCAGGTTGTTTTTTTTATATACAAAGAAAAATACTCACCTTATATATAAGTAAGAAGTTTTCATTATTTTAGTAAAATAGATTGAACCCTCAAGCCTTCCAGATTACCACTAAAAGATTTGATTTAACTAGTGCCGACCATTAGCAATCTTAGGTTCCACACCAAAAAGTTCTAAAAATGGGGGGATCCCTGGGTGGCTCAGCGGTTTAGTCCCTGCCTTCAGCCCAGGGCATGATCCTGGAGTCCTGGGATCGAGTCCCACATCAGGCTCCCTGCATGGAGCCTGCTTCTCCCTCTGCCTGTGTCTCTACATCTCTCTCTCTCTCTCTCTCTCTCTCTCATGAATAAATAAATAAAATATTTTTTAAAAAAAGTTCTAAAAATAGCTTTCTTAAGAGATTTAAGTGAGATGTGGAATGTATGCAAGAGTCAGGATTCTAACACCAGAAGGAAATCTGCCTTTGAAGTTTACTCTACAATAAATATTTATATCCTGGTAAGTGGGAACTTAAATTCAACTGAGACTTTAAAGATATTTTCTAGGAAGTAGGAGATTTCCACACCCTCGTTTACAAAAAATTCAGAAAAGTCAAGTGGTGTCCATTCTCTTATTGTCTCTCTTTTGGGAGGCTTCACCTTTACTCCTGCACACCAGGACTGCTCTGGACTTGGTTCACTGAAATTATTTCTTCTACATTCCAAATTCTGGGAGGGTGGGGTGAAAGAATGGTATTTCCTTTGTAGCATTGGTTCTTTCCTGGATCACACATGGAAAAGTTCATCAAACATCAGTAACTTGAAACATAAGTACCTTTTATTTTGCTAAAAAGAACTATAAATGCTAACCCTAATGACTGCCAATTATTCAGTCTCTTAAACTCTGTAAGTCAATATTGAGTTCACTGAAAACCTCAAGTAAATGGGTTAGATCTCAAAGACACTGAGATGGACACCAGCAGTTTAAGATTACTAATAAAGACTAAAATTTTCTATCCAGGGCAACATATCTGTTACCCATTGAAAAAAATTACGATAAACAACCAATGAGAAAGGCAAGTATGGACGGGCCAGGTATACTATCAGAGCAGCCCTTTCACTCTTCTCTATTCCTGCTCCTCACATGTTGTAGCAAGTGACAGGGTTTATGGATCGTTTCTCCCCAGGCTGCTGTGGTAAAAAAACTTTCGGGCCTCTCCACATGGCACAGTGCATGGCATGTAATGGATATTAATTAAAAGTGTGGCAACTACCTGATTGAAAGAGGAGGAGGTAAAGAGAGAAGCCAACAGAAAATATGGTTGAGAAAAAGATAAATCTACATGCTATTTTTGTGAAATCCATACATTCATCATGTACATTTGCCTAAGACTTGACTTTTTAAAGAGAGCACGGTAAAAAAATAAATAAATAAATAAATAAATAAATAAATAAATAAATAAATAAATGTAAATAGAGCACGGTGGCATATCCCATGTGCACAGTCAATGTGTGGATCTCCCTTAATGTTTCTTTCTCAGGGGCCGTGACTGCCTTTGCAGTGGGCTACGTGAAAGTCAACTGGGATCTTCTGGGAGAGTTGGCTCTAGCGATCTTCTCCATCATCAATGCAGGCTCTCTGTTTCTCATGCATTACACAACTGACATCTGGGCATGCTATGCTGGCTACTTGATATTCAAGTCCAGCTATATGCTTCTTATAACCATAGCAGTGTAAGTATTACCAATCATTTCTCTCCACTCCTAAACCCACACCATGTTCTCTCTTCTGTAGCATTTCTGTAGTTCTTTGCAAAACTTCAGAAGTATTTTAATCAATAGCAATATTAAATGTTGGCTACATATTAAATTGGGCACAATGAAGCCATGTTTTCATTTAACTATTTGACCTCTGAATGCTGCTAAGATAAGTCATCAAAGAAAAAAAATCCTATGGGTTCATGAACCAAAAGCAAAGATACACTGTCGGGTTGTGATTTTTATCAAGTTTTTTGCCATAACAAGGCAGGGTGCAATCTGCTTCTGAATGATTAAGTTTAGGTTTCATCATTAATTTCATTTAGTTGTTTGTGTAATACCAGACATATACATTTGGGTGAAGCAAAACATACTCAGCGGGTTATAAAAACTTGGATATTGAAAAAAGTGGATGCAACGATTATAAGAAACTAGCTCAGAAATCAGTTTTTAACAATGAAAAACGTTTTGTTTCATATAGAAGTGCAGAGAAAGCTGACTACAGGAAATGTGCTTTGATATTAATCAAAAGAGATAAGAAATATTTGAATTTCAAATCACATGAAAGAAGTAGAGCCAGAAGCTTTATTAAGTTCTGAGGTTTAATGTGTGAAAAATGTTTGATAAGGAATTGACAAACCACAGAAATATGAGCAGCTTGGAAAAAGATCATGAAAGAGAATAAGGTTGTTTACTTTTTTTTTTAGTGGAAATATGTCAGTTTAACAAATCAAACTCATGTCTCTTAAGTTTCTTCTTTTTAATTCAAGGACATTGTTAAGGTAGGATTACATTACTTCTTCTCATTTTAAGAATCTTCAGAACCAAAAGCCTTTTACCCTTGTTCCACAGAACAGCTCTAGATAACATACATTTGCCAGTCATTCAGTAGTTATAAGGTGTCAAAACCTATATAGTTATTAGAATAAATTATTTATAGATTCACTCAATTATACAACCAATCATGATCTGGATCTTCCTAAAAATAAATAACTCGCCCACCAAAATTTGAAACTGTTGATACAATTGACAGGAAAAAGAATAACTCTCCAAATGATTCCATGAATTGGACATTGCTTCCATTTTCATAAAAATTCACTGTGAAAGAGTATTTATAATCAGAAACCATCAAATATTCTCAGGTTATGAAGACTCAGAAAATCTAGGTTCAATTTCTGGAAGCATTAAATTGAAGAGGAGAAATTGTGCCATATTTCCTTTAACTGGTGTTTTAATTCAGCCTTCAACTGTATTGTATTTTTTTAATTCCCTTTGCTCTGCCTATTTGTCTAAACTGGAAGAGATTTAGACAAAAAGGGCTGATAGCAAGACACTGCTTTGATCTCCATTTCTTTATTTTCTGTCTTTTAAGGGTAAGGATCCCATGTGTATTTTGTTAAAGAATGTAATTCAACATTTAATGATAGATTTCAGATCGCGGTTAATCTGAGTGTGGAACGCTATGCCTTGGTGTTTGGAATGAACACCTTCATGGCCCTGGTGATCCAGACCATTATGACAGTGATCGTAGTAGATCAGAAAGGACTCAACCTGCCAATCAGCATTCAGGTAAGCTGTAATATTGTTGTTTTCCTACTCAGGTAGTTGGGGGAATGTGGAATAACTAGGTAATCTGAAAGGTTTTTTCAACCTCACCACAAGCAGTATTTAATTTCTTGAATTGCTTAGTTGAGCAAATTTTTAAATAAGCAATTCCTTCCTTATCATATTGTAACACACCAAGTAGGTTTTCAGCAATAACCATACTCGGTAACATTTGCCGGTGGCTACTAACATGTCGTCAGATGCCGCTCTGGCCATTGTGCCCCCTCTATGTCTGCTTTTCCTCCTGCCATAATATTCGTTCCAAGGTTTAGGAGATTTGACTAGAAGTGGTACATGACTGCAGAGCTCAACTCCTTTTCCCTACTCCACTGAGGGTCTTGAAATAGCCCCATTTCACATTTTACATATGGATCTGGGAAAGAAAGGGATAGTTATGTAAGAAGTAACCTCATTATCTAAAATTCATTCCCATCATTCACTAAATTCATTCACTATCCTGTAGACATAAACACATGGATCAGTGGAATTTAGTGTTTTTTCACTATTGTTGGTGTTAGCTGGGGTGTGAACCCAAGCAACCTTGGCTCCAGAGCCCACATTCTTAGTTACTGAATTTCTTACATTTTTATAGTTGATTCTTCTAAGATAGAAGAAGAAAGTATTGTGTATATCCTGGGTCTTAGTTATCCCATAATCCAAGCAAATCATTATCATCACTGTGTATTATCAGTGACATAGTCATATTTTATGTGTGTCTAATTACCTCTATGTGTTTTTCTCTAGTTTTTAGTTTATGGGAGTTATTTTACAGTTATTGCTGGCATTTTTCTAACGAGAAGCATGTACATCATCTACTCAACCAGATGCCAAAAGCAAGCACAGAGACCAGCTACAAGTCAGAATCCAGATGAGCCCCACCCAGAGGGGCTAAGGAATGTCATTGCAGGAACAAAGCTCTAACCTTATGGCAGCCACTGCATCCGCTGGGCAAGGATCCTCCTGGTCATAAAGTTACTAAGTTCCACAAATTGGTACACTTCCTAAGTCTGGTTTTCAACAAACCTTTTCAAAACCACAACAAAATCTCAGTTTTAGACCGGCTACTATGTGTCCATCTGTATGCAGTCAACAAGGCCCATCATCTCGATCAAATAGCTTATGTTGGGGACCCCAGTGAGTAGCAAGAACTGAGATATTCTGGTTTTGATTACTCACTAGGACATACACATGGCATGGAAATAAACTATGAGAAAACACCAGTCATCCTGGAGTTGAAGTTCTCCATTCATAAACAGAAATACTAACTGGACCAACCCCTTTGCTAGGTTTAAATATTTGTTTTATTTTACCAAAACAGACAAGAGATGGGACATTTTTTGTCACATAGTTATTTTCCTTATTTTATCAAGTATATTTCTATATAACTTGCAGTGCTCTGAGAGAATCTCCAGGTCTGGTCCAGTTTCTAAGGACCCCTCTTCAATCCTGATAACATGGCATTGTTCACAAACTACTATTTGATAATATCACCATTTGATTTTGTCATGATTACTTTTTACTTTGTGTTATTCTGAGTGTTGTTGAAATTCTATCTCAGGAATAGCCCCAGACATTCCTGTGTATCCACAGAATGACATTCAAGTCAATTCCTGGTGGCCTAGGAGAGGAAGTGAGCTTTCTCCCTACCATGACTCCAGATAGGTCATGATATGTCAGTTTGATCTCTGTCTAAAACAGAAAAATGTAAGTGGAAATTTCCAGGAATTTCTGAAAATATTTGTAAATAAAAAAAAATAATGATGGGGCCAGCAGCGAGGGGGACATCTAATTTTTAAGTGGCAGAGATTGTCCTACATAAAATACTATGTGCAAAAATATTAAATTGCCTTTCTAAATTCTTGATGAATTGTGCTAAGAATCATCTGTGCTTGTATGTCCTTTGAAACTTCAATAGAAGACACATGGAATAATCTGCCATGGAAATAAAGAATGCCGGTTCAAGATTTGTGTCTCACATATACTTTTCTCCAAATTCTAAAATTCGATCACTGGACTGAAAATAAAACTCAGCTCCAAAGCCAACACCTACTAAGTAGAGAAAACTAGTGACATTCCTACTTATATCAAAACCAAGGAAAAGATAATCGCTATTATTCTCCTTATTTAATTTATTGTACTAGAGGTATAAGCCAACACAATTAGACAAGGAGAGAGAGAGAGAGAGAGAGAGAGAGAGAGAGAGAGAGAGAGAAAATAAAAACTTTAAAAGAGGAGGCAAAACTATCATTATTCTAGAGACCACAAGTATTCACCCAGGAGACTCAACTAAAAACTAAGATTGCAGTGCAGAAAGTATATAGAAATCAGCTTTACTCATGATACAACAACCATTTAGAAGATGCATAGGAGTAAAAGATCCAATTTATGATAGGACAAAAAAAATACAAAATAATTACATGTAATCTATTTAATAAATGTGTAAGGCATCTATGACCATACCTGCAAACACTTCTGTAGATTGCAAAATAACACCTAAACATATGGAAAAGCCTATCTTGTTCTCAGGAAGAAAAAAATACATAAAGACATCATGTTTTCTAAATAAATTTATAAGTTAAATCCCATCCTAGAAGGAAAAAAATACATCTTTATTCAGAACTAGTAAGGGTGATTCTAAATTTAATTTGGAAAGAAAACAAAGAAGAACCAAGAAAATGCTTTGTCCAGTTGGAAAATGAAATTAAATAATTTGCAGAGAAAAAAATTCTATTTAAACTCTCAACTACATGGGATCCCTGGGTGGCTCAGTGGTTTAGTGCCTGCCTTTGGCCCAGGGCATGATCCTGGAGTCCCGGGATCAAGTCCCATATCAGGCTCCCAGCATGGAACCTGCTTCTCCCTCTGCCTGTGTCTCTGCCCCTCTCTCTCTCTCTTTCTCTGTGTGTGTGTGTGTGTCTCTCATGAACAAATAAATAAAATCTTTAAATAAATAAACTCTCAACTACAGAAACAGCAACACAAAGAGACAGTCCACTGGAACAGAGTAGAAAGTTCTGAATTAATCCTTAGTTCCTAATGGGATTTTAGACTATGATAAAGATAGCATCTCATACAAAAGGAAGAAAAATAACATTTAATAAATTAGAACATTTTTTTCAAAGGGAAACAAAGTTGTACCCACAAGTGATAGAATAACTTCATCTATATGTAATACAGATGTATCAATGCACAGATATAAAAAAGTGAAACCACAAAAATACTAAGAAAAATGTAAACATTATTTTATAATCTTAAACCTTTCTAAAGTAGTATAAAACCTTGAAATCATTAAAAAAATAGCATAAAACTAAACACGTGTGGAAGAAAAACCACTACAAACAAATGCAAAAGACACAATAAGCTGGAATAAATATTGCAACATTTCAAATCTGCTGGGCAGCCCGGGTGGCTCAGCAGTTTAGCACCACCCTCAGCCCAGGGCGTGATCCTGGAAACCCAGGATCGAGTCCCATGTCGGGCTCCCTGCATGGAGCCTGCTTCTCCCTCTGCCTGTGTCTCTGTCTCTCTCTCTCTCTCTCTTTCATGAATAAATAAATAAAATCTTTTTTAAAATTCCAAATCTGCTTTCCCTCGTTTATAAAGAACCATTACCAACTGATAAGAAAAAGATCAGTTACCTGATAGAAAAATGGGCAAAGAATGTGAACAGGAAATTCAGAGAAAGTGAAATACAAATGACTCAGACATGTACATGATGTTTAAATGAACTCATCTGGGAAATGTTTGTCAAAGTACAATGAGATACCATTTTTCACCTGGCAGACTAGAAGCTAATCCAAAAGTGTAATAATATGCTTGGTTCTTTGGGAATGGTTCAACAGACTGTCTCAAAGGTGGTTGGTGAGAGTATATATTAGCTTCATTGCTGTGATGAAAAACTCTGAACTCTCACAATTAAAAATATGAATATCTTTCCACCTATAGATTTTTGTGGTTGAAATATACACCTCTGTGTACCGCCTGCCTTGGAAATGACTCACAGATGTTTTTCATTTCAGCAGTGTTTCTGAGGACAAAGGATTGGAAACTATTTAAATGTTGTCACATGAGTGGGGAAAATATATAATGGTGCCCCAATATGTTCACTTGTATTAATATTAATTGGATAAAAAATGAGAAAAATCCTTATATAGTGATACAGGTTTCTAAAATAAATTATTAAGTGGAAAGAAGCCAAAATAATGAAAGCAGTAGCTCATCATCTGTGCAAAAGTAAACTGAAAAAATACGTGTATCAACTTAATACACATGCAACTTTTCTGAAAGGACAAACAAAACAAATAACAATGACCTGCTATGGAGTAATGAAGAATGGAGGGCGGGGGAAGATGGCATCTTTCCATGGCTTTTGATGTTTGCACCACATAAATTACTCATAACAAAATTGAAATGCTAACTTTTAAAAAGTATTTAGCCTCTTGGGATGTAAATTAGCATCACAGAAAAAGGAGCTGGAGATTTTTATTTTTTACATGTAACCATTCTGTTTTTTACATTTTTGTAATATGCATGGATAATCTAAATGCACATCTATAATTAAAAGGAACAAGCACAAAAGACAGAGTATTCTGAAAAGAAATTTTCTTATTTGGTATCTCATTAAAGAGAAAGGGTTTTTTTTTATATATTAAAACACAGATTTGCTTTGTAAGGTGTGGAGTTTCTTGACTGGTTAAGACACCTTATGGATAGGATAAATGCTTTCTTTTGTATGTAGAATGACTGGTGGGAACACCAGAAAAAAATTCATAAACAAATAATCAAAATAAGGGGATAGAAATAGCAAGAGAGTAACCACTTCTGAGAAGAAAAAAAGGTTATGTTTCTAGCTTGTTTGCACTTGCCCTTTGCCTATACTTAGGCCTCAATTTAGGTGAAATATTTAGATCTGGGTTTAGGAAGTTGTCACGTGAAGAGGCATATGATGCACATTTGACAAATAAGCAGTATCACTATGTCTTTAGGCAAGAGGCACACAGTGGTAGGTGTTGAAGTGATGGAGGGAAGTGCCTGCCATGGAAAAGTGACAGGTGGCTAGGAGGGGTGGCCCATGGTCTGCCCTGCAACCCTGACTTTGCATTGCTGCCATGCACACTTACCATTCAGGTTGGCCAAGGTGAGAAAAACCCCCGGGTGCACCCTGTTGCCATAGCAAAATTTAAGCAGAATCACTTAGGGTTGTTTTCCACACTTTTTATTTATTTTTTTTAACCTTTTACCCCCTTCACTTATTTCTCCCACCCACCACTACCTACCAGTTCCCTGTATCTATGATCTTGTTTTCCTTTTTTTAATCCCATGTATAAGAGAGATCACTTGGTATTTATCTTTCTCTGACTTATTTCATTTAGCATAATGCCCTTTTGGTCTATTCATGTTGTCACAAATGGCAGGATTTCCTTCTTTTTTTAAGATTTAATTTATTTATGAGAGAGAGAGAGAGAGAGAGAGAGAGAGGCATAGACACAGCAGAGGGAGAAGCAGGCTCCATTTCATGCAGGGAGCCTGACGTGGGACTCGATCCCAGGTCTCCAGGACCACACCCTGGGCTGAAAGTAGCAGTAAACCGCTGAGCCACCCAGGCTGCCCTCCTTTTTTTTTATGGCTGAATTATACACATACACACATAAACACACACACACACACACACACACACACACACACACCACAATTTCTTGATCTGTTCATCCACCAACAGATGTTTTCTGTGTTTTATTAAGAAATTTGGGCAATAGCTACATGGTGAATGGAAACAATAGTGATAGTAAAAGAACAGGGTAATAGTAATAAAAATAGTTTGCATACTGGTGCAAAGCATGAGAAGTACCAAGTTGGGAGACCACATGAATACCTTTCAAATAGAGTACTCAGAACGGTGATCACATTGGCTGGGCTCAGTGATCTTCAGGTTTGGGTTGGGTTTACGTCTTTGTCATATCCATTTCCTGCTTAAGAGTTTTTTTCAAATAAAAAGCCTTGACACCATTGGGTTGAAAGAGAAGGGGATTGAGTTCATAAACCAGTGATATTGTTCAAGAAAGTAAATCCTGGTGCACCCAGGTGATAGCAAGTGGAGAGATCTGGGAGCAGTCGCACGAGCTGCAGTCACAGGACAGGTGGCAGCAGCAGACCACGGGGACACTGCAGCAGCCCCCACAGAGCCACAGCAGCAGGGGCAGCAGGACGAACAGCAGCCCACCCAGTAGCACCTGCAGGTGTTACAGCTGCTACAGCTGCCACAGCCACTGCAGCCACTGCTGCAGCCACCGCAACTTCCACAACCACAGCACCCCATGGTGTCAGTAGAGAGGACTCAGGACAGGTGAGCAGGGAGACTCAAGGGGTGAGGGAGGTCTGATGACACCTTCTGCTGGGGGAGCTCCTTATGTGCCATCTTGAAATGGATGGTGATAGAACAACCCAGGACACATGACAAATGGTTCCTTCCTTATTATTTATTCCAACATCCAGAAAAGAATCTAGAATTCTTTCTCATTTATATTCTTACTGGGAAACATTCAGAGTTTTTACCACATGGAAGAAAGATGGTCCTTCTACTGGACAGAATTCACTTGCATGCTTTCTATAAGAATTATCTCATGTCAGGCAGCCTGGGTGGCTCAGCGGTTTAGCGCTGCCTTCAGCCCAGGGCGTGATCCTGGAGACCGGAGATCGAGTCCCACATCAGGCTCCCTGCATGGAGCCTGCCTCTCCCTCTGCCTGTGTCTGTGCCTCTCTCTCTGTGTGTGTCTCTCATGAATAAATAAATAAAACCTTAAAAATAAAAAGAATTATCTCATGTTGCTTTTAGAGATCTACAATGTACATATCTGGAAAATAGCTCACCTGGCAATGAAAAGCCAGAACCAGGTAACCAGGGAAAAGGTGCTCTAGAGTCTAGACAGCGTCTAGTCCTTTCCTGATGCATAGATTCTTCCTTACGTACCAAAACTTTTTTCATATGGAGTTGAAAAGTAAAAAAGCAAGATGAAAACAACAGCATTCTGACCTGACCATTGGATGTCTCTTTACTCTTTCAGAGGCTAAAAAACATCACTTGTGGAGGCTGAGGGGGGAAAGGTGGTGAGAGGCTGCCCTGGGAGTCTTCCAAAAACCTGTGGATCAAGGACTTCAAGCCACTGAGCACAACATTCTAAAGAAATTCTGAATTAAGTTCTTTCAATCAGGGACACCTGGGTGGCTCAGCAGTTGAGCATCTGCCTTCGACTCAGAGTGTGATCCTGGGGTGCTGGGATCGAGCCCCATGTCAGGCTCCCCATAAGAAGCCTGCTTCTCTCTCTGCCTATGTCTCTGCCTCTCTCTCTATGTCTCTCATGAATAAATAAATATTTTTTAATTTCCTTTAATCACAGCCATCTGGGGAAGATATTGGCTTGCATTTCCCCCCTTTCAGGCACCTATAATCCCCAAGAGATCAAGATCCAAAAATCAAGTCTCTGTTTGACTTTACAGAGGAATTTGGCTTTGGCAGCGTGTAGACCTCAGTGTCTGGACTCTGCCCTGACAGAGTCCAGGAGGGAGGTGGGTTAGAGGACTCCGAGCTGGGCAATCTCAGATACTGGCAGCAGGAGAGGCAGAGAGCAGGACTCTCATCCAGAAAGAACTAAAAACAAACCAAACTGAGAAAAAAATAGATTGTTGAATTTGCCAGCCTCCTATCACCCCAACAACGGAAGAAGGAATGAGACTATCTGATGTGGTATTTGATGGAGCTTCCAGGGGATTTGTTTTCTTCTGCTTTGTTGGTGCTGTCAACTTGTCCCGCTGAAAATATTCCTGCATGCTGCATGACTTGAAGTTTCTTCATGTTTTTGTACCTGTTTTCTCATCTATAAAATGAGGACAAGAACAGTCTTACTTCATAGGATTTTTTTGAGGATTAAATGATCTAGGACATGCACATCAAGTACCCAGGGGTACTCAGCACACAGTAAAGGCTTGGTAAGTCTTGGATGATATTACTATTAATAATCATTTTTCTAAATGTGAGATGTCCAGGCATACACAGTTTCTTGGGCTGCCTGAGTTTTGATTGAGAGACCATATTAGTAACATCTTTCTAGGACACTCGCAATTCAAATATCTTATGGAACTGCCTAATTATAATGCAGAGCAGACGTATAAGTTTTGGAAACTACAACCATTGCTCTAATGGAAAAAAGAGAACAGACTGTCTGCATGAGGCTGAAAACTTTGAATTGCCCTAGTGGAAATTCCGTCTAAAGTAGTAACACCTCTTATTAATAATTAATTCAGTGCTTGATATGAACCAGGCATTGTTCTAGTTCCTGCAGTTTGCTTATTTTTAATCAAAAGTCTTCAAAAAAACCCACACTACTTCATTTTCTATTTGCAGTGGAGAAATAGAAATTAAACAACTCTTCTGACTTCCTCTAGCGTCAGCTTCTGCTCCATCCGATCCTGGCCCAGATTAGAACAACATATGCTGGCTTTATCTAAATTTACCACAGTTTTCCTGCTTTAACATTAAAGAGTAAGTTACAATGTTATTGTATTTGAAGGTATGTGAAATTTAAGTGCTCATATTTCCATTTTCAGGTATCCAATTTTGATAGTCTGTAACTTTCTAGTCAGAGTTTATACTGGGGTCACTGTAGGAACTGGTGGGTTATCAAGAAGAGTATAAAGCATAGTTGCTAAAATAATTTAGGCATCTTGGGTAATGGGAAGCAAATTTTGCAAATTTATTTTCACCAGTTTAGCTCTTCCAGACCTTCAAAATTAAAAAAAAAAAAAACTCTGGAATTAGGGGCAGAGCAATATTATGGAACTTAGCTGTGTCCACTCCACCGACCACTAGTAGAGATGCCACATTTGAGTTTCTCCTCCACAGGCAAGGTGACTCAGAAAGCTGAGGGTATCTTAGAGGGTAGAGGGATCTACAGTACCCACAGCAAATTCCTATTCAGGTCCTACACTCTGTTCCCTTCTACTAAACACAAAATGTGGGGCTCCCTGGGTGGCTCAGTGGTTTAGCGCCTGCCTTTGTCCCAGGGTGTGATCCTGGAGTCCCCGGATCAAGTCCCACATCGGGGTCCCTCTGTGGAGTCTGCTTCTCCCTCTGCCTGTGTCTCTGCCTCTCTCTGTGTGTTTCTCATAAATAAATAAAATCTTTAAAAAATTAATAAACACAAATTGAGAAACTTGTCATTTCTTTTTATTTCCTTTCCTATCTTTTGAAATGATTATAAGGACAATTGACCTAATCTAAGAATGTACACGAGCTTCAAGGTTATTATATAAAATCCACAGTGCTGTCGGGCTAATGAGTGCCAGCCCTGTGAGCTACACCCACACAGAGGGAGAAAAATGCTGTCCGGAAGCCAGCTGCAAACGTCTGGAAGGAGGTAGTTCAAAACCAGATGTAAGTGATATGACAGGGAAAAGGAGGCAGCGCCTTAACAATGGCCACAAAGAGATGCAGATGCCTCAATCTTCAACCCGAGAGACCAAGTTGCTTTGGGGATCCTAGAATGGGAGAATTTCACAAAGGAAATGGAAGAAGGGGAGCAAAACACATCCAGCTTTGGAGATAGGAATTAAACTAAAATGCCATGGAAAGAAAAGGCAAGTGTGTGCACTCAAAAATTCAACCCGACTAGATGTTCCAGGGGAAAAAAAAAATGTGACTTTGATAAACCCCAGGGAGTGAGATTAAAATAGGAAGCTAGCAAAGTAATAGCAGGAATGTGTCTGACCGGGCTCCTGGCCACTCACAAAATGCGATGCTGAGAAAATCCAAAGACTTAGCTTCTCCAAGTAGTTGTTAATATGATAGCAGTGATTTATTTTTAACACAGGGAACGATCAATGCTCTGCCGATGCAAAGGTGGAAGTGTCCTCACTCTGTGCTAATGAACTCTGGTCCTTCCTGTCTGCTGAGGATTGCAGTATGCCACGGCGTGCCACGGCATGCTTCATTGTTCAATCAAGATTTTCTGCAGCTGTTACAGATCTGCCCTACAAACCAGAACTTTGAGTTCGCACCTGATGGCGGCTGGCCTTGTGTCCCCGTGGAGCAGAGGACAGAGCACCCCGCTCACCTTGTGAATCCCGTTTCCTCCTGTATAAAGCCTCCTCTCCTCTCACTTTTCAGACCATAAAGGTAAGCCCAGACCAGCTTTATTTATCTGCTGGAGGAAGCAGCTGATCAAAGACACCTTTCTACTTTTTTGCTTCAGACACTGGTTTCACCAAATACAGGACCACTCTCGTTTCATCTTATAGGGCAAAACAAAGTATGGAAAAGGACTCATTCCTGGGGGGGCGGGGGGGGGGCGGGGGATTGTATCAGAACAGAGAGGGCAAGAGCAAAATAGTAATATGTACAGCATTCTTACTTGCATTCCTTGCTATGGAGAAGATACATGAGTCAAATAATAATTACAATGTCACTGCTTCTTATAATTTGCCCAAGGTTGGAGGGGGGGCTGCAACATTTAATCCAGATCATATACTCTTAGGTGTAATAATAAAGGCAAGGCATCCTTGAAGCAACCTCCAAAGCTCTGCTAGTGGTGCCAGCAGCTGGAACGGGAAGTTCTGGAAGCAAGGACAAGAAGGGGTCTACACCTCCTCACATTCATGGGATAAACGTGGCTTTCAATGTGAATGCTCTTTCCCTCTTCTTCAGTTCCCCTAAACTTTCAATTCAGGAACCTTTACAGATGGGAATTAAGCACCATGTCACTGAAAGCCTGACACTGGAGATGTCACTAGCACCAAATAGTACAGGATCCCTTTCGCCCAAGGAACAGCTTGTAGGGGCTTAAACTGTCCAAAGAAAACTTTGTAAAAGTCCACTGAACTGATTTCAAGAGTGCATGCTGCATTATTCAGCCATGAAAAGAATGAAATCTTGCCATTTGCAAAAACATGGATGGACCTTGAGGGTATTATACTGAGGGAAATAAAGCAAACACAGAAAAACAAATACTGTATGATTTCACTTATATATGTGGAATCTAAAAAACAAAATAAATAAATGAAACAAAACAGAAACAGATCACTGATACCTAAGAGAAATAGAGGAGGAGGGGAGGGGGATGGGCAAAATAGGCAAAGGGATGAAAAGGCACAAACTTCCAGTTTTAAAATAAATAAGCCATGGAAATGTACTATACAGCATAGGAAATATTCTTAATAATACTGTAATAAATTTGTATGGTGACAGATGGTAAGTACTTTTATTTTGAGGATCATTTCATAATGTCTAAAAATATTAAATTGTTATGATGGACATCTGAAACTAATAGGATATTGGATGTCAATTATCTTTCAATAAGAAAAAGGGAATGCATGCTACATTTATTATCAGTTGGGGTAATACATGGTATTTAATATGCTCATCATTTTTTTAAGATTTATTTATTTATGTGAGAGAGAGAGAGAGAGAGCACAGGCACAGGGAGCAGAGGGAGAGAGACAGAGAATCTCAAGCAGACTCCCCACTAAGTGGGGAGCTCAACACGGAGCTCAATCTCACAACCCTGAGACCATGATTTGAGCCGAAATCAAGAGTCAAGACATGTAGCCAACTGTACCACCCATGCTCCCCAGTGTTCATCATTTTAGATGGCAACCATAAGTTCTACACCACACAATTCTGATTTGGGAAGTAGCCAGCAAAGACAGAGGAGAAAGTAAACAAGACCTGGGAACAACTCGAAAGGAATGAGAGATGGAAACTTAAGACTAGCATGCCCCACCCAAAGGGTACAAGGAGAGTTCAAACCTCGCATCCTTACAGAACTGGATTCTAAACGGCATGACCATGGGCCAGCTGCATTCTCTCTCCCAGAATGTCTGCTTTCTCATCTCCAAGTGGAGATAATATCTAATTTGTGAACTTTTCAGAGGATTAAAAACAAAACATAGAAAGCATGTCATATAAATGCCTGCCCAAGCAGGTGTCAGGGTAAATAGGCCCTACCAGAGGTATTATTTTTACTGCTTATTGACAGTACGGGTTAAGAAGAATTGATTTGGTTTTGATAGAGAATTGCCTGCTTGGAGTACACGCTGAGCACTCAGAATCTCAGGAAATGTGGCTAGATAGGCATCGCCGGATTCAAGTAGGTCACTAGAAGTAATATTTATAGGTGGTTATTCAAACTAAGGGGGTATCACAAGAAGACAGGTTGTATTTCACTACCCATGTCCAAGTGCTTCCAGAGGGTATGAAGGGGATGAGAGTCTTTGGTGGGCTGAAGAATTTCAGATATCTATGTGCATATATCTTTTAAACAGGGTAGCCCTGCCACACACACCCTTGTGCAACGCTAAACCAGGCAGGGTGCACACCTGATACTCAAGTGGTCCCTTTTGGGGAAAGCAGTCTGAGCAGAGGTATCAGAGAAGTCCTCAGCTTGGAAGTGGGGTGCATCAGAATCCAGAGGATCCCTGAGTAACTGCTGAAAATTGCATTCAGGAGATTTCAGTACTCCTTCTTTGAAGGGCGTTCCAGGAACTCCATGGAAGATGGGGAAAGCCTTACTGGAGAACTCAGCTTTAAGTCCAACAGACATAATCAGGAATGCAAAATCACCAACTAAGAAATGTACTCTGAAGAAACCTTAGGATGAGGCTTTTTCCACAGAGAAGTGATCAAAACATGGAAAAGCAATAGAGTTTAGGGCATTGGCATGATTACTGTAGAAATTATAAAGGAGAGAAGGCTGGGATATTGGAAGCAAAACAGAGATATCCCAATGGCACAAAGTTGATGACATAAGCAAGAAGAGGTCATTGTAGACAGAGCCCTTGACTGGATCCCTTTTTTAGAGGGAGAATAGGATGTGGCCATGAGAATGAGGAACTGAGGTAGAATGGGAAAAGGGATCCCTGGAAATGAGAAGACTGAGGAACTGGGAAGATGAGACACATTTAAGGTGGATATTGAAGAACTGTAAGATAATATCAGGACTTGGGATGAAGAATTGATGCCAAGGATTTGGAAGATGGAGGAAGAGAGAAGGGGCAATCAGTGTCAGCAACTAGACCATGACAAAGTGGTCAAGTTAAGTGAATTCCAAAGAAGTGAACATTTTTATTTTCTGCCACAAGATTGAGAATAATTGTCTGGAGGCAGCATGGAGGATCAAGGACAGCATCAACTACCACATGTAAACACCCAAAATCACAGCTAGAAAATGATGGGGTTGATATTTGAACTCAAGAACCTGGAAAATACTAGCAGCAGCCTTGCTCTGCTTAGTTGAGGGGTATAACTTCCATCTCCTTCTCCCTCAATATCACCCCCTCCATGTCTATATATTCTTGCCCAATCCTGGCACTTTTGCCTAGTCTACTCCTCCTCTGTCCAAGGAGGCAGTGGTGTTCTCCCACCCCCATCAAGTGGAAGATTGTGTTTCTTCTATTAGGTTGATCTCTGATTTTCTCAACCCAAAATTCAGAGGGCAGAGGAATTTCAACCTCTCCAGGACAGTAGAAATAGCTATAAGTCTGTGAAGGTCATGAAGAAAAAAGACCAGAATTTTAGGTCCAAGTTCAATTATGGAGTTGTGCAAACAACCCATGGTCAGGCTAGACAGAAGCATAATGAATGAAAGAAGAGAGTGGGCTTCTTGGAGCACAGAAAACAGATGACTCCCAGTCAGGCTCATTGAGAGCTCCGCACATAGTCATTTCATCAGCTGCTTACACAAGAAAGACCTAGAAAACCCCAGAAGCACTCCATATGGAAGAGCAAATCCCTACTGTCTGTAAAGTAAATGGAAAGCAGTTAACTACTGCCAAATATTTTTCATTGTCATCATTCCTGCTTATTGTTGTAATTCCGCTTCTGGTTTTTATTGCCACCTACTCTGTTTATGTAAGAGCTTTAGTGATAGAAACTTGATACGTATTTACTTTACCTCGAGGAAGAGGACAATCAATCTAATAGGTCTCCAAATAAGTCAATCTTCATGAGGACCCATCTTGTGAAGGGACAGAGTGGTAAATAATATGACATCATCTGGAAGGTCATCCCTCCCAAAGTTCTTCCACCAGGGAAATCTGAGATTCTATGCAAGGTTGCTTACTCTTTTCCAGGGAGCATCATCTTCCATGGTGAACACTATCTCTAACCTCCTTTCAAAGTGAAATTACCAGAAGACTCATTGATTGTCACTAATAGTAAATGTGAATGTACTTGTGGAAATTTGTATCTCTTACTGTAGACAGCACCACTCCAGCTAAGCCAGGTGTTTAACACACGAATTCCTTAACACATCATATCTAGTGTCAGGCTTTCTTTTTTTAATAAATTTATTTTTTATTGGTGTTCAATTTGTCAACATACAGAATAACACCCAGTGCTCATCCCAAGTGCCCACCTCAGTGCCTACCACCCAGTCACCCCCACCCCCGTCCACCTCCCCTTCCACTTCCCCTAGTTCGTTTCCCAGAGTTAGGAGTCTCTCATGTTCTGTCTCCCTTTCTGATATTTCGCACTTATTTTTTTTCCTTTCCCCTTTATTCCCTTTCACTATTTTTTATATTCCCCAAATGAATGAGACCATATAATGTCTGTCCTTCTCCGATTGACTTATTTCACTCAGCATAATACCCTCCAGTTCCATCCACATCGAAGCAAATGGTGGGTATTTGTCGTTTCTAATGGCTGAGGAATATTCCATTGTATACATAGACCACATCTTCTTTATCCACTCATCTGTCGATGGACACCGAGGCTCCTTCCACAGTTTGGCTATTGTGGACATTGCTGCTAGAAACATCGGGGTGCAGGTGTCCCGGCGTTTCATTGCATCTGAATCTTTGGGGTAATTCCCCAACAGTGCAATTGCTGGGTCGTAGGGCAGGTCTATTTTTAACTCTTTGAGGAGCCTCCACACAGTTTTCCAGAGTGGCTGCACCAGTTCACATTCCCACCAACAGTGTAAGAGGGTTCCCTATTCTCCACATCCTCTCCAACATTTGTGGTTTCCTGTCTTGTTAATTTTCCCCATTCTCACTGGTGTGAGGTGGCATCTCATTGTGGTTTTGATTTGTATTTCCCTGAGGGCAAGTGAGGGCGGAGCATTTTCTCATGTGCATGTTGGCCATGTCTATGTCTTCCTCTGCGAGATTTCTGTTCATGTCTTTTGCCCATTTCATGATTGGATTGTTTGTTTCTTTGGTGTTGAGTTTAGTAAGTTCTTTATAGATCTTGGAAACTAGCCCTTTATCTGATACGTCATTTGCAAATATCTTCTCCCATTCTGTAGGTTGTCTTTGAGTTTTGTTGACTGTATCCTTTGCTGTGCAAAAGCTTCTTATCTTGATGAAGTCCCAATAGTTCATTTTTGCTTTTGTTTCTTTTGCCTTCCTGGATGTATCTTGCAAGAAGTTACTGTGGCTGAGTGTTGCCTGTGTTCTTCTCTAGGATTTTGATGGAATCTTG
The DNA here is from genome assembly GCF_003254725.2 of Canis lupus dingo. NCBI lineage: Eukaryota > Metazoa > Chordata > Mammalia > Carnivora > Canidae > Canis > Canis lupus. Next base: position 40,509,240 of record NC_064267.1, on the reverse strand, counting down.
TCTCACATTTAGATCTTCCATCCATTTTGAGTTTATCTTTGTGTACGGTGCAAGAGTGCACTCTCTTGCGCCATCCACAAGTGTGTACCATACACAAAGATAAACTCGGGCTTTCTTTTATATCTAAGACTGTGCATGCATGCACACACATGAGCGCACACGCACATAAGCACACATGCACTCCCCACTGCCTTCTCCTTTTTCCTCAATGGTCCACAGGGCAGGACGGACCATGTGATTAGAGGAGAGAAGGTAAGCTCTGTGTGGCTCAGCAGGAGAGGTCTTCTCAAAGGGTGGATTTTATCTTAAGTTAGTTAATCTCCCAAATATCTGTGCTCCTCTGTCTGTTGGCAACAGCATATCACCACCAGCACCCCACCACCACCTTTCAGGGTCTCTTCCTTTGTGCATCAAAGAAGCCTGGAACCATATCTACCTGACTTTGCCTCCATGTATGGTTGCACCTCAGTCTGCACATGAGAAGCACTCCTGTGAGAATCAGAAGATGGAAAATAAAGAAGTGGCCAGTATTTTCCAAGGCAGTGACCTTAATTGCAGTAAAACCCAGTGTAGATGTCCTTCTCAGAGAGGCCTTTGAATAAATAAAAATCCCTATCACCTTAATGACATTTAAATCCAAACTTCCCAAAGCCTGTAAGAATGTTCTCTAACATACCAGGATATATACAAATAAATTACTGCTAAATTTAAACAATTGTTGGAAATTATCAGATATTGTACTTTTAACCCCAGAAATGAAATGCAAGTAGAAATTTGTCTGCACATTCATACAGTGCTTAGATTATCTGAGTCTTATTAGAACCATTTTAGAAAACACACTAGTTTTTGCCATTTTAGCACATAACATATGTAACTTCTATTGGTCCTATTTCTCTGGAGAACTCTGATACAATAATCAATCTTAGCTTATATACTTTGCTGGCACTAGGTAATGTATCCAAAAAAATGTTCATTGAGCACCTACTAAATATTAAGAATATAGTAGACACCAAGATGGCTCTGGCTCTTCTATTTCAAAGGGAACAAACGCACAAAAGCCATTAAGCATATTAATATATAGCAAGTAGTGACAAAGCAATAAGGACAGGAAAGAAAAAACATTTTGGACAAGGTGTCCTGAGAAGTCCTGTCTGGACAGCAGCATTGGAGCATCATCTGTATGAAGGGATGGGGTGCAGCCTCCAGGCACCTGGAGGAAGAAGAGCCCAACAGGTAGACTATGAAGACTCCAGGCCCCAAACAGGAAGCACGTTTGACTCACGTGGGCATTGTCACTGCATGCAGGCCCACACATACTTCCCGTGGAAATTACATTGAGCTGCACTCAGGAGACAGGCCCTGTCACTACCCAGCAGCCATGTTATCTTCCAGTCTCTACTTCCTTCTAGAAAAATGAAGCATTAGGACCAGATTGGCGTTCCTTTCCAAAATACTCACAGAGGCCCTGCGTTGGACATCCTCTTCACAAGGGTTTCCAATGTACAAGTAAACACTCTGAGGAACAGTCCAGCAAGGAACTCATAGAACTATTTAATTGAATGCTTTTGAATTTATTTGGTCTCAAACTCTAGTTCTGTTACTAATAGAATTTGAGTTCATTGAAAACACTTTAAGAAACACCAGACTCCAAGGAGCCAATTTATCTATGTACTAAAGCTGTCTGAATAATGAGATATAAAATCATATGTACCCCCTCCCCTCCATCGCTCCTGCTGTCCAGCTAGCAGGCCCTAGGATTTTTTTTTTTAAAGGGACTGGAGAGAGAGCAGCTTTTAAATTTATTTTTGGGACCTTTCTTACACATAAATTCCTATGTGAAAAAAATAATAAAAATAAATAAGTCCCTATGTGAACTGTCAATAAACAAAGCAAATAAAAAATCAGAGATTCCTAGGCTGAAGCAAAGGTCTGGATTTGAGGTGACATCATCTGCTCTCTGTCCCCGTGTGCTGGGATCACACCGCCCTCTAGTGTCTCATCTTCAAAGAAAGCTACAGAAATCTTTCAAACTTCGAGCCTCAGAGTTGCTCCAAATTGCTGTTTGCTAAGCTGTGACTCTCAGAGTGAGGTCTCCAGCCAATAGACAGCGTCAGCATCACCCGGGAACTTGTTAGAAATGAATATTCTCAGTCTCAACCCCTCCCTGCCAAGACCTGCTGAATCAGTAAGTGAGGAAGAGATTCAAGGGTCAGTGTTTAAACACTTTCTCCGAATGAGGAACAAAACCACTCAGCCCATCAACCCGCAGGTGGGAGTAGCATTTTTTTTTTTGTACCACATTTCTTTCAATTAAGAAAACAAAGTTGAACTCGGAACAGCCTACTGAAACCAAAAATTCACAGAGGAGTTTCTATACCTAGGATTTGTTCAGTAATTTCCACTCTATGCTATTCTTTCACGCTCAATATGTATTACATCCATTCCAACGGTACCACTGGACCCAATTTATCTGTAGCACTGTCATGAATAACCAAAGAAAGTTCTAGAATGGACCTGGCCATCCTTTCTTTAAAAGAAAATTTCTGTAGTGATAATGCCCATCATAAAACATAGGGTTTGGGGACAACTGGGTAGCTGAGTGGTTGAGCTTCTGCCTTTGGATCAGAGTGTGATCCTGAGGTCCTGGGATCGAGTCCCACATCGGGCTTCCTGCGTGGAGCCTGCTTCTCCCTCTGCCAATGTCTCTGCCTCTCTCTCTCTCACTGTGTGTGTGTGTCTCGTGAATAAATGAATAAAATCTTTACAAAAAATAGGGTTTGCATTGTGAAGTAGGGGTGAAAACCTTGTAACTCTAGCCTATGTTTAATAGATACACAGGATGATATTCTATCATAAGTCTTTTTTCTGGCCAGCCATGCTTAATTTATGTTCTTTTCAGACCAGGCATAACAAATACGGGTGTACAAATGAATTACAGCAATTTTACTACAACTACAAGAAAACTGGCTTTCTTCCTCCTTTTCTTTCCTTCCTTCCCCATAGGCTTCCTGAGTAGTTGAGGCGGATGAGGGCTCTCTTAGCTGACAGCGCACACTCTACCAAAGATGCCCTGAGAACATCAGCCTCCTGCACAAAAGACACCTTTATTGCTATCAAGGCACACTTGTACTAAAATTTGATAACTTGATAAAGAAGAGAGACCCAGTAAAAAGGAGTGCAGTCATTAGAAACATCAGTATCTCAGTGGGAAAGTCAATATAAAATAAATTTATGAGTAATTGACTAAGCTCTAAGGAAATGTATAAACTTTTATTTAAAAATTGCAGTTTGGGGAACCCTGGGTGGCGCAGTGGTTTAGTGCCTGCCTTTGGCCCGGGGCGCGATCCTGGAGACCCAGGATCGAATCCCACGTCGGGCTCCCGGTGCATGGACCTGCTTCTCCCTCTGCCTGTGTCTCTGCCTCTCTCTCTCTCTCTCTCTCTCTCTCTCTCTGTGACTATCATAAATAAATTAAAATTAAAAAAAATATAAAAAAATTGCAGTTTGCTTAGGCAGGTGACCTAAAAGGGTGGGGCACTCCCCTACCATTTCTGCAATTCATGTAATGAGAACACTTCAGTTTTTTTGAACCACCACCATATGGGGTATAACCAATGTTTATTGCTTAGCTGTAGATATTTATAGGTAGCTACCAAAACAAACTGGCAAATTTTACCCAATATATAAATAAAGACTCATTTGTCCTATTTATAGTCAACCATAATGAAAGTGTGGATACAAGGAAATCCAGGATAGAATATATTTAATGAAAGGGTTTTAATGTGTAATACATTGTACGTTGTGTCCAAATTATCAAAAATTCAAATTAAGTGTTTCAGAATCTATATCAGCTTCCTTGGGTGGCTATAACAAAGTACAACAAAACGAGGTAGGTTTAAGACATCAGAAATGTATTGCCTCTCTCATAGTTCCGGAGATTAAAAGTCTAGAACTAAGGTGTCAATATTCCTAAAAGGATTATTTCTCCCCCTGAAAGCTGTAGGGGAAGAGCTTTCTTTCTTTTTTGGGCGGGGCGGGGGGGGGGGAGAGCTTTCTTTGCTTCTGCCAACCTATGGTGTTTACTGGCAATTCTTACTGTTACTTGGTTTGTAGATGCATCATTCCAATCTTTCTTTGTGGTCACATGGCCACCTTCTCCCTGTGGGTCTTTGTATCTGTGTCTCTCCTTATAAGCGTCTCAGTCATATTAAAATAAAGGCCCAGGGATCCCTGGGTGGCTCAGCAGTTTGGCACCTGCCTTTGGCCCAGGGCATGATCCTGGAGTCCTGGGATCGAGTCCCGTGTCGGGCTCCTGGCATGGAGCCTGCTTCTCCCTCCTCCTGTGTCTCTGCCTCTCTCTCTATGTCTATCATAAATAAATAAATAAATAAATAAATAAATAAATAAATAAATATTTTTTAAAAATAAAACAAAATAAAATAAAATAAAATAAAGGCCCACTCTACTCTAGAATGACGTCATCTTAGCTAATTACATCTGCAACAACCTTGTTTCCAAGTAAATTCCATTTTGAGGTATAAGGGGTTGGGACATCAATATATTTTTGGGCAGGGACACAATTCAACCCATAAGAGTCCACCTTCTGGCCTCCCAAAATTCACATCCTTCCCACATGCAAAATTATATTCACCCCATTCCCAACATTCTGAAATGTCTTAACCATCCCAGTGTCCAATCTAAATCCAGACTCTCATCGAAATATCATCAATTCAGAGTCCAGAAATTTCATCTTCTGAATTGTATAAATCACTAATGGGTGAGAGCTAGGGTATGATTCATCCTTTGGTAAAATTCCCCTCCATCTGTGGAACCAGAAAAGAAGGTATCTGTTTACAAAAATACAATATCACAGCATAGGGTAGAAAAATCTCATTCCAAATAGGAGACATTGGAAGTCAAAAAGGGAGTAATGAGGGGCAGCCTGGGTGGCTCAGTAGTTTAGTGCCAACTTCAGTCCAGGGCGTGATCCTGGAGACCCGGGATCGAGTCCCACATTGGGCTCCCTGCATGGAGCCTGCTTCTCCTTCTACCTGTGTCTCTGCCTCTCTCTCTGTGTGTCTCTATAAATAAATAAAATCTTTTTTAAAAAGGGAGGGGAGTAATGAGTCCCAAAGAAGTCTTAAAAACTAGCAGGGCAAGTTCCATTAGATGTCAAGACCTGAGAATAATCCCCTGTGGCTCTATGCTCTGTCCTCTGGGCCTGCAGGATGGCAGCCTCACCCTGTTGGCCTGAGGGGGCCTCATCAGCCCAAACTTCTGCATCTGTGCCTCTGCCCTCAGAATCATTTTTTTTTTTTTCATTTCATGCTGCCTCTACCCCTGTTAGTCCAGGGTGGTAGTGATTATGCTGATATAAAATTCTCAAAGACCTGTCAGATTCCCATGCAATTCACAGAGGTCCAAATCATCAGACAAGTGGGTCTTCCACAAAGCTTTCCAGGATAACCCCATCTCCATTTCTGGCTTCCACTGAGATGGTTGATTGGATCCATCAGCCACACACCTGAGTTCTTGAGCAAATGATTGTCCAGCCACACTGTTGGCGCTGTGGATGAAGTATGCTGTCTAGATGGGCTGAGAATCTTCCCAGTCATTGAGTGCTGGCTCCTTTCTGCTTTGGCATTCCTTCCTTGATTTCTTTCTTTTCTCTCACATTTTTTATAAGCAGCAAGGAGAAGCCAGGCTGCATCTTCCAGCACTGCTTGGAATTCTCTCCTCAAAATGTCCAGATTCATTGCTTACAAGTTCTACTCTCCTTCCAAAAATAGAACATAATTCAACCATGTTCTCTGTGATTTTATAACAAAAAGCACCTTTCTTCCAGGGTTGAATAACATGTTTTTCCTTCCCCTCTAAGACATCACCAGAAGCACCTTCAGCATTCATGTTTCTAGCAACATTCTATTTCTGGTGATATATGTCTTCTCTAAGACAATAGACACCTTCTCTATAGCACTTCTCCCTTCTTTCTGAGCCCTCAACAGAATTGCCTTTAACGGCAATATTTCTATCTACAATCTCTTCACGGCATTCTAAATTTTTCTATCAAGTACCTCAAAATTCTTCCAGCCTCTACCCATTATTCAGTTCCAAAGCCACTTCCATATTTTTGCATGTTTGTTACAGCACCACATCACTTCCCAGTACCAACATTGGTATCAACAATTCATTAATCTTGTGATTTTCTGGGTGCAAGAGAAACACGCCATTGAAATGAGTCCCTAGTCATACCTGATAGCATCCAAATAGCAAGATGAGTGATGTGACCACTGAAAGTCAACAGAAAGAAAGCTATCTAATCACCATTAAAAATGATGGGGCCATGTGGTCTGTGTGTGTATTAGCCAACACAGCTCGTTAGAATGGGAAGACCTATGGATGCCTGGGTGGCTCAGCAGTTAAGCGTCTGCTTTCCGCTCAGGGCATGATCCTGGAGTCCTTGGATTAAGTCCCACATCGGGCTCCCTGCATGGAGTCTGCTTCTCTCTCTGCCTGTGTCTCTGCCTCTCTCTGTGTGTGTCTCTCATGAATAAATAAACAGAATCTTTAAAAAAAAGAAAGAAAGAGAAAAAAAGAAAGGAAGGAAGGAAGGAAGGAAGGAAGGAAGGAAGGAAGGAAGGAAGGAAGGAAGGAAGGAAGGAAAGAAGGAAGGAAGGAAAGAAGGAAGGAAGGAAGGAAGGAAGGAAGGAAGGAAGGAAGGAAGGAAGGAAGGAAGGGCAGAGCTAGGTCCGGATGGAAAATGTTGACCTGGAAAGCTGATTTAAGTCATCTAGATTAAAAAAAAAAAAATACTTTTGATACAGAGTAATGGTGAGCTGGAATATAGAGATCATTTTCTCTTAATTCTTTAAAAATTATAGTAAGTGTACATAAAATCTTTACATACAGTAAGTGTTCACTAATTTAGAGAAGACTCCAAATGAATTTAGTAAAACATCTAGATGGAGAAGTATAGGTGTGGACAGCATGTATTATGAGCAGAACATAGCTAAACTGATTAAGAGTTCCCTTTATGGCAGACCATAAAGGTCTGATTAAAAGGCAAGTGAGTATGACTCATGATCTCTCCTATGTAAGTTAGTATTTATAAAGGGCTTTCAGACAATTTAATTCCTTAAAGAAACAGTTTTCCTTGCAATCTTAAACTGTGGATTGACTCTTTCAGTGTCTTCTTATTCTCTTAAATTCATTTTGAAGTTATTTCTACTTTGTGTACTGATGATCAGTGATTCTACTTAGCCGGGTCTATTATGAGCTGTTCCTCTATCAGTGATTTATTGGTGGTGTGATTTCCTGGGTCGCTGGAACTAAACCAGATTCTCAAAGAAAGGCCAGGGAAAGACACTGGTGTTTACTATGCCGGGCAGTGCCCCGAGTCCTCTCCCTGTTGACCTCATTTACTCCTCACAAATACTAAAGTAGATCACTGTTACCTTCTCTTAACTAGTGAGACTCAGAGAGGCAAAGGAATTTGAGTAAGTTCAGTCATCTATGTTAAGTACAACAGAAAAAAAATCCATCAGAAGGTCCACATCACAGCAATAGCTGGGATACTTATTAAATGCTCACCCACTCGTGGCAGTGCACCAGCCCCTCAAGCAGCGAGAGCCCTGACACTACAGACACCCCCCACCTGAAGCAGCTGGGATAGATCTGTGTCCTGAAACAGAAGACCACTGCGTCAGTGCACCCAACAGCCTCAGGAAGACCAGAAGTTTGCATTTTGACATAACTAATTGCAAATCGGATCGTTTGTTTGGTAACATTTTAACTGCTTTGCAATGACCTTTGAAGCAACAGGTTAAAAATCAACTAAGAATTATCACCTGCTTGAACTATTAACAATCATACCACTAGGGTAACTGAGATTGTAAATTCGGTATTTGTCTCTTTTTAAAGCTATCACTCCACCATTCATTCCAAAAAGGGAAAAGATGGCTTGGAATTAGAAAAAGGGGTCTAAGGAAGGAAAGTTTGCATCTTTCACACTGGGTTCTTCACTCCCTTCAATCTCAGCGGAGAGCACATATCAGGGAACAGTGTACACCCGGGGTCTTCAAAGTTCTTCCTAGGGAGCCATAAGTTGTCCACAGGTCAAAAGGAGTGTCAATGGCTTCAGAGGGGCTATGCGGTCAGAGCACCACTGAGAAAATAAACACACTGTCCTTTTGCAATAAGTGAGGACACCAGCAGGGGGCAAACTTGGAGCCCATCCTGGCAGCCGTAGTCCTGATTTCACAATCAAGAGGATTCCTTGTAGCTATTTCTCCACATGATCCCTTGTTACGTGAATCTTCCCGTTGTGGTGGTAATGGCTTCCATATTCTAGTCAGACCAACCAGTCCACCCATTTTGAATTCAACCTCCTTTAACAAACTGGCTGCCAACATCTGGTGGGGAATGAGAAGTTACCCACCTGCACAGGTGAAGACAACTGAGCCCTTGGCCCACTGAGAGACTTGTCCAGGGCTCACACAACTCAAAAGGTGGATTCAAGATTTGAATTTGCTCAACTACAAAGGCCTCGTTCTTTTCACCAGGGAATCCTCGTTTCATTATTCCAAAACTAGTTCCAGAGCAACCTCCAGGGGCACCTGGATAGGGCTCACTTGGTTAAATGGCTGACTCTTGGTTTCAGCTCAGGTCATGGTCTCAGGGTCCTGGGATCGAGCCCCACATCAGGCTCCGCGTTCAGCAGGGTTGGGGTGGAAGTCCTCCTTGGGATTCTCTCCCTATCCCTTCCCCCCTCCCTTTCTCTCTCTCTCTCTCTCTCTCTCTCTCAAATAAATAAATCTTTAGGGGAAAAAAAAGAGTAACCTCCATATTCTTGAGAATCAAACAGTGGCTTGCTGTTCCCACTCCACAGAACAAATTTACGTAACCAGAACACTTAGAAAATATCTCCTCACTATTGTTTGAATTGTTCTGGTCAATTAGAAAACCCCACTGGGGTACAGTCCAATGGCTGTACTTTCAACAAACATTTCCAGGAGATCTCTGATGTGTAAGGTTGTATGCCAGACTCCATGATGACAATGAATCCCTGCCCCCACGGAGCTGCCAGGCTAACGAGCAGATGTGCATGTCCATACCTTAGTGCTTTCCAAAGCCATCCGTTCTACAGAATGCATAGTGTATGCTTACTGACTGGCATCGTTCTAATGTGTGCTAATGCATGTAATCTTCAAAACAACATGAGGTAGGTATTATCATTCCCATTTTACAGATGAGAAATCTGAGGTATCGAAAAGGTCCAGTAACTGGCCAAAGTTGACATGCTTGTAAGTAGCAGAGAAGAATTTGGACCCTATTGTCTCCAGAGCCCTGCCTCTGACTGTCGCGCCATACTGCCTCACCTGGGCTGTAACTGAAAGGAAGCAGAGATTAAGGCGGGAGAGAAGATGGAGAGGGTCTGGAAGCTTCAGGGAAGAAATGGTCAATGACTGAGTGACTGAGTGACTGAGCGATTGTGGTCCTCTCAGAGCAGTGGATTGCCTTTCTAAAGGCTGCCCATGTCTTCCCTCAGTCAGCTGAGGGTAAGGCTTATCCTCCCGAAAAAAGTTCTCAGGTTTCAGTATTAGCAACAGGGGTGGGGAAAAATAGGAACAGAGCAAGAGCTAAATATCAACTCAGAAAAGTACTTCTGAGTACTGTTAAATTTCATCCATGACACCATATTGTCTACATGTCATGTAATTCCTCTGAAGAGAGGTATTAAAAACAAATGAATCCACTTGGGAAGATGACAATTCAAATTACTAGAAGCTTCTCATGTTAAACCAAGGTTCACCCTGAGTTTGGTTCTCAGAAAGAGCAAGGGGTCTATCTGCTTTATAAATCTTCACTAACCAAAGGCTATTTTATTCACCAGTTAAAAGCACTCATTAAAATGGATTTCCAGTTCATCAACCACGACAAGGTAATAGGCTCATGATGGGGGGCATGAAGCAGATGTTTGCTTAGCAACTATGTTTATCAAAATTCCACCACCAAAAAAAAAAAAAAAAAAAAAAAAAATTCCACCAATCTTATCTAATGCCCAAGATTTCTGCCTGAGGAGAAATTCTCTGACTTCTTTCTACTGTAAAAGATTACGGGAGAGCATGACCAACAGGCTTGCCGTACTGGGGAGTGTACTTTTTTTCCTCAGTGACCCCGCCATTCCAGCTGACATGAAACTTAACCTCCTTGCTTCAGTGTTTTTAAGTAACCATTACCATTCTCTTTACACCAAGAAACCCAAAGACAAGACTCAAGTCCCTGTGTTTTGACCTGTGATATATATTTACTGTCACCACGATTTTCCTGTTTTCATTTTTAAGACCAAAGGACAAATGGAGCATGGGGACATTTGATGAAAAGAAACCATCAATCTTCTGACTTGCTTTTTTCTTTTTCTTCCAGCAGGTTAACCATCCATGAATTGTTGCCGGACATCACCAAGCCATTCTTGGGTTTTTCCCACAGTAAACCTCTGCTGCTTTGGATTCTTCTCAATGATGAAACCATCAGAGCCATTTGTCATACCTTATTTAGCAGGACCAGATAAAAATATAAGCCTCAGCGCGGTAAGTTTAGTAACATGCTTATCTTAGATTTATATCTTGTTAGAACAATGTCTAAAGCCTTGGGTAAGAGCAAAGTATCAGCACTCCTTACAGTCTCAAATGTGAAAAATAGGCCTTAATGATTTCTATTTGTCATGTAAAAATATAAAACTTCGCCACCACAAAAATGTGGTGGCTTCAAAACAATCTGTCAGCTGTACAAAAGCAATACTCCAGGATGTCACTGCTAATTATCATGAACCTAAAATAAAGCCATGCCTACTTATAACTACAAACCTTAGAGGATAGTATAAGATTTGGGGGGAAAAAGTTAGGAAAAAGTATATGCAAAAAAATCCTCTGAAGCTTTTTTTTTTTTTCTCTTTATGTACCGATATTAAGGCTGTTGTTAGCTTTCAGTTAGGTCAGAGGATCTAATCCTAAGGAGCCTATGAGTCAGTGGTTCTCAAAGTGGGGTCCTCAGACCAGTGCAAGAGCATCATTTGGAAACTTGTTAGAAATGTCCATATATAGGCCCTGCCCTGGAACTACTGAGTCTGAAAATCTGGTTGTTTTAACACACCCTCCAGGTGAATCTGACACATGCTAACATTTGAGAACCATCACTTTAGTCACTGAGCAATAATAAGATCACACAATTCGATTTATCTAGGGGAAAAAATGTCACACCCATTTTACGGGCTGGTTATTCAGCAAATGCGGCATCACAGTTGTATCTCCCATGGCCTTCCTCTCCCAGAAACCATCCTCATGTTCCACCCTAACTAAGGAAATTCTGACCTCTAAACCAATCCACCACTTTCCCAATTAAAAAAAAAAAAAAAAAAAGCACATGCCAATCTTGAATGCCAGTAGGTGCAAAGAGGTTTGGCTGGGAGATAGCTCAGGGCTGGATTTATACTCCAGAGCCAGTCACAAAAAACAGATCTTGAAGGTAGCTTTTGCTGGGTTAGTGACTACACCTAAATGTCAAGAAGATCCAGAATAAAGTTCTACCAAACTCTAAGAACATTTAGGTAAAAGGTGACCTGAAAACTCAAGGAGTAAGGGCACAGAGTAGGTCAAAATGAAGGACACTCTCAGGCTTAGTAAACTGGTGGGTTTATGTCAGTGATCTGAGACCCTGGGATTTGAGAGGGTCAGCGAGACCCTGAAAGAACAGAGATTTAAGAGGGCCCACCCCAGCCTTCTTTACATGATCTTCCATCCACTATAGATCTCGCTTACAGAAGCGAAAATAATTATGTATTATTGGTGGACTCAGATGATTTGCTGATACCACCAGTGTTTCCTGGAAAACCATGACCAAAGCTGATTTAAACCAGAGACATACTAAGGGGTTTCTCATGGCTCCTCCAAAGCAGCCCAAGAAAAAAAAGGCCATGAATGCAGAAGAACTGAAGACAGACTAGTGTTCCCTCTTCTGATATTCAGTCTGGAACTGGTCATTTGGCCTATGTGTTTCTGGTCACCCAGATGATCTCTAGATAGCTGCACGTTTTACATACTGATGTGAATCAAAGGTAAATATGGTCAGGTTCAACCAGTACTGAAACATTCTTGTTAACCTTATTGAAGAAGGGTAAACTATTTTAAAAGGACAGGCAACAGCAAGCGAGCAGCCCTACACGGCCCTGGGAAAGCTGGTAAGGCTAACATATGCATTATGGCCTCTTTCCCAGCCTCAGTGGCTTATGTAGATCACATTCCATTTTAAAAAATGAAAGAAGCAGGGATGCCTGGGTGGTTCAGTGGTTGAGCATCTGCCTTTGGCTCAGGATGTCATCCTGGAGTCCTGGGATCGAGTCCTGTGTCAGGTTCCCTGCCGGGAGCCTGCTTCTCCCTTTGCCTATGTCTCTGCCTCTCTCTCTCTCTCTCTCTCTCTCTCATAAATAAATTTTAAAAATATTTAAATAAAAAATGAAAGAACCAGATAACTAAGAATAATAACTGCTCTTTCTTTATATCTGGAGGAAGGAACCCACATGTTAGGAAGATCTATGATTTTTGCACTTTGTTTCCTTGAATTTCAGCTCCCATAGCTTTCCACCATATTGTCAGAAACTCATGTGAAGTATCAAATTGATGTGGGGCCAAACGATATGTCCTAGGATGGATACATGTCATCTGGATAATATATATACCTGTGAGATCTATGGTGTGTTTCACTGCTGGTGCTTTTGTCCTCACACCCTCCCCATTTACTCTTACAGATCACAAATGAGATCTTTCCAATTTGGACATACTCTTATCTGGTGCTGCTGCTCCCCGTGTTCATCCTCACCGACTACGTTCGCTACAAACCAGTCATTATCCTGCAAGGGATCAGCTTCATCATCACCTGGTTGTTGCTTGTATTTGGTCAAGGATTAAGAGCCATGCAGGTGCTAGAGTTCTTCTATGGGATGGTCTCTGCCACCGAGGTGGCCTACTATGCCTACATTTATAGCGTGGTCAGCCCGGAGCACTATCAGAAAGTGAGTGGCTACTGCAGGAGCATCACACTTGTGGCCTACACAGCGGCCTCGGTGCTGGCCCAGCTCCTGGTGTCCCTGGCCAACGTATCGTACTTTTACCTCAATGTCATATCCTTGGCCTCTGTCTGTGTGGCCTTTCTTTTCTCACTTTTCCTACCAATGCCTAAGAAGAGCATGTTTTTTCATGCAAAACCCAGCAAAGAAACTCCTCCAAAGCCACCAGGAAAAGATGCTTTCTTAGAGGAACCGCAAACGGATCACAAACCAGTCTACCAAGAAATATTCACCCTTTCAAGGAACCAAGATGATGGTCCATTGAGCACTCCAAAGCCAGGAAATGTAACTTTGAGAGTTTTTGTGCAGTGGTTCCAAGATCTGAAGGGTTGTTACTCCTCAAAGCATCTTTTTTACTGGTCCCTGTGGTGGGCCTTCTCCACAGCAGGTTTTAACCAGGTTTTGAACTATGTCCAAATCCTGTGGGATTACAAGGCACCATCCCAAAGTTCTACAATCTATAATGGAGCAGTAGAAGCCCTGGCAACCTTTGGAGGTCGGTATACCAGACTATCTTTTCGATGTGCAGGAGAGATAGTCTTCCAAATCATAGTCTTAGGTCGATTGGTTGTAGTGATTTCAACACTGAATACCAAAAAAGAAAAGAATTTTTGCCACAAAATTTAAAAGAGGGAATGAACATAAGGGAAGATTGACATAGCTATCCATGGAAGATAAAGTTTTACCAATCCATATAAACAGGGACTGCAAATTTGTGTCCCATTGGCTGAACCTGGTTTGGCCATAAAGAGTTGAATGCTTTAAGGTTAAGCTATCTCATCACTTTCCTCTCTAACTGCTCTGTAACTCTGGTCTTTAGAAACTACAGTTTGCAAACCATTAATAGAAGTGGCAAACAATGGCTCATGCCCACCAGAGCTAAAAGTTTACATTTTTAAGAGGTTGTAAGAGAAAAAATAATATATGACAAGGGTTGTAAAAATAACAAATCCAGGCAAGCAACCAAATAAAAACAAAGAAGGCTATGGGATCCACATGCCTAAAATATTTACTACCCAGCCCTTTATAGAGTAAAGATCTTGAAATCAATGTAGTGGATTTCTGACCAGCATTTTTAAATCAAAGAACAGAACAGGGACACCTGGGTGGCTCAGTGGTTTAGCACCTGCCTTCCGCCCAGGGTGTGATCCTGGAATCCTGGGATCAAGTCCCATATCAGGCTCCCTCATGGAGCCTGCTTCTCCCTCTGCCTGTGTCTCTGCCTCTCTCTCTTTCTGTGTCATAAACAAATAAAATCTTTTTTAAAATGTGGCTTTAAAAAAAGAACAGAATAGAAAATTTAGAATAGAATACATTGTGGCTTATAAGGATAAGTTCTATTTTGTGAAAATTCTGTTTACATACTCATATGTATGTACTAGTGGACATATAAAATATATTCCTTTTTCAGACTGTGGCCAAAGATATTTGAAATCTATTCTAGGAGCTACTTTATCATTTCAAAGTTCCCATTGAGACAACTTAAATAATATATTTATATCTCTCCTTAACTCTACATGTAGGGATTTGGCAAAGCTTGCTGTCTTCTGATTAAGATTATTTCCCGGACTCAGCTTCCTCATTCCTTACCATATCCAGATATTTGTTAGAATAATAGTGACTCCAGACTGGATTCTTACAATCTTCCATCCCATCTCTTCTATACAGCGAGGTTATTGTATTATCTTGTATAATTTTCTCTCTGCCCTTTCCTACATTATATACTTTCATTCATTTGTCATCAGTATGAACCAGTAAGAACTGTGACCCTCCACGGTAGCCACTAACAAATAGTAATCCTTGCCTGTGGAGAAAATGGCTGTAAAAGACAAAGTGTAATAGAAAAGGAGAAAGGCAGGTGGGGGGCGGGAGGTGATATGGTGGGTGAGACAGGCCCTCCAAGAGGATATGTATGTTCCTGAGCATTTACTGCTTCCTCTTGAGCTGACTGGTAAGCGTCTGCTTCAACCTTATTTACCTATAGGCGGATTTCTGATATTGCATTTTGACCAAGAGGATGAGGCAGTGAGACTGAGTGACTTTGAGTAGGTCTCTGGGGGAAGGAGGTTTTCTAGCTTCTGCTACAGGCTTCACCCTTCAACCTTGTCCTAGGCTTTCTACTTTCCAAAAACTTCCCTCCTGGTTGAGAAGCTATAGTGGTTTGGGGCTTCCTAGATTCTTGTCCCTGCATGCTTCATTTCCCCCAGAACATAGTTTGTGAAGTTTGAAATTCTTTTCCAAAGAGAGTGAGGTGAAGAGAAGGAGGGACGATGGGCTGACACAGAGTTAATGCTCTAAAGTCCAAAGGGTAGAGCCCAGAGCTAGCTTTGAAGTGAGCCCAACAATGCACATGGATTTTCCTGACATAACAAAGCTTTCACATCAAATAAGACTTTGAAGATAATATTTTTGAAGTTGGGGTGTTCCACACCCACATATTTGTTGAACATTTCAGGGTCCATTGTTGAGGTAATATTCTTCTGACTTCCCTTTCTAAAAATTCCATTTTGACTCCTAGAAACCTGTTCTAGGATTTATTTACCTTAAATCCACTTCCTCCCTAAGGACTTGCTCCTCAGGAAAGGGGAGAAAAAAAAATCCTCTCTTCAGATAATGTGCCCTTACTGAGGGCATCTGTAGAAAAGGTAAAAGGTTCATAAAATTAATTCTTTAAAAGCCTTCTAAATATAATATTTCTTTAGTCTCTTTGTGATAGGGAGGACCCTAATTAGTGTCAAATTTTTAGGCAGAACCAGGTGAAGAAGGACTGGTCTGCTGGCCTAAGCCTTCTTTCTTTAAGAAAGAAAGCTAAGGGTAGCAGGAAACCTGACAATTGATTGCTTCATTCACGGCACAATGTATACATCATAAAGCATGTCTACATAATGAGCATTATTAAATGAATTTGTCCTGGCATATGTCTTGTGACTACATATAGGGCTTGGGTCAATTTTCTCATCCTCAGCATTATTGACATTTTGGGCGGGAAAACTCTTTGTCCTGGGGCCTGTCATATGCATTGTAAGATGTCCCACAGCATCATTGGTCTCAACCCTCTAGATCCCCTTAGCATACTACCACCAACACCAACACTACCCCTGCCAAGTCATGGCAGCCAAAGTTGTCTTCAAATAGTGCCATCTGTCCCCTGAAGGGCAAAAATTCCCTTGGGAGAACCACTAGGTTATAGTTAGTTTAAATTTGAGTTGGGGTCAGCACTTTTACAATCCTTATCACACTATTAAAACTATAAATTGATAAATCCAATTTCTCCAGTAGGCTATATTATTTTCAAGAGCAAGGATCCAAAGTTGACCACCATATTTTCCCACAGAGAAGCTCAAAAGTGTTTGATGGGTGGGTAGGTGAAGGAATGAGTCAGCAAATAAAGAGGGGAATGATTAAACTAACAAATGAGGGGAAATTGTAAGGAGAGAATTCTTGAAAAAAGGTTTCGTATCTTTCAGGGATTTGAAGACATTTTCAAATCGATGTTATAGAGAAGATAGAGAAAACAGAGGTAAGGACAGAGAAAGAGAATCCCTCCTTGCTAGAGCATTCATAGCATGGGCACAGAGAAGGACATGGTAGCAAGGACTGGCATTCAATTTGAAGAACTTGATGCCTCACTTGGTCACCAAGTATTCACAAATGACCATTCCTTACACTGTGCTTTGTCTTGACTGAACTTGAGTCAGGCTCCTCTCCTTATTATAGACGCCTCACATTTTGCTTGCCCCAACTCTGAGTAAACACAACATAGTATGGAATGTGCCCCAGCCCCCCATCAGCTTCTCCGGAAAATTGACTGACCACAGCAGGACACTTTCCTGTCCGTTTCCACTGATCATTTCCCCTTGCTTGTCCAGCTTCCTCTCCAAAGATCTTGCTTATGTCTACTTGCCCTACAGAGAAGTGCCCTTACAAAAGAAAACCCTTTTTCTATTTGATTTCAAGATGCTTGCAGATTTTGGCAATCACAGCGTTCTCCCTATTGCAAGTCTTTCTTCTGAATAAAGCCTCTTCCTATCAAAGTCTGGTTTGGTTTTTGTTTGACATCAGATTTCTGAACCCGAGTTTTATCTCCTCAAAGGGAAGAAGAAAGAAAGAAAAATGGCCTCTATGGGGCCGTTCCAGTCTGTGATTTATGGAAACCCAAATTCAGCTGGTCTATTTCAAACTTTAAGAGAAAAAGATATGTACACTTCACAGAACTAGATCAAGTGATTTTCATTCAATCCAAGTTCACAATAAGTCAACATGTTTTACCATAGCCTGGAAATGCTTCAATGTCTATCCAATGTGAATTTTAACAAAATGGTGCCCTACTTTGTTACGTGTGGATGACAGGTTGTACTATACATCGGTTCCTTTCTTTCCAGGGGCTCTGGCTGCCTTCACAGCAGGCTGTGTGAAAGTCAACTGGGATCTCCTGGGAGAGCTGGCCCTGGCGATATTCTCAGCTGCAGATGCAGGTTCTCTATTTCTCATGCATTACACGACTAATATTTGGGTGTGCTATGCTGGTTTTTTGATCTTCAAGTCAAGTTACATGCTTCTCATAACAATAGCAGCATAAGTATTTATCATTTCTTGATCTAAATCTGAAGCAACGAGACAGATTTATTTATTCATTCTTCCAGTTCTTCTGAATAGCATTTGCAATGTTATATTTAATGTTTAAAATAAGACACAACAGAACTATATTCTTATTTTAACTGACTTTCTCTTGGGACTCGATTAGGGTTATTAACCCAGTAAAAATCATTCAAAGTTCTCACAACTAATAAACAATGATATACTCTGAGGTTTTGATTTTTAATGTTTTTATACTGTACTTATTTAATGGAGTAATTTTATTAATTTTTTCTTTTGTAGTCTTTTTTTAAACACTTAGCATGAGATCTATCCCTCTTAGCAGATTTTTAAGTAGGTATTACAAGATTCTTATCTCTAGGCATGATGTTGTACTTCAGACTGCTAGAACTTATTTATGTTGCATGACTGAAAGATACATATTTATACACATTAAGTAGCAACTTAATTTTCCCCTCTACTCAGCCCCTGGAAACCACCACTCTATTATTTGCTTCTATAAATTTGATTATTTTAGATACATCATATAAATGGAATCATGCAACATTTGTCCTCCTATTTAGTGTTCCCAAGATTCATCCATGTTGTTGCATATGGCAGGATTTCCTTCTTTTTAAAGGCTAATAGTCAATTGCATATATGTACTACATTTTCTTTATTAATTAATCCATCTATAGACATTTAGGTTGTTGTCATATCTTGGCTACTGTGAATAGCAGTATAACAAACATGGGGGTGCTCATATTTCTCCTAAGTTCTGGTTTCAACTATTTTGGATAAATACTCAGAAGTGTGAATTTCTGGATTGTATGGTCATCCTATTTTTATTTTTTTATTTTTTTTTAGATTTTATTTATTTATTCATGAGAGACACAGAGAGAGAGAGAGAGAGAGAGAGAGAGGCAGAGACACAGGCAGAGGGAGAAGCAGGCTCCTCGCAGGGAGACCGATGTGGGATTCAATCCTGGATCCTGGGTTCATGACCTGAGCCAAAGACAGATGCTCAACCACTGAGCTACCCAGGTGCCTGGTTGTCTTATTTTTAATTTGTTCAGGAACATCCATACTGTTGCCCATAGTGGCTGCACCATTTTATATTCCCACCAACAGCGTACCATTGTTCCAATTTCTCTGCTTTGGTTTTGTTTTATTTAATAACAAAATAAGATGTGATTGTATCTAATAGTGATTCAGTTTAGTTTTCACTCCCAATTTTCCCTACCTGCTTGAAAAATCACAGCACATCTGTTTCTTCAAATAGTTTCAGGGCAGTTGTAGAAGTGAAGCTGTTCTATAAAACTACATATAAAGATAATAAATGTTAAATCATACAGCAGTTTAAACATAGAGAATATTTTATCTCAATTAATTAAAAAAGAAAGAAAATGAGCTAAGAGAAGTGATGAATGCTGCCTAGAGAATATCTAAAAGGATTAGGTAGGTGTTACTCATCATTTCCTGTGTGGTAATATGTTTAATTTTAATTAGAAAGTGGATCATGGATAAAGCAAACATCTGAAAATATTTTTCCTCGACTTAACATTATCAGCTGCATAATTTTGGCATGCTCTTTGGATTTAAACTTTTCTTAGAGGCCTATGGAACACCATAAAATATATCAATATATGCATTATGAAGTCCCAGAAGAAGAGAACATAAAGAGGAAGAAAAAAAACACCTGTAAAGAAGCAATGGCCAAAAAGTTCCCAAATTTGATCAAAAGCATTAATTTAATTTATATATCCAAGAAACTCAAACATTCATTTAAATCATTAATTTACACATTAAAGAAACTCGCCTGTGAACTCCATGTAACTTACAATTGGGGTTAACTCCACAAGTTTGTTATTTCTTTACTATTTGTCCCAATTGTTCATTTGTCTTTATCCCTCTTTTGAAGTTAATTGAGCTTTCTTTTTGTTTGTTTGGGTTTTTTTGAGCTTTCTTTTTAATTCCATTTTTATTTCTTCTATTTGTTTTCCTTGGCTAAGTCTTTATGTTTTTAGTAGGATTAGGTTTTTAACCCATCAGTTTTTCTTAAATTAATATTATACTACTTTGTGTATAAATACTTTACATAATTCCATTTACTCCCTGTCCCTTGTACTGTTTTATAGATTTCACTTCAGTTTCTGTTATAAATGCTACAGTACATTATTATTCTATTTGCTTTAAACAGAAAATTATATTTTTAAAAATTAAGACAAGAAAAAAATAATTTGCTCATAGATTTGCCATTCCCAATAGTTTTCTTTCTTTTTTTTTCTTTTTTTTTCTTTTTTTTTTTTATAGATCCATGTTTCCTTTTACTGTTGATTCCCTTCAGCCTGAAAACTTCCTTTAACATTTCTTGTAGTGTGAACCTCCTGGTGAATAATTTCTCTCAAATTTTATTTGAAAATACATTTTATTGTCATTTAAGTATATTTTTGCTGATTGGAATTCTAAGTCAATAGTGGTGGGGGTTTTTTTCCATTCAGCATTTTAAAGATTTATTATTCCATTGTCTTCCAGCTTGCATTAAGGAGTTCATTGTCATTCTCATTGTTGTTCCACTAAATGTGATGAGAATTTTACTTTTGGCTACTTCTAGGATTTTCTGGTTTATTTGATTTTCGGCAATTTAACTATACTTATGTTTTCTTTATGGAATAGTATGATTTTTGGTTTATCCTGTTATTTTCTTATTGTTATTTCAGTCTTTTCTGATCTTCAGCATACTAACAAGGAGATCTCTACCTTCCCCCACTTTTATGTTAGAAATTATTCAAAATGTTTTGTTTTCTCTTAGCAATCTAACTCTCGATTAGGAAAAAGGACTCAAGCCAAACCTAAATTAGTTTGGTTTACTGCTCCATGGCTACATTTAGGAAGATGGAGAACTTGAAAATTAGTAAAAATAATTTTTCAGAGTTATTTGTACTGACCACAGCTTCCACACAGTGAAAAAGTAAAAGTATATTATTCTTGAATATTTCAGAACATATTGGCTCACAGCCATCTGCATTTCTATTGCATACCATGAAGCAAGTCAATATTGTTCTTCTAAAGAACCAAATAGGAAAATCTGGAAAAAAAATAGTAAGATTAACTGTCAGAATATAGATAGTTCAGGAAAACTCAATCAACCAAAATGTTTTGGTGTGTTAAGAAATTCTCAGAGTGATTTATCACAGATATGAGGAAGTAGAGGGTTAAGCCACATGAATAATAAGAATGCTGAGATTCTGGGAGGCCGTGAAGATGGAATTCATATGCTGATGGTCAAGCTTTTCCCAGACAATATGTACAGAACATTCTACATAAAGCTCAGTGATCGTCTTTCATCTAGTTTATCAATTCAGTCACATGATTGATCTTAGTGTCAGGATATACACTCATAGTGGGGCAAAGAAAAGAACTTGACCTCATAGATCTCTCAAATTTGGTGCTAAATGAAATTATCACTCCCATGTCCAGCTTCAGAATACTGATAGAATATCATCTGTAGGTGAATCCAGTCTCTGTAACTTCATTCACGTCTTTTTACTATTCTAACTTCTAAGAAAATTTTAAAATAAATTTAGTACATGTAGGATAAATGTATTTCTAATGTAAAGCGTTAGTGTTCAGATTTGGAAGAAATTCTATGATCAACCATCCATGGTTTCAACCATCATGTGATACAAGAAGTTCATATTAAAAAAATATGATTAGTCTATAAAAGAAGATATTTTTCTACTTCTTTTTCATGATAAAAACTGATAAATTTAATTAAATATTAGTCAAAGCAGTTGTCTGGGTTCAGTTACGTATTCCCTGTTGAAGTGTAAGCTCTGTGAGGGGAAAAATCATGCTTATTCATTGGTATGCCCCGATACTTATCCTTGCTTCATGATAAACATTTGGTTAGCATTTCTTGAAAAAAAAAAAAAAGCAATGAACAAATACAATAATACAACATAAAGAATAGTAACTTTGAGCTATTGATCTTTTTAATTTAACCATTCTATTTTTATATTGGCACAAAATAATGTGTTTTTTAATGCTTTATAAATTGTTCCTATTACTTTCCTTTGAGTTATAGGGTAAATTGGTAAACACCAATCCCATAATGTCATGATACATGGAACGTAAATGATCAAATAAAATTTCAAATTGGTTCAATCTTTAAATTACAGACTATCCCAGAGGCTCATGTGTATTGAATGCTAAAAAATGCCTAACAGAAGAACATGAATATAATTCTCTTTCCAAGAGTATATTAGCCCTGAGCAGTGTACTCTGCATCATAGTTTTATGACTCAGGAAGAGCTTTGAAATAAAATTTTAGACAGTATGATTCCTTGTCATTTCAGTTACCTGGAGAAATACTTTTTGGGCTTAGACTGAAAAATCTTAGGATTCAATGCCACCCTCAGCCTGACGTCAGCATTATGACTCCATATGAACCCCCCACATATAAAGGTCTTATCCAAAACCAAGTAATTGCTGATGCATTGTTTAAGCATCTGTACTGATTAAATCAAGATTCCAATCTGAAATAATTTGCATACTGAAAGGGAATCTGCCGTTTGATGTAATCTAGGTTTTAAGAGCATCTATGTAGTGTAATATTTTTTTCCAGAGGAAAAAATTGTTAGCTGAGCAAGGAACCCCTGAAATTATAAGGCCCATTTGGACCACGTGTTATATTCACTTTGTGGAATCTAGGGTTATTTATAGGTTTTGTTATGTTTAGTTGGTAATTTTTTCACTGAAATAATACATTTTCATTGAATCACATGATTTTTAAATGCTTATATTTGTCTTTTAATATGATGATTTGGGGAAGGGATGTTAAAACCCATAGTTAAAACTTTCCATTTGCTTCTGTATTTTTTAAAATTTTATTTATTTATTTAGTTACTTATTTATTTAGTTATTTATTTACTTGAGAGACTATAGAGAGAGAGCATGAGTAGTGTGGGAAGACAGGGGGAGAGGGAGAAGTAGACTCCCCACTGAGCAGGGGACCCCACACAGGGCTGGATCCAAGGACCCTGGGCCGAAGGCAGATGCTTCACTGACTGAGCCACCCAGGTGCCTCTGTTTTCTTATTTTTGAATAAATTCGAGTCATAAGTATTTTAGCTGAATTAGATGGAAGAATTCAAATGTATGTATGTCAGTCTTGCCTGACTAAATTTTAAAAACCAACCAATTCAAAATGAACTAATTGCCAGATTGACTTGACTGTGAAAGAAAATAATTTGTGTGTTTTCTAGAAAAAAAAATTTACCTATTAGACTCTGAAACTTCTAATGTAGACAGTCAACGATGCGGTGAACAGCCTACAAATAAGTAAAAACTCATCAGATTGACTTTTGATTTATTCATTGATATGTCTAGGTTAAAAAGTGACTCCTACACCATATCCACGTCCGATAATGTTCAGTGTTCCCTTATTGCAGAACATTTGGAATATTTGGTTTAATTTTAGAAAAGGTTAATTAGTTTTAAATTCTCATAATATATCACATCTCATGGAATGTTAAAATATAACACTTCACTATGCCACTTACCCTTGTTCCTTTTTCTCTGCTGGAAGAGCTTTTTAGCAGGAGACTGCCAACAGAGGCCTGGGCTTCCTGAGGGGAGCCAAATCTTGGGAACAACACAATTCCCTTCTCTGTATTTAAAAGCTTACCTATGAGGGTGCCTGGGTGGTTCAGTGGGTTAAGCGTCTGCCTTCAGCTCGAGTCATGATCCCAGGGTCCTGGATCCTGGAATCGAGTCCTGTGTAGGGTTCCCTGGTGAGCAAGGATATGTGTCTCCCTCTCCCTCTGCCACCCCCTCCCTTGCTCATATGTTCTCTCTCTGCTTTCTCTCTCTCTCTCTCTCTCTCTCTCTCTCAAATGAATAAAGAATCTTTAAAAAAATAAAATAAAAACCCACATAGTGTGCTTTCAAAACTCTTTCCATTTGTACACTGTTAGATTTCAGATTGCTGTTAATCTCAGCGTGGAACGCTATGCCCTGGTGTTCGGAATCAACACCTTCATTGCCCTGGTGATCCAGACTGTCATTACTGTAGCTGTGGTTGACAACCAGGGACTGGGGCTTCCGGTCAGCATACAGGTAAGTGCATACCTCTGTGTCTTCATTGACACAGAGGCATATTTTGAAAACTACACACACACACACACACACACACACACACACATATTATTAGACATAGTAATTGGACTTGCTGAGATATAATTCTCATACAATAAATTGACATATAAATAAATTTATATACAGTTCTATTAATTTGGGGGGAAAAAGCTATGTAGCCACCACCACATGAAAATCAAATACAACGCCTTCACCCAGACAGTGCCCCTTTGCCATTAGCTGCCTTTCTCCACAGTACCCCCCAGCAACCCACACATTGGTTTTCTATCCCTAAAGCTTTTTCATTTTAGAAAGTCATATAAATGAAATTATAGAACCAATAGCCTTTTGTTTCTGCCTTGTCTTCATTTAGCATGGTGTCTTCAATGGAATAATTTTATAATTTTTATAAATTTATTTTATAAATAATATATAAATTTACATAATTTATATATTTATATAATTTATAATTTTTTATAAAATTTTATAATTTTATATAAATATGATGTAGTTCAGATACATTCTATTTTTTAGGAAACTTTTTCATTAAACAGGTGACCTTTTCATTAAGCAGGTGAAAGAATGAAAGCACTACCTAAAATAGACCCAAAAAGTCATTCCAGCTGAAGTGGCTCTCGTTACCCAAAGCTCCACAGGTTTTTCTTGCCATAGCTAAAATTCAACCTTATTAATGCTTAGCTCACAAATTTCATAAGCCTACTCAATCTCATGGACAAAATGTTCAATCTTACAAGTCCCTACACATATCTAATGCAAATGTTTAGAATATTGAAACGTCTTCTTTAAAAACAAAAAGAGACGGGGGGTGGGAGTGAATGGGTGACGGGCACTGGGTGTTATTCTGTATGTTAGTAAATTGAACACCAATAAAAAAAAATAAAAAAAAAAATAAAAACTAAAAAAAAAAATAAAATAAAATAAAATAAAATAAATAAATAAATAAAAACAAAAAGAGAAAAAAAATTATTTCAGGAAACACAATTGAATGAGTAACACCAGGATATTTAAGAAATCTATTTAAATCTCACAGTAGTTCAGTAGAAGGAAAGAGATCTTCATTGAGTAAATATTAAAATTAAGATTACTATAGACTCAATTCTTTTTGAGAACATAAAAGGATCAATTGTTACTTTCTAAAATAAAATTTAAACTCCTGGTTTATTATCTAGCTTGAAATTTGCTCTCCAGCTTTTTAGAAATCACTAGGTGTATGATGTGATGTGATCAAGAGAGCACAAGCTTGAAATCAACAAAGTATGTATTTGAATCTTGATTTTTTATTATTGATTTCTTAAGAATTTTTTTATTTGGGAACATTTCAAATATATCTTAAAAACAGAAAGAATAGTGGCATGATGTCCCAGGCATCCATCACTCAAATTTATGGCCAATCTTATTTTACTTGTACCTGCCACCCACTTGCTCATCCTTCCCCGAGAGATGTAGTTTTTTTTTAATGTCTCAGTTTTCTCTTCAGTAACATGGAGAATATAATACCTACTTCATGAGGTCTTATACAGATTAGATGCTTGCCTGTAAAATGCACCATTTCTGGCCTGTAGTGTACTCAATACATGGTGCATTTTTCTTTAGTGGGAAAATCAATACACTTTGATCTTTCTGGGCAATTCACACAAACATCCAAAGCAGAAGGTGAAAATTAAATTTGGCAGAAAAAGTCGAGCTTCACCTTTGTTTCCCCTGATAATTCAAGATTTTCAAATTGTTTTATCTTCTCAACCAAGGCATGTCTAGATTCAGGGCATTCCTCTAAAATCTTTCTTTGTCTTTCTACCTACCTCCTCTTATCATCTCTGCCAATATCCTTAATGCTAGAACAATTTTCATTGAGATTCTTCTATGTATGTTATTTAATGTAAAATTCAACTCCTAAATAAAGGACTAGTTTACCCAAGGGTCAGAGCAGGGTAAGCACAAAATATGCAGTCCAAAGGCATAACAGAAGACAAATCCTATTTCTATAAAACATTTCCCAGATAAAAAAGTATTACTGTAGATTTCTGGTTTTGAAAAGCAGGCTTCTTGGGGTGCCTGGGTGGCTCAGAGGTTGAGCATCTGCCTTCAGCTCAGGCCATGATCCCGGGATCCGGAATCAAGTCCTTCATCGGCTCCTTGCAGGAAGCCGGCTTCTCCCTCTGCCTGTGACTCTGCCTCTCTCTCTGTGTCTCTCATGAATAAATAAATAAAATATTAAAAAAAGAAGAAAAGCAGCCTTCTTAAAGTTGATTTGGAGTAGGAATCTAATTAAATGCACATGAATTAAACTTCAAGAGATCCAAGAGTATAGAGGTATATTGATTAATGATTCCCAAATCTCAACCATAAATATTCATTTATCATTGATTATGCACTTGTTCATGAGCTTTTCAATATAATTTCAAGGGCCATTTTAAAATATTGGAATCTAAGAAACATAAACTACAACCTAAGTCAGCATTTTTGTAGGACATCGAGATTAAGTGGAAAGAAATCTGCTTTGAGACATCCTGAACTAATTCATCCATTTTCTCATTACTTCTCAACCTGTTGTCACAACACAGGTTTTTTTATATATTTTTCAATTTAAAAGACCATAGAGATTTTAAAAAGAGGCTCCATATACATCTTTGAATATTACTGAAAGTCTAGGGGGAAAAGACCCATGAGAAAAGCTAAAAAAAAAAAATCTTTTTTACCTCATCTAGAAAAAAAGCTAAGGAGTAATTTAGCTAGTCATATAAGAAGCAATAACTTGAAAGTGTATCTTTAGTGAAAGCAGATGAACATACTGTTGTATACTGATGATATAAAATAATTTTCTGGAGGAATTTTGCTTTTTAAAAAAAATAGGTGAAATTCATAGTTGTAAATATGAGGGACTTTTAGAGAGAGTGGGTGAATAATCACACAATTCAAAAAAGGTTATTTTTTTTTAAATAATCCTTTTGTGGGGTGCCTGGGTGGCTCAGTTGGTTAAATGTCCAACTCTTGGTTTTAGCTCAGGCCACAATCTCAGGGTCTTGAGGTCGACCCCCACATTGGACTCTGTGCTCACTGGGGAGTCTGCTGGAAATTATATCTGTCTACCTCTCCCTCTGCTCCTCTCCCTGCATTCACTTGGGCTCTCTCTCTCTCATTAATTAATTAATTAAATCTTTAAAAATAATCCCTTTATTAGATAAAAAAATGTAATAACAAGTTTCACACTAAAATGCCCAACTATTCACAAGTTGGTTACCTGTTATATCCCTCCAACCCTCTCACTGTCTGCCTGGTTCCACCCCTCAATTTGCAGAGATACCCCTTGGAAGGAGGAACACCTTGGTAACCATAGATTTCTTATTGATTGAGGGAGTTGACATTCATTCACCTCCCATTCGTGAATCTCATTACTTTCACCCACCTCCTCCCTGGAGGGTCTTGAAGCTTAAGATAGGAAAAGCAACTGTTGATACCGTCAGGGAGGAAAAATACTGTTTCCTCTCACCCTATTTGGCTCTGAGCTGAGTCTCTGTAACAAAGACAAATTAACAATAGCACACAAATGTATTTGATACAAGTTTTATGTAACACAGGAACCTTCATAAGGAAATGAAGACCTGAAGAAATAGTCAAACCTGAGTGTTTTTATGCTAGATTTGATAAAGAGTGGAAAGTCGTGAGAAAAAAAATATGATAGAACAAAAGGGAAATGAGCTAAGAATAGTAAATTGGGGAAACTTCACATGGCCTGTTCATTCAGATTCCTCTCTGCGTCCCTTTATCTTTGGAGATAAGGTTGTTCTTTCCTCTGGGTATAGACACTAGGGTCTTATGACTTGCTCCAAGGGAAGGTCTGGAAGTCCTTCCTGCACCTGCCATGTCTCAAATTCCTTTAGTTAAAAAATATTCACCATGCCAAAGTGTCATATTTGGGGGTAGATTGTCC
This sequence comes from Canis lupus dingo, assembly GCF_003254725.2. Taxonomy (NCBI): domain Eukaryota; kingdom Metazoa; phylum Chordata; class Mammalia; order Carnivora; family Canidae; genus Canis; species Canis lupus. The sequence continues at coordinate 40,481,459 of NC_064267.1, read as the reverse complement.
TGAATGCCATCACCAGCAAGTCAAACAAGGACACATGAAAAAGAAAAGAGAAAGGCCATTGGTGTAAAGTGACCCCTCGATGTCATGAAAACCACAGCTGCTGCCCTGCTCTGTCTTTCATGTCCTCATTGAGAAATGCAAAATGATCCTCCCCAGCTCTCTTGGCAGGAAGCCACTGCACTCAGCCACTTTGGGACCAGATGGACCCCTGATTACACACTCCATTAGATTATCTAGCTAGGATAACTGGTACTTTCGTTTGCCTTAAATTAAATAAAAATTAGAATCATGAAAATGGATTTTTAGTTTTAACCCCAAAGGGCTTCATAAGAGAAGGGGCACTCTAAACAGAAAGATTACTTCACAAAAAGTAGAACAGTGATGCTATTATTTTAAGTGCATGAAATGGGGATTTGTTCAGATTTCAGGCAGCCTCCCATACATCAAATCTGAAATTTCTCAGATGTGTTTGAAGCGTGGACTATTTGCCAGTCCAGATAGCTTAGATGAGTGTTTTCAGTTCACATTCATTAACTCAAGCATGGGAGATGTGTGATCTGTTGGATTTTGGTCCTACGATTTCATCAACTATTTTGGAATCTTAAAGAATAGCTTAACGGGGGTGGGGGCAGATTTTCATTATCAAACAAAATAACTACTTATTAGGATTTTCAGTGAGTTTGGGTCCTGACCCTCAGATATTGTCTTGTTTTCTCACTTGCCTATTCTAGCGGAAATGGTCCGGAGGCAAGTACCTTCAGAGGAATGTGGTTGAGGGATTGCATTTGAAGGAGAAGAAGGGCAGGTGTCCACATTCAAACCCAAGTTTTGCACTGAGGGAAGCACTTGACAGGATGAGCACTGGGTGTTATACTCTATGTTGGCAAATCGAACTCTAATAAAAAAAAATATATAAAAGAAACCCCAAGTTTGAAGTCAACAAGGGTTTTAAAAAATATTAAATTAAGAAAGACTTACTTCCATTAAACGTTATAGACTTTTAACAATATTAAAATAAGAAAGGCTTATTTCCATTATAGCATAAATAAACTAGGTATCAGAAAAAAATCCTTAACACTACAAAGCACCTAAAACTCCTGGATATAAATTTAAGATTTTTTTAATAAGTGGCTGAATTGGTAAGAAATAAGAACACTCCTCAGAGGTCAAAGCAGGAACAGGAAACCAGATAGACAAGGAAGCACTAAATCTATCATGTGCTCGAGCATCTGCTGATTCTCCCAGTGACCTTGAATTTTGGTTTTAGTGGCAACCCCAAGGGCTACATCCTCAGTGAGCAGAAAAACAGAACAAAACATGAAGTTATGGGGGAAACGCCAACAAAGAAGATGAATCTGGGTGGTATCAGGGAATTTACCCTGGAAATTTGCTTTCATAAGCAGCACTTACATAATTCTGGGTTCCAATGTCTATAGGCTAAACATTTTTTTTCTATTTTTTTAAAGATTTTATTTATTTATTCATGACAGACATGCAGAGAGAGGCAGAGACACAGGCAGAGGGAGAAGCAGGCTCCCTACTGGGAGCCCAATGCGGAACTTGATCCCAGGACCCCAGGATCAAACCAGAGCCAAAGCCAGATGCTCAACCACTGAGCCACTCAGGTGCCCTAAATATTTTTTTTTCTAAAGCTGAATATGTAGTTAAAAGAGGCTCTGGTTGGTAATGGCCCCAGGCACCTGTAGGTATCAAAACAAATGGTCTCTGGAAGACTGTTCCTCTATATAGAAACCTAAAAAAAAAAAAAAAAAAAAAAAAAAAATTGCCTCAGATAAAATTCCACCAAATATAAGATTATGATGTTTAAAAACATCCAAAATCATGACTGGATATAAAGTACTAGGAGCAAGCCAACTGAAATAATAAATAACAGAATCACACAGCAAGGATTTGAGATGGAGGAATTATCAGCATTAGAATATAAAGTAAGATGTTTGTACACAAAGGAAAATAATAACATAAGAATGGGACAAGATATATCTTGAATGATTGTGAATATTTGGGAAAAAATAGAATTCATGAGAATTAGGACCTTAAATATGTAGGAAAAATTATTGAGTGTGAAGAAATCACCAAGAATGCAGCACAGAGAAAGAGAAGTGGAAAAATTAAGACATGTGGAAATGAAAGTGAGAAAATTAAACAAATATCTATTTGGAGTTCTATGAGGAGATAATAAAGGTAGTAGAGAGAAGCTGATAAATATTCTCTGAGAATTTTCCAAAAGTAATCAATAGCATGTATTCTCAAAATTAAGAAAGAAGCCCCCAAAATCTCAAAAAAAAAAAAAAAAGTAAGTAACATTATATGTTCTCATTCATTTGGGGAATATAAATAATAGTGAAAGGAAATATAAGGGAAGGGAGAAGAAATGTGTGGGAAATATCAGAAAGGGAGACAGAACATGAAGACTCCTAACTCTGGGAAATGAACTAGGGGTGGTAGAAGGGGAGGCGGGAGGGGGGTGGGGGTGAATGGGTGACGGGCACTGAGGGGGGCACTTGATGGGATGAGCACTGGGTGTTATTCTGTATGTTGGCAAATTGAACACCAATAAAAAATAAATTTATTATTTAAAAAAATGAAAGGGAATAAAGGGAAAGGAGAGAAAATGAATAAAAATATCAGTGAGGGTGACAAAACATGAGAGACACCTAACTCTGGGAAATGAACAAGGGGTAGTGGAAGGGGAGGTGGATGGGGGTTTGGGGTGACTGGGTGATGAGGGGGGCACTTGGCAGGATGAGCACTGGGTGTTATGCTATATGTTGGAAAATTGAACTCCAATAAAAATTTTCTTAATTGTAAGAAAAAAAAGAAATTCATATCTAAACACACTGTGGCAAATGCAGAAAACCAAAGAAAAATAAATCTTAAAAATAGAGAAACAGAACTTCAGCTACAGAGAAATGATAATAGACAATTGACTTGTTGGTAGCTCCCAGTGGAAGCCAGCAGAGCAATGGCTTTAAGTGTTGCCGAGAATACTGGCCAGCCTAGCGCTATAGACAAAGAGAAAGTACGTTTTAAAAATGAGAGCAAAACATTTTCAGACAAATAGAATGAGTGCATTATCAACAAAAATCTTTACAAAAGCCATTTCTAAAGGATGCACTTGAGGAAGAAGGAAAAGTATCCCAAAAGGAAGGTATTCCCAAAAGAAGGAATGTGAAAAAAAGAAGTAAATGTGTGAGTAAATCTGAACAAACACTAATCATTTAAAATAGTAATAGTATGGTTTCTCAAGTCAAGAATACCAAGGTAATTGGTAATTGGTGGAAAATTGAAAAATCATTCTTAGTTCAGCCACAATGCATGCAGAATTTATCAGCTCAGGAAAACTTTAAAAGGAAGTCTGGTACACTGTTTAACTCCTGAAACAGGATATAATAAAAATAAAGATCTGCTATTTATTTGAAATACAAATAATCATGTGTTTAAAGCTAAACTTATTTAATAAAGGTCTTATATGTTTTTCTACAACAGAAAAAAATATAAATAAATAAAAGAATAATAGTTAGGGGCGCCTGGGTGGCTCATTCGGTTAAGCATCCAACTCTTGATTTCACCTCTGGGTCCTGGGATCAAGCCCCCTGTTGGGGGAGTCTGCTTGAGATTCTCTCTCTCCCTCTTCCCTCTGCCCCTCCCCCACCTCTAAAATCAATAAATAAAATCTTTAAAAATAAAAAATAGGGGCACCTGGGTGGCTCAGTGGTTGAGCATCTGCCTTTGGCTCAGGTCATGATCCTGGAGACCAGGGATCGAGTCCCACATTGGGCTCCTTGAGAGGAGCCTGCTTCTCCTTCTACCTGTGTCTCTGCCTCTCTCTCCATGTCTCTCATGAATAAATGAATAGAATCTTTAAAAAATAAATAAATAAAAATAGCACTTATATTCTATATCTTGAGGAGTCTTTAAAAAGATGCCTCAAGTACCAGACAACAATGTATCAATAGAAGATGTTCAAAACTAAGGATCTTCATGCTGTTGATTATTGATTAGACTCCTAAGGTGGCACACCAAGGAGGGTGGCAGTCCATCTGGCAGGGAGGCGGATTTCATCACAGCATTATTTAAATTGCTGCAGCATAACAATAATGAGATGCCACAGGCTTTTAATCAGTTTTATTATAGTCTTAAAACTCTCTACATGTAGGTCTCTCTACTTATCGCCTGTGTCCAAGGCAGACAACTCCCACCACCATCACCTTTATACACCATCGCTTTGCTTATTTAAGAGTCAATATTTCAAGTGGAACCATGAAAAAAATTAGAAATAAATTATGCAATTTTTATGCAGAAGAGAGGAATAAAATATGGTATATGGAAAAATAGTTACATGAAGGAGCTCAAGAAAGGAGGAGAAAATTAAGGAACATAAAAAATAAGGAAAGTATGGTGGCAAAAAAATACAAATATGTGAGTTGTCACTAAAATAATAAATTAGCTCATAAGTTGAACTGCCAATTTACAGGAAATAGGGGAAGCAGAACTCATTACATGACATCCAGGATTACCACCAAAAAACACCTGCATCTGGGAAATTACAGTTTTTCAACAAATAACATTTTTCAAAAGATCGATAGTGTCCTGAGAAATTCAGCAATCAATCACAATGTGTGGATCTTATTTGAATCCTGATTCATACCCAGAAGCTAAAAATATTATGAGACAAGCAGAGAAACTTGAGTACTGACTAGACGATACTAAGCAATTGTTAATTTTTTAGGTGTCTTCATGATTTGTGGTTACGCTTTTGCACATCCTTCTTTTTTAAAGATACAAACCGAAATATTTATTACAATCCTGTGATACTGGATTCAAATTAATCTGCGAGGGGGAAGGGAAAGCGATTGGGGCCTTAGGGAACCAAAAGTGGCTGCTGCTGGTGATTGATGAAACCAGGTCATGGGATTAGTGGGCGTTTGGATACTGTCCTATCCACTTTTGTGAATGTTTATAATTTTCCAAAAATAAAAATTAAGCAATTCAAAGCTAAATAAACCAGGACAAAAATAAAAATAACAAAAAAATATTTTCAGGCTAGATTCTTAAAGGGTTGCAACCATAGTCTATTTACAGAAGACACATTTAAAATTATAAAGACATGTGAAGTTTGGAGGGGGGAGGGAAAATTCATACCATGCAAACGAAAAATTTAAAAGTTACTATAAATTTTTTAAAGATAAAGCATAATCAAGACCTCTTGATATGTATGTCTAAGGAAAATCATTAAAAATGGTTGAATGTTCAACTTACTCATTAAGAACATATATGAGTTCTAATTTCCATTATTAATATCATTTCAATATTTTGGGTAGAAATACTGTATTCTTTCTTTTTATTACTGTTATTTTTGGATAGAAATTCCATCAAGCATGTCAGATTCTAAGAAAAAAACTCTCAATTTCATATACTAAATGCGAATATGAAAAAAGAAGGAAAGCAAGAAGGAAGTCTATATATAGTCTATATTAATGGAGAGTTTCAAAACTACAAACACAGTTAACATTGATTGAATTCTACTGTGTAGGTACTCTTCTATATACCTTATGTGTAATAACACATTTAATCCTCACAACAAATGTGTAAATATTGTTATTACCCTCATTTTACAATTGAGAAAATGAGGCTGAAAGAGAATCCGTGACCTTTTTAAGATCTCCCAGCTAGCCGTAAAGCGTCCCTACCGACCTTTATTGTTAAATAACCATTTTAATGTCATTCATTGATTTCTTTTTCTTTTTCTTTTTCAGTTTTTAATTTATGGGAGTTATTTTTCCATTATTGCTGGAATTTTCCTAATGAGAAGTATTTACATAATCTGTTCAGCCAAATGCGGAAAGGAACATTGTAGGTCTACTACTGGTCAGAATCCAAGTGAACGAGAAGACTCAATTTCTAATACAAACACAGTAACAACACAGTTTTAGCCTGATATCTCCTACTTACCATGGACTCAAAGGATGGATGATTCTAAAAATATATGGTGCTACACTTCATAGCATTTTAATTGTTTGTCCTAGATTAAGATACCATAAAAGAGAAGGATTATCATTAACCTCATGGACACCACATCAAACCCTCAGCTATGGGCTGGTAAACTGAGAACAACCAAAACTGAAGTCAACAAGTTGAGACCAGCCATCTTTATGGCCTCAGTGAGCAACTGGGATCCTAAATACTGTTTTAACACTTTCAAGTCCACCGCAAAACGACATGGAAATCAGACAAATGGGACCATACAAGAACAAAAACATGAAATATCATAGCGTGAATGATATATATATTGGCTGTCTGTCCCCAACCTCATAAAAGTGTGATTTGTTTTGACTTAGGGAGTAGATAAAGAAATTTCTAGTGCAGGCCTGATGCATAGTAAATGATCAACATGTGATGACCATTATTATTAAACTCGTATACTACCAAAAAAAAAAAAAGTTAGAATGGGGGAAATCTTTTAATTCCTACAAAATGAGGCCAAAAAATTAAGGAAAAAAAATTATTAAACTTTACCATGATCCTACACGAAAAGACTGGATAATGTCAAGATTTCAATTCTTTTCAAACTAATTTATGTTTGTTGCAATTTGTGAGTCTCTGTGTCAATGTGACTAAGCCAAGTCCCTTATTTATTCAAACAAGTACTAATCGAGGTATTGCTGTGATGTATTTTGCAGATATGATCAAAGTTCACGGTTGACTTTAAGAGAGATTACCCTTGGGATGCCTGCATGCCTCGGCGGTTGAGCATCTGCCTTTGGCTCAGGGCGTGATTCCAGAGTCCCGGGATCAAGTCCCACATCAGGCTCCCTGCATGGAGCCTGCTTCTCCCTCTGCCTATGTCTCTGCCTCTCTCTCTGTGTGTGTCTCTCATGAATTAAAAAAAAAAAAAAGACAGGGAGAGAGAGAGAAACTACCCAAGATAATCTGGATGAGGACATGCCTAATAGTTCTAGCCTATCCATTCTGATAGCCTGCCCTATGAATTTTGGATTTGGCCGCCCCAGCCCCCACAATCAAGTAACCCAACTCCTTGAAATATTTTTTTTAATATATTTCTCCGCTGGTTCTGTTTCTCAGGTTGACTCTTGATTGATACAGATTTCAGTACCAAGTTAGTGGTTGTAGAGGACAGATATATAAGAACAAAGAAACTTTTCTGAAGTTTCTGGAACTGGTTATCTGATCTAGCTAGATTTAAAGCCATTATGAATCTGTTTCCAGTCATAAAGAAGACACTAGTAATTATGGCATGATGTGGTTTTAGACACACAAGTATCACGATTGGACACTCTTAATCAAATACTATATTAGTTTCTTAATGTTCTTATAACAAATTACCACCAACTGAGTCATTTTAAACTTCTTTTTTCACTGTTCTGGAGGCTACAAGTCTGAGATCAAGGTGTTGTTAGGGCCATACTTTCTCTCTGAAAACTTGGTCTAGGGAAGATACTTCCTTGCCTCTTCCTAGCTTTTAGCAGTTGCTGGCAATTCTTACCATTTGGCTTTAGACACATCACTCCAATCGGTTCCTCTGTTGTCACATGATATTCTCCTTATGTGTCTGTGTCTCTATGTCTAAAGTCCCCTCTTAGCATAAGGAGATCAATCATATTGGATTTAGGGTCAACCCTAATAAAGTCATATTTATAAGTTCTAGATTAATACAAATTTAGGGAGTGGGGAGATATAATATTCAACCTAGGACAAATACCAATAGATAGTAAGGTTCAAAATTGCTGTGTATTTGTCAACTTAGACTATTTTAGTTAAGCTAAAGAGAATAATGGAATTGGCTGGTTGCTCCTGACAGCACTGAAGACAATAAGGGAGAAAAAAGAATGAGCTCAGGATTTCAAATTCCCAGCTCAAGCGCTGCATTCATGACCTGAAAGCTCTAATATCTTCCCTGAAATAAACCCTTATCTCCTACAGCCACAGAGCTGAGATTTCTGATAACCAAACCCAATGTCTCACTCTTCAATTGGCTGATTTACAAAGCAAAATGAACTCCTAACCTTGCAAGGTGTCTTCTGATAAAGTAAGGACATTCACTGGAAATGAATGGAATCCTGAAAACTGGAATGGAGGAGACATATGGTCAGATTTCAATAAAGCTGGGAACATCTAAGCCCTAGATCTGCCAAGTCTTTGCCATTAGAAGCAGCCCTTCCACCCTAGCCTAATAAGGAAGTCCTGTAATGGCATCCACTGAGGTAGCAAGGCATTGCTCAGTCTCATCAGACCCACTCCTACCACCCATCTTTGCTTCTAAACCTATAACTAGACCAAAAGATAAACTACAAAATGTGTGGAGACGCATTAAACTCCAAAGGAGCTACATGATTCTCCCAGTTTTTATAGACAGAAATCTAGATAATATGTGTGGGAGTGGATCTTAAGATTGTCGGGATCATGACAGAAGGAACATAAAGTTGGATCAAGCAAAATTTGTTGATATGGGCTGCCAGTTTGGTTGGTTAGCTGAAACACCAAGCCACAGTTGGTCTACACTAAATAACTTGAAATGCCAGAACTGCTTTGGTATGCTTAGAGGAAAGTATTCAAAAAGGGAAATTACAATGTTAGAGTAGATTTATCATGTGGATTTGTTCACTCAGCTTGGGAGGATCCAGAAGATGCATCTTTTAACATAACTGTGAGAATACATTTGTGAGAGCAGCCCAGCATTCTAGAAGAACGCTGTGGTTGCTTTGCTCTGTAGGTCAATAATTTAAGTGGGAATTGTTACCAATAAACTAAAATACTTAAACACAATGGAGATCTTGGGATCCTAGTGTGGCAGGGGCCACCAGGAGGCACTTAGTTGCTAAAGACAAGATGGGTATGGTTACCATAATGGACAATGGAGCTAAAGCAGCGGTCAGAATAGTCTAACTCACAGAGACATGTGGTGTTGGCTACTTGGTATCCCTAGAAAAGAAATAAATGAGCTGTTAACTAAACTCTTACTTGATCTGTATGAGCAAACGCGTTCTAATTAATTGAAGCAACTCGATATTCAGGAACAGTCGTAGTGGAACACACTACCATTGTTTCATGATAATTTGGAGTCCAGTGTTCTCTGTAGAGTAAAGGTTGCCTAAAGTTTAATCCATCTGGAGATATCTGGAATTTAAGTCCAAAGTGAATAATAAGTTTGACGGTAGCAGAAAGAAATCCTTGGGCATATGAGGCAGCCCCACTGGGAAATCTTCAAAAAATTTTTTTCAGATTAGATATCATGAGAGAGTCATAGAATTTTTCAAGACAAAGGAGGCTGATACCTGATACCCTGATACCAAATCTCAAAAGCAAGCCTGGCTATATCATCCCCTCTCTGCATGGAATCTCTGATCTCTGGGATCATATTCCCACTCTCCACATGCCTATAGCCCACTTCTGGACCCAGACCCACTGCTACTGCCTTGCATTCTGCATTTCTGTTCTGTGTTTAGGTCCACAGAGATATTTATCTTGTTTTTGAGCCCAGCTATGTGGTTAATTTATTTTATTGGAACATGTTATGTGCCATACCTTCCTCCCCCCACTTTTTGCACAAATGCATCCATGTGTAAAATACTGAACCATCGTGATCTCAAATCTCCTCGGCCTAAGGTCTCTACCGCTAATAAAACAGCAGAAACTCCACAGTGGGAAAAAGCTGTAGAAAATAATTAGAAAAAGAAAAAAGGAAAAGAAAGGACAAGGAGGGGAGAGGAAGGGAAAGAAAAAAAAAAAGAAACTGGAAAAGAAGGAATAGGGAGGGAAGAAGAAAAGAAGAGATTATCCTTCTTGTGAACAAAATTGAAGCAGTGGAAGAAACGACATCCTCCCTTAAAGAAGCATCGAAAACTCCCTTTCCCCTGGTCTTCTTCGTATTTATTACTTCTGCTGAAGGTAGTTGAGAAGACAGAGGCAATGGCAAAATTTATGGCAACCTAATGCATTTTTATGTAGGAGCATTTCAAATGCCTGTTATTGAACATCGCGGTGTACTGAAACCGTTGTAAGAAGAAAACTGCATACACCAAAAAACAGAAAGAGGAGAAGAAAGAGAATGAATATGTCAGCAAAGGAGACCCCATGGAAAGCCCAAAGGGTCTCAGACCCACCATTATATTCTGTATTTTGGGTCCCGATGGGAATGTCCATGGAGAGCTTGAGGGGCTGCCGCTGAAGGGCCCTGTCCTTACATCAATACATAGGGACTGTGTCTCCCAGGGGGTCGGCACACTGGGCTGAAAGGGGGGAGGAGGCTGGGAGGAGATTGACGTTTCACTGTGTGTGGGGAGGGTTGTCCCCAGAGTCCTGGCCAGGCCTATTATACCACCTTGAACCTGCTGCTGCTGCTGCTGCTGCTGCAGCTGCAAGGATTTTTTTTTTTAAAAACTTCGTATAAAGAAAAATTCACTCTCAAGTTTCAGAACAAACCAGGATTCCACGCACCCAAACACAACAAAGACAAAAAGAACACTTTTCATAGACTTGTAGTTTTTATTTTATTAGGAAATCTAGGCAGTATTATGTAATGACGAGGAAGGAAAAGGGGGAAAAAAACTATGCATGATGACAAGGAAAGGTGGGAAAAGGCAGAAGTGAAAGAAAGGCAGGGGATATTTCCATCAAAGTATTCAGAATCATGATTTCATCAGTAATTGGCACAGTTACCCTGGTGCTCGGCTGCATAAGTATTTTTTCCATTAGATGGTTTCGATTAGTTCAGGGAGTCTCCTGATGGAAGGACTTTGGGCAGGAGATAAAGACAGGAAAGGGGTGTTTTCCGGACCATCAGGTGGAGGAAGAGCAATGGGAAGGAGGAAGTCTTACCACGTGAATGGGCATCAGCACACCTGCACACCGGCCGCCTAGGAGCAGCACTGCTTCTTGCAGCAGCACGTCTGCTGGCAGCACTTCTGCTGGCAGCACTTCCCGCAGCCGCAGCCGCAGCCGCACGAGCTGCACCCGCACGAGCTGCACCCGCAGGAGCGGCGGCAGCAGCAGACCACGGGGACGCTGCAGCAGCAGCCACAGCAGCCAGAACAGCAGGGGCAGCAGTTGACACGGTAGCACCTGCAGGTGGTACAGCTGCCACAGCCACCACCGCAGCCTCCGCAGCCTCCGCAGCCACCGCAGCCTCCGCAGCCTCCGCAGCCTCCGCAGCCTCCGCAGCCACTGCTGCAGCCACCACAGCCTCCACAGCCACAGCACCCCATGGTGTCAGTAGAGAGGACTCAGGACAGGTGAGGAGGGCGATCAGGAGAGGTCGAGGGGGGTCTGATGCCGCCTTCCACTGGGGGACCCCCTTATATACCATCTTGAGGAGGATGGTGATGGAGCGAGGGACCCAGGACACATGCCCTGAGCTCTTCCTCATTGCTGCCACAGTGCACTTTCCACAATTAGCTCAGCCAGGGCTATTCCTTGTTTACAGTCTCATGGGTGATATTTAACCCCATACATTTGCTAATTTTAGCTTCCCTTCTTAAAGTCATTTCGGAGGCAAACCAAGAGGTGCTAACATTTTGGAGGGGTCTTCATTTCCCCCAGAAGCATAGATGACCTTTGAGAGTCAGAGCTAAGAAAGCACTCGCTGACCGCCGGCAACTTTTCTGCTTCTCCTCAGTGGGTTTCTGTCCATAGATTCAGCTGAAAGCACCCTGCTTCTAACAGAAACTTCTGAGAGGTAGAGTCCATATGAATAATCGAATTGAACAAACCGATTTCTTTCCAATTGTTTTCGCATCTATTACTGTCGCGTAGCTTCCACCTCTTAAATGGGCCATTTTCGTTCTTGCGAGGTTGCATGTTCACAGCTGTACTTCCGAAGAGATGTGGACTATTTTTAAACCAAATGACCCTCTTTTCCTCAACCCTGAAAGTTGTCTGTTGAAAATCTTGACCTGATTCTCCGCTCTCGCCCGCCACCCCCTCTCCCTTCGTAGCTCACATCCACACCCAGGGCTTCAGTCCTCATATGCGTTTCCTGGATTCCTTCCTCCGGTTTAGACCCTCCTCTACACTCCAAATCCAAGACAGCCAACTCGCCCTCCATCCTCTTCCCACAGCCGGCCCAAGGCACCTGCCATGTCCCAGGCCCCAGGCTCAGCGCATAATCTCTCCAGCCCAATCACCAACCCCACATTCCTCCACTGTGCCTTCTCCATCCAGTTGACAATCCATTAAGATGTCAGCTTTGAATCCTGTTTCTCTCAGCCGCATAGCTGATGTCCACTGAATTCTGTTGACTGTGCCTCTTTGAAACCTCTCAAACCTATTCTCTATCTCTTGCTCCACTGCACCCCCAACCCCAGTCCAAGCACCCCCGGGTGGTTGAAACGTATGCTTTGGTCCAAACACCATAAAAATAGTTTGGGATCATGAATAACAATGCCAACATGCCTCCAGGGACCTTAGAGCATTTCCCCCCCTCACTCAGATTCCTGAAGAACCACCTCGCCAGATTGGGAAAATAGGCTCTGGGCAGCAAGTCCAGTTACAAGTTGTAGTTCTGGGAATCTGTTGGCCACCAATGATCTCCATGAAGATCAGAGCTCCCTGAGAGGCCAGAGTGCTCCTCCCACAGCTACACGTGATGAGGAGCCCACCTGTGCTCTTGTTTTGCTTGTCTTATGTTTACATAGCCTCCTTGTTGGTCGGTCACTAGCCCTCAAATCCCACCAGGACCACAGCTGCACACCTCACCACGTTTCACACTGTTTTTCTCCTGACGTGGGGCCTCTCCTTGCATCTCTGGCCTCAGCACCTGCACTCCTCGAGAATCCCACCCTGCTCTCAAGATTGCCTAGGTCAGGCTACTTAGCAAGAAGGTATCTCTCAGACATCAACTGATATTATTTACTCAAAGACAAAATTAATTCCTCATCCAAAGCAAAATATAGCAAGAATTACATCATGAAAACGAAGACTCTTATGAGGATTTATTTCTGTTTTTAAAATAGTCATTATGACCCGGAGGTGGGAAAGAACAATGGTACGCTTCACATGAAGAGGTAGGGAGTAGAACTTTCCAGCTTGGTCAACAATTGCAATGATGGCATCTGGCCTTCAAGGTGACCTTTGAACCTGTTGCCAATTTCACATCCCCAGCTCCCAGTGTTACTTCCTTTTTGCATCTCTTTGAGGTCAGGGACTATACCTCAGCCTTCACTGTGCCAACCCCCTGAGAGCTCACAGATCACCTGGCCCAGGGTATAGTCTGCAAGCCCCACAGACACAGGCATCCTGGAAAGATGGATTGTCTGCCCATTCCTGTCCAAAGCCTCACCATGCTCCCGGTTCCCAGTATGATTCCCTAGAACTTTCAGTTTTTTCAAAGTTAAACTAGAATATAGGTTTTATTTTAAAAATAAACATGTGATGAAGACAAAGATATCTAAAAGGGAGGCAAATAAGAGACGATGTGATTCTCCCCCATAAATAGAGCCGAATAGCAACAAGGAAGTGGTCATGTGTCTTCCTGCTGCTCCCCCCAGAGCTGGTATATAAGGGGCCCCCAGCAGAAGGTGGCATCAGACCTCTCTCACTCCCTGAGTCTCTCTTCTCTCTACTCCTTCCTGAGTCCTCTCTACTGACACCATGGGGTGCTGTGGCTGTGGAGGCTGCGGTGGCTGCAGCAGTGGCTGCGGAGGCTGTGGTAGCTGCGGGGGCTGCGGAGGCTGTGGAGGCTGCGGAGGCTGCGGGGGCTGCGGGGGCAGCTGTACCACCTGCAGGTGCTACCGGGTGGGCTGCTGCTCGTCCTGCTGCCCCTGCTGCTGCGGCTGCTGTGGGGGCTGCTGCAGTGTCCCCGTGGTCTGCTGCTGCCGCCGCTCCTGCGGGTGCAGCTCGTGCGGGTGCAGCTCCTGTGGGTGCGGGAAGGGCTGCTGCCAGCAGAAGTGCTGCCAGCAGAAGTGCTGTTGCAAGAAGCAGTGCTGCTCCTAAGCAAGGGGCTTGGCCTCTGGGGAGGTGCTGCAGGTAACCATGCTGTGGGTTAATACTTCCTCCTCCCTTTCTATTTGTTCCTTTCTGACTTTAAAGTCTCAAGCATGACCTGAGCCTTGTCGCCAACCCATAGCAATCCCACATTTCTGTGGTTTCCGTCATCCTGCCTGCATTGAATAAATAACAACCAAAGTAATAAATGTTCAGTCTCCTCTATCAATTACCATTCAAACCTTGTCCTTGATAAAAGTGAATCGAGGCAGCTAATGTCTTACCTTCCTGAAATGCCTTTAACTTTGTGTTTATTTATGTCCCATTGTTACCACTGTATTGTCATCTCTGTAAATGCAAAGCAACTGTTATCTTAATAAATTATGCTAAATCAGCCTCAAAGACCCATTTCTTTTTTTTTTTTAAGTTGTGCAATTCTTTTATTAGTTTCTAATTTATAGCCTTCATCAGTGCCCCTGGTGGTACTGTTGAGACCATTTTACCTAGTTTAGAACTAAATGGAGATTTTTCCATTGCAGTCACTTTCTACAGAAGTTGGTAAGACATTTCACTTAGCATTATCATAAATTGCACAGTGTCCTGTATGCGTTCTGCCAAACTTCAAAGCAGCTTGAGAAACGGATTTCCCTTTCATAAAGCAGAAGTTTTAAGACCCATTTCTTTTTTTCTTGCCAGTCTCTAAACTGTCTATCCCTGGGGAACAATACATTTCAATCTCAACAGATGAAGCAGATAGTATATATGTGATGACAGCAATGAATTGAAAGCTAGATACCTTGTTTACGATAGATATAGATGGATTAGCAAGTGGTTAATCCACTGTAGGGTCTATCAAGAAGCAAAGAATTCAGGGGCTCAATCCTAGCAGCTAAATGCCATAAACTATACTCTTCCCAAATCTCTCCCTTGATGGACTCTTAGCAACAGAAATCTGAGTGTGCAAATATTCATACAGATCCTGCATAGCCACTTGACCACTTAAGGTCGTGGTCACTTTTGAGGCTTATCATTTATGATGGTCACTTTTTTGTCTACTCCTAGGGTCTTTTTCTACTGCATGTTGAGCTTGACTGTCATGGCCTCATTGCTGAGAATTACTCCAAAAGGCAATGGAAGCCCTTGGTCTCTCGCATCTCTTTTCCCATTAGCTCTGTAGTCCGTGAGTGTTTTCCATTCAACCCTCACCTCACGAAGCATCCATACCCTCCTCTGCAGCTCTTCCAGAAGTGCTACTGGAGTCATGGTAGACACCATGGAAGTCTGTCTGTCAGCCACTACAAACTACGTAATAGGCTTTCAGATGTAGTGTCGGAAAATGAGCATTAGATTTAAAATAACCAAACTGGGCAACCTTTTTTTTTTCTGGGCAACTTTCATACCACTCCCTCAGCATTGTCCAAAGGAGTTAACTCCACACACAGGATAAAATGTGTCCCTGAACACCTCTTCTGCTAATTTCCCATAATGCTCTCTGGTCTTTTTCTGTGTAACTTCCAGATTCTTGATCCATCATAGTTGGTTTAGCAGTGAGCTGAGAGAGAAGGGAAACAGGGGCTCCCAGATGAGTCTGGTGGAAGCTGAGCCTGAGGGAAGCGAAACCCCTGGGATCTGTCTCCCAGGAGAAGAATATTCTTACTCCAACACAAGTCCACATAGGGTACTTCTTTGTCACTCTGACAAACATAGATGCTTCCATAGATTTAAGTGACCAAATGCAATAAAATCACCAAAGGAAACATGAGTTGAGTAGCCATGTCAATTAAGACCCCCAAAGGGAGCCCCTGCAAAGGTAGTCTTCTTTCCCCCTTGGGACTCAGAAAATAGAGTTTGCAGAGGGCGTCTGAGATGAGCATCCTCAAACTCTAAGTTGATACACACACATCTCTGTTTCTGTTTCCTTTTCCACATCCAAAAGTGCTGAGTCTCTAGTGTCCTCTGGCTACCCTGAACCCCTTAATTATTCTCAGCTTCTAGGATGGTCTCCAATCTCTGACTCACACTTCTCCTGCCAGGCTTCACATTTAGAACCACTTCCTATTACATAGCTATTCTCAGCAGGGGAGAGTCCCATCCATCTATCTTACCCAACTTTTCCTCACTGAGGACTCCCTGAGGCAGGTTTTCCACAAGACAAGGTTGACAGGTAGAATTCTGGGATGCCTGGCCTTCCTAGCATCAAAAATGTAACACTTCTTAGGCTCCTGATCTCTCCATCCCACTCAGTAGAAATGTGAGTGTGTTTTCAGGCAGTGTAGGTGGAAGATGGAGGCTGTCAGTATTGGCTGAGTTGTTGTTACTCAGTATTGACATCAATTTGTGAAAGAAGGACCCAGGCAACAGGGTGAAACAGTGACAGTTACTGAATGTTTATTTGCTAAACATTGTGCTGGGTCCTATGAGGGACAGTGAGACACGATCTCTTTGTTAGGTCACAATTTGATACAGAAAAGAAGGTAAGACAAATGTTGGAGAGGATGTGGAGAAAGGGGAACCTTCTTGCACTGTTGGTGGGAATGTGAACTGGTGCAGCCACTCTGGAAAACTGTGTGGAGGTTCCTCAAAGAGTTAAAAATAGACCTGCCCTACGACCCAGCAATTGCACTGCTGGGGATTTACCCCAAAGATACAGATGCAGTGAAACGCCGGGACACCTGCACCCCGATGATTATAGCAGCAATGTCCACAATAGCCAAACTGTGGAAGGAGCCTCGGGGTCCATCGAAAGATGAATGGATAAAGAAGATGTGGTCTATGTATACAATGGAATATTCCTCAGCCATTAGAAACGACAAATACCCACCATTTGCTTCGATGTGGATGGAACTGGAGGGTATTATGCTGAGTGAAATAAGTCAATCGGAGAAGGACAGACATTATATGGTCTCATTCATTTGGGGAATATAAAAATTAGTGAAAGGGAATAAAGGGAAAGGAGAGAAAATGAGTGAAAATATCAGTGAGGGTGACAAAACATGAGAGACACCTAACTCTGGGAAATGAACAAGGGGTACTGGAAGGGGAAGTGGGCAGGGGGTTGGGGTGACTGGTGATGGGCAATGAGGAGGGCAGTTGATGGGTTGAGCACTGGGTGTTATGCTATATGTTGGCAAATTGAACTTCAATAAAAAAAATTTTAAATAAACTGATGAAATACTTGAAAAAAAAAGAAAAGAAGGTAAGTATAAATCAGTTATGGCTACTGTCCAAAAAAAAAGAAAGCAAAGACTATATTATATTAAACATAGGTCACTAGCAAACCACATAAATGAAAGACAAAGCATAAGACTTCTCTATGTTTTGTTACCCTTTTATTATGGACTGAATTGCATCTCCCCAAAATCCAGATGTTCAAGTCTTAACTCCCAGTACCTCAAAATGTGACTGTATTTGGAGATAGGATCTTTAAAGAGGTAATTAAGTTAAAGGTCCTTAAGTTGGGTCCTAAACAAATAGGACTGGTCTTCGTATAAAAAGAGAAAATTAGGACACAGACGTATAGAGAGGCAAGACCAGGTGAAGACAGAGCAAGACGGCAGTCAGTCATCTGCAAGCCAAAGAGAAAGGCTGCAAACCAAACCTGTTGCCACTTTCATCTTGGACTTTAAGCCAAGGAACTTGGACCTAATCTTGGACTTGGCAGCCTCCAGAATTGTTAGAAAATAAGTTCCCGTTGGTTAATCCACCCAGTCTATGGTACTTCGTTATGGCAGCCCTGGCAAATTAATATACTCTTTGGGGCATACCCGATGAGCGTCAACAATACACGTGTTTATGAGGATCCTGAGCCACAAGCCTAAAGGGATGCTGTGTCTTAGGTGAATCTGTGTGACGAGTCATCCCTGATGCTTAAATGAAAGAAACGTGCTGCTGTTGTATGGCAACATGATGTGGCACATGCATGCAGTGTGGTTCCTTGTTTTCCTTGACACACTCAGCTCTCTCTTCTTCCTCCTGAGCATGGCCCACACTAATATCCACTGCATGAAGCTATCACAAAGTTCACAAGGAAAGAGGACAGGATCCATGCACGAGGGCTTGGTACCAGGGACTGGAAAGCATGGGAAGAGCACTCTGCATGCACACATTCTGCATCTTATCTCAGTTCTTGAATGTTCCCCTCTGTAATCTGAGTGTCAATATGGGTCTTCATCTAGGTTATCTGGATAATTGGGAAATATATAGGCGGGGTCTATCAGGATTTGAAAACAGAGTGAGAAAAATATCAGATTGAGAAATGAAAATATTTCCTGAGCTCAACTGAACTGCAGAAATCTTTTCCTTAAAGTGTGACCCATCTTGTTGTTTTCAGTACTTCGTCCATCTGAGAAACATGTGCCTTGTGGCAAAAGATGAGGGAAGTTAATACAAAGACAATAATTGCCGACCTTCCCATTGCAGTGACAATAACATCTGCCACCCTCTGGCTCTGGTTCAAAATAGACTAAACGTGACAATGTACACTGGGGAGTCCACAGGGAACAAGAAGCCATAAGATTCAGTGGCTATTACAGATGTTTTCAAGAACTACCTCCTCACCTCTGATGGAAACCCCTGCAGCAAGTGTCACACTTGGCCTTGGATTATAATTCTTTGTCCGTGACCCGACCCACTCAAAGACTCTCCAAGGCAAAATCTACTCCATCTTTGAACTGGCTTCAGCACTTTAGACCTGTCTTTATATCTAGAGGTTTCTCAGGGAACATTTGTCAACAGAAAATAGACTCTTCTGGAATATTAAAATCTTTCTAAATACTACGCATGATCTGAATCATAAAATATCACTTGTATTTCCATTTGTATCTTCCAAGTGAATGATGGCTATCAAGGATTAACTGAATTCTAGTTTCCTCTAGGTGCCAAAGAAACATATCTTGCTCACAAAACTGTTTTCCTATCAAGAACAGACTACCACAGTCTGGCAAACGGACACAGATTAGATGACCACTCAGGGCCCCCTCTAAGCTCATGAGTCTAAAAAACTGGAAATAAAATTGAAAAACATACATCACAGTTCAAGTTATTAAGGAAGATTTGAGGGGCATCTGGGTGGTTCAGTTGGTTAAGCATCTGACTGTTGATTGGGCTCAGGTCATGATCCCAGAGTTGTGAAATGGAGCCCCATGTGGAATCTGCTTGAGATTCTCTCTCTCTCTCTCTCTCTCTCTCTCTCTTGCCCTGACCCTCCCTGCCTTAGAAAAAAAAAAAAAAGATCTGAAGTGAAATCAAAAGAAAGCTTGAGCTTCAACAATATCTCCACTGAGGTCAAATTAATATAGAGAGAAGAGAATGAAGATGGACCCCATGCCCACCAATGCCGACCCACTTAGCACAACCTGATTGCATTGCTTTTTGTAGTTAGGGAGATAGAAAGCTAAACTAATAATACCAAAAGTCTAAATGTGCACTGCTGGCTGAGTTTATAGGGGAAAAAATGAAAGAGCTTGCACTGCAGGGGTGGAACTCTGCCCCCGATGCAAAGAGTAATTGGCCTCAATAGATGGGAATCTAAAGCAAACATTAGCCATCCATATTTTGGTAGCAGATGTATTTCTGAAAATTTGTTTGAATTGGCTCTTTGTGAATAAGACAGAATTTTTAATGAATTAGGGACACTTGTTTCTCTGTAACTGAAACTGTCATTTCAAAATAGAATTCAAGTTGTAGATAAAGCATTCTTTCAAGTGTCCCAGTGGTGTTGGGAACTGGAGCACATGGACAGCAGTGGCAGGAAAGCTCTATTCTCATGATTTTTGCCTTGTTCTGCTCTCACTGCCCATCTTCCAAGGGATGTTTAAGTGAGATTAAGATGTTCCAGGAGGTGGGATATGATAAAAATCAAAATAAAGGCAAAGAGAGACTTTTAATGATAAATGTTTTTATTTTAGTAGAAAATTTAGAAAAGAGCTATGGACAAATAGGAATACAAGATGAAAAAGGAGCAGACATAAAAGCGCGTACATGGGAAGGATATAATCACACACATCAAAAGAATAATAATTGTGATCCTATCTGATAGAGCTTTGTGATGTCAGCTCTTCTTTGAGAGCGAGGTGGTTTTCATGGCTTTATTTTTGCTGTTACCTATTTGATTGGAAAGTTTTCAGATAGGAAAATTGAGAACACCCAAAACAGAAAAAAAGGAGGAACCTAAACCAGGAGCCAAGTCGGCCCAAGAGGCTAAGTCTCAGAATACCAGAGGATGACAGGTAGGGCAGGTGAATGGAGTAGAGGAAATTCCCAGTATCTCCTGTGCAGGGACAGAGGACAGGTGGCCCACCTAGGAGCAGCACTGCTTCTTGCAGCAGCACTTCTGCTGGCAGCACTTCTGCTGGCAGCAGCCCTTCCCGCACCCACAGGAGCTGCACCCGCACGAGCTGCACCCGCAGGAGCGGCGGCAGCAGCAGACCACGGGGACACTGCAGCAGCCCCCACAGCAGCCGCAGCAGCAGGGGCAGCAGGACGAGCAGCAGCCCACCCGGTAGCACCTGCAGGTGGTACAGCTGCCCCCGCAGCCGCCGCAGCCTCCGCAGCCTCCGCAGCTACCACAGCCTCCGCAGCCACTGCTGCAGCCTCCGCAGCCACTGCTGCAGCCACCGCAGCCTCCACAGCCACAGCACCCCATGGTGTCAGTAGAGAGGACTCAGGACAGGTGAGGAGGGTGATCAGGAGAGGTCGAGGGGGGTCTGATGCCGCCTTCTGCTGGGGGACCCCCTTATATACCAACTCTAGGGAAGAGTATTAACCCAGGACTCAAGGCCACTTCCCTGTTGTTGATGCAAATATCCACAGTTGAATCTCACATGGCCTTTTGTGCACTTCCTTAATGGGTCCTTCTGACTTGTAAACTTTGCTAAATTTATCTTTTACTTGTCTTTTTAAGGCCATTTTAAAAATAGGACAGGAAGTAACTATGAAATCCCAATTTTTTGTTTGTTTTCTGTGGGGGGGGGGGGTTTGGGAGAGTTTTTTGATAATTTTTTTTTTCAGTAGATGTCTGATGGGTCAAAATTCCACTTGGATACTTTTACATTCTTGGTCATATCATCCCAGGACAAGATTTTTTCATTCCTACTCCATTTATATCCATTTACTAAGTGGTGAAGCATCCTTTTAGACAGAAGAGAACATTTGGAGACTTAACGGGAAAGGTGATCTCAGGTCATACTGTTTCATCATCCCAAGGCAGAGTTCCTTGGGTGTTTCTTCATCCTGTAACATCAGTTAGGAGGAGACTCTGATTCAGAGGAGAAGGGATCTAGTGTTATCAGGGGTTATTACAAGATGATAGGAGCATATCCTGAGCACAACATTCCCAAGCCATGTGCCAAACTCAAGGAGGCTTCTGCTCTCATCAGTCCATTAAAAAAAAAAAAAAAAGACAAACCTAGGGTGCCTGGGTGGCTTAGCCAGTTAAGCATCTGCCTTCAGCTCAGGTCATGATCCCAGAGTCCTGGGATGGAGCCCCGCCATCGGGCTCCCTGCTCAGCAGGGAGTCTGCTTCTCCCTCTCCCTTCACTCCTCCCCTGCATTTGTGCTCTTGCTCTTGCTCTCTCTCCCAAATAAATAAATAAAATCTTTTTAAAAAACAAAGAAAGACAAACCTAAAGGCATATTTTCAACAGTTGCTCGGCCCCTAGTGATCATGGATCAGTCTGCCATGGAATGCTGATTTGAAATGGTTGCTTCTAATTGGCCATTCCTGTTCAGATCACTCTTGCCTGTTAAGGGTAAATAGTAAAGGCAATCAGTGCAGGCCGCTGGTCAGGTTCTGTTGGCTGTTGTGGAATATGAAAGTGCTTTTATCAGCCATCCTAGGACAGTTCAAGTGGCATACAAATGAGTCAAGCTTGGGTGTCCTCTTAGACCCTTGCATGACCCTGAGTTGAAGGAGTTTGGAATAATGTTATGGCCCAGGTCTTTAACACAGGGCTCTCTTCTGGTTACTTTTCAGTTATTGTTAAAGAAGTCTTAAAATTTAACCAAAGAAGTAAAGACCTGTACTCTGAACACTATAAAACTGGTGAAAGAAACTGAAGATGATACAAGCAAATGGAAAGATATTTCATGTTCGTGAATTGGAAGGGCCAACACTGTTAAGATGTTCATCCTACCCAAAGCAATCAACAGATTCGATGCAATCCCTATCAAACTACCAACAGTATTTTTTACAGAACTAGAAGAAAAAATCCTAAAATTTCTACAGAACCAAAAAAGACACTAAATGAACAAACCAATCTTGAAAAAAAAGGGAGCAAAACTTGATGTATCACAATCCTAGATTTCAAGATATACTACAAAGCTATAGTAATCAAAACAGTATGGTCCTGGCACAAAACAAACCTATAGATCAATAGAACAGAATAGACTCCAGAAAAAAATGAACACTTTTATGGCCAGTTAGTCTATAACAAAAGAGACAAGAATATACAATTGAAAAAAACAGTCTCTTCAACAAATAGTGTTGGGAAAACTGGACATTTACATGCAAAAGAATGAAATTGGACCACTTCCTAAACCATATACAACAGCAAATTCAAAATGAATTAAAGACCTAAATGTGAGACATGAAACCATAGAAGTCCTAGAAAAAAAAAAAAAAAAAAAACATAGGCTGAAATCTCTTTGATGTCAGCCATAGGAGTATTTTTCCAGGTATGTCTCTTTTCACAAAGGAAACAAAAACAAAATTAAGCTATCAGGACTACAGTAAAATAAAAAGCTTCTGCACAGAGAAAGAAACTATCCATAAAACAAAAGAACAACCTGCTGAATGGAAGAAGATATTTGCAAATGATGTATCCAATACGAGGTTAATATTTAAAATATATAAAGAACTTATACAACTCAATCCCCCAAAAAGCAAATAATCCAGTTTTTTTTAAAAAGGGCAGATAATATGAATAGACAATTTTCCAAAGAAGACAAGCAAAGATGCAAAGATGCTCAACATCACCCATCATCAGGGAGGTGCAAATCAAAACTACAATGAGATACCACCTGTCAGAATGGCTAAAGTCAAGAACACAAGAAATAGTAAGTGTTGACAAGGATGTGAAGAAAAAGGAACCCTCGTGCACTTTGGTGGGGATGCACTGATGCAGCCACTGTGGACAATAGTATGAACATTCCTTAAAAATTTAAAAATAGGATTACCATATGAGAGTAATTCCACTACTGGGTATTTACCCAAATAGTTACAAAAACACTCATTTAAAAAAATATGTGCACCTCTATGCTTATTGCAGCATTTTTTTATAATAGCCAAGATATGAAAGCAACCTGAGTGTCCATCGACAGAATGGATAAGGAAGATGTGGTATATACATGCAATGGAATATTACTCAGCCATAAAAAATGAACTCTTGCCATTTGCAACAACATGGTTGGATCTAGAGTGTATAGCGCTAAGTGAAATAAGTCAGAAGAAAACAAATACCATATGATTTCACTCATATGTGGAATTTAAGAAACAAAGCAAACAAACAAATAAAAAAAGAGACAAGCAAAAAAACCTACTCCCAACTTTAGAGAACAAACTGATGGTTACTGGGGGGAAGGGAGTAGGGGGGGTGGGAGAAATAGGTGAAGAGGATCAAGAGGACTTTTATTATGATGAGCACTGAGTAATGAATCACTATATTATACACCTGAAATTAACATAACACTGTACATTAATTATAGTTGGATTTTAAAAAGTCTTAAAGATGAGTTCTTTATGAATGCAACTATGTCCTACTTTTCAGAGCAGAAAGATAATGGAGGGGGATCTGTGTGGCTCAGTTAGGTACCTGCCTTCAGCTCAGGTCATGATCCCAGAGTCCCAGGATTGAGTTCCGCATCGGGCTACCTGCTTAGTGGGGTGTCTGCTTCTCCCTCTCCTTCTGCTCCTCCCCTGATCATTCTCTCTCTCTCCTCTCTCTCTCTCTCTCTCTCTCTCCCTCTGTTTCTCTCTTGCTCACTTACTCTCAAATAAAATCGAAGAAAGAAAGAAAGAAAGAAAGAAAGAAAGAAAGAAAGAAAGAAAGAAGGAAGGAAGGAAGGAAGGAAGGAAGGAAGGAAGGAAGGAAGAAAGAAAGAAAGAAAGAAAGAAAGAAAGAAAGAAAGAAGAAGAAAGAAAGAAAGAAAGAAAGAAGAAAGAAAGAAAGAAGAAAGAAAGAAAGAAAGAAGAAGAATGAAAGAAAGAAAGAAAGAAGAAAGAAAGAAAGAAAGAAGAAAGAAAGAAAGAAAGAAATAGAAAATGGGGTGGTGTGGCACTGTGCCTCAGTTGTACAAACTTCTAAATCATTCCTGCATCTATCACTCCAGTTCTGGGAAAAACTCTGTATAAAATAGCCTATTCAGGGGCGCTGGGTGGCTCAGCGGTTGAGCGTCTGTCTCTGGCTCAGAGCATGACCCCGGGGTCCTGGGATTGAGTCCTGCCTCGGGCTCCCCACAAGAAGTCTGCTTGTCTCTCTGCCTATGTCTCTGCCTCTCTCTGTGTGCCTCTCATGAATAAATAAAAATATTTTTTTAAAAAATAAATAAAATAGCCTATTCATTTCTGGTTGATACTTTATTTTGGAACGTATTCATGTCCTGTAAATTTTTGGTAGCTTTTCTTTCTTGTACCAGAGTGAAGATAGAACAATAAAAGTGCTTAAATGACTATCCTGGGAAATATATAAGAGCAAGCATTTCCTCCGTGCCTTCAGCTCATACACATTTCTCCCTAATTCTCTAACCTCCAAAATTCACCTGTTGTTGTTTAAGAGGGTTCATGAACTCCTGCTTTAAAGCACATTAATATTTTCCATCCAATAAACTTAGGGGGGAGCAGCATATGCAATTTAACAAATGGTGGTTGAATGATCCTTGTCTTATGAGGCAGTAACTCTGAGGACATCACAAGACTAATCCACAGGCTGTCAGTCTGGTGAGAAATGCATGCAAAGAATTCGAAGACGCAGTGTAAGAACCAGAATAGCTTTTATCAGTCGATTTCCTTAAAGGTATGAGAATAAAAAAAGTTGATTTGGAGTTAATGTGGGAGAAGGAGAATTGGGAAAACTGAGAGGGACCATCTATCACAGGAAAGGCTTCTCTCCCATCTAAGGGCTTGGGTAAGGACTGGAGATGGGAACATGTGAGGGCCAATCCAGGCAGCACCCTCTCTAGGCCTACAGCTGGGGGGACCCAGGGGAAGCAGGGACAGCTGAGAACTGAGTGCCCAGCCTGGGAGCAGAGTTGAGGGCAGAAATCCTTGGGCACAGGTATCCCAGCTTTGTGTACGTTCATGTTAAGCTTTGCTTTTACAAAGACCTGTGTTAGTACCTGGTTTTGCTAATGGAAGGAAATCTGAAGAGGGTTTTCACTTCCTGAGCATGGGGAGCCACCCTGCCCGCTCCTTCCCTGGGAACCACCCTCAGCATCCCAGCATCAGGCCGCCAGAGCTTTGAGCTGCGTCCGTGGGCATCTGTGCCTTATCTCCACTGACTTTGTGCACCTGTTAGCAAGATGTGTCCTCAGGTTGCAGAAAAACCTAAGAAAGGTGCTTTGGGGGTCTAGGAACCCTCAAAAAATTTTCCGTGTAAATTAATGGTAATTGCTTCTTGAGCTTTATGCCACTTTGGTTTTTGAAAGCGTTCATAGGAACGCTCTCCTTCCAGCCAGATAGCAAGGGAAACCTGGTACAGAAGCCCTGGAGGTGTGGAGTCAGTCAGCGGGACCTGGGATTCACTTTTCTGGAAGGTGACTGACCACAGAACCAAGACTTGGGAAGCTGAGACCACAAGTAGAGACCAGTTAAAAGGAAGGAAGTTAAAAGGCTTTTGCAACAGTCTTGGACAGATAGCCTTGGTGTGCTAGAGAGAGGGACAGAGAGGCAAGGAACAACCAGTACGAACAGCATAGAATATTCCCCAGGGGACCACCGTCACAGTAGAGAAAACGGCATCACACTAAGAGTAACAAATTGTGTTTTACTAGATTGGCTACTTAATCCCTTAGCAAGTGGTCAGTAAATATTGTTGAATGTTTCTTTCTTTCTTTTTTTTTTTTTTTTTTTGTTGTTGTTGAATGTTTCGATCAATTAACTGATTGACTGAATTTCGCTCATCATTATGTGCCGTGTAGGTCCTTTCACCCTCTTCAGAGTCCTCCTGCCCCAACACCACAATCCTGGGGTTCCCCACGACATGTCAGTGTGCTCAGGGATGTAGCACATTCAGTAGCCCTGTGGAGTGCTCCTTTCTCCCCTGGCCAGCCCCCCAGGGCCAGGAGTGGCACAACTCTGAGGACTTATAAGCATGAAGAACCATGAAGGCACAGAGTGGATGCCCCACCACTACAGGTACTGCCTAAGGGTGAATGTCCTAAGCCAAAGCCATACCGTAATGGAACCTACACTGTCACCAGCCACCACCCTGTGCTGTAGCTGCTATCAGTGCTAACCTTCCTGGCCTCATCCCCCTAACCTTCCTGGCCTCAAGCCCCGGCCTACGAACATCCCCCTGCCCGGATGCTGCTCTATTGCAATGGAAAGAACGTCCTCCCCTACCTGGTACCACGCCCTGGACTCTCCATGTATCCCAGGGAATGTTTCTCATTGCCTTCTTCTCACATGCCTCAGGCCCAAGTCCATAGTGAGATCCAGTTGCTCTAGGTCCACGACATGGACCACTCAAAAGACTCTAGTCACTCATCTGTCATAGAACTGAACACCATTGCATGACTCTTTTCCCTTACAATAACTCCACTTGCTTTCGGATTTGTTAAGAGGCCCCTCAGCCTTCAGCCCAAGAGACCCCTGGCAAGCCCATGTCACCATTTCTGGAGCCCTAACCAGACACATCAGAATCCCAAGACCAGTAGAGTTGAGATTCAGATGGGCCAGTCACAGCCTAAGTGTACGTGGCATCTCAGAAGCAGAACTGATAAATACCTGTGGTTATCCATATGGCTTTCCAACTACTTTTTTCCAGCTGCATAAGCCGGTCAACTTTATCCCTTCTCTTTACCTACTTGCTATTGCCCCCTGTTTTTGAACCAATCTTCCTTACATTTAGGTTAAAATGTAAATTCCTGCATATAGTACATGTGTTCAAAGTGTATTTGTGGAATGTCAAGGTGAAAAAGTATAGAGAAATTCTTCATTGGTGCCTCCTGTTCTTCAAGCTATCCTCCAAACCAGATCTTCAAATAATGTGTAAGAGAGTAACAGGATCATGGTAGAGTTGAAATCGTCATTCAGAGGCTCTGCTGAATTGAAGTGATATGGAATGGATTAGCAACAGATAAAGTACTTATTGTCTATAAAGGAAATTGAATTATTTGTTTTGATCTTGAATATTTAACTGTGTTTCCCTTATTTTTTGTTAGTGAAAGGATGGGAGCACCATTACATATTTTTCTTTCTTTTTGTTTTTTTAGAGGGGGATTTGGGAGGAGGGACAGAGAGAGAGAGGGAGAGAGAGAATCCCAAGCAGGCTCCATGCCCAGGTTGGAGTCTGACTCGGGGCTTGATCTTACCACCCTGAGGTCATGATCTGAGCCAAAATCAAGAGTCAAACATTTACCTGACTGAGCCACCCAGGCACCCCAAGAACACTTACATTTTTTAAAAAATAGTCTGAACCTCTTTCCTTCTTAAAGGACAGAAAGGTTCTGCACACTACCATAGAGGGAAGAATAGATGTCAATGGATGTGGCAAAAGGATGTCTTTTAGAAATACTTCACAGAGCCAAAGAGATGATAGAATCAATGGGTTAAACTGAGAAAAGAGAGTCAGGGACTGAAGAAATAAGGACTCAGAGCACACCAAGATTATCTATAGATCCTAAACCATAATATTTAATCTTAACAGTAACACCTTCCATTGAAAACAGTGCAGAAATCCCTACAATTACCCAAAGATGAAACTAGACTCCTACACACATACCATCTAATGAGTTCTTCACTTCTCTTGAAATTTTACCAAAATCTGAAAAAGTAACATTGGACAATGATCAGATCTCATTCAAAGAGTGACTGCATTCAGATTATGCCACATATGGGACTGTCAGCTCTGTTCCATCCTGTTGGGATAGACAACAATCCCAACTCCCAACCTGTACAACTAGGCATTGGAAGCCATAGAGCATTCAAATATGTGGCCCATTAGTCAGTAGCACAAATTCCTACCTAAAGCACGGGTCAAATGCATAAGCATGCCAGGTAAAAATAACCAGGTGTGGCTGTTCTAAATAGAGGATACTATTCAGGGCACCTATCAATTAACTTCCTGCTTATCGTTCTACTTGGAATGATAAACACTTGAGCAAAGGCAAACCAAATTAATCAATATTTGTTGAACCCATTTCACGTGCCAGACTACGTGGGTGATGCAAAGAAATGTACTTCTAAGTAACTCCAACTGAACAGAGATATGAGAAGAAATAATTGGGTAAATTGAGGAGAAAAAAAGATTTAGATTTAGTCAAATAAAATAAGAGTTGACTCCAAGTATGGGCTGCTTAAGTTCCAAGTGACTATTAAGATTTGCAAGAGTTCCAAGGAGGGGATAATTAATTCCGATTACATAGTGATAGGAATGTTTTATGAAGCAGACAGAGCTCAAGCTGGGTCTTGAATGGGAAACCAGATGGAAACAGGTAGAGAGGAGGAAGGAGCAGGGGTGGGTGCAGTCTGGGATCATCCTGCATGAGCTGCTTCCTTCCTCCACCCCCAGGGGTGTGCTCTGATCCGTCTTCACCTCCATTTTGTGATGAAAATAATAATACCTATAGCAGAGGGTTATTGTGGAATGTAAGTGTGATGATACCTATAGACACCTAAAATAGAGTTTGGGACCTACTCGGTAAAAGCTATTGTTAGTATTTCAAGGGAGGCTACATGTTGTAAGGGAAAATACAGGACTTAAGACAGGAAAGAAAGCACATGTGCATATAGTAGAAAATTTTTCAAGGGAATTAGTAGGTATTGAGGCCAGAAATAAAAGCTGGGATTAATTCTGAACCTTAGGTCATGGAGACTTTGACATTTCTTTTGCAAGTGAATTAAACAGCACATAGAAATGGAAATATTTTAGGAGCACATACCTGGCAGCAGCTTGTAGGGTGAGTTAAAGACGAAAACCTGGAGAGAGACCAGTGAGAGGACAACGGGTAGGAAATTCATTCCCTGTTAGATAACTATAGGTAGGAAACCCCATCCCTGTTAAAAATTTGAGGTTTTCAAATGCAAACCTCTTATTAAAATTCGTGTTCACCATAACACATTCACTAATGAATACAATGGAGGTATTTCTTAGAAGCCACTAGAGTTTAGCAGAAATACAAGCGGGATGTATCCCTTTATTCCCAGCTGACAGACAACCAAACTGGGTTGCATCCTCTTTGCCATACATCGTGCTGGACACTGGGCTCGGGTGGGAGTGACAGGGTCATCCTCCAAGGTGAGTGAGACAGCATTCCTGTCCTGTGCTTTGATCATCTCAGAATCTAAGGGGAGGCTAAGCAGATGCTCTTGGTCCGATGTCAAAGGGTATGGCTAAAGATCTGAGAAGGGGTCGTGGCGTGGGTTCCAGGAAAGAGCAGCCACAGGATGCCCTCTCCAGGGGGAGGGGAGATCTGACTCAAACCCTGGGGAATGCGGAGAGAGTCCACTCCCTGAAGAGGTTCAGCGTCCCTTGAGTCCCACCAAGATCAGAGTCTACCGTCACATTCAAGCACAAAGAATGTGTCTTTCCTGATTGGGAAAGTCAAATCTGTGTTACAAGTACTTCCTCCATAACGCTTAAGTCTTTTCTGGTTCTCTGCATCAATATTTTTTCTCTCTAATGTTCCAGGAATAATTCAGAGTATTTCACATGCATTATTTGACTTAATTATTGCAATAGCCTTCCAAGGATGTACTGTTCGTGCTCTCATTTTACAGATGAAGAAAAAAGTAAGATACCGGAGCATTAATTGTCTAAGGTCACAAAAAAATCGGAGTCTGGAAACAGGCATAGGCAGGCTGATCTCAGAGTCAGCCCTCTTAACCACTAGGCAACGTTGTGCATCCTGTCTTCAAAGTCTAACAGCTAGATCAGGGGAAGGCCTATGTTTGGCCTGCCACCTATTTTTGTAAATAAGGTTTTATTGGAACAAGGCCACTCACACATTTAAGTGTTGTCTGTGGTTGTGTCAAGTTACAATGGTTGAATTGAGTAATTGCAAGAGCAATCATGTGACATTTATCTGGTCCTTTACAGAAAAATATGCCAAACATTGGTCTGAATAATGCAGAGTGTTTAGTCAAAAAGGAATCTTGAGTGCAGGCAAAGTGTCTCTGACCTGATATTCTGTGATGAGCTGCAATGGGATGCGAAGGTGGCTTCTTGCTCTCTCCACTTCAAATAAGCCACATGCTTCTCTGAGCTTTTGCAGTTGACTTTCCTCATAAGTGGAATCTGTTCTGTTCCCATAACCAGTATTAGGATGGCTTTCCTGTTTACAAGTCCTCAGGATCACTGATGCCTAGTCACAGTCTGAGAGTAACAATTTGTATATGAATATTATTATTCCAGGTAGAAAACTATGTTTATATCTGCATAGAAGTAACAGGGGTGGGATGGGTGGGGAATATTTGGATCCACACAATGCTTCTTCTCAGGGCTGGACCTAATGTAGGGTAAATGGAGCACCCCCCTGGGATGAAAATTTAAGGCGGCTCCAAAAACCTCAAGTCATCAACAAAATTTTAATCCAATATTTTTAAAAACCAAATCGGTGCAAAAAGTCCACAATGGCAAATTGATATTACTCAGCCATTAGAAACGACAAATACCCACCATTTGCTTCGACGTGGATGGAACTAGAGGGTATTATGCTGAGTGAAATAAGTCAATCGGAGAAGGACAAACATGGTCTCATTCAATTGGGGAATATAAAAAATAGTGAAAGGGAATAAAGGGGAAAGAAGAAAAAATGAGTGGGAAATATCAGAAAGGGAGACAGAACATGAAAGACTCTTAACTCTGGGAAACGAACTAGGGGTGGTGGAAGGGGAGGAGGGCGGGGGGTGGGGGTGACTGGGTGACGGGCACTGACGGGGGCACTTGACGGGATGAGCACTGGGTGTTATTCTGTATGTTGGCAAATTGAACACCAATAAAAAATAATTTATTAAAAAATAAATAAATAAAAAATAAATCTTAAAAATGCAATAAATAAATAAATAAATAAATAAATAAATTTTTAAAATGTAAAAAAAAAAAAAAAAAAAAGTCCACAATGAAAACAACATCAAAATTTTACCAAAAGACAGAGCTGGACGTTATACTTGCCCAACTCAGCTTCCCCTAGTCCCAACCCTGTTTCTTACTTTACAAGCATTTGACACAGTTTAGTATTGCCTAGGTATTTAAATGGTCCACAAGTCTACAAACACAAACCTGGCTCTGCCTTTCGCCTGTTAAAGACTGTGGCAGGAGGAAGGACACATGTAGTTAGCATGAATGCAGAGTACCTAAGATCCCCCTTCCCAGGGAGCAGATTTTCAATTGTAGTCATGGCAAGAGGGAGGCCTCCACCATGAATCATGAGACAGTTTCTGAAAGGCCACAAAGATGAGCAAAGCTCACTCCCACTTCCACTTCTCTATAGCACCATCTGGGAGCTGAGAAAGCTAGCTTGGTGTCCAGCAGGCTGGATTTGATCTGGGCTCCACCATGCAGAGACTGAGAGACTTCCCCTCACAACCTCAATTTCCTAAAGTAAACAGCAGGGCTGATTTTCATACCTTCCTCTTTGACTATTGTGAGGTCTAAACAGGGGGTGACTTGTACCATCGGCTGCCACCACTAATATCTTGACTCAGTGGGTGACCTCACGATCCATTCCCCCAGCTCTCCCAACTGACCCAGTTAGTTTACCCACCATCTATCATCCACCCGCTTGTCCAAGCTGGACCCCTCAGTCTTAAATTCTCCTGGAGACCATTTGCTTCTTCCCTTGATATTTAAATGTTTCTCAAACATTTGAACACGATGTCCACAGGCTTGCGTGAGGTCTTTCTTGGTCTGGACTCTGCTCACCTTTCTGACTCCATCTGCTTGCATGACACCCTCACCCGAAACTCTGCAGCCACACCCAACTCACCCAAGTCGGGCTGTCCCCACTCGTCATGGCTGCCTCTCACCTCTGACCTTTGCACACATAATTGCATCTGCCTGAAATCGATCCCATCGCTGCCATGTCCCCTGACACACCCTCTTCCCAGCGGTTGCCTTAACTCTTCTTGACTTGGTCGAAGTGTTACTTCCCCCATGAGCTTTCTATGACCCTGGCACAAACACCAGCCCCCCCTAAGCAAAACCTGGGGTTGGGTCTTCCTGCATTTCCATAGTACCTCAGGTTGCTCTCAGCCACAGCACTTAGCACATTACATAGTATTTCTCATTTACTTTTCTCTCTCATCCAGGGCCAGGAGCCATTGCTGAGCACCTTTCAGCCCCAGCATCCAGCACTGTGCGAGGCACAGTGAGTGAGTGTCATCCTGGAGCCTGAATAGACAGATAGATGTATCAGTGGGACAGAACAGGAAAAAGATGATACCTAGAGACAGATTCATTAAAAATTACATATATAATTATTAACATTATATATAATTTTATGAAGAAGAGAGCCCCTACCTATCTAGCATCATCTCTTGTTTATAAGTAACAATAGCAAGATACAGAATATTATATATTATCTGATACTAAAGAAACAAAGAAGCATTATAGAAGAAGCATTGTTTCTCAGAGAGAAATAAGTTCCTAGCCTAGAGGTGAGGGAGGTTTAGTGGGGAAGATGGGATTGAAGCTGAACCCATGCCACCTCCAAATGATCTTAGGTGGGTTCAAGAGGCAAAGGAAATAGGACCTAAAAAAATAGCTAAAGTCCTCCAGGCCCAGACCCTTATCTCCTAGGTATGGATGCTAAACGTATACCTCCCATAGCAGCAGAACAAACACAGCAACTTCAAGACTGCTTCTAGAGACTAGAAGACCCCTCTTTCCTTCCAGTGTGAAGTGTTGGCAGACAGTTACCTCCCACCAGGAATGAGTTAAGTAGCTGTCACCTGGATAAGCAGAGAATATGCCCTTGTACGGCCCAGAAAGTCCTCTGGGTGCTGAGAAGGAACTTGCTGGAACGTAGTTCTCACCCAAGAAGCAGGGTTTGAGGACCGCCTGGCAGTGTGAGGAGCATACAGACGACAGCACACATGTGCATGAGCTTGGGAAGACAAAAAAGGGGGAAGTAAATGAACAAGGAAACCGGTCTAAAGTCTGAGAATCAACTTAGTACAGGAAAAGGATTGTTGGGTTTGGTGTCAGAAAAACCTGGGATTAAATCAGGCTTTGTTAGCTGCATTTCTTTCAGTGAATTTCTTAACTGCCTCAACCTCAGTCATTCGATCAATGAAATGGGTCTAATACAGCTCACCTAGAAAGGTCGTCATGAGATATAGAAGTAGCCAAGTGTGTAGAGGGGGACCACCCATCCTTTCGTTTCTGAATGGACACGGGGGCAGCAAGCAGGTGGAAGAAGAGGACCCCTCCTCTGCCTGCCGCTGGATGGGCTGGCAGCCAGGGTTGGCCCTGACGTCCCAGAGCGGCTCCCCTCCTGCTGCTGAGTGGAGTCATCCCATGCACTCGGCATCTGGGCAGCAAGAGGTCCCCCCCACCCCCCAGCCCAGGGACCTGCCCTGTGAGTTTGCTGCACAAAATCGGCAGAAGCGGAGAGAAAATACATCGTTGTCAGAGGCACGGCCCAGGATGCCAGCAGGAACCAGAGCCTCAGAGAACCTTCCACGGAGCTCACGCTCTGAGCTGGGGCCCAGTCTCCCCAGAGACTGCCCAGCACCGCAGGGGCCACCCGCCTTCTTCCTCCCATTGGGGCCCCATTTTTGATTTCTTAAATAAGTTTCAAGAAATGAAATCTCATCAAGTCAGGGTTTGTTTTTTTTTAAGATTTTATTTATTTATTCATGAGAGGCAGAGAGAGAGAGACAGAGAAAGAGAGAGAGAGGGAGAGACAAGTAGAGGGAGAAGCAGGCTTCACACAGGGAGCCCGATGTGGGACTTGATCCTAGGACCCTGGGATCACAGCCTGAGCAGAAAGCAGACACTCAACTGCTGAGCCACCCAGACACCCCTCAGGTCAGCTTATTAGGAAATTTAAAACAGCAGGTGTAGACAGAGAAACAAAAGACTGCACACAGACAGAAAATTCCCAAATGGCCTAAAAGCAGGCCTGAATATTTAGAAAAGATAGAACATCCCAAACAAATAAACTCCTAGGCTTCCCCCTTTGCCCAGCTGTCTGCCCAGTGGCTCTTTGGTGGCAGCTTTGGTTCACGCTGTCGACTGGGGCAAATGTGTGCCAAGTGTGGGCAGAGGGAGATCAAGGAGGACACAGCCTGAGGCCCAGGAAGCGTGGGGGGTGGGGGGGAGCTGGTGACAGAGAGGCCACGGGAAAGGAGTAGGTGGGTGAGGTGAAGCAGTCTTACCGGCAGGACAGAGTGGCCTCCCCGGGCTGGATCCTGGGGGGGAAAGAGGGGGCGGGGGCGAAGCCGTCCGGCCGCCTAGGAGCAGCACTGCTTCTTGCAGCAGCACGTCTGCTGGCAGCACTTCTGCTGGCAGCAGCCCTTCCCGCACCCACAGGAGCTGCACCCGCACGAGCTGCACCCGCAGGAGCGGCGGCAGCAGCAGACCACGGGGACACTGCAGCAGCCCCCACAGCAGCCGCAGCAGCAGGGGCAGCAGGACGAGCAGCAGCCCACCCGGTAGCACCTGCAGGTGGTACAGCTGCCCCCGCAGCCCCCGCATCCCCCGCAGCCTCCACAGCCTCCGCAGCCCCCGCAGCCCCCGCAGCCTCCGCAGCTACCGCAGCCTCCGCAGCCACTGCTGCAGCCTCCGCAGCCTCCACAGCCACAGCACCCCATGGTGTCAGTAGAGAGGACTCAGGACAGGTGAGGAGGGCGATCAGGAGAGGTCGAGGGGGATCTGATGCCGCCTTCTGGTTGGGGGACCCCTTATATACCAGCCCCGGGGGTTGCAGCAGGAAGACACATGACCACTTCCCTGTTGTGGATTTCAGCTCCTACAGGAAAACTTCAGGCTCTTCTTTATTTCCTGGCACCCTCAGCCTCACTAAGCGGCCTATTTTCAGCTTAGCCAAATTGATCTCTGTTTCACCCAATGGGACTATTTAGCAAAAGAACCTCCCCCACCCCCACCCGCCCCGCTTTCAAATACAGCGGGTCTTGGAATCCTGAGCTGGGGAGACTCATCTGCCCACTGATACTTCCCCTGCTCACCAGCATTTTCCCAGGGGGAATTATTATTTCCTTGCAACCTCTTTTAGGAAAACTTTTTAGAGATCCTTCCAGTAGGGGAAGGAGAACATAGAACCTTAACTATAGGAGATGCGTTGTAACAGGTACCAGGGTTTCTACCACTGGTGGGCACATCACAGATCAAGGAGGCCACAACCTCTGGACCAGCAGAGGCGTGTATTTCTCCTTCCCGGGCTCCATGCCCTCCCTGCAAATGGTGAACTCACTCAGCAAATTATAAAAATCATCCTCCCTGGAGAAACCCACTGTCTCCAGATCCACCTCCAGGACCTTCACACTCTAGAATGTTGGCCTTGTCATTAGTTCTCCTCGCGTGAGTCACACGCGTAGCTTCAGCCTTAGTCACAGCTCCACTGTC
This sequence comes from Canis lupus dingo, assembly GCF_003254725.2. NCBI lineage: Eukaryota > Metazoa > Chordata > Mammalia > Carnivora > Canidae > Canis > Canis lupus. Next base: position 40,445,757 of record NC_064267.1, on the reverse strand, counting down.
CCCAGACCCTCCCTCATCTGCTGGCTGCCTGCCCAGCGTTAGCATTAATTTATAAATAACACTCTAAACCCATTACTTGCTCATATAATAGCATTTTGGGGGGGGGGGGGAAAGAGCTACATTTCCCCAAAAAACTTAGTGAACACGGTGACACTGTTTTATACCCTTGCAAATCTCTTTGATGTCTGACTTAATCAAAGACGACCGGATTCTCATTATCCATCTTCCATGTTTTAACTGTTGTCTTGTGTTGTTTTGGTTGAGGCGCACAAAGAAAACCCAGCCTCACACTGACACATGGTTGGAAAAAAGATGGTCTTACCAGTCTCAGGGCCCCCGTGGGTCTTTGAACCACACACTGAGGACTACCAGAAGAGAGATTTGGAAAATTTGAGTCCCAAAGGAGAGAAACTATTTAAAAATGTACCCAACTATTGACTTCAGCCTATTGGGTATAATAAATCTCTCCACAGGGTTGGTGTGTGGTATAATGATGGCTCAATGTCATTTAATGAAATTTTACTGCTTCTATGTTTAAAAAAAAACAAAAGACAAAAACCCTACTTTATGCTGCTATATTTTCCAGTACTGCACATTTTGTTCCTACTCAACAATCCTCAGCTGGTTGCCTTTGTCTCTAAACTGAGAGTCCAGACTCACCAGTAACAATCTGGCTTCAATTTGCCCTGCAGTTGAATCTTCTGTCTGGGGCTCTAGGGTAACCCAAGGCTGCATGAGAAGGGAGAGCTTGGTATTTCACACCAGTACTACTCATAGTTAATCTTCATGGTACAGGTACTCTGCGCTGCACAGTGTATGAAGCACTTAGAAATAAGACAGAGACATTAACAGTGAAACAGGCAAGATTGAGCACAGAAGGCACCAGTGTCCACAGAGCAAAAGGTCCTGTGGGATGAAGGTGATGACACAGGGCAAGGAAAACAAGCAGAAATGGTGTTGAGTAGGACAATGGTGAGTAGCCCCATCCTCACTGGTGCCCAGGAAACTAGCTGGACCCTCTGCCCTGTCCTCCTCCACACTCACCTCTCTTCTCTCGTCAGCTTGGCTCCCCTTCCTCCAGGAATGACCACTTCCAATCTCATCCCCTTTCTTCAGGTGCTCCACTAGTCCCTTCACTCTGAGAAGATACTTCCTACCGCAGAATCTATAAACCCATCCTAATCTGTGTGCTCTTTCTCACTTTCTTGCCTTGAGTTACAACCAAGGAGGTGCACCCCCCACTCTTCCAATCACGGGCCAGCCCCCTCCATCTGTGCTCTGAAGACCACCTCTCTGGCCTTTTAAGTCTCCTTTCTCATGCACTTTCCACCTCCACAGGCATTTGTTGAGCACTTACTAAGTGCCCACCCTATGAGAGGCACCACAGACATAGCAATGACCTCCCTCTGCTTTCTGGACCCTTCTCAGCAGCATCAAGACCTCAGGATGGCATTTCTCCAATCTTCAAACAAGAAAGCACATCTATTAGACCCAGTCTGCCTCCTGCTACTGTCTCTTGTCTCTCCTGCCCTTGACAGCCATGCTTGCAGAAAGCAATGTCCCCAAACTAGCTCCCTCTAGATGACAGGCAGGAGTGACATTTGAAAACAGGTATTGGGGATGCCTGGGTGGCTCAGTGGTTGAGCGTCTGCCTTCTGCCCAGGGCATGATCCTGGAGTCCCGGGATCGAATCCTGCATCAGGATCCTTGCATGGAGCCCGCTTCTCCCTTTGCCTGTGTCTCTGCCTCTCTCTCTCTCTCTCTGAGTCTCTCATAAATAAATAAAAACAAAATATTTTTTAAAAAATGAAAACAGATATTGACCTTTTACATCATATACCTAAATGAAATCGTCATGTGGTAAACTTAGATATCTTACACTTTTATTTGTCAATTTTTCCTCCGTAAACATGGGGAAAAATAAAATAAAATAAGGATTCAGCCAGGATCAAGAATGTGAGAAAGGACAGCCAGCAAAATATGCATAATTATATATAATAAAATGCATTGGCAATCTTTTAACATACCGTTAAATATGTAGAAACAAAATATTACACATAATTTCACTATTTAAACATAATTACTGATAACCTAATAGCACACAAATGTATATTTAATACAATTTTTGCTTTTCCTGATCAAGAAAGCTATATATGTGTTCATCGTAGAAAATTTGAAAGATGCACAGAAATACAAAGAAAATAAATATTACCTACAATCACACATTACTGAAATAATTACTGTTCACTATAATTTTCTCCCAGAATTCTGTATATATATATATATATATATATATATATATATATATATATGCATTATTCAAAAACATAATTGGGGATGATAGTGTGTATCCTGGTGTTATTTTTTTGTTTACTATAATAAATAAAAAATCTTCACCAAGAGCTCCAGAACTTTGCCACTCCTCCCTAAACAAACACTTCACTGGATCTGCTCTAGTTCAAGTCTTAGATGGCCTCCATGTGGTTAAATCCAAAGTATGCTCTTCAGGCAATTTACAAAATCATTTCTCAGCACTAGCAAATCTCTATCTCTTGACACACTCTTATCTCTTGGCTTTGATGAGACAAGATCCTGTTTCTCTCCTACTGATTTTGCCATTCTTCCTCAGTCTACTTTGCAAAAAAAAAAAAAAAAAAGACCATTTAGGAGGCTCAAGATTTGGCGTATATTCTTGCTTTGTGTTGCCTCTTTAAGAAAAGTTCACTTCCTTTATAGCTTATTGACTCCTTTGTTGAATACTCTAGATTTTATTATGTAGATCAACCTTCTTTCAAAATCTGATTTTTCTGAAGATGACTTTCAATCTGCAATATTTTCAATAATATTTGCGCAAATATGGGATCATCTGTTTCTCATTTTCATGGGAAGGCAGGGGGCATATCACCAGGTCTTCTGAGAATGATCTGGATAATTAGAGAGCCATAACTCTTCATCCACTGAAGTCTAGACCAATACTGACCAATAGAACTTTTGGCAATGAAGGAAATATTTTACTCTGAGCTGACCAATAATGGTAGCCACTTAACACATGGGGCTACTGAGTATTTAAAAAATGACTAATGAGGCTAAAGAACGAAAAATTCTTTACTCATTTAATTTTGATTAATCTAAATTTCAACAGCTATACATGGTGAGCAGCTACTATATTGGAGAGCACAGCTCTAGACTGATGACACCTCAAAAGAAAGGACCTCATCCTCCTTTGAATCAGTTCACCAGAAGTTCGGTAATTGTCTCCTAGATTCCAGACACTGTGTAACAATTAGAGGAGTAAGGTGAGTGAGAGATGAAACCGGCCCTAAAAGAACATAGATAGTCCATCAAAAAGAGACAGAAGTAAACCATAATAATGTAATATGGAAAGTTCTATAACAGAAGGCCAAGTGAAAAACATGCAGAAGATCAGTTAATTAAATTCCCAACACCTAGCATAATTCCTGATATATAATACAGCCAGCTCTGCTATAACACTTGTTTCAAAAATGCAAATTTGTTCCAAGGAGGACATTATGCTAAGTGAAACAAGCCAGACATAGAAAGACAAATACTGCATGTTCTTACTTATGTACAGAAACTAAAAAAAGTCAAACTCATAGAAGCAGGGAATATAAAGGTGGAAGGGGCTGGTGAGCACGGGGCGGGGAGGGCGGGGGCTTTGGGAAGATGTTGGTCAAAGGTATAAATTTTCGGTTAGATGGGTAAGTTTGGGGAATTTAATGTCAACATGGTGACTATAGTTCATATACTGTATTTTATCCTAAAATTTGCTTAAAAGAGTTAGTCTTTTTTTTCAATTTTTAAAATATTTTATTTATTTGAAAGCAGGAGGGAGCGGTAGAGGAAGTAAGGAGAAGCAGACTCCCCACTGAGCAGGGAGCTCAATGAGGAGCTGGATCCCAGGACTCTGAGATTGTGACCTGAGCCAAAGGCAGACGCTTAACCTACTGAACCACTCAGGGGCCCTAAAGGAGTTAGTCTTAAATGTTCTCATCACAAAAAGAAAAAAAAAAAAATAGTACCTAAGTGAGGCAATGGATGTGTTAATTAACTTGTTTTATGATAATCATTTTACAATGTGTACATATATCAAATCATCACATTGTACACCTTAAATATATATGTAATTTTGATTTGTCATTTATACTTTAATCAGGCTGTAATCCTTCTCAGACCCACTTCCATAAACACACTTCACATATTTCTCAAGGTAGGGTGCCACATTTCTTAGAAAATATACTTTTAACCATATGAGTAAAGATGTTTTCTTCTCTTTCACGTGTTTTGTCTTTAATTAATGTATTCCTTTTATATTTTAGGAAATACTTTACTAATTTGAAGTCATAGAGCTCATTTTCCACATCTCCCTAAAATGTCATATTTTGCTTTTCACTTTTTGATCTTAGAAATCATCTGGAACTTATTTTAATGCATAGTATGAAGAAAGACCCTCATATTATTTGTATCGATATAGATAGCCTGTTATTTCAGTACCAATACTGAAGGGCCAGGATCTTCTCCTGATTTGTAATGTTTCTGCCCTATCCGATACCAAATTCCAAAGTTTGTGTGACTTCCTCTCTGTGCTCTCAATTCCCATCCACTAGTTCCTGTCTCTCTCAGCAACAGAATAGCACACTATTTAAATGATCATAGCTTTAGAATAAGTTCCAACATATGACGGGTGAACTTTTCTCCTCATTCTTCTCTTAAAATGTCTTTGGGTGCTTGGGTGGCTCAGTCGGTTAAGTGGATGATTTTTTATTTTGGCTCAGGTCATGATCTCAGGATCCTGGGATGGAGCTGCCTCAAGCTTTGTGCTCATCAGGGAGTCTGCTCAAGGATTCTCTTTCCCTCTCCCTCTGCCCCTCTCCCGGTTCACATGTGCTTGTGAGTGCTCTCTCTCAAACTCATAAATAAATAAATAAATAAATAAATAAATAAATAAATAAATCCTTTTTTTAAGTGTCATTGACGGGCAGCCCGTGTGGCTCAGTGGTTTAGTGCTGAGTTGTGATCCTGGGGGCCCGGATCCAGTCCCGCGTCAGGCTCCCTGCATGGGGACTGCTTCTCCCTCTGCCTGTGTCTCTGCCTCTCTCTCTCTCTCTCTCTCTCTCTCGCTCTGTGTCTCTCATGAATGAATAAATAAAATCTTTAAAAATAAATAAATAAAACAAAATGTCATTGACATTCTTGGCCTTTTGTTTTGTCAAACATATTTTAGGGGAAGCTGTCCAGTTTTTTTTTCAAAAGTGAACAATGAAACAATGAAAAGAGACCAATATTAAAAATCTCTAAGGGTTTTTAATAGAACTGCAATGAATTGATTCATTACTTTGGGAAAGATGACATTTTCATTAATCAGTGTTCTCCAGAGAAACAGAATCAATGGGATATATAGATATAGATACAGACATATAGATTTACTACAGGAATTGGCCCACCTGATAGGGAGGCGGAGAAGTGTTATGACCTACCATCTGCAAGCTGGAGAATCAGGAGAGCCAGTGATGTACTTTAGTCCAAATCTGAAGACCTGAGAACCAGGAGCTCTGATATCTGCAGGCAAGAGAAGATGGATGTTTCAGCTCAAGCAAAGAGAGCAAATTGGCACTTCCTCCACCTTTTTGTTCTATTCAGACCCGCAGGCACTGGATGATGCCTACACACACTGATGAGGGCCGTCTTCTTTACCCAGTCTTCCAATTCAATTGCTAATCTCTCCCAGACAGACACACATGGAAAAAAATGTCTTGCCAGATATCTGGGCGTGCCTCAGCCCAGGCAAGGGGATGCATGAAACTGACCATCACAACATCGTTTCAGTATTGAGAATTCCCATCTATAAACCCACTACATTTTTCCATGTATTTCCTCTTTTAGGTCTTTCAACAAAATTTAATAATTTTCTTTCCAAAGATCTTGCATATTATTAAATGTATGCACTATTATAATTTTGTTGCTGTTTTGAATGTTTTTTAATGACATTTTTCAATTTGATGTGTAAGAAATTTCTTTATTGCTGAAAATTGATTTTTTTTTCCCCTTTTTTATTTTCCCCTCCAGGTTTTTTTATTTCCTCTGCTATGTTAGTGCCAACTTCCCAAATGGAGACACACTATACAGCACTTCCTGGGCTTATTCAATTATAAATTCCATTTGAATGGAGACTATATATCGAATTCATTGCCTTTTTAAGAACAATTAGATGAGATAATGTCCATAAAGTGCATAGAATTAGAGTCAGATGAAAGATAAGATAAAATGCCAGTCAGGCTCTCTCCTCTGGGAGGCGAAGGTCTGCAGGAGAAGAGGGAAAGCTGGATCTCCACAGTTTCGATCATCTAATATCAATCAAAAGAATTGCACTCGTGGGCAGATGTATGGGGTAGGGAGGCACTGAGTTATTAACTATTTCAGTCAGTTCTGATTCCACTTTTGAGATAAAAGTGAATTTATCTGAAATTGAAAGAATATTAGGCCATGTGTACTCATGAAGAAGTAACAGGAAATAAGCACCCATCTCACAAATGGGTCAAAACGGGCAGGGGGTGAGTGCACACCTGGTGTGAAACCTCCAGATCCAGTATTTAAGGGCCCCTCGCAGAGGCAGTTATCAGACCTCCCTCGCCTCCCCGCCCTCGCCTCCCTGCTCACCTCCACAGAGTCCTGTCTACTGCCATCCTGGGTGCTGCACCTGCTGAGGTTGCAGTGGCTGTGGCCCCTGTGGCTGTGGCGGTGGGGGCAGTGCCAGAAGCAATGGCCTGCTGGCGGGCAGCTGGCCTCTCCCGGAGTGTGCCCAGATGGCACTTGCCTGTCGGTGAGACTCTCCTCCAACCTTCCCCGTTTGTCTTCCCACGACCTGGCAGTCAGTCCTGGCCCCTCAAGGGCTGGAAGCGGATACTCTCCTCTGTGTCACATCACAAATCGGGTAAATTCCAAAAAAGACCCTGCTATTGACGGGAGCAAAAGACCGATGAAAACAAGACACAGTCCAGCTCCTGGAGTCAATGCACATGCTGCACGAACCGAACACGGGATCATAGTTACGAATTTATTTTTGTTTTTCTGAAATCCTTTCCCTCAACCCCGATGCCTGCATGTCCTGTGCCATTCCCACGATATTCATATAGACCCAGCAGTTCTGTAAACCAAATGTGCAAACAGAATAATGTACCATAGGTTGATGGCTAAGATCTCTTTTTTTAATCTTTATTTGTTATCTTGCTATGAAAGGACCATTTCTGATCCATAAATCCATGCAAGCTAAATAAAGAAATCCTTGAGGCCATGTGGGTGGCTCAGTGGTTGAGCATCTGCCTTTGGCTGGGGTTGTGATCCCGGGGTCCCGGGATCGAGTCCCACATCGGGCTCCCTGCAGGGAGCCTGCTTCTCCCTCTGCTTGTGTCTCTGCCTCTTGCTCTGTGTGTCTCATAAATAGATAAATAAAATCTTTAAAAAAAAGAAAAGAAACCCTGTTGGGGAGAACATCCCCTAGTGTAGGAGTTGGGTCCTTTACAATCACAGGGCACTGGTCTTCATCACAGGCCAACACCCAGGGCTGCTCAAGCTCCAGAGGAATGAATAAGACCCTAGAGAAAGGATGTGCTAACCACAAGTCTTGCCTTAAGACCTATTTTCCAAAGAAAGGAATTGATGCGTCTTGCTCTATCATGTTTTGATGAACATGCCAATTCCCACGTATAGACCCTCAAAAGAATTGGATTTGCATGCCAGCCTCCACTCCAGGCAAGCAGCTCCGTCCCTGGGCATTGGTGAGCCCCTCTCATGGATGAAATTTTAATTTTCATCTTTAATCCCTGCCACAGACTATGTAGATATTGCTTTATTAATCTTTAGTTTGAATGCTCTCCTGCCTCCTAGGGGCACTCAGGATTGGGACTGGCTCCATTTCTGGTCATTGAAACTTGGCTTTCAGCTACCTGGCACCTGCTTGGGGGTTACCTGTGACCCAGAGGGCAAGGGGTATGGGCTGTAGTCTGAAAGCCCTCGGGAAGAGGCACTTCTCACCACACACTAGTTACTCTGTGCCTGACAGAGCAGGACCTTTCCTCTACTTTTGAGAATCGGAGGTGAAGAGATAGACCACAGCCATGCCCAGGGTTGTGCAGTAAAGATTTTTCCCTCTTCCTGCTGAGGTCACTTGGAATAGGAATTCCATCAGGAAGCCCAGAACTGGATATCTGCCTTTTCAGAAAAAGTATTTCATTTTGCTTTGAGGTTTGGTGTCCTTCGTGTTACCCTAAAGCCAGGGCAATGTGTCAAGATGCACAGTGTGGTATCAAGGTAACTCTGAAATAAAAATCCCTATGGGATATTCCTGAACATAAACTTTTTCTCTTTTTTTTCTTTATTAAAAGAGAAAAATCCATGAAGCCATTCCTTTCTCCAGTAAGAATCTTTCTCTCCCTGTTCACAGTCACAAACAGGTCTAGAGCAGCCTTATTTACACAACTTCAATGTCACCTCTCACCATCTAGGACACTCAGTTCTTTGAAATCAATGGGATTTTATTATTCTTCCCTAAAAGGCCTACAACTTGCCTTGGGTTGAAGGAGCATGATCCCAATTTGTGCTGTTATCGCTCTAGTAGAACAGCAGGTGTTTTACCCCAAATCCGCCTAACTCACCCCTGAAAAGGACATCTTAGGACAAATGTAATATACCTACCAATCTTCTTTAAGTCTTTCCATTTCAAATACCAATCGGAAGTATGTGGCCTTTGATGCAAAACGCTTATCACCGAGAATGATTTGTGGAAGAGTTCATGACCCGGTCATGCAAGCGCAGGCATTTAGCTCTTCCATAGAATGGCTCTGTGCTGGGATGGGTTGAGAGGCACTGAGAGCAGGATTGTATACAACTGCTGTCAAAGTTCACTGATGCCACATTAGGCCTGTACCTGAAAATTTCAGTCCCAGTTTCTTCATTCTTACTCTGGCATTTGTCTTAGAAATGGTGAAAATACTTTAATTTTGCATTTTTCAGCTTCTGAGAGCGATTCTTCACCTCATTTTCATGAGAACAAACAAAGTAAGCATGCAAAGTAGATCTAAGATGTTGACCAAGGATCTCCCCACCCTCCCCATAATGTTTCTGTGCATTCATGAGTGAGAAGATGAAGACTTTTGAAATCTCTGTGTGACATGGACATGAGGACCCCAATGACTCTAGCACGAATATACCTACCATGAGTGCCTGATTATTAAGACCCGGAAAGATTCTCCTCCTGTGTAACTAGGAGACTACAAGTCAAGCATAAAGAGAAAACAGTTATACAGTTGAAGAATTTAATTACTACACCTAGTAGATTTAAAAATTGGAAAGAATTAATCTACACCAACTTTGCAGCATGTCCTATATTTTGAGAGACTCAGTCATTTACCCTTAGACGAAGAACTTCCAAGTAATTCAGGCAAAAAATGTCCTGGGGCCTATTTTCTTTAGAAGGACTCAAGGTATAGAAAACCCATGCTCTCCTTTGTTGGTCCCAATGCACTATCACACCAGTACTTAATGTCTTCTATATCTACAACCGAAATCCACTCTACTTTACTATTTCTCCTTTCCCCTGGAGACCCAAGAGTAACATCCAGAAATCTGCTCCTCTAAAGTTTTTATAGACCTGAGGACAGCCATCAATCTTTTCCTTGTCGAATCTAACAACCCCAATATTTTTGCCTTGGGTGGAGTGAAGAATAAACTATATTCCATCTCAGACAGGGGCCCTGGCACCAGCAGCCTCAGCATCATAAGGGAACTTGTTAGAAATGCACATTTCAGAGAGTCTGGGGGTGGGCCCTGGAATCTGTGTTCTAACAAGTCCTCCTGGTTATTCTGAGGCATGTTCCAATTTGAGACTTTTTGACTGTGTCAATCTAGAGGAAGAAGCTAGTTTCCATTTGGAGTTGGAGTGTCATGCCATCATAATAGAGACCTCATTTGCTATTTGAATCCCATCTTTCTGGAGAAGATGTTTTAAAAGTAGAGAAGATTAAAAATTTTTTTGAATTTAAAAAAATAGAGAAGATAACTTTTTACTAATTTGCATCACCCGCTCACCTTTCGTATGCTTACTTTGCCTTGAGGATTTTCTTTCCATATCTTTTCTTAGACCCATGAGTCGATGAAGTCTATGATTTTGAAAGCAGCATCTTTTCTCACTATGGTTGCATCATCTGCTAAATTTGCACAAATATAACCCAAAATGCAGGGTTCCCTAATAATCACTCGGTGCTTCCAGGCTCACATCTCAATATATGTATTTCAACACATATACAATTTTTATATCAATAAATAATAACTTGGAACTCATTTAGTCAACTCTAATACCCAGTTTGGAGTTGGGAAGTGTGATCTCCCTAACAACACCAAGTGTTGAACATTTTTTTCATGATGTTGGTCAAATATACAATATGAAATAGGATAGCTGTCCTTGGATCACAGCTGCCAGTCAGGCTAAGCCAGGTGTGTTTACCCTTTTCTGTGACCAGTGCTGCCATCCTTTGAGTTACATATTTTGATATTAGTTCTTAGACTAGTAAGTGAAGAAAATAGAAGCATGTTATTACTGCAGGTACATTCGGTACTTTCCAACAAAATATAAAACTCAAAGAGAGTAAAGTAAATATAGCTTGTATGAACGTTCTCTCAGGCCACCTGCCTAATTCTAAATAGAGCCAAAGAGCAAAAAACAGCAAACACAAAGAGCAGAGTGATCGCCTGAACAACAGAATCCCTTTCCCTGGAAACCGTGCTCCCCTCTTCTCTGACACACACAGACTCGCAGTGAATCCCAACCAAACATCACAAGCTTCCATGGAGGTAGAGGTGGTCTAATTCTTACCCAGATGAAGATTCAAGAAAATCCGGATTGAAATCGTGTTTGGGAAATTGCAATTCCAGGATGCGTGATTCTCTTAGAGATTTATATTTGCTAAAAGGTGCAATCTTTTACCTGAGAACAGATGGCGGGGTGGGAAGAGGGGGAAGTAGAGCAAAAAATAAGCTACATGCTAACAACAACTAACAAAATACCTGTGGAAACAGATTTAAAACAATACCATGTAAAATCACTCCAGAGAAAATGACACTTAGATATAAATCTAGCAAAACATGCCACAGAATCTACATTCTTAGAGCAGGTTACGTAATGCAGATGGAAGAAATCCTAGTCGACCTAAATAAATGGAGAGATACATCAAGTTTGTGGCGTTTGAAGACTCAACATAGTGAAGATGCCAATCTCCCCCACCTCCAAACTGGTCTGTAGCTTTGATTCCAAAATCCCATCCAGGTGTTTTTTTAAAAATAGACAAGCTTATTCGAAAGTTCGTATAAAAAGGCACAGGACCAAAAGAGCTAAAACAATTCTGAAAAAGGACAGTAAAGTGAAAGGAATCACTTTATCTGACCCCCAGGATTATTATACAGACACAGAAATCAAGACAGTGTGGAACGGGAAGAGAAACAGACTTACAGATCCACAGAACAAGACTTAGGGATCCAGAAGAGGACCAACACCGACATGCCCAGTTGATTTTTGAAGAAGGAGCAAAAGCAATTCAGAATAGTCTTTTCAACAGATGCCCACTGGACCACTTGGACATCCATAACCAAAAGAAAAAAAGAATCTCAACCTGAACTTCATACCTTATACAAAAATTAACTCAAAATCAATCATGAGTTTAAAGGTAAAATATAGGGATGCCTGGGGGGCTCAGTGGTTGAGTGTCTGCCTTCAGTTCAGGTCGTGATCCCAGGGTCCTCGGATTGAGTCCCCTCGTGAAACCTGCTTCTCCCTCTGCCTGTGTCTCTGCCTCTCTGTGTGTTTCTCACAAATAAACAAACAAAATCCTTAAAAATAAAGAAATAAAGGTAAAATACAAAGCTATAAATTTTTTAGGGAATAAAAGGACATTTTTAGAAACTAGAGCAAGGTGGGGGTTCTTTGACTTAACAGCAAACCATAAAAGGAAAATCGATTAGTCAGGCCTTGGCCAAATTAAAGTATTTGCTCTGCAAAAGGCCTGCTTGACAAGATGAGAAGACAAGTGATGCACTGAGAGAAAACAGGCGCAAGCCCTGTATTCAGCAAGGGACCTGTTTCAGAATATGTAAAGAACACTCAGCGGTAAAAGAAAACAACCAATTAGAAAACGAACGGGAGACGTGAACATACTTTTTTCACCAAAGAGGATTACAGATGGCAAGTGAACACACGGAAAGGGGCTCAACAGTAATTTTTGAAGTTCCTAAAACTGAAAGGCATCCTCAAAAAAACCCTTTTTACTTATAGCTCCTTCTTCATAAAAAATATATATTTTATCAATATGTAAAACATCTAACATCAATAGATATATTAAAATATAAGTTTGATATGTGACTTTAAAATTTACTCCTTATCACATATTTCAAAATTTATGCTTATGAACATAGACTAATTACTATTATTATTTGGCTTTATGCATTGAAGTAGTCATGATTTTGAACTAATAAAAACTACTCATCTTAATAACATGCCATATGTTATGGACTGAATTGTATTCACTCAAAATTGATATGCTAATGCCCTAACCCCCAAAGTGACTATATTTGGAAACAGGGCCTTTAAGGAGATAAAATTAAATGAGATTATAAAGTTGGGACTTTAAAAAAAAAAAAAAAAAAGGAAAGGGGCTCAATAACCACAGCCCATTGGGGAAATGCAAATTAAAACCACAGGGAGCTACCACTACCTACCTACGAGAATGGCTAAAACACGAAATAGCGCTAACACCAAAAGCTGGTGAAGATGCTGAGAAACTGGATCGCTCACACTTTGTTAGCACGAATGTCAAATGGCATAGCCGTTCTGGAGAACTTTGGGCAGTCTCTCACAAAGCTAAGGTGTAGTCAAAGCATTCAGCACGTGCACTCTGGGGCAGCTAGCTCTCCCAGAGAAACGAAAACTCAGGTTCACAAATGTTCATAGCCTCTTCATTCATAGGAGCCCCAAACTGAAAAAGGTTTCAGCTTGTCATTCAACAGGTGAACAGCTAAACGATGGCACGTGCCTCGCCCTGGAACATGCGAAACGTTGGATGATCTCACCAGAATCATGCTGAGGGAAGAAAGCCTGTCTCAAAAGGGTCCCTACCGGATAATTCCATTTATATAATATTCTCGAGCTGCCTGGAGTCCAGGGACAGAGCACAGGGGAGGGGTTAGTAGGGGTTAAGCCAGGGGAAGCGGCTGGGTGCGATGCCTCGTGATGGAAGTGATCTGGATCTTCGCTGTGCTGTGGCCCCACGAGTCTCCACGCGTCATAACACTGCTCGGGTGTTCACAGGTGCAGACGAGCGTGTGCAGAACTGGTGAAAGCTGCCCACAGCCCCCCTACTGTGTCTCAGCTGTGGGATCCAACCGGAGTTGTGCAGGGTGTGACTACTGGGGAAACTGGGGGGGGTGGAGGGGGTGCCGGACTCTCGCCAGCATTCCTTACACGTGCCCACGAACAGACAACCATCTCCCAATAACATTAAAAAAAAAAAAAAACTGCTAGAAACACTTTGGATTAATATGGCATCAGGGCACAAAAATAAAAAAATTAAATTAAATAAAAATAATATATAGCATCAGGAGGAATGGGATTCCCCAGCTCCCCCGTGTTCAGCTCCTCCCTGGTCACTGGTCGGCCGCTCCCAGCCCGGACCGGCCGCCCTGTCTCCCGGGCCTCCCTTCCCCTTGCACGTGTGCATCCTCTTGCTCTTCTGCAAACGTGCATCTCTTCCTCCAGCACCGCCAGCCCCGGGACCAGGCACCGGGTCCCTTTTCTGAGCTCCCCGGGTAATCCCCCCACCCTGTGGCTCCTGCCTCACTCTTCCCCCGGCTGCACCCCATCTTCTGCACAGCAGCCAGGGTCTGGACCACAGGACCTGCCTGCCGACCCCCCACCCAAGGGGGCTCCCTTTACCCTCGGGGTTTGTCGGAACCCCTTAGCCCAGCTCAGCAGGTGCCGCGGGGCCCTCCTCTGGCCCCTTCATCGGCCTCGCCACCTCCCCGCCGCTCTTGCTTTCTTCCCGAATCTCAAATACAGGCAGCCTGTCTCCGCCTCAATACCTCTGCCCTCACTCTTTCTTCTGCCTGGGATTTTTTTTTTCCCCCAAATCTTTGCACAACAGACTGCTGCCTAATCTCCAGTCCTGAACTTCAACCTCACGGCCTCAAAGTCATCTGCACGGGTCCCCGCAGCTCCTAGGTTAGTTATGTTGTCGGTGAACCCCCAAGTTTTGCTGGCTAGTTGGCCCTTATTCATTTCTCTCTCCCCACCCCCCACCATGAGAGCTGAACCCCCTCCGCTCATCTACACCCTCGGGGCTGCGATCCCGCTGCTCATGGCAGTGCCAGGCACATGACTCGGCAAATGCCCGCTGAATACATAAAAGGAAGCTCTGTGAGCCTCTCTCTGCCCATCTCTCCTCTCCCCAGGTCACAGTCGTCTCTCCCTCACCCGGGGGGGCACCTGCTTCTTACGCGATCTTATTGGCGCATTGATGCAGACACGCACAAGCCTGTTTACAAGACCTTGAAGTTTCTGAGGTCGGGAACCGTGTGCTCGGGGCTGCATTCCAGGCTCCCTCACCGTACAAGGCATCCATTAATATTTGATGAATGAATGACCTCATCATCCTCTTTGCAGGGGTTGACACCAGGTGGTCACATCACCAACAATCCACTTAAAGCCGTTTACAAGACCGGTGGTGATGGGTATTGACTGTGCCTTCTGTGGGGCGAGCGGGTCAGGCACGGAAGACCTGACGCTTCCCTCCTCCTTCAAGTCCACGACTGTGCCACGTCATTAAGCTTTTGGCCAAAGACCTGTTTCACAGAAAACACACACAAAAAAGGAGCAAAGCCGCCAAACCTAAAGCCCAGTTGTATCATCTAGAAATATTTTGAACGGAAACACTTTTCCAGAAGGCACATCACCTAAAGCAGCAGAGAAGAGAAATACATAATAACATACACCATAATAACAATACACCAAATTTCATCCAAATTCAAATCAGTGGTTTGCATAAGGGGTGTTCAAGTGGCCTCTGGGGACTACTAAGCTTCTGGGAGGTAACCGAAGTGGAGGATGGAACCTTGGAGAATAAAGTCATCCTAAAAGCAGACATGGCTTTTTAAAATCCATGCTATTATAAGATCACGTTAATCATCTTTTAAAGACACATTTATATAAGGGAAGGGAGAAGAAATGTGTGGGAAATATCAGAAAGGGGGACAGAACGTAAAGACTGCTAACTCTGGGAAATGAACTAGGGGTGGTAGAAGGGGAGGAGGGCGGGGGGTGGGAATGAATGGGTGACGGGCACTGGGGGTTATTCTGTGTGTTGGTAAATTGAACACCCTAAAAAATAAATTAAAAAAAAAGACACATTTAAACGATCCCCCAATTCATCTAGAGCTTTATTGTCATTGTGGCTTTTATGGTTTGTTATAAAAATGTATAATTAGATACAAGCAAAACTGAGCTACCCCCCCCCCCAATATAAGCCAAATAAAAGAAAACCTTTGGGGTGAAGTACCTAAAATGTCTGATCTTTGTGGATGTTGCATAATACCCTCGATCCACGTGTCTCAACTAGTTTTCAACAGGCTGGAACCTCAACCCCCAGAGAGAGGCCTTGCTCCCCGGCTGCCTCCCACCCAGTCCACACCTGCAGGCCACGCTGCCCCCAGCCACTAGCCCCGGGGCTCGGTGCCTTTGTTCAATTCACCCACCAGCCTCTTGATCCCGGGACACAAAGTTTTGCCAGCAGGAGCGAGACAAGAACCGAGTGACACACCTAATTCCCTGGGACCCAACGTCTTCAAAACGGCTTTTAACTATTTTTCAAGGAGGATGTTAGTGAATATTCTTTCCCCTTTGAGTGATTCTGACACAGGACAGAATAAAGAATTAGAAACTAAGAGCCATTGAAGGGAACATAAAACAGGTGTCTGGGAAACATTGCTAACCCACCAGGAGCCAGCAGGTAAGACCAAAAT
The DNA here is from genome assembly GCF_003254725.2 of Canis lupus dingo. Lineage (NCBI taxonomy): Eukaryota > Metazoa > Chordata > Mammalia > Carnivora > Canidae > Canis > Canis lupus. The sequence goes on along the minus strand of NC_064267.1, from coordinate 40,429,683 downwards.
CTCATCAAACGCTTCTCGGTGAGAGCCATAGGATATGGGGCTGAGTATTTTTACCCAGAAATAACCAGCGCTGTAACTGTTCATTACAATGAACTGTAGGAATGTAGGGTGGGAGGCTATGGTTACCATTGGCAGCTCCATGAAACTTTTCGAACTGGAGGTCACAAAAGAGCCTGGGTGTTGGAAGGTTGATGAACTAGAATGAGTCAAGAGGGCGTGAGAGATGGAAGACGTTGGGACTGGAGAGCTCAAACCGGGAATGGCATAGAGAGAAAACCCCAGGGGCAAGTGGCCACAGTCACTCTTTGTCTTTTCCTTAACATGGGAATTGATGCCTTGGAACAAGCATTGAGGGGGAGCGGGGGGACAGTGTGATCTGGTGTTGTCCATACCACTGGCCAGCCCTCTGCCTATCCATGAGTCATTGAACCTCTCTGAACAGCCTTTCTTCCCTGTAAACAGTGGCTCAGACACCCCCCCCATGGGTCCCGTGAGCGCTGACATTCTTTAGTGATGATTCAGAATGGTCCGTTTTAACTAGACAGTCTTTCCCAGATACGTGCTTCTTTAGGGAAATACTCATTTGTCTAAAGAGTGTGAAAGGAGTTATTTTTATTGGATCTGAATTAAAGTTCTCATTCTTATTTGATGTGTACAATTAATGTGTGGACTTATTTCAATTAAATTTCTTTTCATGGGAATCCCTGGGTGGCGCAGTGGTTTAGCGCCTGCCTTTGGCTCAGGGTGTGATCCTGGAGACCCGGGATCGAGTCCCACGTCCCCACGTCGGGCTCCCGGTGCATGGAGCCTGCCTCTCCCTCTGCCTGTGTCTCTGCCTCTCTCTCTCTCTCTCTCTCTGTGTCTATCATAAATAAAAATTAAAAAAAATTCTTTTCATGATGAGAGGCTAAGGAGGTAATGCTAAAATTGTAATTTAAATTAATATAAGCATATAGACCCAATTTTCTTTCTTTCTCTTTCTTCTTTTTCTTTCTTTTTCTTCTTTTTCTTTTTTTTTTAGATTTTATTTATTCATAAGAGACACAGAGAGAGGCAGAGACATAGGCAGAGGGAGAAGCAGGTTCATTGCGCGGGGCCCAATGAGGGACTCGATCCCAGGACCCCGGGATCACGACCCGAGCCAAAGGCATATGCCTAGCCACTGAGCCATCCAGGTGGCCCCAAATTTTATTCTTAAAAATTAGGTCAGACCGAAAAGAAATTTTAGACCCTGAACAAGTAAAAACTTGAAACTAGAGCAGTGATGATCACAATAAGGATAAGAGCTAACACCTATGGGGCACATGCATACATCAATCTAAGTTAATTCTGATGATAGTCCTGAAGGATCAATATCACGATCCACATTTTACAAATGGAGAATCATTCAAGGAAATTAAATAAGCTGCCAAAGGGGCAGGGCTTTCTGAGGAGGGGAACCGGAAATAGAATCCAGATGTGAGGAATTCTACAGCTCATGTTCTTGGTTACCTTGCTGCGAACCCCAGCAGAGTCTCGGGAACGGTGGGTTGCAGAACAAGGACAAACGACACTGGGGTTGACTAGATGTCTTTATGTATTTTAGCAGTGACTACTGGCCTTGTTCATTCTCTCTGGATATAGAAGACCGATTTATCAAGGTCTATTTGAAGGACAACTAAATTTTTTCTTGACTTGAGCAATGTCAGTGCTCCATCATGTTAAAAGTAGCACATAAAAGTAACTATCAGGCTCTTTCTAAACTGGAGATGGGGCCATTTTCCATTTGCACCCAGGCTGGTCCATCCCTTCTCTTACTGCCACTTGTACTTCCTCTCCCTCCTCCCATGGCGTCTCAACCCATACCTGACATGGTGGTAATCGGATGCTTTCACTGCAGAAACATCCCATCCAGTTTCTTCATCCATGCTGTCCTGGTGTCCTATGTGAAATCTTAGAATGATCATTAACAAATGATCCCATTAGGAGTAGGCCACTCATAGCACATCACTTGAGCAAATGGATAATATTTGGTAAGTGGCTGATGGCTTCCCTCCAGGGGAAGCTGTAGAATCACCAGCAGGGAAAGCAGCCACATCCCCGGGAAATGAGTCATAGGGACCCAGTTTTATCACCCCTGGGAAATGAGTCAAAGGAATTCAATTTAGGATAACGTATGTATTTAGTTCACTTGTCTAATTGCTCAAAGGAGAAAAAAATGAGTGCCTCGGAGGCACTGATCTGGTGCTGTGGATTCAGATGAAGTCCTCTAGTCCATTAGGGAGGTTGCTTATTTGTATGACTTATCCATACATAGCTTTTGCTTTTTTCAATTTTTAATGGAGATATAATTCACCTACCATACAATCTACCTTTTAAAGTATACGATGGTTTTTAGTTTATCCATAAAATTCACTATTTAAGGTCAGAACATTTTTATCACCCTGAAAAAGAAACTCTACACCCATTAGTGGTCATTTCCCGTTCCCATTCCTCCCTCCTCCTAGTCCCGGTAACCCTACTCTACTCTCCATCTCTGTGGATTTCCCTGAACACTTCATCTAAATGAATCATAAATAGGTGGCCTTTCGTGTCTCAATTAGTTCACTTAGCATAATGTTGCCAAGGTCCATCCATGTTACAGCACTAATCAGTCCTTCATTCCTTCCTATGGCTGAAAATGCTTCCATTGCCTGGTTAGGCCACATTTTATTCACCCATTTATCAGTTGAGACATTTTGGGCGGTGTCTACTTTTTGGCTATTATGAATAATGCTGTGATGAACATCTGTGTACAAATCTTTGTGCAGACATGTTTTGCATCATTTTAAATTTCCACCAGAAGTAGATGAGGGTGTGTTTCTTCCCATCCTCGCCAACACTTACCATTCTTTTTTTTTTTTTTTTTAAATCACAGCCAAACCGGTAAGTGTGAAGTAGCATCTCATTTTGGGTTTGATTTGTGTATATATATATCCCTGATGACTGACGATGTTGCACATTTTTCCCATATGGTTATTGGCCATTTGTATATATTCACTGGAGATATGTCTGCTCTGCTCAGATCTTTTGCTCATGGTTTAGTTGGGTTGTCTTCCTTTTTGTCAGATTTTAAGAGTTGCTCCAGTTTAAAATACAGAAAGGAATGCTGTACACTTTATGTTAGCCTTTAAAATACAGGTTTGGAACTCACATATAAGCATATTTTTGTTCTTTCAAGTTCAGCAATTTTTTTACAAATTGACATTTAGGAAATTCAGTTCTAGCCACAGTTATCATCAAAAGGTAAGACATGCTAAAAGCCCTACCAACTCTTAAATAGATAGTAACAAAGAAAAAGTGCCAATGAACTTAGATTTTATTGTAGGAAAATAATTTCTCAACTGCCATGATAGCCAGTCACCTGCCAAGCTCTTCACTTGTAAACTGTCCACATGACTTTTTCCAATGATAAGCAATTAGAGAAAATTCTGTTATAGCTGCCTGAACTAAGATTATACACATACATTGAACCACAGGTCATTAAATTGGGAAATTTATTGGGAAAACAAGATTTTAAATACCTAAATTGTGTTCTATAATAGATATGCAATAATTTACTAAACATCCCAGCTTGCATTAATACAAATATTTTAATAAAATATCCTTATACACAAATCGGTGTGTACATATAGTGTTACCTTTTGTAAGATTTCCAGGAATAGGCTTACTGGGATTGATCTCCTCAAGATTCTTACTTCCTATTACCAAAGTCCCTTCCAAGAGATTTTTTTTTTAAAGATTTTATTTATTTATTCATGAGAGACACAGAGGGAGAGAGAGAGGCAGACACAGGCAGAGGGAGAAGCAGGCTCCATGCAGGGAGCCCAAGGCGGGACTAGACCTCGGGACTCCAGGACCACACCCTGGGCTGAAGGCAGCAATAAACCGCTGAGCCATCCAGGGACCACCCCCCCCCCCCCAAGAGATTTTGCCAAGTTTGCACTTTTACATCAGGGTGTGGTCATCTTGCTTGATCTTTACTGATGGGGAATTTTTAAGTAGTCTTTAGTATTGCTATAAGCAGAAGATGGTATCTCACTGTCTAAATTTTATTTAAACTGCTAGAGAAGCTATTATTCCAAGTCCTATTTGCTGGTTCTAGTTCCTTTGGGGTGGGGGGTCAAGGGGACTTGTCTATTCACATCCTTAGTGTGTTTCTTAATTATTTAGTAAAGGAACATTTTTTCCTATTTGGAATATATTCATTGTTCAAGATCTATTCCAGAGATTAGTTTATGGGACTGCAGTTGAGCAAAGATGCTGAAAGTTGGTTCATGACTAGAGAACACGAACAGCCTAAAGGTCCCCCGGGGCAGTGGGCCAACTGTAGCCTCCTGGCCTGGCTCTGTAAGTTGTGTCACTAGCACACAGCCCAGCTCGCCCATTTATATAGGGCTGCTTCGGCTCTGCTGAGAGTGTGTGCCCAGCAGGTGGGGACGGGAGACTATTTGGCCTACAAAGTCTAAATATGTACTATCTGGTCATTTAAGAGAAGTGTGCAGACTCCTCACCTACAGAACTAGTAAAGAAATTTATGGTCTGACTAAAGGAGACAGTTATTTCCATCATTAAAAATGACTTTATATACCACTAATGATGGGGAAGGAGAATTTTCAATTATTAAAATGTAAAAGTAGATACACTATTTACATAAATTGTATACCAACCCCCCCCCCCAAAAAAAAAACCCCAACCAAACAAAACCCCACCCCCATTATAATTCTACCCCGAATGCGGATACTGGTGATCTCAGGGTGATGAAGTTATTCTTCGGAGGGCGAGGGGTTCTTTTCAAGTTGTCTTCAGTGAGATTTTACTTTTGTGAAAATGCAAATAATTCATCTATGAAGTAACTGCTTTTAAATTTTCAAAGGTAAAAAAAGATATTTCAAAGGTAAATGGTTAGGGTACATGAAAAGATGGTTACATCATTTCTTGAAGACCATCGTAGGAACCACTGCCCCTCTTTGGGCAGCAGAGGAGGTGCCACACACAGGATCCCCATCCTTTCCACCAGTGTTCTTCTGGGCTAACTGCTCCAACGTGGACTGGCATGGTTCAGCTGTCTCCACCAAGAAACACCTCCAGTGTCCTTAGGTGCTTCTGTTCTGTCATCTGCAGAGCCTTCTTCCCTTTCCAGTGACCGGCTTCGGTGACAGTGAAAACGGTGTCCTTCAAATTCCCCTCACCCACAATACCCGCCGAAGAGAATGGCTTGCCTCTTACACACACACCTTTGAGAGCATCGCCTGATGCCTTTGTGTTTTGAGGTCAACACTGGTACATGACTTTACCAATTCTTTTTTCAGTAGATAAAATACCCTCTGCCCCGACTCCTAATTCTGAGAAACAATGAAAACGGAGTATGTTTGAACGGGAACTGAATCCAAATGTGCTTTTACATAATTTTTGGTGAGTTTTTCTTAATCTCCCTTCTTAAAATTCTCTAGGGCAATTTTAGCATAACTAACTTATACAGATTTAAAAAGCTAGATGCAAAAATTATTTCTCTTAACATAGATAGGACCTAAATCAGAGCATCTCGATCTCTTCAACGTGTACAAATGTTACAATGCAGATGCTGACCTATTACCGGGGGCTGAGATTCTGCATGGCTGACAAGTTCCCAGGCAACATGAAGGCTATAGGCCCCCAGGCCACACTCAGAGTAGGAAATGACCATGATCGTCTGTAACACAATAGGTGCAATACAGATGTTGTAGAGAAGTCCAAATTACTACTGCTTTGCAAAGGGAAGTATTTGCAACAAGTGTTTCTACACAGACACACACCCCCACACACCATCTTTCAGTCTAATGCTCTAATGCCCTGGGGACAAACTGGCCCAAGTGTTCCTAACAGCTGCTTTTCTAGCAGTATGAAATACCCACAACCCAACCTCCTCTTCCTCCTGCTTCCTTTGCTTCTTCTCAACCTTACCCCAGTCTTAAATCCTATTCTTTCAAAGGCTACCACTCCTTCACTGTCTACATTATGCAGGGTTGAATCTTTTCCTACTCTCCGGAGCCCCTTTCCCTGCCCTTATTTGCACCCATCAGACCTCCCCTGGACCCCTCCTTGGCACCCCCAACCCCCATCTAGATGGTCAGTTCCTTCAGGGGATTGTAAAGTGGTTCTGAGCACCTGCTGCAAGTCAGAGCTGGGTTCAAAGCTCAGTTCTGCTACTCACTGTACCTGAGCAAGGAAACCACCAACTCTAAGCCTGTTTTGTCTTGTAAAATACGACCTATATATAAAGTTGTGAGGATTACAGAAAACAATGTTTAAAAATCATTCAGCAATGTGGCACCAGAATAGCATTAAATGGGAGCTACCATGACAAGGACATAAAGTATTCAGTGTATTTTACATGGGTTTTTCTCACACATCACTTAAAAAGTCAAAATTGTTATGCATTTTAAAGACATTATTTCTAAATAGGAGAAACTCAAAATATTGGAAGTTTCTGAATGGCCCAGGATTGGCAAGTTCCTCCATTCTGAAATTCCAATAGTTGACTTGGGATGTTGGATATCTTATCTGGAAGATGTGGCAATTCCTCACTTCTCTCTTTGAGAGCTACCGAAACATGTTTAGTAACTGAAAATAAGGCTTGAAAGGAACTGTACTGTTCTAAAATCATAACTAATGTCTTCTATAAATACACAATATCCTTCTGTGATAATTTCATGGAAACTTAGTCTGAAATTTTATTTATAACTGTAAAGACTTTAATGTTTAAAATTCTAGGATTACACAGAATTTTATTTAGTTCTTTCAAAACCTTAAAAATTACTGTAGAAGAGCATACAGCAGAGATAACATTTAAAGACAGAATGATCAAGAAACTTCCAGAACTGGTAAAAACAGCAACCCAGACTCGAGGCCCATCAAATTCCAGGCACAAAATAAACACTTATATCCAGACACACCACAGCAAAACTAATACATCCCACAAAATAGCCATTTCTGCATGTAGCAAAAGCAGGTAAGGGAGAAAAGAGCTCGTGAGCCAGTTCCACTAGGGGATCTGAATAAGTAATCCTCTTCTGATCTAAAAAAACCCCAAACATTATGGAATTAGAAGGAATTTTAGCAGTATTGTAGACTTGAAATCCCATTACAAATGAGGTTATTCATTCTAAATGACATCATTAGCATTAGAAAGGTTCTCCTTCGTGTCTCTGTAATCCCCCAACACAGAATGTGATGAATAAAAATATAAATTTAGGTGACCTAATTAATATTTTTAAATTAACTTTTAAAACAATCCATATGTGAGAAAATGCAACTAGGAAATCCTGGGGAAAATCAACTTCACCAGGAATCAAAGAAAGGAAAATAAGATGAGGCATTATTTCATATCCCTTAAATTAGCAATCATTAAAAAGAATTCCCTCTGGCAACTGGATACTGAAGTGAAAATGGGCCACATGCCTTTCTGGTATTTGTAAAAATTAAATCAATCCCTTTAAATAGCAATTTAGTTGAGAGGATAAAACGTTAATTCTTATAAGCCATTTGTGTGATTTTGTAAGAATTTATTCCAAGACATAACACAAATGAAAAGTTATACACAGCAAGGTATTCAGTTTACATTAAATTATGAAAAATGATAAATGACCCAGATACATACAATTGCTCACTCAACAACTCCATTTCTAAGAAAACATGGTGCCCTAAGTGTGTAAAAGTGTATGTAAAATTTCCAATGTTGGAAAATTAGAAGCAATCTCAATGTTCAGCATTGGGATGCAAACCCCAAATAATGAAACATCATTGGCAGATAATGTAGATCTGTTTGAAAGAAACCCATGATATACTGAGGAAAAGATTACAAAATAGTGAGCATAGCATGATTCCACTGAGGAAGAGGTCTTTATATTTACTTATACATGGTACAGAATCCAGAAGTACTTAATATATCTACAGAGTATAGTTTAAAAAATAATTTTCCATATTTTCAGATTCCTTACAATAAGCCTATTACTTTTACAAGCAGGAAAAAATAGTAAATGTATTTCCAGTTTGGAAGAACATAGTTATGTGGGGAAAGTATCTTAAAAATTAACTGGCTAGGACTACAATGCAAGATCTGCTATGGGCAAGGAGCAAATATGGACGGGAAAAATAAAAATCCAAAACTAGATGACCTAGGATAAGAAGACTTTTTTTTTTTTTTTCACTTTCATTAATGTTAGCAAAATAGGTTGTTTCTTTAAAAATTCACTTATTAAAATTGCTGGAACCAGAAGCTTCAAAGCATGAATATAGGAGAGAATGAATTCTTAAGTCAGAGAGAATTCTACTGCTGCCACTTTCTAGATAACCATCATCTTGGCCAAACACCACCTAAATATCAACTTTTCTATCACTAATACTGCCCGGAAAGTTGTTGTGACTGCTAAATTATAGCAATTACATGAGATGCAGGTCACAAAACTGCTAATTAACAGACAGTGGCCAAAAAAACTAAACTGTATGATGTTGACACCTGGTATTTTTGATCTGTAAAAACACCCAATTTTGAGCTATTATTCTGAAACATTTAATTTCAATTGCCAAGGCTAATTGCTCTCTAATTTAAACATGTGTTCCAATGACTGAGGGGAATTTTACTTCATCATTTGGAAGAGGTCTCATTTTAAAGTTGAGAAACCGGAAGGATCTAAATTAGAGGCCTGAATGCCAGTTAATGGCAGAACTTAAGATTTGAATGCGGGAAATTGGACTCTAGGTTCTTCTACCAGAGCCCCAATCAAGTTCAGTAAAAACTGTCAGCATACCATTTAAGCGGAAGAAAAAGGGGGGAAAAAGAAGTAATCTTTGCTCATTAAATGAGACTAAAATAAACATTAGTTTTCCCGTGGGAGAAGAGGAAGTATTTCTGGTGGTCATGGTGGAAATAAGGATTCTAAGGAGAGTAAATTTTCTTCTGGGTTCTGGTGATAGTTATTAACAAAAATGATTTAAACAGAAATGTATAGGATAATCAGGATGGATACAGATAATAGTGATGGCTACCACAAAGACTGGCATGTAAAAAACTGGGTGGTAGTTTACCATTTACCGGTTAGATGTTCTATAGGTCATGGAGTGAGTAAAACCCAATTACAGTAAATCTGTCTTAAAATCAAGCTAGGTCAACATGTATCTCAAGAAAAAAACATCTTTAAGGGGCAAAAAAAAAAAAAAAAAGGTATTGGAAACTCAGTAAAAACACATCGTTTAAAAAAAGTTTCATAATGTAAAAAGTAGACAAAAAAAGTGAAAAATGTTACTAATGTATAATTAATGGAATAGAAAAGATGAAGATGGAATCAGATGCATGAGCTGTTTTACAGAAAATAATGTTATGTGACAATTAAAGAGGCTATTCTCAGATGGTACACAAATTGAGAAGTCTTTATTTTGAAAAAATTCTTCCAACAATATTTTACAATGAACAAAAACTCAATAACCATATTTACCTACTATACTAAAAGGTTTCAGATATGAATACTGAAATCAGCCTGTTACTTTTTTGTCCAACACTTAAAACCACCTCCTGCTTTAAGACTGGTCTTCATAAATGTTGGCATATCAAATACATCTTCCAAGGCATATTAAATTTGCCTTCCTGGCTAAAAGGATCTTTCTTTCTTTTTCTTTCAGACTTCTCCACAAGTCCTCTCCCTCTCCATGCTTAGCCTGAAGGTGCTGCAGTACCTTCCCTATCAGCTGGGAGAGCTGATATGGGCCCTCATAAACAATTTCAGGAAGCACATCCTGTCTTGACTAATGGTAAATGCATGTTAAGAAATCCTCTGGGCTCTAGTCTTTTTGAGGAATAAGAATCATAACTTGAAGTTATTACCCAAATCTTTTCTAAGGCAAAGGGAACTAATTTTGAAGAATAAAGTACACGGCTGTGCCAAAATAGTTTGCCATAGTAAATCTATACCTTTTCTTCTTAAATATAAGGTATATTTCTAAGCTAATGTCGATAAGGAAAGGTGCAACACCAACAAGCAGTAACAGGAAATGGCCCCAAAGCGCACTTTTAAAAACTTCCAGAGTCATGGGTAGGGACAACAGAAAAATTAAAGTGCAAAATGGGTATGAACTTGCAAAACCTTTCAATGAGCTGACTGAAAACCTTCGAAGTTCAATTAAAAAGCACAGGATTTTTCAGCTATCTTAAGATAGTCAATTTGAAGGATCCCCCAACCCCCCCCCCCCCCACACACACACCTTAACTGGAAGAATTTCCCTAAATAGAAGCATAAGATAATAAACAGCTGGTGAGCCTCAAAATTGGATGAGGTCTGTTTTATTGAGTTTCCAGTCAGGCAGAGTCAAGACTTAATTCTTCATATATGCACAAGGATGTTCTCAATTTAATTGTTTTTAGTAGAAAAATCTATACAAATACTCTTCAAAAGGAACATCCATATAATGAAATCCTGCAGCCATTAAAATAATGAGTTAGAGTTGGATGTGCTAATATGTAAAGATAACCAAGTTAAATAAAAAGAACCAAGTTACAAAATTGTACATTTAAAATAAGGGACGACAGCAAGAGGAGTATATATGTATACAGAGGCATATAAAATAAATGATAACATTTCTGAAAGACTGTACAAGAATACAAGAAACTATATTCCCCTGGGGCGTGGGAAAGAAGTCACAGGAAGGAGACAAGACATAATTTTTCACTTTACACCTTTTATATATTGCATAATTTTTAAAAATCGTAAGTACGTATTATTTTATAACATATATAAAAAGTTAAAGTCTTTAAAAAACCTGATTGTACCCACAGCATTCTATGAAACACTGACTGTATAACATCAGTTTACAATCCTTTGCTTCCTTTTATTTAATGGTCAATGAGTCAAAATTAGAAGGCTCCTTGGGTGTGTGCTTCCTCTCTCTCTCTCCACTCAAGATTATGGGAAAATTTAGAGTTGAGTTTAAATCTTAACTCTCATTGATTAAACTGTAGCTTGGATGACACCTAATGAAGATTCCAGAGAACCAACGACAAAATTAACCAATGAACATTTTAATCACTAATTAAAATATCTTATCCAAGATCACTTCTCCTTTTTACAAGAGCCTGAGTCACAACATTTCTCTTTTCATTACTCCACAGTCCTTTGAGTTGGACAAGCAGATTTCAAAAATACATTTAAACACATGTTGAATTCTAATCTAAGGCCATAAAATCGGCAGAATACATAGATGCTACAAGTTTGAAAAGGAACACGTTCTTAGCAAAAGTCTTCATTTAAAAGTAATACCATAAATTCAAATCCTACAGGATTCCAAAATCAGAACAATGAGGTGGCATAAGAGCCCTCTTACCTAGACACGGGATTTGCCAATTGGAAGATCTTAAACAAACATCTGAATGTTTGAGGTTAAGAAAATTGGGATTGGTAGATTAGTGGCCACCTTAAGAGTGCATGCTTTAACGCTATTCAAAATCCAAGTTTTTAAAACACTGTGCTGGTCAAACAAAACAAAACTACAGACAGAATTCAAAGTATCTGTCATGGTAGTGTGTTGCAAGCCCTACCATTAGCACAATAACTGGACTTTTTAATAGCAGGGTTTACAATCCTTGAGTCTTTCTCACCTCAGTGCTCTGTCCACTTCTAAAAGTGATTTAGTGTCCAAATACTTGCAGAATTAATATAAAACAAAAAGCTCTTCAAATATTGGATACAATCACCAATAAATTTAATGAACAAGTTGTGGAATTTTGAGCACTGCGCTGGAGCTGGCATGCAAAGGCTTGGGAGCCAGGTGCACATCTCTTTCTAACTCCAAGTTAAATGACATCAGATTGATAGGTGACATCAGCCTTAGTGAGAGTCTTTATACAACAAATATCAGTTAATAGTACAAAGCAGGGCACTTTTTCATGAGAGAAAAAGAGTCTCATTAGCACAACATTAAGAATTACATCTTGGTCATATATTCACTTATCCAAATATACAATGCAAAATTTTAATGATATTATAATGTTTAAAAATATACAAAGAAAAATTTAACTAATGAGGACAAATTCCATACAATAGGCTAATTTAACACAAATTTTAATAATGGCCTCCTTTGGAAAGTAACCTTTAAAACTGCCTAGGGCATAAACGGTATCAATCAAAGTTGGAATGTTTCACAAAACAGGAATCATTATGATACTTCAGATGCCGCTTTAGTTTAAAACAAGCTCCCCTAATTACCCCATTAATTAATTTGTAAAGTTTAAATAAAAGCCTAGTGAATAAACTGTACTGATTTCATCAAATTATGAATGGAACTCAAATAACTAAGTTTTATTAGGGACAGGAGAATTTTTAAGACTTTTCAAAAAGGCTACTTACACATAAATGTGACAGCTGTTCAATCCAACAGTGAAATATGTGCTCCCCAGAGCAAAAGCTGTCATTAGCTTAACCTCCCTATGCCTCCTCGCCTTCTTTCATCCTTCAAGTATGCATCTACTTTAAGGACTGTATTATACATGAAAAGCACTTAGCAAGCATCTCATACATTTAAAGGGCTTAATCAACTATACCCCATAATACCACCACATTACTCTGAAGTCATTACTTTTTAAAAAACATATCTTCACAATGGTCTCCTAGAGATTAATTTTCTGATAGAAGTCTGAGACTGCCGGTGGAGGCCAAAGATGAGAGGAGTCTCTCTGAACACAAGTTCAGTGAAGGAGCACAAACAGATGGACAAAGGCCCAAGAAGCAAGGCAGAAGGTCTGCCTGGGGATGGAACAGTATTACCTCAAAAAAGCATATTTTACAGTATGCCAATAAGAGGGGCAAAGAAGCCAGTTTGTGGTAACTATTGTAAACTATCTTTTAAAGTCACTTCCAAAGAATTTTGAAACATTTTGTTTAAATGAGAAGCAACAGTTTCTCCTTAAAAATGAACACTGTATAAAAAGACACTGGTGGGAAAACCACAGCAAACCTCTTTCTCAAGAAGTAAACACATTCCTTTAATTGTAATAGCAGATTTTCTGAAGGGTAGGGATTTTAGTTAGAAGAATCCATTTTTCATTTAAAAGATTCAACTACAGCTAAAATTATTAACTATAAACAGCAGATAAGAAACTATTCATTTTGAACTTTTCTTCTGCAAAATATTTTTTTCACTTTTAAAATAGCTATTTGATAGCTATTAAACAATGACACAATTTCAAAGTGGTTGGAATAGTAAACAATTCCAAAATAAACATCAATAACCATGCATCAGGTCCTGATACCCTTGAAGGACTATTCACTAATGTCATCATTATTAAAATAATTTCAAATAAAAATAGAAGAGCCCAAAAACAGTATTAAAAATGTCTGCAGTTTCAACTCAACTTTCCATTTTTCCCACCAAGCAAAAGAAACTACTTGGAAGTTCAAGGAGCAGCAGGTTTACCCTAACCACACACTATTATTTTGGAAAATAGAAATTTGAAGTGTAGTGCAGTGGTTTTCAAAGTGTGGTCAGAGGACCTCAGAGAGTCTCCAAAAGCCAAGTGTCAAAACTATTTTCATAATACTACTAAGATGTCAATGGTCGGTCTCCCTCATGTGTTCACAAGTACGCAGTAGAGTTTCCCAGTGCCCACATGACATGTAATAGAAAATAACTGCAATGCCCAAGCAGCAGGAGAGTCTCCCTGCTTCTCAAGCCGGTGCTACAGGGATGTGCAAAACATAAAACAATTTTCTTCTTAATTAGTTGTTTTTGGAAGACAACTAGTTTTTATTAAAAAATTGCATTTACGTTAACATGCAATGGGTTTATTACTGTTATATTTAAATGAATGAACACGTTTTTTAAGTATCTCAGTATTAATTTCTAATACAGTTATTACTGAGAGATACAAGCTACATAAACAAAAGCTCTTTGGGCATCTTCAATAATTTAAAAGCTATGGTCCTGAGACCAAAATGTTTGAGAACTGTTAGTGCTGTCATACAAAAGCAGCCAGTTATTCTTCTCTCCATTTCCCCAACTTCCAGGAACTGTACCAAAGAAGGTGTGTGCTGGGAGCTAGGGCAAAGCACTGAGGCGCTTCTTCAAATTTATACAAGGAATTATTTTAAGGAAGAAGGTGATTGCCTAATCTCTACTGTCACAAAAATGAGAATAAAATATGCCTTTAAACTGTATCAACGATGTTTGCCACTCTAAAAGAAATTTCTTTCGAGAGCAAAGACAGGAGAGAAGATCCCATTCAACCAGTAAGCAAGAAAACTTGAAGGTCTTCAAGCCCTATCACTTTTAAGGATTTCCTCCTGTTAGGTACTCAACACACTTCTGATGGGTCTATACAGAACCAAAAGCAAATCTGAATATAAAAGTCTAACAGAAGTGGATTTAAATCCACATTAAAGCTGGATCACTTTTTCAATTTTATAAACACTCATTTAAATCAGTAAGAGTTCTTATTTAATTATAAACTTCAAGATTTACCCAGAAAAAAAATAGTCTTTAAAATTATTTTAATAACAGCTGTTTAATTTACTTATTTCTTAGATGGAAAGAAAGCCTGGTACGTTATTTGGGTAATGGCCTACAGTTATATAGCATAACTTTGTACACATGAATTGATTGGGACCCAATATAATCTAAAACACAGAAATTCAAAGACATCTCTTAAGTATTCCCTCCGTGAAAAAGGGGCAAGAGGGAGACCCCCAAACTGTACTTCAAGTATACACACACACCCCTAAACTTTTGTAGCATTCATTCAATTTTAAGAGAAGAAGCATAATGTCCAAAAAGGGGCAGAGATTTCCCTGTCTTCTTGCTCATCAAAATAGTTAAAATAAACCACACACTGAGCTGGAGATGCAATGGACAGCAATGCTTTAACAAGTCTGGGAAGCTACACAGACTTTAAGATTGTGTAACAACTCATGTAGTCACCACTGGAAAAGGTATTCAACACAAAATGTTTGAAGAAACTGATGTTCATTTTTTTTTAATAACAAAGCTTTTAAAAAAATGTTTAATCATTGTAAAGATAAAACTTTTCAAACATGTATTACATATTTGTATATGTAATTTTACCTTTTCTTGATGACACAGAGTCATAGTACCAGACTATTATCAGAACATGATGTAATACTGATGTCTTCTAGGCTGGCCTGGCTGTCCTTATACTAAATGGTCGATGGTTTTTCATGCTTTTTCTATCTCCTTCCAAACCATCACATCTGAACTGCTAGGGCTGGCAAATCAAATAATCAAAATTTCACATAAAAACAAACATACAGAGACTTTGTGACTTATGTGGGCTGCTTAAAGACATTTAAAAACTATTCCAAGTTTCTCACTTGTGTTCTGTTTTAAGGAGACTGCTAGATCACGTCTTGATGAATGAGGCATTACTGTACATAAATACTTAAACAAGTTCATCTGACTATTAACAAAAAGATATAACTAAACATTAGTATCACTGTCTTTTTAAACAAAGTATTCTATAACTTTAAGGTAACACTGGGTTCCAGTTTGTTTCCCCCCAGAAATGAACATAAATAAAAGTCCTATTTCAATAATGTTTGTCCAAACAAAGGAAAAAAAAAAAAACTGAGGTGCAATCATGTCACAGTTAATGCATGTCTGCTTCCAATACATTCAAAGACAATATTTTTGTTTAAAAATCAATAGTTAAAATAGGACTTCTGCAGTCTGAGAGTTCAAGATATTTAAAAAAATTTGTAAATACACATACATGCAAATTCTCATATATACAAATTTTCACAAAATTAAGAAGTTGCAAAGAAATTAGAAGGATTATGGTGACTCTGACAAGCTACATTTAAATGCTTTACCACTGACATATTCCTGAATATAGCAGTCATGGTAGTTTTAATAAATTTTCTACATGGCCTTTTTATAAAATTTTCTCTTTTAGACATAAAAGTCACTAGAAGTCTTCTGAAATTCTAATTTAAGAATTCAAGATGTTCTCAATTCACTACTCGTATTTTAAGGCCACTTTGGTAAAGGCATTGCAGCAAGAACACAAAAACAATAGCATATTTTCTAATATTTATTTTTTTCACCTGCAAACTGTAGCAAAACATGATCAGCTGTATTATGCAGACAGGTATCCCTCTACATTTTTAAAGAATTTAGGTATGTATAAATAGAAGAGCTCTTTAGAAAGGAAAAATTCAAGAATGAATAAAACCTTCCAATTTTGACTTTGTAACTTTCCAGTAGCAATGGTTAAAATGATTTTAGGTCATTCATTCCAAGATATATGACAGCACCTTAAAAGTGGCTGATCTATTTCCCCAGTAACATTTCTCACATAACAGTGTGTTAAAGTTACAAATACTGATATGCACAAATAGCTAATTTCTAAGAAAAATATGTACAGTACTGCAGCATAATGAATGTGGTATCTGCAATAACTTAATATTAGCCAATTTTTAATATACATGATACCGCTACCTTTTACTGCCAATTCACAGGTTAAAAGTTGTTACTGGAGCCCTCTGTTTTGCACATATTACCTGGTGTTTAATACACAATGCAGGCTTTTTAAAGACTTCTCTTGTGTTTAAAGCTAAGATCAGTGAAACAAGACAACAGTGCAAGAGGCGGAGAGATGTAACGTGACCACGTCAAAGTTCGTTCCAGTAAAGTGTCTATATAAGGCTATAAGAAAGGATTGGTTGATGAGCTTCCTGTTGGAAATTGTCCTGTTGGTGCACCGGTCTAAAGGAAAACATAAGACAAAATAAATAGACAAGTAAAAGTGATATATGTGGGAAATTTTGAAAATATCAAACTTTCATTAAATTTTATTTAAACAATATTTAGATTAGAAATTATTTTATAATGATTGGCAATCATTTATTCATTAGTGTTATTAGCAACATAATATGATAAAATTATTAGGTGTCAGGAACTGTTTTATGGCCTTTAATATCTATTATTTCATATAATTCTGGAAAAAGAATCTAAGAAAGGACTTAGCCCTTAAGAAAATCATTTATGATTCAAACCAAATCTCTAACTCCAAGCTCTTTTCACACATTCACTAAATCTATAGCCTCTAACTCCAAGCTCTTTTCACACATTCACTAAATCTTTAGACTAAAACATTATTTGGACAAGAGAGCAGACAAGTTTCATGCTATACAAAAGCTTATTTATTGTCAGTGCTTTGATTTGTAACTGATTAACATGCATGTGCATTGTCTTTTTACATCAAAAACGGATCGTACATGATGGCTGCCTCAATCTGTAAAATCTTACACTGTCTCATCAGAAGAGCAAAGAGCATCTAGGAAAGTCATATCTTGCTTTCCCCAATTTGAAAATAACACACAACAGCTTGTAAAGTGCTTAAAATTGCATCTCACTTACCATAAAAGGATTACTAGATACTCCAGCAGCTGCAACTTGACCAAAAGGGGTCACCACTGGCTTTGTTTGCCCAAATGCTGCAAAACTTGCACCTTGTTAAAACAGAACCACCAATTATAACCCATACCTTTCAGAAACAATCTGATGCTTGTAGAGCCTCATAAGGAGTTTCAGAGAAATTCCTACCAGAGCGACAATAAAATATCGATGTTAAATTGTTGAGTCTCATGCTTTCTCAAATACCAGAGACAAACTTTCCTCTGGCATATGTAAAGGAGCTTTCATATAGCTTTCTCAGAAATGGTTAATTCTGATTTGTTTCAGCTACGTAAGCTGCTGACATTCAAAGGATGGAATTAATGATGAGCCTGTGACTATTTGAAAGGGGCTGAGAACAAAACACAAAGGCTTCATGTGAACAGCACAAATTCCTTAGGAAATATTGTATCATTATGGCTCTGCCATGGGCCTTATTTCCAGATTTTTTTTATCTAACCACAGACATTAAAAAATAGATATGCAACTGTAATTTAAGAATAATCTTCAAATCTATGGAGGATTTGCAACATCCACAATAGTTTTCTGATGCAAAACAAAAAAATACTCAAGATCTACAAGGTTTCTTTTTAAAATTTAGAGGCGTATTAGAACATGCAAGAGAAATTAATAAGAAAAACACTCGAGGAAGGCCTGGGTGGCTCAGTCAGTTAAGCATCCAACTCTTGGTCTCGGCTCAGGTCATGATCTCATGAGTTGTGATTTCATGGTTGGTGAGACTGAGTGTCTCCTCTGGTTCCACTCTTAACAGGCATCCGTTTGAAGATTCTCTCCCTCTGCTCTGCCCCAACTCATTACACAAGCTCTGTCTGTCTCTTTCTAATAAATAAATAAATCTTTAAAAAACAGAAAAAAGATAAGAAAAGACACACATTCTAAGAAAGGGCACTCTTTAGAGAGTATCGGATTCCTCCTAAGTCTATAACCTGGTCACAAAAACTTAACCAAATCATTCAGTTTTCTAAGGCCCAAATCATAAAAGGTATCTGTTTTGGGGTAGTAAACGTTTAGCAGATAACGCCACAGCATTCTCTGAACAAGCCTTTCAGTCCAAACATAAAACATTATCATAAAGGATATCTGAAGTGGACAAACAGCTAAGCCAAGTGTCAGATCTTACCATTGGGCTGTTGAGAAAAAGCTGTCTGTTGAGGGAAAGTTGCTTGGGCTGGGAAGGCAGGCTGCTGGAAGCTGCCACTGAAGCTGGTGGGAAGACTATAGGGAGCAGGAGTCCCGAAGCCCGCGGGCATGCTCATGGAGGCGGTGCCAAAGGTTGCAGCTGACAGGAGAAAGCAAGAGCTGATCACCGACACAGGAACAAGCAGGCTTTGCTCCTCATACCACATACTACTGAATGATTTCACTTGAAAAACATTACATTGTACACTAAAGGCACTTTAATTTCCAAAACACTAAGTTAATAGTAAGTTTTAGCACTATGCAGTTTAACACAATCTATAAAATGTTCTCCTAAAACCCAATGTCCAGAATGACACTAATAAAGCTATCATTTGAAATAATAAAACTTCTCGGGACACCTGGGTGGCTCAGCAGTTGAGCGTCTGCCTTTGGCTCGGGGCATGATCCCAGAGTCCTGGGATCGAGTCCCGCATCAGGCTCTCTGCATGGAGCCTGCTTCTCCTCCCTCTTCCTATGTCTCTGCCTTCTCTGTGCCTCTCATGAATAAATAAAAAAGGAGAAGGAAAAAAAGGAAAGGGAAGGGAAGGGAAGGGAAGGGAAGGGAAGGGAAGGGAAGGGAAGGGGAAAGAGAAAGAGAAAGAAAGAGAAAGAGAAAGAGAAGAAAGAGAAAGAAAGAGAAACAACTTCTCAAAGTAATTTAAAAATCTAAACAGCAGTCAAGCTTTTAAATCCCATCATCAACCAAGTCATATGTATACTAATATACATTGCTTTTAATTTTGTTTTGCTATATACAGTATAAGAGCTAAAAATGGAATTTTATCCACTAAGTTATGTATGTTATGTATAAGTTAAGTATGTTCCTAACAAAAAAGTTTCAAAACCTCTAAAAATAGTTCACTGAAAATAACAACACTTATAGGAGAAATAGGGTTTTAGAAGCGGGTCTCCCAAAACCTATGCAGCTTCGTAACCAATGCAGCTTTGTAACCAGAGCCCAAAAAGGGGCCAGGGTGGGAGAGGACTTTCCCTAATAAAACTACTAACACAATTAAAAGAACATGTGAGGTTCCTAATACATCAATTCGAAAAGAAATATATGGACCACCATATCTTGTTTGACAAACAGATAGACTGCTTTGGATAAGGGGTTTAAGATTAGGACTGCTGAATTATAGAGATTAGGCAAAATGCATAAAGATTGAAAAGGTAGTGAAATAAGCATTCTTAGAAAAAAATAGATGCAGGGTAAATGGGCAGTGTGATCAATACTGCACTGAAATCAGTGTGTGAACAACCACTACACATGTGGTACACTGCCATCATTCCCCCACTTATGAATTAATTATAAACTAATTTGCGTTATAGAAACATGTTGTAGGGGTGCCTGGGTGGCTCAGTCAGTTAGGTGTCCAACTCCTGATTTCTGCTCAGGTCATGATCTCAGGGTTTTGAGACTGAGTCCCACATTGTGCTCTGTGCTCTGTGCAAGACCTGCTTAATATTCTCTCTCTGCCACTCCCCTACCCCTCTGTCTTAAACAAAAAAGAATGTAGTAGCAAAACAGTATTACTTATTGCTAGTAAGTATTAAAAACAGAACCATCTGAATATATGTTCTAGAAAAAGTCCCAGTAAATTAAGAGCCAATAATGGTGCTTTTAACTCAGAATACTAGCAATTATAATAGTGAAATATTGTTGGCATGCTATCAAAAACATGATAATTAACTGAATTTCTTGATTTAAAATTTTTTTTTTTAATTTATCAACAATCTCTGATTCAAGGCACAGGAATTAACACTGAAAATGTTACACAAATTATATATTTTTTTTTCACAAATTATATTTTACTTAAAAAAAACAAACAACTGAAAGTCATGTTATAGATACTACCCAAAGTATGATCAGAGGAAAAAAGAGTAGTAATCCTCATAATCCTATTGTTTATAATCTACAGTGCATTTTTTCTCAAAGAACCTAGTTAGAATGCTAAATTTTTTGAAATTACAATTGGTGAGAAAACAAGAGAAACAAGCCACTAGGAAGCAAGTCAATTAAAGAATAAGAAGCACACTGCAAGGGTAACAGAAGGGTTTCATAACAGACAACAATGCACTGACAGACTTTGACAAATCACTTTTTAAGAAAGCACTAAGAAGCGAAACTCGTATACAGTTAAGCAAAACCAAACTCCATGGAATAATGTGGTAAAATGGTTTGGTATATCGAAAGTGTCAAAGTACTATGAATTCAAACTCAAGAAAAATAATCAAAAAGGCTATTAACATTCTAATGTGACCATGGAGGTAAGCGATAATGCTTTTCAGCATTAAAGCACAAATCACCACAATCTTCACATAACTTTAAATAGAATGTAATACCGATGCCGCACATCCATGCCCACTCCATTGTTAAACATGGAAAAAACTTAATTCCACATGCAGGGATCCAGAACACTAGCAGAAGCTTCCACAAGCAGCTAGACAAATTGCCACACAAATCTAGATACAGTTGTGGCCACCTACCAAAATGAGCGTGAGGAAACACTTGAGAATGCATTGCTCCAGAAAGGCCTTATGGAAAGCCATAAAGAGACCAATGTCAATTAGCTTACGGATAACTATTGTCAGAATAAAAGTAAATTTGTTTTGTTAAAAAGTCCTAAAATTAGAACATACTGTTATAAGGTGGGTAGCATAGGAATACATAATAAAAACACATCCACAAAGTCTTTTAATTTCAATGATATTCATGACACTAATATTTAACCTGTTTGAAATAAAGGGGAAATTAGAATAATAAATACCAGTGAAATAAACACCAAATGAAAAAACCCTTTATGAAGCCCATTTTTAAATAAACACTAACATCTTTTTCATGTCAAAATACAACTATGCCCATAAAAAGATTCTGTAGGCCTCATGAGTTACATTAAAATATGCTGTTCATAGGATTATCTAAAATGACCTAGAATCCACCTTTTGCATCTAAAAAGTCAAATCTTGGCAGAGAGGACCTTAATGATGTCTGATTGTTTTATTTACAACTCTGTACACTAACTAGAAATAGAGAACTCAAGTGAACTAATTAAGTATGATCAGAGGAAAATTATTCAGTGTAGATCATTAGAAAGGTGAGTGCAACTTTCAGTTTACAATGTAATGGCTGAAAAGAGTAAAGAAAAATGCATCTTGTGCAAATCTTACCTGGCATAACTGAGGTCAGAGAGGTGTTACATATAAATACATGTAATGAACAGAAAACAAATTTAGGTTTTTAATTACTAGAAACTTTTTGTTTTAACCACCCGGAGTGGAAAGGTTTCTAAAGTATATGTCCATGTATTTTAAATTAGAATACTTAACCAATTAAATGTGGGAAAACAGCGATTGAGAGCTAAGAGTGGTTGGTTACGAGTCTTGGTTCTGTCATCTTCTAACTACAGGTTATTTAACAACCACAAGCTTCCGTTTCCTCATCTACAAACAGGGGGCAGAGAGCAGGGATAAAAGTACCTATTTGACAAAGCTGCCACAAAGGTAAATTTAACAATAATTTTTTAAAAAGTGCTCTAAGTTGTTTGCTAACAACTTTAAAAGATGTGTACTTAAAAGATACATCAGTACTGTGTTCTGAATCCAACAAAAGGGTAACTGAGTGAGAAGGGTTCTATAAATTAGGTCACTGTATATTTATCTCTTTTCTTAAAACTTCTAAGTCTCTTAAAAAATCCTGCACTAATAATAAAGGTTAAACTCTTTATAGCAGTGTTTCTCATATACATTTGGGCATAGAACCCTTTTCCATGGAGTATTTGATACCATCTTAAGAGATATGCTCTACAAAATATACTTTGGTAAAAACTAACCTTTAGTCAAGAGTGACAGTGAACCAGTGTTAACTACTATAATGATGATAATGATGACAATGATGCCCTCTCAAGCTCTAGTCCTGGATTGCTATAAAAATTTTTTAGGCCTTTTAAACAGCTTTTTTAGATATAACCCACATTTCACACTATCTGTTCACTTAACGTATAGAACTCAAGGACTTCTATCATATTCCCAGAGTTGTAGAACCATCATCACAATCAAACTGTAGAACCTTTTCATCCCTGCCCAGGAAAATTCCATACCTCTCAACTGTCATCTCCCTCCCACCTCCCCTCCCTTCCATCTCTACAGACGTGATCATTCTGGACAGCCACCTTACAAATGGAATCACAGGTTCTATGTTATACTGTGACTAGCTTCCTTTAGTTAGCTTAGTGTCTTCAAAGGTCATCCATGTTGTAGCATGCATCAGGACTTCATTAATTTTAATTACCAAACAAATTCCATTGTATGATTATAACACATTTAATTTATCCATTCATCAGTTGATGAACATATTGGGTTGTTTCCACTTTTTGGCTATTATGAATAATGTTGCTATAAACATTGTTATCAGTTTTTACATAGATGCACATTTTCATTCCTCTTAGGTGTATATTCCTACTGAGTACAGTAAGTGGAACCTGTGGGAACAGTGCTGGTTTAAAAGAGTTCTGGGTGCAAATATTAAATTAGTCATTAATTAATTTTGAAAGTTTAAGACAAACCCATCAAATTGGTCTCCACCTGGGTAATACAACAAGGATACTGACCTAGATGCTACTAGGAATTTTTCATCTCTACATTTCTATTAACTTTATCTTCTTGGGGGTTAAAAAAAAAATCTTTAAAATCATTCATTCATTCAAATGAAGTTAGGTAAATAAAGACTATTCATTCCATAGCAAAGGAGAGATTTAAGAATTATAAGAGAATTTCATAGTAATTGAAAATTGTTATTAACTCTGTTAGATTTAAAATCTCAAAAACTCTGTAAAAAAGAATGCTATTATAGAATCCTAAAATAAAAAAGGTCTTAGGCCATATTGGCTAATATCCTAATGAAGGTTTCTATGTAACATGGTAAAAAACAAACAAACAAAAAAAGCCCCAAAGCTTTATAAATGCGTAAGAAAAATTATTATTAAAGTATGTATTTAGGAAAGAAATGTAGCAGTAAAATGTAGTAAATTTTGCACAGAACTATCATGAAATGCCCTCTTTCAAAAGCTACCTCAAATGGAATAAAATATCTAAAAGCAACAAAAAGTATTTCCTAAAGAATATTAATTTGGACATTGGAAATTCCTAAGCATAGTATGTTTATCAAAATACTGTTCATATTTCAATATTAATAGAAACAGATGTAGTTAACATTTACTTTTAAGCATTTCTATTACAACTTAAATGAAGGTGATCAATGTGATAAATCGAAAACATTTTTTACCTTGAAATAAAAATTTATGAACACAGATTTACCTTTCAATAAATTCTGTCTAGCCTAATATTAAAGATTACCTTGTAACACCTGAACATACATCATACCTTCTATATGCATGTACATCCTATGTAGAACCTTAACTTTAAAGACTTGGATACTCTACATAAAATAAGCAAAAAAAGCCCTTAACTCTATATGACAAAACCAACTTGTGGAGGTACACTCATGAAAGGAAAGTAAGAGGAAAGACTTGGCAACTATGTAGATTAATGCAAAGACCATGCACACTGATTTGTATCATCTAAATTCTCACAAAGACCCTGCCAGTAAAATATTGTTCACATTCTATAGAAAGGCTGACAATAAGGCTCAGACAAGTTAGATCAATACAAGCTTAGTCAAGGTACAATCTGAGTTTCCATCCTTCAATTGTCAGGTAGGGTTATAACAGCTATGAAAACTGTAACTATCTTGCAAACAAGTTTTTAAACACTCAACAAATGTTAGTACATCCTCCAATTAACATATAAAAAGATACCTTAGGTTTACTTCCCATGTAAATACTAAATCACAATTTGAACACAAGTCTGGCGGTACCCAAAACATATTCACTTAACTTTTCTGAGCCTCACTTCCCTCAGCTGTCAACATGTATTTGATAAGAGTTAAGAGGACTAAATGAGACAATGTACAGAACCCTATGTGCTCAGAGACATTTTACATATTCATTCCATCAAGTCAAAATAACTGCTAAGAAATAGAAATGCTATATATATTGTTAAGTGATGAATATTTCTATCGAAACACAACAGAAATTAATACAATCACTGATCAGGTACACTTGAACTAAAACAAACTATTTTTAAAAAATTATGTGTGAAATTAAAATACTTATTAAACAACTATTATGCGAGATACAAATTATGACTGAAGACATTTATATAGGAGGAAAGTTATAGTTTCAAACTTCTACTACCACAGTTCCTAATCTTGCCAATGACACAGATTTACTAATAATTACCAATTCTTAAGGCAATCATTATGTTACAAGCACCTTACTCTTTCAAGATTTCACATCAATATATGCTCTATGCTTAAGGCTTTAGTTCTAAAATTATTTGGACACGTACACAAAAACAAAGCTGGCCAACTTTAAACCTAATGGGTATCAGGCCATACCACATACACTTGGTGACACCCCAAGGTACTGTCCAACAGTTCTAGTGTTCAGGGTGATAGAAAAAGGAGAGGATTAAAAAATTATCAAGAGAAAAGACTCAAATATTATACCCCAAATCAAATCAGGTTTGCACAACTTAAAACATGTGAACACCCAGAAGAGAGAAGCACTAGAAAGGACAGGATTGCTAAGACCTCCTGTAATGAAGCTCATTTGTTCCTCGCCATCTCATGAAGAGGAAAACACAAAACAAAACAAAACAAAACAAAACAAAAAAACCTTCTCATAAATTTTTCCTATTAAGCTTGAATGAGTAATAACCAGTAATTCCAAAACCAGACCACCAAATGAGTCAGAATTACTGTGTTCAAAAGTCCTGTTTCAGTCACAAAGTGGCTGTCTCGCCTACATGCTTGGGCTTCCTCACCTGAAGAATGAAAGCTGTGACTGAGCAGTGGGGGCCGCTAGACAACTTCTAGGGTCCCTCTCAAATATGAAAGTCCAGGATTTTATAAACTTTCAGCTAGTGTACGTCTTTATGGACAAACTCTTCCATCCACTTCCCATTCACTACAGTAAAAAAGAAAAACTTTATTTTCTGATATTCTTCCTGTGGTATCTTTGCAATAAACACCTTTCCCAAAGTCTTCTGTGCTATAATCTCTATTTCTTACCTGTCGCTCCTCTGGCATTGGTCTGAAATGGATTTGTAGAAGATGCCACAGAAGGACCAGCAGCAGCAACAAATGGATTTGTGGAAGGCGTAGCTTTAAAAAATTACAAAATACACTATAAAATCCTAAAATATTTGTATTCAATTATTAAAAATATTTGTTCATACACTTATGAAGATAGAAAATTAGAGCTTAAAAAAAAAGAAAATTAGAGCTTTATGATAATAAACTGTTGCTTTGATAGACTTCCAGTACTTCTAAGAAAATGCAATACAATACAATATACCTGCATTTACACCAGAAACACATACCTCCAAATGGAGCAGGCACACTTGAAGACGCAGGCTGTGTCTGTGCAGAAGCACCCACTGGCACTGTTCCAAAAACATTGCTGAAAACAAATATAGAAAGAGGTCTTTTCAGTTTCTTTTTTTTTTAAAGCTTTTTTTTAAAGCTATTTATATCCTAGCAGTTCTTAAACTTTATGTCTCAGGATTCATTTACATTTTGTAAAGTTACTTAGAACCCCCGCAAAGAGTCTTTGTGTAAATATACTGTATACTAACACTATGTATAGTACAGAAATTAAAAACAGAAGTTTTTAAAAATTTCATTCTTTTAAAATTAACCATAAAGCCATTACATGCTAACGTTAAGTAGCATTTTTATGAAAAAGAACTATACTTCCTAAAACCAAAGGAACTTAAGAGTCACAATATTTTTGCAAATCCCTTCAATGGCTGCCTTAATAGAAAATCAGTCTGTTGTGGTATGTTGTTTAGGTTAAAGCACAAGAAGAAAAACTGCTCTCATAGACATTTAGCTGAAAAAACTAGGAGAATCTGAATAGTTTTTTCAGGTTAATTTTGAGTACTTCCCTTGATATCATACTCAAAATCACAGTGATAAGTTCACTAAAGGTTAGCTGCAAAATGGGATCTGAAATCGTATCAATGAACTCCTTTGCGCTCTATTGAAGTAACATCTACTAATCTATCTAGCACTTTAAATGAATCTTTTACTCATTTTATAGCATTTGGAAAATATCTGATGCAAATCTTCCAAATGTCAACAATTTCCTAATGCAAAACTAAAAAATTTATACTCATAATATCACCACTCATCAGAAACATGTGAAGCTGTCATGCTCATGGTGGAGTCAATAAATTTTCTAAATTTCTAGTATTTGCTCAGAAGTGTCAATGTTATCAGTTATTTTCCTTAAAGTGACAGACTTAAATATTTCATTTTTGAGAAGATGTCTACCAAATATCCAAATTTGAATAACCATGGAATACCAGTCTTACTTTTAAGGAAAACCAATGTTCCACAAGACCAGTGGCTGGTTCATTCTATGACTCAACCACACAAGCTGACTTTCCTCAAGCCAGCCACCATACTTTAATATGCAACAGAAACTACTTGATACATGCCTTATTTGAACACATATAAAGAAGACATTATTTAAGGGTCAAGATAGAATAAAATTAAGTTTTTTAAAAAAGATTTATTTTAGAGAGAGAATGGGGGAGGGGGGGCGGATAATCTCTCCCTGCCAAGCTCAGTGCCAAACACGAACCGGATCCCACACTCCTGAGGATCACGACCCAAGCTGAAAACAAGAGTTGGACACTTAACGGACTCAGCCACCCAGGTGCCCCAATAAAATTAATTTTCTTTACTGTTTCATTAAAAATATTTGTATGAATATGTAAATAAGTCATGGGGAAGTAATGTACAGCATGGCGTCATGAAGTAGTCATATGTAGTCAATAATATTGTAGTGCATACTTGAAGTTATAAAGAGTAAATCCTAAAACTGAGCTCTGTATGGGGACAGACAATAACTACATTGACGGGATCATTTCACAACGTACACAAACATCATCAAATCATTATGTTGTACACCAGAAATTGATGTTATATACCAATTACACCTCAATAAAAAAATTAAAAAGAATATTCCTAAGAAAAACTAAATCAAGACTATCACAAGTAAAGCTGAAAGTATGGTGGTAAGAAATATAACGACTATTAGATGACTACTAGTACAGTTTGGTGTCGTGGCCTTAATTTGTGACAAAGTACTGGAAGGTCTGTACTCGCTACTGTTTCTGTGCCATCGATACAAATGTCAAATACTGAAAACACAAATAACCTATCAGAATTATTATGACCACAGTTTTAACTTTAAAGACTCCCTGAAAGCGTCTCAGGGTATCCCAAATGTTCCAAGGACCACACTGTGTGGACCACTAATATACTGTAATATAATTTCAACAAACCATTTGTTATGTATACCTACGTTTCCAGACTCTATGGTCACCTTGCTATAGCTCACTATTATGTATGTCTAACACAATCTTAATGAAACAAAATATACATTAATACTCTAAACTTTATTCTTTGGATTCAACTTTTCCTATTTGGCACACAGAAAATCAAGTACTGGATAATCCAAGTAGTTGATGTTACAATCCTCCCATTTCTCCCTAGAAAAAGTGCTGAAGGGAAACAAAAACCTAGTCAGATAACAAAAGAAGAGACAATCTGCAGGATGGAAAACAAAACGATGGACAAAGCACTCTATGATAAGTCACCTGTACTTCTAGATCTGTTTCCTTCAGAAATGTAGAAGTTACAACTATAAGAGTTTTTAAAGATCTATTGCTCTTAAAATGTGTTAAGACTTCCCGCTGCTAAGAATTCCCTCACACCAGTTATATCTGAACACAGTTCACGGATATGTCTATGTGTTAATACCAGCAGGACACTGACGAGATACAGAACTGGATCTTGGGTTCTCTTGCAAACATTCCTAAAAATGTTTATTTACAACTAAAACTACAACATGTTACTTTCAGTGTTTAGTCTTCATAACTAAAAACTGTACCTTAAAAGTATATAATTTGCTAAATGGATTCTCTGGTTCAGTATAATTAAAACTGTATATAACTCCCCATTCTGAGATGTGTACATACTCAATTACACTTCAGTGTTCAAGGAAGAGAAATAACAAGACCTTTGATTAAATAAAAAGATAAAATGGCAATTACTCAAGAATTATATTTTAATTAGCAAATTAAACTCAGATTCTGCAACTATAAAAAGATTTGAGAATTTCAAAAATATGTCCCCTGTCATTATTTAACATTGTTATTCAGAGTCGAAGAAAAAGATCAAACACAAAACCAAGAACAGTGACTGAGACAAGGTACCTGCTAGCATTACTTGTGGAAGTATATGCGTTACTGGAAGTGGCTGCAGAGCTGAAAACGCTGTCTAGTTCTGCCAAAGCTGCGTATTTGTCTGAGGATGTACTCGACTGCCCGGGAACTGAAACCACAGAACCAACAGGAGCTTTACCTGTGGCCCCAAAGCCACTCCCTTGATCACCGCCTATAAACACACAAAAACAAATTACACTGAAAACTTAGTTATATTTTCAATTTATCAATTTAGTTACGCTATCAATTTATGCTTTCAAATTTATCAACTTGTTTAAATTTTACACCTTTTTCATTTGCCATGAAAAAGGTGTAAATTTAAAACTGATTTAAAGCTAAGCAAATAAATGGACAGAACTCTAGTCTTACCTAATAAACTACCTAGAAACTATCAGACAAGATTAGTTATTATACATACTACTGTGGTAAAGACAAAATACTCTTTTTGTAACAAAAACTAAGACTCTCTACCAATAACATGTCTAGATTATGCATAAAGAACAAATTCTCAAAGTGCTACATTAACATCTCTAAAACCGGTGCATCTCATTCAAGTGAACATACAAACTTATAAAATGCCAGACCTAACGTGAACCCATTAATAATACCATTTCCCCAGGGTTAATCATGAAAAAATTAGAGACAGTAGTTAAGAGGAAATATTTACACAGCACTTTATGTGCCAGGCACTGTTCTACACGATGGAGATGCAATAAAACATACACATCCAATCTATTACTACTATCTTCCTTCTGGAGATGACAAAGCATGGTCAAGAGATCAGGATGCAGACTCTAGTCTAAAAGCAGACCTCTGCCGTTCTCCAGCACACTATGCAATTTGCGAGACAAAATCCTGGCCTTAAGAGCAAAACCAGGTATAAAAATATACTGTAAAAATGATGGGTTTGGTTTTTTAAATACCAAAATATTAATAATAAATATAGTTCAAAATAACTATATTACAAAAACCACAATATAACCGGGAGGCTGTCAGCGCTATTAATAGGATTTGTTGGCCCTCTATGGCCTTCCAACAGGGAAACATGCTAAGGCAAAATTAAATTTTGTCAATTATTTTCTTTTAAAATTAGAAGTTTAGAAATAGTTTCTAGGCCTTCCAAACGGGCCATTATTGATTATTTCACATCCAAAATGTCCCATACAGTCATGACCATTTAGTACAAAATTTCTTTACAAGTAAAGTACAACGACCTTAAAATGTAATAAACACAACCAAATTTAGAGGACTATTTAATAAACAAATTTGTATTTATTTTGTTTAAAGCTTAATACCTTGCCCAGCACTGAAGATATTGTCTAAATTAGCAAGTGCTGCGTATTTGTCTGTAGACTGTAGACTAGCTTTGTTCGTTGAAACTTTACTAACAGCTGATGCTGTTTGATGACTCTGGGAAGTATTGAAGGTTCCAAAATCAGCACTGGAGGATTTGGGGAAGTTATCAAAATGAGCAAAATTAGCATTTACTGATCCAGCACTTCCACCTGTAACAGAATAAACAAAACACTTGAAATTTCTATACTTCTCCTAAAATCCTTTGATAGATTATATGATTTCTTCCTTAATTAAGTGTTCTATAAGTAATCCTACTGGCCAATGGCATTTAACTTGAATCATCTACATATGACTTTTTATAATTTGGGAAACTATATTTTCAAAGGCCCTGGCAACATGTAGGGTAACAAGTTTCTTTGTGTAATTATCTACCCTGAGGTGAAGAATATAATTCACAGAGGAGTAACTCCAAACTACCAGGTTTGAGACTCAGTTACTTTACAGAATATTCAGCTATCTATACACTACCATCTTTTACTAGTTCTCCTTAAATGGACTCCATAAGCAAGATGTAAAGTTATGTTATACTATAAACTCTTGTAGTTCCAATAAAGACTGGGTTGAAACTAATCCCAAGATAGAGATTTAAAATGTTTAGGAAGGGGCACCTGGGTGACTCAATGTTGAGTGTCTGCCTTTGGCTCAGGTCGTGATTCCAGGGACCTGGGATTAAGTCCCCCAGCAGGCTCCCCAGAGGGAGCCTGCTTCTCCCTCTGCCTATGTCTCTGCCTCTCTCTGTGTCTCTCATGAATAAAAAAAAAAAAAAAATCTTTAAATAAATACAATGTTTAAGATGTACTATTTTGATCCACAATTTCTTTTTTTTTTGATCCACAATTTCTTAAAAAGTGGTCTTTGAGCTTTAGACTTATTTTAAGAGCTCATATTTAATTCCACATAATAATTTAATGTACATATAATGTCATGTGGTCCTCAGTAAAATCATGCCCTATTATATATAGTTCAAGGAATAAAAATTACAGTACACAACGTATAGTCTAAATATACCAATTTTTAAATTTATAGATCACAATTCACCTAATAATGGTCACTACTGTATATATACTGCTAAGATTTTAAAGACTGTTCTGTACTCTAGAGACTTCCCTAAAGTCCTACCAAAAGACTAAAGCCAGACTATTTCATTCTGTTTTTGATGCTACAAAAATAGTATATCATATAATTATATATTAAGTGATAATAAAACACAATTACAGGTATTTTAAAAAGCAGAAAGATTCAGTCCTATTTTAAAAAAGAGAACACACTTTCCCATCAATTAGTATTATAGACATTCTAAAATATATACTGATAAAAATTTTTTTAGGAATTAAACTCCAGTCCTTTTGAATTAAAACTAAGTAATGTGTGTTGGTATTTAAGATTGTGATCTGTTAC
The DNA here is from genome assembly GCF_003254725.2 of Canis lupus dingo. Lineage (NCBI taxonomy): Eukaryota > Metazoa > Chordata > Mammalia > Carnivora > Canidae > Canis > Canis lupus. The sequence goes on along the minus strand of NC_064267.1, from coordinate 40,397,922 downwards.
AAGTAGCTGTTGAACAAAGTACATAATAATACTAAGCTTTCAACATTTGTATGATGAAGTTTACTTCAAATTATTAAAAACTAAACTATTAAATAAACTTTTTGTATACTATTGTGTTCTCTGAGTTTAGTTAACAGTGGAGAGAATAAAAGTGAGAATTTCAGAATGATTATCATTAGAAGATGAATAGCATTCTATAATTGAAAAATCCATGAAACAACAAAAAACATACAAATTAGTAAAAGATGCCTACTTGACAACAGAACTTACTGTTGGAAGCCTGGAGAGGAAAAGCGGAAGTAAATTCACCAAAACTGCAGCTAGATGAAAGCATTCTAAATGCTGGACAGCCAGAAATTATGTGAATGATGGAATTTAAAGAAGAAAAAAAAAGAAAATTGAAAGAAAAGGCTTTAAGACAACACACAGAGTTAAAAGTTGAAAGAAAAATAATCAGCCAAAGATCTAAACGAGGGTTCAGTGAGATTCTGAAAACAATACAGTTTATGGGAGAGCACTCATGTTTAAAGACCAATTCCTGCACTGAAAACTGTTTCCAGTCCAATCAAGTGTTCCATGATCTCCTTTTGAGTACTAGTATTTATCTTCTCAAGCTTCCTGCCTTGAAAATTACTTATATTTTTATTTCTATGGAAGCGAGTCATTAGCTTCCTTTATTCAAAGCCTAAATCAATGTGCTCTGTCAACCTAACACATTTTTAGCACTGTAAAGCTCCTGTGCATAAGAAATTTAAGGAAGATTCATATGCAGGAAATGGAAAACCCTTTGGATTAGACAACACATCAAAGAGTTTAAAAAAACACAGATGAACACAGACAAAAATAAAGATTTCAGGTTTCCCCAGAGCTTTATAAGATAGAACTATTTGAAAATCAAATAATTATAGAATTTAAGTTAATAGAATAATTTTTCAAACTACATCTAGAGAGTGTTTTGTGTTTTAGAGTAAACATTGAAGCATAATGCCAGAGAAGCTCTACCTGTAGTTTGGGGCTGAAAAGGAGAGTGACTCGCTGTGGGGAAACCTCCAAAATTACTCGAACCACTAGACTGTCCAAATGCATCAAAGTTTGCAAAATCTGCATTTGCAGAATTCTGAGCTGTAAATGGTAAGGAACAATATATGTTAATGAATATGAAAATTATAAACGAAAAATATGACAAATGAATTTAAGAAGTTTATGAAAAGTGTCTGTCTCACAACACACTTTGAAGAGAATTCATTTAGAAATCAAATTTTAAATCATACCAATGTTTATTTAACCCAGTTTCAAGCAATTCATTAAAAAGTATCCAAAAATTTCCCCAAACACTTTTACAATGATAAATGTGTACTCAATACCCTTTGAATAACCTCCAGAATAGTACTTTACAAGTGACTCTATTAAAGGAAACACTAAGAGCATTAAGTGAGCTACAGTAAAGCAAACAGGGTTGTAGGATATAGATTACATCCTGGAAAATTCAGATTTAAGATGGTAGTAAGTGATTCATCAACTATGTAAATCCAAAATAATGATACAAAGAAGGTGAAATTCCATTAATATTCTCTTGGGTTTTTTTTTTTTCTAAGTTTACAGCTATTTTACACCATGGCATATAAAAATGAAAAAAAAAAAAAAAAGTAGTGTACAAGGACATGATTGCCAAACAGATCAAAGATATTCACATTCTATTAGAAGCCGCCATTTTTCATACATACTAAAATTTGAGAAATGATGAAAACAGTAACATTTAAAACATTAGTGTACTTCAGACTCCTTGAAAACGACCAACTGGTATTTTCTCACTGATCATCAACATAAGAGCAAATTTTTAGACTTCTCTAAACTTAAACTATGTATCTAAATAAAACAATTCAAAAGATTTTTTTAAAAAAGGCTAAAATGGATGCTATCTTTTTATTAGAGAGACTATGATGGGAAGTGGCTGGTATGCAGCAAAGGGAATGCTAAGTGGGAAGAATGAAAAGCATGCCCAAAAGATAAAGGTCAAATGCCATCAACATAGTTAAGTCAGCGGCTTTAAATCCTTGCAGGGAATTCTACTTCAAGGAAATTCTGTAAAGAAATAATCTTGTAGGGGCGCCTGGGTGGCTCAGTAGGTTAAGCGTCTGCCTTTGGCTCAGATGGTGATTTCAGGGTCCTGGGATCAAGCCCCAAATCAGGCTCCCTGCTCAACAGGGAGTCTGCTTCTCCCTCTTCTTCTGCGCCACCCCCCCAAAACCCCCACCTGACCCCGTTCATGTGTGCATGCCCTCTCTCTCTCTCTTAAATAAATAAAACCTTAAAAAAAAAGAAATAATCTTGTAAATGAGTATTATATCCAACAGCTAAATAACTTGTGTCTTATAATAATGAAAAAAATTTAAACCTCAAATGGCCAGCAATGAGGAATCACTAGGAAACATCATACAAAGAAATATAAGGCAGTCATTTAAAAAAATTACGTAAAATACGTAGTCCATTCAAAAATGCTTATGACAAATAAAATAAAGAGGTTAATAAATTCCAAATACATTTTCATCTGCCAATTTTGTTAGCATGGTATCATGTGCATAGAAAATCTGCATTTTCATTAACTCAAAGCAGTGAGTTTTCAGATTAGTATCATTTTCTCCATTGCCTGAGTTTACTAAGCTTTTGCAATAAATATGTATTAACTATATACAAACCAAAAAATGTTACTAAATAAGGAATTTTTCCACTAACAAAGTAAAACATTATTCTAGGAAGATAATCAGGAAAATTTACATTTTACGTAATCACTGTTTTGTGTATAGCTGAAAGGGCATGACTGTAGGGGGGGGGGAACACACCTATAAAGTAGACCTCCTTTTACTAGACTCCTGTGACACTTCTTTTCCTACGTCCCCACATCTAGCACTTCTGACAGGTGGGAAGTGTTATCCTATGTATACATATCACTGCTCACGCTTTGTTCTTGAAAACCTTTTTTAAACATGGTTGGTTGTCTTAGCTCTCAAATATTACACGGAGGTATCTAAATTAAAAGGCTGCTTATTGCTTAACAAAAGAAATTCTGTATTTTTTCTGGATACTCTGAAATCTTTTGTTATTGTTTTTACCTAACATAATAAAATTCAATTTCTTTATAAGCTGAGATTTTTTTTACCTTCCCCCAAAATAAACACAATGAAAGATATACTAATAAATAATAAAAGATCAATATATTGAAAAATATTTTGGAAGAAATATTGACACAAGTATAAATAATAAAAATAAGTTTAAAAACACAGTTACCATTTAGTAATAATCAAGTAAGTTTAGTGAAAAGAGAATCCAAAATAATCAGAGAATTCCATCCTAACATAAACACCATACACAGCCTTGGACAAGTCCCTCAATTGTTTTGGCATTATCAGTTTTTTCACTAGCAAAGAAGAAGAAGAAGAAGAAAAAAAAAAAAAAAGGCCTATACTTGCAAATCCAGCAGTATGACTCTACAATTTATAAGGCAACAGGAATAAATATTTAAGAACTTCAGAATCCTCGGCCCAAAAGAGGAAAATTCCACTAAAAGACAAAATAAGTTTATATAGTCAAATATTTACTGGAAAACAAAATAAGAGAATATGGTACAAGAAGTCGTCAAATTTAGAGTGGGTTATATTTCAAAAGACAAGTTCTCAGTTTTTTGAACAATTTAGTTGTACATTGAGAATAAATGAAATGCATCTATCCCTTGGAGAAAAAGAGATTAGGTCCCTAAACTGGTTTATTACTTACAACCTCAAATATATGTGAATATGTACTCTATAATAATAAATATTCTACATTTAACTTACATTTAGACCATTTGGAGAAAATATACACTTAACATGTTTCAAGCACCATCAGGAAATAAATCAGTTCAATGTAACCCATTTAGTTAGTCAAGTCTATTTTATCACATTTATAAACACTGGTGTTTTCCAACCAGAGCACCAAACACATTAATCAAATATCTATTCATTACAGCAAACCAACTTTGTAATATTTCTTTCAGTTTTTATATGGAGACATTGAATCTACTCAGTGTCTTCAACAATTGGTTATAGTGACTTTTAAAATTGATAAGTAATGTAGAATGAAATTTTAGAAACCACAATTTTGGAAATTAAACACTAATAAATTCAATAATACAGAAATTACTATCTAGAACCTCAAGCAATCTCTATAAAAAGAAATATAAACTAAACAGAATGTAACAAAACCTTAGTAAGGATGCTTTTTAAATAATCTTATTTCAAAAAGTACAAAGAAATCTCAATTTAAGAATTTAAGTCACTAAGTTAATGAGCCTGAATCTTGCTGAGAATTGTCTTTCATCTCCAGGGAGATACAGGTACACATGAAAAAGGAAGATTAAACATAGAGACCAGAGACAGAAACTGCCTTCATCAAATTCAGCTGACAAATACACCTTGTTTCACCTACATATTTAAATTCTTTTCCATCAATCCCAACATTTAAAGAGAACATTTCACACTAAATAAAAAAGCCTTCTTGCTTCTCTTTAAAAGAAAATCAGTGTGTCTGGTAATCTCGAACCCATATGTCCATGTGGCAACAGGGGGTTAGAACATCCCCCTTTGCATGTAGTTCCCTCCACAATGCATTATACTACTCACTTATGTTAACTGGGTGGCAAGACAATAAAGTTTAACATCCCTAGTACAAGGCGTAACAAAAATCAATGACAGTTTATAGTTATAAGTTTGTGGTAAGCTTATTACCAAGCAAAATAACTATGAAATTCTGTAAGGTAATTATGTTTCTAACTGCATAAGTACTTCTGTAGAAGATGACTTTTCCTGAACACAGTAATAATCCCACCACTGATACACTTCCTTACGTACCATCTCAGCCAGGATGTTTGGGTGAAGGGTGAAGACATCTGGCTTTTAAGTCACTAAACTATCTGCAAAATATAACAGGTTTCCTTATAAAATAATGCTAAGTAGACTGGCATATCTATATAATCATCATTTGCTATTAAAGTTCCATCTGTGATATCAATTTGTATAGGAGAAAATTTTCACCTTAAAAAGTTTTTCTTAATTAGGGGGTGCCTGGGTGACTCAATTAGTTGAGTGTTCAACTCTTAGGTTTTGGCTCAGTCATGATCTCTTGAGGGAGTCTGCTGGAAGATGCTCTCCCTCTGTCCCTCCTTCCACTTACTGTACTCACGCACACAGTCGCTTGCTCTCTCTCAAATAAATAAAAAAAAAACCATGAAAATTTCAGGGTAACAACTTAGCTATCAATGACTTTATATTTATGAACCATATATGGAAAAATAAAGATTCAGGGTTCCTGTAAAGGCTGGCAAAAAATATATAGAATGGAAAAAGAGGAAATAAATAATTTTACAAGCTTCTTCTTGTAGCATGTGTATATATTTTTTTCACCCGGAATCAAATCATGTTTGAAAAAAGCAAAAAAAAAAAAAAAAAAGGTGACTTGAGTTTGCATTTGTAAACAAGAACTTTAGGCTAAAAAACTACTCCTCTTAGGCAACCTGGCCTAACTGACGTGGTTATTAAACTCTATCCTCACAGACTTATCTTTCCTACTATTTCCACCACATGTGGAAAAGAGACAAAATAGTTAAGATCTCTATCAATCTGATAAAAATTACAGGTTTCTTTTCTTTCTTTAAAAAAAAAAAATTCTACAATTAAATAAGGGCTACTATTCTCAAAGAGCATATTAAAGGAGTCATTGATACTATGAGTGGGATCATGGTACAAAGCAACTTGCGGAGCTGCAATGACCTATATGTATAATGATGTCTGGCTAACGACACTACAGGGAAGAACACGGCACTAATTCCTTGAATAATGAATACTCACAAATTGTATTAAAAGACAAAAACACAAGAGAAACATGAAGTAAATTAAAAATTTATAAAAGATCTTGGTAGTTACTTATCAGTCATTTCAAATTCTATTTCAGTAAGTGTAAAACTGAGATAAATGTAAACTATTCATGTATTACAGAAGGTTCACTCTACATTCTTGGATTCTTCAACTCCTTTTGCTAGCATTCAAAAGCAACAGGTGGGGAAAAAAAAAGAGTTGGGGCACCTGTCTGGTCACAGGAGACTAGCTGCCCATCTGAAGGGTGAAGGGGAAGAAGTCTCCCTAGGTTTCCTGGACTTTTTCCTGTTCAGCTAACACAGGAGAAAGGAAACTTACAACAGCCCCAACATCTTAAGCTTCCTGATTTCTTACTCTTCTCAGTATAATCTCTGCTGAGAAAGAGATCCTCTTTATCACAGGATCTCTTTTTAAAGCAAACACACATACACACAAATTACACCATAATTTGCTTCTGTGGCATGCCCTTAGAAAATACTTTAATATTTATTTTCTCACTAATATTTAAAACAAAAAGTTCCTTTAATGCTTGCTAGAAAGAAATGTGGCTGAAGCACAGCTTTCCCATAATTTTTCAAACCATCTTAAACAGTACATTTTGGATGTGTACATTTATATATGTTATACTTTATACCATTATTATCCAACTATAAGCCAGGTCTTCAAATTGAAAGAAAAAGGAGGAGTAACATCACAATCTTACAGGTGAGAAAAGAAGTTAAATAAGTTCTAAAATACAAATAGGAAATCAATTCTCTAAGTGCTAGTTTCTGTTATACTCATAAACCAGTGAAATACAAGTTTTAGAAAGATAGTCTTGAATTTTTCTTGATTATATAATTAAAATTTTAAAAATCTGTAACAAATCAATTAAAAAACATTAGCTAACTAATACCTCATATATACATGCAAAAATATAAAGCAAAGTTTCAAATGACCAAATAAAACAGCTACGAAATGACTAAATCTATTCTTAGTTTTAGTGCTCTACGTTTGGTTTGATGCTTACTCAACCATTCACAAATGCAGACAGGTAAACTTTCTATGACATACACATCAAAGCTTACTGGCATCCAAAAGATTATTTCCCATTGTATAAATACAATGTAGGCGTTTAGATCGTTTACATCATACCTTATTTAAGAAGTAGAAGGAGGCATCAAGAAACAATAATTCATTCTGATTGCAAAGCCTATTTCTTTTCACTACATTATGCCATTTCACTGTCCATTACAGTTATTTACTACTATAATTAGAAAGACACAAATGATTACATCTGTACTTCATAATCAATTTTTAAATCAATTATCTAGATAACTGCAAGGTTTATATATTCATTTTCAAAACAAAACTCTGCAACTTCTAATTTTTGGTAAAGTGCATTAAACTCTTTGTAACAAACATGTTAAATCTGGAAATAAAAAAGAAGTTGTATCTTTTAGAGCCAACCTGAAGATGCTTGCTACTCTAAAGATGGGATAATTTGAACATAAATAAAGATAATGATGACAACAGATTTGAGATATAGCAAATGTTAAATCTATGAATCCATAATGATATGAAACAAAAAACAGATCATCATTAAAATATAGTGGGGATTCAACTCATTCCGATATGTGATTGGTTATAGAATCAGTCATGTATTAACTTTCCTCTGCTAATTATACCACTGGATATCAAAAATTTTTAAAGAAATATTTCAGCTCATAAATAAAGGAATGATAAATTTAGAGTATCAACATTCTGTATCCAGGCACAAAGCATCAACAGCTCACATTACAAATCAGAAACAATTGGTATTATGTGCCTCTTAAGTGGGTAAGTAGCAGGTTGCCCCCCTCCAAAGAAAGAACCTGTAATGGATCACGAATCTAGATCCAACCATCAATTTACAGAGAATAAAGAGGAGAGGGGAACCTGTTAAGGGACCTCAGAGTGGTGCAATCAACAAATTCAGATTAAAATCAAGTAAAAAAACTCTACAGGACAAATAACCTGATTTCTTCAACAAAAGAATAACAAAGGAGAAAAATGAAATGGAGGAAGAACCCACAGACTAAGTAATATATCTCACAACTACAGTGTGTACACCTTATCTGAATAAACTGTGTGCGTGTGTGTCTGTCTGAACTGGAATGGAAAATCCAAATTGAAAAAAAAAAATAAAAAAAGAAAAAATAAAAGAAAATCCAAATTGTGACTAATGAATAATAATAAATATTATTACTATTATTTACGGAGTGATAACACTACTGTAGTTACATTTAACAAAGTTCTTGTTTTATAGATATATGTAAAATCTTAATAAGCTAGAATGTCTAAAATTGCTTCAAAATAATGTAAGAGGAGGAAAAGAGTAGAATAACAAATGAAACCAGATTAGTCATAAGCAATGAGTACACACGGGTTATATTAACTGGTCACTTCTGAGTATGTGCAATTTTCCATATTAAAAAAGTAAAAAAAATATATTAAAAAGTCTTTTCCCATTTTTCTTTGGAAAGAGGTCATGTCAGTATCTGACATTAAGTATAATCTCTTCTGTGATTAAAAAAGCACTACATGGCTACATATTACAACTCAACAGCTATGAGGGCCCACTCCCTCAACAACATATTTACTGATATTTAAGTTTTAAAAGAGAATGGATGTTTCTTGGTGCTATATATACATGTCGTCCAAAAAAGCTGTTGGAAAAAACACTTACCTGCATGACTGTTGAAATGTGCAAAGTTAGCAAAATTGGCTGTAGCTGTTGACTGAGGTGCTGGAGCAGCAAAGATGTCTGAGCCAAGATCACTTAAAAGGTCAAACTGCTTCTTTTCCTGCTGCTGCGCTTGAGAGCGACCTACAACCGGGGACTATAAACCACATATTAACTATAAAGAGTTTCCAGTCAGACCTGCTACATTTTTATGACATTATTTTCAATTCACCAAGCTTAAAACACAGTTTAAAGATCAGATCACATAATCTTTTATTTGTAGTTTTGAATACTTTGATAGTTTTTAAAAAGCACAAATTTTCAACATCTATTCCACATTATCTCTCAATTCTAAGTACAAAGCCAAAAGCAAAGAAATACTGTATTACAACAGTTGTTATACCTTAAACACAAGACAGACTTACTGCTAACAGAGCAATGATAAGACTTGCAGAAAACACATGCTGTTTATGATGTGAAAGAGTACAATATACTGACTTAGCCTTTCATTTTTCACTCAAAACTCTTGTGAAAACTAAGTAATTTTATTCAGATGCCCTAGTGTGTATTATTAAAAAGGGTAGGTTTTAATTCAAATAGTACTATGCCTCAGAAGCATTCTTGTGTAGGACAGACATTGCAATGCCAGAGAAGAACAAATGTGTCACAGGTCAATCAACTGTAATAAAGCACAGAAACACACACTTTTACGCCAACTTATGAAAAGACTTCCATCTGTTTAATTTTTTTAAAATAAGGTATGTTGTGTTTCAATGATAAACATGCTTCACAATCAGGCAAGGAGAAAATTTTACTGCCAAGAAATCCTTTCTTGTAAAAGTCCATCACAGAGACTATACTGCTCTAACTGAGGAGTTAAAGTCATGTTTTACTAAGTGTATGTTATACGATAGCTAACTATTAACAACCTTCCTGTAGACCTTTACAAACCTATGGCGCACATTCAAGGAAACTCTAATTTACAATAGCAAAAAAGAACAAAAATATGCACATCTTAACCAAGATTCTTTAATATATTATAAACCATTAGGATAGAATGCTATTGACATTTAAACTTATGCTACAGTCTTAAAGAATTCCCAATTTCACGATACTCACTATCCTTCTTAAGTAGAAGCTTCTACAAAGACTTGAGACTACTCACCTGACTAGGTGTGCCCTTATTTAAGTGCAGAGCTGGTGCTGAATCTCCTAAGAGAGACTTCAGTGGTTTGACCTCAGGTGTGCTGCTTGTGCTACTGGCAGAGGACCCTGAAATAGATGCATGAACTGATGCCACCACTTTGGCTTGTTCTGGAGGGACATACCTAAAACATATGAAAAATTAAGCAGACAGTTACCTAAGAAAAATGTAGCAAATACTATGCTTAAAAATGATAAACTTAATTCTCATTTTTTACAAGATTATTTCAACATTAATCTTATTTCAAAACCCTCTTAGAACTGATTGCATAAGACTGCACCTAACTGAAATACGCATTTAGCAAGGGTACTAAAGACTAACCACAAAACTTGTTTCAATTATAATTTTTCTTAGAAATAAATAAAATATAGTAACTGCTTTTTTTTTTAACAACAGAGGACCTATAGTTATTCATTACTATGAGCAGTTAAAACTCTAATTTTCATAAACTAAAGTATCATAAGATCATAAATAACATTTGGGAAGAGAGAAGAAACGAAAAACATTTATTACATTACAGTTAATAGTCTAAAATATAAAGGTCTATTACAAATCTAGGAGAATAAGATCAACAACTCAATTTTTAAATAAGCAGAAACAGTTCACAAATGAAGACACAGAAATGAAAACATTTGTAACCTTAGAAAAATGCAAATTAAAATATTCACATCTGCTCTGAGCATAAATTTTATAAATTTTGTTACTAAAATATATATATAATTAAATATATAAAATATATAAAAAGGTCTGCTCTGTGTCCCAGAAGTACAACTTTCGGAAACTTCTCTTTAGGGATTAATTGAATAATTAACACAGATACATGTACATGCATGTTTTCATAGCTAATTTAAAAAAACTGGCCCCATATCAAACATTTATCAAGAAAAATATACTCAAAGGGGAATACTACAGAGCTACTCTTGTTCTGACATGGAAAAATGTCCCAAAGACTTTACAGGTCTTTCAGGTTTGATCTCTATCATGTAAGTACAAGATTTGTAAGAGGAAGAGAATAAAGAAAGGGAAGAGAGACAGGAAGAACACAATCTCAAACATCACCAATGCTAATCTCTAGGGCTGGGATCATGTAAGAGCCTTCGTTCTATTTCTAGGTTTTGTCCCACCCTACCCTACTCCCCACTCTCCACCCCCATATTACTTGGAGGACTTAGGAGAGAGAACAGTGGTTGAGAGCATCTATGTGTTCTAGAGACAGAGTTCAAATCACAGCTCTACCACTCAACAGCTATAAAACCCAGGGCAAACTACTTTAACCCTTTGTGCCTCTGACTATTCATCTATAAAATGGAGATACAGCTATGAAGTATGACCAAGTTAACACTTGTAAAGTACTTAGAACAGTTCCCAGTACAGGTGTATTAGCTACATAAGTGTTAGCTATTATCAAACTATATAATAATAACAACACAACTGCTTTCCCAATTAATGGGACAGATGCAATATGAAAATGAAAACAGGAAGTTATGTTTTACCATAATCTGGTGTATTCACTGATGATATCCATATTTGAGTACAGTCAAGTCTTATGAAAGGATAAAACCAGATAAAACTATATAATTCAAACATTCATCTGACTAAAAGTAAAAGGGTTAGGCTTGTATAGCACAGGAAGTGAGTATGAAAACTGGTCAATTTCAAAACCCCTTCAGATCTAAGACTATAGCCTCAAGGTTTTAAGTACAGTGAGGATCTTTAGGGAGAATATACTTGCACAGTGCTTATGTCATCTTAAAAACCCACCACACACTGCTCTCTCATTACAGATATGCAGCAGCCTGAGTTCAAAATGCACAGGGTCTGGCCCGCCTGAATGTGGGTCACTCTGTCAAGGTGCCCACCGTTCGAGTGTGTATTTGTATCATTTTTATCATTACTACATTGTTTTTCTCAGGACAGAAAAAGTAAAATGAATTATAATTATTTGAGGTTTACAGTTTTTTGGGTTATGGTCTGAATTAATAATTTTATTATTATTACCATCATAAATGCAAGGAGGGAATCTATGGTTTTAAATCTATCAACTCTTACGCACACCTTTCTTTCACTAGCGGAAGATAAACTATCTGAAACCCTAGCTAAATTCTATTCAAACTAACTTTCTGAGTTAGTAAAGCTGTCGAAAAAATAAAAAATTAGGCGTTGGCTATCCAAGGAGAAAGGTCTAACTACAGGATACAAGGTCTTGGAAATTAAGACCTGAAACAATAGAAGGATAATTATACACTTCATTTTAAGAGAATCATTTATGCCACCACGTTTTTACTATTACCGTAATATGCTTTTTTATCTGCATTCATACCTAACGTATCTAGTGCCACTGAATGTAGCCCTAGCTCTGGCTAATCCTGCCTTGCAGAAGGTAGTCTCCTCTAGAGAACAGTAAGAATCCAAGGTTCGTAGAGCACATAAATCAAAGCTGATTCTTTCTAATGTGTTCACTGAATGAGGGTAGAGATATCTCACCCATGAACCACAGCAAGTACTCCCTAAGGATTCCCTGGGTTAAAATACAGCTCCTCAGGGAAACAAGCAGCCATTATTTCCTCCTCATCTAGTCCCCCCTATTTGTGACTCCTAAATTTTCTGAAGCCCCTGAGAAGGAAATAATACACCAGTGAATAATGAGTCTTAGTAAACTGAATAGTGTTCATATAGCTAAAAATGATGATTCCAAAGTAGCTGAACACTAGCTTTAGACATATTTCCTGCTCTGCTTTTTAAAAGGCTTTACTAGCTGTAAGTCCAACCTGTTTTAACTTCTTTTTAAAAATTAACATCTGATGGATTTAGTCAGGGGAGCATAAATGCTCTCATCCTAACCAGGTAGTAAAATGACTTCTTGGGTGAGAAGTGAGGATATTTTGAGCAAAGACTTACTGCAAAATGCAATTAAGTGGATGGATTACTCCACAAGAGCTTTAGCACAGTGCATACTATATAAAAGATGCTAAATTCTTGCTAAATGAATGAATATTTTAAGAAAGAGGCTGAATAAATCTAGAATGTCTTGAGAAGCTTATAGGGCTACAGAAGGATTTGAAAGGAGGATCCCTCTAGCTTTCCAAAAATGGGTAGGAAACCTGGGAATAAGGAAAAAGGAAGGTACTCTTAGGCACAGGTGACTCAAATAGAAGTCAAGACTTTTAGAAACCAAATGCACAAAAATGCCGGGATATAATGAGTCTCTACCTACCTACATACCTAGTTCCTTATTTCCTATTTATCTAATTTTAATCCTTCCTTCTTTATGTCAGATTAATCTTACCCATAATTAATATGAATTTGGGAGTCTTTGCTCTAAATACAAACTATTCACTCACCATCTTTTCTTTTCATACTTTTCTTGTAGGAACTCTTTCACTTTTTGTGGATCCCTGAAGTCTGGAATTGCTGAAGATCTATCATCAAATAATCCTAGCCAAATCTGTTTACAGACCTTTGGAAAGAATTAAAAAAAAAAAAAGTGTTAAATTCAACATCTTAACTTAATTAAATTTTAAGGGAAAATTAGAATTCTTTCAAAAAGCTAACCTACTTAATACCACAGCTTTCAATGAGAATATTTACCACAAAGAAGCACCAAATGAATAAATTTATTTTAATATATTCCAGTATGCAATAAAATCTTAGCAAAAGTATCATAAAAAATAACACTTCATAGGGGAACAACTAGTGAAATGGGATTTAAGAGGATCTGGGACTTGCTGGTCTTGAAGTGATCACACTGGAAACCCTGAGCAAAGTCATGTACCTTTATAAACCTTAGAGTTCCTTCACCCCATAAAACAGAGGAATTAGACCAGCAGCATTTTCATGGATCTTTGACAGATTTTAAAAATCAATCAAAAAGAGGTGCCTGGTTGGTTCAGTCAGTAGAGTACATGACTCTTTTTTCTTCTTTTTGGATTTATTTATTTATTTGGGAGCGAGAGTGAGCGTGCATGCATACATGCACACAAATGGGGGCAAGGGAGAGCAGAGGGAGAGTGAAAGAGTCTTAAGCAGACTCCCGTTGAACACTGAGCATGACGTGGGACTCAATTCAACCATCCTGAGACCATGACCTGAGCCAAAACCAAGAGTCAGATGCTTAACCAACTGAGCGACCCAAGTACTCCTAGAGCATGTGACTCTTGATCTCAGGGTCATGAGTTCAAGTCCCATGTTGGATGTAGAGATTACTCAAAAAAGAGAGAGAGAGAGAGAATATAAATCAACAACACCTGAATGAAAACTACTAGAATCATAAATGATGTGAGCTTAAATAAAAATAACAATAACAAAAATACAAGGCAGATACAACTCTAGCTTTATAATTACCTCCTATGCTTTTCCCCTAACAGCTAAAAAGTAACTTTTTAGAAAAATTACAGGCATGAAATGATGCAGAACTCAAATAGAACACAAAGAGCAGAGAATCATAAAGAAAACTGATAAGGTGGATTTCAAAATTTTAAACCACTGCTCTTCAAAACACTTAAAAAGTATAAAGGCAAGCCACCAATTAATAAAAAGTATTTGCAAAATGTGTTAAGAACCTAAAAGAATGTGAATCCAAAGTACATTTAAAAATTCTTAAAATTCAATTATAAAAAGCTTGTCAGAATAGTCCAACTGAACACACACTTCACAAAAGATACACACACTGCAAATATGCATCCCCAAATCCCTAGTCAAGCAGAAAATTAAAATGACACCAAGACTCCACTACACAGACACTCATAGATACCACTAAATGGCTAAAAATAAAGATTAACCATATCATGTATTGGTAACAATACAGAACAACTGGAACTCTCAAGAATGTTAAAAAGGTACAACTACCTTGGCATGACTGTTGACAGTTTCTTAAAAGTTAAATATATACCTACCGTATGATCAAGTCATCCCACTTCTAAGTTTTACCCAACAAAAATAAAAACACCTATCCAGGGGATCCCTGGGTGGCTCAGTGGTTTTGCGCCTGCCTTTGGCCCAGGGTGCGATCCTGGAGTCCCGGGATTGAGTCCCGCGTTGGGCTCCCAGCGTGGAGCCTGCTTCTCTCTCTGCCTGTGTCTCTGCCTCTCTCTCTCTCTATGTCTATCATAAATAAATAAAAATAAATCTAAAAACAAAACAAAACAAAACAAAAAACACCTATCCATACTCAGGTTTGTGCACATATGTTCACAGCAGCTTTACAGATAACTCCAAAATGGAAACAGCGCAAATGTTCATCAACAGGTTAAATGGATCAACTTTGGAATATCCAAGTAGGATACTATTCAGCAATTAAGAGGAATAAACTATTGATTGAATAAACCTCAAAGTAATTATGCTGAGAAGCCAGACTGTATGATTCCATTCATTTATATTTTAGAAAATATAAACTTATCTATAGTGATAGAAAGCAGATCAGCGCACACATTACAAATGGGCACCGAAAAACTCTTCAGGTTGAGGAAAATGCATGTTGTCTTGTCACTATAGTGATGACTTCACATACATCAAAATTCATCAAAATTATATACTTTAAATATGCACAAGTTATTGCAATTGATTATTTCTCAGTAAAGCTATCAGAAACTAGTCTATAAGTTTCCAAAATCATATTATCTTAAAAAAATATTTATGACACTGTGAAAAGAACACAGTATCCTGTTTCAAAAAGTCAAATAAATATTTGAGGAATCAGAGAATGAAAGGCAGCAGCATACCTATCAATCTTACCTGCTCACTGAAGTGGGTAAGTAAAAGAAGGACTTTTTCCTCTATCTGTACCTCAAGCATGTTTCAAGACAACTTTTCTTATACTTCCCTCCTACTCCAAGCTCAGTACAGATACTATACACAGCATCACTGAGGCAGTGTAGCTGCCTCACACCTAAATCCTAGGCTAAGGCACAACCTTGGGCAAAGCCCAAAAAGTGCAGACTCCCAGAAAGGGTGACGCAACTTATTGCCAGAAATACTATCAACCCCGTGAGGGCCAGTTTCTCCAAAAACTATTTAGCAACTTAAAAAGAACCACACAGGACTCTCCTCAGTCAGAAACCTGACCAGTGATTCTCCAAAAATGTAATTTTGAAGGAATCTGTGGCTTTACAATTACATGTATAAAGGGATGATTGGAAATTTCTAATTCTTTTATCTTAAAAATTCCCAAATGAGAAAACAAGAGACATGGTAATCATTTGTCCAAATCAAAGAATTATTAACTGTAACTGACACAATTAGTTCAGGACACTTTACAACATTTAGTCTTTGCATTCCAAGAATCTCCATTAACTACCATATGCAAATTTTAAATTATCAACTGGTAGTGAAAAAATAACAAATATACAAATAAATAAAAAGGAGATGGGCTGAAGAGAGATCATTAAGTTACTGTCTTGGCATTCATCATGGTAATACAAAGCAAAGATGAAGTGCTTGATGGTAAACTTTATAGACAGCTGACATTAGCACCCTGTAGGCCCTGCCACTCAAAATTCTGTAAAACTGCTACAGTTCTGCTCCTACTCTCTGACTGGAAAAATCAGCTGCTTTAGGGACATCTGGGGTGGCTGAGTAGGTTGAGCGTCTGCCTTCAGCTCAGGGTGTAGTCCCTGAGTCCTGGGATCCAGTCCCACACTGGGCTCCCCTCAAGGAGCCTGCTCTTCTCCCTCTACGTCTCTGCCTCTCTCTGTGTCTCTCTCATGAATAAATAAATAAAATCTTAAAAAACAAAACAAAACAAACAAAAAAACCTAGCTGTTCTGGTCCACTACAAATTCATCCTCTCTCACTATCACAGTCACTTGACATTAGTCAGTTCTTACTTCTATGTTAACCCACAGTAACTATTTTCTATATTGCTCAAAATCCTAACCATAACGGCTACTCTTGGCAGTTGAATTTGTACCTTCATACCTAAATGAAGTGGCTCTCAAAATGCATTCCCCTGGGGCACGTGGGTGGCTCAGTCAGTCAAGCATCCTACTCTAGGTTTCAGTTCAGGTCATGATCTCAGGAACAGAGGATAGAGTCCCAAGTCAGGCTCTATGCTCAGCAGTTCGATTTTCTCTCTCCCTCTTACTCTGCCCCTCCCCCAGCACATGCGGTCTCTAAAAGTAAGTAAATAAATCTTACAAAAAAAATAAAATATATTCCCCAATTCCCTGGACCAGCAACATCAGTGTTACCTAAGAACTTGTAAATAAATGTAAACTTTCAGGACCCATCTAAGACCTAAGAAATCAGAATCTCAAGAGACAGCTGCCCAGCCATGTGTCTCAAGAAGTCCTTTGGGTGACTGGGAAATAGGTCAAAGTCTGAAAACCAATGCTTTAGTAAAATCTAGGCCAGAAGATGGAAACTTCCTTTCCATTTATATACAAACACTACATATAGTTTTCAGTATTCCTCAAAATTTTGTAGTCACTAATCCTATCATTAGGCAACATTTATTTAAGAGAAACAGTGTTCCAGGGAAACATCTGAGAAAATGTCACAGTCTCTGTCTCGTTGAGACCCATTCACATTTTAGTTCCTGAAATACTGGCTTCTGTTATTATTCTACTAAATAGTAACTGCACGTTCAGGCTTATAGATTTCTTGATAGGAAAGTATAAAATTCTTTTTTGCTTGTTTTGTTAGTAAACTGAAAAGGGACTGTTTCTCCAAGTTAAAGGAGAATGGGAGAGTAAATTACTAATACAGCAAGCAGTATGGAAGCCTATGGTCATTAAGTATTACAGTGAAACCAGTCATAGAAGTTGTAGGTTTTCCTCCAGCTCCCTCTGGCTATTTAGGTACAAAGCAGTCAAGTGCTGGCTTTAATCAAGGTAAAATACAACAGAAGTTAAAAAGAAGTGGTTATAACAGACCATGGATCTAAGGTGAGAAAAACGCAGATAAGATGATGGAAAACAAAGAAGTTTAGCCTCCAGTTATACCAAAATTGTTGAGAGTCAGAAATTAGAGGGAATGTGCTGGGAAGAGAGAAGTGGAGGTGCTCAGAGAACAGGATACCTGAACTTGACCTCTGAGGGGGTGATACTGTTATTGATAAAAAGTCCAAAACAAAATGCAGAATTATTGGAGGTTAAGAGGTCAAGGAATTCAGAAGGCCAAATTATCTAATATTATGATAATCATGTGGATATCGAGATTGGCAGAAATGATTAACACTAGTAGAAAAAAGACATTATGTAAGGAGCTAAAATCTTTAATGAATGAGGGGTCTGACAGGTATGACTGCAATCAGAAGCCACAGCAGTTGATAAAATCTACTGGCACAAGTAACATGGGGCTGGGGGACCAGAAACCCCACTGAGGAACAAGAATGATACTTAAAAGCCACCATCTGGAAGAGCTGCACTCTTGATGGAATTAGTTTTGATAATCTCTTTGAGAGTGGTGGATAATCAGTTCTAATTATAGAATAAATGTGATGGATGGGGGGAGTTCAGAGCCTAGACTAGGGAACCAGACTGAATATAAATTCCAACTCTATTTATTTATTTTTTTAAGATTTTATTTATTCATTCATGAGAGACAGAGAAAGAGAGACAGACAGGCAGAGGGAGAAGCAGGTTCCATGCAGGGAGCCTGATGTGGGATTCGATCCCGGAACCCCAGGATCATGCATGCCCTGAGCCAAAGGCAGACACTCAACCGCAGAGCCACCCAGGCATCCCTCCAACTCTGCTTAGTCATAGAACATGCTTCACAGGGATGGTGGAAGGGTTCAATGAGTTAATAGGTGTTTTCCACTCTGGAATAGGCATGCATATATAGTGAACTTTAACTAGTATTAGTTAATATTACTTTCAGAGGTAGATTATGGAATAATGAGGTGAGCAAGGGCTGGAAAGTAGAGGTCTCCTCAGGAACACAGGAAACTATGAGTCTCCCTTCTTTTCTGCTGCAGACAGAATCAGAGTTGTCTTGATAAAATAATCTCCCTCCTCCAAACTTCTGTAGCACTTTGTACCTCTCACATGAGACTCATTACCAAGTGTCTCATATTCAAATTACTGCACATGTCTCATGTACTTTTGAATTCCCTACAATACTTAAAACAAGGGGTGGTGCCATACTGCGTGTTCAGTAAACGTATCTTTAATGCTCAAACCACACATCATTTATTTACTTTAAAGTAAAATTACACATCAGCCAACAGAATAAACTCATGAAATTGTCAGGATATTTTTTTCCTTATTCTAGTGCTAATCCACTTTAGAAGAATGGAAAATATTTTAAAGCATACTTATGAGTCAGGGTTGCCACAGAAAACAGTGGTATACTCAATTTGGCAAATTTGAAATAAGTTTGACTATTTACAAAGCACAGGGAGGCTGTAAGGAAATCATATGAGAGTACAGTTCCCCACATTGGTAATGGCAGGGCCCAACCCCATCCACTTGCAGTGAAAGAAGGCCAGGGAGAGGTCAGCAACCTTAAAAGGAAGAGGGCTACTTGAAGGGAGTTTGACCTTTAATGGAAGGATGCAGAAAGTAATACAAGAAATCCCACAGGGAAGAAGAAAATAAATATTTTAATCTCTTCCTCCTTCTCCTCCTTGATCTGCTGACCATACTCCCCCATCAGCTAAACCCAAGTGGAAGCCAGGAGTCAAGAAAACCAGTTTGTGTATCCAGATAAACCAGCTACCTGGAGCCAGATCAGGGTAAAGACCAGAGCTAGAAGGGCAGATGGAAGCTATCCAGCACAGCACCCAAACCATGGTAATAAATACACGCAGTGGAAGGAATTTAACAAACTCAATTATGGACACCAGAGATAGGAAACATCCATACTAATTCTCAATTACTCATATAAAAAAAAAAAGGAAGGGTAAGAAAACAGTCCTCTACCAGGCTTGAGAAGGAAAATAGATACGGGTAGAGATTATAGCTTTATAATCCCCTCATGGACAGCAAAATAAAATAGAAATTTGTGTGAGTGGGAAGATTACTGATTCCATGGTACGATATAATTATGGCATTTGATAATATTACCCTTAAAATAGAGAAACAATAGGAGACTTAAAGAATTGAAAATTTCATGAACAAGTAACTAATACCCACTCTTTGAAAGCACAAAGAAAAACTGAACAGAAATAAAATATTAACAGGTAGAAGTCTCAAGAGATACTATGTATCATCAATACATTATTTTGCCCTAAAAAGAAAGTTTTTTGGCTTAATTTGCCCTAAAAATCCCATATCAGAAAAATATCTCCAATACATGTTATGACTCAAGTTAACTACTAGAAAAATAAGTTATTAACATTTCCTATACCCATCCAGCCTACATTAGCATGACTATGCTAATATTTCTAGGCTGGAGGGTATTTCTCCATTATAGCCTATCTAAAGGATATATATTAATTAATAATGCTTAGAGAAACAAAGACACTATCCATAGGACTTACGCAAGAGAAACCAAGAATTCTCCGTGTATATATCTTTTCAGGACTGTACTGTTTATTGTATATGGTTTATTCAATCTTAAAATTTGGTTTTAAAAAATGCGCACAAATTAGAACATATGCAACTGATAAGCTTGAAGAGGCACTCTCAAACCTTATGTGCAGATCACTGAGACCAGAGCCTTGGAGAACCAGACACATAAATGGATATGTGAGGGAATATGACTTATATCAAATCCAATTTATTTAATCTTAGGCTGTTGTTGTTTTTAATTTAAGCACAAACTAACTTATAATGGCTTCCTTAACATAAAAATCAAATTCTTCACAATTTTGGCTCCAAAGGAGCCTTGATAACTCTGCAGATTTATCTTCTATCATCACTCTTTCCAGCCACATAGATCTCCTATGAAAGCCTTCCCTGAACATCCAATCCAAAGGGGGCAATATTCTCCACACCAAATGTCATACATTCATTACTACAATATGGTATTTCTTTTCACCCCCTTTATTTCATAGCTTCTGAATGTAAATTTCATGACGCAGGAATCTTCTGAATCACCACTACTTTCTTCTCTCAATGCCTGACACACAGCAGACACTAAATAAATAACCTAGCCCACGAGTGAAAGCAACTTCCTATCAAGTGTTGAAATACATGAACTGCAGAAATTATATTTTCCCTTTGCTCCATCTAAAATATACATGCTGACCTAGAACATTTGGCTTACCCACTTACTCATGCAGAAGTAATAAATTCACTGATCCAAATTCTCACATTCTATATAGACCAGAGGTTAGCAAATTACACCTCACAGACTAAATCTGGCCTACGGTCTGTGCTGGCAGCTACAGTTTCACTGGATGACAGCCACGTGCACTTGTTTATCTGCCTATTCCGCTTTGTTGTGTAGCTACAACAGAGACCATGGTCCACAAAACCTAATATGTACTGTCTAACCCTTAACAAAAAAGGTCTGCCAACCCCTGATTTACCTGAAACTATGGACTTACTATAATACCATCCCAGCATCCAAAAATAATAACAATTTAAATAGGATAATAAATAAAAGCTTGTTTTAGAAGCAAGAAGCTAGAAGGGCAGATGGAATAACAGAGATGCGTGAGGAATAACAGAGATGAAACTAAAAATGAAAGAAGCCTTTCCCTGGAGGAAGAACTTTCCAAGAATGAGGAGTATCTAAGGGCCAATTTATTATATAGACCCACTCATTAGAGACTACAGGAGAAAAAGAACCAGAATAAGTTTCATGTAAGGATTAACAGGTATTTAACACTTGTTTTCTAAGTAACTGATAAGTACAAAGAAATAGAAAAGATAAAAGCAGCAAATACTTAGAACTCTAGAGAGAAATTAAATGCAGTGGAAATAGCAGTAAAAGTTACCTGAAAATATCTACGGTCTGTAAAGGAGACCAGGAGCTTTAATTCAGAAACCTACTGTGGCCACTTAGTAAAAGGCAGTATACACAATACACAGCACATTCCCATACATGATTTCATTTTAGACTGTGCTCCAGGTAGGTTTCAAAGAACAAAAACCCAGCTATAACAGTTCAGATAAAACAAGTTTACACAGGAAGCATATAGCAACACTTCAAGAAAACAAAAAGTTTATGGGAACCTGGGCTGCAAAAAGAAAACCATCTGGGACCTAGACTATCTCTCTCTGTTGCCAAAGCTCCTCTCCACACTTGTCCCACCAAACACAGTTTATCACCTCTGATTCTCACAGTATGTCTACAAAGTCACTGCTCTTATCTTAGTACACGATTTTTTTTTCCCTGTTTGTTAAGACTGCACATGGCCCAAACATATAGTGTCTTTTTGGTTTAAGTGACTCACCATTTGAATCCAGCCTCTGTGAATCTTAATTCAATTTCTTAAAAGAGGAAGGATCTGATTAGTCACCGGCCCCTAAGATTAGCTGTCCATTCCTGGTCCAGTAAGCTGTGTGTTTTATATCTTTATTTTGTGTTTTTTCCAAGACAGGGAGGGAGTCTCTCCCCTTTCTTCCATCAGCAAGGACCATGAGCATGGTAAGCACTCCCAGCCTGAAACACACCTTTATTCATGAATGTGCTTTGCAAATTATAAAAAGCTTTATAAATGTAAAATTTTTAGTGAAGTCACATTAGTTTCGAGAAAGGTTATCAATTGCCCTACTTTCGTGAACTAA
Organism: Canis lupus dingo; assembly: GCF_003254725.2. Taxonomy (NCBI): domain Eukaryota; kingdom Metazoa; phylum Chordata; class Mammalia; order Carnivora; family Canidae; genus Canis; species Canis lupus. The sequence goes on along the minus strand of NC_064267.1, from coordinate 40,375,491 downwards.
GATGACATATGTAAAATTTATGTAAACAATTGTTCTTTTAACTTTGTCTGCTATGTCTTTAAAAAGCTTCCCGGTATTCGTTAAATATATCAATATCTGATTTTTCCACTGCTTTTAGTATTTAAAGTCCTTATACATTTAAATGTTAAACAGATAGCTATATTTTCTATTAATTTTTATGGTATTCTCTTGTGGCTTTTTATTGTCTACTCCCAAGTATATACATCCTTAAACACTACAATTTAGTCTGTTTCTAAGCCACAAAATAATTTGTTTTACAGAAAAGTTGCAAGTGTAGTAAAAAAGAACTCCCACATACCCCTCACCCAAAGTCTCCAATGTTAACATTTACTTTACCATTCTCTCTTGAGACAAAATCTTTTCTGAACCATTTAGATTTGAACCTTCTCTTCCCAAGTGTGTATCTCCTTAAAATAGGGGCATTCTTTTATATAATCATAAGCAAAATTATCAAAATCAGGAAATAAACATTTTGTTTTATTATTATCTAATCCACAGACCAGCCAATTATCTTAATTATGTCCTTTATAGCAAAAGGAAAAAGTTCACCCAGTACAGAATCCATAACCATCTTGTTGCCTTTAATCTGGAACAGTTCCTTTATGAACCATCCCTTCATGTGTCTTTGTTTTCATGGCCTTGACATCTTTGAAGAATACAGGTCAGGTATTCTGTAGTATGTTTTTTTTTTTTTTTTAAGATTGTATTATTTATTTATTAATGAGCGACAAGAGCGAGAGAGAGAGGCAGAGACACAGGCAGAGGGAGAAGCAGGCTCCATGCAGGGAGTCTGACGTGGGACTCGATCCCGGGTCTCCAGGATCAAACCTGGGCCAAAGGCAGCGCTAAACCGCTGAGCCACCTGGGCTGCCCAGTATGTTCCCTTTTTTAGGTTTTCTCATGACCAAAATTTATGTCACGCACATAGGTCATGTTGTCTTTCTCAGTGCATTATATCAGGAGACACATGATGTCATTTAGTCCCTCCTGGGTGATGTTAAGTGACATATGCCAGATTTCTCCACACTGAAGTCATGATTTTCCCTTTGGGATTAATAAGTATCTTGTAGGGAGATACTCTGAGACATTTTCCATATTTTTACTGTTTTTGCACTTTTAAATTTTAACTTTAAAATATTTCTGAAATTTATTTTAGTATATTACGTTAGTTAACACTCTACCTGACTTGCCCTTTACTGAATAACCAATCCCTTCCATACTGTACTGCTGAAATTCATGTATTTTATAATAACTTGATACACTTGATATATATTAAGATTACAGCATATCTCGGGATATAGTCTATAGATCTGTGCCTATTCTAGTTTCAGACTATTGTTATTACTGCATTTATATTGCAAATTATTGCCTATAAGCACAGATAGAGCCAATCCTATTTACTCTTTGGTTTACAAATTCTTCTCAGTTACTTACTTCTTTGCTTTTTTTGAATGAACTTTAGAATCACCATCTAAAAAGAAAAAATTCACACCAGTGTTTTGGTTTCAATCATTTACACTTAACTTGTGAACCTCTTAAAGCACAGCATTCTCAGTCCCAAAGATAGTTATGAATCTTATATGCAAGACTGCCAAGAAGGAAAGATTAAACCAAAGGTTTTCGTTTCTCTCCAAAGAGAAAGTTTTCAACTTCTGTATTTTCCAGAATGTAACCAGAACAAGATACTCAGCAAGGAAGCAGAATGGGCAAGTTAGCCTAAACATATTTCCTTTAGAACTGAATATGAAGAACAATTTTATGATATGATATGAAATAAGAACTATTTGTGGATTATCAATGGTTTGAGGATAGATAGCATCAATACCAGTAAACCACCTCCAACAAGAACACTACTCCAATGTTTAACTCAATCTATGGCTCAATGATAATAATGGATTTGTACTGACACTTGTATTGTCTGGTTGTCCTGGTGACTGAAGGCATGCATTTGCCAGGCAGCTGACTGAGACTGGGGATGTAGACTCGGGCTGAGGAATAGAGAGACTAAGGGGCCCAAATGCAAAACAAGCCTCTGAAGTAAACCTGATCTGAACCACATTCTGTAAAAATTAATGATCAGAAGAAGAAACATTTAGCTGTCTTTGAACATTTGCAAATACAAGGATGGCTCACAGGCTAATAAAAAAGGAAACAAAAAGGAAAAGGAATATTCAAGCAAAGCTCTTCTAAGCAGAAATGAGGTTTGAAGAAGAGTTGAGGTTTTTAAGTAAGGTTTCCAAAACAGATTATCTTAATGTCCAAAGGGGACAATTTGAGCATCAATAAGAATAACTACAACAGAGAAACACATCAAATAACTAATTTCATAATGGTATCAAAAAACACACACAGCTAGTTGGTCACTGTTGGAAGATGCTAGGGAACTAACTCATTTTGAAAACAAATACTGAGAAAATAGCTTTATCTGCACTACGTAGTTTTACTGTGCTTTAAAAAGAATAAAAGTATTAATGTAAATGACATTTATGAAAATTGCTACATTTTCTAAAACCAAAAATATTAGTGAAAAAAGTGGCACTATTCTACATCTTTGCAGATTTCATTAATACCGGATTAAACATTAGACAGTGGATTTCTCATCTACTTCTGGATCTTTACATTATATAGCTTCTGGAAAAGTCTCCTGTTTACTCAGGAGAATGAAAGTAAAAATAGCAAATCAAGTCTTTAAATTATTATTAAAAATTTCTGACATTACAGAATCCCTGAGAAGGTCTCAAGGATCCCCAACAGGTTCCCAGATTTTACCTAGAAAACCACAAAGTTAGCAATCACCACTTTACAACCCCAAATTAATGGATGTAGGAATAAAGAACTGCAGCAACAGCTGCTAACCACCTCCCCCCCCAATACAATGTCTACCCATGGAATACATCACCCAATCTATGAAACACTGGATCTTCCCCATTCTTCAAATTAAATATGAATCTATGAAGCTACTAGATCCAACTATCAATTTACAGGTAACTACAATGACAGAGGACTACTGACACTATCACATGGACAGAATCAGCAAAATCCAGACACTGGAAACTACTAAACAAAAAACTGGGTTGGGAGAAGGGAGGAGCAAGAGAGGAGAAGGAGAGGTGAGGGGGAAGAAGGAAAAGAGGGAGAGAGAATAGGAGTAAATAAATGGAGGGGAAACTTACAAAAAAAATAATTTAAAAAGGCAAGCAAAGCAGGTTCCACTTCCAGTCATGTCATAATAGCTCATATTAACACCCAACTCTCCAACAGATGACAGCTATAAACTCTGCACACACAGTGCAAACTATCAGAAGACACTAAAGAGCAACCACAGCAAACAGAAACTGGAGAGGAAAACTAGGGATTTGCTGGTTTTTTTTTTTTTTTTTTTTTTTTAAGATCATCACTAGAAGGCAGGACCCAGTCAGTATGAAGCAGAGCTTGTAAAACTCAAACAGAAATCCACAAATCTTAAAAAGGAGATTGCTGCAACCAGAGCAACTGAAAAGTGAGAGGCAAATCCAGGAGGGAGAGAGTAAGAGAATAGGAGGCACAAAACTTGCAGGACAACTCTGCCCAGATCTACCCAGATCTCTGGCTCACCCTTGACCTAAGCATGTGTGGGGCTGACTCCAAGCAATTAGAGACTAAAAGAACAGAGATTTTAACTGGTATCCACCATGAGAAGCAGAATTTGCTGAAGTAAAAAGTGAGAAAAAGAAATAAACAAAACCAATACCTTTTGAAGGAACAAAACGGATTCCAGAGGCTCTACAACCTACCTTTTCCAATATTCTGGATATAATCCAAAATCACTAGATTTATACAAAGAAACAGCAAAGTGTGGCCTACAATCAAAGAAGCAATCAGCAGAGACAGATCTGATCTGATCTGATATGATATGATATGATGAAGACTTTGGAATTAGCAGACAATGATTTTAAAGTAGCTCATATCCCCATATGTAAGAGTTTAAAATGAGTAAGACTATGAAATCTTAGAAGAGAAATAAAAACTATTAAAAAGAACCAAATGTAGAGTCCACAACTGAAAAATACAAATTAACTCCAAATAAAAAACTGGAGTATGGAGATAACAGAAGAGTCAGGTAGAGATAAATAGAAATTATCTACATCTGATGACTGGAGACTGAGCTGAAAAAAGTAGTTAAATAAATATGAACACATAAATAGAAATCTGAAGAATGAAAGATTGAGAAAAAAAATTAACAGAGCTTCAGGGACCTGTAGGACAATATTAGAATGTATAACATATGCAGGTGAAGTCTCAAGTGGAGAACTGAGGGAGAATAAGGCAGAAAAAAGTATCTGGGAAAAAAAGGTCAAAATTTTTCCCAATTTTAAAATAATTTTGGGTGCACCTGAGTGACTCAGATGGTTAAGCGTCTGCCCTCAGCTGGGACATCATCTCCAGGTCCTGGGATCACGCCCCAAATTGGGCTCTATGCTCAATGCTCAGCAGGAGTCTGCTTCTCCCTCTCCCTCTCCTCCACCCCCCCCCCGCCCCCTTCATGCTCTCTCAAACGAATAAGATCTTTAAAAATAAATAAATAAACAAAATAATTTTGAGACCAAACTAACATTCACAAAGCTCAGCAAGCACCAAAAAGTATAAACCCCCCCACACACATACTTGTAAAGCATACATAGGTACATCATAGTCGTACTTTAGAAAACAAAGAGCTTCAAAATGGCCACACTATAGAGCAACACAATATAAATATCAGATAATACACTCTTTTCAAAGAAGGAAACAGTATTACCAAAGGTAAAGAGAGACATTGTGTAATGACAGAAAGACACTTTTATCAAGAGGACATAGTAATAATAAATATGTTGGCCCGAACAAGTTTCAAATAAATGAAACAACAGGGAAAAATAAACAAATCCACAATCATTAGTTAATTGCTCTATCAGTAACTAATAAACTATCTAGACAAAATCAGTAAAGCAGACCCTACAAGAGCTGAACAGCATTATCAGTCACAAACTTATTATTGACGTTTACAGAACACTATACCCAACAACTTCAGAAACACATTCTTTTCAAAAGCACATAATATGCTCACCAAGACAGACTGTTATGTGATGGACCATAAAACAAGTCTCAAAGAATAAGAAAGGGTTGAGAGAACAAACAGAGAATGTTCACTGACAAAAACAGAAATAAATTAGAGACTAAGAAGAGACAGTAAGAGACATAGAAATAGAAAAACACCAAAGATGAGGAAATTAAACAATCACCTCTATATAATCCATGGGCCAAAGAAGAAATCACAGGGGAAACTAGAAAACATTTTGAACTGACTGATAAAATACAATATATCAAAATTTGTGCAAAGCAGGTAAAGCAGAGGATAAAGAGAAATGTATTGCTTTAAAATACTAGAAAAGCTGTCAAAACAATTTTAGATTCTGCCTTAAGCAAAGAGCAAATAACACAAAGCAAACAGAATAAATGAAATAATTAAAGAGAAAAACTGTTATAGAATCTATACACATTTAAAAGAGGAGCTCTCAAGTTTATGTCAATAAATATGGTAACTTAGATGAAAGAGGCAAATTTTCTGAAAAATCCAAATCATCAAAACTGATACAAGAAACAGAGCATCTGAATAACCACAGTGGTCACTTTCATTTTCTGCCCCAGGGACACTCAGATCCCAGCATTCCCTTCTGTCCTCAAGAGCCCGTTCATCTCAATTTGAGCAGCTGGCCAAAGATGACGGAGTCATCCACTGCCATGTTAAGATTCCAATACTTGGTGCAGAAGATGCCAACAGAGGAAGGAGGAAAAGGGACAGAAGGGAGGCAGCCCAGGCTTGGTCCTCATGCCAAACAACAGTAGATCTCTAACTGGGACATATAAAAACAGGCAATAAGCCAAATTTGAGCAGGGGTGTGGGGAATAGAGTTTGCCAACTCCTAATTTAGCCATGTAGAGGAATCTTCAAAGGAAGGGAAACCGGAGGACTTGCGCTACCTGACCTCAAGATTGACTGGTGTGGTACTGGTGTAAGGGCCAATGAATAAATGAATGAAACTGAACAAAGAGCCCCGAAACATACTCATACTTACATGGTCATTTCATGTTTGACAAAGGTTTCAAAGCAATCTATTGAGGTAAGTGTTTTTAACAAATGGAGCTGGAACAATTGTATATATTCTAAGAAAAATAGAAACCTCAACCTCTAACATACCATATATTAAAATTAATCTGAGATTAATCATAAATATAAATGTAAAACATAAAGATTTCAATGCTTCCAAGATAAAATGAGGTTATTATGATTTGGGAGTAGGTAGAGATTTCTTAAAACAGCTGAGAAAGCTGTTCACTATAAAACTAAAAATTGATAAAATTCATCAAAAAGACAAACTTCTGCTTGTCAAAAGACATCAATAAGAAAATAAATGAGAAAGCCACAGACTGAAGGAAAATATTCACTAATCATAGAGAAGAATAAACAAATTCTGATCTTCAGATCTTCTATTCATATAATAGAAAAGTATTAGGTAATAAAAAAGGAACTACATGTGTTCACAGGCACAACTCTCAAAAAAAACTTTTACACAAAGAAGCACACTTAATTTAGATTTATGAATACAAATAAAAACCAAAACAGTGGTTGCTTCTGGATGAGGCAGAGAGTAAATAAGATGGAATGGCAAGGAACTTTTTGAGAAGACAGTCAGGTTCTGTATCTCTGCAGGGGTCTAGGTTATCAAATTGGATGCATTTATCAAAACTCTTCCCAAGGTAAGATTTTTACATTTCAGTCTATGTAAATTATACCTCAAACAATTTTTAACAAATACTGAATTCCAACTAATGATATCCTAAGATTTAAGTGGTGATATGAACCAATGTTTGCAGTTTACTTTGAATTTTTTTTTTTTTTTTTGCACTTTACTTTGAAATGTAAGAAAAATATAAGATGGATGAGCAGCCCCAGTGGCTCAGCTGTTTAGTGTCGCCTTCAGCCCAGGGCATGGTCCTGGAGACCTGGGATCGAGTCCCACATCAAGCTCCCTGCATGGAGCCTGCTTCTCCCTCTGTGTCTCTCCCTCTCTCTCTCTCTCTCTCTCTCTCTGTCTCTCATGAATAAATAAAATCTTTAAAAATATAAGATGGACTAATAGACAGATACACAGATATGTGCTAAAGCAAACATAGTACAATATTTACTGTACCTGCATAAATTTCCCACTTTTATGCATATTTGAATTTTTTATAATAAAATGTTACAAGGTGGAAGGGGCAGAAGGTAGGCAAATGTGGCCATTATGCTGTGGCTTTGAGCAGCCTCTGCCCAAGATGAGATCTTGGGATTCTGAAGACAATATAGCATGTAGCTCAACCTGGCAAGCAGAGCCACTACTGCCCCACCACACTCACACTTCTGGAGACCCCCCCCCCCCCACCTGCAGTAAGACCTACAGCACCATGCTGTAACAAGTTCTGCAATGGAAGATGACTGCTCACAACCACCTTATCCTTGCAAAGATCCTTGAGTCACAGGCCAGTAGGAGACTCAAGAATTGGTGGAGCCCATGGTCCAGTAGAAGACTGACAAGATATCATCTAAAACTTTAAGCAGTTCTTGCTGGGCATGGCCTTTGTTTACTCCTACCCAAAGTTGATATTGCCTGTGCAGGATGGCTTGAATTTCATGAAAAAGAACAAAGAAATCTTCAATATCATTCCCCAAAAATACCAATACCAATTCCTCAAAAGTCTATGCTATGGCCCCAGAACCTGTTTCAACATTCTTCTTACCAATTCATAAAGTACCATATAACCAGATGGCATCCTCTGCTGCCAAGATGAATGCTAGTGGCTATACTGGAAACCAAACAGTTTTCCTGCTCTGTAGTAAGAACTAAACATCAATTGTTAGAAGGCTATATATAGCAGCTGATGCTGGGGCAGTGGAGGAGACATAGGTGAAGGACTATACCTCTGACGTGTACCACTTGGACACTTGTGCTGCAGGTCTGACTGTGAGGCCTAAAGTCATCTGAGCTCTTCTGTTTCTCAGAGACTTAAGATGGCAGGGCCCCCAGGCTACAGGGTATCCAGCCCCATTGGGCTGAGGCCCCCACAATCCTAATGCAAAACTGGCTCTATCCCACAGACCAAGTGATACAGGCTCCAAACCATAATCATCTAGTCTCTGATCTCTTATCAGCAGTACAGTTTCAAAACCCATATTAACCACTCACTGCATGTGGACCTTGTATCTTGATTTATACAAACTCTTAAGAGAAGGAAAAAACTGAAATTTATGAAATAAAAGAAATCTGAATAGTGTCTAGATAACTAGATTATTATTAATTTTTATGGATGTGAAAACTCTATGTATTGTGAGAATATATTTTTTAAAGTTCTTATTTTTTTTAGAGATAACATAAGTTGATGATGAACTCATAGGTCTCAAATTTGCTTCAAAATAATAAAAAAGGGACAAGACCATAGTTGGTGGAAGTCTGTTATATTATTCTATTTACTTGTGTAAATATATGAGTATCTCCATAACAAAAAGTTTTAAAAGAAACAAAAAAGACTAACAATTTCTATTTTTAATTAGATCCAAGGAAGTTTTTAAAAAGATAACACAATGATAACAAGAAAGAAGTAAACAAAAAAAGCGGAGATAAGAGGAGGCTAGAATGACTGAGACAATTAAGCTAGAAGGAAATAATGTGACCTGGGGTACCAGTGCAAAAACAAAGTTAAATAAATGCTCAGAACAGTAGTTACAAACTAACATCTACCTCCTTCTACAATACTATGGGTTTTCAGTCACCAATCAAAAAGACCATGTTACAATACGTACAAAACAAAGGTACAAAACAGGCACTTCTCACAGATTACAAAGGAAAACAAAGCTGAGGGAAAAGTAGTTTGCCCAAATGACAGGATTCATCTTATTAGTGGTGGTGAAATCAGACCAAAGATTATTTTGAGTCCTAATCTGGAGGCTTTAGTTGCTAGAGTGGTTTTCTCAAATGACAGTCTACAGCCCTCAGCTTAGAATCACAGTGCAGTTCCGGCCAAAAATGCAAACAGACAGTCCTTTGCTATACTCCACATCCAGGGTTAGTATCTCTGGGGAGTAAAGCCCATGATTTTTCACACCTACCTACCTACCTACCTACGCTACTACAAGTAAATCCAATGAAACCCACATGAATCTAAAGTTTCCAACTCCCTTGGGAGTAACAGTATTCTCACTGTTTTAAGTGTAATGAAAAAGTATATAAGATTATGCCACAAAAATGTCTATACTGTTTTAAGGGTAATATAGCCAATACAGAAGAAACTACAAGAGCAACAAAAATAAAATTTGTGTAGGGGCGCCTGGGTAGCTCAGTAAACTAAGCAAGCAGCCAATTCTTAATTTCCACTCAGGTCACGACTTCAGGGTCTTGGGATAAAGCCTTGTATCAGGCTCCCTGCTTAGCAGGAAGTCAGCCTGAGGTTCTCTCCTTCTCCTTGTCCCTCTGCCCCTCCCTCACACTCACTCATGCACACACTCTCTCTCTCTCAAATAAACAAATCTTTAAAGAAAAATTTGTGTGGTATCTTATAGGGAATGTGTGTGCATATATAAATTTTTAAAGTATGAGTGAGGTTTTTATAGTCCATGTCAGCCACAATACTCCTGGAAGACTTGATAGGAGAGTAAAAATTTTATAGGGCTTTAAAAAGATTCACAATAAATAAAACAACATGAGCAAAATGGCAAGAAAACTGAAATAGAGAGCATATCTGGAAAACAAAACAGCGATCGCTATAGTTAAAACATTTCTGCTAGGAATGAAGCAAGAAAAAGATTAATAACTAAGAAGGTTATAAAAGGATTCATACTGAGAACTGAAAACTTCGGAATGCCATAGACCAGCAGTTTTCAGCCAACTACCTACAGATCAAATTGTGCCACTGGCCTGCTCCTGCACTGCCCCTTAACCTAACAACAGTTTTTAAATGTTTAAAGGATTATTTAAAACAATTTTTTTTTTCAACAAGGATATGAAACAGACTGTATGGAGGTGGCCCACAAAGCCTACAATATTTATTGGTCCTTTACAGAAACAGTTTGCCAACCTCTGCTAACAACACAGTAATTGTAAATTCTGAAGTAATGAGTTTGTAACTTAGCTCTACACTCAATAATGACATTTAATAGGTTGTTACTAAAATAAGAGCCAATTTTTGCTATTATTATTTAAGCTCACCATAAAAGTTAAAATACTCCAAGTTTAAATACATAAAACAAGTATTAACATGAATGATACTTTTGTATTCTATGAAAACTAAAAAATTCCTCCAATAAAACCATTCTGTGCAGGGAGTAAAAATATTGATAATCCTACTCATATAACTTCTATTATCTTAGATTTTGATTCAATAAACATCTGCATATCTACATTATTCAACAAGAATTACACTAGGAACTTTCGTAGGTGGTCTGACCTCAAAGTATTTTATAATACAAAGCTATTATTGTCACTACTATATAGTTAGTAGAAATGGAGTCTCAGAGGCATCTTGTCCAATGTTCTCAGCCTGCCCAGTCCAAATCCTACCCTTTCTGCATAAGACCACTGCACCTCAAGAAGTATCTAATAAGCTATCAACTTCCCTACAGAGTTACAGGTTGGGTAAGATTGTCTATCTCTTAATAAAACTACATAAAGAAATGAATACAATACTTTGAAACTACATGATATTTCCATACACTGATTCACGATACAAAGGTTCACTGTCTTTGCTGATAATGTCCCAAACACGTTCTGATGTTGGCTTTCTACTTTTCAGAGTGCACGATTCTATATGGAGAACCAACTTCACATACTATAGTTTACTATAGTTTACAGGACAGGATCATTTAGGAAATAAACCACTAGTGTTCTGTTTAACCTCATAATAGGTTAGGTACATATAACATATCATAAAATGATACCTGCATAATCCAGCAAAACTGTCAGAGAATGTCAATCTGGAATTTTAAATTTTTTCAGAAACAAAACTTTTTTGTGTGTGATAGTGCTTGCTTCTGGTTATAAATAGCTCCAATCTCTCCCAAAGATGCAATTTAATTGACCCAAAGCTCTGAATAGCTTGTCTTATAAAATAAGGCCTATTTAATCATAACTTCCTAAAAAATACTATGTCTCCCATACTCTCAAAGTATCTACAACTCCCAACTGAAGCCCTTTCTTATTCTTAAACCAAAATGGAATTGACAAAATGGTTTTTATTGTCTCTCTCCCTCACTAACCACTAAGCTTTACATAAGGGCAAAATCATGTCTGCTTTTACTTCTGACATTATCTCTAGCATCCAAAGGACAGTCCCTGGTACATAATAGGTGATTAAGAAGTCTCTGCTTCAAAAATGAAAAGTCAATCCATTTTAAATGTTAATAGAGGGATGCCTGGGTGGCTCAGCAGTTGAGCATCTGCTTTCACCTCAGGGCATGATCCTGGAATCAAGTCCCACACAGGACTCCCTGCATGGGGCCTGCTTCTCCCTCTGCCTAGGTCTCTGCTCCCCCCTCCCCCCTCTCTGTCTCTCATGAATAAAGAAATAAAATCTTTTAAAAGAAATGTTAATAGAGAAAAGAGTACCTTACTTTATGGGTTTAAAAAAGTTTTCTTTTAAGCAGTAGTTTCTTGGGTTATTTTGATAATCTAACATAAAGATAATTAAATATTGTCAATCAGTGCATGGTTTCATTTCTACATGTAGATTGTATGCCTGCACAGCATCAGTAGTAACTCTTTTATTCTCAGCCCTAGAGCATAATTAAGAAGAGTTAATTTGCTACCAGAAAAGAAAAACTGATGCTGCAAAATAAAATTACCAATAAATTTTCTTTTTATTTAATTATCTATAGCACTGATCACCAGCCCTCCTTCCATTAACTTTGATAATCAAAAGTTAACCCGGTAGTGAAATTCTTTCAAACTGAGGACCATAAATTACCCACAATATCTAAAGATTTTTTCAAGTTAACATCACAATGTGAAAGAAAGTATTACAAGATATGTGGAAATTTTTTATAAAATATTTTACTTTTTTAAAAAAGTCAAAATAATTTCCTCAAATAATAAATACAAAGTGTTTTACTGCAAAATATTTTACAATATCTGCTATGCCATGTTCTACAATGTACTAATGTACATATCTGCTCCACCAAACATACTAGAGTCTGAGAATACGAAAGTAATATTCAAGTATTTTGTAAACCACATCTGTAGAAACTAATGATATACTATTATAAATATCGAGGATATCCTTGATATATGCTTATAAATAGTAGTAATTTTATTTGCTTACCACAGCTTACAGACCAATTCAGACGTACTTTAATAAGTCAAATACCGGAAGTGGCAATGCTCTCAGTTTTGTGATTTTCCAAAACCACTGAACAATTCTTAATATAGTTCTGAATGAAAAATGAAATCTTCCCTAGATATATACATGTGCTAGGCTGCTGCACTGATGGTGAATTAAATGGTTTCCCTGTATCTGTGTCCTTTACCCTGCAACTTGGCAGTCCTCTCCTACTCTTTATTCTGAATTTGGCAGCATGATTTTCTTTGGCAAATTGTTCACAACTTAATGCAAGCATTAAAACAGATTTAAGTTATACATACAGATGACTGTAAACAGGTTTTCCCACATATAAATGTCTGGAGGAACATTCAAAGCATGTGGAATGTAGGTTAATCCCATTCAACACACTGTTAGTCATCCAACAACCACTGCACTTACCTGCTTAAGCCCGCAATACCCCAATCATGACAACCAAATATGCCCCTCAGAACACTAAGCCCTCCAGAGGAAGAAGATCCCAGACAGCTGTCAATTTACTCTTTTAACTGGTGAAACACTCATCTTCTACATGACCCATTCATGCACAAGATGTATGACAGCAGTGCCTTTTAAACCCAAAATACACACGATTGAGTATGGTCCTTTCCAAACTACTGAAAAATGACACACAGTAAGAATATGGCAACATGTTTTCAAATGAAACATTAAGATTTGTATACTTTTCTCCATGCATGTTATACTAAGATTTAAATGTTTAAGTAAGATAAACTAATAAAGCACCTGCACTTGAAGTCTATGAAGGTTTTAGGTTGTGCTAACCATCCTGCACTTCATAATATCAATCCCCATCTTCCATGCATCTCTCAAGTTTTTAAAAACACAGATACCATTAATATTGTTAAGAATTAAATATATCGGGGGATCCCTGGGTGGCTCAGTGGTTTAGCACCTGCCTTCGGCCCAGGGTGTGATCCTGGAGTCCCGGGATCAAGTCCCGCATTGGGCTCCCTGCATGGAGCCTGCTTCTCCCTCTGCCTATGTCTGTGTCTTTCTCTCTCTGTGTCTCTCATGGATAAATAAATAAAATCTTTAAAAAAAAAAAAAAAAAGAATTAAATATATCTAGCCCAATGCTTAGATTCTAAGATATTCTTAGTGATGAAAGAAACTATGTGCATCTGCCTTAACAAATATATACAAGGTTGGTATATTGTCTAACAGTATGAATTACGATAATTTCCCCTTTTCTTTGTGTACTGTATTTGCTCTGCCTTTAATATCTTTTCCTGTCACAGGGTACCTGGTTGGCTCAGTCACAAGAGCATGTGACTCTTGATCTCAGGGTCATGCGTTCAAGTCCCACATTGGGTATAGAGATTACTTATAAACAAACTTAAAAACAAATGAACCAATATCTTTGTGCTAGCTTAGGTTCTAACTATTTTACCTCTATGAGATCTTCCCAATACTCTCCGTTTCACCAATAAAAGTCTCTCCTTGCATATTACTTCTGAAGCTTATTTTTAGCATTAATTAACATGCTATCACTGTTACACAGATCTATCTCCTTAAGCAGACTGTAAGCCTTCTGTCAGCTAAACCCATGAGAAACGTCTGTAACTAAATCTGTAGTACCTAGCACAATAACTGCCCTGTGAGTGTTTTTTTTTTTTTTTTTTTCCCTGTGAGTGTTTTAAGTGACCTATTAATTTCCATGACTCCTTTTAGGATTTGAAATTCAAAAAAAAAAAAAAAAAAAGGATTTGAAATTCATGAACCTATTCCAGTCATCTCTAAATTTATTTTTTTTCTACTTTTTGATATGAGTTGCCTAAAATCAAGTATTTTCTTGTATGTATACTAAATTTATTTTGATGTCAGTCTTAGTGACTGCCATATTCGACAAAATGGTTGAACCTTGAAGAGACTATGCTAAGTGAAATAAAATAAGCCAGTCACAGCAGGACAAATACCGCATGATTCCACTTACACAAGGTATCCAGAACAGTCAAACTCACAGAAGCAGAAAGTAGAATAGCAGTTACCAGGGGCTGGGAAGGCAGAGTGGGCAGTTGCTATTCAATGGGTATATAAAGATCACTTATGCAAGATGAGTTATCGAGACCTAATGTACAATTCTATCCCTCTATATAAGAATACTGCGTTGACACTTAAAACTTTTTTAAGAGAGGAAACCTTACGTTAAATGCTTTTAACACAATTGAAAGTTCCTTCAATCTTAGTATTTGGAGACCAATCTTCACCTAACCTTAGCTACTTCCTGACAGATACAGATGTTTTTACTTACTTCTCCAATGGACTGCTATCTTTTTAGTTATACTACTCTGACTTTATCTACTATCAATAGACAATTAATCTAAACACAGAAAAATATTTATTTACGACTTCATATTCTGATGTCCAAAATTTTGCATACTAGGCCAACACTCTAAGAGTACAATTAAAAGTTTGCTTTGCTGATCTAATCCCAAACTTCATAAAAACAGTCCAAATTGTATTTCAATCAGTAAATATATTATTCTATATGTTCAGCCATTACAAATCTTCTGCCCTTTCCCCTAGGCTTTAGATTTTCCCACATCAGTCTGGAACTTGATTGTGCAAAATAATTTCTTATCAGCAAAATAGTGTGCTCTGTGCTCACTTCTCTAAACCACATATTTAAAAATATTTCATAATTTTGAATGTATACTTCTTCATTGTTTTAGAGCCAAAAACACACGTGCATAACAAGAAGGCAAGCAAGTTTAAGATATTACTATAAAAATGTTAGAGAGGGAGACATCTGGGTGGCTCAGCGGTTTAGCGCCTGCCTTTGGCTCAGGGCATGATCCTGGAGTCCCAGGATGGAGTCCCACATCAGGCTCCCTGCATGGAGCCTTGCTTCTCCCTCTGCCTATGTCTCTGCCCCGGTGTCTCTCTGTGTCTCTCATGAATAAATAAATAAAATCTTAAAAAAAAAAAAAATGTGAGGCAAAATGCAAAATGTTAACATATATCTTCTCAGGGTGAAAAAGACTACACTAATAAAATCTTAAAACAACTTTTTTTTCTTATATCAAAAAAACACAAGCAATAGTATAAATAATTATTTCCTCTCTATGAAACAATGAAATAATGGTTATTAATTAGAATGCATGGCTCATTCTTATCCCCAAATGCCCATTTTTCTGGTCAATTTTATAGCTTTCTTTCAAATATTAGATCGCCACTTTTACCAACAGCGTGGTAAAAACATAGAACTAAAAACAAGAAAGCATACAGAATGAAACTACTGGAAACCTATTACAGCAGTCAGAAGGAAAAAGCTACTCTTCAAATTCTTACTGGGTTGTCCTTAAGGCTGGGCTGTCCCCAACACTGCCAGCCTCCTCCAACCTACCCAGCCTCCTCCCCACCCAGCACTGCCAGCCTCCTCCTCCCTACCCAACCTCCTCCGCATCCAGCACTGCCAGCCTCCTCCTCCCTACCCAGCCTCCTCCCCACCCAGCACTGCCAGCCTCCTCCTCCCCACCCAGCACTGACAGTCTCCTTCTCCCTACCCAGCCTCCTCTGCATCCAGCACTGCCAGCCTCCTCCCCACCCAGCACTGCCAGCCTCCTCCTCCCCACCCAGCACTGCCAGCCTCCTCCTCCCCACCCAGCTCTGCCAGCCTCCACCTCCCCACCCAGCACGGGCTCAACATGAAGTTCAGCATATAATAAAAAGGCAGGAGGGGAACTCAGGTAAAAGCTGATCACACAACGACCCAACAGAAGTTTACCACAAAGTTCATTCTCTTTCTCCTCTCTCTTTTGGTCTTTTAAAGCAAGCACTAGCAGTTATTCCAATACTAGATGTCCTCCAAAAATGCCTTTTACATTCAACATTGATGAATTTTAGATATATGTTTCACCTCAGGATAAAAGTACTTAATTAGATATTTAGTAGATATTAATTCTAAGTACATTATCAAATAGTACATTCTAAAATACCTAAATATAGAATACAAAGATAACTTTTTAGACAGTGAAATTCACCATTATAAACAACTTAATAAATCTTATTAAAATGCCAAAAAGTTAAAAATTGTAAAAACACTTACTTCATTTCCATGTTTTTGCAGGAATTCAATTTCCTGTTGTGTGAATGTTGTCATGGAGATAGATTTCACCCTGTGTGGTGGATTTAACCCTCTCCTAAAAAATAAAATATTTTACAAATTTACTATTATGTATCTTAAAAATTTCACATCAATGTAAAACGTTTTTAACTAGCACATTTAAACGTGGAACACTGTTCACTCCATAAACTAAAAGTATTTACAATTTAATTTGAACTATTAATCCTCACAATAGATATGTCCAAGTAAGTTAAGACTCACTAATGATACATTTAAATATAAATTCAGATAACTATCTAGTTAGGAACACATCGCACCTGTAACACCTGAGCTTCTAGGAAATACAAATACTGCTTTAGTGTGTTTCTAAATGGAAGGAGTAGATTATGTAACATCTCTATGGTAAAGAATTCAAATAGTAACCAATTAAATATTTTCACATTTCCTAAGCAAATAACAATGATTTGTTAAGTTTTGAGCTATACAAATATTCCAATCAAACAGCTATTGCCTTTAAGCTTAAGGCCGATTTGAAAACTGAAAACTAACCCAAGAAAACTGGAAATTATTAACCCTTAAGAATGAAGTCTCACCTCTCCTTCAATTCAGATAAAAATTTATAATAAAGGACGTTTTCATCACCTCAGGAGGCATATAAGTGCTCATGAGGAACTGAAGGGACATGAGGGAATTCGAGAAATACTGAACACATGATTAAATGTTCTTTTACAACTTTGAAGCCTTTTCTGTATAGATGGCCTTAAGAGAACTCTATCTCTAAATTTACTGATGATCTTTACAATGCACGTAAAAAACTGAATACAAATGCACTCAGAGAAGAGTAAAAAAACTACATTTTGTCCAACTATCAGAGTAGCCTACTCTACTACCCACAAAGAGTTAAATAATCTATGCAAAGTAACAAGTAATCTATGCAAAGTTTCATTAAATTATGTTTGAGTCATGTCCTCTGCTAAAGGCCTCATTTGGAATCCAAGTTCTAGAATAGATTATTAATATTTTTACATAATATGTCATACTCCTCTTGCAATCATCCATGCTAATTGATTTAACAATGATGCAAAATAATAAGTGAATGAAAGGTCTTTCAAAAATAATCTGGAAACATTTTTGAATAATTAAGTATGGTGTGTAATAGTCCTAGAAATTCATAAAATTTTAAGTCAACAATAAGGGAAATTCAGAATTAACAGAAGGGTCCTCAATTATCATATTCCACTCCTCCTCTCTGTCAGATGGTACATCTTTCAGATCATGCTTTGGATTATGACAAAGCATATTATCTGTTTCATATTTTGAAAAGGGAAAATGTTAAGTTGGGTTTCGTTGCTGTCTTATTTTTTTTTTTTAAGATTTTATTTATTTACTCATGAGAGACACAGAGAGGCAGAGACACAGGCAGAGGTATAAGCAAGCTCTATGCATGGAGTCCGATGTGGAACTTGATCCTGTGACTCCTGGATCATGCCCTGAGCCAAAGGCAGACACCCAACCACTAAGCCTCCCAGGCATCCCTGTTGTTTTAAATTTTAAACTAATTCATTTACTTTTAGTTCTTGGGTTAAGTCATAAGATACAGAAATAAAGATTGCACAGTAGAAAAAAATGAACACAGCAATTGCATCTTCATAAAACTTTCAAACTTATCAAGAAACAACTACAGAACAAATTATTTTCAAGTATTTTTGCAATCACAAATTAAGACTTTAAAAGTCTCTTGTAGGGGCACCTGGGTGGCTCAGTTGCTTGAGCATCTGACTCTTGGTTTCGGCTCAGGTCATAATTCAGGGTTGTGAGATCAAGCCCCATCCCCAGCTCTGCACTCAGTGAGGAGTCTACTTGAGATTCTCTCTCTCCCTGTATCCCTCCCTCCACCCACTCGCATGCTCTCTCTAAAATAAAATAGATAAAATTTTTAAAAATAATAAAAAATAAAAATAACTTCTAAATTTCCAAAAGGGAAAATTTAGGAAAGCCATTATTCATTTAAAGCAGTACACTTTGGGACACCTGGATGGCTCAGTGGTTAAGCATCTGCCTTCAGCTCAGGGCGTGATCCTGGAGTCCTGGGATCAAGTCCCCATCGGGCTCCCTGCATGGAGCTTGCTTCTCCCTCTGCCTGTGTCTCTGCCTCTCTCTGGTTGTCTCTCATGAATAAATAAAATATTTAAAAAATAAATAAAGCAGTACAGTTTGTTTTCCAAATCATCTGTATCATGACAACAAGACTAGATTCACCATTTTCAGGGAAACTTATTTATGATTTGCATCTACATCCTACCTTGTTCCAAAATAACTTAAGAAGGAATTAACTTACTGTTCTCTTAAATTCCGCTACTTCCTCCCTCTCACTTAGCAACTTACTCTCTCCTTAAATTATCTCCTTTCTTGTTCCAGCCAACCATTTACCTTTCCACCTCCCTTACAGTATCCTTTTTAAAAAAGGAAAAGGCAAAGCAATAATTTTCTAAATAAGGAAACATCAAACACTATTACAACGGTATATGTTATGGATAAGAAATTTTGAAGCTAAGAATTATACCCCTATCATTAAAAGAGGAAACCCCTGATTCTTTTTTAGTTATATTATACAAATGTAATCTATATACACTGCTATATACACTCATGAGAGCAGTGCAATGTATAGCTTATTTACTCACAGATCTCAAAAGGCCCTCTGGTATCATGGGGTCCAATTTACACATAAAGGCATTCATATTACTTAAATAAGTGACAAAATTTTGAACTTATGAAACAAATACAACCAGAATGAACTCATAACCAAACTATGAAACTTTTTCCCACTTAACAAGAACACTTACTACAGGAATTCTTCGAGTGAGCTGACTCAGTGCATTTAAAATAGGACTCAATTTACACAACTGGAAGACACAATTTTGCCAGGCCACAATAATTATATAAATTACATAATGTAAAGGAAATTTTACATTAGTTCATTTGCTTTCTCTAATTGCGCTTTTACATTTCATTTACTCAGGCCAATTAACTATATTCTCAATGCAAGGATATACAAGGATTCTTCCCCACTTAGCTTCCAAAACCTTTATATAGACATTACACGTTTATAAAATAGTTCTGTTAAAAAAAAAAGTGGTAAGTCCAAGTGAAAATTAATAGCTTCATATACTATAAAATAGGATAAATTCACCAATTTGTATCAAGTCAAGAACCTCATTCACACCTTTTGACCTAGTAGTTACCTTTAACAATCTGTTCTAAAGAAGGAATCTGAAACATAGCTAACTAATTACATACAAGATGTTCATCAAACACTATTCATAACAGGAAAACATCAGAAACACCTCAATATCAAAGGGGAAGTGATTAAATAAATGGCAATAACAATGTAAACATTATGCATACTTATGGTTATGTTTTAATTTTTTTAAGATGAAAATTATATTCTCAGAACTACATAATATCTGCAAAGAAAACAAACTAAATACTCCCAAAATGTTAATAGTCCTTGCATATAAATGATAGGATAGGATGATTTTTTTCTATTTATAATTTTCTATTCTCTACAAGTTTTCCACGATGAATATGCATTATTCTATAATAGGACAAAGAAACAGCAAGAAATAACAGAGTCCAACTGACTAGTGGCAGTAGTCAAAAATTTTGGACTTTCGGTCCTGGCTATATGGATGTGAATGTCTGTGCTGAAGAATTAAAGAAAGAAAATACAGGAAGGAGAGAACAATTTTCCTTTCTAAGGCTTTCTTTCAATTTTTCTAAGAAAACCTGCAAAGCCTTTCCTCCCAAATATACCTACCAGCATCAACACCTTATCTCTACGTCTCTAAATAAGGGTTTTCTCGACTTTGGCACTATTGACATTTAGGGTCAGGTTAACAGTTTATTGTGAGGGGGCTGTTCCATGCATTGTAGGATGTAGAGAAGTATCCCTCCCAAACCTCCACCTACTAAATAAATACCAATATCATCCTCAAACCAGTAGGGACAATGAAAAATCTTTCCAGATGTTATCAAATCTCCCCTGGGAAGCAAAATCCCTCTGGATGAGAATCACATCTCTAAATATGTCATATGTTAATTACTAAGCAGAAGAAATTACTGGAATTCCTTTGGATCTTTAGTGAATATAAATCCTACTTAGGTTCAATCTTCTACAAAATACCCATTCACCCCACAAATAACTAAAAAGTAAATTTTCCCATAAAGACATTATTTTCAGAAAAATAAAAAACAGAAATGAGTATTTTCTATGAAATGATAAATAACAAAATAAGTATACAAGTTTAAAATTTTTAGTACATATTAAATTTAAAAAGACTATGAAAAATGTCCACAAAAAAATAATCAAAAATGGAACTCTATTGCGTCAAGCATGCTTAATACAAATACGTGGGCAAAATATAAGTTAATAAGGCAGAACAAAATTAATATTTATAAAATAGCTACACTGCACATTTAATCTCATCCCATTTCTACCTTGAGTCTTGCAGCAGACTAGATATTCTGAAAAGTCTCCTCTGCTAAAATATGATAGCTACTCCTTAAGTTACAAAACAAAAAAATCCTGTTAACATATTGTTGAACTTTCTAGAAAGTGGAAAAAAAAAAAAATCTCTAAGGATTCCCCTCTCAAAAGGAAAAAGAGACAAAAACTGAGCTGAAACCAGAAAAGTGACACGTTATATACACAAAATTTAGTACTGCTCAGAAGGCAAATGCCAACCAACAATACCTAAGACAAGATGACAGAGCTAAACCTGAGACAGACCTATTAAACCTAAGACCCTGGGTGAGAAATAAAGCTGCTTCAGGCTGTAGTATCCCAGGATCCCAGCAGAAGAATATGCAAGTTGTTGGAAGGAATGAACTTCCAACTAATGTTATCAAAATTTGGAAAACTTAAGGGCAATAAAAATCACTACACAACAACAAAACATGACACTGAGCTTGTCAGTAGAAACAACATCTTCAAATATACCTCTCCGAAAGACTTTAGACACTAAAGTGATCAAATATACAAAATAGAAAATATAGTATATAGGAAACATTAAAATAAATAAAAGATGGTATAAAAATAAAAAAGACGTGGGATCCCTGGGTGGCGCAGTGGTTTAGTGCCTGCCTTTGGCCCAGGGCACGATCCTGGAGACCCGGGATCGAATCCCACGTCAGGCTCCGGGTGCATGGAGCCTGCTTCTCCCTCTGCCTGTGTCTCTGCCTCTCTCTCTCTCTCTCTGTGACTATCATAAATAAATAAAAATTAAAAAAAAATTAAAAAAAAATAAATAAATAAAAAAGACGTGTAGTTACCAGAATAACTATTCAACTTTAAAAGTCAGAACTTTTAGAAATGAAACATTCTAAATGTGGAAATTAAAATTCAACAAAGCAGGTAAAGAGCAGTGTTGTGTTTTTTGTTAAACACAGCAAAAGGAAAAATTATTGAATTAGAAGATAGGAAAAAAACAACCCAGAGGGCAGCACAGACTAAGGAGAGAGAAAAGACAAAGGAAAAAAAAAAAAAGGATACGAGAATATCTAACATATCTAATCAACATTCTTTAAAGATTTATTATTTTGAGATGAAGAAAGCAAGGTGCACAGTGGGGGCAGGGGGGAGGGCAAAGGGGGAGGGAGAATCTACAGCAGACTCTCCCACTAAGTACAGAGCCCAATGAGGGGCCAGTCTCATCACCCTGAGATCATGACCTGAACAGAAAACAAGACTCAGACACTCAACCAACTGAGCCACCCAGGCACCCTAAAATCAACACTCTTACTTTTGAGAGCACAAATGAAAACATGAAAAGAAATGATATTTGAAAAGATCATGGCTGAGATTTTTTTGGATCCAATGAAAGGCATGCATCTACAAGTAGAAATTATAGTTTATCAAAAACAAGATAAATAAAATCCACACTTAGAAACATTTTGTTGCAACCTCAAAAACATGATCTTAAAAGCAGTCAGAAAAGAAAGACCAAGAAAACAAAATTTGACTAAAAGTAGACTTTTCGATGGAAACCAAAAGATAACACATTATCTTTAAGTAGTAAGAAAAAACTGTGAACCCAGCAAAACGATCTCTGAAGTATAAAATCAAAATAATATTTTCAGATAAACAAAAACCAAGAGTTTATCCCAGGAGGTCCTCACTAAAATAATAGAGTATAGAAGAAGAATGACCCCAGGAAGACTGAAATGCAAAGAGGTAAGGAAAGAAACTGGTAAACACCCTTAGATAAATCTAAACAAGCAACATCTGATTTTAAAGTGTTCAATTTATGAGGAAGAACAGACAAATTTAATGTTTCACCAACAACAGCCCTTAAGTGAGGGTACTTTGTATTTTTAAAGACCTTGTATTATGAGGGGAAAGTTAAAATACCAATTAACTCTAGAATGTCAGTATGGAGAATTTTTTTTAATTTAATATTTTATTTATTTATTCATGAGAGACACAGAGACAGAGGCAGAGACACACAGGCAGAGGGAAAAGCAGGTTCCCTTCAGGGAGCCCAATGTGGGACTTGATCCCAGGACCCTAGGATCACAACCTGAGCCAAAGGCAAAAGCTCAACAAATGAGCCAACGAGGCACCCCTGAAGAATAAAATTTCAATGATGACCATAAAAGTACATGGAATTTACAACTTCCAAACCAGTATAAAAGGAAAATCAAAACAAAAAACTGCCATTTTTTAAAATAAAATTAAGCGTACACTTTCCATATGACCTAGCAATCCCACTCTTATTTACTCAAGTGAAATGAAAACTTAAGTTCACCAAACAAATCCGTATATAAGTATTTGGAGCATCTCTATTCATATGAATCAGAAACTGGAAACCCAACTGTCCTTCAAGTGGGAAACTGATAAATTCACAAGCAGCAGAATGGAATGCTAACTACTCAGCACTAAGGAGAAACAAACTATTGGAATATTGCAACTAACTTGGATTAATCTTAAAGGTACTACTCTGAGTGAAGAAGGCAATCTGAAAAGGTTACATACTTAAGATACAATTTCCCTGACATTCTCAGAAAGAAAAAATAATGCTGGGAGAACTACAGGTAGTTGGCAGGGGTTAAGAACAGATAAGGGTTAAGTAGAGCCTTCATGGATGGTGGAACACTTCCATGTTCTAACTGTGGTGGCAGTTACACAAATTTATACACGTTAAGACTCATACAACTGTATACCAAAAAACTTAATATTGATGTAGGTTAACCTAAGAAACAAAATACTAGAGTCTTGATTCTGTTATTATTCACAGTAAAATCACAATTTTTAAAATAATGAAAATAAGTTTTTTTTCATCAGTGGAGCTACGTTCTCCACCTACCAAGTTTGACCATTTAATTGAATGAAATATAATCAAAACTGAATTATTTACCTAGTTATTTTCAAGGTGTATTCGTGGAAGCTGGCGCCACTTCCCTTTTTCTTTTTTGCTTAAGTCTAGTCTAGCCATCATGTGAATTCAATGTTTATAAAACATTTTACTGTAATGACATTAGTCATAACTATTGGATGAAAGTGTTGGACAAGTAAGCCACATCATTTTTATAGTGCCAATATTGAAGTACCACCCATTCCAGATCCTAAAATACACATTTTAAGTCTCCAATTTAGTGCAAAAAAAAAAAAAAAAATTAAATTAAATAATGACTCATTTAATAACAGCAGTATTGATATTTTGAAAGCATGTTTGCCAGTTAATTGGTTTCAAGAAGTTCCAAAGTCACCTACTGGTAGAGCCCAATATGCTTTCACAGTATAATTAAGTCATATGCAGATCCCCAGGAGCTTTTATTTTAACGACCACCACCCAGGTATGACTGTAACCAGATGGTGTGACTCATTCCGTATGTCCACCAGTATGCTACTTTTAACTATGCTTTAAACAATCTTGCAAATAGCTATTTCCTCAACTCAAACAGCAATGTATGTTAGATGAATAAGAAAGCCTGTTTAGTTTTATTAATTGTTTTTCTCCTACTGGGAGAGAAACTGGTTAAAATATTTTAATAGACTGGAAATTTATGTGGTTGCTGATCTTGACATAAAGTAATAAAGTTAATTTGACATTTAGATCTATCCCAATCCTAATTATTTAGTAAAATATATTAGATATAATGTTTAATTCAGATAAATTATACATTTAAAATCTACAAACAGATGAAGGATGCCTTTAACAGGATATCAAGATTCTACAAACTGTTGATGCCAAGGCCCTATATGTACTGGATAGTCCAAAATATCAGTCTATCTAGAACGCAACTTTAAAATACTGAAAACACACATACGATATAAACCACATCTGCTATTTTGGGTCTGTTTATTTTTTTGAAAGTCACAAATACTACAATGTAAGGTCCTTGTAACGGGAGACATCTAAAAAATAATACTCGAGGTAACAATTTAAACCCAATTAAGGTGTCCCAGTTAAATGTGGACAACACCCCCCACACACAAAAGAGGGAGTGCCTGGGTAGCTCAGTCAGTTAAGCTTTTGATTTTGGCCCAGGTCATGATCTCAGGGTGGTGAGATCAAGGCGTCCCCTAGCTCCAGGCTCTGTGCTCGGCAGGGGGCCTGCTTAAGATACTCTCTCCCTCTTTCTTTCTCTGCCCCTCCCTCCCTACCCTGCTCATGTGCTCGCTCTCTCGCGCTCTCTCTCTAGAAAAAAAAAAAAAAAAAAAAAGTGGACAAAACCCAAGAATGTCTTCACAAACCTCTCCAAACTTCACTGAAATGAAAGCAAAGGAATAAAAAGGCATTAACCCACAGAAACAGCAGGACACAAAATAATGGAGGAGACCAAAAGCAAACTCTAGTTCTCTACTAACAAAATTTGGAAGATTTAAAAAGTGAACATACCAGCAGTAACTGACTGCAACGTAAAGAAAAGCAAAACAGTAGCTTCTTCGGAGAGAAGCCAACTGGAGGCGGATTCCCATTACAGAACCCCTACAAGATTCACAAAAGGAATTAAGGCAGGTTGGGGGGGATTTACACAGGGTCAAAAATAAACTCCCAGTCTCGCTACAGCCACAAGACTAACCTTACCAGGCCCTAGGCAGAAGTCTGAATGAACATTTAATCTGTAGAAATTATTCAAATAGATTCTAGACTCAGGCACAGCTAAGAACTGTTATTAGGTACCCTGCTAAAAACCGGGGGATTAACTGAGACCCCACATACTGAGTGATAGATTATGTGCCCCTAGTCTCCTCCCTAACTTGGATCCTAGAAAAATGGCAGCCAGGCTTTTTTAATCATCAACAAGAAAGAATACCGGAGAAAACATCTCTGAACTAAAAAAAAGCATAACTTACAAATCAATGAGTCCAAAAGAATGGCTACAATATTTAACAAAAGACCTAACCAAAATACCTCAATGTACAGTTCAGAAGAGCAGCAATAAAGATCACATATACTCCCACAGCAGGAGGAGGAAAATGGGGCACAAAGAATCAATAATAAGAATAGCATCAAGAGGTGCCTGGGTGGGCTCAGTCAGTTAAGCGCCTGACTCTTGGTTTCAGCTCAGGTCATGATCCCAGGGTCCTGGATGAAGCCCCATCTTGGGCTCTGAGCTCAATGCAGAGTCTGCTTGAGATTCTCTCCCTTTGCCCCTCCTCCCCACACTTGTGCATTCTCTCTCTCAAATAAATAAATCCTTTGGGGAAAAAAAAGAATAGCATCAGACTTCCCAACATCAATACTGAGGATGTGATGATGAGTAAGTGCTGCCTTAAAACTTTAAGAATAAAGTATTTCCACCTTATGAATGGGGACAAACTATCAATTTAAAATGAGGGCAGAATAAGACATTTACAGCCATATACCTCTCAAAACGCTATCTCACTGACCTTTAATCAGGAGGTTAATGGAGATGTGGGGATCCTGGAAAGAGGGCCCAACACAGGTTAGACATGAAAAGAATTCCCAGAATGAAGGCAGAAGAAAAGTCCCAGGATGACCACTGCATAGCAGGTCTAGAGAGCAGGATTTCCAGACTAGAAGATGAAAAAGTACCCAGAAAAGACTGATCAACCACAAAAACAAAACAAAACAAAACAAAACAAACCAAAACAAAAAGGCACCTAATGTGTCTGATCATATAGAAAGAAGTATTACGCCTCAGTCAAGAGACTATCTGGGGATGTATTAATGATATGCACAGGAAAAACAAAGCAAATGAAGAGAACTATACAAGTACAAACTTCACGGGGTGAAAGGTTGTACAATTAAGAAAATAGGAGTAATATACTGTATGACTCAGTTGAGAACAATATGTATACTTGCAATAAGGCAAATACTAAATAATGATTTAACCAACGACTGTAATTAACGTTATAAGGAAGAGGTAGAAACAGTAGGTGGAAAAGGAGAAAGCATTAAGAGGACCAAATCCTTATCTTCCTCCTTGTACAGTAAAAAAGTCAATATATAAAGCCAAAACTGAAAACTTTTAAAAAATTGCTCTAAGTATGTTAGCTAGAAATACTAAGGTAAATATAGAAGGAGGGCATAGACAAGAGTTCATGGTCACTGTCTGGGGCAATCAGAAATGGATGGAGGTAACAGGTGACTACTGCTGTTCATTATAAGCCTTTTGCCTCTTTAAATTATATGCATGTACCCTTTTGATAAAAATTAAAACTAAATTAAAATTAATAAAGAATGGGTATAAACAATTCTTGCTCTTCAAAACTAAATTTAACTGACAAACACAGGTTGTTTGTTATCTTTGATGAAAGATACCTATTGATGTTCAATAGGTACTTTTTGCTGAATTATCTACTGAACACAATTGTTCAAAGTTAGAACCAAGATTCACTAAGAGATAAAACTTTGAAGACAGAAATGAGCTTCCACATCTTCCCACATTATTAGTCCCACTGATTTTAATACCCTCCTCATCAAAGAGCTTGCACAGTCTATTAAGAAACGGGGGGAAAACAAGATTTTTTAGAATCTGACAATAAGAAAAATTCCTCTCTTCCTTTTGTAAATATGCATGTTTCTCTGTAACTTCCATACACTTGTCTCCTACCTACCTCTCCCTCGAGAATAAATCATAATATTACCTCTTCCACATACAGGCCTTAAAATTACCCAAAGATAGTGACATATGTACAGCTCCCCACAACCGCTAGTCTTTTCTTCTTGAAGCTAACAACATTTCTAGCTCCTGAACTGTTCTTTTGATACACAGTTTTAAATCTCCTTAACATCCTGATAAAACTCTGTAGAGCATGCTACAGTTAATGTAACTCTTCCAAGAAGCAACCAGAATAAAAGCAAGACGTAATTATGACTCCCCTCCCTCTAAAACAGTATAGTACCAATCAAAAAGAGACTACTACATCTTACTCAGGAGTTTTTGGGGAAAAAAAATGTGTTCTAACTTAAAAGAAAAAAAAAAACTATCATTCCTCATATTTTGAACAATTCAAACAAGTTTCCCATCCTTATTGTAACATTAAGTTAATGAATTTCATTCTTACCACACCGAATCAGGTATCTTTAGGGCAAGAGCTCTCACGTGTGGACCTGTAAAGGATGTCACAAGGAACATGCTACTAATCAAAGTACTTGAAGTTATGAATGATTTCTCTTTTTTATATATATTAACGGAATCCATGATGGGTATTCCTCACCAATTATCACTGTGACTATATGAAGTTGGAAATGCATTAATGAGTCAAGAGGAAAATGGGAAGGGTGACAGCACCAAGTCCTGAATATCTCCATAGGAGTTTCTCAAAAATATGAGCATTAAATAAATTAAAAAAAAAATTTAAAAAAAAGGGATCCCTGAAGGCGCAGCGGTTTAGCGCCTGCCTTCAGCCCAGGGCGCGATCCTGGAGACCCGGGATCGAATCCCACGTCGGGCTCCCGGGGCATGGAGCCTGCTTCTCCCTCTGCCTGTGTCTCTGCCTCTCTCTCTCTCTCTCTCTCTCTCTGTGTGTGACTATCATAAAAAAAAATAAATAAAAATAAAAAAAATAAAAATATGAGCATTATGCATATTTTAGAGAAAAAAGTGAAAATATGATGGCACCATACTACATATGCTTAAGAGTGTTCCCAGGACAGAAGATGCACTACAGAAGAATCTCTCTTAATCAATTTGCTGGATGAATCCATGTTTCTCCTCCCTGCTGAAAAACCTACAGTAAATGCCTACGGCACATCAAACATACACAGCTAGGGGTCTCCCCGCTGCTCCTTCCAACTGAGTTTTATGTTTATCAAGAGCTGTTTAATATTATAACTTGGTAATACAGTTGGCAGAGTATTTGGTAAATACATAGTTGAACTGACTATTTTGTAAAATACTGACACGAGTGAGAATATTTTTTTCATAAAAACGATTTAGGGACTTAACTAAATTCAGTTACTATGAAAAGGTATTATTTACCTGTAGACAAGAATTGTAAAAGATTGAAAAAAGATCTAAAACAATCCAGCACTCGACTTGCTTTAAAAAGTAGCTTACAATTCTAAGAACTATAAACATAATGTGAGCCTGGGCTGTATCAAATGGACAAAGAATCTAATCTGTGGAACCACATTCAAAGAAAAGTACTAGGTGTTACATTAAAAACTTTGGCAAACTAAAAATTACATGTTAAAATAAAAAACCTAAGTACATAAAAATACACATACACACACACACAAGTAATTGACTTCTTAAATAAATCTAATCACTATCAATCCTACATGCACAGGGTAAGAGGTTTTAATTACAATTCAGATATAGAAAACAGCAAGAGAATTCATTCATGGCAGTATAGATGGAACAAATTCAAAACAGTAAGCACCAAATTCCCATTACACTCACAATACACAACAGCAGTTTCTGAATAGAATTCAAAGTTACGAAAACAGAAAGTTAAGAAAAACTAAGTTCCTTTAATTTCTTTTAAAAAGTTGGGGATTCCTGGGTGGCTCAGCGGTTTGGCTCCTGCCTTCCGCCCAGGGCGTGATCCTGGAGTCTGGGATCAAGTCCCACATCAGGCTCCCTGCATGGAGCCTGCTTCTCCCTCTCTCTGCCTGTGTCTATGCCTCTCTCTCTCTCTGTGTCTCTCGTGAATAAAAAAAAAAAAAAAAAAAAAAACTTTTAAAAATAATTTCTTTTAAAAAGTATAGCTATAAAGCAAAAATGAATGTACATCCATAATCTGCCCTGCTTTTAAACTCCAATGAAGTTAAAATCTACCATCTGAGTTCCCAAAATACAGAATTCAAAACAATTTACAAAAATTCACAGGAAACCTTTACACATTTTTTAATGGTAGAATCAACATTAGTTCTGGATCCCAACATCAACCAGGGTATCACAACAAAGCATTAAGAACGTGCACTAATTTTACAATTAAAGCTGGGGGGGGGAGGGAGTAATAACAGTACTTTCCTCATAAGATTTTTACTAAAATCACACCTGACACACAGCTAGCACTCAATAAATGTGATTAATAGTTATTATTTTTTCTATTTCAACAAATACTTTGTTATATCCCCGACACATGTCCTAATGCCAGGAACTTCATATTCGCTTAAAAAAAATTCTAGCCTTTATAATGAAGAAGTATCAAATAATTTTCCCACTTAACAGTAAATTAAAATGGTACTACATTTTCAAAATACCTTATCAAATATAGCCACTTTAAAGTACTTTAAAAATTTTTAAAAAGGAATTAAAGATATAAACCACTGCTACTGTAACCTCATGAGGTCCTGAATATTATAACGGAGCTCCAAAAGAGTATTTGATTCCGATCCATTCTAATGCTAGTAATTGTATAAAAACAAATGCAATGCCTTTTCATCTTTCAAGTTAAAGTTCTTACAATATTCACCATAAGTCAAAATGTACACAAAATAAAGTGCAAGTGTATAAACTTTAAATCCCCATTTTAAATACTCTGTCCACATAAAATAGCTGGTATTGAGACAAAGTGTTTCTTAAATTTTATTTATTTTATATAAACCCTCTCTAAAAAACTTGTGACTCATTTTTAAAGATGAACAATTCTTATTTACTGATTATACTGATGTTAACTAATATGGTCTAAAACTGGTCTTTAAATCAACTAAAAGTTCTTTAACCTGAAGGCAATGTTTTGTTGTTGGCTATCCATTCAAAATTTTAAGCATTTCTGTAGCTAGAACCAGAAAGAAAGTGACAAATTAATCTTACGATACCCCATTCTAGCTCAGTAATAGATAGTATAACTGCACCTACACTTAAAGTTTCACTATCTGAATTTAGTTATACACTCCGGATGAGCACCACACAGGCACATGACAGTGATTGGGAAAAAGATTTTCTGAGTCTAGTAATATAAACAATAAGATGCCTGTTCAATTTGCTTAAACAAAGATACTGCTAAATTAATGATAAAAGGCATGTGACTAATCTCTCCAATTTAGAATTCATAAGAGTAAACACCATTTACTGTATAGGAGCATTTTCTAAACAATCAAGTTTTCCCAATGGTAGCTAGAGGACTTATACTCTGTAAATCCACTGCTTAGCTTTACCCTCTCATATAGTATATGCTCAATAACCACTCAAATTGTACCATCTAATCCTCATATCAACCTTAAGCTATGCATTGTCTTCTTACCACAAAAGACACTGAGGCTGAAGAGATGGATCCAGGTCAATGGGCTCATGATGGCCTGGATTAATAAGTCCTAAGTCACAAAACTAGTGGCAGTGTCAGGATCGGATTTCAAACTTATATTCTTCCAAGCTACTATATTATCTGAATAGCAAATATATAATAGTTATTAAACTCAATAGTTACTTCATTCTTCTCAAATTATTTTCCTTTATTACTGCTTTTCAAGGACAGAAATCCTTGGGTGCCTGGGTAGTTCAGGAGGTTAAACCGTTAGGCATCTGCCTTCAGCTCAGGTCTTGCTGATCTCAGGGTCCTGGGATCAAGTCCCACAGCAGGCTCCCTGCTCAATGGGGGGTCTGTTTCTCCCTCTCACTCTCCCTTTGCGCTCTTCACGCCCCCCCCCCAGCTCTTTCTTTCATATAAATAAAATCTTTTAAAAAAACAAACAACAAGGACAGAAATCTTTAGGAGCAACTGTCCCTTCAATATTTCTGCAGTAGACATTTGATCCAGCATCTATTCCTTCCTTCCCAAGAATCCCAGATTTCTGATTTGAGAACTTTATTTGGCGATCTTTGTTGTTCCAATGAAGTCATTGTAGAATATGAGTCCAATCAGGGCACTGGTTCAAGGTAGCAGCTATATGACCTGAGCAAACTGCAGAACTTCCAGAAAAGTTGGGACACTGACATAAATTAAGGCAATATGCACCCCAGCAACTGGAAGCAGTCATCTCTGGATGAGAGAAATCTAGGCAACGTCGTTAAGCCATCGGAAAAAGCCTTTCGTAAAACAAATAGGTTTTGGGTCACATCTGAAAAATCCAACCTAACCTATTTTTTAAGGGTGCTTTCTCATTTCAATGTCTTTCACATTACTGTTCCCTACTCACGGTATATCCTTTCCTCCTTGTTAATATCTCCTATCTACTGGGCAGCTATTTCATAGTAGGCATCAAGTGAGATGTTGAACACATGTTATCACTAATACTGAAAATTAATCTATACCTAAAAAATCCACAAAGTAAATTTCATCCTCACTATTCATGGATGAGAAAATTCAAACTCAAGCTTGCAGACTGAGCTGTTCAATAGCACACAGCTTAACAAGCAGAGCCAGGATTCAAGACCAGGTTTATCTAGCTCACAAGTACTTGTTCTTTCAACTTGAAGCAGCCAGTCACATGGATCTTGTCTTTAAAGGAAGGTCTTTGCTCAGACATCAAGTCTTCTGTGAAGCTTTCTCTATCCATTTACATACTTCAGAGGTAGCTCATTTAGAGAAAAATATTACAATGTATCATCACTGTTTACATAGTCAGAAGGCAAGCTCTTTAAAGATAGTAGGATCCAAGGTACACCAGTGCCTCCCACAATGTATGACATAGGCCAAGCAAGCAATAAACATTTGTAAAATCACCAGTGAATGAAGATATTAAGTCCTGTCTATTACAGATTAAACTCCTTAAAATAAACAATTGTCATTATACTAAGATATCCTTTTACATAGAATGTTTCAGAAATGTGGGTTTTAGGAAGAAATTCGTAAATATTTCTTAATCTTATACATTTGCTGTATAGGCTAAACGTCACCCTGAAGAATCACAGAGAAATGTCAAAAATTCAAAACAGTAGCTATGTACATTTTTTTCAAACCAAGTATTTCATAGGTACCAAAAGACCTTGTTTTTAGGATACATTTATTATGCATATAATAAAAATCAAATACACTTAAAACAGTGGTCTGTTGGTTTCATTTTAGAACCAAAGTTGCCTAATCCGTGGCACTTAACTTCATATGGAAGTGTA
Organism: Canis lupus dingo; assembly: GCF_003254725.2. Taxonomy (NCBI): domain Eukaryota; kingdom Metazoa; phylum Chordata; class Mammalia; order Carnivora; family Canidae; genus Canis; species Canis lupus. The sequence continues at coordinate 40,342,515 of NC_064267.1, read as the reverse complement.
AAGCAGGAACCAGAAAATCTCCTAGATCCGACTCATTTCTATGATTCTGTTGTGACTCAGTAATTTATTTATTTATTTTTTAATATTTTTTTTTAATTTTTATTTATTTGTGATAGTCACAGAGAGAGAGAGAGAGAATGAGGCAGAGACACAGGCAGAGGGAGAAGCAGGCTCCATGCACCGGGAGCCCGACGTGGGATTCGATCCCGGGTCTCCAGGATCACGCCCTGGGCCAAAGGCAGGCGCCAAACCGCTGCGCCACCCAGGGATCCCTGTTGTGACTCAGTAATAACACTAATTGTCAGCTTCTCAGAGTGCTTCCCTGACTAGGATCTGAGAGTAACCTCTCAACAAGGGCTCTCCTATCCTACTATCCTAGCTCATACTTACCCGGACATTTTTCTCATTTACTTATGTATTATCACCTCCCCTAGTACAACGTAAGCACCAAAGGAGCAGAGATTTTCCTGTATCCATCAGCACACCCCAAGGCTTCACACAGAAGGCACCCAGTACATGTGTGTTGAAGAAACAACATTCGCCAACGACTAATAACGCCTTGTTGCCCAACATGAAGAGAATAAATAAATAAATAAATAAATAAATAAATAAATAAATCAAGCAAGCAAGCAAGCAAGCAGATCATGCACTGCCGGGCACGTCCTGCATTTTCCAAATAGGAGTTTTCTAATACATTATGTACTCTGTCTCAGGATTAATCTGACAATGGATTTTTTTTTTTAAGGGCGGGGGAGGATATAATGGCTAAATTACTTTATTTGAAAGGAAATATCACAGAGGAAAGAGCCCAAAAGTCGCTGTTTTGGTCTAACACACGCTTCAGGGATATTTAGTGAACCGCTTCGAATACGGGAGAATCAGTACGGAAAAGCAACTTATCCGTTCCCAAACCATCTACAAATTTCTTCCTAAAACCCACATTCCTGAAACATTCTATGTAAAAGGCTATCTTAGTATGGGGCGATATCACAGTCGCGCTGTCAAACAAACCCTTGGCGGAGTCTGCGCGCACAGCAAAGGGGGAAACACAGCATCCCGGGGCAGCGGGTCCCCGACAGGGCTGTGTTCCCACCGCCTGTGCCCGTTCGCCGCGCACCGCCGGGCCGGGGAGCTGCCGCCCCTGCCGAGAAGTCTTAGCGGCCGTCGCCACCAGCGAGCGGACAATGACACAGCTTCGGGCCACCCTCTCCTTCCCACTGAAACTTTCCCCGAAACTCAAAGGACGTCTCTTTGGACCCTACGAGCTAAAACCCCGCAGGGCCTCCACGTCTGCTCCTCGGCCTGCCTCGGTCGCCAGGAAGCCTCATCCCAACTTTCCACCCACCCCCCCCCCCGTCCCCCGCCCCGGGATTCAAACCGTGGCCACCAAGACATTTCAATCCCCCGCTAGTCCCCGAAGTGCACGCGCTCTCCCAGTGACCTAGGTGCTGCCGACCCGAGGGAGGAGGGGGATGGGAGTTAAAATAAGGAAAAAGACAAAAAGAAAAAAAAAAAAAAAAAAAGAGCCCCGGCTACGCGTCCCTGTTCCTCCCCCGTCCAGCTCCGCCGTCCCCCGGGCGCCCGGCAGGTGCCTCGCTGGGGACCCCCCCCGCCCCCCGCCCCCCGCGGCCCAGCCTCGCCCCGCTCCCTCCGCGCCAGCCCCGCCGGAGAGGAGCCGAGGCCCGGGGGAGGCGGCGCCGGGGCCCCGCGGGGACCAGCGATGCTCGCCGCGCCGCCTCCGCCCACGCCCCGCCCGCTCCGCGCCGGGCCCCCCGCACCCCGGCCCGCCGGCCTCCGCCGCCCCTGCCCGCGAGCCCGCGCCCCAACGGCCGCCGCGGCCCGAGCGCGCGCCCCCGCCCCGCCCGCCCCGCCGGCCCCGCCGGCCCCGGGCAGGGCCCCCGCCCGCCGCCCGCCGCCCGCCGCCCCCACCCGCCCCGCACTCACAGGCTGCCCGAGCAGGACGTGCACACGAACGAGCCGACCGTCATGTTCACGTAGGTGGGGCCGCGCTGGTCGCAGTCGAAGCACTTTCGGTTGTGCGGGAGGCCGGTCATGTCCCGCAGCATCTTCAGGTGCTTCTCCTCCTGCTTCCGCTTGGCGCTGGCCGCCATGGCCGCGGCGCCCGGGGCCGGGAGGCCGGCAGGGCCGGGAGCGGGAGCGGGAGCGGGAGCGAGAGCCGGAGCCGGAGCGGGAGCCGGAGCGGGAGCCGCAGCCGGAGCCGCAGCCGGAGCCGCAGCCCGAGCCGGGGGCCCGCGCTCCCACGGGCCGCCCTGGCCGCGGCCGCCGCCCTCCGTCAGCGCGCGCCGTCCGCGCCGGGACCCCCCCCGCCGCCTCGGCTCCACTCGGCTGCGCTGGGCGCGGCGCGGACGCTGCGGGGCGCGGGCGGACGGGCCGCACCAACCGGCCGGGCCGGGACAACCGCCGCCGCCGCCGCCGCCGCCGCCGCCGCCACCTTCCCGACTCCTCCGGAGGGGGACAGAGGAGGAAGGGGCACGGCAAGAGGAGGCCCGCCCCGGGCGGCCCGAGGCCAAGTGGCGGCCGGCGCCCCCTGCCGGCCAGGAGGAGCGCGCTCCAGCGGCCGCGCCGAGGCCCGGCCTGGAGCGGGGGCAAAGGAGCAAGGATGCAAAGGCGAGGGATGCGGGCGGGCGACGGCGCCGCTGTGGTATCGCACGGCTCGCGCAGCACCCGACTCGCCCGACTCAACCTCGTCCCCTGCTCCCAGATCCCCACCCACCGCGCCCTAAAAGGGGCCCTCTCCTCCGGAGCGCGGCCTGCCTCTCTCACCACCCTGGCCTTCCTTGGCACCTGCACACTCCCCACCCCCCATCCCCACCTACCCCCCCCCCCACACACACACACACACAAGCTCCCTTCTGACCTTCTGACCCAGGCCCCTTGCCCTGATGTTCTCTCTCTCTCTCTCTCTCTGAAGGTTTCTAGACCCTGCCAATATCCACATTTTGGACTTGATTGTTTTGGGGGTTTTCTTTTTCTTTTTTTTTCCTTTTTTTTTTTTCTTTCTTTTTTTCTTTTTTTTTTTTTTTTTTTTGGTGTGGGGATATAGCATTGAGGGATGTTGCACACAATCCCTAGCCTTTAGCCACCAGATGCCAGAACAATTCAAACCTTCCTCAAAGCACTCCCCCCCCCCCCCCACCCAGCCCCTGTGCCACATGTGGAGACATGATAGATGGATATGTGGTCAATACATTCGGGCACTTCCTTCAGCCCAACCAACGTATTTAAAGAGTTGCCATCCACCTTGCTGAAAGCAGCCCTCCATGAAATCCCTGCGTTGGGTTTTCTTCGTAGTTCTAGTTGTTCGAAATCCTCCTTCTTATGTAGGGTTGTCTGAGTGTTGTCTGGGATCCACCCCCCAACCCCCGCTGGACTCCAAACAGCTTAGCCCCAGCATGTTCTTTACCATTCCACCCTCTGCCCCTCCCAGAGCTGGAAGCGAGGCGTTCAGTGTCTCATTTAATCTCTGCAAGATCCCTTTGGGGTAAGCATTACTATTCTTTCCATTCTCCTAAGTCTGGAAGCTGAAGCCCTGGGGGGGGGGGATTTAAATTCAGTAAATTTACTTTATTATGAAAGTAAATTTCATACATACTGGAAAACTGAGATTCCAACCCAGACAGACCATAGAACCCAAATCTCTTCATCACTCTAAGCAAACACAGCCAGCAGGATGTTAGAAAGCATCCCTGCCCCTCATGTCCCAAAGGAGTACAGGGAGACCCGGAGAGCTGAAGTCCCAAGATCACTCAGCTGGGGAGTGGGAAGGCAAGATTCGAACCCACATTTCCTAATCTCCAAGGCCAAGCCTTAGACCTCCCATGAAAGTGAAGGGATGAATCGCCCAAGAGGGACTTCATGTTAGTATAATACTATCAACAATAGCTAAATATTACAAGAAAGTGATCAACAGGTTTTGGATTGGTCAATAGATTTATTTTTGAATTTTCTTTTAAGGAATATATTGAACTCCCATGAGACCATGGCCCACCTTCAATAATTATCAGCTAATGGCTAATGTGCTTCCTACCCTCCCCATCCTCCCATCCCTCCTTCTATTATTTTGAAGCAGATTGCAGATAGCATACCATTCACCTGCACACATGTTACTTTGCGTTGCTAAAAAAAATAATTTTTAACTGAACCATGATACCATAATGGTATCAACTAAAAAATTAATAACTAAAAAATTAATAATTCCTTAAAATCATGAAATATCCCATCAAGCGTTGAAGTTTCTCACTGATGTTTAAAAAAGATTTTTACAGCTTATTTTAATCCATACATTGTCGTTGGGTAATATATGGGTTATAAAGTCTATGCATTTCCCCTCTATCTCCTTTGCCTCTTGTAATTCTGTTTTTGTTTTTTGTTTTGTTTTGTTTTGTTTTTGGAACTGGGTCCTTTGCCATGTTGCTTCTCACTGCTTATGTTATTTAACACCTTTACCTTTTCTAAAAATTTGTGGTTGTGTCTAGTTCACTTGTTTCCAGTTCAATATTTTTTTGTTCTTGGCAAAATATGATGTCTTTGTGTGCTTCCAAATCAGGCGGCACATGAGGGTAGGAGTGCGAAGGGGGTCCTTTCTCCCTTTTTACGATATTAGCAGCCATTGATGATTAATGTCTAGATTCCTTGGTTTATTAAGGGTTACACAGAGGTGATAATCTAGCTCTGTCATTCCTTCCCCATTTGTCAGTGGCAATGTTTCCATAAAGATGAACTGCATCTCAGCTACTATCTGGCACAGTTTATGTCAGAAAGACAGGGTAAATGTTAGATTCTTTTCCTTTATTCCCAAATTTTCCAGAGAACATATTGGTTTCCTATCACCTTGCAGTGGTGATCAATATTTTTGTCAATGTCATTACAGACTCCAGAAATTAAATACAGTTGACATATTTTGTCTCTTCGGTGCTCACATTGTTTTCTCACTGGCCTTTGGGAGCCTCTTAAAGTTGGCTCTTGAGTCTTTTGGACAAGACCCTTGACCTAAGGTCATCTGGAGTGCCATGACAGCAGGGCCCTGCGCTGTTTAGATGACAGCCCTGGAATGTCCAAACCTGGACTGATCAAAACAGAGGCTTACTTAGCAGCCCCTGTCCAGATAAATATAAGACACGCAGCAGACTCTTACTCATCACCCACAAACGTGCTTAACCCACAGCCAATGGCTTGTTTCTATGTTTGTGATGCTCCCTTGTCACTTGTATGTTTTCTGGTTGCTCATCTTTCCATGGTTTGTCATCTGATAAATGCCAAAATCAGAAGGCGTGGCTGCAGCACCTTGTACAAACAGTTTAATACGCGGTTGTTTCATTATCGTGTTGTTTAGAGAAGCAGGAGAAGGTATTTCCAGAGTATCCATCTGTAGGAAGGTGAAGTTCAGGTGACGTCCAAAATATTTCCTACATGTAAAGCTGAAAGTCCATATGGCGGGCTGAATTTTGGCCTTTTCGTACTCTGTGTAATATCAAAGCAGGTTTCTACTTTTAAAAATCCCAACGGAGGTTTGCAGTATGTCAGGACACACTATTTATTTACTGAAATTTCCTTATCCCTCACATGAACGCGCAAGGGGGTATCATTATCCTCACTTTATATAGGAGGAAACTGAGAGTCTGAAAAGCCGGCTTGCCCAAGGCCACGCTGGAAATGAAGCAATAGGTTGGGATTCAAACCCACGTCGGGCTGCACCTCACCGGGCTGCACCTCACCAGCTTCTACTTCCAGTAACTGAATCCTGGCCCTGCTTATGAAGCAGAAATTACCTTCAGAGATGTTAGCACTGCAGCCAAAGTGATCTTTCAAAATGCTAATGTGACTCAGACATCCCCAGTCTCCTCCCTGCCCCCCCCTTAAAGCCTTTCAGTGACTTCCCACTGCTCTGAGGCTGAAAGAAAAGCCCTTTGAAAGCGGCCTCCTTCTTGCAGACCATGCTAGCCCTCCCCATCCTGCCCCAGCTCCAATGTGCCCCAGGCATGACCCTAAATCTCCACCACCCTGCTCCAGCCCTACTCCCTTCTCAGGGTTTCATATTCCCTTCTGTCCCACCTCAGGGCCTTTGCACATGCATTGTTGCTTCCAAAAAGAGTCTCCCTCTCTTTTCCTTCTCATCCCTTAGATCCAGCTCAATATCTGGTTTTCAGAGATCCTTCTCTGTCCCTCCTAGTTAAGCCAAACCCCATAGTAGGTGCTCATAGTAGCATGTACCTCTCCTTTAGAGCACATGCTGCTGTGGCTATTTACAGTGCTTTGTGATTTCCAGTTAGGGTCCCTAGCCCCCCCACTACATAGTGGACTTCACTCAGGAGGGGCTTAGGTCTACGTTTGCTCACCATTACTCCTCCAGTACTTAGCATGGAGCCTGGCTCTTAGAAGGGACTCAGTAAATATTGGTTGAATGAATAAATTAATACAGCAGTGGGGAGCCAGAGAATAAAGCGTCCTTCAGTCTTATGCAGTGGGTTCTGCACTCTGTTTATCACTGTCTCTGCTGTTTTGGCTCCCAGAATGATTACAGCTCTGTCCAAGCTACTATAGTTTTGTTAAAGAACTTGCAAATTCTGAAATCAAACCTCTTGACGGTAAGAATCTAAAACCTGACTTGCTTAGAGGCTCCTGCCTGTCTTATCACCAAGGGTGACTCAGAAAATATCCTGAACAAACCCTGGCTTTGGAGAGGCCCCAAGGAGCCAGCAACGGAGCTGCCAACTCATCCTAGGCTACCCCACCCTCGGCGCCTGGAGGCGAGGCCCAGAAAGGAGGCCCTTCGGTGTCTTACCAGACAGCAAAGCAGGACAAGCAATAACAAGTATGGTAGGATAACTAGAAGTGGCTTCCTTGCCCAGAGCATCGGAGTGGGGAGGGGAGGGCTCCCCATTCAAGAAGAACTCAAATTTAGACTTAACAATAATCTCTAACTGAGCTACCCATAGGGTCAAGGAGAACCACCAACATAATAGAAGATCCTGGCAGGCACGCATGCATGTCCCATGTGATCCTTGCCACCTGCATGCAGCAGGCCCTAAAATCATACTTTTTTTTTTCCAGATTTTTATTTAAATTCTAGTTAGTTAACATATGGTGTAATACTGGTTTCAGGAGTAGAATACAGTGATTCATCACTTACATACAACACCCAGTGCTCATCATAACAAGTGCCCTCCTTAATCCCCAGCACCCATCTAGCTCTATTCATACTTTTAACAAGTCCTGGATTTACTTTGTGGATAACACCATTCACTTGTTTTCTTGGGTTGCTTGGGTATTAAAAGGTCTGATTTGTTAAGTATAATTATTTTTAAGCATATCACAGTTTTTGTGGCCCCATTTAGACATCTTTTCATGTTCTAATATACTGGGAGCCTTGAAAACACTGAAGTGGCATAAACCCTCTCTGAGATGAGTGCCACGTCCCCCCCACTCCCCACCTCCCTGCCCAGCCCCAGCTTGAAGCTCTGACCTTTCAGAAGCTCCCGCTCCTCCCCCAGACACCCAGTTTCGGGCTGGTGAGCCTGGTCTGTTGGAGAACCTCGATCCTACATTCTTAGGGTCCTCATATCTTCCGTTCCTTTAGAACCCCCTGATGCGCCAAGGCGATTTCGATTAGCAGAGGAGCTACTGGACAACAGTGACCATTTACAATCTAGGAAAACTGGACCTGGGGGTTTTCCCTTTTCATTGACAACTTCCCTCCTTTCCAGGTTCTGGCCCTAAAACAAATGCTACTTTTTATGGCCCATTTACACAGTGTAAAAGGCCAAGTGATGGTGGCCTCATTAATTCCCCTAGGCCCCCGGGTTTCATAGAATGAATAATCATAGGGCCTATGTATGAAGCACCGTGGAACAATATTCAACTCAATTTTTTCCCCATTCTTCTGTTGATAGCGCCTTCCTTTAGCTGTGGTTTGATTATTTTTAACCTCGCTTGCTGATGCGCTTTTTAATTTGCAAGAAGCAGTGAGATAGAAAAGGAAGAGGGGAAAAAACCTACAGAAGACAGGCAGTCAGTGCACACTTCCTGGAAACATCAGTGTGGTTTCTGGGTAGTCTCTGCAGAGAGCGCCAAGAAACTAGACACCTGAAGGACCCATGTCCCTCAGCACCAGACAGTCGCCTGGCTTCCTTCTCCCTAAAGACAGCCAGGATAAACAAAGAGGCTGCTGAAGCTGCCCCCACAGCATCCCAGTTGCTGAAGACCTTCTCTTCTGCTGGGATTCCTTTCACTGTGTCCTTCATGAGCTTTGTCTCACCAGCCAAACTCTGCTCAGAGAGCAGGGATCCAGTCATAACCTGTGTCTCGAGTTTGCCAGGCCATGGAAGGAACATGCCAGTTGGTTGACTGATTCAATCCCAGGCCATTCTAGAAGCCCAGAATAATTGCAACTAGACTTCAGTTATCCATTTATCAGAAAGGCATTTTCTGGACTTTGGAGGGAAACCAAAAAGACTTTTCAGCCTTCATTCATTCATTCATGCATGCATGCATGCATTCACTAGCTATCCAGTGGGCACCTACCATCTGCCAGTCACTGTGCTAGACCCTGGGGGATTCGGCAACAAACAGGTCAGAATCCGGACCCTCCTGGAGCCCATGCCCCCACAAGAGGGAGAGCAAACAATAAACACATTAGTAGAAATGGACCAGGTGGTGCCAAGTGCTCTGATGGAAAATGAAGCAGAGTAAGGGAGGGCATGTGAAAGGAGGTGGTGAGGGCAGGCCCAGGGGCAGGTGACACGGGACAATTCTGGGACTTGGGCATGTCAGAAATCATAGGCCAAATGGCCTGTTACAGACGCTCTGCAACTGCGCAGCTTCCCTTCCTCAGACTGTGCCAGGATCAGAAATCCTGAGCCGCCCTGCGCCAGTGGCCTCTGGAGACCTGGAATCATCTTCTTCAGAAGCCAAGGGAGAGAGAAAAGGTCCCTGCGTCTGCAGCAGCAAGAGTCTCAGGGTAAGAAATGCTCCATTCACGTCGTCAATGGAACGTTGTTCTTGCCCATTACTGAGGACAGAAAGGGGACCTTCCCTTCTGGTTCAGGGGAAAGAAAGAGGCCCCTGTGGGGAGAGAAACCTGCTCTAGTTATCAGAAAAGAAACACCAGCGGGGCCTCTGGGACTTAGAGCCCTCCGTTTTGAAGGGGTCAGATGGAGACATTTCAAAAGTGGGTCTCTAAAAAGACTCCTCTTCCTTTGCTATTTCTCACCTGAGGCTGGCAGATGGGTAATAGCTCCTTGTACACCAGGGGGTGAACTGAACACAAAGGAACTCTCTGGAGCCCGGCTGAATGATGTCAGCATCACACCTCACCTCCAGAAGGGAAGCGATTGCACAGAATTCCACTGGTGATATCTCAGTAATGATGACTAACATTTCCTGGCCCCAAGCAGTAAGCCCTACGCAGAGCATGCGCTGCAGAGTAACCGCAGGAATCCTCACACACAGCCTTTGGCAGGTACCTTTCATTGTCATGCCCATTTTACAGATGAAGAAACTAAGGACCCGCCCCCAAGTTAAGGACCTTGCCGAGTTAAGGACCTTGCCAACGGCATACAGCTGGGAAGTGATGCAGCTGGGATTTGCAGGTTGGCGGTTTAACTCCAGAGCCCATGACTCAGCCTCCAGGGTCAGCACCACATCATCTTGTGGGATGCTCTTGTCAATCAAACCCGTTCCTACAGGAGAGCAGGAAAAGCCAGGAGGTATGTACGCTTTCCTGCTCTCGATCTGGCCCCTGAGGGTACAAACAGCCTGACCGTCACTAGGCTGCTTTAGCCTGTGGTTTCTTGCCCTATGGGGAGGTTGCCTTCCCCCCGCCCCCCACCCCCTAGAGCTTCAGGCTGTGCACTTGAAGGACCTGTCTTCGCTCAAGAAGTTATTTAGGTGAGGGAAATTACCCAAAAAGCCACACACACCAAGCTCCCACAGTAAAAATGTCCTGAATGTTCATTTAGGTCATGGTTGCCAGACAGATTTGTCCTCACTGAGTATGCGTGGCGCCAGAGAGCAGAGTCCACTGTGGAGGTTGTGGGAGCCCCTGGAGCAAGTTTACCTAGCCGTTTTTATCATAGGATAACCTACCACTTTATTATTAGTCATCATCCCAGCCCTGGGGCTACTGATGATTCAGAAGGTTGAAGTGAAGACTGAATGAGGTGCTCTACCCAGCACAGCACCTGGCAGTTCTGTAAACCCTACCGTCCTTCTTCTTCTTATCTTGAATATGCCTACTAATTCCCTTTCCTTCATTCGCTGTGTGTTGCTTGTTTAAGGTACCAAGTCAACCACAGCTGCAGCTTAGCAGCAATTTGCTAGAAGCTGCTCTAAGTGAGCCCCCCCATCCCCCTAGATATGTGGCTACTCTTCAACCCGTACCACGTCACACTCTGGTTGGTGGAAATCACGTGTGGTCTGTAAGGGCAGTCGGTGATGTGCATGAACAACGGCGTCTTGCTCAGCCCACACTGGCGCTTCATCTGTTCTGAGTAAGTGTCTGGCCATATCTGGTCAAATAGATTCTGCAGATGACATGTTCCAAGCACACCTAACCATAGAAGCTACGTGCGCATTCATTGCTGTTCTATTTGGAGGGGAGAGAGAGCATGCCTGTCTGTGTGTGTTTAGGAAGTGGTGAGAAGTTTCTTGAAGCAGGCCTACATCTCCTCTGTGTGCCTTACACAGGACGGCAGGGCAGTTATGAGCACGGTTTCTGGGTCAGACTGTCTGGATCCCAATCCCAGGTTTCCCCTGGAAGCTTGAGCAAGTAACTTCACCTTTCTGTGCCTCTGTTTTCTCACCTGTAAAATGGGAATGATAGTATCACCTACTTTATAAGATTGCTATGAGGATTAAGTGATTTAATATGTAAAAGCACTTGAAACAGTGTCTGGCAGATAGTAAGCACTCTACAGGGGTTACGTATCATTATTATATTCCCTTCTCCTCCCATCAATCACCTCACCTACAATTCAGCCAACGTAAGCAAGCAAATGTGTGTGTGTGTGTGTGTGTGTACACATATGTACTGGCTTCCTAGAACATTCTTTTTTGTGATTGTTTCATTTGTTTTTTTAATATACTAAGTACTACAGGAGTACAATCTCTCTCTCTTTTTTTTTTTAAACTTCAAACAATGCTTGTGTGGTGAGTTAAGTAGTGTCCTCCATTCACCTGGAACCTCAGGATGTGATCTTATTTAGAAATAGGGTCTATCAGGATGCCTGAGTGGTTCAGCGGTTGAGTGTCTGCCTTTGATTCAGGGCACAATCCTGGCCCAGGGATCAAATCCCACATCAGAGCCTGCTTCTCCCTCTGCCTGTGCCTGTGCCTCTCTCTGTGTGTCTCTCATGAATGAATGGATAGAATCTTAAAAAGCAACAACAACAAAAAAAGAAATGGGGTCTATGAAGATGTTGAGGACTTCAAGATGAAATCATCCTAATTTAGAGTGGGCCCTAAATCCAATGACTGGTGCCTGTATAAGAAGACAAGAGAAGGGGTGCCTGGATGGCTCAGTTAGCTAAGCCTCTGACTCTGGATTTCAGCTCAGGTCATGCTCTCAAGGTCATGAGATTGAGCCCCACATCGAGCTCCATGCTCAGCATGGAGTCTGCTTCTCTCCTTCTCTCTCTCTCCCTCTACCCCTCCCCCAGCTCACTTGCTCTCTCTCACTCTCTCTCTCTCTCTCTAATATAAATAAATCTTGAAGAAGAAGAAGGAGGAGCAAGAGGAGGAGAGAGGAGAGAGGACACACAGGGAAGAAGGCCATGTGACAATGGAGGCAGACATGGGGGGGGGGATGCTGTCATGAGCCAGGGAACACCTGGGACCACCAGAAACTGGAAGATGCAAGGGAAGATTCTTCCGTAGAGCCTTTGGAGGGAACAGGGCCCTGCTGACACCTTGATTTTGAGCTCCTAGCCTCCAAATCTGTGAAAGAATAAATTCCAGTTGTTTTCAGCCACGTAGCTTGTGAAACTAGCAGCCCTAAGAACGAATACAGTCAGTAAAACCAAAGTTCCCCTGGACCACAGCCAGGACAAGGTCTGCCGCCACTGCCTGTTCCTGGGTGCCTCAGGGACTGTGTCCTGTCTCCCAAGAATACTGCCTCTGATTCGTGACCTTAAAAGACAAGGAGATCCTCTAGAACGATGTCTCCTCTTTTCATAACTCAAGGCTTTCAGGGTAATTTTAACAATGCTACTTCCTCTTTCTCCCACAGGTTACGTTTTTGGTCTACCTCAGTCATTTTCTACAAAGTTGATTAATATAGGTCCTTTAATATTAAGATGGGTCTGTTCTCTGTAAGAACTGAAAGTTGCCCTTTGAGGAGTGCTTTGTCCCATCTTGCAGCTGTGAGCATGAGACACAGTGATCAATACAGAGGGAGGGATCTTTGATGCAACATTTCAAATGGAGAGAATATTAGATATCACCTCTGCCTGTGACTCTTACCAGCGTGGGGGTTACAGCTCCTTTTGATACAAGATGCCAACTCTCCATCTCTTTTTTTTTTTTTTAATTTTTTTTTTTATTTATTTATTATAGTCACACAGAGAGAGAGAGAAGTAGAGACATAGGCAGAGGGAGAAGCAGGCTCCATGCACCGGGAGCCCGACGTGGGATTCGATCCCGGGTTTCCAGGATCACGCCCCGGGCCAAAGGCAGGCGCTAAACCGCTGTGCCACCCAGGGATCCCTCCATCTCTTAACTATGCACTGAACATATAAAATATGATCTCAGTCCTGCCCTTGTGCCTCGGTTAAAATCCCTCTTGTTTTACAGTTGAGGATCATCAGCCTCTGAAAGATAAAGAAAAAAAAAAAAAAGGCCTCAAAGGAATCTGTGGCAGATCCAGGAAAAGAGCACAGGTTCTCCATGACCCACCATCTCATCTTTCTGTCTCTCAGTCTGAAGACCTCAGTTTGCCACCATAGGCGACAAACATGGGGAAGAGTCTGCCGAGGGAGAAGAAGCCCTGAATTGATGGAGTCAATGGCCAGAGCAAGGGGAGAGTCCAAGGTCTACAACCAGGTGGTGGCCAGGACACCACAATGGGTTCCCAGGACCTGGCATCCTCCACTCTCCACCGAGGCCAAGACAAAAGAAAAGAACTTTACATTAAAGTAACAAAGCCTTGGATAATGCAAGGAGAATTTATTTTACATAACAAATCTTTGCATTTCTGAAAGAAGTTTATATAATGTCCTCTGCAAACCTCTTAAAAATAGAATAGCACCTCATCTTTCTAAGATGATTTAAATGTAGACAAATACGAAGGCAAGAGGACGGGCTGGTCAGGAATGATAGCTACGTGGTCCGTGGGCACCGCTTGGTACCACGTCTATACCAATACCAGATGTGGCTTCAGAATCCTTCACCTCAGCTCTCCAGAAGTTACTCCCAGTAGGCAATGAGGTCTGCAACCTATTTGCCATCCTCTGGCTAAATGATCTTCCGACGTTGTTTCTAGTCTCCTGTGAGTAGATATTTCCCTCTACTCCCATTTAAACTTTCTGATGGCTTTACTTGGTTCAGCAGAGACCTAGAGCCCTCCCTTTTTAGGACAGGGATCTCTCTTAGGATTTCTTCTAACATCTGTGCTCCTACATTCTCAGTCATGTGAAAGAATGGAGAAGGCCCTAAAAATTCCTTTTTTTTCAAGATTTTATTTATTTATTCATGACAGACAGACAGAGAGAGAGAGAGAAAGAGAGAGAGACCTAGGCAGAGGGAGAAGCAGGCTCCATGCAGGGAGCCTGATGTGGAACTCGATCCCGGGATTCCCAGATCACACCCTGAGCCAAAGGCAGATGCTCAACCGCTGAGCCACCCAGGAGTCCCGGGCCCTAAGAATTCTTGCTGACTTCCCCATGTTTGCCTGGGCTACAAACACAATTCCTTAGAAGTATCAAATTCACCCTTAACTATGGCCCTGAAGTCTTGAGTCTTGGTTTTTGATACTCTCTTTTGTAGCAGCACTCTCTCTTTCTTAAAAAAAAAAAAAAAAAAAAAAAAAAAAAACAGATCTCTCTCTCTTACAAAACAGGAATGAAGAAGATAAGCTCCATGTATCCACTGGACATGGAGTTCAGATACATCGACTATAAGACCCCAGTGGTGGCTCCCTTTCTTGACACTGTTCTTGGCTTGCACCCCTAAGCATTCCAGAACTACTTCTGCAACTTCCAACCCTGCGTTTGCCCCAGTGCCCCCTTTGACTTGATGATTTGTCTTCTGTGATATAACCATACGGCCCCCTCAGGGGACTACCGAGTCAACTTAAATGTTCCACCCAAGTGGGAGAAGCCACGTGCTAGGAACATTGCAGCCAGTGTTGGGGAGAATGGCTGAGTTTTCCCTTCAAGACATGGAGCGCGCGAGAGAGGGGCTGGACAGGATGTGGTGCTGTGTTTTGGGTCTTCTAACTCAAAGTCTTGATTAAAACAGTGTGAACCAAAGAGGTTTGCATACTTTCTGATAGGATTCCTGTTTAAGAAGTCATTTGGTTTTTTCCGTTTCCACACTCACCTTCCTCCACTGTCCATTTTCAACCCAGTGCTAGAGGGGTCTCTTTAAGCTTCCAGATCATATCCAGTTGCCAGTCAAAATCCTGTATTGCCCATCCCCCATCCCCACCTCTATTCCCCTGTCTGCATGGCTCCTCCTCTTCCTCTTTTTGCCCCAGCCCCTCTGACCTGGCCCACATCAGAAAGACACCAGGCTCCCACCTGGGGCCCTTACTCTTGCCCTTGCTTCTGCATTAAACTGAATATTGCTTGGCCAACTCCCTCACTTCTCTTGCTCCCAGTTTCTCCACAGAACCTGCCTGTTTGACCTGCCTGCACATATGCACACCCTAGCCTGCCATCCCCATGAGCCTACTCTCCTTTTTGTCTTTGTTTTTATTTCCCAGAGCACTTCTGAACTTCCTAGGTACTATATCATTCTTTCTTATTATGTTTACTGTTTATTATCTATCTCCCATGAGAATATAAGCTCCAAGAGGACAGGAAGCTCTTTCACCAATTTTCTTTTTCACTTATGTATTCCAAGGGCCATGAATTGTGCTAGGCACTTAAGAGGTTCTCAGTGAATATTTGATGCATAAATGGTTGAATGAATAAACCCATGAGTGAATAAAGCCCTTGTTCTGGGATGTATACTGGTTAGTAACAAAAACATCCCCTCCAAAAGGTTTCTAAAGTAAAGAAGTGGAGGGAAAAATCAACGTTGTAAAAAGGCTGAACACAAATAATAGCATTTACTCTTCTCCTTGATATATTACTCACTGGTGGTATCTACCTATCTTTATAGGAACAAAACTGACAAAATTTCCAGTGTGTAGTTTGTACAGTTTTTTTGTTTTTTGTTTTTTGTTTTTTTAACCGAAGAAGTTCCCACCAGATCTTTGGGTCTTTGGGGCAAAAACCAAACTGTTGCCTAGATTGTTCTAATAGAACGTTAGGTTTCTCTTCATCGGATGGGAAGCAGAAATGTGCGTACAAGGAAGTGACTTAAAAGTCATAAATATTTTGCCCAAAGAAAGATGCTTTTGTGATTGAATGATGGAATAATTTATGCTAACTACCTTTCAGTGACTCTAATTTTGTATGCAGAGGTGAGCTCATGTAATGAGGAGCCAAAAAGCCTTAGCGAGACACACTCTGGACTGTTAATGAAATGCCAGGCCCAAGGGTAACTCTAAGGCGGTGTAATGTATTATCATGTATTATCATGGAATAACCATCATCCCGTCCAATTAACTTTTGCAGATGAAGCAACCTTGAATCTAAATGCCAACAATATTGGGCTATATAAAGACATCATGATTCTCTTTGATACAAAGTCTGATGCCTGAGGCCCGGTGAAATTGTAAAACTCTGAATCTGAGACAGGAGAGGAAATCTCACACAAAATAACAGTACAGACTAGATGTACTCAGAGGCCTTATGCTCCTTAAGGAAAATGTACGTTTGTGTAGCAGTTTGTGTTTTAACAACTAACCACTGTTTCTTGTTCCCTTCACTGTACTTTGCCGAAGTTCTTTACACAATCTAGATGCCGATGTGATTGATTAGACACGAACACCATGGCATTCTACTGTGCAGGCATAACAAACCTGTAAGTCTAACCTTTTAAAAAGCTATACGTAATTGCTAAGACTTGATGAGAGGGTACACTGGAGGAGAGCTTTCCAGATGAGTCTCTGGTGAAAGTCCAAGGTCAACAGCATTTTATGGACATAGCAGGGGTTAGCCTTGGATTCTTAGACTGGGTACCGTCCTAAGAAAACCCAGGCCCTATGTTGAAATCTGGCCCGGATTTGCAAAGTCTGGAACCCTCCTTCTTGCTGCCTCCAGAGTCAACAGGCTCCATGCCAGGCCATTCTCTGTGACCTCTCTGTGGCCACTGTGCCAAGCCTGAGCCCTCTGGCCTTTGCATCCTGAAGCTTCTCCATCACACACCATTTCTTTCTGACTGTTCCTCTTTCTCCTCTTTACATGGCTGCTTCTCAGGAGAGGAAGATTCTGAGATTTTTCTGTTCAACAACTCTGCTCCTGTACTGTTTGCTCTGTCCTTACTCCCCCTTCCCTCTTACCTCCCACCTGCCCCCTGGCCTGTCCTGTGCCAAGATTAGGAGCCGAATAAAGCTCAGGCACCTGGCCACTCAGGTGGTTAATGCTCTGCCCCCAACCATGTGTGGGACTTTGGGTTAGCCACCTCACTTCTCCATGCCCCGATTTCCTTGTTTGCAAAGTGGATGACAACTTTTATCCATGTTTTGGTGAGTCTTCAATGAGGTGGTCCATGTAAAGTGCTCTGAACAATGCAAGGCACATATTACCCATTGCTACCATTACCTGCAAATGCAGAAATGTATGTATCCTTCAATCCTCTGGCCAGATTGCAATCTTATATGAAGCCTTGTCAGATTTTTTCAACCAGAAATAATGGTTCTTGGTTCTTGTTTATTAATTTGAAGCCTCGAATACTAGCCTGGCCTTTTTCTTACACCCCTTGGAGTGGTAGCATTACTGAGCAACTAGATGTGTCGAGCCTAGGGCTCAATATTTCATGTGTATCATCTTATTTGGTTTTGAGAAGTAGATATTACTACTTTCATTTTCAGTCAGGGAAACCAACATCCACAAAAGTGAGATTCACAAAGCAAACATGACTAAACTCACATGTCTTCTCAACTTCATTTCTGGATTAACTGCCCTCCAATGGCAAGGTCAGCATCTCTTACTCACTTTCTCTGTCCCTCATGGAGAAGGTATTTAAACATCAAGTACTGTTGATTTGAAATGAATGTATGGTTCGGATACTGGACAGTCTGGTGGTATAAGAATTGGCATTTATCTCACATTGAAAAACATTCTGATGCATGTTCACGTGTTATTAAAATCTTGCAACAATTTTAGGAGATATGTATTATTGTTGCCTTGACTTCTCAAAAATGCAACTGGAGAAAGAGAGGTTAATTGGCTTTCCCCAAACCAAATTGCCAATAGTGGCAGAGCCAGGATGCCAATCCAGGTGTCCTTCCATGTGCTGCCCACTAGAACACCATTGCCTTTTCCCCAATACCATCTGAGATCCAACCGATGGCACAACCTTGGAGACAGAATAAATGTTACATGAATTTCAAATACTGCAAAAGTGGCAATGACCACAAATTGGCAGAAAACATGAAACAGTTTTGCCAGAGTTCAGCTCTTTAAAGGAGGAAGACAGAGTAACCCCATACCAAGCCAAGTTAAAGAAATCTCATTCTCATTCTGTGGGAAGAAATATTCAGCTCAAATAGTTCCTTTAATCAAATTATCAATTTATAGAAAGCAACAAGTCAATGGATTTAGGCACTCTACCTGTCGTACTTCCTAAGCCAAAGAATTCATTCCTAGAACATTCTTTCTCATCTTGCAGGAAGGTCAGGCATGGTGTCATTTCAACATCTCTCCTGCCATGGCACCCCTACAAACAGACTGGACTAGGTGACGTAATTGTTTCTATATTTCTAAATATGAATGAGCAGGTTGGTGTGTTATACAACAGAGAAAGAAAAAGAGTGGCTGTGTCTTTAGCAACATGCCCCATTTCAAGAAGCAGACCATGTTTACTAGGAAGTTTGTTCATCACAGATCTGTAGAAAGAAGGGTAGCAAAAATGCTGATGCATGTTTGCAAAGGGAACAATTGCAACATGAGTCCGGGGAGTTGAACTAAAACTGATATTTGCCTTTCTTCACCTGATGGGGTTGGAGGGGAGCTTGACCCCATTCTCTTGACCTCCAGGCTGATTTAATTAGGGTAGAACAGATTTCAACAAGGATAGGGTACCTACAGGGCCATATACTGCACAAGTTATATACTAAATGCAGTGCCCTCAGCCACATGGTATGAGAAATAGAGCAAGGAATCAGAGATAGAGCCTTCGCTGGAAGGATTTCGTGTATAATAGGAAAGGAAATGTAAATGACCTCAAAATGAGACAGAAAGTGAAGTGTCACCAGAATGGTGAGATAATATGAGAAGGCAGCTCAAAGGAAGGTGCAATTGCCCTGGTCTCAAAAGGATGAGGGATAGGAAAGTTCATGGAGGAGGTGGCAGTGAAGATGGACAGGCTTTTGAAGGCACTTGGCCCTGGAAAGAAATACCATCCCAGACAAGGGAAACAACCAAGACTAATGTTGAGAGTGGGAAAATCTGAGAGGCAGACAGAGAATACAGAATTTCATTTGTTTGTAGAATAGGATGCTGGAGATGGGCAAGGTTTGGAGGGCACTCAGCCCTGGGAAGAAAGACCATCCCCGACAAGGGAAACAACCAAGACTAATGTTAGAGTGGGAAAATCCAAGAGGCAGACAGAGAATAGAGAATTTTATTTTTTGTAGATTTTTTAATAGTAAACTCTATTAATGAGGTTTAGTAAACATGGATGGGGGTGTTTTTCAAGAAAGGGAACCTCTTCTCAATTAACCAGTCCCTTGTCTGACCCTTTCTTACCTCTCCTAGCAGGAGAAGACATTTTAAGATGCATCAAGCTACATGGCTGGTGCAGCCAGTCGGCCACCCACTAGGAAGCATTTCATGGAATAACGTTTAGCTTTGACAACTGAAGACCTGCCTGTGGTTCATATAATATAAAAAGTTCTGCAAGCTACAGAGAAGACAGCAAAATCCATGCTCCCTTCTTCACAGAGCTTGCTAAGGCAGCTACTTGATTTTCAATGTTCAATTGCACATCAGCGGTACGTAATACTTGTACTGACACATCCATGCCTCGTACTTGACTTTACAATCCAGATGTGTTGAATCAACTTTTCTTATATCTGTGAACACCATCATGGAAAAAGAAAAGGTGGGGGGGAGAAAAGAAGAAAGAGAAAAACTGGTCCCGTGTCTCAATTTCTGCATTTCATAATTCAGCAGAATCGAGGAGGCATAGTGTGATCTCTCTCCCAAAAAGGAAAGAAGGTGTTTTACTGCCAAATTGAATATCTAGATTTGGCTGTGATTTTTAAGCCACCTGGTTGCATATTTCAAGATTTTTCCTTTTGCGACTGTATCTTAGCTCCATCTATATACGAATATGTGCCGGCCCTCACTACCATAAAAAGGCCAACTTTTACTGTGCCTCGAATCTCTAACATTTTCTGCCTTATGAGAAATGGACACTGCAATGTTGTGTTTGGCCCAGGCTACTAGAAAGAAAGAAAGAAAGAAAGAAAGAAAGAAAGAAAGAAAGAAAGAAAGAAAGAAAGAAGAAAAGAAAAGAAAAGAAAAGAAAAGAAAAGAAAAGAAAAGAAAAGAAAAGAAAAGAAATCTTTCTTCAGGAGAATTTGACCCTGTTCCCATTGTTTTCTCAGCATGTTTTCAGCATCAGCACATTGATTATGCTGTCATTAGCCAGAATCCTGAGACAGGAAAAGATCTATTAGGTCATCAAAGCCCAGTCCTAAAGCAGGCTGATGTCCCCTGGGAGAGGCTGTGACACACCGTCTTAGGCAAATGACCAAGGAACATGAGGAGGCATGTGCCATTTTACCCTGCTACAGTTTTTAATTTTTTTTCAAGTTTCTGAAATAACTCCCGGAGACTGTCCATAAAACAGTTACACCGCTCTATTTAGGTTAGAGGTTCTCAACGGAGAGCGATTCTGCACCCCCCACCCCACTCCCAGGAGATGTTTGGCAATATTTGGAGACATTTTTGGTTGTCAGGGCTTGCGGGGAGGAGAGGCTGCTACCGGCCTCTACTGGGTAGAGGCCAAGCGATGCTGCCGAACATCCCAGATTGCCTGAGGCAGCCCCCCCTCCACCACCACTAAGAATTATCAGGCCCCAAATGTCATTACTGCCAAGGTTGAGAAACTGGTCAAGGTCTTTTCCTATGCTTTTTTTTTTCTTTTTTCCTGCTGTCTAGCTGTTCACTCAGCCCCAAGCAAAGCAGATTCCTTGGCTTCATGGCTTCAAGGAATACACACTATTCTGAAATAAACCATTTTAAACATTTCCTACTAATCCTGGCTCTTAGTCCCAGCTTAAGCAAGTATTAAAAATCATACAGAGAAACAAAAGCATCTTCTCTAGTTGTTTCAAGAGACGGATGATTGAATTTCATAAGACTTCAAATCAGGTAATTGACTCTCAAGAGCCTCAAGGAAAAAGAAACCGTCACACATGCCTAAATTATCAGAGCTGTACCGTTCATCAGAAGCTTGTATTTTTGTTTCTCCATATTATTCGAGTGTATGCTTTGATAGGCAAAGTAGATCTTTAAAGTCAAAACCTTAAATGAAACCCTATTGGTAGCAAGCAAGTATCTCAGGAGTCTCCAAGAGATAACCCTATTGCCTGCCCTTACCCCAAATCATATCCAGCATTCATTCTCCTTTAGGAAGTAAAGAAAGGAAAAGAGACTATAAGCTAGGATGGAGCAGGAGCATAAAGACAAGGTAAGGAAAGGAAAGACTAAACAGAAAGGAGAGACATAACTGAAAGTTTTGTGTGTGCAGGTTTGGAAGGACCTTGGCAGCCCAAAGGTTCCTGGTTAGCTCTTCAACCTCCTGTAGATTTCAATCCTACAGGTCAGGAGAGGTTATAAAGAGAAAAAAAAAATGGATAAAACAATTTACTTAGGAACTGTTACCAAAATACTAGCATCAAAAAAGTAAGCACTATTATGAATACATTGGCTTGAGGTTATCATTTGTCATAATATTTTTGCTTGCTTCGAGTTTCTGGTTTGGGAAATCTAATTTGAGTTTATATTTTCAAAGACCAAAGAGTTGTTACAAATTCCACGTTAGCTCAGATGTTTTGGAAGTATGAGGAGCAAGCCAGATCCCCTGCAAATCCTTATGAAACTCTTCGGGCTCCAAAGCAGAATAAGCAGTGCCCACGTGAAGCATTAAAGCCCCTCCCTCTGTAACCCATTAAGGAGTCACTCTTTCCTTGAAATTATGCCTTGATTATGACAGCCTTCCCCCTCCCCCACCCCAAACAGAATCAAGGTTGGGCTTTTCTGCACTATTGGGCTAACTTGAATTAAAATCTGTCACTTGCATTCAGTTACAACTTTGTTAACATTTCCTAATGAACTGTGTCTGATCTTCGGGCATTTTCTGGGGTATTTGTGACAGTAGTGCAGCTAAGGCTTAGTGGAGACTCCTTGGTGATGTTTACTAATTTATTTTTTAATTCTGTTTTGTTTAAATTAAGTCAATTAACATACAGCGTATAATTCATTTTAGAGGTAGCGTTCAGGGGTTCATCAGTTGCATATAGTACCCCGTGCTCATCGCATCACGTGCCCTCCTTGATGCCTGTCACCCAGTTCACCCATCCCCCCATGTCCCCTCCAGCGACCCTCAGTTTGTTTCCTACAGTTAGAGGAGTCTCTTATGGTGATATTGAATACATGAGACATCTTCATAAAGGATAGAGTCTAGAATCTTAGTCCTTTATTGTTATTAAAAATCAGTTGCCTGCAATCCTCCTCTACTGAATGATGCTGCCCAGGATAATTCAAACCCGAATTCTTCACAGGGAAGACAATAGCAGGGATCATAAGGGAACCAAGAATCAAAAAATCCAGCCCCAACTTTCTCCATAAACTCACTTAATAAACACTTAAGTACACTTAATAAACTCTTTTCTTTCTGTTTTACTTAATTTCTACAAATTGCAATAGTCATTTAAGCTCATGGTGAATGGAAAAATGCCTACCTCACAGAGTGGTAGCGAAAGCAAAATTTCCTTTCCCTACCTGCCCAACCTCCAGCCTCATTGCTCAGAAACGGGCACTATTAATAGTTTCTCATGTGTTCTCCTAGAAATTTTCAGAGAGGAGAAGAGAGAAAAAAAAATGATTTTTTTCTGTGCCCCAATTCCTTGTCTCTCTCTCTCTCTCTCTTTTTTTTTTTTGTTTTGTTTTATTTCCAGAGCTCACAGTACTTTATATCACCATTAAATCTTTACCAGGCCAGTCCCATAAATGTCTCAAGCTATTCCAAATACATGAGAGAGATAATTAGAGAAAATAATCTCTTAATATTAGTGGCAGACTTTAAATAACATTGTCCCTAGCCTTCGATGGGTTCTCTATTTATCTGCTTTTAATCCAAGTTCCCAAGTTCATTTGGAAGTTTGTAGCTGTTTTTCCTTAATTACAAAAAGGGCTTCACTTAGTGAAATGCAATGGAGCTTTAAACTAAAAAACGTTGATCCTGCAAATCCAAGGGGAGCTCGTGGAACTAGGATGTTCATTAACAGCCACACAGACCTTGAATGTGTTGTTGCTTCAAGACGCAGGACCCTAACCATCCTCTTTAAAATCCTAAAACAGGAATGCATCATTCTCTCAGCTATCTTCCTGGCTGGCTTCCCGTTCTCCCTGAACACACCTTTCGCCTTTAACCTTTGTGCTTTTAAACACATACCAGAAAGGCACCACTTTCTCTGGGCCTGCCCCTGAGGCTCTTTGTGGAGTCTTTCTGGCCTCTAGTCTGCTCTTAGAGAAACTCACCAACTTGACCCAAGCCTCAAAGGGACTGCCACAGGGTGACCAACCCCTGGCCTCCTGTCACCTGCCCCACATTCTCTGGCTTTCTATCCCCTTGGAATCAGAGCTCCACCCAAGTCATCTCTCCCCCAGCCTGGGCATCTCTCCCTGTGATGTTTAGGAGTAACAAGCCCCATCTGGCCCTAACCTGGGGCCTTTTAGCATATAGCATCACGAGCAGAAAACATGAGGAAGAAAGTTCCTCTCTTCTCTTAAATCCAAATCCGCCCAGAATTTTAAACTCCTGGTACCACCTCATTAATAGAAATAAAACTGAGTAAATTTGCAGAAAGAGAAAGGCAGAAATAAATAGCCCCTGAATGAAGGGTTGATAGGGAGAGAGCTTCCATCATCCCACCTGAACCTCAGATTTCCCCCTGGCATGGGTGGGGGTGGGGAGGTGGTGGTTGGTGTGTTCAGAAACCCAACCCTGTTGTCAGCAGCTGGTTTGGCCATGCCCAGTGAGCAGGCCGGGTGAGCAGAGAGCTGTCCTCAAGTCTCCCCTGTCGGAGGAGAAGACAAGGTCTTTCCTTTCTCCCTCCAGACACTGTCACCAAGGATACCAAGCCCAGGACTTCTCAACGTTTGCCTCCAAATGAAGTCAGCCCACAAGGGTGACAGAGCAAGGGAATCTAGTACTAGGGCTGTAGACCCAGCCACCCCGACCACACCATTCCGACTCTCCAGGCCTGTGAGCCAAGGCAGCGGCTCACTGTTTAAGCCGAGGTTAAATTCAAGGTCTGCTGCTTGATGCCCAAGGCATTTGGAATGATATTAAGAGAGAGAAGCCAGCATCAAAGGAACAAACACAGACTTTTCACTCCACAAACCATACTTTGTCCTCTTGGGTGAAGTAACTGCTTTGAAGGAAAAAAAAAAAAAAGCATACTGTGAGTATGGTATATGTGCTGCAATACCTTATGGTTTCTTTGAATTTCTGTACAATTTCTATTATGTTTGTTTAGGCCTGTTTGTTTTGTTTTCTTTATGGAATGAAGACTCAATCTGTGTGGGTTTTTTTTTTCTTTCCTTTTCATTGAGAAGCCCTAGAACACAGCTAAATGTATAATATTGACAGTATCAATAAGAATAACGATTGTATTCAAGACACTGGGCTCAATCCAGGGGTCCGAGAGGAGGTGTAAAGAAAGATAAATAGACTGTGCTAGATGTAAGATGCTCCCATTCTGACTCTATCCCCACAGAGTCATGGAGAAAGAGCAATTAATATAATTCTAACTGACAGTAGTCTTGACTGCAGGTGACACGTGACCTGAGTCTTAACACGCTCTTTATTTTTTTCAAATAAAGGAACTTCCAACATAAAAAATATGGAAAATTACATAATCCGCACTCGTGCACTATTTTTATAAATACTAAAATGTTGCCGTTTTTGCTTCAGATCCACTTTTCTAATTAAACTTTTTATTTGGAGATTATTGTATATTCCCATGCAGTTATAAGAAATAATACGAGGCTCCCCTGTAACCTTTACCCAGTTTCACCCCATAACATCTTACAAAACTATACTATAATATCACAAGTAAGTCACTGACACCGATACAGTCAAGACCCAGAACATTTCCATCACCCCAAGGATCCCTGATGGTGCCCCGTTATAACCCCACTAAACATCTTTTCCACTATGACCTCTCCTTAACACCTGAAAACCACTCATCTGTTCTCTGTTTCCATACTTTCATCACGTAGCCATTGTCTTGTAAATGGAACTATATAATTTGTGACCTTTGGGGACTTGCTTTTTCACTCAGTTTAACTTCCTGGAGATTCATCCAAGCTGTTCTGTGTGCTAGTGATTCTTTCTCTGTTGTTGTTGAACAGTCTTCCAGGGTACACAGCTTGTGTAGCCCTTCATCCGTTGAAGGGAATCTGGATTGTTTCTGGTTTGGGGCTATTATTGATAAGCATTATTATCATTGCTACAAACACTCATATACAGAGTTTTTTTGTGAACTTAAGTCTCTATTTCTTTGGGATGAAGGCCCAGGAGGGCAGTCACTGGGTTGTAGTAGTTGCATGTTTAATTTTTTTTTAAAGGATTTTCTTCATTTATTTATTAGGAGAGAGAACAGGAGCTGGGAGAGGGGTAAGAGAGAGCAAGAGAGAGAATCTCAAGAAGACTGAGCACTGAGCACGGAACCTAATGGAGGGCTTGATCCCAGGACCCTGAGATCATGACCTGAGACAAAATTGAGTTGGATACTTAACCTACTGAGGCACCCAGGAGCCCCTGCATGTTTAATTTCTTATGAAACTGCCAAACTCTTTCCCAGAAAGGCTGTACCATTTGAGATTTCCATCAGTAGTTTGATGAGTGCTCAAGTTACTCTGCATCCTTGCTTAGCATCTTGTGTTGTCACTATTTTTTAGTTTAGCTCTTCTGGTCATTATTTACTGGTATCTCCTTGTGGTTTTGATTTGCCTTTTACCAATGACTAATGGTGTCAAATATCTTTTTATATGCTTCTTTGCCATTTTAAAAAAGATTTTATTTATTTATTCATGAAAGACACAGAGAGGGGGGCAGAGACACAGGCAGAGGGAAAAGCAGGCCTCCTGCGGGGGGGCCTGATGTGGGACTCGATCCCAGGACCCTGGGATCACGACCTGAGTCAAAGGCAGATGCTCAACCACTGAGCCACCCAGCTACCCTGCTTATTTGACATTTGTTTATCCTCTTCTGTGAAATGTCCCTTCCTGTCATTTGCTCATTCTTCCACTGGATTGTTGTTTGTTTTCCTGTTGAGTTATGAGAGCTCTTTGTATATTCTACATACTAGTTCTTTGTCAGGTATGTGGTTTGCAAAGGTTTTCTCCCAGTCTACAGCTTTTCTTTTTTATCCTCTCAACAGGGTCTTTGTCAGAGAAAGAATTTTTAATTTCATGAAGTCTAATTTATTAAGTTTTTTTCTTTCAGAGATTGTGCTTTTCTTTTCAAGTGTAAGTACTCTTTGCCTAGCTCTAGATCCTGAAGACTTTCTCCTCTGTTTTCTTCAAAAAGTTTTATAGCTTTCCATTTTACTAGGTCCATGATCTGCTCTGGGTTTTTTATAAGGTATTTTTTTTTTAAATAAGGTTTGAGACTTAGGTTGGGGTTCATATTTTTGCCTGTGGATGTCCTAGTGTTCCAGCACCATTAAGGTGACATTTCCTCCTCCATTAGATTGCTTTGCACTCTTGTCAAACATTCATTGGCCATATTTGTGTGGGCCTATTTCTGGGTTCTTTATTCCATCCCACTGATCTGAGTGTACTCTTCCACCAATACTATGCAATCTTGATTCCTGCAGCTATATAATATGTCTTAAAATCACGTTGGCTACTTCCTCCTTCCTTATTCTTCTTTTTAAAAATTGTTTTATCTATTCTGGTGCCTTTCCCTTTCCATATACATCTTAAGATAATCTTGCCTAAATCTATAAAAGTTCCTGCTGGGATTTTGATAAGAATTATGTTAAAACTGTATATAAATTTGGGGATAATCGACATGATCATGATGTTGAGTACTCAAGCCATACACACAGTGTGTCTCTCAAAGAAGTAGAGCTTCTTTGACTTCTTTCATCAGCATTGTGTAACTTTCCACACACAAGTCCTATACATGTTTTGTTAGATTTATACCTAAGTCATTTACTTTTCTAAAGCAATTGTGACTGGTATCATATTTGTAATGTCTGTCCACATATTCATTGTTAGTATATAGAAATAAGATTGATTGTTATAAGTTTATCTTGTATCCTGTGACTCTGCTACACATACATATTAATTCTAGGAGATTGATTGATTGATTGATTGGTTTTTCCCTTGGGATTTTCCACAATAGAAAATCATATAATTTTCATAGGGACAAATTTCCTTATGTGGCATTATTTCTATTTTTATTAATGCCAGTGTAACTTTTTATTTCCTTTGAGACAACCTCTTTGGATCATCTTGCAGTGTGTTGTTTAGTTTCTAAGAGTTTAGAGATTTTCGTGTTATCTTTCCATGTTTGATTTCTAGTTGGATTCCACTGTGGTTGGAAAATACACTGTATGATTTCAATTATTTTAAATGTTTTGAGCTCTTTTTTGTGGCCCAGGGTATAACCTATTTTGATATATTTTCCACTGGTACTTGGAAAGAATGTGTATTCTGATGTTATCAGGTGGAGGGTTCTATAAATATCAGTGAGGTCCTATTAGTTATTGATGTTGAATTCTATACTGTTGCTGATTTTCTATTTAGTTGTTCTACCAATTGTTGAGCAGAGTGGTGAAGTCCCCAAGTATAATTGTGAATTTCTCTAGAATATGTATGAGACAGAAAAAAGCCCCAGAGAACTTAGCACCATGTTATTATTAGAGACCTGAGGGCCCTAGCCAGTCTGCCTTCTTCTCTCCACCTTTTAGAATCTTACATTTGTTTTATATATAGTGTCCAGGATTTATAGTTGTGATGAGGCTATGTAAAATTGCATGTACCCATAACTTCAAGATTCATTATTTTTATGGAAATAAAATGTTATGGTTCATATTGAATACTTCTTTGTAAATTTTACCCAATTCCATGTTTTTTTCTCCTACCCCATGTATTTTTCCCATATATTTTATGTTTATCCAGAGGTGCTTATGTGGTTCAAATTTTATGTTACATCTTATGCAAAAAGAAATCCAAAATGGATCATAGATCTAAAAGTAACATAAAGCTATAAAATTTTTTGAGGACAATATAGGTTAGTCAAAGTGTTCTTTGGTGTGATGCAAATAGTAACAAGCTGTAGAAGAAAAAATGATTAATTAGACTTCATCAATGTCAAAAGGTTTTGCTCTGCAGAAGATACCTTTAAAAGAATGGAAAGAGAAGAGGAAAAAGAGAAAGTATTTGCAAATCGCATATGTGACAAAGGATTTTTACATAGACTATATAAAGAATTCTCAAAATTCAACAATAAGAAAACAAACAATCCAGTTTTTTTTTTAAAGAGTTTATGTATTTATTTGAAAGAGAGAGACAGTGAACATGAGCATGGAGGGAGAGACAGAGAGAGAAACAGATTCCTTGCTGAGCAGAGAGCCCAATGACTCAGGGCTCAATCCCAGGACCCTGGGATCATGACCTGAGCTGAAGGCAGATGCTTAGCCAACTGACTGAGCCACCCACGCACTCCCAGTTGGTTGTTGTTTTTTTTTTTTTTAATGAGCAAAACATTTGAGCAAATACTTCTATGCTAGATAGATATACTAATGACAATCACTTTCAGAATGTTCAAATTGATAGTAATTAGAAAAAAATCGAATTAAGCCACAATGAAATATATACCTATAGCTATTAAAATGACTAAAAACTAAAAAGCCTGGCAATGCCATGTGCTGGAAAGGATGTGGCAAAACTGGAACTCCCATTCAGAAAAACTGCTTGGCAGTTTCTTATAAAGTTAAATATGTACTTACTCAACTGCCCAGCAATCCTATTTCTGTGTTGTTGCTAAGTGAAATGAAAATCTATGTTCACACAAAAACTTGTGTGTGAGTGTTTAACAGCAGCTTTACTGATAAGCGTCAAAGGCTGACAGGAAACCTAAATGTCTCTCAACTTAGGAATGGGTAAATAAAACAGGTCATCTATGAGGTGGGATAGTACCTAATAATGAATAAAATAACTTGATATAAGCAACAACTTGGAGCATATCAAGGGCATTATGTTGAGTGAAGAAAGCCAATCTCAAAAGGTTACACTATGGTTCCATTGACAGAATGTTCTGGAGAAGAAGGCTGTAATGACAACTTAGAGATCAGTGGTTGTAAGAGCATGGGGGGATTTGGGGGAGTAGGGTGAGGTTTGACTAAGAGGTAGCAGAGGCAAATTTAGGGATGTGTGTGATGAAACTGTGCTGTATCTTGATTGTGGCAAAAGCAACGTAACTCTGAATTTGTCAAAACTCATAGAACTGTATAGCAGGAAAAGTACATTTTATTGTATGTAACTAAAAAGTAGAGAAGTTACATGAGTGATGTTATATACTATACTCCTCCTTCTGCAACTTTCTTATTTAGTCAACATTTTAAAATTTTCACATCTATCCATGTCTTGGAAAATGTTTAATAGGTAGAAAGAATTTCAAGTAGAGGGACTATTGAGTACAAAGATTCAGAAATAATATGACCGGGAGGGTCATCTGTGCACTTGATTCTAAAATGGAAAATTCCTTTTAAGTGGAGCAGGTTCCAGATGACCCCCTGGGGATCGCTGCTTGGACATGAAGGTTGACAGAGTTTATCTGTCACAGCCACTGATTCTGACTTCAAGGCTGTTGTTCTCAAAAGGTGAATTTTTCCAGGGACTTCAGCTATATCAACATTAAGTAAAGAACATGAGGAGAAAAGTCTCTACATTCTTTCTAGTTTGTTTTTGGCCAGTCCTGTAAGAATCAAATTTATGTATGCATATCGCATTGGAAAGAGCACCAGATGAGTTCTAGTCCTATTTTATCATCTAAATACTTGGTGACGTTGGCAAGTCATTTAAATACGTGGAGTTGCTTTCCTCTTCCATAAAACGTGGGGTTGTGCTGAATTATTTTGTTTCTTTCTACCTATGAAATGTAAGGTGATATTAATCAAACCTCTGAAGCATTCAGTTGTCCATTCAACTGCCTGACATGTCTCAGGAACTTATCTAGGTGTCCTAGATACAAGTAAGAATCAGAGTCCTCAGTTGAGTGGGGGGCTAAACACAATCATAGGACAATGGATGGGTTGATTAAGGCCTGGAGAAGCACCAACAAGAGAGCAGTTCATAGCCAATGTGGGAGTCAGGGGAGGACATGAAGGCCAAGAATGCCGAATAAGCATCCAGGCACACCGCCCCGACCCCCCCACCCCCCAGTTCACTGCTGCTTCTCTGGCTCTTCACATCTGATTTTGTTTGAGAAAGAAAATGTTCTTCTTCCTCCACCAATCTGTCAGTGGACTTAAATGAACAGGAAGCTCCAGCCCCTTGGCCATGCTTAATGCTCAGACGTGTCTTCTCTCAAGTCGTCATTTCTTATTTAACAAAACATAAAAGGAAGACTATCTGAAACTGGAGGGCCCAGCGCTTCTGTAGATGTAAAGCTGTGAAAGCTTTCCCAGCGATGAGTAAGCATTTAGAATCTGGTCGTGTTGTGTGTGTGTGTGTGTGTTTTGTTTTTTTTTTTAAAGTGGTAACAGCCTAGCTTTGAGAAATATGTGTAGCACATTTTCCCACACTTCTAAAGAAACAACAAAATAAATAAATATTCTAGAAGATGATTTTAGAGAATGAACATAATTCCTGCCCATTAATTACCACATGATTTGATGCCAGGAAAGTTCATTTAAAAACATTAAAAACCATCCAGGAGGTTAAATGACAAGAGAAATTCTGGTGGCAAAAATCTAATGGTCCACGAATACAGTCCCACGTATATGTGAGAAAGCATAAAACTCTAAGTGTGAAATGACTACTATGTATTAGAAATACATGTGTCAAAGACAGAACAGAGTTTCTGCATATACTAGAGAATCTTGATTAACTGAAAGTGTTTATTCAAGTTTGAATAGGAAATGGGAAGATTTTTTTTTAGCACTTTAACATCTACTGTTGAAACTCTTACTAAAATATATAACCTTTCCTGACTTTCTAACCACAAAGAATCATCATGGTTGAATTAACCCTTGAAGACTGAGGTATCAAAACACCCATGCTAATGGCCAGCTGCGGTAGATCCCGGGGTTCAAGACCAGTCCTCTCAGAACCTCAGGTAGACCCTAGAATATCCTTTTGGAGAGATAAATTCCAGATGCCTGCTTTACTTTTTTTAATTTAAATTCAGTTAGCCAGCATAAAGCCCATCATTAGTTTTAGATGTAGCGTTCAACAATTTATCAGTTGCCCTATATAACCCCCAGTGCTGCTCACATCACATGATGCCAGTTTTAAAACATTGTTTAAATCCTCTCTTCTCCCCAGGTCGTAGGGAGCAACCAACAGTCTAGCAAAGAACAACTTCCATTTTATTGACTCTGGTCAGTTGAGATTTGACTGCTTTTGGAGAAGAATGCTCATGAGTATAGTTGCTGAATCATATGGTGCACCTCAAGGAATATTCCTCTCAGATCCTTTTTGATTATTATGGGCAAAGCAGTTACTTTACAGTGGAAAAATGTGGCAGACGCCACCTTAACCAAATGACCAAAGGCAACCACCTTGCTGACCCAAGTCAACAGCACGTGTCTCCTGCTGGGCCACTCTGAGAACCCGGCATCACATCTGTGGTATTCCTGCCCAAAGTGCATACTCTGAATCTAGTCATGAGGAAACATCAAACAATCTGAGTGGAGGGAGAGCCTGCCAAATAACTGACCTGTACGCTTCAAAAATACCAATGTCATGAGAAAGAAAGGCTCGGGGAAATGTCCTGGATCACAGGAGACTGAAGAGACAAGACATCTGAATTCAACATTTGGATTGTTTTGCTATAAAATGAGACATCGCGGGGACAACTGACAAAGCCTTAATAAGGTCAATAGGTAAGATAATAACTTTGTTTGAGTGTTCATTTCCTGATTTTGATCCTTGTCCCACGGTCACACAGGAGAACTCCTATATAATATAAACAAGTATTTAGGAAATAGAAGATCATCACGTCTGCAACTTATTCTTAAATGGACGTGAGAGAACCTATTGGTTGATGAAATTGTTTCATCTCTTGACTGTCGTGGTGGTTACAAAGGTCACACAAGGGTATGTATTTGTCAAAGGTCATCAAACTCTATTTAGTGCATGAATTTCACGGTTTGTAACCATACTGCAATGAATAAAGCTGATTTTTTTAAATGTTCATTTTGATATTGTGTGATATTTTTTGTGACTTATTGTGACTCGCGTGACAAGCCATATGAACTACCTTTCTAGCTTTTACTTGTATAGTTTGATATTGATTGATCGATTGCCTAACCCGACACGTGAAATTCAATAGTCCCTGAATGGTTACAAGCTCACTCTTTCCATTATGTCTTTTATCTCATCTGTTTTAAGTAGTTTGCAAATAGGCACAGGCTCTCATTCAAATTTGCCTGCTTCTTAAACACTGCAAATATTTTGTCTGAAAAATTTTTTTTTTTTGTCCATAAAAGATCTCTCCAACATAAAACAATCCGTATAGTTTGTATTACATAAAAAAGAAAAAAGAGGAAAAGCATGTTGGCTCCTTCAAAGGAAATGAGAAACTAGGACTAGGGCCATTTCTGATCACTAAATAATAGGATTTCAGTTGGTCCGTATCCCACAGGAGCTTAGCTATTAACTCAGCCTAGGAAAGGAATTGCAAAATGGACTATCTCCTGTTGAGAAGCCATTCAGATGCCTTTACATTGCACCACCAAAGGCTTGAAGAAAGGTGAGCCGCTAGGGTCAGCAGGTACCATAAAAATTGGCTCTCAAACCTCAGGAGTGAAAGGCTGTTAGTAAAGTAGAAGCATTTCCGACCAACACGTGGATTTGGACCTGACCCACATGAGCAAGGCAGCATGAGGCTGCAGGCTGCATCCAGGGGCCAGAGCTTAACAGAGAAGTGAGCTGGCAATGTGGCAGCTCTCCTTCCTCCTGGACCTACGAAATCAACCGGGTGTCCAAGCACACCTCCTGCTCTGTGGCTCAGTTTCCTTATCTGCAAGATGAAAGGCTGCACCGAGTAATCTTTACAACTGTCTAACATCCCATGATTCAGAATCTCAGCATCTCTGGTATGGAGCACAGAGGCTTTTCTACTCCCTAATTTTTGTCATTTTTCTCCCTCTCACATCCCAAATGGCAATATTTATTTTCTGCCGTACTACAGGAGACATTCTCTGGATAAGAGGAAACATTTAAATTGTTTCCATTGTGGTTTTTGCTTACTAGGGGATAGAACATATTCCTTTTTCTCTGCCTCCCCAGCCCCCACCCCTCTAATTCCTGGGAGGAGCCATAAAACTCTCCACAGGGTGTACAGTAACAGGGTACAGATACAGCTATTAGATAGAAATACTTTATGTTCGCTTTAAGTACCTAGGGATGCCTAAGTAATTGAGTAACTTTATCTCATAAGTAGCAATAACATCTGTGCGAACGAACCTGTAGATTCTGTTATCATCACCTACAAATGAACAGATTAGATTCTGGATTGTACGTTCCTGACAGTGCAAGAGGCCAGTTTAAGCACCAGCTTAGAACCTCACTCAGTTTTGCCTTATGGTGCAAATGGCTGGTTTAAAGTTGGCCTACGTTTGGAAACGGGAACATGCTGGAAGGCACCAGGATCTAACACCCCAGAACATTGCCTCTTTGGCATATGGATCATTTTGAGAACCAGCTGGAGAAGGAAAAGCTTTAAACACAGGGTACAGGTTTCCTTTTGTAAAGGAAATTTACATCACTAGAGACATCTTCCCCTCCTGTGCTGGGAAGAGGAGGACTCTTGAAGAGGCACCATGATAAATGTCACTAAACAGTCTTTGTTTAGCATACTTTTCCTCATTGCCTTACCACAACTTGTCTCCCCTCCCAGGAGCCAAGACCCCTCTTCCTTTGTCTAACCTACGATGGTATATATAAACCCGAGTTCCAACGTCCGCGTTAGGTTACTCGGTGCCGAGTGCTCCCATGTTTACACACAAAGCACAAAATTAGGTTCTGTTTGCTTTCTCTTGTCAATCTTTGACCAGCCTAATTTATAGAACCCCAGCAGGAGAACCTAAGATGGATAGAGGAAGAAAATTTTTTTTTTCCCTTTACCCAAGTGCTCTACCTGGACTAAAATATTAGAATATACATTCTTACCTTATAGAAGAGAGATGTGCCCAGACTTACGTAAGAAGCTATTTTTCATTCATTTGAGGTTACCCTGGGGAACTGTTTGCCAGAGTGTCTTCCTGAGAACGGTAGTCATGAGAGAGAGATGTGCATGAAAAAAGAGATTCTGAGGTCAAGTACATAGAGAAATGGTACATGTTCTACCCCTCATGGGAGAGTCACAGTCTACACTGGCCCATTCAAGGCTCTAAGATGTTCTGCAGCATTAAAATACATTTAACTTTATGATTAACTTTGTTTAACTTGTAGCGTTCCAAATTTAAGTGACTCAGAACCCTTTTCCCATATAAACTCTTCTTATTCTGCAAAACACACTTTGGGAAGCCTAGTACCAGGGTTCATTTTCCTGGCAAAGAGTCCACGATAATTTCTGGGCCAGTCTTTTCCACACTCCCAAGCTTCCCTGGCAGGACAGAAGTCTATCTCAGGGTGTAGGACACAAGGTAGCAATCACCCTGGCGGCACTACGCAAGAGTGGCAGAGGAAAGGGTTTGAGCAATGTTTGGGTCCGTGTAGGAGGAAAGGTTGTGGGTAGTGATGGAGGAGAAAAAAAGGATCCTTATTCTTTCTTAGGACTAGCAATCCCAGATTGCTAAACCTGGAAGTCTGATCTGAAAAGAAAAGAAAGTACAGAAAAGACAGTCTTTACTTTCATGATGAAGAGCTCGGACTCTAATCTTGGTCCAAATTTGGCTCAGCCCCTTGCTGGTCATGTAACCCTTGGCATTAAGCATATTTTATGTCTTTATTTCTTTGTTGTAAAATAGTAATTAGTATAGTACCTATTTCTTTAGCTTGTTGTGGGGATTAAATAAAATATTACAATGAAGAGACTTAGCCCCGTATCTGGCATAAACCAAGTGCTTGAAATAAAGTTCGATACTATCTTTGTCAATGGTAAAGATAGTTACAAAATAAGTTCAGAAATGCTAGCTACCAGTTCTATTAAAAAGTCAGCCAATGGAGAGCTACAGAACGTAAGTAGCAGGGGGACCTTCTGTATCGATGACGATCTTTGACTAGGACCCAAGCTCTTTGGCCCTAAAAGTGAAGTTAGGAAAGAAAACTACAACTTTGTTTAACGGTGCTTAGATAGGTAGATGTAGGTGATATATATATATATATATATATATATATATATATATATATATATATACTTTGTGTTTGTAAATCTCGGACCACATTATATCTCAGAGCCTGTTTCTAGATTTTTAATTTTATTTTTAAAAGTCCAGTCTGTTGTTTAATGGGTATAGAGTTTCAGTCTTGCAAGAGGAAAAGTTCAGGAGATCTATTGCACGACACCATCAACATGCCTAACGTTAGTGAAAAATACACTTGAAATGGTTAAGAAGGTAGGGGCGCCTGGGTGGCTCAGTCAGTCGGATGGCCGACTCTTGATTTCAGCTCAAGTCATGATCTCAGGAGTGAAATGTAGTAAAATAATTAGAGAGTGGTGACTTATGATGAGAATTTATTACATTTGTATTTAATATAATTTATATTATTGTCAGTATATATCATTTAGTTTTTAGTAATAATTACGTATACATACAATGGGATCACCTCCTGGCTCTGGAATATCACCCCTTGAAGGTCATGTGAGCTCCGCACTTCCCTCATGCCAGCTACACCAGTTTTCACGGCTTATACTTCCATCCCCTGAACCTCTGTTAACATCTGTTCTCTTCCTTAGTGTTATTGTTTTAGCTCTGGACATCTTCATCTTGTGACCAGACTATTATAATTTCTTAAACTGTATCTTGACTTCCAAACGCTTCGCTCCAATCCTTCCTCTAGACAAAGCTTCTTAAACTATAAGGTGCATGTGAATCATCTGGGATTCTTATTAAAATGAAGATTTCCATTTAGTAGGTCTGGGAAGGTCTTGGGATTCGGCATCTCTAACAAGGTCTTGGATGGTGCTGGTACTGTCGATCCTCAACCACACTTTAAGCAGCAAAACTGGGCTTTGTTAAACTCTTGATAAAGTGTGACTCTGACCTTTCTACGCCCTGTTTCCCAAATACCTCAGGCTGTTTCACATCTTTGTGCTTTATTAATATTGCGCCCACTGCTTGAAATCACTCTGCTCCCTCTTGCCTCTGCCTAGGAAATGCCTTCTCTTTCAAAGCACTGCTGTGTGGCAGTGTCTCCTGTGACGCCTCTTCTGACAACCCCAGTTAGGAAGGGGCCCCCTCCCGTCGAGTCCCCCATTGCCAGCACATCCATCTTATGACACTGCTGCATTAATTTGTTTGTGTGACTTTCTCCATCATTAAATTCTGACAACGAACATTCCCCAGGCCATGTTCTGACCTCAACTCAAATGTCATTTCCTCAGAGAGTTCCTCTGACCCCCTGAGAAGCCTCCCATCCTTGCCTGGTCACTCTCTTTTCTACTATGCCTGATTTTTTTGTTTGTTTGTTTTTTGGGTTTTGTTTTTTTTTTGTTTTTTGTTGTTGCTGTTGTTGTTTTTTTGAGAGCACCATTCACACTCTACAATGATCTTGTTTTAGTTTTTAGCAGAAGCAGTCTTAGTGCATTTGAGACTGGTAGTTGGTAGGCTGATTACACAAAAATTGGGGAATCATAGAAAAGTGATTATGTCAAAAAAAAAAAGTGATTATGTCTATGTTAAATATTTCGGTGAAAATATAAATAAATGCACATTCATTTGCCTCGGTTTCAACCGAGAAACAAGGTCATCATACTGAATAGGAGTTTGTTGATTCAGGTTCCGCATCATTTTTCTTGCATAAACTACAGACATAGAGCATCGTCTATAATTTCTGGTTTCGGTTGCTTCAAAGTGAAGCATGAGCATAAAGGGACTTGGAAAGCAAGATTGAAACTTGTTTCCTTATCTTTTACAATTAGGCCTTGCCCACGTCTAATTTAAAGGCATTGTTCGAAAGCAACCCACAATTACCAAATCTCCCGAAGCATGCAATTTAGCTTTTTTTTTTTTTTTTTATACAACAAACATTTTATTTTGGAGTAATTTTAGATTTACAAATAAGTTGCAAAGCTAGTATGGGGGTTCCTGAATACTCCTCACTCCACTTCTCCCAGTCATTAACATCTACATTTGTCAAAACTAAGAAACCGACAATGACATATTAAATAATAATTAACTCCATGCTTTATCTGGATTTTACTCCCTTGTCCATTGCCTCTTTCTGTCCAAGGATCAAAGCCCCAGTGCCACATTGAACTTGGTTGTCCCATCTCCCCAGATTCCTCTGGTCTTTGACAGTCTGTCTTTTCTTGCTTTTCATAACCTTGACTATCTTGAGAAGTACTGGCCAGGTATCTGTAGAATGTCTCCCAATATCTAATGTTTTTTTCATGAGACTGGAGATGTGGATTTTTGGAAAGGATACACAGAGATGAGATGCCCTTCAGGCACATAATATCTATCCACTTGCATCACTGTTGATAATAACCTTCACATAATTTACTTTTTGTAAAAAGGATGCTCATCCTTTGAGCACTTACATTTTGTTGAGTTATATACTATTTCGTTGAATAAGGTAATCAGAAACAGAAATAGAAGAGGCACCCTCTGGATCAGGAGCAAAAACACAATGGATCTGGATCAGTGTGGGTGTCGCCTGGTGGGAACAGAGGGGTTAGGAACACAGCCATCAACCTGACAGGGGCTGTTTCCCTCCTCCCCCGTGAGTGCAAGGAGCTTGCCTGACATATTCATCACTGAACCCCCAGCATTTCGTACAGTGCCTGGCACACGGCGGGAAACTCATTACCTGCTTGTTGAATGAATACAAGCACAGGGCGAACTCCAGGTGTGTGTCAGTCAGGGTCCAGTGAGAAGATATTTGAACAGAGAGAACTTGATTGATAACCTAGTGCAAAGTTGTTAACTAGAAAACAGAAATGGCAGAAAGATAGCAATAAATTATCATGGAAGCAGCAACTATAGGAAGCAGCCATCACCTCTAGGGCTTGGAAACAAAGACATGAGGCTGAAACCATTGAATCTTGGGTGCTTGGAGGAATTGTCACTCTGCCCACCCCAACCCCCCAGGGTTGAAAACTAGAGCAGGAGCAAAGATGGCTTCCTGAGGGACTGTGAAGAGACCAGCTCTGTGAGCGTTGGAAATACTGCACACTGGATTAGGTGGCTGTCATGGACAGAACCGCTGCTCCAGGGTGAGGAAGTGTTGCCAGCATTGCTGCTCACAGGAGCCGGAAGTGGTCAGGGAAGGAGCATGTCCTTCTTCTTCCTCCAGCCTTTCAGTTCCCCTCCAGCATCTTCTAGGCATACACCAAAAATGTGGTTGGCTGCGCCTCAGTGGCAGATCCCAGAGCAGGCTGTGGAAGGCTGGGTTTGGAGCAGAGAGAAGCTAGCTTGGTGGCTGCCCAGGTATAAATTAAGTCACAATAATTGTTAATGCAACTTCCCCTTCCCACCCACACCACTGCAAGGGCTCAGCCGCCATGTCTTGGCCCCTTCCCTTCCGGTATCTTGTGGGGTCCCTAGAAGTGTCTCAGCAACAGTAGGAATGCCTTTGATGTGCAGATTTCAACGCTGCCCTTGTCTCCAGGTCAGTGACCGGGGCTGTGATGATCCAGGCTGGTGATCTCATCTCACCCCTTTCACTAGGAAGCAATTCTTCTGCTGGGTTCTGTTCTCTGAAATGTGCCCACCCCCAGAGTTACTTGGACCCAAGATGTAACATGTAACATTGTTGACATTAAGTCAACAATTCTTTTAATTTTATATAAAATCCTTTTCTCCCCAGGTCACTGACACATGTCCATTTTTCTGGCTGGGTCAGGTGTGGGTTCAAGAGCAGGTGACTCCAGATTTAAGACCTGCTTGCTTTCTGTCAAACATGGAGGAGGCTGAAGTCAAGCCTTTCCTATCTACCCCAATTCTAGAAGCCTATTCAAACCATTGAATCTATAGACATTTATTTTGATGATAAAATAAAGGTTGAGGCAGTTATAAACAGTTAAGGATATGGATCCAAACATTTAATATATAAAAGCTGTTTTGCACATGTCTCATCAGGAAGATTTTTTTTCTCCATTGAGGTTTCCAAAAATATAAGTCCAGTAGAGTTTGGACTGAAGAAGCCTTCCTTTTCTGGTAAATCTGCTCAGCAAATATAGCCATTCCTTGTCGCAATAAGGAATTTCAAATCAAATTTAGGATTATCTTTCTTGAACAAATAAGTGGCAGGGCGCCTGGGTGGCTCAGTTGGTTAAGCATCGCCTTTGACTCAGGTCATGATCCCAGAGTCCTGGAATCGAGCCCCACATCAGGCTCCCTGCTCAGCGGGGAGTCTCATTCTCCCCTGGCCCTCACCCCACTCATTCTCTCTCTCTCAAATAAAAAAAATAGAATCCTTTAAAAAACAACAACCAACAACAACAAATAAGTAGTATTGTCAGTGTGTTAAGCACCAAGGCTTCCCAGTACTGTGAATTGTAAATATGAGAGGAGGGACAAAAAGGGAATAGTGCTTTCTCCCTGGCTTCACTAATGTCTTGCTGCTGTTTCGTCAGAGTTACCTGCCTAATGCCAGTCAATCATTTTAACTCATTTCCCAGGCTCCTACAGAAGAACCTGCAGCTTCCCCCAGACTCCCATCTGCAGCTGAGTCTTTTCCTACATTTGATCAAATCATCCTCCCCTTGGGCTACAGATATTTCCTCTTCTTAAGCATTTCAGAATTTCAGAAATAACATCAACAGAGAGAGAATTTTTGAGGGCAGTGAAGCTACTCTGTATGACACCATAATGGTGAATCCGTGTCATCATACATTTATCAAGAGCCATAGAATGTACAACACCAAGAGCCAACCCTAATGTGAACTGCGGACTGTGGGTGACAACGACGTGTATCCATGGAGGTTCATCGACTGTAGCAAGTGAACTCCTCTGGTGTGGGGGCGTTGTGATAGTGGTGTGTTGGTGGAAGATATGGGAAATCGCTTCTGCTCAATTTTGCTGTGAATATAAAAGTGCTCTGAAAAATAAAGTCTATTAAGAAAAAAGAAAGTATAATAATGCCTTTGTTGAAATCGTTATTTAGTTTAAAGGCAAGGCACCATGACGATGACTTTTTCTCTTAAGGAACCTCAGTCATTTCTTTCAATTCGGTGTCTATCATCCACTTCCACCCTCCCAAGCCCAATTCACCACTCGTGGGGTGGGGGGGAGGGAGAAGAGCTATGTATGTTAGGGTTGTGGTCACCAGACATACTCGAGCCTCAGTTCTGGATAATCCAAGAACCCATGTCACTGTAGGTCTTTCTTTTTCTCCTCCCCTCCCCCTTTTTAAAAGATTTTATTTATTTATTTATTTGAGAGAGAGAGTAGGAGTAGGGGGAGGGGCAATGGGGGAAAGCAGGCTCCCCACTGAGCAGGAAACCTGACTCAGGGCTCCATCCTGGGACCCTGGGATCATGACCTGAGCCTAGGCAGACATTGAACCAACTGAGCCACCCAGGCACCCTCCCTAGGTCGCCATAAGCCTTCCAATGGCAGGGACTGAGTCTGATTTCTCTGGGCTTCCTCAGCACCTAACCCAATGCCTGGAACACATCATTTGCTTAATAAATATTTACTGAGTGAATGAATAACCAACAAAGAAGAAAAACAAATGGAGATTCGGGAGTTGGGTAGAAGCGTTTCATGGAGAAAAGGTTTGAAGAAAAAAGAAGAGAAGGATGACAAAGCTTATATTTTTAGTATCCCTTCTTCTGTTCCTTGGCAACTCCCATGTAAAAAGCGGCAGAGACTGAGTCAGGAAGCCTCACTCCAGGTTTAGAAAACATTGTCAGGGTGACAGAAGAAGCTAGTCCCATCCTTCCTGCTGGCCTCACTCAGCCTGACTCCTTGCTTGGGAACACACAGTTCAGAAGCTGAGATTTCCAACAGCAGTGGCTTAGAGATCCCCACCAACCTCAGTACCCTGAAAGACAGGGAAGAGAGAAACTGGTCGGTCACGGGACTGGGTGGGTCAGATACAGCCACAACAATATGCACGCGCAGGCCCTCGTTGAAGCAAGGTTTTGAAATTCGTGAAGATGAACACATGTGACTTCAGGCCCACTTTGACCTTCGATTTTGCCATACGGGCTGACCCTGGCAGGACTCATAACCCGGGGGCCCAGGTTGGATCCCGTCCACGGACAAAAAAAATATCTGGCATAGGTGTTTCTTTTGGTTTTTTTGGTTTTTCGTTTTTTAATTCTAGTTCATTGCCAAGATTTAGAAATTGAGAAATTTCAGATCAAATCTGGATTTCCGGCTTCTGGTGAAAAAGCAGATCTGGGAACAGCTGGCCTGTGTTTCCTCATGGCTACAATGTGCTGGCAGGGGAGGGGCAGCTTCCTTCACCTGACTGGTCTCTCCCTTTAACCCACCCGGCTGGCCCTGTGGGGGCTGGCAGGTCCACCCCTTGCTTCTCTGAACACCACCCAGAAAGGGCCTTCATGGGAATGAAGCTGATGGTGAGGGCAGACTTGTGTGATATATTCCTAAAAGGAGATTATTCCACTCATGAGCCATTCCGTTTAGCAGGGATCGAAGCTTCCTGGAGCCTCTCAAGTACAAGCCCCAGTAGAGAACGTCACAGTACTGTAATTGTATGGGGTGATTTAAAGATCCAAGATCAAGGCTTTGTCAATAGGACCGATTGTTCCTCTCTTTGCTCTTGTCCATTTGGCCCATTTCAAATGGCAGGGGAATGTCTTCATTTTTATATCACGTGTATATCTGGGCCAAACGTCCAAATGACGGTATGTTTTTTTCCACATTAACATTTCACCATAACTCAAATTAAGGGAAGACTGCTGCGAGAAATAGTCTAAAAAAATTGGCTGAATTATGAAATTTGCACTTATTTGAAATACCATTTCCTACTGACATTTCCCTTCCGGCTGCCTTGGCATTAATGTAAGAATTATTTATGACTCAGCATTTCCCCACAACAGCTGCCCACAGGACAGAGCACGAACCCGAGGAAAAGAAAAGAACCACGCTGACTTCATTCTTTCAGCGACTTTCCTCCCAGCTGGGAAGAGGCAGCAGCTCCAGGAGGCAGGGCACGGGCTTCACGGGGGCCAAGCTGGGTTCAAACCTCGGCTCTGGAATGTACCAGCTATGTGACCTTGAAGCTATTGTCTGCAACAGGGGTCAGCAAACAATTTTTATAAAGGGGCAGCTCGCAAATATCTTCCGCTTTGCTCCCCATAGTGTCCCCGTCACAATTTCCCAATTGTTAGCAACTATTGTAGCACAAACCCAGCTGAACACAGTGTACTCGTCTACAGGGCTGCCATCACCAAGCACCACGGCCTGGCTGTGCTTAAGCACCAGAAATTAATTTTCTGACGGCTAGAAGTCCAAGATCGAGGTGTGGGCAGGGTTGGTTTCTTCCGAGGCCTCCCTGTCTGGCTTGGAGATGGCCGTCTTCTTGCTGTGTCTTCACAGGGTGATTCATCTCTGACCGAGTTATCTGTGTCCTAATCTCGTCTTTCTCTAAGGACATCATTCCTATTGGATTAGGACCCACCCAACTCGGTTCATTCTCACTTAATCACCTCCTTAAAGGCCCCCATCTCCAAATGTAGTCATATACTCAGGTACTGGGGGTTAGGACTTCAACGTATGGATTTGGTGCGGTAGGGGACACAATTCAGCCCATGACACCTTGTAAATGAGTAGTCTGGCTGTGTTCCGGTGAAATTTTGCAAAACCAGGCCTGTGGCCGCATGTGGCCTGTGGACCCAGCTTCGCAGACAGCTGGTCTCTACTGTCCCCTCCCTCGGCCCCCTCCCACCGTAGCCTCCCTCACAAGCTTCCACCTAAAAGGCCTCCCCCTAGGGTCATCAGTGGTCTCTCTTGCCCCTCACAGAGTCAGCTCCACCAAGGTGACCTCCTAGAGAGCCTCTCTCCCCTGGATTCTAGTGAAGGAATCCACTTCTTGGATAT
Organism: Canis lupus dingo; assembly: GCF_003254725.2. Classification (NCBI taxonomy): domain Eukaryota; kingdom Metazoa; phylum Chordata; class Mammalia; order Carnivora; family Canidae; genus Canis; species Canis lupus. The sequence continues at coordinate 40,299,572 of NC_064267.1, read as the reverse complement.
CCTATTCTACTGCCCCCACCCTTCCCTGATTCTTTGCTGGCACCTCCTCTTCCCAACCACTAAATGGTTCTAGGAGGGGTTCTCCTCCCCTCTTGCAGTATAATCTCTTCCAAGCTGATCTCAGCAACACTTAATGTCAGCTACCCTCTAGAAGCTGAGGACTTCCAAATATACAGCTCCAGCCCATACATCTAACTCCCTCCCCCAGATTTCCTCTTGTCAGTGTTTCTGTGATTTTGTGTGGTGCATCCTGGCTATTTACTGTTTGCTCTTAACTACTATAATCTCCAGGGTAAATTTAGTTCTGTCCTAAAACCGTTTCCAGGGCTCATCATCCCTGACCTAACTTCCTGCCCCACTGTCTTTTACCTGTTCCCCGCGCACACCATGTATTTCTTCATTCTTCACAGTTTATAATCACAAATGTACATGATTGACTGATGTCTGTCCACTTTGGAGGACAGTGAACCCAAGAGAAGCGAGGATCCTGTCTTTTATTCTCTTAGCACGGAGGCTGGCACACTCTGGGGCTCAATCAATGCACATGGGACGATTAAAGAGCTTTAAGTAAAATAATTAAGTTCTCTGAGATACTGAGAATTATTTGATTTCGGTTCAGAATATTTTTATGTTAGGCTCTGCTTGCTTAGTTTAAGTTTTGACCCTCAGGAAGGTTTTCCCTGTGTATTTCCATTCCTTCTATATCCCTCAATTCTACTTGTGTGGGGAAATGGAGGCCACTGGGAGAATGAACATGCTGGACTCTATGTATTTCTTCAGTTTTGTGCATAAAAGGAGGGATAGAACCCCGGAGGCAGACAATCTAGGTTCATCTTTTTTTTTTTTAAGATTTTATTTATTTATTCATGAGAGATACACAGAGTGAGGAAGAGACATAGGCAGAAGGAGAAGCAGGCTCCCCTGTAAGGAGCCTGATGTGGGACTCGATCCCAGGACCCCAGGATCATGACCTGAGCCAAAGGCAGACGCTCAACCACTGAGCCACCCAGGGGCCCCTCCTGGTTCAGGTTCCAAGTCCACTCCTTCCTAACTGTGTGACCCTGAGTAACTTGCTTAACTTCATTCCTCCTCAGTTTCCTCACCTGTAAAATGATGATGCTCACACTTGTGTTAAATGTACGGGGTCTGGACAGGGCCTGACACAGTGCTGGCATTAGTAAAGTTTCCTTATTTGTTTAACAGGTATTTTTTATGTGCTCACAAGTGGAACAGGTACTATTTCAGGCTTTGGGGATATAGTGGTAAGTGAGTCAGCCCAATCCTACGCTTGGGGGTTCACATCCTGGTTGGAGAGACAGGTAGTAAAGACAAAGCCAGGCGAGGGTATAGAGATTGATGGTGAGGGGGCAGGAGAGGAGCATCTGAGCTGTGGGGATCAGAGAAAGCCTTCCTGGTGAGCTGAATGGAAGTAGATAAGAAGTAGACACCTGAATGAAACAGGGACCCACAAATGTCCATTTTTCACCCATTTGCTCCCCTGCAGGAAGAACTCCCATTCCACCTGGTCACTGGGAGGATGCCTCACCCATACTCATTTCTGTCCAGGTGACAGCAGTGCCAACAGAAGTAGGAGGTGGGGTTCAGGGGGCTCTGGGCTCTTACAGGCACAGATCATTCCACTCAGCTGGGGCTCAAATGTCAAAGTCTTGGGCTTGGTTTCTAAACTCCGTAACAGGTGGTATGCAAACTAGATTATGCACAGGGAAATGCTTCTGTGCAATGGAACTTCTTCTCCTTGGGGAATCTAGGGAAACATAACAGTGCAAGGAATCCCAGGTCTCTTTCAGTTGGGCCTGAGGTAGGAGTTGGCAGGCTTATTTTGTATTTTGCCTTTGGTCGCCTGTGAACAGAAACCAAATGAGCCAAAAACACAGCCAGAATGAAATAACTCAAAGCATAAGAGCCTTAAGACTGCCTCAAGGGTTCCTGGGGCCCCCAGGATCTAAGGAGAGGCAAGGTGGCTAGTTCGGCTAGACCCGGGTGTGGTTGCCTGTCTCTTCACATGGTGTCTACTCCCAGAAGAGCAAGGGTGGCTTGGTTGAGTTACTGACCTGACATGTTGGACCTGAATAAAATTTGAAAGACTCAGAAATTTCTCCCCGGGAGACCTTATCTGGTCGAAGTGAGAGAATGAGGAGCAAAGAACCGTGACTCTCACGAAGAACTCAGATCTGTTTGGTAGCATGAATAAACCCAAATAAGGGGCGCCTGGGTGGCACAGCGTTGAGCGTCTGCCTTCAGCTCAGGTCATTATCCCGGGGTCCTGGAGTAAGGCCCCACATCAGGTTCCTCACAGGGAGTCTGTTTCTCCCTCTGCCTATGTCTCTGCCTCTCTCTGTGTGTCTCTCATGAGTAAATACATAAAAATCTTAAAGAAAAATAAAGGACTTCCCCCACCCCCACCTCATCTCCAGAATCCCTCTCCAGTCATATGGTTTGGAGCAATGAGGAGGTGGGTCCTGACTACGTGAAAGGGAAATTTGGCTGCCGGGGGTACCAAGAACTGTCAACCTGTAAAGAGAACATTTCAGCGAGATAAACGGTTGAACTACAGGAGCAGTTGAGAGATTAGAGAGGGTATCAATACATTAAGATTCAAGAAGCTGAGAATTTTTAGAAGCATTTGATGGGTCACCAAGTCGCAAATGCATTCCAAGCTCCAACGTAGCCACAGCTGGGGAGCATACGCAGGAACCACCCCTCCCAAAGTGCTGAGGAGGGGAATTTGAAAGTTGGTATGCATCTAATTCCTGAGGCAAATTCCTTAGCAAGGAAGTCAGACACTTCTCTCACACATCTGAAAGTATCAAATAGAAACAATTGAGTGTCCAGGTACCTTGGAGTTCAGATCAAAGTGATGAACTTTAATTCAAAAATGATACATCAATAAAATAAGGGTATAGACTACAGAAGAAGTGTGGTTGTGGGACACCTGGGTGGCTCAGTGGTTGAGCACCTGTCTTTGGCTCAGATCATGACCCGGCGGTTCTGGGATCGAGTCCCATGTCGGGCTCCCTGCATGGAGCCTGCTTCTCCTTCTGCCTGTGTCTCTGCCTCTCTCATGAATAAATAAATAAATAATTTTTTAAAAAGTGTGGTTGTTCCCATTTTCTCCTCTCAGCCAGCATTTATGGGGGTCTACTTTGTACAGGGCACTCTTCCAGATGCTCTAGAAGAAAAAGATGAAGTTGACCCCCTCTTGGACCTGGAGAGCTTTCCCTTGGGGGTTGTATGATGTGGAGCAGAGCATAGAAAAAGAGATAAGCAACTGATTTCTTGTGCCCTCGACTAAAACCTGGACAGAGCCAGGTCTGGTTGGTCTGGCTGGGCCTGGCCTGTTAACGTGGGATCGTCCACTTGACCAGCTGCTGTGGCTCCATTCAACTCTAAGCTTTGGGAGCATCACAGGTGTGTCCTGTCAGACCCAGCCAATTCCCTGCCACCCAATATGCTCCCAGTGACCAAGTGTCCCCTCTCAGAGTGTGGCCATTTGGATTCCAACTGGCTTTTTCCTGATTTTAGTAACAAAAGATCTCATCTTAAGAACTCCATTCCTTCATTTTCAAAGTGTGAAGCTCTTCTCTCCATTTCAAGGGGAAATGACTAATAACCCTAAGGAAGGAAGGATGAACTGGATATTAAGGCACAAGAACACGCCTTAGATGTTTCCAGAGTCCCTAAGATGTTTCCAGACTGATTTACAAGTTCAGTCACATCTCCATTAGAGCAATGTAACAAAAACCAAACAAGGGACGCCCGGGTGGCTCAGCGGTTGAGCATCTGCCTTCGGCCCAGGGCATGATCCTTGGGTCCCGGGATCGAGTCCCACATCGGGCTCCCTGCATGGAGCCTGCTTCTCCCTCTGCCTGTGTCTCTGCCTCTGTGTGTGTGTCTCTTGTGAATAAATAAATAAAATCTAAAAAAAAAAAAATGATGTAGTCTAGCATCGAAGCTTTAATTGGACAACCATTTCAGTGCATTCAGTATACTTGGACGTATATTTAATATATGGCTGTCAGAATTCATCCGAATTGAGAAATTAGGAAAAGCTGTTCTCGAAAGACAAATGAATATCTTTGCTAATTTATACAGAGACTTTGTTCAGGAAGACGCCAGACCTAGTCCCCACGGCTGTCTCTGTAGGGTGGAACCAAGCGTCTGGGAAGTGGGGGGGGGCATGTGGAGGTTTCTCCTCTGTCCTCACCTTTGAACTTTCTGCCTTTTGTACCATGTGGACTCATTACCTTCTCAAAATTAAGTAATTTTTAAATTATATATTAAGTAATTTTCTTATTACATACGAAGAAAGAGCTGTAATGCTTATTTAATTTTTGCCATGAGGTCACTCCCTCTGACACTCGCCCTCTCAAGTAAGAAATTCTCTCAAGGCCTGAGGAAAATGATGAATTGAACTCTTTCTGACAGGCAAGAGGAGGTCTGAACATTATGCCTGACGGCTAGAATGAAGAATCCTGGCAAGAGCCACGGTGCTGACAGATGAAGACATGTGCGTCTGACAGGATCTGGACTTTTCACCAGAACTGAGACAGAACAAGAAGTGAGATGTGTTTAGGATCATATCCTCCCTTCTTATTGTCAGTTTATTCAACTGATCAATGCGCTTTCTAGTCACTGCATCCACCGCCCAGCCTCGTTCAACTAACTGAGGGGCCTTTTTCTGTCCTCCGGGCCGACGCAGAAGTCCCAAGTCCCACGCGGGGCCGGGCACCTGTGGCCGCCGGGGGCCGTGTTCTCCGCACGGTGGCTCCCGTGCCCCGGCAGTGACCCGCGAACGCCTCTGTGCCAGGAAACTGCGAGACGGTGCAACACAACCGGAATGATAGGAAAGGATTAGCGGCCAAACAGCCCATTTGACACACGGGGGCGGATGGAGGGAGGAGTGTGTTTCCATCAGGCTCTTTGACAGAAGTATTAGGTCATGGCCCGAAAGCTCTTTCTGTGCTGCCCTTTGAGCTTCTTTGGAAGGCGAACCGCACGCTACCAACGGTAGGCCCCAAACTTGAACACGCTGCTCCGATTCAAAGAGGCTGGATGCGGAGTTTGTCGTTCACTGTAGGAGTGAAAACAACAACAACAACAAAACCAAGAGTCTCTTCTGGGGAGGGTTCAAGAGTGTTGTCACCTATGGGGGGATACGTGGTGTGTCTGTGGGGGGGGGAGCTGGGCAATAGTTTATGTAACAGATACAGCCCTTCTGTTCCTTATTTCCTCAGATCCTGATTTCTAAAATAGCTGATGGCACAGAAGCCTCTGGAAGACTGAAAAGGCTGGCCCTGAGCTAAAACGTGGCGCTCCGGGCAGGGATCTGAGGTAGTAGCCACCGTCTCCCACCAAAGTGCCACGTCAGATGGCTTGAGTTGGCTTCTGGCTAAAGAGATTAGGGAAGGTTCCACCAAGAGAGGCACGCCTTGTTCGCTTTGTTGACTAAAACCCCCAAATCAGTGAAGTGCAAGCAGGCCAAGAGACAAATCATCTCTAGGGCCAAGACCACACACATTTCCCACATCCCCTTTCACTTGGTAGAAGGTTGTTGCAATCACCACTTTCCACTAGGCAGTCAGAGCCACTGGAACCAGATGGCATCTCTAAAAACGTGGCCTGCAGCCATGATCGGAGAGTCAAATGTGTGACTTGCATTCTCTCTCAGAGTAAGAATAGATAATGTAGGATAGCGCTGGCGGGGCCTGGCTCAGGGAGAAAGGAAGCTAATAGGTGGAAATACGTGCCCGAGCTTGTTGGTTTTTGTGCTTGTTCATTCGTCCTGCCCTCCCGTTAGAAAGTAAGCTTCGGGAGGGCAGGCACTTGGGCCTCCTGACGCAGGGCCGCATCCGAGCCCCTAGACTCCCGTCTGGCATGGAGCAAACTCACGGTACATTTTCCTCGAATGACTGAGGGGCTTCCCCAGAATAAAGTGTTTGTGATCAGTGATCAACACAGCTGCTGATGCTCTGCAGTCGTGAAGTCTGTCTTTTCTGAACGTCCCACCAGAGGACAAGTCTTGATCAGAGTCATCCTTAGACTGAATTGTGGCCCCGGACTGTCCTGAACCCAAGGACAAGAATTCTTGAGCTCCTAATAGGCTGCCTACAGAGTCTGACTTTACATCCAGCCTCTTTGATTAGGCTTCAGGGCCAGTCTTGCCCCCCTACCCCCCACTCCAAACATATTTTATTAATCCCTTTTAGCTCTGGGAGATAAGCCAAAAATTCCAGGAGGAGGTTGAGTCCTTTCCCCCTGGCCCAGGCTGACGTTTGAGCACACACCGCCCTCTTGTGTCTACCACACATTTGACAACACCATTTTCAACATCTGCTCGAGCCCGGCAAAATGCAGTCTTCTGCAGCTCTCAGGCACAAGGATCCCAGCATTCGTGGGGAGGGAGAACAAACACGTTAGCTTGCCCAGAATAGTCCAGAATGTTGTGAGGATGGTACTAACTACTCAACCCAGAGCTTTGCAAGTTAAAAAAAAAAATCAAATCAAAGCAGCCTTGCCAGAATCCAAATTCAAGAGCTCATAAATAGAAGATTCTACTTCGTAATGAGGTTTGGGCATTTTACATAAACTGAAACTCAGACTATGAAGTAGAAACATGAGGATGTACCAGCAGTTTTTTCACGTTCAAGGCACCGCCTTTTGACTTACCTTTCATATCCTTTTTTTGGGTTGTTCATACACACGCACACACGCACACACACACACACACATGCAGAAATAAACCCATGTGTTGGGTTGCACTCTCAATCTCAGCATAAGATGGCTTGTCTTGTTCAAAGGCCATCCCATGGAGGGAGAAAGACCGTGGGTCTCTAACCCTGACACATCCCCTCCTCTCCATCCCATTAAGCAGGTGCAACTCGGGTTTCTGGCACAGCCTGACAAGCACCTGGATCTAAGATCCTCATATTCCCTGGCCCAAGCATGACCTGGATGAGACTGGTGGGCAGAAACCTCTGTTCTATTTGTTCTGTTTGTTCTATTTGTTCTAGAACAAAGACTCTTTCACCATCAACATTATAAGAATCATCTTCTGAACACTCAAGCAAGTGTTGTTCTGGGTTACATGCAACAGATAAAGACACACTTTGCACTGAAGGAGCGTGCTTTTTTGCAGGTACACCTCATACAGGTGCAAAAATTGTAGAAAACTGTAATAGGACCTCTGCAGGAGGCCCTGGGCGCTATATAAACGACACCTCTGGAGGTGCGCCGTGCACAACCTGAACGTCCTTTTGGAGCAGCCCCATTGACCAAAGAGCATGAGTGCTCAGACTATGCCTTTATTATTTTTTTTTAATTTTTTTTTATTATTTACTTATGATAGGCACACAGTGAGAGAGAGAGGCAGAGACACAGGCAGAGGGAGAAGCAGGCTCCATGCACCCGGAGTCCGACGTGGGATTTGATCCTGGGTCTCCAGGATCGCGCCCTGGGCCAAAGGCAGGCGCCAAACCGCTGCGCCACCCAGGGATCCCTCGGACTATGCCTTTAAAACCCTGTTTTGGTCATTAGCAAATTCGAGAAAGTCAGTCAGGCTTGGCTTTCCTATGTCCCCTTTGGAGTTCCCATTCCATCAGTACTGTCCCTCTTCCTTACCCCCGTTTTTGCCTCTCCCACCTTTGTGCTCTGGGGTGCACCCTGTTTTTAATGGTGCATAATCCCTTACCTCGAGGAACAAAGCTCCACCTGCAAACCCGCAGACCGGGTTAGAGACCAGCCGATAAGGGAGATGGTGGGTTGATATGATAACCCTTTAAGCACACTTCCTATGTCTGTCTTTGTTATCTCTGTGACAAGAGGCCTCTCTCGCTCTCTTTCTCTCTGTATTTCTTATCCCAAAGGACACTGGCCCCGGCAGCCTTGTAAATCCCATCTTCGCCTCCAGGGCCTCCAGTCGGCACCACCGATCCCATCTCTGTAACTGGGATAGGAGGACCAGGACTCGCTCTGGGCTAAATTCTTCTGGTACATTTTTTTTTTTTTTGTCTGATTTCTCTTTAAGGTAAACTGAAGCTAAGGGTAAAGGGCAGGGCCCTCGGGGTCACAGTTTTCTCCAGTAAAAGAGGTGAGATTAAAAACATAACAACAGCTCAGTCACCACCACCACCACCCCCACTACCCCCACCCACCCACCCCGGCCAGTTTTTAAGGTGTAGGATGCCCAGCTGGATAGGCTGATCAGCATTTCAAAGTGATTCCTGGTGACATTTTCCTTTTCCTGAGGCGGGAGAGGGGTCTCTTCTTGGGTGGAGAATCAAAGAGGAGTCTAAACTCAACTGCCATCCCTCCAGCTGCTCCTTCAGCCTGTTCTAATCAAGCCCATTGCACCATCCAGAAGGTTCGCTCCAGGTGCCATGTTGCGGAATCCAGGGCACCACGTCCGGCCTCCTGATCCTCGAGCTCCTTGCAGGATCTGCCTTCTCTGAATCGCCCACTGTCTCCAGGAACATTCTCCTTCCTTGGCACCCTTCTTGGCGTTCTCTCCTTCCGGGGCCCCTGTAGGGCTCCCCACTATCTCAGCCACGTCTTTCCCATAGCCTACTTGGCATCTCCATGACCTTTTCACAGGTAGTTCCAGTCCTTCATGGGTGACCCCCAATCTTGTGTTCACCCCAAACAACACAGCAGCAACCCCCCCCACCACCACCACCACACACACACCAGGTCACTCAGAACCTGGAGCGATTCCTGATCTGACCCCTCCCTCAACAACTTCTAAGTCCTTTCTAAGGGACTAATGAACAGCCCATTGACTCCTTCCCATGGGCCATTGCCACACCCACATCCAGTGGTCCTCCCGGCTCCCTGCCTGTCACAGCAGCTCCCTCATTGTCTCCCCATCTCCATCTTCATCCTTTTCCAAGCCGTTCTCCACCCTGCGGCCAGTGGGGTCCCCCTGCCCTGTGGAGAGCGTGTCCCCTGCTTTCAGGAGAGAGTCCAGAATTCCACGGGTCCTGAAGTGTTCTCCCCAATGCAAGCCATCCCCCCTTCCTTCGGCCACAACCCACATGCTCTAGCTTTCTTTCAGTTCCTCAAAGTCTAGAACCTTCCTGCCTCAGGCTCTCCAACCCTGTTCTGGCTTCCCCTGGAATGATCTTGTTCCCCTCACATTCGTGGCCAGCTCCTGGTCAGACATCAGCCCCTCACTGTTTTCTCCAGGGACCCCTTCCTGACCCACGAGCTACAAGGTAAGATCCCTCTGCTGTCTGCCTCTCCTTCACAGCACCCCTCACCATTGTAACCAGAATATGTCATTAGCTCTTCGTAACTACCACTGCCTCCAAGGAAGTGGAACCCATGAGATCAAAGGACCTCGTGCCTGTTGGACACCTTAAGGAATCTGCCTGTCAACGTTCATGGGGGAGATAGAACATTCTGCCAAATACAGTGGTAGGAGGTAACAGCAACAGCTGGATTTCTCTGGGCGATCCCAGAAACACGAGCAACGGTGGGCACTGAGAGGGTGCTGTGGGCCCAAATGGGGTGACTGGAAAAGCCTTCGGGAAGAACAGAGTTAGCATTGACACTAACACCTGGTGCTTACCCAGGACGCCCTGAACAGATGTACCTGGCTACGTAAAACGCTGCTCCTTGGATAACTCCACTCCCATTGAGCATGAGTTCATGACAAATTTCTCTTTGAAACAAGGACACATATGGCAAGAGAACCGTCTGGGGGGCGGACAGGATGCAGATAGAACCTGGCGTGGGGGACGGCCACCGCACCCGCACCCCCACCGCTCACATTCCAGGAGGACGCAGGGTCTGCTGCAGGGGCTGCTGCAGGTGCAGCGCCGGGGGTGTGGGGGACAGGCAGGTGGCCTCCTTCCGGTCCTCTTTTCTCAGAATAAGCTGGCCCGGGGCTGAGTAGAAAAGCCAGAAGCATTATCTCGGAAATTCCCCAAGATCAACTGTTAGCTGGTAATCCACGTGATGTTTCCAAAGAGGTGCCACTAAGGCCCACTGGGAGCTAATCTATGTCTCCCCAGTCCCCCGGGGGGTGGGAGTAATCCTCGGACAGGGTAGAGACGAGCAGAGTCCACACCTCCACCGTGAGGCCCAGTCGGGGCATCGGTACATCCAGGGCTGCGGCTTCCCCACCGGCCTGCGTACCCTTGTTTTTATCAGTTTTTGGAAATTTTCCCAGAATAATAATGTTTTCTTAATAAAGAAAAAAAAAAGTTTCATTCTAATCAATGAAGTAAAAGAAGTCAAAAGGAAGTCATGCCTTTGAACAGGGTCACCAACTTCTCCCGTAAAGGGTCAGGCGCTAGATCAGCCCAGGTTTCCTGGCCACCTACTGTCCCTGCCACATATATTTTTTTTTCTTTTAAAATTTTAATACATTAAAATTAGGGGCACCTGGGTGTCTTGGTCAGCTGAGATTCTGATTCTTGGTTTCAGCCCAGGTCATGATCATCAGGTCGTGAGATCAAACCTGGAGTCAGGTTCCACGTTCAGGGCAGAGTCTGCCTGAGATTCTCTCCCCCTCTCCCTTTGTCCCTCCTCGCTCTCTCTCTCTCTTAAATGAATAAATATGTCAAAATTAAACACAATTGATGGAAGCCAAGTATGATCAAGAATTTCTTTTTGGGGGGCATCCCTGGGTGGCGCAGCAGTTTGGCTCCTGCCTTTGGCCCAGAGCGTGATCCTGGAGACCCGGGATCGAATCCCACGTCGGGCTCCCGGTGCATGGAGCCTGCTTCTCCCTCTGCCTGTGTCTCTGCCTCTCTCTCTCTCTGTGTGTGTGTGACTATCATAAATAAATTTTAAAAAAAAAGAATTTCTTTTTTTTTTTAAGTTTTTCCTTCTTATTTTTACATTTCACAGTGGAAAAACCATTTTGAGCTTGGGGACAGTACAAAACCAGGCCAACAACAGACTTGACCACGAGCTGTCGTTTGCTCACCCCTGCGTTAGATAGGGAGACATAGCAGCAAGTAGCGCTAGGTCACGCTCTCCGAGCACTGGGTTATGTGCCTTGGGAGGAGGCTTCAGACAGAGGGGCTGAGGTCAGGGCAAGCCCCATAAACAAGAAATGCAGCACCGAGCTTCAAATGGGGCCACCTGACTCCAGAGCCAGGTTCTTCATCTCCGAGCCAGCCAGAGCTTTACAAGGCCCCTCTCTCTGTGGGATGCACGCCGGCCAACCTTAAAGGAAGCACCTGCAGCAGGTTCACGTGTGAGCAACCATCCAAAGGACTCCTGAGAACCAAGACAGAAGGACTCAAAATCTACGCCCTTCTCACAGTGGGTCCATGGTGCTTTCCCCATATTTGTAGAGTCACTCATAACTATTTTTATCGCCTCTAGAATCCAGAGAAAACTCTCCTTCTAGATTTGGCTGGGCGTAAAGGAGTGGGTGGGAGAGACACAATGTTTATTCTGCTTCTCCTGTGTACCAGGCACTGTTGTGTGTACAGCAGGGTCTCCCCTGTGAGTACGGGGTCTCCAGCTCTGAGTGCAGAGTCTACACTGAGTGCAGGGTCTACGCTGTGATTGTAGAGTCTACATGTGGGTGCAGGGTCGACCCTGTTGATGAGGGAGCAGAAGGCAAGGTGGGGACATCCACAAGCTGACGCATTGCTCAGGCACTCCTGGCTGCCCTAAAAATTAAGGGAAGGGAAAGACAAATGGTTAACTTCCAGAGATCACCGTCCTGCTGGACATGAATCTCCATCAGTTCACAAACGCCTTAGTGATTGACAAGAAAAACGCATTCTTGTGGGTCTCTGGGAGTTAGGTTCTTGAGAGACCTGTAGACTCAACTTCCTGGAGCCCTAACATCACCCACCCATCCATAGTGAGGTGGGAAACAAAGGGAGAAGGAAATGCAGATCAAATTAAATGTCCTTGGGGTCCCTGGGAGGCTCAGTGGTTGAGCGTCTGCCATTGACTCAGGTCGTGATCCTGGGGTCCTGGGATGGAGCCTCGCAACAGGTTCCCTGTGGGGAGCCTGCTTCTCCCTCTGCCTATGTCTCTGCCTCTCTTTGTGTCTCATGAATAAATAAATAAAATCTTTTAAAAAATGTAAATGTCCTTATAACCTGCAGCCCATTGACCAATACCTGAGGCAGGCGGAGTGTAACATTCCTCCAGGAAGCTCCCAACTGTCTTAATGTTAATGCCTCACTAGAAGGAGACCCATCTTAGCTTGACAATAGCCTGGTCCCCAGTATCCTGAGTCTTCCTTAGCATATCAGAGTCTGTTGGGACACCTCCCTTTTTTCCTTACCTCCCCCAACTCCCAAGTATATAGTCAGCCACCCCTCACAGGCCGCACTCCCCCGCCCCACCCCCCGGACAGCTCTTTCTGCCCACAGGTCCTGTCCCTGGGCTTGAATGAAATCACCTTTTTTGCACCAAAGACATCTCGAGAATTCTTTCTGGGCCAGACCTCACGGACATTCCAAAACTACATCCCTGGAGGTCAGGGTGTCCAGCTCCAAGTGTAGGGTCTAACTTAGTGCAAGGTCTGCGACGTCAGGGCAGAGTCTACAGCTGAGAGATGTTGGCTATCACCACAGCTGTGTTACCGCAGAGGACGAGAGACCATAGACAAGTAAATAAATAGCATATGTCAGGTGCTAGTAAGTGCCAGGAGAAGGAAGGTCACGGGAGAGAGAGTGTCCCATTAGGGCGTTGTTAGGATCCCAGGAAAGAGCGGATCTTGATGAGGACAGAGAGCCTCTGGAAGAAGGAGGCCTGGAGGGTTGCTCTGTCTGTTGGTCCTTTCCATCCCATCCACACGGGTGCTGGCCTCTGGGAACCGTGTTCTGCACCCAGATGGGGCCACTCTTCTTCCTCTCACTGCAGCTCAATGTGTGGGCCCGGCCAGATGAGAGCCCTGGCGGTTGTGCCCACCGACGGTGGTTTCTGGACACACTCCACCCACCCCCATTCTCTGGTGCTTGGCTATGGCTACGAAGCTACAAGTAACTGAATCAAACAATTGCTGATTCAGTTCCAGCCAATACACACCATGGACGCAAAGTCCTGAGGTGGGAACGTGGTTGTTGGAGAGAGTCTGGCGGTGCCAGGGCAGGTGAGCATGGGGAGGGAGGTGGCGGGGGAGCCAGAGGTGGTCCACACCCAAACCAGGAAGGGCCTCATAAGATACGCCAACGAATCTGGATTTATTCTGGAAGCTCTGGGAGAGCACTGGGAGTTTTAAGGAGCAGAAGGGAATCGAACAGGAAAGAGGAGAAATGGGCAGGATCAGACTGAAGAAACAGAACTAAGAAATATAAATAAGTAAAACTTAGAATAACATGTTCTGGCTAAAAGGTAATTTGGTAACTTAGTTAACACCTGAAGGGCTCTTTGATTTCTTACCTTTGCCAGATGTTTCCCACCTCTTCTGTGGATGGAGGAAGACCGGTTTCAAGCTGTAGAAGAGTTCAGGTTACATGGAGAACAAAATCCTTGACTACAGAGAAAGGTTGAATAACCTCCTTTCTTGAGAATCTACAAGGAGGGATCCCTGGGTGGCGCAGCGGTTTGGCGCCTGCCTTTGGCCCAGGGCGCGATCCTGGAGACCCGGGATCGAATCCCACATCGGGCTCCCGGTGCATGGAGCCAGCTTCTCCCTCTGCCTGTGTCTCTGCCTCTCTCTCTCTCTCTGTGACTAATATAAATAAATGAAAATTAAAAAAAAAAAAAAAGAGAATCTACAAGGATAAGACACACAGCTAATGATTTTTGGGTGGGTGAAATCTGGCTTAAGGCAGTGTTTGAGGGGTGCCTGGGAGGCTCAGTCAGTTAGGCACCTGGCTCTTGATTTGGGCTGAGGTCATGGTATCAGGGTCACGGTCTCGGCGGGGGGGGGGGGGGGGGGGATGGAGCACTCAGCAGGGAGTCTGCTTCTCACCTTCTCCCTCTGTCCCTTCCTCTGCTCATGCTCTCTCTTCTCTCTAAAATAAATAATTTAAAAAAATAGTGTTTGAGTGTCCCTAGCAATGGGATCCACGTGACGATTGGTTATTTGGTCTCATGTGTACACCCGGTCCATGAAAATTGGCACTTGATCCTGATGCCACGTGTTGCTTACCCTCCACGTGTTCAGAAAGTCTAGGCTCCTGGGAGGGAGACACAGCCGGCACATTAAAGAAACAGATAATCTGGAAATAACATACCTAATAACGTCATCATGAGTACAAGTTATGTCAACAAGGATAAGAAATGACCAGTCATTGCGTCTTTATAAATTATTTACTGAACATGTGATAGGACTGTGGCAGCAGCCCAGGTAATGGACCCATGAGCAGGGAATGATAAAGGGAACGGGGCTGTCACAGGAGGATTCCGTGACTCAACCCTCCACTGACCCAGGCACCCTGCTGGCAAGCTAATCACGATGACATCAGGGAACAGGACATGAGACATGAGCTCCAACACCCCTCATCTGTGAGCTCTGGGATCAGGGGAGGACTGGGCCCTTCAGATCAGGCCATCAGGCCATGGTCTGTCACCTGGAGCTTTGCCAGGTGGTGCCTAAGACAGCTACAGAGAGTTTCTACTCCAAAGGGGAAGCCAGGACAGCAACCCTAAAACTGGATCCCCCTTTCCTGAGGCCAAATATTTCACGAGGCCCCAGATAGCAGAGGCAGGGCTGAGAAACAAGCAGGGGGAGCAGACAAAAGGAGGGTAGGCCTGAGGAGGACCTCAGGTACAGGCCAGGCCCTCCTGGCTTCTCAAGCTGAGTGGTCAGAGCCTGCTGCCTGAGGCCACGGAGACCGGACACCAGGCTCAGAACCCCAGCTCCCCCCTCAGCCCCTGGGGGACCGTGGGCTAAGAACTTGACCTCTGTGGGTCTCAATATCTCACCTCTGAAATTGGAATACCAACGTCTTCGTTATCCGGGAGTAATTAGCACAGGGGCAGATAACTTGAAGTCAATCTGTATAAATAGGAACTGAGGTGTCACAACAAAAAATTTGGTAACAAGTGTGATTACAACCTTATCTTTAAAAAATGCAACTAAAAACAAAGGAGAAACAAGCAAAGCAAAAGAGAGACAAACCAAGAAACAGACTCTTAACTATAGAGCACAAACTGGTGGTTACCAGAGGGGAGGCGGGGGGGGGGGGAATATTGTGGGAGCACTGAGAACCGTACAGAATTGTTGAATCACTGTACTGTACACCTCAAACCTATGTAACACTGCATATTAATTGTACTGGAATTTTTTTTTTAATTTCAGAAGTAAAGTAATTACTGTTAGGTTAAAAAAAAGAACCCAAATATCATGCATATAAAACTCTTTTGTGGGATCCCTGGGTGGCGCAGCGGTTTGGCACCTGCCTTTGGCCCAGAGCGCGATCCTGGAGACCCGGGATCGAATCCCACATCGGGCTTCCGGTGCTCCTGCTTCTCCCTCTGTCTCTGCGCCTCTCTCTCTCTCTCTGTGACTATCATAAATAAATAAAAATTTTAAAAAAATAAATAAAACTCTTTTGTTTTAGAGTTAATGAAACATAGGTCATGATTCCAACTCTGTGCTCATTTCTAGAACAGCGACGGACTCACGTGCGATGGCAGGGAGTGTTTGGCGTGTTTTTCCTGACCACATACTCCAGGCTGGAGGTCTCTGCCCATTTTCCTGAGTTTTGTTTTTTTTTTTTAAGATTTTATTTATTTATTCATGAGAGACAGAGAGAGAGAGAGAGAGAGAGAGAGAAAGAGAAAGAAAGGCAGGGACACAGGCAGAGGGAGAAGCAGGCCCTATGCAGGCCTGATGTGGGACTCGATCCCGGGTCTCCAGTATCACGCCCTGGGCTGAAGGCAGACCCTAAACCGCTGAGCCACCCAGGGATCCCCCTGAGGGTTTCTCCTAACATTTTGCGAGGCAAAGAATTCTTCCCCCCCGTGATGTGGCATCCAGCTGTCGATACAGCCCTTTCAAGAACAGATACGGAATGAACAAATCCAATTCTTGGTCTTCACTTCAGTGTCAGCTTTATAGACCTTTCTAACAAATTCTACAGATCACTGTCATTCCAGCAGTGTGGTAGACCAGATACCCCGAAGTCTTCCCTCTCTGCAAAATATTTAGAATGTGGGAAGAAGAGGAAGAGGACTACCAACTCAGTGGGTGGGGGTGGGGAGGCTGGAGCAGGGCCCCCCATGGGAGGTGCGAACCCTCAAAGGGTCACTCTCAATGAGATTAGGGTTTGGAAAAACCCCGCCTGGGACGAAGTGACATATCTAGTGTGTCTGCTGCAGTCTGCATGGTGGGGAGATGGGAGGCTTGCAGAAGCATGTTTTGGTGTCTTTTCAGTTGTTTTGGGACACCTCCCCCCCCCACATCACATACTTTTCTAAATGAGCTCATAGTGTCCTGTAACTTGCTTTTTTCCTCTTAATTTGTCTTCGTGATTTTTCAATGTGCGCTCTATGTATTTATCTCATTTTTAAAAAGCTGCATGAGGGGCACCTGGGTTGCTCAGTCAGTTAAACATCTGACTCTTGGTTCCAACTCAGGTTGTGATCTCAGGGTCATGAGACCCAGCCCCTCACTGGGCTCCCGAGCATGGAGCCTGCTTGAGAGTCTTCCCCCCTCTCACCTCTCTGCCCCGCCCCACCTGCTCGCATGCACACTCTCTCTCTCTTAAAAAAAAAAAAAAAAAAGATACAAAGCTGCATGAAACTCAGGGTATAGATATGATTTAATTTGAAAGTACAAAATCACCCCCCACTTCTAATTTTTTCTTATTTTGCTTTCTTTTCCTATGGCACTTACACTTTCTAATGTACTCGATATTGATGCATTCTATTTATGTTTTGTTTCTTCCCATGAGTGTGGAAACTTCGTGGCTCTGGGATCTGTGTTGGATTTTTTTCACTGGTTTATTCCATTTGCTTAGACCAGAGCCTACACAGTAGGTTCTCAGTAAGTATTTGCTGAAGGTATTAACCAATGAGCTGTCCTTCAACCAACACTTCAATGACTGATAAGTTTTCATGACTCTACACAATCGTCATACGCGCGTCTATGTGCACAAAACTGCAAGATCAAATACTTTATGTCTAAACGATGGTGGTCACTGGATTAGAAACTGTATGGAAGAAACTACCTCCAGGGGCAAGACCACCCACTATCATCTCGCTCAGGAGTACTTACTGCTGATACATAACGAATGACTCTATTAGAACTGCTACTCAAAATCATTCCTGGAGGCTTTTATTATTGCTCTGCCATAGAGGAGATGCAAGACTTCAAAATAATCACTGGTGTGTTCCCAATTACCCCTTCACCCTAATCCATGCCCCTCCCTCAATACTCCTCTTTCCTCTGGGTAAGAAGGTGGCAAGAGCAAGCTCTTGTTTTATCGCTCCAAGTTGAGCCTAGGGGCAGAGCTGAACATTTTAGGAAGATGGATGTTGATGGTGGACTAAACCTGGGATCCCATTAAGTTAATAATGTTTATTTTCTGTGAGTAACGTTCTCCATGTGATATAGGATCAGGGGAATGACCACACAATGGCAACATTAGACAGAAAGAAACTATTTGTGAGGACATCACATGATGCTAGAGGAACCTGCACAAGCCAAACACCTAGAAGGGGGCTGCCTCCCACCCCCAGTGCATTTTCCTAATACATCGTGGACCCCTCCAAATTTCACATCCAGCAACACTCACTCCAAAGGTACTTAATACTAAAGCATCCCCTGAACAATAGAATGAATGACCAGATATTCCGTTTTATTTTATTTTATTTTATTTTATTTTATTTTATTTTATTTTATTTTATTTTATTTTATTTTATTTTATTTTATTTTATTTTATTACCAGATATTCCATTTTAAAGAATGTGCTGTCTTTTTTCTCAGGGTTTTTTTTTTGTTTGTTTGTTTGTTTGTTTTTGTTGTTTTTTACCCTCAGGTGATTTTGGGAAAAACAACATTTTTGGGAAAAACAACAGCCAGCCCCTATTTTTCTAACTGAGGTAACTCCAGGGATGCCTGGGTAGTTCAGCAGTTGAGCATCTCTGCCTTTGGCTCAGGGCATGATCCCGGGGTCCCGCATTGGGCTCTTGGCATGGAGACTGCTTCTCCTCCCTCTTCCTATGTCTCTGCCTCTCTCTCTGTGTCACATGAATAAATAAATATAATCTTTAAAAAAATAAATAAAAGAGGGTAACTCCATATGAAAGCAAGACTTGAAATGGACCTATTCAAGCCCTGCCTCCCATCCTTTGACCGAAGAGGAATAAATAGTGTCTTGGGGTTTCCCTCCCAGAAGACATGTTTCTGAGCATCATAACTGCCCGCCCAGTGGGAAGAACAATTCACCCGTTCCCTGGACCACTGGGACTTCCTCCTCCCGTGACTAACAGTCACCCACAGGATGAATGCAAAGGGTCGAGGGTGATTTTCAAGCCTTTCTGGAGTGTGGCCCCTGCATTCCCAACTGATCTCCAGCCAGCTCCTCCCGGCCCCCTATATTCCAACCTCACTCCACCATCGCTCTGGGCTGGTGGATGCCCTCCACTTTCGTTTGCACGCACTCCCAGCCCCAACATTTGCAGGGCCAAGATTTGAACACGAATGAAAGTGTGCAGACTGCATGTCTCAGCATCAAAAAGTGATAAATCACACTAGCAGATTGTTAAAATATGCTCTATCCTTCTGCCTTGTCAAATATACCTTTATAACAACCGAATGAAAAAAACCTGTGTAAATCCGTGGATTTTTGGCAAGATGTCCAAGTCAGCTGAATTTAATTACTGTTGCACTATGGCTGGGTATTGTGTTGATGGGTCAGGCTGTTTGAGTAGTAAAATAGAGATACACATAATTCATAAATTATTATATCTTTATTGCAGAACATTTTCTCTTACCTTCATTCAACAAATTAAGTATTTATGATCACAGTAGTTTAAAAAATACCTTGTGATAAAAAATAATACCTTGTGATCTATTAATGGGACTGGTCTAAAGGATTAAAAATGAAATGCAATAGTATTTAAACTATACAAAATGGAAATATATTTCATCAAAAGAACAAAAGATAGGATTGTAAAAGTAAAACAATTTTGAACTAGTTTTCACATATTTAAAATTAACTTTCTTGAAAAAAAAGGAAACCTGCAGGATTACTTACAAAATTAAAAGATCAACTTATAATTAATGAAGATCCACATTTTAATAAAAATTAAATAAAGCTGAAAATGTTTTAAGGTAATTAAATTTTGGCAAATAGGTGAAGAGGGTAAAAGTATTCCCAGGTCTAGTGTCCGATGTCCATTCCTTGCCCAAAGTACAGCATCGGATAGGCTCTTTCAGGCCCATTATTCTAGAATGACATGTAAGCAAATTTAAGAGGAATATGAATTGGGTAATCTTGTCAACATTGCTCAGCGACTTCCTGCCACTGTTGCAAACACCATCCTGACACGTGAGCCCCCCTGGAATGACTAATTTAGAGCCCAAGGAGAAGTTTGACAGTGGATGCTTGCCCCTGCTGACCGGAAGGGAGACTTGATTATACGAGAATAGTCTGTATTGGTGCTGAGAGAGATTTACCAAGTAAATCTGTCGTTTCCCTTGCCTGTGTTTCCGCCACACAAACCCTGAAGCAATTGGCCCTCACACCTCCGTGACAGAGGCAGCGAGCTCGGGGGCAGGGACACAGGGCAGGGGCTGAGGACACCCCACCTCCCTGGGGCCTGAGCGGGTTGGGCATCTCACCCAGCAGATGCTGGCCTCTCGCAGGCTCAGCTCCGGCCCCTCAGTGGCAGAGGGACCCTCGTGTGCTTCAGGGGATTTAGTTTGTGTGCTGGTGGCACAGGGACCCTAACGTGCAGGGCCCAGAGACCCTCCTGCCCTGATAGAGGGGTGCTCTCGGCACATGGAAGACTGGGGCGATGATCGAGGAGGGCCCCCCACCGGGCCCAGACCTCCTGTGTGAGGGGAGGGCCTGTCCCTGGGACTTGCCTTCCCAACAGGCCTCATTACGTGGCACTGAAATGACTTGTTTGTCCCCACGCTCCCACTCGGCTGCTTACAAACAAGCTTTCCTTGTACTTCGCTCTGTTGTGTCTTGAAGGTAATACGTGTGTCATCCGCCAAGGAGGACCTGATTTCGGGCACAGTCTCCAACTCTTCCTGCCGTCGTGTTTCCCAGCCACCAGGCTCAGGGCTCCCACTCCTGGGCTGCAGAGGCCCAGCGGCCAGGGCCACAGCCTGCGGGGCCAGGTTCTGGGGCGCACACAGCTTGAGGTGACCCAGCCCCCGCCCAAGCTCGACTCCAGGGCCCAGGGCCTCGCAATGCCGAGACTCTTCTTCCTGCTACCTTCTTTTTACTAATAAGTTGGCGCGACTCTCATCATATCTCAGTTTATTTGGAGAAGCTGAGCTCCCACCCAGGACAGCGGGAGGCACGGAGGATGGGGAGGCCCCACAGGCGCTTCTCCTTGAGGCGGGGGCACCGGAGGCTTGGAAACGGCCAAGGGTCTGACACCTCCGGTCGGCAGGGACGTCGGCCTCGGAAGGCTTTCCTCTGTTCCGTCTCTTGGATCCCCCAGGACGCTGAGTAAAACGTGGAAAGGTCAGCCGTCGTGCTTCTAATCCGTGCTCACAGGCCAAGACGTCACAGTCAGCCTGGCATTGGTGGCGCGGAAACTAAGGATGACACTAAAATACTTCTGGGGATCCCCGGGTGGCTCGGTGGTTTGGCATCTGCCTTGGGCCCAGGGCCGGATCCTGGAGACCCGGGATCGAATCCCACATCGGCCTCCCTGCCTGGAGCCTGCTTCCCCCTCTGCCTGTGTCTCTGCCTCTCTCTCTGTGTCTCAGGAATAAATAAATACAATCAATCAATCAATAAATCAATAAATAAAATAAAATAAAATAATAAAATAAAATAAAATACTTCAGGCCCTCCCAGTCCTATTGTAAATATGTCTGGAATGCATGAATTCAGAACTCAAATGGCCTATTTTGGGAGGCCAAAATTTCTTAAGGAAGTAAACCAGAGGAATTGCAAAAATGTGCCCGGGGAAACTGAAATAAACAACAACAAGGAACTACTCAAGTGCTTGGGTCCGGCCCCAGCCGAAGTTGGTATATAAGGGGGTCCCCCAGCAGAAGGCGGCATCAGACCCTCCTCGACCTCTCCTGATCGCCCTCCTCACCTGTCCTGAGTCCTCTCTACTGACACCATGGGGTGCTGTGGCTGTGGAGGCTGCGGTGGCTGCAGCAGTGGCTGCGGAGGCTGTGGAGGCTGCGGAGGCTGCAGTAGCTGCGGAGGCTGTGGAGGCTGCGGGGGCTGCGGGGGCAGCTGTACCACCTGCAGGTGCTACCGGGTGGGCTGCTGCTCGTCCTGCTGCCCCTGCTGCTGCGGCTGCTGTGGGGGCTGCTGCAGTGTCCCCGTGGTCTGCTGCTGCCGCCGCTCCTGCGGGTGCAGCTCCTGTGGGTGCAGCTCCTGTGGGTGCGGGAAGGGCTGCTGCCAGCAGAAGTGCTGCCAGCAGAAGTGCTGCTGCAAGAAGCAGTGCTGCTCCTAAGCAAGGGGCTTGGCCTCTGGGGAGGTTGGGGACAGGCTCACCGCTGCGCTTAGATGTTTAGACTTTCTGAACTTTTGTCTCTTCTCGTTCATAAATATCAAGCTTGTAATTTAATAGACAGGTGATTAGAAGTCAGAAGTCCCAAATTCAAGTTCATGGCCCGCCAGCGCAACCTGACCATGAATAAGTTTCCTTAGCCGCCTTGAGTCTTACTATCTTCCTTACTCATCTATAGATTGAACTAAGAATTTCTGATGACCTTTATGGCTTTAGCAGCATATGAATCTATTAGATTCTCAAAATTAAATTCACATTTTCCCTGCCTCACAGATTCCTCTATTTACTTTGGCTATTAAAATTTGTTTATACATATGTGTGTGCACATATACACACACATATATATCAATATACAAATCTGAAATTAATTCTCAATCCTATATGAGCTATCAATCAAAATCCACACTGAGAAAAAAAAAGGCCAAAGCTCATTCCTGAGGGTGTAAAAATTGACATAAATGAACTCAGTGGGATAAAAATGATGTTTTTTCATATATTTCATTCTTTCGAAATATTTAGTGTTTGTGGAACTTCTGCACTTATATTCCCACTTATATCAGTTATTTACCATACATTACTTTTAAGTTCTAGTGTTCTCAAATTTCCCTAAATATAGATATATTTTTAATAAAACAGCAGAAGTCGGGATGCTTGTGTGGCTCAGTGTTTGAGTGTCTGCCTTCGGCTCAGGGAGTGATCCCGGGGTCCTGGAATGGAGTCTCGCATCAGGATCCCTGCAGGGAGCCTGCTTCTTCCACTGCCTTTGTCTCTGCCTCTCTGTGTGTCTCTCATTGATAAATTAATAAAATCTTTAAAAAAAAAAAAAACAGCAGAAGTCAAATTCGGCGATTCAAGATCCAGCCACTAGCCTTGAGGTGGCTGGATGTTGTGGAGGGTCAGTGGCAGCAACAGTGGCCGTGGCTTCCCGGACCATAGCTCTAGTAGTATATGCTTGAATTCAATTATTCCAGAAGGTCCTTCTTGATTTCTCTCCCTTCTGACTACCTCAGGTGCAACAACTTCCCACCAGTCCATTCAGCCATCATGTCCCAGGAGGCATTTCTTCAAGTCAGGCTAGAACCTGCCCCTCCAAGCCTCCTAATAATTTTGTACACAAAATCTCCCAACTGTATCTCTAAGGTTTGGTTTTCTGCAACTGACACTGGTACACGGAATGCCCCTCACCATTGTTTTGTGTCAAATTCTAGCCACCCTCCAAAGCTGAGAGGAATCCTAGTTCCCTTGCCCATGTTAATGGAATCCTTCCTTTTTTCCAAACTCTTGTTGCTCCACATGGCACGTGAGAAATTACTTCTGTTCTTTCCTATCTTTGGTTTTTATAACATTCAGTTTTAGCCTTTTTTTGGGGGGGGGGGTTGTAAAAAGTAGAAAAACATTTAAAATAGTGTAAAGGGGGGCATGTGATGATAATATAGAGGAGTCTTTGTAGTATAATAATTATTTTGGTCTTGTAAACCCATCTGACAGAAACCAGAGACAGAACCTACAATCAGTCTTCATATGGTAGGAATCATGAAGAAAGCCTTTGAGAAGCCAGGCAGCTACTCTTTCTCTGCGTCCCTGGTAGAGACTGCTACCTGCCCTCCTAGTACCATCTGCCTCCTACCTCCCCAGCCCATTTTAACTTGGCACAAATCACTGGAAATAATATTACTTAATCCTCAGACTGTCTTGCAGCTAAATGTTGTCACATGGCTATATTCTAGCCAATGAGATGGCTCTTTAGAAGGATGAAGGTGGGCCTCTTCTCTTCCTTTGTCCTTCTGAGTGGAGAACAAATATGATGCTTCGTGCTATGGCCACCATATTTCGAGCACGAGAATGAAGGGATCAAAGAGATGGTGGATCCATAAGCTGGAAGGATCTCTGAGGAAGTGGAGCTATTATTCTGGCTCTTGAGTACCTACCTCCAGACTTCTTGTGAAGAACTAATTTCTATCTTACTTAAGCCATTGTTCTTTTGAAGTTCTTTTTATATGCAACTAATATGTAATCCTAATTAATAAGCATGCCCTTCCAAATACATAAGAGAAAAACTAGTATCTTTTTCAATTCTGAACTCCTGGGAGAGATGGGAAGAGCTAAGCTTCTATATCTACTGGTATCCCAATTAGTAATGACCAGGGGAGCAAAGTGCCGTAGTACAAATGAGAATACAGGAGGTCTACTCATGTAAGCTGTGGGGGTTGTTCTTACAGAAGGAAGCATATGGGTCAGAAAGGAATCTTAAAAGTTGTCTGCTATGCTCCTTCTCTTCATTTGTAAGCAACTTGCTCTTTCTACTTTATTCCTAAACATCTCCCCCTTCATAATACAGACTGTATTTCTACATTTTTACATTTTTCAGATACCTACTTCTAGCCACAACTATAAAGAGTACCACACCCAAGTGGAAATACGTTTTGTTATGGCCACAAGCAGAGCATGTTACTTAGTTTTGGTCTTAGAGTCTAGAAGTCGGGTAGAGTCTGACGAGTTCAGGTCCCTATGAATAAACTAGTACCTAAACAGTTCTTTAATTCAGCTCTTTATGAAGCCTGGAGAGGATCTGAAATTGCAAAGTCCACATCCAAAAATAGGTAACTATCTCTTCCCATGCAGTCATCTCAGTGATAAACATAATTTACATATATATTATTATAATTCCATAATAATTCCAGAGTCATATAATTTGTGTAATTTGACAGGATGGTAGTGATTTTTGTTTGTTTTAAGAAGGCTCCACACATGATGTGGAGCCCAGTATGGGACTTGTCCTCATGACCCTGAGATCAAGACCTGACCTGAGATCAAGAGTCTAACGTTTAACCAATTGAGCCACCCAGGTGCCCCCCGGATGGTAGTTTTTCATTGTTAATTTTTATAAAATAAATATGAAATTATTCTAGATGCCTCAACCATGCAGAAGTATACAAATCATATGATAGAAGTATTCCCTTTCTCGCATTGCCACTGTAGTGTGGTCTTCTGTACTGGTGCTCCTTCCATCATTATCAGTGGTGTGCTGTGGCAATGAGTGAGGTATTCTTTTTTTTTTTTTAAGTTTAAATTTATTTATTTATTTACTTATTTACTTATTTAATTTTATTTTTTTATTGGAGTTCAATTTGCCAACATATAGTATTAAACCCAGTGATCATCCCTTCAAATGCCCCCCTCAGTGCCCATCACCCAGTCACCCCATCCCCCTGCCCACCTCCCCTTCCACTACCCCTTGTTCGTTTCCCAAAGTTAGGAGTCTCTCTTGTTTTGTCACCCTCTCTGATTTTTCCCACTCATTTTCTTTCATTTCCCCTTTATTCCCTTTCACTATTTTTTATATTCCCTGAATGAATGAAACCATATAATGTTTGTCCTTCTCTGATTGAGTTATTTCACTCAGCATAATACCCTCCAGTTCCATCCACGTTGAAGTAAATGGTGGGTATTTGTCGTTTCTCATGGCTGAGGAATATTCCATTGTATACATAGACCACATCTTCTTTATCCATTCATCTTTCGATGGACACCGAGGCTCCTTCCACAGTTTGGCTATTGTGGACATTGCTGCTAGAAACATTGGGGTGCAGGTGTCCTGCTGTTTCACTGCATCTGTATCTTTGGGGTAAATCCCCAGTAGTGCAATTGCTGGGTTGTAGGGTAGCTCTATTTTTAACTCTTTGAGGAACCTCCACCCAGTTTTCCAGAGTTTACCAGTTCACATTCCCACCAACAGTGCAAGACGGTTCCCTTTTCTCCACATCCTCTCCAACATTTGTTGTTTCCTGTCTTGTATTTTTATTTTTGATGGATGGGGTATTTTTAATCTGTTTGGTACAAAGAGTCATTTTCTGCTTGGACTCCAAACTGGAACTAATGTTTCAGGGTCACCCAGTGGAACATGTGCAATGTGCTCTCCTGCTTCCGTAGGTTGGTGTGCCTCAACCATGCAGAAGTATACAAATCATATGATAGAAGACCTCTCTCTAAGACCATGACCCCTGAGCTTATGGATGACACTGACTCCACTTCTGCATTCACTCATCCATTCATTCATCACTCCCAACAGGATCTGCTGAATCTGCGCTCTGGGCTAGAAAGGGGATTACTCAGAAGCAGAAGGAAGGCATGGTCGCATTAGAGCGGCCTAATGTTTGACTCTCCTCTGGACATACATTGGTTATTGGTTTGTATTTCTCACTCACTTGAACTCAAGCAAAACTGAGTGACCACTGGGCCAAGAAAATGTGAAAAGGAGTGATGTGGATCTTTTCTAGATAAGAAATGTTAGGACCCAGTATTTGGCTCACCACATCTTTTTACTCTGTCTCCACAATTATGAAAGCTGGGAAGGAAATGGTTTGTGTTCCCTGAATCTTTCAGTAACTGTCATAAGCAGAGCCCTCCTGGTGATCTATGATGGCCAATTAGCATGAGTGAGAACCTCTGTATTTAAAAGCCTATCCCAACTGTGAAAACTTTTCTTGAGGCCCTCACAAACTAGTAGGGAGACATCATGAAACCACAGGCCAGGAATGTACTGTGCATAATCAAATAAGTGCTCAAGGTTCAAAGAAAATAAGTCGTGATAATCTCCCTCTCCATCTTTGCCCTATTCCTCTTTCATTCTGGTTTCCATACTTGAATACCGTCAGTCTTTAAATATTAACAGAAACTCCTTCTAGCCTTAGGTGGGTCACCTTGAAATGCATTCATCTATAAGACTGGAATAATATGACATAAAAAAAATTCTGAATTTTGTGTGAGCATACAGCCTGAAACCAAACCCTAACATTTTGACTAATCAAAAACATCTGCAGCATAGAAAAATATTTTCTCTGTTTTGTATAAGTTCATTTTCTTATTGGACATTTTCAAAATAAGGAACTTCCATGGAGGGTAATAATATCAATACAACAGGAAAATATACTTTATATAAAGTAGATATTCTTGTTTTTACTTTTTATAAGGTATATTAGTAAAATGTATTAAGGAAACACCCTTTTTTTTTTCTTTTCTCTTTTCTTTTAAATTTTCACCTCTTTATTTTCTTGCAAAAATGTATCTAACAGAAACTACAGATATTTTTCCCGCCCTTCCTTCCCCCATGAAGCCATACAGAGTGACCTTTATCTGCATTATTACGAGGCTCACAAGGGCAAGTTTTACCATGGGTTCCCGAACTTTCAGTTCCCACCTGATGGGAAATTGAGATAAGCCAACAACAGCAATTACATAAATGATGACATGATTAGGCTCATGTACATAAAAGTGTGATGGAGATACAGAGAATAATTGATGGCAGCGGAATAACCAGAGAGGATAGGGTGGCTGGCAGGACTTTGAAATTGTCATTGGAGATGAACACGTTTCTTTAATAACATCAAAAATTGGTTCTCTTATTGATGTCAATCAATCCAAGGATCCAGGAGGCTTCTGGATATTTTATTATCTTACCCTGGACCTGAAGTGTTTTGTCTTCAGTCTTACTGGATTACACTTCAGGATTAAGTCAGTGTAGATTGAACATTGGGGTGGACATAAGGGGGGGTGGGTGGGAGCAGCTGTTTTTAATAACCATTGTCAGGAAATTTTTGTGTATATCATGGCGATATTGTTGTATAAACTATAAATGGCTCATAAAAACGTATATATATGTATATATATTGAACTACAAAAAAAATCCCTTTACTTCCTGTAACAGTTCTCTAATAATGCCCTGCCCTTCTGGACTCTGAACTACTTCTCGCAATTATTTTTCATAAGTTCTAAACTTTAACTAGAAGGCTCAGTCAGGATAAAAGGCAAGACGGCACCACACAAACAGCCACTTTGAGTTTCTAATTGAATCAGGGGGTGACCATGACCTGCTGTGAAGGATGGACATCCTGCAATGGATTCAGCTTGCTGGTTCTACTTCTATTCGGAATAGTTCTCAATGCAATCCCTCTCATTGTCAACTTTGTGGATGAAGGCCAATTTTTTCACAACCCCATCTCTTGCTTTGAGTGGTGGTTCCCAGGAATTATAGGAGCAGGTCTAATGGTGAGTAACATTTATTTGGCTTGATTTGGAGAAAGACCTATTTTACCAAACTCCTAAACACCATCTTTCAGCTTTACGGTGGGCTATATCTTGGCTCAGGATACTGTCAGGGGCAGTGGAGTGGTATTAATTTATGCTGGCATCAGTGAAGAATGACAATTTAAATAAACTGTGGTACAGACTAGGGAGCTTGGGCAAAAATAATTAATAATCTGATAAAAGTTGGTTGGATTGTTGCCTATCATATTTCTTCACATGTTACTCTGCTCTTCTAAGCTTTCTAGTTAGTGTTCAAGATGTTTTGAATCC
This sequence comes from Canis lupus dingo, assembly GCF_003254725.2. NCBI lineage: Eukaryota > Metazoa > Chordata > Mammalia > Carnivora > Canidae > Canis > Canis lupus. The sequence continues at coordinate 40,271,612 of NC_064267.1, read as the reverse complement.
ATTCCTTCAGCTTTCCTTTGCCAATACTAGTTTCTAAGTATGCACAGAAATATGGGAGTGGGAAGTGCTACCAACGGGAGTCTTAATGTCAGGAAAGGAGCTTTTGTTTGGATGTGTGTATGTATGTGTTTCAGTGATGATGAGTTACCACCACTGGTCTTATCTCAGACTTCTATGAAAACACTCTTGGGTCTATTATATATTAAACTTCAGATAAAAATTGGCGCTTCAGCTGGCACACTGGATTTGAGACCACTCTGACACCAAAAAGCCATTTTAGGAAGCATTCTCCAAAAGTTGATGGTTTCTTTCCCTTTAACATCGTGAGTGAGCAATCTATTCACCTTGCTTCAGGTAGAGGGCTATTTCTTCAAGCAACCCTGAGAGTTCTCTTCCAGGCTGAGAGAAAGTGACTAACAGTACCCAACCATGATGCAATTGCCAATCTTTGTGTCTGCTTTCTACCCTTCTAGAAGCTTCTCTCTTCTATCTACTTAAATAGCATGAGCTTCCTTGAATTTTGCTTAGAACCAGAAGCCAGGAACAGCTGTCCAAGTCTAACCAACCATGGCAATTGCCATGAAGCCCCTAAAAGTTCCTTAGTTAAAACAATCCTTTTAGGATAACTCATGTCACTTTAAATATAAATTGGCTCTACTACAAACCCCATCTCAATTAAAAACAGCTTCTTAAACCACATCTTCTTTATTAAGAAGATGGGTATTCTTAAACACCCACCACTTGCTTCTTCTTTATTAAGAAGGTGGGTATTCTTAAACACCCACCACTTGCTTCGATGTGGATGGAACTGGAGGGTATTATGCTGAGTGAAATAAGTCAATAGGAGAAGGACAAACATTATATGGTCTCATTCATTTGGGGAATATAAAAAATAGTGAAAGGGAATAAAGGGGAAAGGAGGAAAAATAAGTGGGAAATATCAGAAAGGGAGACAGATCATGAAAGATTCCTAACTCTGGGAAACGAACTAGGGGTGGTGGAAGGGGAGGTGGGCGGGGGGTGGGGGTGACTGGGTGGCAGGCACTGAGGGGGGCACTTGACAGGATGAGCACTGGGTGTTATTCTGTATGTTGACAGATTGAACACCAATGAAAAATAAATTTATTAAAAAAATAAAAATAAATAAAAACAGTTTCTTGCTAGCATTAACAGGGACTGAGGTGGTGATGGCACACACCTACATTCTTTTATGTTGGTGGAGGGAGAGGAGGAAGAGGAGGGAGTGAAGACACAGAGAAGGGTACACAGAGAGTACTCTTAAGTGTCAGCCACTGGGTTCATACTTTACACATCTCGTTTCATCTAATAATCTAAGCAGATAATCATTGGCATTTTAGCAGATCAGCAAACAGAAGGTTAAGAATGTTAACAAGGCACACAATAGGTGTGAAACTCAATTCCAGATTTATCTGATCCCAAAGCTCTGTTTTCCACCACCTTTAGCACCATAATCCTGAAGACCTGTCCCCAGTTGATAAAGGGGAAAGATGAAATCCATAACCTAATCCATAAATTTAAGTGACTAGGAAAACTGAAGCATATAAAGGTGATATAAATCTGTGAAAAGTTCCAGACAATCTGGACTTCCTGTCCTATGACTGCATTTACTTTATCATCCTCAATAAATATTAATGCAGGACCAGAATCACGTGAGGGACCTCTATTACACAGTACTGTGGAGCATTATCAAGGCAGCAAACAACTCCTTAAAAATTTCAATAGGCATTTTATAGACTGAGTTTCAAACTCTAGACTAGGCTCGCAAGCAAACTGGTAGGTGGTAAAAGGGCTCAAAGTACAGATACATCTTCATGATCCTCGGCTATATATAGAATGTAGAAGAATATTATTTTCAAAGGGAATCATTCAAAATACTGACCTCTTCATGTACTTGTAAACACACAGAAAATTTAATTAGGAAGCATTCACTGCCTGTGATAGAACTCTTGTCATAGTTCTTGAAATCTTTCTAAAATTGCTATGGTATTTTAAATTTTCTTCAAAAATAGGAGATTTTGCAGGAAGTAGCTATTAATATCTATGGAATTCATTATTGATTACATCATAAAATACACATTCATTTTGTGGTTTTATGATTTAGTGAAAAGAGACATGAACCTTTTTATCTTTTGAAACCATGACTGAGTAGATGTTACGTAATTATTTTCAATCATTGTCTGCTAAGTGGAAAAATCAATACATGTTATTTTTTTTCAGATACTAAGAAACAAGACTTGAAATGTTTTCTCTAAAAAACATAAAGGCCATTTTATTTTTATAAAGAGATTAGCTGGAAGTCTGAGCTTAATCATGCTTATTCATTGGGTACACTACACTTATTACATAATGATAATTTATCAATTCTTAAGGTCTTAACAGGGAACAAATTGTTGAAGAAATTAGAAGGTATTATGTATAACAAGAATTTTCAAAATATAGTTTTTACATTTATGATGAGCTATGACTTTGTGTGTTATTCTCATGTTCAAGTACTTAGAAAAATCCCCAAAGTTTGCATTCTGTCAGAGCTTTAATGATTTAAAAGCTTTCTTGTACTTCATTTGTAAAATTGTATTTTATAATTTTTTTAAATTTTTGTAAAATACAACATATTTTACAATCTCACTTCTAAAGCTGGATAAAAGTACAGGTTTCTATAAGAAAAAGTGAACAATACTACTTTTATATGAAAACAAAAGTCTACTAAGATTTAATTTCACAAAGACTCATACATTCAAATGTGCTTAGGAATTGAAGAGAAAGAGTATTCTCCTAATTACTCACTTTCACAGGAGATTATCTGGATGATTTATTGTAATTCAGTCGCACATACACACACACACACACACACACTTTCACATTTTATTGCCCAGGGGCGCTTGACTATCTCAGTCAGTGGAACGTTTGACTCTTGATCTTGGGGTTGAGAGTTTGAGTCCCACACTGGGTGTAGAGATTATTTAGAAAACAAATAAAATCACATTTTACTGTCCATCTTATAAAGAGCCCCTCCAATTTCCAAAACCTTGAATGGGCAAAATGGTTGAAATAGAGTGATTATCAAGTTACCCATAATGACGTAACAAAGATGTGTTAGGATGTAATGAAGTCGGGGCACCTGGGTGGCTCAGTCAGTTAAGCATCTGCCTTTGTCTCAGGTCATGATCTGATCCCAGAGTCCTGGGATTGAGCCCTCTGTCAGGCTCCCTGCTTAGTGGCGAGTCTGCTTATACTTCTCATTCCACACCTCCTCCCCAGCTCATTCTCTCTCTCTCCCTCTCTCTCAAATAAACAAATAAAATCTTAAATAAAAAGATGTCATAAAGTCAACTGGGTGAAGTTTCATATACTATAAGCCACTGCTACCTTATAAAACACCTTTGCAAGGGAAAAGAACTACGAAAGTAAATGTCCAGCATCTCTGAAATAAAGAGTTTAGTTTATATCAATAAGGACAATGGAATGACTTACCATTTGAGTTGTAACTTAATGTTCCAACTTTAACAGATTCATTAAGTTTCTAAATCGGGGGTTGGGAAAATTTTTTTATAAATAGCCAGATAGTATTTTAAGCTTTGTGAGCCAGGCACTCTGTCACAACTATTTAACCATACCATGGATGTGTCAAAGCAGCCATGCACACTATGTAAGTGAAGGGGCACGGCTACATTCTGATAAAACTTTATGTGTTAAAAAAGAGATGGCAGGCCAATTTCTGTTCTAAATTATTTGTTCCTTAAGTTCAGAACACAATATAGCTTCTGGGTACAACAAAAGAAGCTTAGTCCATGAGTGTAGTGTGGACACCTATTCAAGAAGTAAAATTTCTCTTCCCTTTTCTTCTGGGCTCTCAGGTATGACCCGGATGGCCTGGGCCATCTTACATACCTGTGTCCCCTGAATTATGAGTGTTGGTGTTCAAGGCTATATTTAAGCAAAGCTTGATCACAAGACCGTGTTCTCCAAAAATGACATGGAGTCAGAATATGGTCAGAGTGGGGAGAAGTTTGTCAGGAAATCTGCCTCGTAAGATGTAAATCTTAGACCTGTTCTAAAAGAACAAAGGTGGGTATGAGCTTGAAAAGAAGCATCAGGGAAAGAATAGAGGATGATGAGATGCACCATGTGGTGGTGGTGGCAGGGTGGCAAGGATGAGAATGAATAGACTCTATGGAGGAAGAGAGGAGAGCTGTCAGAACTGGCCAGTATGGAATCATGGTTGAGAGTCTGGGCTTTGGAACCCACATAACTGGCTTTGGATCTCAACTCATTCACTTTCTTAGGCCAGTGACTCAAAACTTGCTGTGTCTCAGTGTTTTCAGTGGTAAATTGGGAGTAATACTAGCGCCTACCTTGTGAGATTACGAGGCTGGGATGAACTGAAACATGGTGGACACCAGCAACAGTACCTGGCCTGTGGTTAGAAGTCAATAAAGCTTTAGAAAACAAGAGTGGAAGGAAAAAGAGAGAACTGTTTCAGAGCAGCTGTGCTGAGAGAGCAGAAAAACCTCACAGCTAAACTTTCTACACTGGAAGGAAATGATTTATATGTCACTCTTCAATGATACAAAGCTTTTTCCAGTAAGAATTCCTAGTCATAGCTGCTGACTAGATATTACCGAAAATGTAGACCTAATCCAGATAATGCGGCATCATTTCTTATAGTTTTCCTCAGCAATGTGCATCTCCTTCGACATAGAATGCACTGTATGCAGCATTCCTGAACATCGGTGTAAAGTGAGGTCATGACTTGTCATGGGTACATCAGCAGAAAGGAGAATGTGGAACCCAAAGTCATTCTCTAGTCACTACCTTGGTAGCTGGCAAGATGACCCTGGGGGTAAGAGGGAGGTTGGGAACTGGGAGAGGGTGGTGACAGAATTTTTAGTTTCCAGCTGCCAGCCAAATAATTTCCTTTGTGGATGCTTGCCAGGTTAATTTATACAATTTTTGGGAAATTGGAGAAGTGGTCATAGATTATAGTAACTTAAAAAAAAAAGAAGAGGAAGAACGAGAAAAAAGGTTTTAAAAAAGGGGGAATTTTGGATGATGCAAACAATCCTTTCAGAAATATCCCTTCCAAAATAATGAATAAATAAATCATTCTAATCCATTTAAAATCCAGGTCTCTCTAAAGATGAGAGTAAAGTAAGAATGTAGATGGAAGAGTTAGAAATCGTTATCCTGAAATTCCCCAGCACTCCCCCCCTTTAATCTTTGTGGTTGAAATGGGGATCCCAAAGTACCCAAGATCAAGGGATATTGCCCTATTTCCCACAACTGGTGGGACGTGGAGATGACTGCCTTTTCATCTGATGAGAAGTAATAATATCCATCTTTCCTGTTAATGTGATTTCCAGGTCATTCCAGCAGCAACAATGTCCTTGGCAGCAAGAAAAAGAGCGTGCTGCAACAACAGAACTGGAGTGAGTATGGTGCCCTGGGCCTGGAGCCAAGGCACAGGAACGGTTAATCACTGATGTGTCAGCAAAGCTTCTCGAGTCATCAGTATTTGCCCAGCCAGTGGCAGACCACAGTCTTAGGAACATGCAATCTACAATGATTATGTGATAATGTGGAAAGTGTGAAATCTTTTCTTTCTTTCTTTCTTTCTTTCTTTCTTTCTTTCTTTCTTTCTTTCTTTCTTTCTTTCTTTCTTTCTTTCTTTCTTCTTTCTTTCTTCTTTTCTTTCCTTTCTTCCTTTCTATAAAAACTTAGCTTTGGAATCAGTCTTCAGATCTTTCCTCAATCTTCAGTTCCACTAACTGAAAGGTTTTCAAAGAAAGGAGATTTGTAAGTCACATCCAGGGTTGTAAACAATTTCTTAATTCTCAAATACTTGTTATTTTTGTGGTGCGTATAAACGACTTTGGAAAGTGTGTCTTCAGGTCTATGAGATTGGTTTGCTAGGATCAGAATAATTGTCCTTATCCAGTGAAAAGAGCAATGGTTATGTTTCATTGACTGAGAAATTGATCCTCAGAGAAAATAAATAATTTGCCATGGTAGCATAGCTAGTAAGTAGGTGAATTTTTATCCAACTCCATTGGACTCCAAAATTCACAATCTTTACACTATTTTTGCCATAACCATTGTTATTAAGTAATGCTGAGGACTTTCATATTCTCTAAAGAAGGGGGTAGATTAATAAACAAGCAGTCATAGTAAATATCCTGGCTGAGCTTAAGGTTTTAAAGCAGTGGTGCTCAGCCTTATGAGAACATTAGAATCATCCAGAATGATCTTAAAAACATCAATGCCTGGTGGCCCCCAGAGACTCAGCATTTTTCAAAAGCACCCTAGATGATTCTAACGAGAACCAGTGTTTAAAAGTGTACATATTTATATCTGTATTACATATTTATATTTTTAAAAATTACCATTTTCTGACACTTGATATTTATCTAGGATTATAATTACTTTGCTAATTGTTTATAGTCCATCTTTGTTCCTGATACACCATAGATATTCATTAAATATTAGTTTTGTTTCTCCCCTCTGGCACTTTTCTTTTTAAATTATAATTTGTAGTTTGGCTTTGTATTACCTCTGTATTGTACTTACATTCTTGAGAAAGATATCTTGAGATATGTCTAAGTCCCTGAACTCTGAAATATCAGAACACTTCTATAGATTTTTGTCTCAAATCAAATTTCCATTAAGAATCTTCTCCCCCTACATATCCATTAAATGATGTCATCTTTTTAATGATTGCTTATGTTTTTTGTCTTTGGAGGACAGTAAGTAGAGAAAAACCAAGATACTTTTTCATGCAGGTGTTGGGCTTAACTCAGCAGGTTTTACCCCCCTACCAACCTTGAAAATCATTGGAATTCATGCTTCAGCAACATTACAGATTATTATGTGCCAAGGAGCGACAGGAACTCTGGAGTGGCAGGGTCGCTATATAATAATGCTCATGCTATATTAATAATAATGGTGCTGGCTATTTAATTTCAATTTCCAGTTTATATTGATTAGATGCAATAAAGTGTCCGTAGACACTTTTCTCACTTTGTGATAGTCATGGGAAGACTGGTATTTAAGTCATACCATGTATCTTCCAAGTCTAGAAAAGACCAAAGCATCATAAAGGCGACAAAGGCTGATAAAGTAAAGGGGTGGGAGATGGGGTCACCAATGCTTTTCTCCTGTATTAACTGTTCCAACTATTTCCCACACTTTAACTGTTCCTTGCTCCTTCCCTTTGTCCAATTCTTGATGTTTGTTTCCAAATGCTTTGGTTTTGCTGAATCATTTACATGAACCCCCACTCAGGGGAATTCAGATCCCCAGAATCACATCCTACAGCCGGGCCATCCTGTGGTGATAAGATGTTAGAAACAATAAATGGCCAAAAAATAAATAGTGCACTTCTTGACGAGCAAATTAAGTAACTTGCACAGACCACAAGTATTGTGGAAGAATGTGGATTTGAACTCAACTCCAAATCCATCATTCTGTGCTTTTAGCTGGAAGTATTCTGCTGTAGTGATTAAAACCTGAGCACTAGCATTTCCAGGCTGTGAGATTTGGACACATTTGCCAGCCTTCCTGAATTATATTTTTCTCATCCATAAAGTCGGAATCATAGTATCTATCTCTTGGGGCTATTGAAAAAGTTAAGTAAGGTAATATATGTAAAGCCCAATATCCTACAACATATAAAAGGTACATGAGGTAGCCATTCATTTTGCCTATTTATTAAAGGTGGGTCTCCTAAACCCTCTGGGAGTGGCAGTATTAGCATATCAAGGGAAAAGTATTCCTTCATTTTGGCATAATTTTAATTCTTAATTATCATTGATGAACAACTTCACTGAAACAACATAGAGCTTTTTTGGAAAGCATACACGTATACCAGCTTTCATTTGGGCCATAACGTTTCCTATTAGCACAATCCGTGCTTTTTTCTGCTTTTTCTGACTCTCATTCATGAAATGAAAAGATGCTTGAAGGTTTACAATCTTTCTCCCTAACACAATATGGTTCTCCACTGGGGGCAAGTCCTGCTCTCTAGAGGGACATTTAGGCAGTGTCCAGGACACTTTTGGTTATCAACAATTTGGAAGGGTGGACGGACTGCTACTGGTCTCTAGTGGGTAGAGACCAGGGATGCTACCAAACAACCCAGAATATACGGAAAGGCCCAACAAAATGCCCCATGTCAGCGGTGCTGAGGTAGAGAAACTCTGTGCTTAACACACCATTGATTGATCCCTGCAGAATGTGGATCACTAGCCATTCACAGCATCAGGGCCAAATCTGGATGAAAGACTTGGGGAGTCAGGAGACCAGACGCCAAAATATGGGGAGTTAAGATCTAATCCAGGTTCTGTTTAGTAGGAAGTACACAGAATGGGGAGGAGATACCAGATGTCAGTGGTCCCTTGAAAAGGACAGGGCTCAGATATATAAAGGTGTAGATTTTCCGGAGACAGTGGCAAGCCCAACAATCTTTGAGAGAGCCTAATCAAATGGCAGAGACTTGGCCTTCCTTGTTCTTTGATAATTCAGACTTGATCAAACAGAGATCTTAAGACTTAGGACTGCAGGGCCTGGAGACCAGCAGCAGTTGATCAGGAGCCTTTCATGTGCTGCTGACTCTTGAAACAGACCAGGGACACATAAGAACATGTGCCAATGCTCCTCCTTTACTTTCCAGATGCTTCTGTCATCACTTCTGAATGTAATCACGATCATCGGTGCTGTGTATTGCATATTGGTGTCTATTCACGCTCTCATAGAAGGTCCCCTCATTTGTAACTCTGAAGGGAACAGCACTTCCAATTGTGAATTTTCATTCAGTAACTTAAGGTGAGTATCCTGATTTTCACAGATTGTCTCATGTGCTGCAGCTAGTTTGATGAAAATAGTGTGGTGCTAACCTGGTGCCATGTTGTTCTTTGATGGAATGACTGGAACACAGATTATTAGGGATTTAAGCATGTTCACCCCAATTGGACAATCTCATGGAAATGGAGGAAACACTACATTCAGAATGGTTTGGGGTGGGGGTGGAGTCTTATCTAAAAGAAGTAGTTGACTCAGCTGCCTTACCCTTGTCTTTAAAAAATCTGTGGCTGCATGGATGTATGTGTCTAAAAAAATTTCTAGAAATATACAGCAGAGACTTGGGGAATGGCAGTGGAGGATGTCCTGGGGAAGTGAAGGGAGCACTGGCTTTCTACACTTCTGAACTAACCCAACCTCTAAGTCCTAAGCAAATGTTATCTTTATAATTTAAAAAATTGAATAAAGACACAATACATAAAATACAGGGCCTTACCTATAAGTCCTAAAAGAAACAAACACAGTCAATGGATTCATGTAGATGTACTATAAATATACTGTGGGCATAGGAATGAACCCAGTTTAACTTGTATAGTGACAATACTGAGGAGTTACTTGTAAATGGCTTATTTCGGTCTTGTAAGATGGTTCTGTGCTGGAATTCCAGGCACTATCTGTAAAACTGGAAGAAAAGAACAATCTAATTCTCAGTTATCTATATAATTGCACAGTTTGGAAAATAACCAGAATTCACTTTTGTAATTACATGAAAAAAAATCCCTTTCTTTTTATCTTGCTATCTTAAAAAAGAAAAATCTCTCAAAATTTGCATACTGTAGTTGCTGTGAGTCAAAAAAATTTTTTTTTAAAAATTCCCTTTCCCAGTAGATTTAAAGTTTAAAATAAGAGATTTCAAGCACAGATGCTACACACAGTCAGCCCTTAGGAGAGAATAACTCACCAGGCACCAGGCTAAGCTCTGGAGGTAAGAGCCACTCTAGTTGGGGAGACACAGTCACAGAAACAGTTACAAGACTGATCCTATGTTTGCTGAAAACTGCAAAAAGCATACTCCTATTCCATGTGCTGAAAATACTGTTGTCTTCCCAGGATAAATGTCAGTTGTGGCTATCCAGAAATGCAAACTCTCTAAGAACACTTAGCCTTACTCTGTAGTAAACTGAGAAAAAAAAAAAAATCATCTTAGGATAGATCGTGTTAGAGCTAGAAGTCTCTGGTTTTCCATACCTTGTTATAATGGGTACAAATCCCTTTAACCAGACATTTTTAGCGTGACTTTTGCCAGTAAAAGTTGTATAGCTGGTTTACAGATGCAACACTGCGATTTTGTACTAAGAATTGAGCCCTGTGAAGGGGGAGGGACTCCTTAATGCTCATGTCTTTAGCAAAGTAGAACTCCTGCATAATTAGAGTCATAGGAGATTAATAATATTCAGCCATTTCTGACATAGAAAATTTTGTATAGCTCAACCTAAGAGTAGGTACTACAGAAATGCTGGTTGAATGATAGGAGATATACTCGTTTCATAACTATCAGAGTCCATGGACACAGGATCTGAAATCCTGATCTTAGCTATCGTTTCTGGGCCCAGTATTTTGAAGCACTTGCTGTTTTATTATACTTGCCCTTTTCTGGGCATGATGATGCATTCTTTTCATGGTAAGTGATATTCCTGAAAATCTATCATTTCTTTCATTTCAGTGACACTCATCCAGAGTTCTTCAATCTTCAGTGGTTCTACAAGGAGTCTTGCATAGCTCCTACTGATTACACTAATTTCACCGTGAACAGCATCATGCCCAGTGGCTGGAGAGAACACAGCTTACACTTCAATTCTAAAGAAAACAAACACCGGACGATCCATTTAACAGTGTTTTTAGGCCTACTACTTGTCGGGATTCTTGAGCTCCTGGTTGGGTTCAGTCAGATCGTCATTGGTTTCCTTGGCTGTCTCTGTGGAGTCACCAAGAGGAGAAATAGAATTGTATAATTTAATGGTAATAAAATGGAAATATTAGCAGTTTGAATCTTTGAGAAATGCACTTAAAAGACACTCCTTTAGAAGTTCAAAAATGGAAAACAGTCTAGAAAACTGTAGGAGTCATTTAGGCCAAGTTACTTTTACTTTTATGTATAAAGTAAAAACAATCATCCATGGTTGGCTTTGAGGAACGGTGGAGGGAAGTTTTCAATTTGTTTTATATCTTTCCGTATTTCTGTCCTAGTCACATTTTTAAATTCTATTTTCTTGTGTGTGGAAGGAGAAGGGGGGGGTGGGTGAAGGAAAAGGAAGATGGGGAGGAATGGAGGGAGGACAGAAAGGAACAGAAGATATCCTGGAAGTGAAAATATGGGACTTTTTTTTTTTACTGTATTTCTTTACACTTTAAAAAAAAAAAAAAAAGAACAAACAGATGACCTGAATGTTTTTAGACCTGGTTTCCAGCTTACAGGCAATCCAGGTAAGAGGATTTACTCAGACAAATCCAAACGGTAGGGTGGTAGATAGACAATAGCCCTATTTTCAGCAAGAAAATATATAGGAAAAATAGAAAGTGGGATGGGCTGTGGGAACTATAAATAAAGAGACAGGGTTCAATGAAATGTGTGTTCTGTAGACAGAACTGGGGAGACCTGTACAAGGAGTGCTTTAGGGGGACACCTGTCTGGCTTAGTCAGTGGAGCATATGACTCTTGATCTTGGGGTCATGAATTCAAGCCCCATGTTGGGCATAAAGCCTGCTTAAAATAGACTAAAAAAAGAAAAAAAAAAAAAAAAAAGGATTGGTTTAGGTGATGTCAATTATTGCTAGCATTTTTAGTCCTGACAATAATTTCATGGTTATGCAGGAAAATGTTCTTAATTTGAAAGAAATGTGTATATGTTTAGGGGGAAATGTCATGTTTTTAAAATACTTTAGCCAAAAATATGAAGCAATGGGAAAATATTGTTAAATTTAGGTGACAGGTACATGGCAATCCACTACACTCTTCTAAATTTTCCCGTTTGCATTCCTTCACAATTAAAAAAAGATAAATGCTTAGAAAAAAAAGTCTTTCAAAAGCTGCTTTCTATATATGCAATCTTTAAAAGATAACAAAACCGTGCATTTACCATATTAAAATGTTATAAAACAGACAAAACTGAAAATCCAATTTTCTGAATGTGACCATTCCTGTATTTTATTTCGATTATTTATGTTTACTGGGCTTAAGGTTCTAGAAATAATTTTCAATACTTATATTATAGTTGCCCCCCCAAATTAGTAACATCAAGAACACGCAGGAATTTTTTTTTCTGAATCTACTTGCTGTATAAAGACCTACTCCCTATACTCCTTTATAGGCCTGTTTATCCTTGAGGTCTTGCTTAAGGTCTAGCTTAACGGTCTCCTACTTGAGAAAGCCTCCCCAGGGTGCAGGATTCCAACAAACTAAGTTAGCACTTACCAAAACCACTGTTATCACACCTGTCACAATGTAACATAAATGTTTGTGTGTCCACTACCATGGGAAAATGTAAGAGAACAAGAACTATGTCCTTCTCATCCATTTATTAACATTTTTTTAGATTTTATTTAAATTCTAGTTAACAAAGTGTATTAGTTTCAGACGTAGAATTTAGTGATCAATTGCATATAACACCCAGTACTCATCACATCAAGTTCCCTCCTTAATGCCCATCACCCAGTTACCCCATCCCCCCACCCACCTCCCCTCCAGCAACCCTGTTTGTTCCCTATAATTAAGAACCTCTTATAGTTTGCATCCCTGTTTTTATCTTTTTTCCCTTCCCTTCTCCTATGTTCATGTTTTGTTTCTTAAATTCCAGGAGCAAAATCCTATGGCATTTGTCTTTCTCTGACTTATTTCATTTAGTGTAATATGCTCTGGTTCCATCCACATTGTTGCAAATGGCAAGATTTCCACCTTTTTGATATCTAATATTCCATTGGATATATATCCCACATCTTTATCCATCATCAGTTGATGGACATTTGGGCTCTTTCTATACCTTGACTATTGTAGATAATGCTGCAATAAACATCGGGGTGCATCTGCCCCCTTTGAATCAGCATTTTTATTCCCTTTGAGTGAATATCTAGTACTGCAATTGCTGGGTTGTAGGCCATCTCTATTTTTAACTTTGTGAGGGAGTTTCATAGTTTTCCAGAGGGGCTGCACCAGTTTGCACTGCCACCAACAGTGTAAGAGAGTTCCCTTCTCCTCATCTTGCCAACAACTGTTATTTCTTGAGTTGCTAATTTTAGCCATTCTGACCAGTGTAAGGTGGCATCTCATTGTGGTTTTGATTTGTATTTCCCTGACAATGAGCGATCTTGAGCATTTTTTCATGTGTCTGTTGGCCACTTGTATGTCGTCTTTGGAGAAACGTCTATGTCTTCTGTCTTAACTGAATTTTTTATTTTTTGGATGTTAGGTTTAGTAAGTTTTTTATAGATTCTGGATACTAGACTGTTAGCCAATGTCATTTGCAAATATCTTCTCCCATTCTGTTGGTTGCCATTTAGTTTTGTTGTTGGTTTCCTTTGCTGTGCAGAAATTTTTTATCCTGATGAAGTCCCAATAGTTCATTTTTGCCTTTGTTTCTCCTGCATCTGGAGATGTTGAGTAAGAAGTTGCTGTGGCTGAGGTCAAAGAGGTTGCTGCCTGTGTCCTCCTCTAGGGTTTTTGATGGATTCCTGCCTCACATTTAGGTCTTTTAACTGTTTTGAGTTTATTTTTGTGTATGCTGTAAGAAAGTAGTCCAGTTTAATTCTCTTGCATGTTGCTGCCCAATTTTCCCAAAATCATTTCTTAAAGAGACTTTTTTCCATTGGATATTCTTTCCTGCTTTGTCGAAGATGAGTTGACCATAGAGTTGAGGGTCCATTTCTGGTTTCTCTGTTCTGTTCCATTTATCTGTGTTTTTGTGCCAGTACCACACTGTCTTGATGATCACAGTTTTGTAATATATCTTTGAAGTCTGGAATTGTGATGCCTCCAGCTTTGGTTTTCTTTTTCAACATTACTGTGGCTGTTTGGTTCCATAAAATTTTAGGTTTGTTCTAGTGCTATGAAAAGTGCTGGTGTTATTTTGATAGGGATTGCATTGAATGTGTAGATTGCTTTGGGTAGTGTAGATATTTAATATTTTTCTTCCAATCATGAGTACATAATGTTCTTCCATTTTTTTGTGTCTTCCTCGATTTTTTTTCGTTTGTGTTCTCTAGTTTTCAGAGTACAGACTAGTATTCCATTGTACCTGTCTCTATATATACACATCTTCTTTGTCCATTCATCAGTCGATGGACAACTGGGGTCTTACCATATTTTGGCTATTGTGGACATTGCTACTATACACACTGGGGTCCAGGTGCTCCTTCAAATCACTATTTTGTATCCTTTGGATAAATACCTAGTAGTGCAATTGCTGGGTCATAAGGTAGCTCTATATTTAACTTTTTGAGGAACTTCTTTGTTGCTTCCGGTGCTTAGCAAGGTCTCTCCTCTGCCCAGTCCCCAGCCCCCACTCATCTACTCTCTGGCGAAGTCCTCTTCATCCTTCAGCACAACCATCAGGTTTTTCTGAGGGGCCTTCCCTAGCCACCTAATGAAGATTTCCCTTTACTCTCTCCTTTAGCATTCAGCCATTGATAGCACTCATCACAATGGGTAGTAATCATCACAATGGCAACAAGTACTTTTATTTGTGCTTGTTTCTTAAATTTCACTCTCCTTCCATAAGACCATAAGCTCCATGCATCCAGGCATGTTTCTTTTATTCACTCCCAGTATATTCGGTGCCAAGTACAGTGCCTGATACAAAGTAGGGCAATTATAAATACTGTGTTGAATGAATCAACGAATCTCGTCGTTTGTACTCAGATTTTAGTGAGAGTCAGTGCTTACTGAATGAATGCCACACTGCTAATAGTCATAAAATTAAAACGCGAATGAAACGAACATGATGGCTCACCGGACTTGACTGAACAATACAAGGGTTGGTGATGGTGCACACAATCTTCTCATCACCTTGGAAGTGGGTAAGATGACCCCAGTTTTCCACAGAGTCATGAAGAGACAGAGATCTATGCCTCTCATTTCAGAGGGCAGAAGAGAGGATGGTTGGTAGTAGGACAATCATCTGAAATGGCTGGGAAGTTATTTCTTTGCTATTGTAGTCTTGTGGAAACTATTGCCATGGATCAAATGCTGAAAGCCTATGGGCCACCTGTGGTTAAGTATCTTTTAGGGTAATGCCATCTCTGCTCTGGTACTTAACCTTACAAATGCATGTATGTACACATACACACAGTCCACATTTAGTCATTTATAAAGCTCACTGATCTTTTTTCACTTCCATCCCCATGTGCAATCGCATTTTGGAATCTTTACACTTTCATTTTTTTGCTGTATCCACCACCTGAAACCCTCTCCTGTCCTTACCCTTCAGCCTATATCTCACAATAAAATCATTTTTATAATCCTCTAATTCTTTAATAAACCTCCCCTCCCCCACCGCCATGAACCTGTCGGTTCCTAACGGTCAGGGCTTGTGGCCGACCTGCTATATAACCACTACAGAAAAGTCAGTGCAGTGCGCACACGAGTTTCTACTTACTGATACAACAACACATTGTTTAAGTAAACAGCAGTTATGGTAAATGACATCTTTCTCAGCTTGATTTCAGTGTCAAACATAATTAAGACACCAGAAAACAGACATTCATACAAGGAAGGAAGGAAAGCTCTCACAAATGTATTTTCATGAAATTATCCCTCAAACTGTAAATAACCTATGTTTCAGTATTTTCAGAAGTAGGAAAAAAAATATCTTTAAGTAGAATTCTGTACTAAGTTGTATGATACTGGCCTGTTATGTTGAGCACTGTATTCCTCTTTACTGGCCCTCACTGCAAACTCTTCTCCTGCCGTTCCCTGCCCCAGGAATCTTTTCTTCACTTTCTGCTTTTTGAAATCACACACATACACACACGTGTGTGTGTGTATATATATGTACACACATATATACATACATACACACACACACACACATATACATATATACACATGTATTTCAAGGTTCAGCCCAAATATCTACAAGTATTTCCTGACCATCCTGAGCAGGAATGAATTTGTTCCTCTCAAGTCCAAAACTACTTTGTTACTGTGATGAATAATTTACAGGCGAGGGAGGCTGGCATAACAGAGCTTGGCTTTGGATTGAGAGACTCAAGCTTTTCTATTTTTTAGGTCTGTGACAAGGCAAAGACATGTTTCTCTATTATCCCCTTTTGGGTGGTACGTTGATTTCCTGTCCACCTGTTCACCGAGGGAAAAGTCTTGAGGTCCCAGCTTCACAAAGGAATCTCCTGTCAGAGCTCCTGCCTTGCCTAAGACATGGGGCTGTATGCTCCCGCCCCCGTACAGCCACTGAGGGAGAAAGCTCTCCAGGGTTTGGTAAAAATTAACAGGGAGAAAGACAGCTTTTGTATTTGCTTATCTCCTAGAATGTCTGCTTTTATTTCATTTTTGGCCCTAGCAGAATCTTTTTCATGCCTGCCCAGAAGTAGTACTAATTTTATCCATCGTTTGTATCATCTTTGTGGATTCAACTGGAAGGATCACTCAGAAATTATCCTGATATATATATGTGTGTGTATATATATATATATCTCCTGTATATAGCTAGATTTAATATAATCATATCATTAGGCTGTTATAAAAGCCAGAAGATTTTCATGGGCAAAAAATAAATAATTGTCATCAAACTCCTCATAAACTCTAGGAAACAAAGAGAAGAATCCCTTCTCCAAGTACTTTATTTTGGAAGGCTAGGGGAGAAGCAAGAACAGAAACATTAAATCTACCTCTATCTGAGAAATTCTCAACTGTGTTTCTTGAAACTGACAGCTTAGGTAGAAAGATATCGAAGATGTGTGGCGAATACTATATCTAACTAAAATTCTGTTTCTGAATGTAAGAGTGGAATATTCTGAGAGCTAAAGGCTCCCAGGAATTGGTTCATGGGTGCACTTAAAGCTCATGAGATTTAGTATCCCTGCTAAATACTAAAATGCGAAAAGCACACACAATTCAAGTTTTCATCTGAACCACTTGATAGATACTAGGACTCAGAAAACCACCTGCAATGCTACCAGCGCCTCCTGCTGCCAGGATGGAGATTGGAAAGGAAACACAGCAGGTTCTTGCTACCAGCCAAGTCATTAATTGCGTTACCTCCTCCAGAGCCAGGAAGACTAGGGTCCATTAATGGTAATATGATATGGAATATAGCTCACAGCACAATATGAGGAAATAAAATTTTTCGACAGACAAACATTGCTTTAGTTGACAGTTTATTAAATACACTACATTTGTACCTTATTCTGTAGTTTTTTTAAATCATTCACACAGGGACTTAGTAAAAACGTACTTTATAGAAAACCATCTGCAAAACTAAAATAAAAATAAGAACGCACATTTTACACACATATTAGATAAACTGCTGGAAATCTTAGGAATTATTTTAATGAAGGTGATTGTAAAACATGAAGTGCCTCGACTTTATCAAATCTGACACCAGACCATGACTTCAGAAGTGTTAATGTTGAAACGTGGATGCAAAAGTGTCTATTAACAAAACTGTTCGATCTAACAGTGCTTGAGAAACAGGACAAAATAAAGTATTATTTTTCTTCTACAGATACTTTTCTAAATCCATTTGCTAAGCACTCTCCCTCCCATTCAGAGAATTAATTGTGCGGGCTGATGAGGCAATGAAAAAACAAACTAGAGCCTATTTACAAAACATGCAAAGGGAGAATTTTAAGTAGGTGTTTGTTACTGCAGAACTGCTTAAAAGTGACTACAGCTGAGTGAGAGTTATCCCCCCTCCTTTCTGGAAGAAATACATGTTCAGGGCATGGACTATAAAACGGCATACAATGCAAAGACAGAAACAAAGAAGTTTGCAAATTCTTTATATTTCCAGCTGTTGAGACAATATTTTTGAGAGCTGAGGTTACCTCTAGCGGCGAAACCAGAGCCAGCTATTAAGCAGCCAGAATGCTACAGTAATTGAATACATGACCATTTCTCTTTTAGCACGCTCTTTGTTCTCCTCTTCTAGAAGCTGTAGACGTCTATTTAGTTTGATTATCTAAGTGAAAAACAACAACAAAAGAGGAACTTTAATGCAAGGAACAATTAGGTTCTTATAAAGCAGTAGGATTTTTTCAGAAAAATTCTCATAAACATGGAAAGTTTCATTTGGGACAAAATAAACTACACGTAGAGAAAGTATTACCCATGACAGTTTAAATTCACTGAAATCATATTCTCCTTTTTCTTTCTCCAAATTTCTGAGTCAGAAAAAATGCATTTTCCTTCCTCGATTAAATGTGAGGTAAGGAAACTATTGCATACTGCATGCTATTCGGACAGAGAAGACCAAGTACACATTCAGGCAGGCCTAGCACAGCAGAAAGGACAAGGAGGGCTCCTGCTCCTTTCTATAAGCTTATTTGGTCCCATGGGATACAGGGTTCTTACACTAAACAATCCATTTTACTGCCAATGAAAAACATTGGCATTGATTTTGCATCATTAAAATATTTTTATCTGGGCTTATCTGAGAAGCATCAACACCAACTTTTGAATATTTCACTCTGAGAGTGGGTTACATTTTGTCTTGAAGCCAGGTGGCCTAGGAGTTCCTCACGGCTAGACTAGACAAAACGGACTGCAGGTTGCTGAGTATCCACCTTGGCAACGGAGCAAAGACAGCTGCAGAAGCAGTGGCTTCCAACGCCGCCAGGGTCACAAATGGGAATTCTGTAGAATCTTCTTAGGACTCCGTTTTCGTTACTGGTCTCAGAAACTCATAGTTTCCCAGCTGGCTTTCTACTATTTTTAAATTCTCACAGAATGTGTGTGACTTGTTTATAATGACTGTATCTTTGTCCTCTACTCATTTACCCTCTAAGCTAAGGATTGAATGGATGTTGTTAAAACTTGGAAGCTCTTAATACACTCTCAAAAAGGCAAGGTCGTTGGTGTACTGGTGAATTCAACGACAAATGCCAAAGAAACTCTTCTTCAAAGGCAAGGTGCAAATAAATATATGAAAATACCTAAGAACTTATAGCATCCATTTGTTTTAGTAAGTGTGACTCCATACACAAAAGTAATATTTCGGGCAGCCCACGTGGCTCAGTGGTTTAGCGCCACCTTCAGTCTAGGGCGTGATCCTGGAGACCCGGGATAGAGTCCCATGTCAGGCTCCCTGCATGGAGCCTGCTCTTCTGTCTGTGTCTTTGCCTCTCTCTCTGTGTCTCGAATGAATGAATGAATGAATGAATGAATGAATAAATAAATAAATAAATAAATAAATAAATAAATAAATAAATAAATAAATATTTTTAAAAAGTAGTATTTCCAGGGCACCTGGGTGGCTCAGTTGGTTAAGCACCTGCCTTCAGCTCAGGTCATGATCCCAAGTTCCCTGCTCAGCAGGGAGTCTGCTTCTCCCTCTGCCTCTTGGTTTCAGCTTAGGTCATGATCTTAGGATTGTGAGATCAAGCCCTATGTTAGGCTCAGAGAGCAATCTGCTAAAGTTTCTCTCTCCCCCTACCTTTCCCTGTGCTTGCTCATGCTCACTTGCTCTCTAAATAAAATAAATAAATCTTTTTTAAAAAAATGGAAGTCTATTATGGTGCATTAAACAGCTTGACAAAATATTTCAACTCATGGCTTCCACAGGAGAGAAAAATGATAGAACGTTACAAATTATCATTTAAAATACTGTCTGAATAGAATTTAGGATCACATCCTGTTTGTTACATTAAATACCTGTCGTCTTAATGAAGCTGCATCTACAACAGTCATGTCATCTGAAGTTCCTTCAATTGTTGTATCTATATGCGAAATGCCATGCCTAGCAGATAAGAAATAAAAATACAATTTAATATTAGAATAGAACTAAGTATCTGGCAAGTCATGTCACGTGTGGGGCAACGCTCAAAGAATTGTTCAAAAGGCTGATTATTTCACAATGTGAGTAACTAAAATATTTTACCATCTGAACTGGCACTAACAAAGGAAAGCAGAAGAAACAGCAAAAGTATTTTGAGCAATGATTTAAGAGCTGCCACTCTAGGATATAACAATGCATAACTTTTCTACACACTTAATGTGCGCATGTAGTTCCACAGGAGTCCCTGCTGAGACCCACTGGCAGGGAACACAAAGTAAACTAATTCTAGCTAAAAAAAAAAACAAGACAGACCTTTTTATTTCTCCCATTTCTTACTGCCTCTTCTCTTGCCACATCTACTCTTTCCTTATTTCTAATTACCTATCTTGACTGCGTCTCCCACAGAAGCAATGATAAAATCACTTGAGGACATCTTGTCACTACATTCAGATCCAGAACTGGCTCAATGATAATCACTAAGAGGCTGTGTATAAAATAATACTGGAAATCCACTAACAACAACTCCAGAGAAGGCACAGTCAAAACTACTTTTGCATTGACAGTTACTGCTGAAAGAGCACTGATTTTTAAGCGCATGATGAAAAACCTCTGAGAAACAAATACACACAAATGATGTTCTTCCCCTTTGCCTGGATTTCCACTTCTTAAGCTTATTTTAATTAACGGCTTAACTGAGATATAATTTACATGCCATATGATTCACCTCACATGTTTATATCCTCATTATTTTAATCCTGTATGGTTATTTCAGTACCATGGCATGGTAACTTTCCTGAATGAGCAGAATATAAATAAATTGAATTAAAAAGTAACTCTTTTGTGATCCACGGAGAGTTGACACATGGATCATATATTCTGATCTTTCAAGCAAGTCCCCATTACAAAATGCACATTACCACACAAAGGGGTATGAAGAGAATTATAGCTTTCATCCAGAGATGTTAAGGACAAGTCTATGCAGAAAATCCTTTTGTTTCATATGCTGTTGAAAATTTAATAAAATATGTAGAACAGAATTTCCTATTTCATAATCTTCCAATGTGTTCCCAGCCAGGGTCATCATTCTAAACACCAAGGATAGCAACTTGTGTTGCAGTTTCAAGGACTGACAGTGTGCGTGGACTCTAGATAATCTAGAACAATCTCTAAATGTTCCTTTTATGGCGAAATGAACTCGCTTTCTCATTTAACCGCCCCTTTCTTCACCATAAGAGTAAATATCCTCTAATACTGAGAACTGCATCAGTGAGGTAAATTAAGTGAGCAGATGCTGGGACTATGGGTTTATACATTTCTGAGTTACTTATTCGTTTACACACTAAGACAGAATTATTAAAAATTAGAGGAGAAAATAAGGGTTGAAGATTCCTTTTCTCTATACTTGATCTTCAAAATAAAACTTTTCTATTTCCCCAAGATTAAGATAGAGAGATAAAGCTGGGCGGGGTGGGGGTAGGACAGGAAGCAGTGGCTTCAAAGGTAAAAGGATCTCAGCCGAACAGAGAAGGAAGTGTAAGTGACAGGGATTGCTCAATTTAAGTCGTGAATTAAGTAAGGTGTTAAATATCTGTAAAGGAAATCTTTGTCTGCAAAGAAATCTAAGGATATGGCGATAGGCTTTACCTATAACTCAGTTTACAACAGAAAACATCATTACTTTAAGGTGTGTTTTAAACTAAAAGCTGTATTTATCAGAACTAAAAAAATATTAGAAATGCTAAGTCAGATCAAGGACTGAATGTTCTTTCACAGAAAGAGAAAAGGATCATAAACTTAAGTTCCAACTTTAGGGAACTATGCAAGGGTAAACTTATAATGGATTGAATTAATACTGTGAAAGAAACCAGTCGGCCAGGGTAAGGCGCCACTAAGGACACACGTTTCAATTCCTCTAACCTGAATTCAGTGTTAAGAAACTGATGTTTCCTTCTTTTCTTGCCTAAAAATCAATATGCCATAATCCTCTCATCATAGAAATAATGCAGTTTTAAATCTCCTGCAACAGATCGTACATTTCTGCTTAAGATAAAATCAGCTCTGAAAAAAAATGACAGTAATGGTATCTGTGAATACCAAACAATTTTCTTTTCCCCAGAAGAAGGAAAATGGGGATTTTGGCACCTTAGAACCTTAAGTATTCCTATGTGCCATTCTATCTGTCCTTGCCTGTGACGGGAAGAAATAATTACTCAGGCTGAGAAGCATGTCTGAAAGAGCTAAGGGTAAAAATAAAAGAGGGAAAAGCTTAAATCAACAGGTGACAAAAACCCTTCAAACTAAATTCCTTTTCTAAATGTTGAACTTTCTAGATTGTGAATCCTAATTTCCCCCAATTTAAGGCGATGCCTTACACACAGGTTTCTCTACACACAAGTGACACTACAATTAACAACTAAAAAGGAAATGGTAGACAGACCCCCGAGCAACAATTAAAATGATGCACATAAAAGATAGAAGATGACTTTTTGTGTTTCAGTGTGATTCTCTATGTCACTAAAACTATATTTAAATAAAATATCTCAGATGTTCTACGATACCGTAACTGTCACGCATTTTTCTTCAGATTGTAGTAGACAGATGTCATGACTGATCTAACTCACTGTTCTCAGAGAAAAAAGCAGGATGTACTCAGGAAAACTGCAGAAGTTCCCGCCATAATATAAAGGCACGGCTACTACATGCATTTTATCCTGCAAAATACAAATTCAGTCAACTATTTACCCTGGTAGTTACAAAGTCTCAAAATTTACCTGACGTTGTCATGATGAGGATTAGAAGTGGCGGCAGCAGACCCACCACGCAACACAGGTCTAAGGCAGGTTTTTGCGGAAGAAGGCACAAGACAGAATCAGGAAACAGAGAAGTAATAAAATAAAGGCAAAAACAAGACAAAAAAAAAGGTCAAATAGGATTATATTGTATGTTTCAATACAATATAATAGCTTTCAAATACTTTAAAAATCTTTGTTATCACATGGCCTCTATTTTGATTTTCATAAATTTAATGTTTCACCAGAGGCTAAAAAAACAAAAGGAATCTCTCTTGTGTGACAAGATAGCACAGACATAAAAAAATTTTCTTTGGTGCCTGTATTTTAATTTATGAAATTCAAGATAGAGGACAGCCCAGTTTAAAAAGTTTAATTTCTCTTTTCTAGCTGGAAAAAGAAAATCACCAGCAACTTTAGAAGCATGTCATCGACCGGTCAGTAGCACCTGCATAATCATGGTTGCTCATCTGATAACAACAGCTCTGTCTTGGAAACTGAACATTTCAAAGTAACTCCCATTTCCCCCAATTCCTTCCCACCCACCTCATTCATTTCATTCATGCCTGAGCTCTTAATGGAGCTGTGCCTCATTCAAACCTCAGCTCTCAAGAGCAAACTGCAAGCGTAGGTTCTGGAGCTGAGGTGATCAGAGGACAAGCTTTGGGGGATATGCTATGGCACATTATAGGACAATCAAATATATGAGTCTCCTCTTGAGACAACCAGGAGTGACATACAGGGCTACTGGGAACGAAGACTAACGTACACTGGAAAACTTTGTGGGGATTTTCATGTTTCAGTGCATACTTTGCTTCTAGAGGATAGTTCTCTAACTAGGTGGCAATAACCTTTTCAATTAACTTCATTTTTTTAACAATCAGAAAACAAAAGCTCTCTGTGGTTGCTGGTCAATTCCCCAAAAAGTAGTCAGCAATATTTACAAGAGAAAGGAGGCTTGGTGATAGAGTCCATATAAGGATTTTAAGAATTATTATGTTCTATTTTAAATGTCTCATTCTCTAAGTACTGATGAAATTTTGCCTGAACTTAAGTATTAAGGCAATACTTAATTATAGTAAACATTTAATACCAAACAAATTAGTTTTTTCTGTAAGTTGGTACAGCTGTAGAATTTTGGCTACAATACAAATCACTGTTTTGTCTAGTTTATTTATACAAGAAAATTTTAATGTTTAGCTTGTACATTTCCTAAAGGCATTATTGGTGCTTAAATTTCTGGAGCCCAGAGGATAAGAGATTCAGAGACTTTTGGGGGAGACATGTTAGACTTCTATCGTGATGGCTAAAGAACAGTGAGAAATCACATATGTTTGAAACAGGCTTTTAAATTGTCCCATCCTACTCATATACTTACTCTGTGGCATTAGGAAAATATACTTCACTACCATCTTACATTACACTAATACAAAAATGGTGAACTAAATGAAGCCCCTGCCGTGTGCTACCCAAAACTCTTACTAAAAAACTCATACTGGTATGTTCAAATGGATCTGCCATACTCAAAATATTCCACCACAGAGATTTCCCTTTTATAATGCAGAGCCAGAAAATAATACAGTTACCTTTCACAACGTATTTCATTTTGTCTTCTCACACTGGCAATTGACACATATAATATAAAAGTAAATTAGACAGGTATTTGGCAAAGTCAGAAACTTCAAGTACCACTTTCTACCATAAGTATGATTTAATACATTAAAAAATCTTTTTAAAATTTGATAATATGTTTGACAATAATGTTTTGTACTTAAAGCAGCAAAAGGGAAAGAGATTCAAGGGTTTCAAGCATTAACTTGTATATTGACATTTTTGAGTAAATAAGTGCTCTGACTTAATAAAGTATGTGCTTTTTCACTGAAAAAATGGACACTGTTATAGTAAATAAACAGTAATATATTTATATGCATACTTGCAAAAATATTAATTATTCATACAATGGTTTCATATTCTACTCACTCAAAGCCAATATAATCTGCTCAAGAAAAACTGTATAAAAATAATCAAGCCCCTTCTAAAAATAAAGCTTAAGCATGCTAAGCATGACTAATCTGTTGATATTTAAATAATGTTCTTACATGAGAATTAAGTTTCTTTTTTTAATGTTAATATTTTGCGTTGGAGAATAAGATATGGAGCTCCAGCAGATGTCAGGAGACATGGGCATATCCTGACCAGCCAAGGACTAAATCATAATAGCGTAACAGCATTTAAATTTTTGATACATCACAATTTTCCAAATGCACAGCACTGACCTGTGTAAATAAACTTTTCTAAGGTGTACCAAGGATTTAGCTTTGTCTCCGTATGGAGCTTGGTTTTAGATCAATAAGATCTCAGTAGATGAGAAAACAAAAATATAGTAATAAACCTTTCCACAGTGTTCCTTAAAGTGTCAACTAAAAATTGTTCTTCCGTGAAGCACTGTGAATCTGCAGTTTTTAATGATAATAAGGCAGGCAGGAAGATTTTTTCTTTCTTTCTTTCTGCCAGATAGTTCTAGCTTAATTTAACTGTACCCTAAAGTGAGGGCAGAAGACCTAAGATAGGATATTGCATTAGCATAAATGCCAAGAGTAATAAAAGAAAAGAAAAAATGTTGTACAGAGCAAGGAACATAAAAGCACTTAAAACTTTAGAAGTATTATTTTAATAATCATGCAAGTAGAACATTATCCAAATTTCACATTCCTAATTCTTATATCTGCAAAGTCATGCCAGACAGCTCTCTGATAGAAATAAAACTGATTTGGTACTTGCAATTCTGATTAAGTCTTGTTCAACATTTAGATAAAGCATTTAAATATAATCACAAAAAAAAAGGAACCCTTTCAATAATGAAAGCATCCAGTAAGACAAGTAACCCTCTAGGCTCCAAAGGTAACAATTAATGGTGTGTGTCCAAAAGCAAAGAAATATTAATACAATTACTTTATGAATTTTAAAAATCTCACTTAAGTGAACAAAAGATAATTCCTTTTCAGAAAATGAATTTTAAAGCTATCAATTCATGATAATTAAAAAATAAATAAATAAGACTTTATTTAGGGCTCAAAACAGTTTTTCATAATAAAAGAATACAGAGTAAATTTGACATTAGTAAGATTTCTGATTTTGTATTTTTGAACTTGAAGCAAAATCTCTTATGGAGAAGGACAGCTTTGTCAAGCTGCAATTATTTAATCCATGTACAATTTATAAGTATCTTTCTTATTCAGATATTTTCACTGTAATACCATTTGATATGACATAATTTGACCTAATAATCTGGTCTCTTCTAATGGGCCTAATTAAAAAGTGAAAGGGGACACCTGGTGAAGAATAAATTTATCTTAAGGAGGGAGGAGAAAATAGGCCTTTGGGAATACTAGTTTTTAAATGCAAGGTACTTTATATTCAATATATGTTGAAGCATCTGTCATAACACTATATAAGGAATTTGATGGAGGCCATTATTACCTGTATCTTAAATAAAAATGACGGTGGTAGGGAACAGTCTTCACAAGAACTAGAAAACTAGGCAATACTATTATTACCCCCCACCTCTTTTTTTATAGATGAAGAAAATGAGGCCTAGAGAAGCTAAGCAATTTGTCCAAGGCCATCATACAGCTAGCTATTGAGTGAGGTCATGACGAATCTGTCTGGCCCCTGAATCCATGTCTTCTGAACCATGTTGCTTCTTACAGGATGCAAATACTCTACGACAGTCGTCTAAATCCTTAGAGAGGGGCATGCATATGTATAAGTATACACACATGCATACATAGACATGAATACACAAATAGATAGATGTATATATAATTTTTCTGTGCTATGAGCTTTCTGTTTTAAGCTCTTTCTGGTGCAGCTTTAAGTTCTAGAGTCCAAATGGATATACCACTGCATTAAGCCTGGGAAGGTTAGAAACACCAGTCCATGGTATGGACAAGTACTCATGAAGTACAGTAAAACCTCTGAGGCTTATATGAGGATCAAAAGCACTCAACAAAAAAGTTTGTTCAGAGTGAGGCACAAGACATTTCAATTTCTAAGGTAAGAATCAAGGATTATTGGAAAGGCCAGCTTAATTTACTGGGAATTCTTCAAAAGTTAACAGTCTACTAAAATGACCAAGGAAATTCAAACACTGACTCACAGAGTCACTAGATAAAATGTTTGGAGTTGAAATGAGAATGCCCATACCTTTCCCACATTATGCCCAAATTTTATCTTTTAAAAATACTATGTAGTAAAGAAGCAAGGGCAAAAAATATCTGAAATAATGGCAAAAAAAGAATTTGTATGAGCAAGTCTAAGTGAATTACTATTGATTTTACGTGAGGATGTTCTAAAGTGAGAGAAGTTACCAATACTGAAAAATATCAGTATTATCAAAAAGATAACAGCACTTGGGGTTTTTAGTACAGGCCTAGAAATCCATACCTAAAGGGAAAGTAAAAAAACGTCCTTGGCAGCTTGACTGATACTGTCTTCTCATATTTGCTTCATTAACCCAACCATATTAGTATCATCAACGATTAAATCAAAAGACTTACTAAAGAAAATCAGTATGCTTCAGTCCAACATTCTACACTCAAACCAAAAGCATGCCTCCTCATATTCCAATGGAGTCAAGTACTTAGAACAGGTTAACAAAGCCTTGGAAAAAAAATCATTATTCGTCCTGTATATAGTTATTAATTGAATACTCTCCCTGACTGAAGAGAAGCTAACAGAATCTTGTGAAATGTGAATTTTGGACAATAATTTCAAATTAAAAGAAAGCAAAGCAAGTTGTTTTAAACCACTGCATCTTGGAAAGAGACAAAGGTGCAAACACAAAAGGAAGACACCACAGTCCACTAACAAGGAGCCAAAAAAATATGCATTACAGCTAGCAAGAATCACCGATGGCCAATCACCTGCGATTTTCATCCAGCACATCCAAGATCTGCTGGTAAGCCCTACGAGTGGAAGACTGGATAAGCGACAAAATGCCTCGAGCAGAGGAAAGATTAGCTCCATCTTCAGGTAACATTTGGGGAGGACAGACCCGAACCTGTTGTGGCGACGGTGTCACACTGTTTACATAAGCACAGCAAATGAAGAGAAAAACACTCAAGTCAGATTTTCATAAAACTTCAGCTGAGCAGTTTCCCCACTTAGTATTTTAAGAATTATTCTTAGTTTTCTTGTCCCTTTACCCACCCTTCACCCTCCCCTAAGAAAACAGTCAAACCAAACAAGTTAATAAACACATTAAGTCGTTTTAAAAAACCAACAACAATGCAACATCTGTGACTGTGTAGCCTCACACATCAAATTAAACAAACTGAATATGAAAAAGCAACTTTGGAGCAGGAAGAAGACTACAGCAAGCAGTGGGTTCAACCCCAAGCTTTGGAGAAGCAGCATTCCTTACTCCATGTATGTATTCCAATCCAGTAAATCAAACGTCTAATGACCAACACTGCACTGCGACTTAAGGGTGGTGGTGAGAAGGTTAAGACGGAGAGTTCTGGCTTATAGGTGTCAGAGTTCAAACGCATGAATCAAAATAACTCCATGAAAAATGCCATTTCAAATATTTCGCAAAGACAATAGCAAGCTGAGTTTATGATGCAGAAATTAAATAAAAAATGAATTAAAGCTTCAGAAAGCCATAACAAAAGCATGTTGGTAGATTATATTAAAGCATATGTTCTCTAGCTAAATGACTAAAACATAAAGCCACTCTTAATTCTGTGCAGAGAGTGAACAGAGGCAAGACAGTTCTTAAATTATCCAGATGAATGGTAAACAACCATATCTGGGCTTCTTGGGGACAGTAATCTTAATCATTCTTAATGCGTAAGCCAAGAGTCACAATTTCTTTGGCTCTACTGCCAATGCTTCGTAAAAGCTGAACACATTTGAATGAAGCAATTTTACAGTTCTAACAAACTTTTGAGCTTGGTGTATTTTCAGAGAGCAGTTTAATGTTAGGGCCTGATCAGTTAGTTGTGTGAGGTATTTAAGTGATACCAGGACTTGGCCACCTGGTTTGTTACATTAACAGGTTTTGTTGTAACAAAAGGACTATAACCCTGGGATGTGAGCAAAACACTTTTTTTCTCAGCATCAGGGCAAAATCCCTTAGACTAAACCTCATCCTTGTGTATTTCATCCAAAAGAATGAAAGTGGAGCAGACAGTGAACTGAAAAGAGAAAAATATTTTATTTTGACTTATGTAATCTTTTCTTACTTAAAATGCATTTTGTTTGGAAACCACAACATAAGGGGGATAATTTCTTAAAGGGCAGCTGACATCTAATATTATTATTCCCAGAGTCCCCAGAACATTAAAAACAAAATCCATAATTTTGTGAATAACTTTGAATGTCTTGATGATCCAAAGTGAGAAGTATTATAAATAAGAAAGCCATTTTTTCCAAAGACTATTTAGAAGAGAAAGACCTAAGCCATATTTGGCATATTGAGAAACTAGTTTATCAGGGCTGATTCACCAAGGAATCTGGTCTAATGCTACCAAGATAAATGCAGATTTTCAGTTAGGCTCATGGATGATAACCTGGATGTCTGTCCAGAGATTCTGGAATATATATAAGCCACCTTATCATGATACTTGGCCAAACCTATATTGAGCATCCAAGAGGAGAAAAAAAAAATCATTATTCTCTGGAATACAAACTCTAGGTACTAGCTTTGTCCTCAGCCTTCTCTTTAGGGAGTATAGGGAAAACTTGGAGTTCTTGCTCTTTGTGAGAAAGCAGAATGAATTCATGTTAGAAAAGTATCACCAGGGGGATCCCTGGGTGGCTCAGAGGTTTAGCGCCTGCCTTTGGCCCAGGGCGCGATCCTGAAGTCCCGGGATCGAGTCCCGCGTCAGGCTCCCTGCATGGAGCCTGCTTCTCCCTCTGCCTGTGTCTCTGCCTCTCTCTCTCTCTCTCTCTCTCTCTCTCTCTCTTTCTCTAGGTCTATCATGAATAAATAAATAAAATCTTAAAAAAAAAAAAAAGAAAAAAAAAGAAAAGTATCACCAGAAGCAGGAATGAGAAGGCCAGTTCTGCATCACTATAAACAAACAATCCAACTTAGACTCTCTTGATAGAGCTGCCAACAAACTTGGCTAAATATACTTAGGTTGTAAAAGCCTAGTACAATATTTTGATACGATTAAAATTTTTGTCTTTCCATTTTGGGGCTTACATTGAACACTTTGCATATCTTTCGACATCAGTAAATACATTAGCTACACACTAATATATTAAAGTCTGTAATAATCAATATTAGAATTCTAATCTTAGAGCAACAATGTCAGTAAACTAAACACAAATTCACGACAAAAGTTTCATGGATTTTGTCCACTAAAAATTACAAAAGGGTTATCACTTCATCTGAGAGAAATAATTTTGTCAGAAACAAGTAATAGGAACTAGTTATTTAAAGTTCTAAAAGTACGGGATGCCTGAGTGGCTCAGTGGATGAGCGTCTGACTTTGGCTCAGGGCATGATCCCAGAGCCCACATCGGGCTCCCTGCAGGGAGCCTTCTTCTCCCTCTGCCTATGTCTCTGCCTCTCTCTCTCTCTCTCTGTCTCTCATAGGTAAATAAATAAAATTTAAAAAAAAAAAAGTTCTAAAAGTACAAGTACTTCCTGTTTATACACAGGAAATTAGGTGGTCATTTATAAAGTAGTCAAGCATAAACTAATCTCAGAATAACTGCAAAGAATTCTTAGGAGGGAATGCACAGAAGGTTGAATGTGAAAACAGTCTATAAGATCTCTGCTGATTCTAAGACTCTAATGCATCATCGTATGAAAATTGGAATATGATAAATGAAAAAAATTACATGATCTTCAACTGTAACTTAAAAAATATTTATGTAGAAAGATAAAAGATAAAATTAAGTCTTTATCAATACTAGTAAAAATATTTATTCCATCAAAGACCAACATCAAGAGCATATTTGGATTTCTGGTTGTTTCTCAAAAGAAATTAAAATTCCAAAGATTAGTAAGAAATGTAACTTCAGTATTTATATGGTAATATGAGCACCAAAAACAGAATAGGAACTATTTTTAAACTGTCGACCATTTTGGGCAGTGTATGTACAGATTAAACGCCTTGATTTTTAATGTTATTTCCATCCACAGTTGAACCAAATGATTACACTGTAAGTGACCAAAATTACCCTAAATAGAAACAATAAATATTTCAGCAAATTTTTTCTTTTTTAAAGTTTCAAGTGGTCTTGCAAGCTTTTTTTTTTTTTTTTTTAAACACAAATAAACAAATTTAAGAACAAAAAATAGTAAGCCCATTTTAACAATCAGCCTGATGCTAGCTGGAATGTCCACCATGGGCATCAGCTATGGAGGGAAACAGTGCTTTTAGGATTTTCATCTCTGTCCAGTCATCCAGCCAACCAAGGTGTACTGACTTTCTTTTGACAAGTGAACTATTATGAAAAGCAAGAAAGTAAACATATTGCCAAGGCACTTGGATTATTTAAGCAAATGTTGTATTAGTAATTTAATAGAAATGTACTTTGATAATAAATATATCACAGTATATAAAACAGCAAAATCTCAACTTTTTCTTTTACAAAAGATTAGGAATTTTGAAGAAAGCACTAATGTTTACATATCATTTCATCAGTAATGGATTTATTTCATGCCTATATGAAATCTTACTGCACGAATGTTAAGTGAACAACACTAGCCAATGTCAGAACTAAAATTTAAATGAAAATTTGGCATAACTCGTTATTAAAAGAGCAGTCCAAAGTAAAGTACCTCTTTCCCCATGAGTTTTCCCAGGAACAATGTTTCTCAAACTGTGAGGGTATAATCTCTTTGGTGAGGCTCCAACCTCTTCCAAAAAACAGTAAAAGTGAAATTGTGAAAAGGGGGAGAAAAATTTAAAGGAAACACAAATTTTGCACCACTTCTCTTGAAATTTTAAAAAGAGAGAAAATTTAACTTGTTGCCACTGTCTAAGGCAATATTCCTGGTTCCCAGAAGCATAATAAAAGAACTAGAATAAGAGAAAAGCCGTCAGCTATCACAGTAACTTCTGTGGCTTAAGAACTGCATTGGCTGTTGAATTCCTATACTGCACACTAAAATATTCCCACGAGACGAAGGTCACTCCCCCATCGTCTGTCACATATACAGAAAGAGTGGGTTTAAATGATCTCAAAACATTCTTCTAAGCATTATTTTAATCTATGGAAAAAAAAAAAACTTTAAATGACAAATCACTCTTTGACCCCATTCTCCTTCTGTATAAAAACAGGGCAAGCAAAGACAGTGTACTAAAATAAAAGAAGAGAATGTAAAAGTCAAAAAAAAAATAAATAAATAAAATAAAATAAAATAAAAGAAGGACTGGGATCACCAAACCTGGTTAAGTTGAATCTACAGAGAACTAATATGCCAACCAAAGCAAAATAAAATAAGAAAATATGCTTGGGTTTTTTTTTGTGCAAATTATTCCATTTTACTTTCACCATTACACTCCAAATCATACATCATTTCCTTAATTGGCCCAGTTGTCTTTTTTTTTTTTTTTTATTCTCAACAAAGTGCATGATGACAACTTGAGAAGTCCTAAAAACCCAGGTACTGAAAAGCCAAACAGTAAGAGCACTAGGGTATCATATGATGATAATTACTTGGTGAAATATTAGTATAACAAAAGGCTGTAAAACTTAAACAACTCCTAGTTGTGAAAAGCAGAGCAGATAAAATCTTACGTGTACTCCGGTGCAGAAAACGATGCCTGGAACCTTGAAATTTTATTTCTTGGGGCAGAATCTGATCTGTGCCACCTTAAATAATAATTATGCTTCTTTTACATATTCAGCTTTTATAACAGAAAGAAAAAGCTAGATACAAGTCTACTGGTCAGAAGTCATTTTTGTGTCAATAGCTGGCAATGATCAATCCTACTATCTCTTGAAAATAATTAAGAAAACAAAGGCCAGTGTTCCTGCTCTTATGTCTATATGTACTTTTACTCCTAAAGCCAAGGAATAAAATGGAGGCAGGCAAGTGTTCATGCACAATGACACATAATTCTACATTACAAAGAAGAGACTAAAATAGGTAAAGACAGCAAAAGCTTAATAATTACTTTAGAAGTTAAATATAGTTATTTTATCTTCCTTACTACATTACCAACACTAAATATCTAATAATGTTCATTCTATAAGATTCCTAAAGTTAATACAGGTAGAGCCTTACAGATGAATCCAATTATACATTTTAAAATTAATAACGGTAGAGGAAGAAAAAGCAAGGTTATATTATTAACAAAAAGATGGTTAAGTATCTTACCATGACACAGTAAGATACATTAACTACCATAACAAAAAAGTATGATTAATGTAAGAACGGTAATATAAGAATTGTACTATGAAATGTATAGTTAAATACGCATTTTATTTTTACCACCTAAAATTAAAACATGAGATTTTCAGGTTTATTAAACATCTAGAAAGTGCCAGTAAGGCAACTTAAACAGAAAGAGAAACAAACATTAGTTAACTCTGTTAATCTTCTCTGTTATAAGGAGCTTAAGTTATTGGTAACTGCAAAATGCCTATGAACTAATCATCTACTCTAAATCCTACCTCCCTAGGCTGGTTTTCAAACCTAGTAAAGCTGTTTCCTTTCTCTCCAACTAAACTCAGCTATCAATAGTTACTTACTTTGTGAGAAAAAGAATAAGACTGATGCTATACTAAAATAGTCCTGTTTATCTCACTATTGTGAAATTTCAAATTTCAAAGAGACCTAAATATTAAGCAACACCTTCATTTAACAGAAAAGCTTATTAGAAACCTTTGCTGCCTTGAAAAATATTACAAACGGAAAATAGCAAAAATCCTTAGGTGTTTTATGCTTAATCACGCTTAATCACTTCTGATACTAAATATCAAGAAGCTACCTTAACCATCAACTGTGTAATCTTTTTACCGTTTGTATAACGTATCTGAAAATATCCTAGAAAAATGAATTTCATAGACCAGCTGACATCACTGCCAACAAGGTATCTTCAGGGAAACATAATTACCATAAAAATTTTCATTTTAATAGTTGAACTTTCCAAGTATTTCCTGAAGGAGGTATATATTCATTTTCACTAACTATCTTCCTATATACCCCTTCAGAATAACTGTAACTACTTTAGGAAACATTTCAAGATTTTCCAAGAAATCAGAGCAGTTACAGTCCTCCTCTGCATCTACCACAAGAGACAGCCTAATCCTATCAAAGCCCCACCTGCATCCCTATATTCTTCAGTCTGGTCCAAACTAGAACTTGATATGGTTTAACACCGATGGTACATTGTACTGTGTTCTACTTTATTTGTATATACATGTAAGTGTTTTGCTTTTATCTAGATTTTCAAACTCTGAGAGAGTTGTGGTTTCCAGAGAAGCTAACATGATGCTTGGCATCAAATATGGTTCATGATGTATGAGTTCACGAAGAGTGACCAAAAATGTAATGAGGAAGATATACTATTTTACATAAACAATCCAAATCATCTATTTAAAAAAGCCACAATCACCAATGGATCTGAGACTTAAAATTCTGAACAGATTTAAAAGGGACATTTTATCTGTAAAAACCCATTAGTTTAAAAAAAAAAAAAAAAACATTAGTTTTAATGAAACAACAAAAAACACCGGCCTGATCTAAAACTTCTTATAGTGGGGTAGCTCTAAGATCAGAGTATGATAATATACCCAAATTTAAAAGAAAAGTTTACACAAACAGCCCTTTAAACAACATACTTATATTTCTGGCAAATGAATGGATCTAATAATGACTCAGTAGGCAGAGAGCTAAACAATAATCCAAGAAAGTAAAACAATTCCACTCGCCTATGCTACATTGTTTACCATGGTTCATTAGAAGTGGAGCTGGAAGGGCTAGTTCACAATTTTATGACAAAATGAGTAACTTAAAAATAAAGACATTTGCTTAAAATGTTTTCCTTTTCTTTTTTCTGAAGGCTGCACAGGATTGAGCACTTATATTTATCAAACTCTCTTAAGTATACTTGATAAGTAATTCCCAACATAAGGAAATCATACTCCTAGAATCCTGTCATATACATACGAGAGGATAATGCTACTGGAAAGTTCTCACAACATATTTTAAGGCTATAAAAATAACTGCAAAAATGTAAAATTGATGTAAATGTAAAACAGATTTCAAACAAAAGCAAATTATTTACTTTTTTGTCTGGTTGTTAGGCACAAAACATGTACTTCTTTTTTTTAATATTTGGGAGTTAAAAAAAAGAATATAATTACTTAGAAAAAGATGGGAGAATATACGGAGAAAACTTATGAAGGAGATACATTGCTCAGTGGTTCTACTCACATGGAGTCAGCTCTGACCAGCTGTCCGTTTTGGCGAACAGCATTTTCACTCATAGAGCGCTCTCTTTTTAGCCTGCCAACTGCACGGATCTGTGAGGCACAAAGAAAGGGAGAGGAATAGAAAATATTCTTAGTAGCCTAGTAGCTACTTAGTATCAAAAAAACCTTAATCCAAGGCTATTCAGAAAATTTACAAAGAACATAACCAAGAATTGCTGCCAGGCATGAGTATTAAAGACAGGTTAAAAAAAACCCTACTTATTATGATGCACATAAATTTACAAAAGCTTCTTTACCTTGTTAAAAGAATTATTTCTGGTTTCTATTTAAATATCAATCTTACTTGGTACAATTATATTTTTATTTATTGAAATTTATATAATATACTTATATTAGCTAAGAACAATTTACAACATTTTTTTTAAAGGTATGTATATCATAGGGATGCATTTATATTATAAACTAATGTTCCAGGCTTCTGGGGTTAAAACAAATTCAGATTCGGTTGGATATTTGAAAACTAGACCAAAAAAGACTTGGTACTGGCTTAAAGGTTTTAGCATTCCAGAAATAGCCACAATCTCCCATCCCACATGCTCTTACAGAATGTGTCACTGACCTTCTCCATTAAAAGACAGGATTTATGTTTTCATCTTTTGAAATTGGGTGGGCTGGTGACTGCTGTAGAGATGATGCAATGTGACTTCTGAGACTAGGTCATAAACAACAATAAGCCTTCTGCCTCTCTTCCCTAAACTGTTCATGTTTGGAACAACAGCATCGTGATGTGAAGATGCCCACGAGTCACATGGAAAGGTCATGTGTAGGTGCACCTACCAACAACCAGCATAGCTGAGGTCCCCAGATAACAGCCAGCATCACAGACATGTGAGGAAGCTGTCAGATGATTGTAGACTCAAGCTGTAGAGTCATCCCTACCTTAGACCCAGATATTGTAAAACAGAAAAAAGCTTTCCCCATTATGCCTGCTGCAAAGCCTTTACACACAGAATCCATGTCCATGATCAAAATGAAATGTTAGTTTTTTCTTTTTAAGACACTTAAGGTGGTTTATTACAGAGCAATAGAACAATGGTAATCACTAACTTTCCTGTTTGTTTAGGTGGTTTCTGTTTTTTGGCTTTTAACTAGAAACAGCCATGGCAACTTCATGGTTTATTTTTTTTATTTTTTATTTTTTTTAATTTTTATTTATTTATGATAGTCACAGAGAGAGAGAGAGAGAGGCAGAGACACAGGCAGAGGGAGAAGCAGGCTCCATGCACCGGGAGCCTGACGTGGGATTCGATCCCGGGTCTCCAGGATTGCGCCCTGGGCCAAAGGCAGGCGCTAAACCACTGCGCCACCCAGGGATCCCGAACTTCATGGTTTAAAGACAAAAAAAGTAAACACTACTGTAAAGGACAATTGGTATGTTAACCAAGGGACTTGAAATTTAAAGATTAAAAAAAAAACACTTGGTGGGATGAGCGCTGGGTGTTATGCTATATGTTGGCAAATTGAACTCCAATAAAAAATGTTTAAAAATTAAAAAAACAACGGTATTTAGTAATGATTTTTTTTAAAACTTGAGTAGATCATCAAGTTACAAGCACCTTCAGTGGATAATAAATCCGAACTTCATGACAACAAAACTTAAAACCACATTATGCAGCATATAATTTCAGAGTATGGTTTAGATTTGGTTATGGGTTATGAACAAAAGAAAAGAACATTTCTAAAAACAGAAAAGGAGTCAGTTTGGAGCCCACTGCAAGAACTCTTTACAGTTAAACCAAAAATAAAAATTACCTTAAAGCTATATATATATATATATATATATATATATATATATATATATTATACACACACACACATATACACACACATATATATACACACACATATACACACACGTGTGTGTATTAAGTTATATATAATTTAATATAGTTATATATGCATACATATTATACATCTATAAGTGATATATGCATATCTAACTATTTATATTGTTAAGTTGTATGTAACTTAACACCTCTACAATCCAGTACACTTGATTCAGAGAATACTGGGTTGATTTGTGAGAATCCCCCTGATACCTGCCTTCCTACCTACCACACAGCTGTGCTTACTTTCCCTAGAGAACAGCTCTTCCATGTTTCAAGGATCAAGGTGAATTTTCTACGAAATCAGAACCATTCCTGCTGGTGTGTTGTGAGAACTAAGATTAAGCAGGACAGGAAGTGACAGGAAAAGGCAGATTCTGTCTATGATTTCAACACAGCCTGGAAACTAGAGGATCCGAAGTCTGTTATCTCACCATTTGAAATCTGATTCAAGGGTAACTTACCAGGAACACTAAACTTAATATTGCTGCCATACTAGGGGGGAAAGCAATTTCAGACAAAAGCATACATCTATCATGCCTTCTAATATGACCAACTTGCATCCTGTAATGCTGAAGTGCATGGACACTGCCTGAAGTGATAAGGACACTCTTAAAAATTTCTACCCTTAGTTCAGTCATGGTGGTGGTTTTCTCAATTGAAGGTTTTTTTTTTTTTTTTTAAATTACTTTTTTACCCAGCTTTACTGAAATCTAGTTGACAATTCAAGATTTTTAAGTCATTGCAAACCAATCAGCACTGATTACCCATTTAAAAATTCAGTCCTGAAGTTGAGAAAGTATCCCAGCTTCAGGTAACTTCCTGCAGGTTACGTCACAGGGGCTTCTGTGTCTGACAACTGGCTTAAAATTCCTCCCTCCTCATTTATACTGCCTAATCAATGCAAAGAACCCTAAGAACTGTCATGATTTGGTGATTTTGTGGTTTCCTACCCAGATCAGACAGTTTATTGCTCCGTTGCTTTATTAGTTTCTTGCAGGTAGAATCATCAAAGCAATGGTCATGTCCTAGAGTTGCCTCCCAAGTACAGATTAGGTATGTTGAAAGGGCTCATGACTTCCTCTCTACCAGCTAACCCTCCAGATTTTATAAACCCTGTCTATGCGAGGGGATTATCCGTTTCATGCTTTAAGCCCTCTACCAAGGGTATCCTTGGATTCTTCAAGCCAGCTTAGGAATTCAAGCGCAGTTATCTTCTGTAAACTTATTCCTTTTAGACAACAATTTCTACAGACTTCTTCATAAGCCACCTTCCTATAGTCTCCTTTCTTGTCATAGGCCAGGGGTTCCCAACTGGGGTGATTTTGCTCTCAAGGGGACATCTGGCAATGACTGGAGAGAATTTTTCCTTTCTTTTTATTGTGACCAGCTACACATACCATAAAATTCACCATTTAAACTATTATACAATGCAGTGTATTTAATGCATTCATAACGTGCAACTAATACCACTACCTAGTTCCACGTAGGAACTAGGTACCCCAAAAGGAAATCCTATAATAATTAAGCAGCCATTCCCACTGCCCCTTTTCCTCAATCCACTGGCAACCACCAATCTGCTCTCTGTGTCTGAGGATTTGCCTGTTCTGGACATTTCATGTAGGCAGAATCATATATATATATATATATGGCCTTTTCTGTCTGGCTTCTTTGATGTAGCATAAAGTTTTCAAGGTTCATCTGTGTTGTATAATGTGTAAGTACTTCATTCCTTATTATGGCTGACTAATATTCCAGTATGGACATGCCACATTAGGTGTATCTATTCTTCAGTTGGTGGACACGGGGGTTGTTTCCACCTTTTTTAGCTATTAGAGACATTTTTGATTTTCATGATTTGGAGGATTCCACTGGCATCTAGTACACAAAGATCAAGAATGCTGTTAAACATTCTATAGTGTAAA
This sequence comes from Canis lupus dingo, assembly GCF_003254725.2. NCBI lineage: Eukaryota > Metazoa > Chordata > Mammalia > Carnivora > Canidae > Canis > Canis lupus. The sequence continues at coordinate 40,232,787 of NC_064267.1, read as the reverse complement.
AGGATAGCCCTCACCACAACAAAGAATTATCCAGTCCAAAACATCAACAGTGCCAAGGCTGAGAAACAGTGGCATATGCTATAAAATGACTACTACAGAGTCAATGATTCAGAGAATCTCACTTGATAGGTTCTGACTAGCATCTGAATGAATCAATACAGCACTCAGAGCCTTCCTGCTCTCCTCTTTCAAGCCATCTTCTAAAAGCTACTAGAACTCTGGTTCTTTTTCCTTTCTCCTCTAGTCAAGAGGTCCTGAGGGCTGACCCCCTCCATGGACTTGAACCACAGATCATCACCTTTGCTTTCCTTTCAATAGGCAGCTGGTACTAATCTTTGAAACCCCACCCCTGCAACTCAGGATTTGGCTTCTGTTATAGAATCTTAACTTTTATAACAATAATATGTAAACATACAAGCTTTTAATATAAATTAGAACATGTGCTGAACACACTACATGCATTATTATAGGTAGTTCTCACAATAATCTTAAGCACTTGGCATTATTCTTACCTTTCTTTTAGAGATGAGCCCTGAAATTGTCCAATAAGTTACCCAAGGTTATGTTGTTAGTAAGTAGCAAAGTAGGCCTTCAAAATTAGGTCTCATTCTCAGCCTAAGTTTTTCACTCTAGTGCTATATACTTTGGGCATTTTGACATTTGACTAAATGTACTCCTACTACTGCAGGAGTAAACCCCATAGGTCCACTAAGGCTAATCCTGGTAAGCTTTTTTCCTTAAAAGTAATGACTCAGGAAAGTGCCTGACTTGTTTTCAATCAGTTACTCTCACCAAGTAGGCAGTAAGTATCTAAAATGGTGGGAGCAGAAAGATCAAAAGAAAAACAAAACTCGAAGAATATTAGAGGGAGGGTTTCTCTCCTGGTGGAATCCTCACTCTAAGATGTTATCATCCACAGCAGCAACTTCCACTGGGAACTTCTGGAGGGCTAGGAAACAGGACCTTTAACTGAAAGCATACTGTGATACCTTTCATCTCACATAATGATACTCCTACCTTTCATTATTCTTTGCAATTAAGAACTTCGTATCTTTTATGTGTGCTGGCGTTTCTCCCACGCTCATGCCACCATGCAGGAACTCTATCTCACCATACAAGGTCTTACACAAAAGCTCAAAGAATGTTTGTTAAATAAATACAGTCCCATAAGCACCTCAGTGCTTTTCACCAGGTGAACACTCACATTTAGTGCTTTTCACCAAGAGAATATCTAGAATGTCTCAGTTACGTCAGCAGAAACTTCCAACCAAGAAAAGGCTAACCCCAGTACTAGGAAACTGCACTCCCTTGGATTATATGGACACTTCACCCTCGTTTGAAAGGACCAACATGAACAAGGACACACCGGCAGTTCCACTATCAATAAAAACGCATGTCTGCACACTGTCTTACACTAGCTTCATAACAACACAGAAGTTCAGAAGCTAAGTGTAAAAGCTGTAACTTTAAGTATCATCACAGAAGAATTTTACAAGATTGGCCCTGCTTGGGAGAGGCAAGATCTGAACTTTGCTATGAATACTTATTAGTCCTTCTTTTAATATCGAGGTCAGAGCTATTAATGTTATAAAGTATATTAACTCAGCAGAGACTTCTTAGCAAGCAAGGAGAATAGGTAGTATCGAGGAAAAAAAAAGTGCTTTCTTTGTCTTATCTGCCAGATTTTTTTTGTAATAAAGTGCTGCATTCATTTTCCAACTTTTTCAGTATTGCTTAAGGTATAACCCCTAGCCATAAAAGCTCTTCCTTCTAGATCACATGAATGATAATGATTTCCCCAACATTTCTGTTTTCTGAAACATAACATTTAGATTTTAAAAAAACAGCATAATATCTTATTTGGAGTATCTACATATCAGAATTTATAGTAACCAATGGTCTATGCGGAAGGCTTTCATTACACACTAATGACAGGATTTACAGCCTTCGATCCTCTTTACTTCTTGTTTTTGTCCTTATTATTTCAAATTCAGTTGATGTTAAAACTCTACTTATGGGCAGCCCGGATGGCTCAGCAGTTTAGTGCTGCCTTCGGCCCAGGGTGTGATCCTGGAGACCCAGGATCGAGTCCCACATCAGGCCCTCCCTGCATGGAGCCTCTGTCTCTGCCTCTCTCTTTCTCTGTGTGTCTCTCATGAATAAATAAATCTTAAAAAAAAAAAACAAAAAACAAAAAACAACAACAACAACTCTACTTACTTCTTCATTTTGAGGGGTTGGAGGAGGTCTTTCTAAATCCAGAAAATCTAGTGGTCTTTCACTTAATGTAAGTACACGAGGTGGTGTTTTTAGTGCCAGAGGTTTAAAGGGAGTTGACTGAATAAGGTCAAGATCTGCAGGTCTTGAAAATGGAATGTCTTCATTATTTCCTAGGAGTATAAAAAGGAAAGGAGGGAAGTTTTAAAAAGATAGCAGTTTTATGAAAATGTATCTGCCACTACACACCCTCTAGGATGACTAAAATTAAAGACTGACAATACAAAGTGTTGGCAAGGATGTGGAGCAGTGGAAACTCCCATACATCACAGATGGGAACAAAGAGGGTACAATCAATCTCAAAAACAGCTTGACAGTTTTTCATAAAGTTAAACACAATTTACGGTATAACCTAACAATTCTATTCCTAGAAACAGGAAAACACACGTCCTTACAAAAGCTTGTACATGAATATTCAGAGTAGCTTTATTCCTAACAGCCCCAAACAGGAAACCCGGATCTCCATAAGTGGGTAAGTGGATACACAAATTGTGGTATATTCACAGGGTGGAATACAACTCAGCAATAAAATGGAGTGAACAACTGATACAAGAATATGAAAGAATTTCAAAAACATTACTCTAAGCAAAAGCCAGGCCCAAGACTGAATACTGTATCAACCCATTTGTATGAAACTCTAGAAAAGACGAATCTAGTCTCTGGTTCCACAAAGGAGATAATGGTTATGTGGAATCGGGGGTTGGGGGGGGGGAGGAACTAAATGAGATGGGGCACAAGGGAACTTCCCTTGCAGGGTTATGAAAATGTCCTGTATTGAGACTGTGGTGGAAGGTCACAGGAGTGTATACATTTGTCAAATCTCCTCACACTTAAAAATTACACATATCTTATGTATGTAAGTTATGTCTCCATTAGTTGAATTATTAAAAAATACGGTTTGAAATTTCAGACCTTATAATAAAAATTTTGAAAAAAATGCGGTTGTAGTTACCATCCCCTTTTCTAAACAATATTTTGAAAAACCAGAAGTTTTCATAAAATCATATAAAACAAAGATCTTGATAAATAAATGTAAAATACCTGCTACAACAATCCTCTCTGGCACCTGCATAATGACACTAGCATTTGGAACTCCTTCTTGGAATCCTTGTTCCAGGTCAGCATTTGGTGGTGCTACCTTTAATTTCTCCGGGACCCTCATCTGCTGACTAATACCTTCGGTGTATTCCATTTCATACTGAATTCGACTAATTTCCGCCATCTCAGCAGCAGTGGGAGAAGGAAATGCTGCCCCACTCACTCTGTGGGCAAAAATTTAAAGACAGGGATAACTAAGTGTTAAAATGTCAGTCTTCTTTACGGAGTGAAGTTAGACACTACCTTGTAGGAAGAGCAAGAGGAGACTTCTCATTTGTGAGTACTGAATACGTATGAAGGAAAAGTAAAAAAAAATGAAGAAAATGTTTTTCTTAACATAAGCCTTCTCACTTATCAGGTGAAATTGCATCCTGAGGACCCTGGTTAGGAGCAAATCTTAAAGTTATTGTATCACCACAAAACAAATGTGGACAGACACACTCTCTCTCTCTGCATAGATATGCAGAGATATGCAGATATGCAGATATGCTGCTTATAATTAAAAAGATGCCTAAAATAAAACTTAAATTAAAATTTTCTAGTCAATAATTTGAGGGAAAAGCTGCTAGGATTTTATAAAAATGAAATTAGGAATTGCTGTCATGCATGAAGAAAATAAAGCCTTTTAATGATGAAAATCAGATTCAAAAAGTAAATAAGGCTAATTCTAAATTTATTTTAAAAATAATGTAGTCCCCAGAAAAATCACAAGATACAAGTTAAAACTTCTCTAATGGAATGTATACCTGGTGACTGAGATACAATGAATACCAAATATAGAATAATATGCAGTAATAAATCCTTCATTTATGTATTCCTGTGTGGGATTAAAAGCTTCCCATTAATTTATATTTAATATCATCTTTACATGTATATTTTTAAAAAGCATGACATCCCTTTAAGGGGAAATAGTACAAATGCATTGAATAACCTCCTAAATTAGAGGATTCATGCTTCAGGAAAATGTAGAAGAAAGTTACCCCAAAATACAAAATGCTGATTGAAGTGTGAAAGAGCATTGTCAGCCTAATGGTGCCACTCTCTCTCAAGCCTACAATACCAGCTCAACTGAATAAAATGTCACTGACCTTCCTAGTGGTGTGTCACTGCTTGTTCTTTCACTCATTTTTAATACAGTAAAAACACGTCTAGAATAGCTATTAAAATACTGCTACCCTGTAGTTCAGTTTACTTTATACAACAATTCCCCTACAAATCTGAACTTTTTTGGAGGTATACATAACAACACGGACACTGCTTTTCCAGCTGTAAAAAAGAAAGAATAAAAAAAAAAAAATCAGTATTTCAACAATTCATTTTATTTAAAAAACCATGAATTAAAGCAAACATCTACTTAAAATTATTTACTAAGACTTGATCTACAAAACCAATTTTCAAATTTCTCCTAAACAGTTATTCTATACCTCAAAAATCATAAAGATGATTTTATGCACAGTCACTATTTTATGATTCTGCAAAAAGGATAAAGCTAATCAAATGTATATAAAAATGTGAAGTCAGATTTTAAAAAACATTTTGCCATAGATTCCTTTAATCATTGTATTTTGAAAGAAAGTTCTCTCCTTTTTAAGGCTTAAGTAAAATACAGATGAAGAAATCATGAGGAGAATGTCAAGGGCAGAAGTAAATGCATATGACGTAGCCTAAAAATTGATGTACAAGTAATGGTTTCCTTAAAAGGAAATGACTTCAAAAGCCAAATTACACTGAATTTTCAGCAAAAGATATTATACATAAATCAAGGGCAATAAAAATTAAAGAGGACATAAAGGTGAGTCATACGAGGGATATTTCCTAAACTCCATGTCAGAGATGTATTATGACACTTGAACTACCTCAATAAGATGCTTAGGAGAGTTTCTGGAGGTTGCTCAGAGTGCTAAACCCTGACAACTGGTTAATTATGACTGCTAAATTGCTTCCTTTATTCTTTACCAAAATGTGTGAATTTTAGGGATCTGGCATGCAGATGGCTTAAAGACTAAGAAAATAGAGCCAAAAGACAAATTTTTACTCACAAATGTGTACCAGCTACTGCGGGCTATTTGGCACTATCTGCTTCTGTGCTTCATATTAAATCCTTTAACTCGCTTCAATGTGCCTGTGCTGGATTTAGAGCCACTTTTGTCCCTAGGGGAGAAAACAGGAGCTAACTGAGAATCCACATGACACCAACGTTGGGTATTCATTGCTGGAAATCCTCTAAATGATAAGTCACCTTACATTAGGAAATCAGTACAATACAGGAAGAAAAAAATTAACAAGCTTACCACCAATTTTAATCCCACATTCATTAGTTTCGTTAATGCAAGATAAAATAAAGAATTGTCACCATTTCTGATTTGAATTTAAAAAGATGTGACAGATGAAAAATATTTAAGTTTGAAAGAATCTTAATAGTTATGTGTATACATGTATATCCAGGAAGAACAAGTACATTTTGGCTAAATTTTCATTCAACTATTTTCATTCAATACTTAATTTAATTTCATATGTATTTCATTCATAACTTTCATTCAGTATTTCAATTTGAACCAGTAATATATATGCACATGGTACAAAGCACACAGGAAGATACAGAGAAAACACAGTGTCTGACCAGACCCTATCCTACAACCACCTAGGTCCCCACAGGCAATCTCTTATTTTGTGCCTCTTTCTAGAGGAGAAACTCTTTCAATACTTGTGTGTAGATGAAGCCCAATAAAATCTTACATTTGGATATAATACTGAAAAGAGGTATCTCAAAAGAATTATAGTTAGCCTTGGGGCGTTACAAATTGAAGTTTTATAATAATAAGCAAGGGACACAAATAACCAGAACATCATCTCCCTCAAATGTGCTATTGTCCCCCACTCCATTTACCGCTTTTCAGTCTTCTTATGGACTTTCCACCAGTACATCCCATGAGTGTCAAAATTCCATTCTATTGCAATATTTTGTCTTACGAAAATCTGTTTGTAAAATATCACAGATTTAGGTCATATGAATGCTGAAAAGACAACTTCAAGAAAAAGGCAAATTCTCCTAGCCTGAGCTACTTAAATTTTAAAAAGTAAATGGAACTTTTCTAAGACAGAACACTGTACTATTCTAATTAGATTGGAATTTTTTTCCCCCTCCCTCATTAGACTGTAGCATTTCTGGTACCATCTTTTGGCAATACATAAAATAAACTTCTCATTTGGAGTTAAGATATTAATTCCAGAGGTTCTGTTATTAGACTCCATTAGGCAACCAGTACACAATTCTCCATCATATAATTAAGGAGACAAAATTGCTCTCAGAGTCACAGATGATCCTACTTGTTCCCAAACGCCAGTAATTTACCAATTTTATAGTTCTTTCCACATTCACAGAGTATGCTTACTCTTACCTACACTTAATTTTTTAACTCAACTTCTAAAAATCTTAAATTAATGCATTTTAAAAGGAAACTTTACATCATCACCTTATGCCATACATATATAAATATATGTAACAAAAACATAACTTTAAGAAAAAAACCTCATCCATATACTACCTAGAATCAAGTCAAATCCCACTCGTGGAAAGGATCCCAAATTTGGGACTCAATGATTCAAGCCTGACTTTGTTTTCTATATTAGAACACTGAAACCCAGAGAAATGGCCTAGGAAGTCACAGAAACAGTTTGGGTCAAAAGGTTTTTATAAATCCCCAATTATTAAAACAAAACAAAACAAAACTCCACTTATTCCATGATCTTAGTTCAAGGTTTTTATATAGGTCACCCCGTTTCCATTCTCTTTTCAAGTAACTATACTTTAAAAAAAAAAAAAAAAAAAGTTTGGTGAATTAGCAAATCAGGGGATAGCAATCCAGGAATTAACTGTACTTTTGAAAAGAAAAGTCACCAAAACCTTGAAAGAAAGAAAAAAAAAGACCCCACAAATTAATGAATTTTAAAATAAGGTCATGAATCCACAGAAAACAAGTTTCAACCAGAAGGGAGAAAAGCCCAAGTGCTAAACTTTGTGATAATCCTCCAACGGGGCAGCCCTATCGCACAGGAAGGGATGGCACGGACAAGTTCCTCTCGGAAAGAGCAGCAAGACCAATGAATTCCCAAGTGTTAGAGACCCCACAAGGCAGCGGGTCCTACACAGAACTGAATTCCGTGGGGGAGAAGACTTCTACTAAAGCACAACCAGGTCGTTGTAATTCCTTTCCAAATCTACTTCCACGAGGGCTTTTCCTCTGGGATCTCCTGCGCCTGCGAAATGGGACACACAAGGGAGAGAGAACATCTGCGGTCCTCCAGGGCCCAGCCTCCCGGGGGATCCGAGGCCTGAGCACAACCAAGGGCGCAGGGTGAGCCTTTCCGATGTGCTGCAATTGAAAAAAGGTGCCTACGGAGCGCCCCTTGCTGCAGGCGCCCTAGGGCGCCGCGGCCCGGGGTGTCCTTGCACCACCCGAGGAGCCTCGTCCTGCAGGCGAAGGTCAGGAGCTCCTCCAGCTCCTCCGCACGCGCACCCGAGCTCCCCCCGCCTCCCAGCTCCTGGAAGGAAACCCCAGGAGCCACGGACTCCAGCATCCACACCTGGGAGCAGGTGCGCCTGCAAACCCACCCGACCTGGGGCGCTGGGGGGGAGGGGGGGGCGGCCGACCGGCCTCCAGCAAGGCCTTCCCGGTGCAGCGCGTCTGTTGCACAAAGTGAGAACAACAAACGGCTCGTCCCGTCGGCAGGTGTCGGGGGCAAGGTCATTCCGAAGGGGCGGGGGGGGGGGGGGGGGGGTGGCGCAGCCGGGAAGGAGGGAAGGCCCCCCCGCAACGCTCCGCGCTCAGGCTCCAGGTCGCCCCCTGGGTCTCCCAGCCCCCCCGCCCGCCCCCCAGCCCAAACTATTTTCTAGACAGGAAATCCACATTTATGCTCAAAATGAGACCCCGAACTAGGAGGAGGGAGAGGCCAGCCCCAAAACTAGCTCCCCAGGAGCGTGTGCCGCTCTCCCTTGCTCTCCTCGGGGGCCGAGGCGGCGGCAAAGGTCCTGAAGAGGAGAAGAGGCCAGAGCCCGGGGGTCGGGGCCCGCGGGGGCAGCAAGGTCGGCCCGGGGCCTCCGCGGGTCCCTCCGTCCGCCCGGGGACACGGCCGCCGCGCCAGGCCCCGGAGGACGGCTCGGGCCCCGGGCCGCGGGTCGGGAAGGCATCAGCACTCACCGCTGGGCCCGCGGGAGGGTCCCCGGCGACGGCCGCCGCCCTCCGGCTCCCGGGCGTTCGGGTGGGCGCTCCCGGAGGCCGTTGGCCGAGCGCACCGAGGCGCCCGGGGGAAGCACCGGCCGGAGCGGCCCGCAGCGGGCCGGGAGAGACGCGAGAACGGCCGGGGCTGGCCCTCGCCGGGAGCCGTAGCGCAGGCAAGTTCGCGGTCATGTGATACAGGGAAGGGCGGACGTGAGGCTCACGCACGGGAGCGGGGGCCGCGCGACGGCGCTACGGGGCCATCTTTGTTGAGGGCGAGCTGCGCCGATCGCGGTCCGCGGTGCGTCTACGGTTCGAGTTTAGTTCACGCTTCAATTTAGGAAGAGTGAGTGATCTGTAAGACCCACGTGTTTGCAAGGTCAACCTTCGATTGCCGGTTAAAATAACGATTCTTCAGGACTATCTGCATGAAAGCCCCAGTGGCCTGAGCCCTCTGAATATCTCACCACCCCTTGCAGGTGATGATGCACCTGCATCCACCAATTTGGATTGCTCGCGGAGCCCTCTGATTATTAAGAGGTCTTCCGTGACAGCGGCCCCTGCCCTGGTGGCTCCGCTGATCCGTCGCGAGGAGAGTGCTGGCAACGAGCGAGGTTTTTCGGTGGTTAGCAGCCTTGTTGAGCTTCGGGAGCGCCCTCTGCATCGCACCAGCCAGATGCTCGCTTCCCGCGGGAAGCTCCGTGCCTCGCTCGCCCGCTCGGACCCCGGGCCGAGGCCGAATCGCCGGGTATTTTGCGTGCCTGGGATTTAGCAAACGGCCGAGCAAGGGCATGCCCAGGAGGAGGTACTTGGCCAGAATCTAAAGTTGGTCCAGAAGTCGGTTTGGAGAAGTTACCGTTCTCCAAAATAATTTTGGGAAGAGGCCCCTTGAGAAGTACTGCTCCTGAGTCCCCTCTATTTAATAGGGACAAATCATCCTCCTGTAAGAATAGGTTGGTTTTAGGAATGAGGAGTCATTCCCGACCAACCTTTCCGGGGAAGACAGAGAAATCAAGCAGGGTAAGCCAGCCATGGCCAGAACTTGTAGAAATAAGAGCCCTGCTGCTTCCACCAGCACCAGCACCCTTCCACTTTTTTTTTCAAAGATTTTTTAAATTATTTATTTTAGATTTTATTTCTTTATTATCATTCATGAGAGACACAGAATGAGAGAGAGAGAGGCAGAGGGAGAAGCAGGCTCCATGCAGGGAGCCCGACGTGGGACTCGATCCAGGGTCCCCAGGATAAGGCCCTGGGCCGAAGCCGGCGCTAACCCCCCGAGCCACCCAGGCTGCCCAATTCTCATCACTCTTAATCTTTCTGGATCATTTGGTTCTGTGAAAGGAGGCAGTGTGGTACTTGAAATCACCAGACACTGGTAGTAGACTTTCAAGAAGGAAAAAAAAAAGCCTTTTTCTCTCCCTTACCTGGAAACACTGCCCCCTTGTCTTTTGTGATAAAGCGTCATGCTGGGCCTTCTTCCCTCATTAATGTGGACATTCCTGTTTATGATTCAATCCATCGTTGACTATCTTTGCACCCATAATTGCTCCAAATCTTTTTTTGGGGGGGGGGCGGGGGGGAACGGTGGCATATAAATCTAAATAATTGAACACATCCATTGAGTCTCATCTTGTCGCACTCTTCTAGTCAATTCTTCATAAGCGTTCCTTTGGGGTTTTGACCCCAACAGGATTTCAAACTCAAATTTTCTCCCTTTTCCCAGTCCAGATACCTTCTTCTGATTTTTGTTTTATTTTTTTTTTTTTTTTTTTTTTTTTTTTTTTTATTTTTAAAATTTTTTTTTTAATTTTTTATTTATTTATGATAGGCACACAGTGAGAGAGAGAGAGGCAGAGACACAGGCAGAGGGAGAAGCAGGCTCCATGCACCGGGAGCCTGACGTGGGATTCGATCCCGGGTCTCCAGGATCGCGCCCTGGGCCAAAGGCAGGCGCCAAACCGCTGCGCCACCCAGGGATCCCTGATTTTTGTTTTAAAGTAATGGCAAGGGGATCCCTCGGTGGCTCAGCGGTTTAGCGCCTGCCTTTGGCCCAGGGCGTGATCCTGGAATCCTGGGATCGAGTCCCACGTTGGGCTCCCTGCATGGAGGCTGCTTCTCCCTCTGCCTGTGTCTTGGCCTCTCTCTGTGTGTGTCTCTTGTGAATAAATAACTAAAATCTTAAAAAAAAAATAAGGTAATGGCAAGATTATTTTTCTAGTCACCAACTTTCAAAATTCTGAAGTCCTCTTTCACTGTCTCCCAAGCCCCCCATCTCTTAGATTCCCTCACCTCAATGTCAACTCTCCACTTTGTTCCATTCCCACTGCTTGTTTAGCTTTAGATGATCATTATGCATCATCTGGGCTGATAACCTTTTAACTGGCCATCCCAGCTCCAATCGCTTTTCTCCTCTAATTCTTAATTCTTATTATTGGATCCACAAAGAACCTAGTTTTACAGATTGTGTGACATCCCAAATTTGAAGCCCCAGGTTTAAAAGAAATTGATAATTTATAGTTCTCTACAATTCAAAAGTCCATAACAGCAATCCAGTAATTTTTTTAAAGACTTCATTTATTTATTCATGAGAGACACACAGAGAGGCAGAGATACAGGCAGAGGGAGAAGCAGGCTTCCTGCGGGGGCCCGATGTGGGACTGGATCCCAGAATTCCAGAATCACGCCCTGAGCCAAAGGCAGACGCTCAGGAGAAGCTCAGCTGCTGAGCCACCCAGGTGTCCCCAAATCCAGTAATTTTTAAAGTCACTTGAAATTATGAAATAGCCTGGCAAGAGCAGTATATAAAATACTGGACCTTCTAGGTTACCATTTATATGATCATTCTACTCTTGTCAGAATCTTCACTGGCTTTAATACCAGCCAATGAAATACAAGTTCAACCTGGTATTTGAAACTCTACCTAACATGGCCCTAACTCATACAATGCCACTTTATTTACTGCTGTGTTTGTGTATGTGTGCATATGTGATGTTTACATACACAGAATACATATATTCTTGCGTATTCCATATGTGTTCTTCTTTTCTGTATATTCTTGACCACTCACTAATTATTCTCTGAGATTGCTTCATGCTTTCCTAACTACTTACCCTTATCCATACTATTCCTGCCACCTGGAATGCCATCCTGCCTCTAGCCACCTTCTGTTTCTTGAAATCCTAACTGCCCTTAAAGAACCACCTACGATATTCCTTCTTTTCATAATTATTTCCTGAGACCTCCAACTTTTGAATCACTATTTGTTGTCTGTCAAAGCACTTACCACATTCTGTCCAATATTATAATTAATTTATGTATTTGCCTTATTTTCTGCTGCCAGATTAAGTTCTGTGTTTGAGACCAAGGTCTATGTCTCATCTGGATGTCTTCTGTGGAGCCAAATACCTTGAGCATGCTGTAGGTCTGCGTTACAAAGTGATGAGTGAGATGAGACCTCTTTCCTGGTTTGGCTGATAAACCGTAATTGACCATTCCAAAGCAATAGTTCTAAAAAGGTTTTGAGCAATGTCAGTATTTTTAGAAAAACCACAGTCTACAAACAACTTGAGAGGGTCATATTTATCTGGATGTTTAGATTTAGCGTGGTCATTCCAAATCAATTAATTTTTTTCTGCTGTGTTTGGTTGTTGCTCAGTTTCCAGTAGGCAGAGCTGGGAATAGGGTGAACTGAACTGGCACAGTTAGTGTTCTCTGCAAGTGCCCCATCAGTAGCAGTAGGCTGCTGAGAATCCATTAGAGATTGACCACAATTTTCTTTAGAAACAGGCTTGTAAGTAGAGAGAAAAAAAAAACTATAAATACCACATTCATTCCTCTACTTGCTGGCAGTAAAAATAAGCCCTTTTGAAGATTTTATTTATTTATTTGACACAGAGAGAGGGAGAGCACAAGCAGGGGGAGGGGCAGACAGAGGGCAAAGGAGAATCAGGCTCCAACTGAGCAAGGAGCCAGATGCGGGACTCAATCCCAGGACCCCGGAATTGTGCCCTGAGCTGAAGGCAGACGCCTAACCTACTGAGCCACCTAGATGCCCTGAAAATATTTCTAAAACATTTATATGAGCAACAATTTTCTTTGTCTTCTTAGAACTATTACCCAGGGTCACTGTTCAGTTTCTTCCTTTGACTATCTTTTTTTTTTCCCTTTAACTATCTTGATTGCCATTCCACCCAGCCTGAAAGTTTCTTACTTACAAAATTTAATATTTTGTATATTAAAAGTATTTCTCTTCACCATTTCTCTACATTTAAAATTTTATGAATATTTTTCCTTGAATGAGTATTTGTATTATAAATGGGAAACATTTATCAAAATGTACGACCCATAATTTCTGTAATTCATACATTTTCTTGATTTGTAAAAATTTCTTAAACACTGTAATAGAAAATGAACAAAGATGTGATTAGGTCCTTTATAGGAAAACAAAAACAAGCCCTAAGAAAATATACTAATAAAAACAAATACTAATTAAAAGTGACAAATATGTAGCATCACAAATATGTAGTGATCAGAATGTAAATTAAAATAGGATAGGCAAAATTGTAAAAGAACAGCTGTATCCATGGGATGCCCAGGTGGCTCAGCAGTTGAGCGTCTGCCTTTGGCTCAGGGCATTATCCCGTGATCCAGGGGGTCCTGGTATCAAGTCCTGCATCAGGCTCCCTTTGAGGAGCCTGGGATTGAGTCCCACATTGGGCTCCCTGCATGGAGCCTGCTTCTCCCTCTGCCTATGTCTGCCTCTCTCTGTGTCTCTCAAGAAAAATACATAAAATCTTAAAAAAAAAAAAAAAAAAAAAAGAACAGCTGTATCCAGAACTGGTAAAAGCATAAAGAGATGGGTGTTTTCATTGTTGATACAGCTGGAAATTCTAACAACCTTCTGTATTTTTGTATGTATATCAAAGACCTAGTATCATGTGGGTCCTCTGATTCTATAATGTTCCTTCTAGAGATTGATCTTGAGGAAATAACTGGAAAATGTGAAATGAAACATGTATAATACGTCCATAATAAAACTAAAGTGTCCATCAATTGGGGATTCACTGACTTAACATAGTAAATCCATGCAGTGGACTGTGGTATAAATAATGATTAGTTCTTGTCTATTGATGTGAAAAAATATCCATAGAGTATTAGGTTAAAAAAATCTGGTTACAAAACAGCATGTTTTTATTTCCATTTTTGTTTAAAAACATATTTACACAGGAAAACTCTGGAAGAGCATATACGTTAAATATCTTGGGTGAGGGTGACAGATCATGGCAATTTTTATATTCTTCAAAACTTTTGTATTGTCTGTTGTTTTTACAGTAAACACATATTTTTACAATTCAAAAAAAATTATTTCCATTTTGAAAAAAAAATAAGACCAGATATATTTTTTAAAATTTTATTTTTAGACAATACAATAAAATAACTTTTAGCTATAATTACAGAAATATTAGTACATTACAATATTGTAATGTTGTCAGGATATAATAATATAAAATATTCAATATATTTTTAAATATATTTCATTTGGTTATAGAGTAAACATTAAATTAAGTTTAGTTGCAGTAAGTTACATTTGCTGCATAGAAAAATCTTTGTAAGTTAAATTAGCAATAAATTTCAAATTTAGCATTATTGTAATACTTTTATAAATAAGTTACTTAGTAATGTTTACCTTGCAAAAAGAGACCGCTGAGAAATCCATTATTTTAGCACGCTGTGAAATTCCAAAGTAGAAGCCCCAATTTGAAAAGAAACAAGTTATTTACATTTTATCTACAAAGTTAAATCTTCATAATATAAGCTCTTCATAGGCATCTGGAAAGAAATGCATGGGAGCTATGTTTTAAGGCTCAGTCTTAGAGGTATGACTGACCAACTGTTAATATGGCTTCATTGGAATGTAAGGCTTTAGCATCACCTGTCTTTCTCATCGCTGCTAACAGGGCAAGAGAACACAGAGGCTTGGGTAAGCAGAGGCCAGTAAGTAATTTGGCATTAGCACCACTCTAGGGCTTTTACGTTTTAGTTAAATTAGATGACCGTAGGGTGGTTTGTGACTTTGGACTTTAAAGAGAGGCACAGATGAGCAATTATAGCCAGCTGTACCTGGTAACTGCCTGTAGAATCGGTTCTTGGCTGTTTGCCTACAGCAGTTCCTAATTTTGAGTGTGTTGGAAACCACCTGGAGGGCTTGTGAAAATGCAGATTTCTGGGCCTTACCCCTAGATTCTGATTCTGTAAGTGTGAGGTGGGCCCTAAAATTTGCATTTGTAGCAAGTTCCCAGAGGCTGTTGATGCCACTGGTCCAGGGACCACACTTTGTAAATTACTGTCCTATCGAGGGTTTGTGGCCATCCATTAGCCCCTATATGCCATTATTATACAACTGGGACAGTAGGATATTCTTAGAGCAAAAAAGTCTTTATATTAGGTGAGTCTAAGTAAATAATCTAAGTAAAATGCACTTTATAATGTTTAAATGTAAAAATGGCTTGACAGCAGTCACCTGAGCAATGAAGGATGTGAACTATGGTCACAGTCTGTGCTGGCCTTTGGGGTTACACCTTCACCTACAGAGCCACAGAGACAAAAGCAATAACCTGAATTTAAGTATCAGCACCACCAACACCACCTGGGTGGATCAAGAAACATCTTCAGAGCTTTGCCTCAGGATACCTGACCTCTGAGATCCACCAAATAGCGCTACCATCAAGTTCAAGTGGTTCTTAGTGTCTTGCAGATTTTTGTTTTCTTAATTTTGTTCCTACCTTGGCTTCTGTGATGCCTAAGAGAAACTAGATGTCCTGGCTTTCCCTGGCAGAAGTCTTGTTTGTAAACCTTTATTGAGGCCTGCTGAATAATGATGATGGAGTATAAGAACAGTGACAAAGGATGAAAAGGGGGGGAAAAGCCAGCTCACATATGTGGGAGTCTTAAGGCAACAGTTAAGTTAGTATTCTGGGATATCAGATCAGAAACATTAGTCTCTTTTTCTCCCCTTTGCTGTCTGTAATTTTGCACCGTGCCTGGGGCATGGCTTGGTGCTGAACAAAATGCTTGTTTAGTTGAATTAAGTAACCTTGGGAATGTATCAACACACTGAAAAGCAAGTCTTAATACCTATATCTGCAAAGCTATACAATTTGTACATTAAGATTTTTACACGATTCTTTCAACATGGTTGGTGAGAACATGTAATATAAAACACATTTTTTACAAAGAGTTAGAGAAATAGGGACTAAACCTGGAAATACCTAGGTTACATGGAGTATGAATGTGTCACAGCAAAAGAAAAATAGTTTGAGCCTGATTAGTGAGCAAATGTCTTAAGCGTTCTCAACATTTATAGGGATGGGGATAAAGTGCACATCAAGTAAGTAGTGTCCTTATTATTTGGGTGGGTGAACTGGTAAAAAAAAAAAGCTAGATACATTTTAGAGTATGTGTGTAACAGCATCCTATTAAAACTAATTCATTAAGGGCAAAATTTGAATGCAAGCAGGTTACATTGCTGTGGTGAAAGGAATTCAGTGGACAAACAAAAAATCTTTTAAAAAATATGAACAAAGCCATTCAGGGAAACCCCCTTTTGGCCTTAGTCTTGGGTACATCTGAAAAAGCGCTAGAATATCCATGAACCTCAGTTCAGTTCCGGCTTCCTCAGGCCCTAGGTTACTAAACAGGTCTGAAAGTTCAGTCTGGTTCATGAGGAGCCATTACTCTACCTGCCCCAACATCTCCTTCCAGTCCCAGGGACTAAAGGGTGTGGTGGCACCATCCTAAACTAATTTAGCCTCCCTGAGTCTCAAAGACTGGAATAGAAGGGGGCAAAATCTTGGGAATCCAGTGGACCAAATAGCTCTTAACTTGTAGCATCAAACTTTATACAATCGCCATTGAGATCATGCAATTGGATACAAGTGGAATATGATTTCAGTGGTGTTTTTTGAAAAGTCTGCTGCCTTACCATGGGAAACTCTGCAAGAGCACAAGATTTAGATACCAGGATCACAGAACTGACTTAAAACAAATGCTTTGTTGTGCGGGGAAACAAATAGAAACTTTGTACTAAGTCATCACAGAACCATATTGTATGGTTAAAGGAAATCCCTAAATAAATGCATATTCTGCATCATAACTTGCTTATTTAGGACAAAAAAAGAACAGTTCTGTTTTATTTCTTCATTGTCTTCTCTTCATGCACACCCGACAGCGACTTATTATCTTTTCTAACTCCCCAGCTTTCGTAGTTGATGGAATAGGTTTTCTGAAACAAAAGCAAAAGACACAAACAAAAGATGTCATCAATGCATAGATAAAGAGGAACTACTTGGCTGGGTTTGAGCTTTATTAATAAATATTGTAGCTCACCTAAACCTTATTGTAGGAGGTATATTTCTGTAAAGGTATGTACGTCGACATTTTATGATTTAGTTGTATTTCAGCAGCAGTAAGGAAAACACAGGCTGTAATCCAAACTCACAGATCCTCTGTCATCAAAACCACCCTTACCCTTTAAATAGTCTGTCCTCCAGTACAGTTAAAAGCAGCAGATCATTTAGTGGTTTTATTCAGTAATTTGCTATAAGCTTATAGACAAATGATAAATATATTTGGTGGTGACAAAAATCACATTTTTGGGTCTTCACTGGTGCAGTAGTACAAAACCATAGCTACTTGTTGACTGGAGAGCACTTGTAAGGTGGGAGTGCCAAGCTGAACAGGATTTTGTTGGTGCAGGGAGATCTTTTAAAGGTGAGTTCATCGACACACAGTTAAGGAAAATGTAACATAGCAATCTCTGAATAGTTCTGCATTTGGGTCATCAGATTAAACTTGACTTTGAATAGTTACCTGAACATTCTTTGGGGGTTTAACGAAGCCAACCAGAAACTGTAGGAATTTGAATAGTAGTTGCACGTTCCTCTTCCGTGACATTCTATAAACGGACTGGCTCGGAACTCTTCCAGGCAGGAGCCGGGGGAGGCCAGTGCTTGCCCAGCACCCTCAGAACCTGCACTTGTGAACTTTCACATTAAAAATATCTGGATAAGAATTCTGTGCATGGTGTTCAAATTTTCAGTGCTCTTTTTCTTTTGTAGTAAAAATATATTTTTCTTTTTTCAGTAAAAAAAAAAAATCGTGTGAATTAAACTTTTATACTTCTTTACCCAGATTTGCTAATACTCGAGGTACCTTCCAAGTTGAGGATTAGTCATCAAAAATAAAGCAAAAGCTATTTCTTCTGCCTAAATGCTCCTTTTCCTTATTCAGCTAGCTTGTTTTCATAGTTCAGAAATCTGCTTAAATATAACCTCTAGGAGGCTTTCCTGGACCTCTCTTCTCTTGAACAATCTCTCTCCTTATTTTCTTCAGAGTACTAATCACCACCTGAACCCATTACTATTACGGTTATTTTGTCTTCTTGCTGGCTGTCTACCTTCACCACTAAGATAGAAGTTCCGTGACCAGCAGGAACTTTGGTTCATTGTTGGTATTCTTTTTAGTGCTTTAAACAATCCTGGCACATGGTTGATGTTCAATAAATACTTGTTGAATTAATAGCTAAATGAATGGATGTCTGCGAGTAATTAAGGGGGAATAATGTATCATATGTGATGCTGTACAAAAAAAATGAATAACCACCAACCGCATATGTGCGGCTAGCAGAATCACTGATGGTCCAGAGATTTCTTCATTTAGCACTTAACATCTGGGGAATCTTTCTTTAAAAGGCTTTTTCTCTTAGTGCCCATCTTCATATGAATGTCAAAGGGGCACAGGGTAAGGCAAAAAAGATTTTAGAGCAGATAGACTCAGGTTCAAATCCTAGTTTTACCACTGACTAGTTGTGAGACTTTGGGGTCTTCATATTTATTTATAAAACTGTAGAAGACAAAACTACCTCCAGGGTTTCCATAAGGATTATGGGCAATGTATATAAAACAGCTGCCACATTTTAAAGCAGGCATTCTATTACTAATATAGTATTACTCTTCACCTAAATGTCTTATTTAGAATTTATGGGTAAAGTCATTTTTTAAAATGCTCCATTATTTACAAAAAAAAACCTACTTTAAAAAAGTGTATTTCCAGATTTTCGAGCAAATGTTCATGGAATACTGTGCACACTAATGTCAGGCAGCATCAGTTTTGGGGGCCACATTTCACCCAGTCCAATGTAAGGTTCTAAGGGTATTCTTTACTATGAATTTGCTGTTCCTTTCCTCCTTACCATGATAAACGAAAATCCTTTCCAGAGAGAAATCCAGCCATTGGGACATGAGGGAATGTCAGTGGTTTGGCTGTGAATGGCTATGGCAATCGTAGGACCTTCACAGACAGTGCATCTGTAATGTGAAATAAAGAATATGGCAGCTGGGGCGCCTGGGGGGCTGAGTTGGTTAAGTGTCTTGCTCTTGGTTTTGGCTCAGATCATGATCTCAGAGTCATGAGATTGAGCCCCACATGGGGCTCTGAGCTCAGCATGGAGTCTGCTTGAGATTCTCTATCTCTGCCTCTCTGCCCATCCCCCCACTTGCACAGTGTTTCTCTCTAAGATAAATAAATAAAATCTTAAAAAGAGAGATTATGGCAGCATCAGCACTTTCTGCCCTATATGTGCTGCCTTACGTTCCATTACAAATGAAATGATTCATCTGATCCCATCACAGAGCTAAGGGATTAGATTTTTACCTGCTAATATAAGGCTCCAGGGCCCTGCCAGTAATTGGAGCCATGTCCATTGGCATCAGAGCTGGTGTTGACAGCCAGTATGAGTAGTCATTTCGAGATGCAAAATTACAGACATTGTTGATGTTACAGAACAAGAATGGCATTGTGGTAAATCGCTGCAGGCAGCTGCCGAGAGTTCCTAATGAAACATCAGACTGAGTATCACTTTCAGTACATTAAAATTATATTGAGTAACATTACTAGGTAGAGGCTAATTAAAACAACCTATGGCAGAAATGAGATAGACAACCCCAAAAAAGTTATTTGCAGAATGTGTTATTAAAAAGTTGTGGGGAGGGGATCCCTGGGTGGCTCAGCGGTTTGGCGCCTGCCTTTGGCCCAGGGCGTGATCCTGGAGTCCCGGGATCGAGTCCCGCGTCGGGCTCCCGGCCTGGAGCCTGCTTCTCCCTCCTCCTCTGCCTCTCTCTCTCTCTATGTCTATCATAAATAAATAAATAAATAAATAAATAAATAAATAAATAAATAAATAAATAAAAAAAAGTTGTGGGGATCCCTGGGTGGCTCAGTGGTTTAGCACCTGCCTTTGGCCTAGGGCATGATCCTAGAGACCCGGGATTAGGTCCCCCATTGGGCTCCCTGCATGGAGCCTGCTTCTCCTTCTGCCTGTGTCTCTGCCTCTCTCTCTGTGTGTGTCTCTCATGAATAAATAAATAAAATCTTTAAAAAAAAAATGTTGTAACAATGAGAGAAATCAAAGATCCAAGAAGTAAACAGATTCTCCTTCTCCCCCAACCCTCTTAATACTTCCGGTGACCGTTTCTCATCAGTCTGGCACTTGAGGACTGGTCGAGGTCAGTGGGGAAAATCTTTGCTTCAAAGTATTTCCAGTTATTCAAATATATGTAATAGCTAATAATTAGATAAAGCCTTAGAAAAGCTGCTACTTTTAAGATTAAAAAGCAAACGTGACTTAAGGGAAAATTGTTTGCATTGAACAGGACGAGCTAGACTAACATTCATGAGGTAGGCTCCTTCCAGAGCTGTGCATTCCAGAACGAAAACCTGACATTAGGCCCTTGTTGTTTTTTTATTTAACTCTCTTTGAAAAGTGCTGCAAGGTACTCAGGCTTGTTTGCACATCAGTGCAGAGAGAAGTACCCCCTGCTACAAAAATTGACAATCCGGGTATGGAACAAAATGAATGAAAACGAGGACGGGGACATTACCCAAGTCTTGTCCATGGGCTTGTTCATTTCCTTGTATGAAAAGAAGAGAAAAGCCACTATAGAGTGGCGCTGTCCCTTCTGGACAGGAAGGAATCACTGTGGTCTGACTATGCCTGGTGAAGATAAAGCCCCTCTTCATGGTCCCAGTTGCAGGTGGTCCAGGGTCTCCAGGTCTCCCTTCAAGCCTGGCAGTCCATCTAATCCAGGTGGTCCTTTAAAAAATATGTTATACATGTTGTGATACAAACAAAACCTCAAATTCATTTTCTCAAAATACTAATTTAAATGCTTATGTATATCTGTTAAGCTCCTCCTTAAGGGGTCCTACAGAAGAATGGTTTACAAAATGGCCAAGTATTATTAAATGTTGTCTAGTGTCAAACAGTACTTCTTCGTCGTATAAATGTTTGTGTATATCGAGTGGTGAGTTTTTGAGATGAGGGCTTCTTTGTCTTCCGTGATGCCTCACACAGTGGCCAGCACATTTTATGTACATCTTTTGCGTGCCAATGAATGTACCTTATTTACAAAGTGGTTAAATAAGTCAAATATCTACAATTTGAAAGTCTATTCAAGTGGATAATAAAAAATGACATGTGCTTTTGATAAAGTCAGCAAACATGGAAAACAACTGAAAGTTCTTTTAAAGGTATAAACTTAGAGAAAGTTTTTAATCAATTAATATGGCATAAAACGTTTTTTTTTTTACTGTGGTAAGAGTTAGTTTCTTTTATCTATATGAGTTTAATGCCAAATAAGTAGTTTTTATACTTTTTTTTCCTCTGCCCTAGAGTAAGTTAACACACATTTGTCACTTTCTAAATAATATACCAGAGAGCTATCCTTCTGTCCATTGTCCTGTTCTTTCTTCTTCTTTTCATCATCAGCTAGCTATTATGATTTTGGCACTGGCTTCCATCCCCCGTTAGCCCCTGATCCATTTCCACTGCCTCTATACCCCAAGTACCACCCAACCCACCTTGGGTCCTAAAGAAATGCAAGAGGGTAGGTAGAGACTTGGATTTTGGGCCCATGAGTCAAAAGAGGTATTATTGTTTCCCACAAACGGCCATGCCCTGGAGTCCGGCAATGCCCCAGTGTAGTCAAGACTCAGGAGTCAATCATTTAACAATTTGTTAAAGCCCCAAGATTTTTTTTTTTCAGTCTACCCTCTATTCCTGTCTTCCAGGGGTCTTGGCTTATTCTTTGAAATTAAAAATAGACCTATTATTAATATCTAAATTCATCAAAGTCTCATTTCTTACTTGAGTTGTCCAAAATTGTATGTTTTTAATATATCAGATAGAGGAAGATACACATTCTTCACTTTTCCCAACATCTACCCTCATTCCCAGAAAGTGTAATTGGACACAAGCTAAGGATGCCTCCAGCTGTCTGGACAGGAATTGCGATTAGATGAGCATGACAAGAACTGGAAGTGAGCTTCCATGCAAGTATGCATCATAAGGATAGTCTGCATTTCTGAGAGAGAGAGGCCAGGGCTCTCAGTTTATACCTGTGCTATTAACTCTTAGATCCTTTTATCATTCTTACGAGGCCCTATGGCATTAGGACTCATTCTATCTACTTGCTAATGATTCCCAACATGATTTGTAGGGTAGGACCCTCACTCTTGCTATGGCCCAATTCTGAAACTTGGTCAGTAAAGTTTTCAGTTAATAAAATTAATTGATAGAATTATGAATTAAGAGTTTTACATTTTGCCACTTTGGAAAACACATTTTAAGGAAAGTTGAATGATTACGTGTGTTCATGACATTGCTAAATCATGAGTGATTATGCACGATGTCATAATATTATATATTTATATGCATAATTCTATTGAATTTTTTAAGATTCAAGTCTCTAGTCTTTACAGTTTTATTATAGTAGACCTGGTCATATGTCAATAAATGGGGAAATAAAAACATGTTTTTTCTTACTTTAACAAAATCAGCAATTCTAAAAAGAAGATTTTGTTATCTAGGAATTTTCTAGAAAGTCCTTTTGAAACTTTTGCGGAAGTTGATATACTTGATCCAAGTATATCAAATTGACATAAATACTTACCTGGCAGGGGAGATACCATGATCACAAATTGACATAATAGCTTATGTTCAGACTAAAAAAAAATATTTTTTAACAAGAGAACAAATCTATACCTTATTTTATTTATTTTTCAGTAAGTTTAAATCCTGGGGGGGGCGGGGGGTACAGCAACACACAGATTCTGTAGCCAGTGGCTTTAGCAGGAAGGTTGCTTTGGAATTTGGCATGAGTAGGAGCTTGCGTGACTTACTTTCCCTCAGATGACTCAGGTTTGCCCCCAGGACTCACTGTAGTGTTCTTTACTTGGTACACATAAGCACATCTGTTGCCTAGATAAAATTTAGCTTCAGCTCCAGCATAAACACCTTCAAGCTCCAGAAGAGGTATGTGCTTCCTCTGGTTCTGGAGACCCTGCTTACAGCCAGCAAAAATGGCCTTGGACCACAGCCTTCCAGACATATTTGTCATTTTAGAAATCCTGTTCCCAGCAGGTCCCTCTTACTTCCCCTCAAAGTTCAGGGACCTTATCCCCACCCAGACTAAAATATTTAAGATGGCCTTTTTCAGGATAACACATGAGTTGTTCACTCACTCAGGATTCAAGCATGGCATGCATGGCATAGTGGAAAGATGGCTTTCCTCAATAAAGACACTAAGTTGCTCTTCTGTTCATATCAAGATGTTCTTTTGAACTGTGTACTTAAATGCCACTACTATAAGTACTTGTTATTAGATAAGGACTCTTATAAATAATTAAAAACAGTACAGGTCTTCCCAAAAATAGAATTGGTGCTTTATTAGGTCTGTCTGTCCTAAGGCTAAAAATTTGGAGTACATTTATTTGCCCAGTTAAGAGATAGGAAGAATGGTGTATTCCAATAACTCTTCGTTTTTCGCCTTCTTCCAAATGAACGTTTTGTTCCTGGCTTTTAATGTGAACAAACTGAAAAGCAAGATGACTCTTACAGTCACATATCCGAACGAGACTTCTCTCTATATTGAAACAGTATTCCTTCAGTGAAGAGAACGAGCCAGCTCCTTATTTACCTTGCTCGCCTTTACAACCTTTGTTGCCTTTTTCTCCAATTGGCCCAGGAGTTCCTGGTATTCCATCCATGCCTGGTTTACCTCTTGGTCCACAGGGTCCTAGGCAAAAAACCCAACACCCTGTTGAATGGTTCATACAGGATAAAACGTAGGGTGGCCAACCACCCCAGTTTACCTGGGACTTCCCCAGTGTCAGCAATGAAAGTCCTACAACACTTACAGACAAGCCCGGACAGTTGGTCATCCAACCTGTTACACCCGAAACAAAAAGCCGCCCCCCCGCCACTCAAACAGAACTAGGAACATCTGAAATAACAGCAGTTTAAAATTGTGCTGCCATTTTGATTTACACTGTTCCAGAATTGGCTATTCCCTTGTACTGACCAAAGTAGTATCTCTTTTATATCCCAGGTAATTCAGGTAAACATAGAACATAACACTTCTGTTCAGAAGCCTATTAAAATGTGCCAACCCTACACAGAGGGGTTAGTTCGGTTTCCATAGACCAATACTTTGAAAAGATTTCATAAGATTAAACATACATTTGTGTTGACTACTCTTCCAAATGCTGTACAAAGTTTTAGAAAAGTATATGCATACAGAACTCAAGTTTATTCAGGCAATCATTTAGAAATAGAGCTCTAAGACTGGGAGTTGTCAGAGAAGATAGACATAATACTTGAACCTAATAAAAAACACACATACGCACCCTAACGTGTATTTGCTCAAGCTTACTGTATGCATGACAGTTTTCAGTAGATTCAAAAGGTCTTTTATTTGCTGATCAAGAGTAAAACAAGCTCACTCCTAAGACTATAAAAAAAACACTGTAATGCGTAACATTTTCTGCAAAGTTGTATTGCTCGTTTGCAAAGCACTTTCTAGAGATTTTAGTTCAACCCTTTCCTAGTAACCCACGTCAGTGCTGCCAATGCCATACCTAGGATTCCTGGTGGCCCTGGTGGCCCTGGTTCTCCTGGCATCCCCGGTCCTCCAGCACGGCCAGGTGGCCCTGGGCTTCCTGGAAGGGAGATGATCTTAACTGTGCCAGGGTCTCCACGGACACCTATGGATATGAGCAGAAGAGAATGATGGCTTCACTGATGAGTTCCCCTTTCTTCATGAGAAGCAACACAAAGGAAATAAAACTTACCAGGTGGTCCTTTTGGCCCAATTTGCCCTGGAGGTCCAGCTGGTCCCGGAAATCCTGGGTTACCCTTCTCTCCTTAAAAAAAAAAAGGGGGAAAAAAAAGATGATTTGATTCCACTTAGAACACTGGGTTCCCTATCTCTTCAGGTTTATGGTCAACTGGAAGGATATACCTCGGATTTAGAACCAGAGGAGCTGTGACAATGACTACAACTTTTGATATTTTATTTGAACCCAATCAGTCATGTTTAACGTCTTTTAAAAAATATATTCAAGAAATAGGCATTAAGATTTTGTAGTTTAGTGCTGAAGGGGAAGAATTCCTAAGAGTTCACTTTTTAAATCCAGAAACCAATTCAATTGAATATTTAATTTAAAGTATGAAGTAACAATAAAACCTATTTTAGTGCTTATATCGACTGTCACAGTCATATACTTTCTTGGCTTGTTATTCTAGCTTCATTAAGAGCCTGTTATGTTGGGAACTCTCATGGATGCATCTAGAATATCTGCTTTCATGTAAACTATCAAAATGGTATGATTTCTCTTCCAAATAGTCTTTGACATGAGTAAAAGTTTACCAAGAATCATTGATTTGGAGAAATACTTTAAAAAATCCTGAAATATTATAAATATTATATCTGATCACTTAGAAATACTTTAATACTGAATATGGTGTTCATAGAAGAGGTACAAGGGGCACCTGGGTGGCTCAGTTGGTTAAGCATCTGACTTAGCTTCAATTCATGATCCTGGGTCCTGGAATGGAGCCATGTATCAGGCTATTCACTAAGTGGGGAGTCTGCTTCTCCCTCTCCCTCTTGCTTTGCTCCCCGCCCCCGCTTGTGCACGCTCTCTTTCTCTCTCAAATAAAAGCTTTTTAAAAAACAGAAGAAATAGGGGATCCCAGGGTGGCTCAGTGGTTTAGCGCCTGCCTTCAGCCCAGGGCGTGATCCTGGAGTCCCGGGATCGAGTCCCGGGATCGAGTCCCGGGATCGAGTCCCATGTCGGGCTCCCTGCATGGAGCCTGCTTCTCCCTCCTCCTGTGTCTCTGCCTCTTTCTCTCTCTGTCTCTCTCATGAATAAATAAATAAAATCTTAAAAAAAAAAAAAAACAGAAGAAATAAAATCATCATAGTACTAAAAGTTAACTGGAAACTATAAATTATCCACTTGGTATCAGAACTTGAGGAAGATGTCCATATTTGTTTATATACATCAGAAGAAGCCTAAGCATTTTTCCTTTTGGGGATTAAAAGTCCAAATAAGGAAGTGCAAACTTGTCAGTAGTGCCAGCTGATAGATGGTGTTATTCTGAAATTTAAGAGGAATGTGTTTCATGGAACATATTTCAAAAGAACTGATTTTATGAATCTCCCATCTAAATACCTCTAAATATTTCACCAGAACTTTTTTGTTTAGTGGCGCCTTTATATAACTTCTTTTTTGAAGGTTTTATTTATTCATTTGAGAGAGACAGGGCAGAGGGAGGGGGAGAGGCAGGGGTGGGGTAAGGGGCGGGGGAGAGGGAGAGGGAGAAGCAGGCTCCCTGCAGACCTCCTTGCTCTCTCCCAGAAGCAGAGCTCGAGGCAGGTCTGGATCCCAGGACCCAGAGATCCTGACCTGAGCCAAAGTCAGACACTTAACTATCTGAGTCACCCAAGCGCCCTGAGCCTTTATAGAATTTTTTTACAATCTCACATATCCTTCTTCTGAGAGGTGGGGTGTAACAGGTGGGATGCGCTTCCCAGGCTACCTGCCAGTGTTCACCCTCCCCCACAATGTCTAGTGGGAATCCTCAGAATCATTTGCTCTGATTTATTCTTAACTAACTTGTTCCTGAATAGTCAGTGATTCAGGAAGGATCCTGAAAGCATTGAGAAAGGCTCTCTTTCAACTCTACATTGTTCTGTCTTGCACCTGGAAAAGGTTTTCCTTTGTGAAAATGTGGCTTTGTTCCCTTTGGCTACACACGCACTATTTAGCACCTGTGTTGTCTATAGTAATAGATTCCTTGCTGACAAAAGCAATGCAGAAGATTTAATCAGTGAAGACAACAAATACAGTATTCAAAACCTTATTTAAGGTTCGTAGCATCCTTATGGGAGATGTGAAAATTATTTTCTGAAACCTGAAGTTTACATTTATGTGGACGAAAATTTTAAACTTAAAACCCCCCAAAGTATAGTTCTCTTCTGATTAAAATACAATACATGTGCCCAAACAACAAATACCTAAATCCACATATAAAAATTTACTTACCCTCCCCCATTCATAGTTTGGTAAATACTCATTTAGGTTTTCAGCTTTTTAAAATTATAACACATACGCAAGTTAAAACAAGCAAATTCAAATAAATACTATTGATATTGATGTAGTTGCCCATTCCTAACCCAAAATACATCAGTATTCTCAAAGGTAACCACTTTAAACTGTTTTATTTATTTTATTTGTTTTACTTATTTATTTTTATTTATTCTATCCTTAACGTATGGATTTAATTTTTAAGATCTCTGAGTTTGGGTGCTGGTGGTCTTCCTTCTTCACTTCTAATAACCAAGGTCCTATTTGCACCCCAACTGTCCATGGTGACCAGAGTTTTTCAGTAATCATTTGCATGCCCTAAAATATAAATCACAGTCATTGTCTTTGCATCCAAAGAGTGGACAAAAACAGTACCTTTAACACCTGGAAATCCATAGAATCCAGGATCGCCCCTGAGCCCTGGCAGACCTGGGCTCCCTGGTGCTCCCTGCATTTCAAATAAAAGGGAGCAGAACCAAAAACAAATTTTAAAAATCACAACAGTCACTGCAGTTCTGTCTTTTTTTTTTTTTTTTCAAGCAGACAATATATAATATTACATTGGGTCAGAATGAGCTGAAGTGGACAGACCTCATTTTTACCTTCCCATCTATCCAATCCCCCTTTAGCTCCTCTGCCACCTAGACCTCTCCTTAGGATTATTGCTGTCAATTAAACAGAAGCAAAACCTGCCCTTAGGCTCAAGCGCAAACACAGCTTCTGGACATTAATGTCTATTGTATGAGTACTGAACACAATTGAATGTTTTGTATCCTAAATGGAACTGCCCAGTATTTGGAGATCTTTCAGGAAGAGTAGGCACTGGACTGCCAGAATGAAAATTATATTTTTTTATTTGTAATTTTTACAAAGACAACAGGGCCAATATTGAATTGTGGCACTCATCATCATTCTAACTAAGCTGGCAGAGTTACAAATTACTCTGGGTCAGAGGGTTAGGCATGTAAAGTGTCTAGGGATTGGGAGCATGAAGGGGTTGCCAGGGGAGCTCTGGTATGAACTTTTGGCAAGGATGTAGTGGTCAGACCAGGAGGAGATGCTCCATCCTTATGAGGCCCACACTAATTGCCCTTGTAGCCATGGAGTGCTCAAGCAAGGTCACAGGAAAAGGAAAAGAGGGCAGAGCTTCAGAAAGGAGCTACATATCAGAAAGTAAGTTAAATCTACCATTACACTGTCCATATGAATTGAGAATTTTCCTATTACTTGAAAATAATGAACTGAAAGTCATTCAAAATGCCATGAATAGCAAAACTGGCCTCTGGGTCAATTGTCTTTGGAGCAAGAAGACGAAAGAAGGAATAGTCCTATTGCTTGAATAAGCTGTTGTGAGGTCAAAGAAAAAGGGAGAGGAAACAGAACCACCTGGTCAAGAACTCTCAGGCTCCTGAGGTCTGGCTTGTTCTCCAGAGGCAGAAGCAACCAGGGAGGAGTTGCTGGTGCCAGGCTAAGCCCCTGGGTAAGAAGAATTATCTTTGAGGTGCAAATGTAGAAGCTCAGACTGCTCTTGGAAACACCAAAAGACTTAAGGGAGATCACATTTCCAAACAACACTTTCCACAGCCCAGTGCCCTTGGAAGGACGTTCCCTGTGATTACAGGATCAGTGTTGGCACTTTCAAAGAATCATGGAGAACATGAGAGATATTGAAGACTGGGCAAATGATGCATTTTAAAAAAAGTTTTAAAAAGGTAGATTCTGGAAACTAAATACCAAGAGAACTTAAGAGAACATAACATGATTCCTGACACACCACCAGGAGTACCTCATTGCCCATCAGTGATGAAAACACAGAACACTGAAGATATAACTGACTCTCTCATCAATCTCCCAGAATTTGATGTAAACAGGGGGAACGGATTTTTCAAATATGCTGTGAAGGAGAAATGTGGTAAGATGGCCCAGGTGTCCAGTGAGAGACTTAATTCAGAGAACTTCATAGGCTGGGAGCATGAGCCTAACTAAACACAATGACATCTGTACAAAAATAAATGTGAAAGTTCTGCACTTAAGTTACAAACAAACAGGCAAGAACTAAAAGTAATGGAGAAAGTTTGGAAGACATTCATGAGGAAAAGGTAGGCGTGTGTGCACATGTGTGCCACAGGCTCTGGTTGACCAGAAGCTCACTGTGCAGTGACAATGAGCTGACATGGCAGCCAAACAGCCCAAGCAGAATTTTACGTTGGATTATATGATGGTGATTTTCAAGTTGGTGAGAGTCTTCGCTTCTTTAGCCACTCTGTGGGGATACCGAGTTCTCACTTGCAGGGGGTATTTGTCCCAGGGGCTACATTTTTAAGGAAGATATTGACCAACTAGGATATATTCAAAATAGATGCAGGGTTGATCAAGTGTTAAACTGAATTTGAAAAATACAGGGGGAAAATACTCGAAGCAAGTGGGAGCTATTTATAAACACTAGAGGGTACATCGGGGGAAAAAGGAAATAGACATTCGGGGTATAGCACAGATAACATTTTTAAAGATTTTATTTATTTGCTCATGAGGGACACAGAGAGAGAGGCAGAGACATAGGAAGAGAGAGAAGCAGGTTCCCTGCTTCATGGGAAGCCCGATGAAGGACTCAATCCCAGGACCTCAGGATCATGACCTGAGCCTAAAGCAAACCCTCAACCACTGAGCTAACCCAGGTGCCCCTAGGACAGATAACTTTGAAAGCATTATTACTAGAGGAAAATTATGTTGTCCTGTAGAGCGATCCCAAACTCTAGAGGACAACATATATATATATTCCATTGCTGGAATTGCTTAGAGTCTCAACAAGAAAAACTCAGGAATAACATGGAAAAGGGTCCCCTACAAATCAAACTTCTAGAGGCCAAATCTGTCCAACTCTGAAGATTCTCTCAACCTTCCAGACTCTTCCCTTGGGTGCACAGAAACATCACAGACGGGAATTTTTTTTTTTTTTTTTTTTTTTGCCTCTGGGTACCTCTGATCCTGGCAATTGATTTAGAAGAATATAAGAAGTCAAGATAATTTTCCACACTTACCGGTTGACCCGGTGGCCCCTTGTCTCCCACAGTTCCAGGTAGACCTCTGGGGCCAGGCTCACCCATGAGTCCCTTGTCTCCTTTTATGCCTTTCACGTGGCTCCCTGGAGGGCCTGGAGGACCAGGCTCACCTGAATTTACAAAGTGCCTGTCAGTATTGCCAGTCCGAGAGGTTGGCCAGTTCTGTCGGTGATGTTTTCAGAGAATGGATAAACCCTACACCTATTGTTACCCTGCATGTTCTTTGTGTTCTGTGATGGGTTTGTGGCAAAGAGAGAATGAGATAAACAGGGAAGCACCTGGCCCAAGGCAGGAACCGTGTCTCCCTCCTAAAGGTCTATTAGAGCAGGATCTTTGCAGAGCACAGTACTCAACACTAGCAACTCAATAAATCTTCATGATGGGATGCATCTCTCTCCTTCAGGCTTATCAATTTGTCATTTACTAATTTTCCACTAGCCTCAACAGCACCAACAGCTTTGATGAGCATCGAGTGTCATATGGAACAACTGAATCAATACTGTACACCTGAAACTAGCATTACGCTGTATGTGAACTAACACATTTAAATCAAAACTTAACAACAGGATCACCACCACCACCAGCTTTGCTGCCCTCTATGTGTGAGCCAATGGGCTGGAGAAGGTGAAGACCAGAGGTCAAAAGGAGCAATGAGGTCATATCAGCAGAAGGCCAAAAGCTTCTATTAATAGTCAAACACTCTTTTCATTCTTTTATCTTATTAAAAGTAGACCCTCTACCTGGGTTTCCTCTGAAGCCTGGTGGACCTCGATTTCCTTTCTGGCCAGGGATGACTGCACCAGGAAAACCTGGTGGCCCTGGGAGTCCCGTCATGCCAGTGGGTCCCCGTGGCCCGGCATCTCCCACTGCCCCTTTCCTGCCTGGGGGGCCTGGTAGGCCTGGGGCGCCCCTGTCTCCTTTGGCTCCTATAAAAAAAAAAAGTCTGGTAAGATTCATAATGCCTTGTACTTGGGGTTACAGCATAGGGGTATCTCTGGTAATGCAGACACTGTGTTTAAAGAGTCACGAAAAAAAAAATAAAAATAAAAAAAATAAAAGAGTCACGAAATATTTTTTAATAGAGGCCTACTAGGAACTGAGTTGAGCCTTATTTCTGCCTTCCTTTAGTTGTTTGATTTTGGCAAAGTGACCTCACTGTTGTATGTGTCAGTTTTCCTATTTTAAAAATGACAGTTAAAACCTGATGTAGTTCAGTCTTTAAAGATCAAGTGAAATGATACACAGATGGAAGAGGGTAGTGTAAGCTCTAAAGTGTTCTCTATCTACGTGCCGCCATTATTATTATTATCGGATGAACTTTAATTACAATAACATTATTTAATCAGAGCCAAACTTCCTGGCACTGATGTGCACATTTGAAGAGTCACCCAGTTATACCCAGACAAAGCAGCAACAAAGTCGAGGTCACTATTCTGTCCTCTGGTTGCCTCTCCCCCCGGATGCAAACAACTACCCTGGAAGGGATGAATGTGGCCAGAGGTTTGTCTTTACCAAAGAGGATGCCCAAGAGGTCACCGCTTAATTACTAATATTTTTCATCTTGGAGAACCTTCAAGGAATTTGTGCTTTGACATTCATGAATGTGTAATGTGTGAATTAAAAATAACCACTCCCTTCTCTTTTCTATCTCTGCATTATTCTAGAAATAGTAAATGGGACACAGGTAGGAGACAGGAAGGAGAAGAAGGGAAAGCCTGGATGAGCAGCTAGCACAGGGAAAGGCTTGGGAGGTTATTATGTAGGAAGACAGGGTGATGATGAAATGGATGAATATTGAAATATTGAATGTCTAGCCTTTGTGTCTGATGTTCTCCAGCTTTTTTATGAAGATGTTGGATAGATGATTTCAGCTCACTCAAGCTCTGAAATGCTGTATTTGTATGACAGGGTCTGGCAATGGTCAGAGGCACCGTGATGCAGTCTTAGGTTACATAGTTCATGCCCACAAAGATGCTTCCTTGTTTACAGTATGATTCCTTCTTAGCACTTGGGAGAATTAAAACTAATTAAAAGGATTCATACCTTCCAAGCCTCAATGAACTCTTGTCTATATTTTAGTTATTCTAGAGGGAGGCACATAATCATTTACTTACTTAATTAGGCTAGTTATTATCTTTTTAAGGCTTTTTTACTTAAGATGATCATTTTATGTCAGATTTTATTTCCAAATAGATGCCAAAGTGTTCTCACCCAAATGGTTAAACTGTGAGCTTTGTCCAGGAAAATAGGACAAATAGTTTCTTTTCGGCCATAATTCTAAAACTGATCTGTGATCTGAGGGAGAAGCCTTTGTGCACGTGGGGGAAGGGTAGGTGGGGTCTGGGAGGTATGAGAACGTGGAGCCCAACCAAAGAGACTATGATATAATCAAGAAACAAATGAAAAGGGACAGCTCTTGGGGATCCCTGGGTGGCTCAGCGGTTTGGTGTCTGCCTTTGGCCCAGGGCACGGTCCTGGAGTCCCAGGATCGAGTCCTGGGACTTGTCGGGCTCCCGGGATGGAGCCCACTTCTCCCTCCTCCTGTGTCTCTGCCTCTCTCTCAATCTCTGTGTCTATCATGAATAAATAAATAAATAAATCTTTAAAAAAAAAAGAAAAAAGAAAAGGGACAGCTCTTGTAAACTTTGCACAGTTGAGCTGGTAGGTCAAGAGGGAGTTCCCGCCCTTCTGAGCTTCCTGCCCCAGTACCTGGCTACTCCTTGTTGGTTCTTGCAAGCATCAATATCCTGAGGTTTTCATTCACTATGAGCCCTTTTTGCTAATAAAATACTCCTATCCACAGGGCCCATATCTAAGAAGGGTCAATAGAAGGTGCAATCTAATATTTCTTCTGGCAGATTTCTCTACAACATGGAAAAAGATTGAAGAAGCTGCTTATCTTGTAAAACACTGGCATGAGAAATCCAGACTCACAGTCTGCCCAAATAAAAACTTGCATATGCTTTGAATGACTTTTTTTTTTTTTTAACCATGTTTGGTGTTGAGAGAGTTACTGGTAGCCCTAAATAAAAAGTAGCATGAACCACAAGCTACAAAATGAAGGTAACATGGCGGGAAAGAACTCGTGTCATTACTATACACTATTGCTACCCCCAACCCCCACTCAGAATAGCAGGAAGGGATGCTCCTGGAGAAGCCAGTAATTCCACCCCCACCATTTTAGGAGGCGATACCTCTAAACCATGCCAACGACCACAACAAAGGAACACATAGCAAGTCTTTTGATTTTTAAAGACTTTTGATAGAAGGAAATTCCAAAATTGGATCACAGGTTCTAATTCATTCACTTCGTTATGATGGTAATACATTTGTTTGATATATCAATCATTTCAATTAGTTTCTGTCCTCAAAGCTATCACCAGGGTCAGGGAGGCAGCACTGCTCACCTGGAGGACCAGGGATCCCTCCTGGGCCTGGATGTGCCCCCAGCAAACCTGAAAGAGATCATTTTGGTGAGTTAATATCTTATATGTGGTTAATCTCATTTATGCCAGGCAGCCCGGGTGGCTCAGCAGTTTAGCGCCGCCTTCAGCCCAGGGCCTGATCCTGGAGACCCAGGGATCGAGTCCCATGTCGGGCTCCCTGCATGGAGCCTGCTTCTCCCTCTGCCTGTGTCTCTGCCTCTCTCTCTGTCTCTCTGTCTCTCACAAATTAATAAATTAAATATTTAAAAATTTTTTCATTTATGCCACTTGGTCAGCTTCACTTTGGCAACAGAAGGTAATTTAATTACCTGCACATTCAGAGCACATTAGTTCTGTGGGAGAACAATCTCTGGAGCAGTGAAGGATTACAATGCCCCTAGCCATTCATGCAAAATAAAACCGGGGTGCTCCTGAGCTAATGAGCAAGTTATACCTGTTTCTCCCTTTTCTCCTGGGGGACCAGGGATTCCATCACGGCCCTGGTTGCCTCTCATGCCCATAGGTCCAGGAGATCCTAGGATTCCTGGAGGTCCTAAGAAAAGAAATGCTACATGTAAAATTCTGTGAAAGGTGCTCCTTTTTTAGAACTGTAGTTATGTGATGCTCAATTCACAGTGAAAACCACGTACAGATTAACACTATCACGAGGATTATCACTTGAGAATGTGTGGGTTGGCAGATCTTTGAGTTAGGTAGGTAGGTGTAAACACCTAACTTCACAGGTTTTGCATTTTTGTCTGGCTACCTAGGAGCTACCTTCCAAGGAGCAGCAGATAGGTAGGTACACAGAGATTCCAACCCCGGGAGAAAATGTGCCTCCCTCAGGATGGGGAAATAGACAAAGTACAAAAATGGAACCTGGAGGTCCTTTGACTCCTGGGGACCCAGGGAAGCCTTTGATGCCTTTTAACCCCAAATCTCCATCAGGGCCTGGCTTTCCTATAAAAGAAGAGAGAAGAGAAGGAAAGAACAGCAGGAGATGGGACGGTTACATCGATGGCTGAAGCAGTCAGTTCCTGAAGTTACCTGTGCTCACCCTGGCCCTCAGGCCTTTGTCCTGACTGCTGTTTCCCCAGAGAAACACAGCAGAGATGTGTCACATCACCTTCAAAGGTATGTGTGCACCAACCACATGGACCACTCAGTATCTGATGTTATTTCTTTAATTGGGAGTTAACAGCAAATCCCCTGAATCTTTCAGTACTTGAAAAGATCTTTTAAATAGTAACTTCAAGTAAGCTGCAACCCAGTAGCCTGGCAGTTGTTTTTAATAAAACAAAACAGAAACTTAAACTCAAATGATAACTAAGAAAGTAAGCCAACACTCGACCTGGAAACATGCCAGAAAAAAAAGAAACTGCAACACTCTTATGGATTGAATTGTGTTGCCCTCAAATTCATAGGTTGAAGTCCTAACCCCACTGCCTCAGAATATCACTGTATTTGGAGATAGGGTCTTTAAAAAAGCAATTACATTAGAATGAGGTCATTAGGGTGGGCCCTGATCCCATATGACTGGTGTCCTTACAAGGAGAATTGATGAGGACACAGACACAGAGAAGGAAGATCATGTGAAGACACAGCAAGAAGATACCCAACTACAAGCCCAGGAGAGAGGCCTCGGAAGAGACCAACCCTGCTGACACCCTGATCTCAGACTCCCAGCCTCCAGAACCGTGAGAACATAAATTTCTGTTTTTTAAGCCACCCAGTCTGTGTGTTGTTATGGAAGCCCTAGAAAACTAATACAAGCATCATGAGATTGGACAATAGAACAACAGTTTGTGTTTTTAGGTTGAATTCTTTGAAGCAGCATTTAAGCTTTGTTCAGAGGATCAACATGGGGCTTGAATCACCACCCTGCAATCAAGAGTTAGATGCTCTACTAATAGAGCCAGCCAAGCACATCTTCCACAGGATCAGGATTTTTAGATGTCAGTCCACCAAACTGGCTGATCAGTAAAATTAGGCTCCCCCTGATTATTGTTCCTTAGTATCTAAGGATTTGAAAACCAATGTTGAATAAAAGCAATTGTTGTACAAAAACCTAAATAGTTTCCTGTTTATGGAGCTGATTCTAGGGGGTAAGGGCTATGCTAAGTGTCATGCTTCTGGCTTTCAGAGTTATAAAGCCAATGCTCACCTGGGTGGCCAGGACTTCCGGGATGTCCAGGGGCTCCCTCAGTTCCAGCAGGCCCCGAATGGCCAGGGGTGCCAGGTAGCCCTCTTTCTCCTTTCCTTCCCATGGCACCTGGTAATCCTGGATCTCCCTTAAAGTCAGTCAAACACCTTTAAAATCCTCATATAATCAGGATATGTGATCAGAACTATGAACTCTGCTTGATTGCATCTAGTTAGTTACTTCGTTAGCAATGCATCTTAAATGTCTGCTATGTGCCAGCACCGCGACAGGTGCCAGGAACAGGATGGCTATTTGTGGGAACCAGTGCAAAATGCAAAGCCAGCATACTTAAATTGCAGGGAGAGTAATGACCAACTCCTCGGGGATCGAAACCTGAGGGATAAACTCATAAACTGATAGCTAGCTGTATGAGAGGCGTTCTGAGTTGTGGAAAGAGGATAAAAGACCCAAATAATTGCCTGAAAACACAGCAGTATTTTCAATGTTCTTTGCCCACACTGAATCCAGACACTTGCTGATACTTAGAGACTCACTCCACCACCGAAGTGTAACTACTTTAGTGGCCAGTATACCTTTAGTCCCGGTGGTCCTGGCCTTGTACCTGCTGAATAACCTGGCTCTCCCTTGTCTCCTTGGAGACCGTGAACACCTGGGAGGCCTGGTCTTCCAGTGACACCTGGTAGTCCCAAAGGTCCCCTGTGTCCTTTAAGACCTGAAAGTAGGGAAAGAGGTCAGGTAAAATAGGTAAACACAGGGATCTTGAAACATTCTACTCCTAACTTTTGCACAAATAACCCTTCTCCCAAGAAGTTGGCTTTTCAGAATCATTAAGGCATGAGGTAGTTATAATGGCTGATTTTTACACAATATGAATATTTGTTTTGTTCTCACTTGTGTTCTAATTGCACACAGTACATTTCATCTCAAAGTAATCTAGTTTTATACCAACTTTCTATTAATTCGGAAACCAAAATAACAAACAATACAGAAGACTTAGAATTGGGAGGCAGCATGAACTTTAGGCTCATAAAAGGATCTTAGACCTTACCTGGCATCCCCATGTTCCCCATGTTTCCTGGACTTCCACGTGGTCCTGCTTCTCCAGGATTCCCAATGCTGCCTGGATCTCCTCGGGGGCCTTGGGAACAAATAAGTAGAGTCACATGCTCTGCACAGTCCCTGGACATAGTAGATGTTCAATAAATATTTGTTGCTTGCATGAATGAATGAGTTCTGAGCAGCCAGACCAGCTGGTTTAAGTGCTTAGGTAGCTGCCTTTTTGCCATCAGACTGAGGAAGGGACTGAGGACCCAGAAGATGTAAAATCAGAGAAAGTTAGATTCTTGTCAACAGTCCTGGATTTCAAACATCAAAATCATCCTAGGTGCAATGCCCACAGAAGAGAAGGGCTCTTGCCACCACATGGCAATAGAGTTCCAAATGCAATCCTGAAATGCTATTGCCATGTAACATATTTTGTCATTGATGGGGTCATAGAGAATATGGGGCTACTTTAATTCAGTTTAAAGATCTTCTTTGCAAAATCAACAGCTTGCTTTAAAAAAGGAAGAGGCAAATCTGAAAACCTCTAAATCATTATCTGATTTCCTTCTATGATATGTGATCTTGTGATACACTACAGTATGTATATTTTATAATATATGCCAGCAATGCCAAAATAAACTTTGTAGTAGAAAGATGGAGGTTTGTGCAAGCTAATATTTTTTCAGTTAGTACAGGCTGACTATAAGCAGCTTCGTTTTGATTTAATTTCGAAGCAAATACCTGTTGGAGGACTATGGGAGCAAAATTCATATTCAACCCCATAGGTCATGAAACACATTTTTGTTATATTTAGATCTGGGAACACTTAAAGCCTGATATTTCTATAAGAGGATCAACTCTACCTGGTGGGCCTGGTGGTCCAGGTGGCCCTTCGAATCCTTTCAAACCTGGTAACCCTGGAATGCCTCTGTTTCCTTTTTCACCCGGCTTTCCTGCAAACCCTAAAGTTAAAAACCATGTATTAGAAACACAGGTTAGAATTTTTTTTAAAGATTTATTTATTTATTCATGAGAGACACACAGAGAGAGAGAGAGAGAGAGAGAGGCAGAGACACAGGCAGAGGGAGAACCAGGCTCCTCGCAGGGAGCCCAATGTGGGACTTGATCCTGGATCCCAGGATTATGCCCTGGGCCGAAGGCAGATGCTCAACTGCTGAGCCACCCAGACATCCCCACTGGTTAGAATTTTGATCTGAATCTTCTACATCCTGATTATACTTGATGAAATATTACTGTAATACAGCGTAACATTTATTAAGAGTGTGGCAAATGTAGGCTTTTTTCAAAATGAGGATGAAGTGAGAATACATGTCAAGCATTAGCACAGTGCTTGGTACAAGTTAGTTCTTAACTAACACTAATGATTATAATATTTATACTTTAAACATACATTTTAAGAATTAGTGGCCTAAATATAGTTTCTTGTAAAACTTTTTTTTCTTTTGGTAATGACAGAGGACCATTTGCTACACTATTCTGATCCAGACTGTCCTGTTCTCAAGTCCATTTATTACAATTATTATTTCTTAAGTAATTAGACCATGAAAAACATCATTTTCTTTTATTTATCTTATTGAATCTGCAGCCAATGTCAGTCTGTCCTTGAGCCTTTCCAAACTGGGTGTAAAGATGACAAAACTGGACTCTGTGAACTCAACGGACTAATCTAGAGTCACCATCAATCGGTGGTAATGCCAGGATGTGATCTAGCTCTGCGGGCTGGAAAGCTCATAAACTTCCCAAAACACCATCCTACTTTCCATAAAACATGATTTTGATCACAGTAGTCTCTGGCTTAAAAATATTCCTCGAATCTGTAATATCTACAAGGCAAATTGCAAACTCCCTCCACTGGCATTTGAAGCAAGCATTTACCAATCTGTCTATGGCCTGGCTTTGTGCCTTTTCTCAAGCAGATTTCTTTCTTTGGGCTGTGCTCCTGCTTACATCCTTATTCATTCACCTAAGGACCGGGTATCTAATGAATAGACAGGCCTTGTGCTGAGTACAGGGAAACATAAATTATGTTCCCTTTCTCCAAGTTTTTAGTGTTTAATTGGAGAATCAGCCAAGTAAATAAACAATTACCACTCAATGTGATAAGTTCTGTAATAGAGTTGGGCACAATATGCTACAGGGAAGAATTCTGCAAGAAGGGACTGTGTGTGTATGTCTTAAAGACTGAATAGGAGCTATATGGGTGGAAAAAGCATGAACAGGACCAGATGCCCAGGCAAGAAAATAGCATGTACAAAGGAATGGTGAGGAGCAGGTGGTTAGATCATTTTCTTTTGTAACATTTGTTTTTCCTACTTATGTCATTTATCACAATCTAAAACACACACACACACACACACACACACACAAAACGATGATATTTAGCACATTCATTTGCTTTGGGTTTGTAAGAGTTGCCACGACAAATCTGGTTTGGTGGTGTAGGGCTGGAGGGCTAAAATTGGTTTTTATATTTTTAATTTTTTAAAAGATTTTATTTATTTATTCATGAGAGACACAGAGAGAGGCAGAGGTATATGCAGAGGGAGAAGCCGGCTCTCCATGGGAGCCCAATAAGGGACTGGATTCCAGGACTCCAGGATCATGCCCTGAGCCAGAGACAGATGCTCAACTGCTAAGCCACACAGGCATCCCGGTTTTCATATTTTTTAAAGGTTGCAAATAGGCAAACACTGAAAAAGAGTATGCAATAGGGACCATATGCAGTCCAAAAAAACCCAGATACTTACTTCCTGGCCCAATACATAAAATGTCTGCAGATCCATTAATGTCTCTTCCCCCACTGAACTGTATGTTTCCCCATGACCAGAGTATTACAAGTACTTGGTTCACTTCTATGTCTTCAGCACATAATAGAATACCACTTGATAGGTACTAACAAGTATAATTGTTGAATGAATATCTGTCACATAGCTGGTGAGGCAGGCAAAGGGCAAGTGATAAAGAAACTTTGTATGCCAGTCGAAGTTTACTTTTACCATATTTGGCAAAATGGTGGTTTTGAGGCTTATAATTTAAAATGGACTAGTGACAATTTATTTTATTTTATTCATTTATTTTTAAAGATTTTACTTATTTATTTGAAAGAGAGAGAGGGAGTGCACACTCCAGAAAATAAGCAGGGGGAAGGGCAGCGGAAGAGGGAGAAGCAGACACCTGCTGAGCAGGGAGATGGACATGGGGCTGGATCCCAGGGCCCTAAGATCATGATCTGAGCTGAAAGCTGATGCTTACCTGACTGAGACACCCAGGTCCCCCAACTAGTGGCAATTTAAATACAGCAGACCCAAATGCAGAATTAATGTAGAAATAAAAAGTCATGCATTAAGGAGGCAACATATTATTGTTCAAGGCATAGAAAACCCAGTTCTAATCCAGGCT
Organism: Canis lupus dingo; assembly: GCF_003254725.2. Classification (NCBI taxonomy): domain Eukaryota; kingdom Metazoa; phylum Chordata; class Mammalia; order Carnivora; family Canidae; genus Canis; species Canis lupus. The sequence goes on along the minus strand of NC_064267.1, from coordinate 40,192,595 downwards.
TGGGCTACCAACTGGCTTTGTGATCATGGGCAGGGCATTAAACACCAACTCTCAGTGTCCTCCTTTGTCAACTACAGGAATTTTCTTTGAAAATTCTTAGTCTCAGAACCAGCTCTGATGTTCTGATTCCAAACAAAAGAAAGGGCATACCTTTGAGGCCTGGTTCTCCTTTGTCCCCCACTGAGCTGGTTATTTGACAAGGCCCCATAGGTCCTTTCTCTCCTTCTTCCCCCTTGGCTCCTGGGGGCCCTTTCTCACCCTTTGCACCTGGAATTCCAAAGCTACCTAAAAATAGAAGTAGCAACATCAGTTCCTTAATTCTTGAAGTAGTTCATAAGGGTCCAAAAGCTAATGGTGATCCCATAAAATAAAACAAAATAAGACAGATATAACAGCCAGCCACATGAAGATAGTGGCATAAGATGGTAGGGAAAAAATTTATTTCCATTCAAATGGAAAAAGGAATACAGAATACAGAAAAATCAGATACACAGTTCTTTCAGGGAAATTACTTTTCCCTCAAGGGATAAAATATATTTATTCTGCTGCTAAATAAGTGAACATCGCTCATGCCTTCTGATCCTGGGAAATAGTGCCCCACTTACCCCTCTGTCCTGGGGTGCCTGGGATCCCGGGAGGCCCAGGAGGGCCAGTGTTTCCTGGATAGCCCATCATCCCCATCATTCCTTTTTCACCTGTAGAAACAAGTTAACACAGAGTAGGTCAGGTTGTACAGAATGAGAGAAGTGAAATATTCCATAAAATAAAATAAGTTATACTTCTAAGGAGGGTTGAAGGAATGGTTTCTATAAGTACAAAAATAACCATATTTGTCTGGGAGATAGGTTAGTTCACAGTCTTTATTATCCTATGTATGTGGAGGTCACTGATAGCAAGTCACATTTGCAGATGGAAGCAGAACATGTTGAGGTTCTGGAGCATTCCCTCCTCCCAATCCTTGACCAATGGCTTTCTTTTATAGTCCTTTATTTTATTTTCCACAAGCAGTCAATCATTGAACTTGGCTTTTAAATGCATTTGTTATTGTCTCCCCCACTGTCAGAGGTGGTCTTGCCTGCTGATGTGTCTCTAGGGCCTAGAACAGTGCTGACATGTGGAAGAAGTTTAATTATAAGAATTATTTGCAGATTAAGTTGTTTTTCTCTGGAGGAGAGAGATCAGTGAAGTCCTTATGCCATGAGGAGATTATTTTGAATATTGTTCCCAAACATCTCAACTATAAAAATAGTGATAGAAGTAAAAAGAATGATAAGGGAATATTATGAACAACTATAGGCCAGAAAATCAGATGACTTAGTCAAAATGCACAGATTCCTAGAGTGGCACAGATTATCAAAACTGACTCAAGGAGAAATAGAAAATCTGAGTAGTCCTATAACACAAAATTGAATTAATGATGTAAAGACTTCCCACAAGGAAAAGCCCAGACTCAGATGACTTCACTGGTGAATTCAACCAAATGCTTAAAGAATATCAATTCTTCACTAACTCTTCTAGAAAATACAAAAGAAGGGAATATTTTCTATTTTGTTCTATAAAGCCAGCATTACCTTGATTCCAAAACCAGACAAAGATATCACAAGAAAAGGACAGACTAGTATCCTTTACAAATGTAGATGCAAAAATTCTCAAGAAAATACCAGCAAATATCCTTTAGTACTAACATATAGAAAGAGTTGCATAGCCAAAGTTGCCATACCTGGGTAATTGTGAAATGTGATCATCCCACCACCACCACTGCCCTGCTCCCTGACTCCCTCCAAATAATTCAGTAGGAAACACTTATACTAACTGAAAGAGGAATGTAGAGTCAAAATTCTAGGCCTAATTTCAACTTATAGAGTCACCTTAAAAGAAAATGTGGAAGAAAATGGAAGAAGAAAAATAAAAGCACAGAAAACGATACCTGGTAGTCCTAAAAATCCCGGATTTCCTGGATATCCTTTTTGGCCAGGTGGTCCTATCTCACCTCGATGACCTGGCATTCCTGGTGGTCCAGGTTCTCCAGGAAAGCCTGATCTATCCAAGCCTGGAATACCTGGGTCTCCTTTTGGCCCTGTTTCACCTCTTCTGCCTATATATGAATAAATGAACAAGTGAATGAATGAACACATAACTGCCTTCCCCATCAACTCCAGAAATATATTTTTTATGGTTATAAATATTTAGTTGTGTGATTATGGGCAAACCACACACTTATCTGAATGATGGACTGATTTATTTATGTCCCCTTCTGTACAATTTCTAAGACTCCTTCTGACTTTAATATTCTATTTCAGTGATTCATGTGGTAATGAAAGCATAGAATTTATATCTATTTTCTAGTCCTGCAGACACATCCTGGGACTTTATGACTATAGCTCAGTCTTTAACCTGCAAAATATGTATATAACCACTCAGGTGGGGAGGCAAGCCATCAGATACTTCTGGAAACAATAATAGCACTACTACAACCATTAATGTCTTGGCCAGAAATTGGTTTGTGAACATAAAAGCAATGTGATACTCCATAGGCATTAGCTGAGTTCTAAAAAATTTTTTTCAGTTCACAGATCTGACTGAGAAGATCCAAGAAAATAGAGTCAATTTTACATAATCTGGACCACCTAGCCTGCATAATTTAGAGTTATTTCACACCCTTATTTTATGTTGCTTGGGAAGCAATTAACTACATATCTATTTACCACTTTGTATACTTATGGAGGTAAAGATAAAACTTTTTCTGAGAGTATATAAATATATATGTAAATATAAGTTTATATGTATCTTCAGTGTTCATATGGTCTTGCATAAAAGACCAAACCAATTTTACTATATTAATTTCAGGTCTCTTACTCTATGGGTGGTACTCACTGCAACAAATCCATGACTAGGTTTAGATTGCTAAAATAACATTTCCTACTGAACAGTGATCAGGACTTGTTGTTGGACAGTTCTCATGTTAAGCAGCAAAGCACAGAGCAGGAGTCTCATGTCACCTGCTCAGCTAATGGCTGGTTTCAAGGCCCTCCTCTTACCTGGTTGCCCTTCCAATCCATTTAATCCTGGAAGTCCGTGGGCTCCTCTGGGACCCTCTGTGCAACTTCCTGGGGGTCCTTTTTCTCCAGGTGGTCCAGGCTTCCCTGGATCCCCTGTAAAATAGAGTCCAGTAATATATTCAGGTACCAAAACCCAAGGTCATCATAAAGCTGTCACAATCATTCTCCTGTAACCCCCCCAGATTGAACCTATATTTAATACCACTGATATGCCTTTTATAAAGGACACTCATAAGGACAGAAGGAAGGAAGGAGAAAGGAAAGAGAAAACAAAGGTAGGGCAGCAATGGAAAAATAATTAGGCTCTTCATATTCTATTTGTTAAACTAGAAGTCTGAGAAGAATTCTTCTTCCTAGAACACCTTCAACTTGCTGCATTTTAGCAGAGCTCACCGTGGAGAAAAGTAATCACACTTGCTATTGTACCTGGTGGTCCATCAAGCCCTCCAGTTCCTGGAATTCCAGGGAGACCTGGAAGTCCAGGGAGTCCAATTTCTCCATTTTCCCCAGAATTGCCTCTTTCTCCTGGAAAACCTGGTATTCCTGGTTCTCCAGGTATGGCTAGTCCTGGTTCTCCCTGTTGCACAGAAATCATGTTAGTTGCACTATATAACACTTCCAAATCTTTTTTGGCTATTAACTGGCCTTTAGGGCTATTAAGTAGAAAATAATCCCTTTTGCGCAGTTACCACCATTATACCATCCTTTCCTTTTTCAGCTCTAGTTGCTGAGTTTCCTATAAAATTATCCTTGACTAGTCTTGAGGCTATGTAAATTGCACTTTTTAAGAAAACTGAAAGTGTTCTAAACAGTCTAGATGTTTCTACTTTTGACAGCTTTTCTCATAGTTATCCACATGTTTTTAGAGCCCTTCCATTTTAAATACTCTGAATGTTTCTGAAGATTAAGGAGGAAACTAGGGAAGCAAACTTGTCTTCTAATACCTTCTCTTTTCCTTTCTTAAAGGTAGGGATGGTTCAGAGAAATGTTAAAAAGTATTTAATGTCTTTATTATCTGCCAATATATAGATAACTTCTACACCCAGAGTCTCCTAACTGGCTTACTGTGATTGCCACCCTCCCTCTACCCCCTTTATCCCCACACATCCATCTAAGTTTTAATTCTTGAAGACCTTGGCTCCTGGGAGACCTGGTTCTCCAGGTGACCCGGGCTTCCCCATTTCTCCTGGACAACCCGGTGCTCCTTTTGCTCCTGGAAAACCTTGGTCTCCTACAGAGAAAACACAACAATAATTGCAGAAGTAGGCTTAGTAAAACATTTAGAGCAGTATCTCTGTTATTTTATCTAGTGTTTTTATGAGACAAGTTGCTAGAGATGTTTTTATGAAAGTCTGAATTATGAAAAAGTCAACTGCTACATTAGCAATTAAAAAAAATCCCATTCCAAATCAGATCCTCAATTTAAAAAATGTCTTTCTCCATTTTATTGTTTAGCATGGCTACAATTTTGATGTGGCAATTCTTTAAACCACTGATCCTGGTTGACCATTTGGCTGACTTCCTCTTTTGGAGTATATTTTACATTACAGTGTATAGCCAAATAAATTTTTGAATGTGCATAAATCCATCCAAGCACGACCCAGATGAGGATATAAAGCATAGTCTGGTATCCTAGGCCTAGGTAGCCTTCCTTTCTAAACATGGGTTGCTCAACAGAATTAATTCCTAATGCCATTGAACATAATGAATTAACTTCTTTCTTATATATTTGTAATAAGAGAATTGAGAGAGGAGTCACACATATCGTTTGTTCTGTTCCAGTGGTTCACAAGAGGAAACCCTGGTGGAGCAGGGCTTCATTCAGAGAGTTCTTTTGTGCTGCTAATTTGACAGATTTTTAATTCACCATTAGTTGATGGGATTATTAGGTTCAACCAGGAAATCTCAGTCTATGTTTTTCAAGCATTTCTTAAGCTACTTCTGGTCCTCATGGTCTCTTTCCAGAAGGTGAATCCATAGGGTTACAAGCAAGGACGCATTCTTAATAAGTCCAAGAAGGAGTAGGCAAAAATATGGGCCAGGCTGCATTACTTCAGAGATCATTGGGAAGACATCTGAGAAATTGGAGTCTAAGACATTCTTGAGATGATTACATTTTCCATTTCAAATATTCATAAGCTGAGATCAATATTCCTGTATTTGTGCAGAACTAATGCATGATAAGCACTGATGACATATTAACCTAGGAGATCAAATGCCAAAAAATGGATTATCTTTTGACAGACACTTTAAGTAATATTGAAACTAATATTAAAGGATTATAAAATCTGAAAATCTATGCAACAAGCCAGGGACTGAAATGGCTCATATCTCATCCTGAACAAGACTTTGATGTATTGGTTAGGTTATTGTTTGAGTTCTCAGCATCTGGATTTCTTGGAGTGTCTTCCCTTTGATGGGAAATAGCATTTGTTCCCAAAAGAAAATAACTTCTGTAATTTATAAGGGAGTGTATGGGAAAACCAGTTACTTGTGATTCCATAGTTCTTTTTTTAATTACTAAAGAAATGTATAAAGTGAAAAAAATGTATAAATGTAAAAATGTGCATTTATCAAGAAGTAAAGAAAAAAATTCCTCATAATTCCACACTTAAAAAGAATCACTGCTACCATTTTGATGAATTTCTTTCCAGATTTTTTCTATGTATTTTAAAAAATTTGATTGAGATGAAATGTGTAAACCTATGTGAGTTCTACCTTTTTGCCTAACATCATTGTAAGACTTTTCTTTTCCCATTTAAGATGGGTGAAAAACATTATTTTAGATGTCACATTATGGATCTTTTCTGTTATTCATGACATGTATTTATATTTTCTAAATATCCATAATAAATGTTATATTTTAAATTTTGTAAATTTACCCTTAGGTCCAGGGGGCCCAGGGAAGCCAATTCCTGGAATTCCTGGTTCACCATCAGGCCCAGGAAGACCCGGATCACCACATTTTCCTATGGATCCAGGGATACCTTAAAACATACAAACATTCGCATAAGAAACTTCCCTTCATCTTGTCCTGAAACACAAAAAGTCTAAGTTTCTGTGTCATTCTAGTCCTTTTTGGAAATTAGGAAATAATTTCACATAACCTCAACTGCAACTCTTCCTTTCTATTCTTATACATTGCTCTAATCATTAGGAGCTGCAAATAATGTTTAAGATAGAATTTAGTTCCTAAAAAGAAATATTCTAGACAATGTGAACTACATAAGTCTCCCTCTATGCATGCAAAAATAAGTTTCAGATCATACTGGCCAAGAAATTACATCATCAAATGAAGAAGCTGCAGGAACTATCCTGATGAACCACCAGCAAACATCACTTACTTTCCACCACCCAACTCCCCCACAAAATCCACAGAGATTTTTCTGCTCTCAACTTCCTTTTCTGTAATTATATTGATTCTTTTTTCTTTTTTGGAATCAGAAGGCACCAATGGGAATAATTTGGATAATCTCAAAGATCAATGACAAGTCCCCTGCCTGTGGACTCGTTATCTAACAAAACTTGAGCCTTTACTCTCTTTTGGAACCAATAAATATTTTCTTTCCTTACAAAGGGGATGACATTTTTCAAGGACAGTAGGCTATCATTTGATGCCATGCACCAGACTTGGCAGAGGGGATACTCACCAGGTGGACCTCGGGGGCCAGCATAACCAGGGGGCCCTGGAGGTCCTGGGGGCCCTGGGACTGGTGTCGAAATACCGAATTCTCCCTTAGGACCTTAAGAAAGTTTGTGATCATAAGATTGGTGTGCATATTGAAGATTTTTTTTTGGCTCAGAGGAATAAGTGTGATTATAAGGGGTTTATAAATATATCCCAAGGAATAGAAAAAATAGTCTTCAAAACTGGCTTAAAAGATGACCAATCCACTGAAACTTTCTTATTCAATTGAAGAATATTTATAAGCATTGTCTATTGCCTAAGCTTAGTTTTAATTAATGGCCCAACTCAATGCTCGTCTATTGAAAGAGAGCCTATTCTAAAAAAAAAGAATCGATAATACTGAATTCAGCTTAAAACTCGGTGAATATCTATTTGGTAGGATATATATTTATTGGGCTACTAGTTTGCATGGGAAGGAAGCATGGTATGCTGAACAAAACGAAATGTGGCCTGGGCATATATCTTAACCTCTCTGATAAGTTCTTCATGTGTCACTGGGGGAGTAATGCCTACAGAGCCCATAAAGATTCAAAATAAGGTGGCTTACATTAAACACATGTTAGTGATTTGTGTTATCCATATATTTATAGAAAAATAAGCTTACAGTAGTGTGATGGAAAAAGCTTGATGATAATATATTTTACGACAGCAGAGTCCTTCACATGCAGAAAGAACAGAAGAGGATTTGAAGATGGGTTAAAAGAACGTTTTCTGTAAAGGGCAAGATAGTAAATAATCTGGGCTTTCCAGTCCAGATGGTCTCTATGCCACTACTCAACGCTGCCATTGTAGCGTGGGAACAGCCAGAAACAATATGTAAATGAATGAGTGTGGCTGTGTGCCAGTTAAACGTATTTATGGACACTGAAACTTGAATTTCATATAATTTTCATGTGCCATAAAGGATTATTTAAAAGGTTTTTTTTATCCACCAATCATTTAAAAATTTAAAAAATCATTTTTAGCTTGTAGGTCATGCATAAATATGTGGTAGGCTAGATTTAGACTATGGGCTGCCATGGTTTGCCAATCGCTGGATTAGAAGAGCAGCCTCAAAAGCAAGATGCAAAAAAGAATAAACCATAAATATATATATGTATGTATATATATAATCACAAAAGAAGCTTTATGTACATGTGTGGGCAGAAACGCATGCATACAATTTAAAATATATATAAATACCTGAGGGAGGTACCTACCAATTTTTTACTGATGAGGGATACTATAAAAGGGTTTGGAGGCTATTAGTTTATTGGGTCTAACCCTTTAAAGTGATGTTAGAAGCAAACAATGATATGGTGGCATTATTTGTGAAAACTATCAACAACATGCAATTCTCATCCACAGATAAACACTGACGATCCGATCCCTCCTGGATCTACCAACCATGTTCAGTACACGTGGATCCCAAAAGTTGCTGGGACTTTAGAACTATTTATCACAAAACTTTTCTTCATTTATCTTAGCTATTTTGAAGTTTTATTTACAAACCATCTATTGAATTATGGGTCAGAAAGAACACATTTGCAATAACATCAGTGGGCCCTTGAGACTTAGAAGAGGCTTCTCAGTATCAGTTTCATAGGTTTCTATCACCCCTTTGTTTATCACAATGGAAATCCACTCATTATTCTATATATTTCTTTTCTTTTTTTTTTTTTTAAGGAATCTCTACACCCCACATGGGGCCCAAACTCATAATTCCAAGATCAAGAGTCGCAGGTTCCACCTATGTAGGAAGCCAGCCAGGTACTCCTCATCCCATACATTTCTATTAGTAAATGGAGACTGACTATTTCTTAGGAAATTTCAGCTGGAACTGCTCAGTAAAGGGAAAGTAAATGTTCTCTAACATATCCTACATATTCTCTCCCAGCGTCTATGAGCTAACATATTCTACTTATTGGAAGCAGATAGATATACATTCATTCATCTTGGGGGAGCTTCACTTGCTCTAGGAACCATGACCCCACTCCACAGGAAAACAGGACTGGAAAGAAAACTAACCAACCGGCTTCTCCAGGTGGTCCAGGGGCTCCAGGAACTCCTTGGGTGCCCTTTGGACCAGGCTCTCCCTGTGGTCCATAGTTTGGTGGTCCAGGTGGTCCTGCAGGTCCTGGGGACCCTGGGATCCCAGGATCCCCTGGAGGACCCTGGTCCCCCTTCTCACCACTCAGGGCCTGTGACAATAGGAATATGTTTGGATAGTGCTTCATTCCAATATCCCCTTACACGGGTTAATCTTACCATAAATAGGACTGCCAGATAAGCAGCCAATGAGAAAGTCTTGAATTACAAAGCAGTTGGCATTTGAAGGGAATTATTACTAAAATCAGAGCACTGTCTGGTTTCTGCTGTTTTGTGGCCTTCAGAGTACAACAACATTTCATTAACTTGGAAGTCCCTTGGGTCCTGCTGGAGGTGTCCTCCAGCGGGATGTCACACATAGAGAATAGCTCCTAAAACTTTGTTCACATTGGCCAACAGTTCAAATAGCTTCAGAGCTGGCAGTCTTGGGAATAGCACATTTCTAAAATAAAACCAGCACAGCAAACCTTTGATCTTTACTGGGTATTTTCGTTACAAAGGAGATACAGATAGACTGCATTCCTTTTTTTTTCTTATAAAATATCTTTTTGTAATTGCATAGGCTGTAACTTTGGAAATAGCTTGTCTATTTTAAATGAGTCAAATGAGACAGAATAACAGAGCTCCCCTTCTCCCGCATACAGCCCCAAATAATAAATTTGACTGGATTTTTCATTGTTCAGTATCATTGGGTGACCAAGTGTTGGATGTTTTTCCCCCTTCTTCTATAATGACAGGGCATAAGACTCAACATATCACCTCCTTGATTTTTTTCTTTGCTTTACTTTTACTGAAACTTATAAGGAAATTAGTGAGATGCAAAAGGAAGCATCATGTGAACTGTCATAATACTAGACCAAAGAACTCTAGACTCTGTCCCTCTATAAGCATCACTGCCATCCCAGGGACAGCCTGGCCATTTGTCAAGGGAGAGTCTGAGAAACACCAAACCTGCCAGCTGCTTTCAGCCAGAAGGTGTTTTGTCATCAAGAAGGCATCGGGAAGACTGTATACCACGTCTACATCTTTGGGAGCCACACTTTATATTCTGATACTAAAGCGTCTGTAAACAAATCTTTACATTTATTTGCCAAGTTTTCCTGTTCAAGGTGGGATCCTCTTAATTTGATAACACTGATAAACCCTAGAAGAAACTGGTATTTCCTGGAACAGGCTGGGCAGCATGGCTGGCAAACTTCTCACAAATACACAGAGGTGCTTAGCTTCTGACCCCAAGACGTTTTGAAAGAGATAAGGAGATCCCAGTAGGAATCTCCCAAGTGAACATGTGAGATGTTCTATTCCTATCCTAGGAAAAGACAGAAATGATGGAAGCCTAAATATTTTAAATGACGAAACATTTGATCTGTGTATCTGATGACCCTACTCCTAAATATTCTGTTCTTGAAGCATTTATTTTTGCTTAAAAGAATGAACGCAGTCCTCAAAACCTTGACTAAGACTTTCCACCATTAATCATTTTCTGAATGTGTCTATAACCTCACTGGATACAAATGTGGAACTTGTGTAAGAGACAAGGTCATTCTCCACTCAGGATTTTATTTGGGCTAAAAGCACTACTGAGTGCTACCTATGTGTCAAGATATGATATATGTTTGCTGGGGTCCTTGCTACATCTCTGAAGGCACCCCATTGTGCAGTTGGAGGGGTCCACCAGGATGAGTGGCCAACCACTTTCTGATCGCAAACCACCCAGTGTTGTCACTTTGGAGCATCCTAATGGCAGGGAAGGTAATTTGAAAAAAGTACTGGATACCAACCGGTTCACCTTTGGGTCCTGGTGGTCCTTTAATTCCAGGAGTTCCAGGAATTCCATCCAAGCCCTTTCTTCCAGGATGGCCTCTGAGCCCGGGGTCCCCTGGAGCACCCACCTGTCCCTCAGGCTCAGATGTTTCTCCTTTTTCTCCTTTAAGTCCTGGAGCACCCGGAGCACCCGGGAATCCCTAGGGCGGTACAGAAACAAGGCTGCACTGCATTTGGGTGCAGCTGTTCTTGTGCTAATCTTAAAAAGAAAATGTCAACCAGAATTTTTCAAATTTAATGAATGTGGAATTTTTTTCTTTAGGCACTTCCTTTGGCCTACGAGTCTGATTTCAAGCTTTTTGGTTTTCTTTTCTATTTGCTGCCAAAACTGGAAAAGAATATAGCTAGATAGCACAATTCAATGCAACACATGCAATAGCATTATGATTCAATAATACAAATGATGCAATTATGATAATATCACATCATCACAAGATTACGTTAGGATGTTGGTAAATTTTAACATGCATCTATAAATAATTTGATATAAATGTGTTTATTTTTATATAACTTTCTGAGTCACTCTGATAACATTTTAATTTCTAAAAGTCTTTGAGCTTAATTTACATATCCTAAGCTATATCTTTATATGAATACAATTCAATGATTTTTAGTAAATTTGTTTTTTTTTATTTTTAGTAAATTTGTACATTTATGACATTATCACCACAATCTGGTGTTAAAAACATTTCCATCCCTCCCCTAAATTCCTTTAAATCCATTTGCAGTCAATCTCTGTTTCCAACTCTAGTCCCAGGCAACCACAGGCCCACCTTCTATCTCTGATACCATTTTAAATGATTATAATTCATTGCTTCATTCACTTATTCATTCACACATCATTCATTTATTCATTTAATCAAGTATCTATTAAGTGCTCTAATGTTAAGTACTCTTTGCAGGGCACCAAATTGACAACCTATGTGTGGTGCCAACTGTATTTCCAGAGTGTGCTACTTCCCAAATTGCCACTAAAGCTTCCAAACCATGAAATCTTACTGGAAATCCTGGAAGACCCGCACTTCCTGGGGACCCTGGGCTTCCTTTAATGCCAGCTGCCCCTTGTCCTCCTGCAAAGCAGTGAATTATTAAATATCCATTGAATGCCAACTCTGAGTAGTCAGGGTAATGCAGTATATGAAGGAAATAGGGTGTTTTCTTCTGAGGAAAGAAAATTTCTATCTTAAAACACAGAGTGCAGGGAGGGAACGGGAGTACATTAGTAGAATAGAGATGATGTAAAGGAAAACAAAACAATTAGAATTTAAAAATTTTTACCTTCCTAAAATTCTTGTCTTTATAGTTTTAAGGAGATACATTTATTTGTATTAATCATAAAAGTAACATCTGCTCATTGTAAAAAAAATAGATTCGGAAAGAAGAGAATAAAAAATCACCCATAAATCCACCACCAGAGGACAATATTCACTAACATTTTCATGTATGTTACTCATAAAATTGTATATCCATAATGCACTGGACATATACATAGTAGTTTTGAATCATATGTCAATAAATATACATATGTCAATAAATACAGTTATATCTTCACTTAAGTGGTTGCATTGTAACCTTTCGTGTAGATCAACCAACATTTATTCAGCTAACTGCTGTAGTTCCACTTAGCTGTAGTAAACGATGCCATGATAAATATCTCTAGATATTTAGTGCTTCAAACTTCTCCAATAATTTAAATAAATTCCTGAAAGTGTAGTGCGAGACCAAATGGACGCAAACTTTTCCAAGGCTTTGGATATCTGTTGCTAAATTGCATTTTACTGTACAATTTTACACTTCCTATATGTATTTAAATATCTCTGTAAAGATGATCCCTTTAGAGAGTCTTTTGGATGGATCTCAAGCCCATGTGTCAACAAATGCATATTCAGATTTTATATTTTGCAAGATTTGAATCAGGATACATTTTTTGATAGTCATCCAAATGGTTTTCCCGTTTATATATCTTCTTTGAGCTATACCTATAGTATGCCAAATGTAGAGAAACCAAGGAAAATACAACACTGCTAGTTGCTCGGTAACAGTGGCCTGCCCACTTACATTCTACCCTTGGGCTAGAGGTCACTCAAGGGGAATGTAGGACTATAATGATTGCTTTCCTTCTATTCTTTCCCTCCCTCCCTCCCTCCCTCTCTCTCTCTCCCCAACTCCTTCCGTTCCTTTTAGTTTTTGTTTCCATAGAACATTTCACCCAGAGTCTTAGGCACTGAATAGGAGCTGCATGAGGAATAATCTGCCTCCCACCCCAGCCCTTTGCCCCCTCATTCCCTTGCCATCCTTCCCTCTCAGGCCTGTCTCAGAGATGACAGAGGAACTAAGGCACTTATAAATGGAGTAGGAAGGCTTTGTGGGTGACAAGGACTCTGGCTGAATGCACGTCCTTTATCAGCTGGCCACGGTATCACATTTAGCATTTCTCCTTTGGACTGACACCCAGCCCCCTTGAAGACCCCACGCCAATGCCAATGCCAATGCCAACGCCAATGTCTACCAGGTGGTGGTAACATACAAATATCCCCTTATCTGTGTTGCCAGGTAGACCTCTGGATTAACTTGCCTCAAAGGGAAGCTCCTGGCACAACAATTAAAGGATGCCAGTGTAGAGAGCAAGAGTGGGGCTCTGGAGGAGGGGGTCTGGATTTGAGTCCAGGCTTGACCACTTATGAGCTCTGCCACCATATGTATATGCTTCCCATCTGTCAAATGGGGTTACTGATAGCACCGACCTCTAGGACTGATGTCAGGAATAAGGCACAGAGATACACACGACATCCAGAACAGTGCTGAGCACCCAAGTGCTCTGTGACTTGAGCTCTTGTTGCTTAGTGATAGACAATTTGATGACAATGTGGGCAGATCATGGTGGTCATGGCAAAGCCAGGACTGCATGTGACATAGCATGAGAGGCCCTGAGTAGCCAGGGCAGTGGCACGAGGGACAGAGGAATCTAACTGAGACTTCCTCTACCTCAAGGTTTTGCCCAGGATCAGTTCTGTGGCTGAGGAAGGGGGTGCCAGGGCAGCAGAGACAGTGGCAGCCTGGAGCAATCATATGGAGTGGAGGGTCTGGTCTGGCAGAGGGGTTGACAAAAGAAGTGACACAGGCTCTAGTCAGCTCTCAGAATTTTGGCCTCTGAGATGGTTTTTACCTTCAAAAATAGAGTTAGTAGCTAATACTGAAAAGTGTATGATTTCAGATAAAAATCTTCCTTTCTTTTCATGAAAAATGGAAAGATTTATCAATGCAGGGCTTAAAATGCCGCAAAGTAACAACAGATCTGAGCTGGTGTGGGATGGTCCCCTCCATTGTGCCTTCCAGCTCACCACAGTCCTCACCACTCTATTGCCCCCACTGGTGTGCGGATTTATTGCATTTGTATCTTTCTAAAGAATGACATAGTGCATATGCCTTCGGCTGTACCGAAAGTGGAGGCCTTAAAAAAAAGACTGAGGAGAGTTGTGTCTTTTAAGAAAAAAAAAATGAAAGAGAGCTATTTCCTCATGGAAGAAAAAATGTGTATGTGGGATGCCTGCCTCACTTCTCCTAGCTCCTACCCCCATAGGAACCCCAGTCTACAGTTCGTGGATAACCCAATGGTTTGCTAGAATTCAGCAACTAAAATGGAACAAGGGGACATGCCAGTTTTTGTGTTTTGGCTTACTTTATGTTAACAGAATATGCTTTTGAAAATCTCCCTCTAAGTTCTTACAAACCACATCATGACATCCAGACGTCTGGTACCTTTTTTTCACCACCCAGTGAGCTCACCCTTTTGTACTTGCAAATACCCTTGCCCGCAAAATGTCTGTACCTGGGATTCCTTTTATGCCATCCAACCCTGGCAGTCCTGGGAGACCTGGACGCCCTGGGATATAAGCACACTGTACGCACAAGAGGCCTGGTTCCCCTGCAATCAGAGCATGCTTACGTTACTCATAAACCCACATCGAGTCTGCAGAAAGTACAGATGATTTCCAAACCAATCATTTACTACATTAAAAATTTTGGGGAGGTTAATGAAAATCATCAAGGATATTGTGCATATTAGTTAAAAAATCACTCATCTAGGGGCGCCTGGGTGGCTCAGTTGCTTATGTGTCTGCCTTTGGCTCAGATCATGGGTCCTGGGATCGAGGCCGGCATCGGGCTCCCTGCTCAGCAGGAAGTCTGCTTCTCCCAGTCCCTCTGCCCCTCCCCCTTGCTCATGCTCATGCTCTCACTCTCTCAAAATAAATAAATAAATAAATAAAATCTTTAAAAAATTATTCACGTGTTGCATCAGTTTTTTTTATCTATTTGACCTTTTTAATATTCTTAGAGGAAATCTGAATCAAGAATAAAATATTTATTTTTTCAGTACCTCTCTCCTTTGGTGCAGGATAAAACTCATATTCTAGGCATATCCAACAATTTATTGCCTGGGTGCTAAATATATGATTGCTTCACAGATAAATGAATACTTTTAGGTAATTCTTTTGGAAAGCAAGCCATCCGTGGCTGTCTATAGTTTGGGATCATTGTTTTGAAGGGGAAAAATCAGTGATAGTAATGATGATGAGAATGATTTGCTTTCATAGAGCAACACCAATGATTGAACCAACCTTTGGGCCCCTCGACTCCTGGGATGCCTGGAAACCCAACATGGCCGGGGAGTCCACCAACCCCAGGTGGACCTTTGCGAAACACGATGTCACCTGCAAAATGACAACACCGAAGCTATTTTTAAAATTTTTATGTGTTTTTTATTCAATTACCAAGTAGTTTCAGTAAGATGTATTATTTTATATGCATTTCCCCCATGTTTGTTTTGGAGGCTGAGTCTTTTGATGGTGGCCTGCAATTGAAGGCTGAAGCATGTTGACCAGCTTTTCCTTTCTCATTTATGCACATGTGATATTTTTTGATGATGCAGTGATTCTTTAAAAGTTTGTTATCTGGTTAGTTCTTATCACAAAATCAACCCATGTTATTTTATTCAATTATTTCCAATTCTTCCAAGACTACCCTTTTAGCATTTTTAGGGAAAGGATCAAATCTCATTCCTCTGTGTATCTTGGGTATATTGAATCTCCCTGATATATTGTAGATGCTTAATACCTACTGAGGGAGAAAGTTCTGATGGAGTGTTGATCTGTTTTCTCTGCATCGCTTGTTCACATCAATGGAATTTGTCATTCTTAAAGGAGTCTTTAAGAAAGCTCTCCCTGGCCTTCCACATATATTTGCTACTATATAATGTTTCAATGAACAGTTAATGCTCTTAAGCTCTTGAGTTCTAAGACCAAATTTTTGGTCTTGCCATTGCATATCTGGGTAGAAGGCAATGCTGAGGAAACTAAATATTTGAAAATAATACCTATAGCTGCCCCAGATTTCAGAGCAACATGGTATCAGTGGAAACATTTAATTGAGATGGAATGGGGTGTGGATAACATTTGCTTGACTCTGAAAGGAATGCTCATTTTGTGATCCAGTTTTCTGTGTCTTTAAGATGACTGGATAATTATCTTTAAACAGTAAAACCTAATGGCAGTTTTATACTTGATGTAGGCCTATATGTATACTTACACATTTATAGATTTGTATTTACTTGCATATTTTCATACTCATTTCATGCTTAATTCAACAAATATTTGAGTACCTACAATGTTCCAGCGCCTATGCTACATGCCGAGCTTTAAACAGCAACAAGACACAGTCTCTGACCTCAAAGAGCTTTGAGTCTTCATAGGGGAAACTAACCAAGATAGGCAATGGGAAAAGCTCTACTATTGGGATAAGCATGAGTGTTTCAGGATGTGGGCTCGGTGAAAACTTCCTGCAGGACATGAGCTTGAACTTGCAACTGGATGGACAGACAGGTGATGCTCAGATAAGAGAAGCTAGGAAACCAGGGCCATCTCTGAGCGGGGAGGATGCATGGTTTCCTGGGGAGGGAGGTGTGTTACTGCTGGCACCCAGGGTCCAGAGCCCGACGACAGCACTTATTACCTACAAGAGCTGTGCACACCAGGCTCCTTGTCAATAAAATGAGCATGCTAAGCCTACATCTTGAAAAAGACTCAGAGCACTAGAATTTGTTAAAATCCCTGACACAGGGCAGCCTGGGTGGCTCAGTGGTTTAGCGCCACCATCAGCGGGGGGGCGTGATCCTGAGGACCCAGGATCGAGTCCCACGTCAGGCTCCCTGCATGGAGCCTGCTTCTCCCTCCGCCTGTGTCTCTGCCTCTGTGTGTGTGTGTGTGTGTGTCTCATGAATAAATACATTTTTAAAAAACCTTTAAAAAAATCCCTGACACTGAAAAATTTCAGTTTAATTTAGTTTTGCTTTGTTTTTCACATAGGTTCACACCATAGCTTGGCAGCTTTTGTTCTCGGACATTTTATTGTTTTATTAATGGGATAATTTCTCAAGCAGCTGTTGGCCTAAAGAGAAACTTTTATTTTTTTCCCCAAATATTGCTCAAATAGCCAGACATTTAACTGAATTATCTTATTAAGAAGAAGAGTTTTCCAGATCATTCTTTCAGATTTTCCAGGTTTATAATCACACTGTCTATAAATAATAAATCCTTCCTTTCTTTAAAACAAAATCTCAGACACACAGAACATTTTTAAGGCTGTTAGGAGGACTGAGTATAAAACACAAGACCTCCTGGGCACTTTCCAGAAGAGCCATTTAAGATCCAAAGAGTGTCCCATATGGTCTGAGGTTCTGTGTACCTAACAGCCAACAGAAAATGCTAAGTGGCTCTGTGGGAGGCTAGAGAGGATAGGACAGCCCCAGACACCACTTCATATCCTCTAGGCTGCAGCTCTGTGGTCTCTGACCTACTTTTTCTGGGAGCATCTTGTCTCATGCCCATGCTGTGCACCTCAAGCCCACACACCCTTCCTCTGGGTTTGCCTGCTGATGCCAGGTCATGGGATGCCCTGGGAGTCATGCTAACACAGCCAGAAAGAGTGTGTGTGTGTGTGTGTGTGTGTGTGTGTGTGTGTGTGTAGGGAAGTTGGTCTGGCCCTGTGGGATATATCTTTGACCCATGACCAATAGGAACTGGTGGATAAATTCTTCCCTCTTTTTTCTCTGGGACAGATTGTCCTGCAATAAAATTATAGCTTCTTGGAGATATTCTCTAGGGATGGAACAAGCAGTTGCAAACTTGGCCTAGGCCAACCTGATAACTGTCATCCTTCTCTGCTTCACTGCCCCTGTGACTGACTTCCACTGTGACCTCCCATGGGAGCTCAGGCTAAAGCTTTGCTGTAGCAGCAAAGTCATCATTCCACCAGAGATGCTTTCACAAAGAGTTTATAAAGTGAAACAGCAGCAGAAAGATTGCTCTTAAGATCCACACAGATTGAAGGCCCCGTCACGTAGCTACCTGGTGGTCCTGGATATCCCGGCAGCCCTATGGGGCCTGGTGAACCAGGACAACCTGGGGACCCAGGAGGCCCCACTGCATTCTTTCCCGGGGGCCCTTGTTCCCCTTTACGTCCTTTCATGCCTGGAGATCCAGGAGCTCCTCTAAGGCCAGGCTTTGATGACCCTTGGAGAAAAGAACATGTTAGCACATTTTAAGTATTTTCCTGATTAATATGTGTTATTTTTTCAATTGCAAAAAGTGATACATTCTTATTAGCCAAAGTTACACAATCAAGAGGTACATAAAGCATATAAAACCAAAAGGGGATATCTTCCTTCCTTCATATGTGGCCTTGTTAAACTATCACAGCATAGTATAGCTCAGAATGTTCCAGTCCCAGGAGGTAAGATACGAACTTATTTATTACAAGGGAAACACAGTTAGAGATGCACTACTGTCTTTTTTGTTTAAAAGGATCTCATGAGAAATTCTTCAATATGTGCTGCTTTGTCGATTTTTTTCATCAGATACTAGAAGATACCTACCTTTCAGCATCTGAAATGAGAGACTGTCCTAATTGGACTTAATTCCTGCCAATCATCTTCGTTATAAAAGGGTGTGGTGGGGGAGGCAGGCATCTCCTGGGAGAGAAGCCAGGCCAGGTGGTACAAAGTCATTTCACCTGTCTCTCTTAAGGTGACAGAAGGCCAGTCTCGAATTCCTGCCTTACAAACAGCTTAACTATAAAGAAGAAAGACCTCACCACCAAAGGGCTGAGAATCAGCAGGGGTAATATCTGATTATTTCTGATTATTGAGCATAAGGATTTTGCCATAAAAGCAAATCCCTCTGATTGATGTCTGTTTTAGAGTTTTGTAATTTTTACTTACTCATTTCCTAAGGGAGCCTATTTATTACTTGGGGCAGGGGGGCGCTGGTGGGGAGAAAAAAACTCTTCCCTAATCTTTGGCCAGACCTCTAAAATATCCTTTTGTATTCCAACTTCAGGAGATACCCATTGTTAACAGTTTGGTGTATATTTCTCCATGCACATGCAAGTACACACAATATTTATCCATTTATCAATTTTTTTACAATGGGATGATAGGATACATATACTTCTGCAATCTGCTTAATTTCAATTCATTTTCAAAATTATGAAATAGTTTAAATATACAACAAGGTATAGAGAAAAATGTAATCAGAGGCAGGGCTTATCAAACCTTAGCTGTTTTTTTCCCAAGGTTTCCTTTCCTCTACAAAATGACACATGAAACACTTTTAGATCAATTAATGAAGCCTGTGTCTTATGTAAGTGATGCAAAGGTGATTTTCCTTTCAATAGCATTTCTATTGGTGGCTCAAGAAACATGTACATACCAGCACTTCCAAGAACTCCAGGGGGACCGCTGGGACCTACAAATCCGTAACAACAATTAAATTGCTTATCAGGATATAAATACTTCCCTCTCCCCATTTTTGAAATCTTGGGCGACAATATTACAATAATTAAAAAGAAATATCTTCATACTTTTTCTCCACTCTCACGAAGGTAAAATATTAGAAAACTTCATTTATTTAAGACAAACTGCAGAGAAGAAACTAGCCTGAGATGCCTAACACTCAGAAGTGAGTCATGCCATCCTAACACCTTCAAACAATTCAGCAGACATGTACTAAGAGCCTGCTCTGTGTTTGACACTTTGCTGGGATGGTGCAGATGCAAGAACAGCAAACAGCTGGAACTGTCAAGGTCCTGTCGTTTGGCTTGGCTTCCCATCTCAGATCGTTTCTAGCTATGATATTGCAGGTGAGGTTCTAATTCTTTGATACATCTGTGTGACTAGTGAACATTGCAGATTTTTAAAAAAAAATCTATGTCTGTGTCTATACTTATCTGTCCATTTAAGAACAATGGGAATTTTTACTCTTTTAAGTGAAATTCTCCTTCGAAATCTTATTTGTACCAATAATTGGCCTTAGATCGGTGGTTCTCAATCCTGCCTGCACACTAGAATAATCTGGGGAGCTTTTACAAGCTACCAGCGCCCAGGCCCCCTCCCCCATGCAGACAGTTGCAGCAAAATCCCAGTGCCCGGACCTGGGCATATTATTGTTTAGAACTTCCCAGGAATTCTGACGTGTAGCCACAGAGGAGAGCCCTTGACCTACACCTTTTCAATCTATCTGAAGGGATAGAATCTGAGTAAATGTGACACTACTTCATGGGGCAGGAGTCAGGAAATCTGGGTTTCAGTCCCCTCTTGTCACTATTGTGTGGATTTGCTCAAATTGCAGTTTTTCGGGGTCTCCATTTTTTCTTTTGTAACCCACTATGGTTGAGGATCTTCACATTCCCTCCTCCTGCCCTCTGGTCACATTAGTGTTTTTTTGTCAGACTTGAACTTGATGCTTTTACACACACAGAGAGGATTTAACTACTTTCTATGGTATGGCACCTATGGAATACTCATATAAAAGTATGAAAATTAGGACACACCAATACTACCACCCATGAAAACTGGGAGACCTCCCTTTTGCCTCCTGCAAATTCTAGGTCATAAGCATGTGTTTTACATTGCCTGGAAGGAAACACATGGAAATGGTCAGTAAATGCTTTAGGAAGAAATTCATTCTCACCCTGGGGGCCACGAGCTCCTTTGGGGCCTGGTGGGCCTGGAATTCCTTCATCACCCTTTTCCTGGTATGCATCATAATATTCTGTCTTAAAGGAAAAAGAAACGAATAAAGAGAAAGGATAGCTATTTATGGTGAGCTCACCAAATGCAATACTTCAATGTCCTTTTTTTCTCTTTTTGCCCAAAGGATCTTTTCCTTATTTTCCTGAATTCATAAGTTTATGTATTAGCAAGAATACAGTCATATGTACATGATGGATAAATTTAAAGATCAAAGTTGATGTTTCTGGTATCACAACATCATGTATTTCATGGGCTTTCAATTAGAAATACATTTTATGATGCAAGCCAGCTCACACACTCATTTCCATAAGTGAACTGTGGATCTGGAACATCCAGATCCAGATATGTGGGAATCTGTATACCGAAGTTAAAGTTTCAAAAGCAGTAACTTACCATTTTGACATATGATCAATTCTGATTTTTTTTTTATTATATGCTATTTCACTTTTTAAAAATGCTTGACCTCATGCACTAACTTTATTTCATAGTATGTTGGGACCCAAAATACTCCGTTGATTGTCTCTTTACATTTCAGCATACCATTGACTTGCAGTATAATATTGAAGGTTATTGATTTAATATGCTTGGTGGACCTACTGCTGTTCTTCTTAAACATCTACTTCCTAAGCAGAACTTCCAAGGAAGTTACTAGGTGCTGCAGAGTTACATAGAATTGAAATACACACAGCAAGCTAGGAACGCTAAGAATGTCTCTCAAGCACAACTGACAAGTAGATTTCTCTTAGAATTCAGTACATTTATCTTGAAGGAAAGAAGATGGAAATAAAAAAAAAATTTGGTTTCGTTTTGTTTCCTCATATGCTACATAAGGCCAATTACTTTGTTGGCTTAAGGAAGAGTTAACAAAAGTATTGTGGTTAAGCAATTATGTATAAAATAACAAAAACAATTCATAATAGTAACAGTAATGATAATATAATAATGTCCATCATAAATTCCATAATGACATATGTGCACCTGCCAAGTTTTGGCTACGTGTTTTCACAAAATGGCTCATTTCTTCTTTCTGGCAACTCCATAAAAGTATTTTGGGACTACTTACCTCTGAATCATTTATTTGTTAGGTGAAATGTGAATTTCCAGGACACTCCCCCCAGGTACTGAGTAGATTACTTAGCCTGAGGGATCTGAGAACTGCATTCGTAACAGAACCCCCTCACCCCTACCCCATGACTCTTTTACCATCATGGAGCTTTCCATAGAACTGGCATAGTCATGAATGGCAGTTCTGTTCAGCACACTGATTGTGAGAACTACTACCTTCTTTCATATTTTAAAGTTTATTTACTTATTGGGGAGGGGGGGCAGAGAGAGAGTGAAAAAGTGTCTTAAAGCAGACACCGAGCTCAGCACGTGACTAATGTGGGGCTCGATATCACAACCTGAGCCAAAACCAAGAGTCCGACTGACTGTACTACTCAGGTGTCTGAGAACTACTGTCTTAAATGCAGGAGAGAAAGGGATACCAGAATTCAGATCCTGGGTCCCTTTTACTCATCTGCTTAAGCTTTAGATTCACAAAATAGAGAATGTGGCCCCATTGCAGTCAGGAGTTGCATGCTGCATCAAATCCATGTCCATGCTGGAGAGAGGAGACTGCCTACTAAAATGGAGTTTGGGCTGGGGGTCACTGGTTTTTGCTGGCTCAGGTTGAGCTCCTCTGTTGAGCTCTGGAAATGCCTGTTGTCATACCTGGGCCCAGCTGCAGTGAATGGAGCAGGCTCCCTCCCCCGGCTGCCCCCATTGGCCTCCACTGCACTCCTACTACTTTGCTCAGGGGCACAGGTCACCTTGGCCCATGTCTGATTGGACAAAGAATTTCTCCATTCCCATGCCCAACGTGGGCATTTCTAGTGCCTTCCGGAGACCAAATAAGACCAAAGAGAAATATTTATCCATTGTCAAATAGACAAATAATGACAAAGGCGATTTTCTTACCTGGCTTGATAAAACAGTAAATACCATAATATCTATCTTAACAGTTAATGAGAGACACTGATTCAAAATTTCCTTGATACTTTGAAGGACTTGATCAAATATGACACTGATACTGTCTTTAGTTACACTTACTGGACCACGAAATCCTGGCGGGCCAATGTCCCCTTTCCACCCCTGTATTGAAAGACAGTTATAAATTATAAGTACATTAATCCAAGGTACTTACATATTTGCTTTACTTATAAAGCAAAATACATAGTTAATAAGTCAATGATAAAAGTAATGTTATTTCTGTGTACTGTACAAACCAAGTTAAAATGAAAGGGATGTCGACTTTGGGTTACTTCTCTGGAGGGTCATAACTGGGGCAAGAATCCTGTCAACAAGGTCCTGGGAAGTGGTTGTTGCTCTGATGGTTTACATGTTTCTTCCACGCCAATATCTTTGGAGGGTATTCCTACGCATCACACATCCCCATGTTCTCATCCAGAATACAAGCACAGCAAAACCAGGCTGCGGGTTGTATGAGATTCTCAGGGTCCCAACTAACCTGTAACCAAACCCCTTCCTTACCTACTCAGGAGGGCACTTTCAGAATTCTACCAGAAGTGATATTATGATAGGATAAATCTTAAATCTGCACATAACCCTACCTATGACAATTATTTGAAAACATCTGTAACATGTTGCCAGAAACAAATGAAATGTAATACAACTCATAATTCGGTGTGTCATGACCTAGATTGAGACTCATGGGGTTCAGCCTACTCTTGACCTCCAATGACCAGAAACCTTCCCTTGCAAGACTTTCCCAACTCCTTCCTCATAAGGAAACTAAATCTCACTGGTCACTATGTCGGCCAGCTTCCACTACACAGAGCAAGTTTTATATCTTCCCCACAAAACTGTGTTTCAAGTGTCTAAGTAAACTTGTCACATCTCTCATTTCCTTTTACTTAACGAATATAACTAAGGTATTTTAATGAATTCCAATTGCAATCCCTTGCACCTATTTTCAGGGCATGGTAGGGAAAGGATGTGCAAAACCTAACCAGTTAAAAAGTCTAAAGACAAGTTGCTAGAGAAGGGATTACCTTAATGCCGTCTTCACCCCGTAACCCAGGGAAGCCTCTGTTGCCTTTGGGCCCCTGTGGAAAAGGACAGACAATGGGTCAGAAGACACACAAGTCAGTTTCTTCAATGGAAAGCAAAAGAAGTTGGAACTCCTTTTTTTTTTTTTTTTTTTTTAAGATTTATTTATTTATTTTAGGGAGAGCTCATGTACATGAGTGGGGAGGAAGGGCAGAGGGAAAGAATCTTCAAGCAGGCTTCCGGGTGAATGTGGAGCCCAATTTGGGGCTCAATTCCATGACCGACAAGATCATGACC
This sequence comes from Canis lupus dingo, assembly GCF_003254725.2. Taxonomy (NCBI): domain Eukaryota; kingdom Metazoa; phylum Chordata; class Mammalia; order Carnivora; family Canidae; genus Canis; species Canis lupus. The sequence goes on along the minus strand of NC_064267.1, from coordinate 40,168,501 downwards.
TGAGCCAAAAATCAAGAGTTGGACGCCTAACTGACTGAACCACTCAAGTACCTCTGGAACTCTTTTTTGAAAAGAAAAAAAAAAAAAAAAAAAAGGATGTGCTCAGATGATCTATCTTCGTAGTGAGGGTGTAACCCTATGATTCTCAAATATAGGTTGAAAAGGCTGTATGGTTTTGTTACTTAATAACTAATAGTGACTCCTTCAAATTCTTCTTCATCAAATGGGACTGACATTTCAACAACATCAGTGGACCACACATGTCTTTACCTCAGTGCCAGGGAAACCAGGGGCACCATCTTTGCCAGGTTTTCCCTAAAACAAAAAACACGTAATTTAATAGATATGGATAGCTTTAATAAATATGGAAAATGTAAATGATATGATGATCTCCTCTGGGCCTTGGGCAAGAGAGCCCAAACTGAGACTCCTCTCCCATTTATTAGAAGGAAAAACTATTAATTACAGAACATATTTATAGAGATGTTTTGTAGTGTTCCAAACAGACAGGGCTTTTGGATGAACTATTATAGTGTCTACCCTCCGTAACAGAATTAAAAATCATATTGACCAAATACTTTTTCTTAGAAAAAACATACACTTTTCTCAATGTATAATTTTTATTTATTTAAAAGATTTTATTTATTTATTCATGAGAGACACAGAGAAAGAGGCAGAGACAGAGGTAGAGGGAGAAGCAGGGTCCCTGTGAGGAGCTTGATGTGGGACTTGATCCCAGGGTCCTGGGATCACGCCCTGAGCCAAAGACGGATGCTCAACTGCTGAGCCACCCAGGTGCCCTCAATGTATAATTTTTAGTCTTAAAGCAATATATGTGTTTAAGTCTTTCCAAAACAGAGCTGGGTGGGTAAGTAGAGCTCAGTTGTTTCTGTCTCCCTTGCACCCACGTCCCAGTGTGCCCCATCTTCTTTGGGGAGCTGCCTTTCCTTCCCTCTGTGTGGTCCTGATGGGGCCATCAGCCTTAATAGTGCCTGCTCTGTTGGCTTGGCCAATCCTAGAAACTATTTCTCCTGGCCACAGTCACCTCTCCAGGGTGAGACACAGGACCAGGCTGGGCCAACTAGAGCGATTCTCTGGGGTGTTATTAGTCGACACAGGGAGACACACTGTCTTCTTGGATGCCATTAACCTGAAGTTGTCTGCTGCTACTTCTTGTTTTTTCTCCCTGTTGCCACCTAGGTGGGAGAAGGTCATCCACACAGAGAAGGAGAAATGATATGGAGAGTCCTGCCCATCTCGTTTGAGGCTCTGAAATTCCCGAAGCCTGTTTTAGTCTTGGACTTCTCAGGTACTTGAACAAATAAGTTTCATTTCTTAAATCTCTAAAAAACGTACATAAACCTAAACTGGTTTGAATTGGGCATCTTACACTTGCCTCCTAAAGAGACCTGAGTATTGACAGTATGATACAGATGCACATGACATTCTATATCCAAATTCACCTGCGGGCCAGGTTCTCCAGGAGCACCTTTTTCAGATCCATAGGATTCTCCAGGCGGTCCCTGTATTAATGAGAGTGATGTCAAATTTGACGATTTATTGATTTTTGGACTCACCTTGATTGTCATTAAGTTTTTCCTTCTGATTATTCTGTTATATTTTTAAATGTTCGAATGATGGGTCATCTCATGTATAAGCATCCTTTTAAAAACAGATGCTAACATACCAGATACTGAAGATAAATCAGAAGATAGGAGACAGTGGGTACATGTACAAGACAGCAGGGATTTCAGCTTGAAGTGACTGTAAAATAATTCTAGTATATTCACCTCTGTGGTGAAATACTACCATGCCTTAGCTAATATTAAGATTTAAAAGGTGATTATACATCAAAATATGCACTAAGGCTCTACTTCATGTTTGAGGGAACAGCATGACTCTAAATGACCTACCGAGGGCCCAGGAGGTCCAGGCTTCCCATGGCTCCCTTGTCTCCCTTCTCCCCCTTGAGGTCCTGCCACAAAACAATTTAAAGTCATTACACATAGATCAAACAAGATTTTACTTGCTTTTATTTGAAAAATTTTTCTATCCAATGAACTGGATCTACAAACTACTTATGTGCCTCCTGCTAACTTGACACACTTTCACATTTCAAATTTTATACTTGTGAACACACTGAAACCATACATAAGCTTTTATTTTTTTTTAAAGATAGTATCTTTTGGATCAAACTATGTTAAACCAATTTAATTCCTGAGTCAGTTTTCAATAAGCACATTCAAGTCATTTCCAATGTACCTGATTTTTGTTATTAATATCCAGAAATTATTCTCATGGGGATCAATTAGTTTCTGAGTATATGTTATGATGAGGATTTGATGGTGTTAGGTCTATTTGTGTTCTTATCATATTTACTGACTGTATTTTCCCCAGTGTGAGTCTTCTCTTGAGTCTTCTCAGTGTGAGTCTTCTCTTTTTTCAAACTCAAAATTTTTTCCCTGGGTCAAATCTTCCAGATCTAGATTTTTATCAAGAAAAGCCTTTTTTTCCTGTCAATTTCCAGTCAATAAAATTTTATGCTTCATTAATTTTTTGTTGATTAACCTCTGAAAAGTTTAGTTATTTTCTTTAGGTTAATTTTTCCAGTCTTCAATGAGAGTTATTATCTTGGTCATATCAAATTTCACCATGTTTTGCTTTTAACTCTTCTCAGTTTTGTTTTGATGATTTCTATCATTAAAAATTAATTGTATCGGAGAGTAATGGCTAAAGGGTTTATTTTTTAGGTGACAAAAATATTCTAAAATTGCATGTGGTAACAGGTGTACAACCCCACGAATGCACTTTTTAGTGCACTGGATATTTAGTGCATTATGAATTGTGCACTAGATAAGTGAGCTTCATGGTATATAAATTATATCTGAATAATGTCATTAACATTAATTATAACTAAATCCCATGAATTTTATTCTTTAAAACAGTGAATTGTATGGTAAGTGAATTATATTTCAATCAAGCTATTATTAAAAACAATCAGAAGTTTAAAAGAGGAGGAGGATTTATGTCTATTTTTTGGTTAATCCACAAGAAACTTGCTAGTTAACCCCTCACTGTCCCCCACCCCAACCCTGCCCTGACATTCCAAGATCAACCTAGTATCTAGGTTTGGGGTATTATATTATGATTCACTTTTTTCTGAGCATTCAATCCAGTTCTAATATCCTGGCCCTTCTAGCTACCTACAATAGAAACAAAAACCAATGTTCATGTCGAAAAACAGGGTCACAGTGCCCTTGGAGAGGAATGTAGGCCACATTGCCCTTGGGGGATATAATGGCAGGTAAAAATGTCCCATTAGATTATCATACTGTTCCACTGATATCTTGAGGTCATTACTATCCAGTTGGATCAGAGCCATACACCTATCATTTATACAAAAATACTCACTGAATATCCATCTGAGTTAGGAACAATGAGACAGGATGAGGATAAAAGGTGAACAAAATTAGATCCAAGCTCTCCCTTCTAGAATCTTGGAAGTTGCTTGCCTCTGATCTTGCCTCAGCTCCTTGTCTCATGTTTTTTGATTCTCAAGTAAAAGATGGGGAAAAGATCAAATCCAGAGGCTCAGGCTGGCTGAGAGAGCTCGGATGGCAACACTTATTATAAAAGAGGTAAGAGGACCTGGCCCCAGAAGTTAGAATGCACAACCCGAGTAATAAATGGAAGCGTTACCTACCGTTCTGTTATCAGGGCCGGTTAGCGTCACAATAACTGTTCCTGGTGGTCCGGGAGGTCCTGTTAATCCTTTCACACCCTAAAGACAAATACACTCAGGAAGGCAAAACCAAACAACATCTCCTTTGCTTCTGGGAGAGACAGATTTTTCCCTTTGGCTCTTAGGTAAGAAGACAGAGCAAATGACAGAGCAAACGCATTTGTTTCAGTGTCACAAAGATACACAGGATGATTGCTATGAAACTGAAAATGTCTTCCCCACAAATAAACCACAATATTTTAATTACCCGCTCTCCTTTTTGTCCTATCACTTTATCGCCCATTTGACCCTGTAAGAAAAGACAACACTAAGTTATTTTTTAAAAAATGAATGTGAAAAGTCTAAACCCACTGACACTCCAAGGTTTGTAACAGAATGTTTATGTTTTAATTGTAATGTTAGTGTTATAAAAATTACTTTAGCTATTTCTTGGAGGAGAATGGCACTATGTCTCTCTCAAAAGTGGAGATCATAAAGTGCAGAAAGCTTAAGGGATTGACTTAATATGGCAAATGATGACATGACATGGGATGGGATGTGGAAGGCAAACCAGATCAGAGGACATTTTTCTGGCTCGGCCACTAGCTGGTTACCTAACTTTCTGATGCCCCAGTTTTCTCATCTTATAAACAAGAAGGAAGGGTGGCTGAACTTCAGAAATCTGAAATTCTTTTTTTTTTTTAAAGATTTTATTTATTTATTCATGAGAGACACATAGAGAGGCAGAGACACAGGCAGAGGGAGAAGCAGGCTCCCTGCAGGGAGCCCAATGTAGGCTCCATCCTGGGACTCCAGGATAACTCTCTGAGCCAAAAGCAGATGCTCAACCGCTGAGCCACCCACGCATCCCAAAGATTCTGAAATTCAAAAGTTAATAGGCTAAGTAAACATTTCAGGCTACCTGACTAGTAATGTAGTGAAATGAGCTAAGTCTAATGTGAACAGTCTGTTACACTGACAATGGCTGATCTAGCATTTCAACCAATGCCTTCTTGTTTTTTTTTGTTTTTTGTTCTTTTTTAATCATTTACTTAAATTTTGTTAGTGAGAGGCACCTGCATGGCTTAGTGGTTGAATGCCTGTCTTCAGCTCAGGGTGTGATCCCAGGGTCCTGGTATCGAGTCCCACATTGGGCTCCCCACAGGAAGCCTGCTTCTCCCTCTGCCTGTGTCTCTGCCTCTCTCTCTGTTTGTCTCTCGTGATTAAATAGATAAAACCATTTTTAAAAAAATCTTGTTAGTGAACATCCAGTGCAATATTGGTTTCTGGAGTAGAAATCAATGATTCATCACTTACACAACAAGTGCCTCCTTGCTTTTTTGCTCTTGAGTGTATAGATCCCCCCCCCCCCCATTAGCCCACAAGCTATAGGAAAAAAAAACCTCAAGATGAGGAATTGAAAGACTTTCAATCTCATCTCTATCATTTACTGTGTATTTGACAACTCACTTAAATAATGAGATAATAATTGTGAAAGCACCTTGGCAAGTTCCTACACACAAAGGTTATCTGGTCCTAAGTAAGAGATACAGTGTTAGTAGCTGGTGGGTCTCACTCAACAATTTCCTACCTAGTTTAATGGAGGAAGTCAGAATAAGTCCCCCCACCCCCCGCCCAAATATATACCACTTTGGCATAAGAATTATTTTGAGCTCAAGACAATTGAGTAACAGCAAATGCAGAAATTCTCTACCCTCTTCCATGTGCCTAAGGGCACGGCATAAAGACATCTTCCCTTGGTGAAGGTGTCACTGGCTCTTTTCCTGTACCAGGAAGAGGAGACAACTCTTATCTCTGGAGTCAGCACAACTGAAATTTGCATAAACAAACTTCACTGAAATAACACTTGTCTTCCATTAGTTTCCTCCATATGTTTACCTTCCCACAATTTACTGCCCCTATAAGCTCAAAACCCTCTTCCTTTGTCTTGTGTCACTCCTCTGCAAATTTATCACCCTTTGTTAAAATGATACACAAGCCTCTGGGCCTGACTGCCTCCCTGGGGTTTTTATTTCATTTCTGTGAGGCCCCCATATGGATTTGAAATAAACTTCCTTCTGTTAATTTTTTTTTTTTTTCATTTCCATTTGCATGTCCCCAGTTAAGAACCTAAAAGGGTAAAGAAAAAGGTTTTCCTCCCCAACGGGAGCAGTTGGTCTTTTTACTACAAAGCTACGCAGGACCCTGCTTAATGAATACGTGAATATTCATCCTTTATTTAGTGGCACCAAGATTAGGTTGGTGTTGGGAAGCAGCCCACTACAAAATTTTATAGGCTAAAGTGTTGGGTGATCAGTAGGATTATGGGAAATGGGAAATCTATGGACTTGCCTTTTCCTGACAGGGAGCTCCTTATAACATAAATATTAGGCATCACATTAGTAAGTGCAGGGAGAAGAGAGTGAGTGAGGGGTACAGAGCTGCCTGTCCTGTTCCCTTCTCTGCTGAGAATCCTGTGGCTTCCAGAGAGCGGCCAGGCAGTGACCACATGTCCAATCAGATCATGTTTGGCTTTTAGCTTGCTTAGGGTGTTCTGGCTGTTGTGACATATGAACTGTAATCTACCTTAGGTCCTGGAGGTCCCATGGCTCCTGGAAAGCCCTAGAAAAATCCATAAGTTAAAATCACAGCAGGAAATGTGCCAAGCCAAAAACTCTATGTGAAGTTTTTAGCTATAATGAATTTATTAGGTTACAGTGTCTACAGCAGTGATGACTTCATACTCACTAAGAATCCCGGAGGGCCAGGTGGACCAGCAGGTCCCGGAAAGCCTGGAAGGCCTGGTAAACCCTGTAAATTACAAGAAGAATAGAGTAAGTTTGAACTTACTTCTCACCTAAGAACAATGTCCAGTAATTAAACCCATCAAAATATTTTAATGAAATCTGAGGAGCATGATGCCTCTCATTTATGGCTGCAGTTAATTACAAAAAAAAGAAAATAAAATGCCTAAAAGCAGTTGCCATGTATGACAGGTTGCCAGAAATATCCTGAAGGCAACCCTTCCAGGAGAATGAGCAGAGCAGTTTGCTTTATTTTAGAGGAATTTTACATTTTTTTTAATATTTTGCTTTTCTATCTCTCTGTCTGCCTGTCTCTCTCAGCCAAGTATGCTCTTTGGTAGAGCCTTCCACTTGCTCACCTTCTGCCCAGAATCCTCTTTCCTTAGACATCTTTATGACTCATTTCCTCTCCCTTTTCTTATTTTCACTCAAATGTCATCCTTTCCCTGTCCACCCAATCTAAAGTCACAGCCCTCTTTCCAACCTGACACAGGATCCTACCCCCTGCCCTTGCTTTATTTTCCTTCTTGGCATTCACTGCTATTAATACACCAGGTACTAACTAATTTATACCTTTTCTGTTTTCCCCTACTAAAATGTAAGCTCCATATGGGCAAGAATTTTTTTTTTTTTTACTCTCTTTTGGCTAATTTGTGGACCATGGTATCTCTAGAGCCTAGAACAGCTGCTGACACATAACTGGGATGTAATAAATCTTTCTTGGATAGATGAACGTGCCATTGTTATATCTCCATCAGCAGCACACTGCAGTACCTAGCCAACATTCAATGCACATTTGAGAGACATATCAACATCCCAGATTGCTATCTCTTCTTATTGGATCCCTTCCTTCAGCATCAGGCCCCGTAAATGTTTCCTAAGCAAGAAAATGAAGAATCATCATGTTCTGCATCTTCCCTCAAAGGTCAGTAAAGGCTCCTAACTGCATTGTTGTGCTGTTTTGTGGCTCACCATCAGTCAGCATGGCTCACTCTGGGAGTTCGACAACCGAAACTCAAAACTTTGTCTCACTTAGTCAAATTTCCAGAACTTTCCACATATACTTCTGAACTAAGTTAAAGTACTTCTGGTTAATTAACCTGGAAGTTAGTTCCTGTGCCTTAGGTCTACCAAAAGATCCTTCTGAATCACAAAGTAAAGCACACATAGTCTCCCAAATAGCTGTGTCTCCGAATCCATTTGGGATCATACTCAGATTTACACACATATAGTTCAGAAAGTAAACCACTCAACAGGAGAAAGATGCATTTAAATAAAACCCAGTTACTTACTGTCATGCAAAATTTGAAATAGGGTTGTTATTTAACATGATAGTTTTAGATGATATTCAATGTATGGTACAAACCTATCCTTGATTTCAACCAATACAGAATAAGTGGAGCATAACTATTCCTTGAAGATTCCTCCTTAGGTTTAGGAAAACCTGGGTAATTGAGATTTAAGAAGAGATTAAAAGACTTGTGCAGAAAATCATCCTTTTATGTTAGTTTCATGGAGTTTCTTACGAGGTGAATGTTTTAGAATGAAATGAAATCGATATGTAAACAAGAGAAATATGAATGTCTACTGCAAACATTTTTTTTGTGATTGTCAGAGGTGGGAGTGGATGGTGGGTGAAATGGATGAGGGGAGTCAAAAGGTAGAAAGATCAGCTATAAATAAATAAGTCTCGGGGACATAAGGTACAACATAGTGACTATAGCTAAGAACACCATACTCCAGATTTGAAATTTGCTAAGAGAGTAAAGTTCTCATCACAAGATAAAAAGAATATTTGTCCCTATGGTGATGTGGTGATGGATGTTAACTAGACTTACCATGGGGATCATTTCACAATATGTACAAATATCTAATCATTACCTTATACACCTGAAACTAATAGAATGTCATATGTCAATAATTCCTCAATAAAAAAAAGAAAATGAAACAAAAAGAGAAAGCAGAAAACAAATCATACAAATGTTCCCAAGAGAGTTTAGAGATTTAGGGGAAAACAGAGAGAGGAGAGACAAAGATAAGAGTTTCAGAGACATACAGAGAGGAGAAAAGGGAGAGAGACAGATAGACAGGCAGAGCCAGAGAGCCAGAGAAAGAGCCAGAGGATTGAGACTAACAGGACCTTTTCCAACGTGCCATACCTGGAATCCTGGAGCTCCTGGCAACCCAGGGTCACCTCTTCCATCAAGTTCTATACCTTCTGTGGCAGGAGCACCCTGGAAAATGAAAAACTTCATTAAACATGATTAATGTTACATTTTCCAAACTCATTTTAAATGCTGATTCATGGTCCTACTGCTTCAAGGATAAAAATGCTTTTCAGGACATATACTTGGAGAATGATTTAAGTTTGTGTAGTCACTTCATTTTGAAGTAATCAGAGATTTTCCTATATCCTAAAATTGACACTTTACTGTGGAAGGAAGAAAGACACAGGGATGGTAAACCATATCTCAAGATCCCAACATTAGTGGCAACTTCTGAGGCCGGTTCTCTTCTCCTAGACTCTATTCCCTTAAAGGATTTTATAAACGTTGTATTCCTTAAGATATATGTATGACAAGAGCTAAAAGAAGTTGTTGAATAGGAATAAATATCATGTCCTGATTATTATGAGGTTTCTGAATTAGTTATGAAACCTGATTTGTAATTACTTACATATCATTAGTAATAGAAGTCCTTTCATATGTACAATTAGAGATTTTCAATAATAATGTCACACATGACTTACTTTTTCTCCTTTCAAGCCAACAGCACCCTAATAAAGGGAAACCAAATACACAACATCACTGCTTTGTCCTTGCTACTCTCGTGCCCCATCTCCTGCTATTTCCCATTGCTTTTTTTAATTTTTAAAATTTAAATTCAATTAATTAGTATATAGTGTGTTATAAGTTTCAGAAATAGGGCTCAGTGATTCCTCAGTCTTATATAATATCTAGTGCTCATCACATCATGTGCCCTCCTTAAGGCCCATTCCCCAGTTACCCCATCCCCACCACCCTCCTCCCTTCCAGCAACCCTCAGTTTGTTTCCTATGGTTAAGAGTCTCTTATGGTTTGTCTCTCTCTGATTTCGTCTTATTTTATTTTTCCCTCCCTTCCCCTAGGATCCTCTGTTTTGTTTCTTAAATTCCACATATGAGTAAAATCATATGATAACTGTCTTTCTCTGAATGACTTATTTTGCTTAACATAATACCCTCTAGTTCCATCCACGTTGTTGCAAATGGCAAGATTTCATTTTTTTGATGGCTGACTCATATTCCATCTTGTGTATATTCCCACTGGTTTTAAAACATGCTCAAATTTCTTTCATTGAAACAAACAAAATCTCCCCATAGTCTCCCCCTACCAGTGCTACCCTGTCTCTCCTTCATGTCATCGGTGGCCTTCCCATTCTGTTCACTCCTCAATCCCACACCTGCCTCCTGCCTCCATGCACACTGGAGATATATCCCTTGCTAAGGCCTGCAATGGCAATGACATTGCTAGAGTCAATGACAAGATGTCAGACTTAATTGGACTTTTCAGTAACTTTAGGCAGCTGTCAGTCACTCCCCTCCACTGAAATACATCTTTCCTGGGCTTTCATAATATAGCCCTCTTGGTTTTCTTTCTTTCATCAGTACTGTTCGTCTTTACAGGCTTCTTCTCCTCCACCCAGACATCCCATGCTGGGGATCCTAAGTCTTTTCTGAGGTTCTTTTCACCTTATTCTCTCGCTCCTTGTGTCACCACCATCGGGGTCTCTCCTCTGAGCAAATCAGCAGCCTTTCACTCATCTCTGCTTGGATGTCTCACAAGCAACATAAAGCCTCAAAGTGCAAACCTGAACTCATAGATATTTATTCATGCATTCCCACCCATGAGTTGAATGTTCACTACTGGCCTCCCCTGACTTCTGCAAAGTCATGGTGAATTTCGGTACCCAGCCATTCTGGAGTAAATGACCTGTACTGATACTTTATACAGACTTAGAAATGGACACCTACCGGGATCCCTGGGTAGCCTGGTGTCCCTGGAAGGCCTGGAAACCCTTGCTCACCCTGGAAGGCATACAAAGCTTGTTATTCTTTTCCGTTGTTCTAGAACAGCCTATTGAGATATTTTCTCTGTTCCTCTCTTCCAGCCCTGCAGTGGTAAATCTAGACTAAGTAACCCAAATTCCTTATGGCTACTGGGTCATGAGGCTGAAGGCCAGAAAACCATTATCTTAATTGAAAACAGAATTAGAATCTACTGTTTCTCAAATTGTGCATAAACGGCAAAAGTCTAATTGTGCCAAGAACTTTTTAATTGCTGTTTCCTTGAAACTTGAGTAATTGGTTCTTTCATGGCCACCATTCTGGGGGAAAGGAGGGTGGCATTGGGAGACAAAGAACATGAGTGAAAGCTGGAAAGCCCAGTCACTGTTTTCCAAAGACAGATTTCACATTCCCAGCTTTCATTTCTGACTTGCATACACTCACAGCCTCAGGTGAAAGTAACCAGGTGAGCCCCCAATTGTCCTGTAGGAGAACATGAGAGAACCTCCTCAAAAGACAATCAGAAACCAAGCCATAAGAAAAAAGAGAGCCATCATGTTTCTGTCCTGAAGACACACACCCATGGTTCTGGCTAAAAGAATCTCTCAAGCAAAGCCTGCTGTGCCTTCTTTCTCCTCCTTCACCTTGATTGATCCATTCTGCAAAAATGTTTTCCTAACCATTTCCTGTGTGAGAAGTACATACCTTAGAACCATTGCATCCTGGTACACCTGGAGGCCCATAAGGCCCAGGATGGCCTGGGGTGCCCTGAAAACAGAGCAAGTTTCGGAAACGTGACATCAGCACCAGCCCCCAGGGGACAAGTGGCAGTAGTGAGAGAAGAGATGGGCCAGTTTAGTTATTTAAATACAAATGGCTATTAAATGGTTAAGTAATATATTTAGCTATCTTAGATAATTTAAATAAAACTTACAGCAAATAAAATGGGCTAATCGAAACCAAAAATTATCAAGTGAGATAACCAATATTTTAGTTAAAACAAAAGACCTTTCTATATAAAATGAAGTCGCTTAACGTGCTGTTTTCAGTGGGAAGAAAGTAAAGGAAAAATAAGAGGGATGTGTACACAAGGTAACCATCATTTTGTTATTCTACACTATTAATCTATTAATAATCTATTAGTTTAATTATTTAATTATTAATTTATTAATATAGTTTAATTACATGTAGTTTATATTATAGTTTAATTAATCTAGTTTATTAATTTAATTATTCTACACTATTAATCTATTAATAACTATTAGCAGTTAATCTATTCTATTCATTCTATTCTATTCTCTTCTATTCTAATCTATTCTATTTCTTCATTTTATTCCTTTCTACTCCACTCTACTCCACTCCATTTGATTCTATTCCATCTATCCTATCTTGTCCTGTCCTGTCATATCCTATCCCAACAAATCTAGTCCATCCCATCCCATCCCATCCCATCCCATCCCATCCTATCCCATCTCATACTATCAAGTTCCATCCTTTCCCATTCCATTCTATTCCATTTTTGTTCTGCTTGATTTCAGGAAATCCAATTGGACTTGCATGTCCTAAAAATATACACTCTAATATATTATGTGATTCTCCTGTGACATCTTCATCATGTAGCACACGTCTCAGTGCCTATTTCCTTGTGCTATTGTTTTAATCTCTTTATTAAAATGAGCTTTCTTTTTATTTTTTTAAATTCACACATTTTCCCCGTTACTTACTGGAAGTCCAGGAGGACCTGAAAATCCCGGCAAGCCAGTTATTCCCTAGGGACGTAGAAAAGGGGAAGGTGGCAAGAAAAACACTTTAAATGTGTTTCAACCTGTAGTCATAAAATTATTTACCATTCTAATAACCCCATCCTGCAACTGTAATTAGGAATGGCTAAAAACTCTCTGAAAAGCAAAACAAAAATAAAAGGTTTGACAAACTTTTCAAAATCTTACATTTCTAAAAATTCTTTTTTTTAAATTTTTATTTAAATTTTAAGTAGTTAAATTTTAGTTAGCATTATTTTAAAAAGAGATGATTAAGGTTGTTTTTGCCTTTTTTGGATAGATTTTGAGGGTATAACTTGCATACCGTAGAGTGCTTCAAGCTTCTGCAAACAGTTTGAGAAATGTTTACCTATGTGTGTGTGTACATATGGGTATCACCACCATCCCATCCAGACGGGGAACATAGCCACCCACCGCTCCCCCAAGATGACTGTCTCACACCCTTTCCCAGTCCATTAATACCCATCCCCAACATATTAACCACTGTTTTCCACCATTACAGATTACTTTTACCTGTTCTTGAACTTCACCTACAGAGCATAGCATACAGAATGTACTCCTTTGTGGCATGTGTATAACTTTTACAGTGCAGAGCTCTTATTTTTTAAAGAAGAAGAAGAGTTTTCATCAATCAGGATGGACCAGTTGGACTACTAACCCTTACACCTTTGGGACCAGTGAGTCCTGGAAGTCCTGGTGAGCCCTAGACCCAGAAAAAAAACAAACAAACAAAAAAAGGCACTGGAAATTACTTGGCACTAAGAAACCGTAAATTAAAAGTCCTCATTTTATTCACATGCCAAACTGTTTTGTTCTTGTGATTATTCTGGTGTTAACACAGTTGCTTGTTTAACTTGTTTAACTGAAGCTAAATATTTAGCTAAATATTTAGCAGAAAGGACAAAAATTCATTCAAACCCCTGCTACTCCATGTGGGATGTGTATTGGTATTGGTATCACCTGGGAGCTGGGAAGAAAGTTACCATGAGCAAGGTCCATAGACATTGTGCTAGAAAGAAATCAGCTCATTTCTCAAAGAATTGGGGCTACTGGCTAGTTAAAATAGAAATAAACTTTTAAAATATCAAACAAAACAAAAAAACAAAAAAAAAAACCTGGGAGCTTGTTGGCAATGCAGCCTTTCCAGTCTTCCCCACCTCTCAGATGGATTGATTCGGAATTTAAGTTTTCACCAGATTAGCAAATGACTCTTATTCACGTGAATGTCTGAGAAGAGCTGCTGTAAAAGCCTCACCTTAGCCAGACAGCTGCTGAGGTCTGATAAGGATGGTGATACAATTACAACAGGGGATGGGAAGGGTGGCCAGTATTTCTGGGCACGAGGAATATTTTATTAACCAAATGGGCCTGGCAGGCACAAATAAATAAATAGCCAGGCAATAAACTGCCAGCACCAGAGATAAACTTGCTTCGGGCATATAATGAATACAGTTGAGGGGCAATGTTTCTCAGAGAATAACCTTAAATGGAGACTTTTTTAAACTAGGTCTCTTGGTGTGAAAGTTCCATTGTCCAAAAGCTGTTTTTATCATTCCTGGGAGTTTCAGTACGTTTTGGTCTTTTTATTTATTTATTTATTTATTTATTTTTGAGAAAAGGGTTGTTACAGAGTCTGCTGAGATTCACGGTCAAGGCCACAGTTGGCCTTCACTGACCGAGGGGGACTTCCTGGGTGCTTGCCTGGGTGCCCCTCCTCTGTAGGACGCTATCTGTGGCATGCACGGGGCCAAACATTGTAATTTTTTTCATGCATAAAATATTTTAAATTAGGAGAGGATATTCTTAAACCTGAAGAAAGCTTTTTGGTCAGGTTTAATATGTTCTAATTGTCTGCTTTTCTTTTTTGAAGATTTTATCTATTTATGTATGTGTGAGAGATAGAGAGAGAGAGAGAGCACTAGACAGAGTAAGCAGGAGGGTGGGGGGCAGAGGAAGAGGGAGAAGCAGACTCCCTGCTAAGCAGCAAGCCTGATGCGGAACTTGATCCCAGGACCCCGAGATCACAAGCTAAGCCGAAGGCAGACGCTTAACCAACTGAGCCACCCAGGTGCCCCTCTAATTGTCTGCTTTTGATCAAATTATCTTTTGTGGCTACATCCATAAAGTACACTGTCATGTATGAACTCCATGACAACATGGCACCCAGATTTTCTGGATTAACTTTATGGAATCGTGTTTACCCATCGTAAACCCCATATGTTTAAAATTATTATTTTAATTGATTGTTGGCTTCTCTAAAGGAATGCCGATTAACAAGGGAGTGGGGGCAGAGAACCAAACAGAAAGGAAAGAGTTGGCATGAGGCTGACCCAGTCCAGAGTTGAAGTAGCCAATTCATTTTGTTAGTGAAATAGAGGAACATCCTAGGCCACACCCTGGAGGAAGGCAGTGGGGATGGTCAGACACTGAATGGGTCTGAATTCAGACACTAAATATCCAGAATCTTATTTTTTTTTTTTTTCAAAATTAGGGTCAGAAGAAAGAGAAATGGGAAACAATGCACAAAATGAATCAGAAAGACACAAAATGGTAGAATTTCTGGAAAACCACAACATTTTGCTTGTTTAATTAGAAACTGTAAAAAAAAAAAAAAAAAAAAAAAAGAAACTGTAGGCGTGGGCTTAGTTTCTTTGGTTATGGGAGTTTGATTCTGGCATCCTATAAAACCAGACTTGAACTCCGATTTTGCCACCTTTAACTGCAGCACTCTGAGTGTTGGTTTCCTCATCCCTACAATAAAGAGACTGAGTCACCATAGTCATGATTTCTGGGATCAATGTGAAGAGTAGATGGCATAGAGTCAGGAGTAAACGTCCCAATACCTGGCACAGAATAAATTTGCAGTAAATGTTGCCTTTGATGACTATGTAAGTATTCCACACATTTATGAAATTTAAAAGGACTCTGTGGGGATCGATTACAATGATCTTTCATAGCTTATTAGTTAGTTCATGGCTTGCTGGAGGCCAGCAGTCAGGGGAACAACCACGTGAGTGCATGAGAGCCCAGGCTTAAGTCTAGCTAACGTCCACAGCAGGAAAGAGCCATCAGCAGATCTAGCGGTTATTCGGTTCTTTAGCAAATCCTCTAGGCTATTTGTTTAAACAAAGCCCTTTGTTGTATCACAGACTTTAGGATAAAAATGTGTGATGAGTTGAGAAAGAGGAACCCATGAAAGAAGAGAAGGGGGTGACAAAAGAGGGGAATCCAAGGAAGGAGGATCCCAGACACAAAGAAAGACAAGTTTTTCAAGGAGCAGAGAGTCATCCACAGGGTTGGAAACAAGGCAGAAGGGTCCAGGTCAGATAAGGACACAAAAGTCATGGGTGGTTTCTGCAGGAGTGTTTTCAGGGACTAAAGGCAAATTATGGCTGGCTGAGGAGTGAATAGGAGATGAACTATGGTTAGCTTGGTTGGTTCCTTTGTTTGTTTTTTAAATCTTGACAGAGAAAGAGAAGACAGGGAAAGGATGGCAATTCTTTGCTTATAGGACCCAAAATATCTAGAGGACATTTTCTATTAGGGTGGGGGACATCTGGATGCTTGAGGGCTGACACAGAAAAGCTAATCAAAAAGAAAGGAATGATCAAGACCTTTGACCAGGGATCAGGGACAAGTGGAGGAATGGACAGGTCCTGAATGGAAGGCCAGAAGAACTCATCCTTTCGTGCAAGATGAAAGAAGAGAAGGGACAGATGCAGATGCAGGTATAGAAACTGTGTGGATCGAGGAGGAGGACGTTGAGTAGGGAACTTCAAGATGATGAGCACTTGAGTCATCTTGAGATAAAATGCACTTCTGAGGACCTGGCTAAGACTGGAGAGCAGGAATTTCCATGGCGCCTACCAACTGGCTGAGATGCAGAATTCTCTCCAGGATCCTGGCAGCCCAAGGGTAGGCATAAGGAAGGTTAGGTGAATTGGGGATGTTCCAAAGCTTATAAACCGACATACCTTGGGTCCCTGTGGTCCAGGCAAGCCTTCGGGACCTGGGAATCCCTTCTGGCCAGGAGAACCAGCAGGTCCAGGAAAGCCTCTTTCCCCCTGTTGGACACCAACACAGGATAAATAACACAGAGAATAGCACTGTCCACCCTGTCCACAACCATTGCTTTCTTTTCTTTACAACTTAATAGTGACATTTGACATTTTTTTCCCCCTCAGATCAACAAAATCGGCACTCAGCAGTAAACGGAAAGCTACCAGCTGTCAGTGTTTGTCTACGGGCTTGAAAGTTTGACCAAAGTTTGCCTTTGGTCTTGTAGGAACTACTTTCCCCCCCAGTGGTGGAGCTATACAGAGCAGAGATTAAGAGAGAGAAGGAATCCAGGACTGGGGTGGCGGGTGGGTGGGGGAAGCCCAGTTAGAAAGTTGAGATGAGTGCCCTGTGTTTGCTTGGGGATGGAGAGAGAGTGAGGCCAAGGCCCAGGAATGTGTTTGGGGAGTGTGCATAATTGCTATGCAGCTTGAAAAGAACAACATGCAGGCTATCAGTGTTAGCCCTTTCTTGATTATACAGGAATTAGTAATCCAATCTGTTATTTGTGTAGGAGATGCAGGAGATATCAAGAGCAGCATAACCAAAAGGGCGGGCTAAATCGGTTTTTAGAAAGAGTTAGGTGATATTATGAGAAAGCCCCTAGTAACGAGCGCGTGAAAATAATTTAGGCCCAATGAGTGACACGCTTCTGCCAACAAAAAATTCTCTGGTGAACATGGATCCTGGGATTACTCTTAATAGTAAAGGTTGCTGGTTGATTCAGTCGGTTTAATTGCACAATTAGCAAATTAAAGTTTTAAACAGAGAAAGAGATCAAGTCCGTGTTTTCATAATGCTGTGTGCACACACATTCCATAAAAAAGAGAAACCAAAAAAAAAAAAAAAAAGAGAGAAACCAAAGAATTTGCTACTCTGCTCTCAATGCTCAGTTACTCTCACATAACCTAGAGCAGCATCGTGCACATAGTAGGGACTCGAATTCTTTTTTTTTTTTTTTAATTTTTTAATTTTTTTAGGGACTCGAATTCTTGAGCACAAAAACGAATTCCAGCTTTCCCAACACGGATCTGAATAGACTACATCCAGAGCTTTAGGGAAAATCCTAAATCAAAGTATGCATTAGTTATCGGATAATTTAAACTAAATAGAATAATCGTTACAGTTAGTATGTAAGTTATATGGAAGTTATTCTATCTGAAGAGCTAAAAATACCTTTTCCAAAAATATTTTTCGTCGCCCTTCAATACTGTTGAGCAATTCATTAGTGTCCCTGACAAAAGGCTCTGACAAAGGGAAAAACTTTAGTTCGGCCTCTGTCTTAATTATCACAAATTGCAAGTTAATGGAGCGAATTAATGAGATTTCGCGGCTTTCTTTCTTTCTGGGGTTCTGCAATGGAGCTACGGGCTGGCCCCGCTCTCCGGAAAGCCCGGGCTTGCTACGAAACTTCCCCACCCGGGCAGGGGGCGAGGCGAGCAGCTGCGTTCGTGTGGCCACGGCTCCTTTCACCGGCGCCGGATCCTCCTCGGGTTTCTCTCGGGGACCGGGGCCGGCGCCCTTGGGGCCCGGGGCTCCCGGCGGGGCGGCGCAGGGCGAGCCTGCGGAAAGCGGGGGAGCCCTGCGCGCCTGCGGAAAGCGGGGGAGCCCTGCGCGGCCCGGGGCTGCCGGCGGCCTCGGCAGGCGCGCTCGCCGGATGCCGCCGCCAGGGGGCGCGCCGGAGCCGCAGCCCTGCAAGCCCGCGGGGCTCAACGGTCCAAGCCAAGCGAGCTCTCAGCAGCCCCCTCGTGTTTACCAACATTCATCCTATAGAGGCGTTCTTTTTTTTTTTTTTAAGATTTTATTTGAGATTTTATTTATTTATTTTATTTATATGAGAGACACAGGCAGAGGGAGAAGCAGGCTCCACGCAGGGAGCCCCGTGCGGGACTTGATCCTGAGACCCCAGGATCACAGCCCGGGCCGAAGGCAGATGCTCAACTGCTGAGCCACCCAGGGATCCCCTATAGAGGCATTCTTACAGGCTTTTTTTCTTCCTTCCTTCCTTTCTTTTCTTTTTTCCTTTCTTTCCTTACTTTTTCTTTCGTTCTTTCTTTTCTTTTTTCATTCTTTCTTTCCTTTTTTTCTTTCTTTTTCTTTCTTTCTTTCTTTCTTTTTCTTTCGTTCTTTTCTTTTTTCTTTCTTCCTTTCTTTTCTTTTTTCTTTCTTTCTTTTTCTTTCTTTCTTTCCTTTTTCTTTTCTTTTCTTCTTTCTTTCCTTTCTTTTCTTTTTCCTTTCTTTCTTTTCTTTTTTCTTTCTTTCTTTCTTCTTTTTTTGCTAACTCATTCCTTTTTATTTGCACACCCAAAGAGCTACATTTTTTAAATTTTTTATTAAAAAAATTTTTTTTATTGGACTTCAATTTGCCAACGTATAGCATAACACCCAGTGAAGAGCTACACTTTAATGGACAATATTTACACAAGTTGTCTGAAAGGTTCCAGAAGGCTTTCTTTAAATTTATTTATTTTTCTATCTATCTTCTATCTATCTATCTATCTATCTATCACCTATCTATCTATCTATCTATCTATCATCTATCTATCTATCTATCTATCTTACCCCCTCCCCTTTTCTCTGGTTAAGGTTTATGTACAGTTTCTTTAAAATTGGATTTGGGGAATGGAATAACACACTGTGGGACTTTCTGATATGAAGGAAAGAAGAGCAAAGTCCTGGATGAGCTCTACAGAGGGGAAAACTGCAAGGATAGGGTTTGGGGCTTACCTTCTCCCCTTCCAGCCCGTCGCAGAAGCACTGGCCTTTGTCTTTACAGACACAGCCCTAGGAAAAGGGAAAAAAAAGAAAGAGTTTTGCTTAAAAAACAGCTTCATGGATCTTGGCTGATGGGGCAAAAGCAAATGCACTTTTCTGTTCTTTGAGCATTAAGCACCATTCATAGGAGCCAGGCTAGGCTGGGGCGATATAGCCAGAGAAATGAAGCCGAGAAATGAGAAGACGCATATAAAGCTGTCGGGTGAGTGTATGTCATTTTTATTATATTTGGGAATTTTAAGTCATTTATGGAAACGATGAAGCCAACTTTCCTTTTTCTCAGAATAATGTAGAGCTGTGCCAGATGAAAGCGCCGTAACTGGTGAATGGAAAGTGGTCTGATGTTGACACATTTCTTACATTTAACATAATGCATATATATATATATATATATTTTATACACACACACACACACATATGTGTGTATTAACTGGTCAGATCCTCTATAGGTGATTCGTAGGTTTTCTTTTCCTGCAATGATGTTCAAGATCGAGAAAAGATGATCAATAACCCACTATGTGTCTTTAAGAAAAACAAACTAATTCATTGACTTATCAAAATGTTCTTAGTATAAAGCAAAACCAAAACAAAACAAAAATGTAGTTGTGAGCTGGGGAACTCTCATCCCATCTAAGCAGTTACTTGATATATTCTAGAACCTATGCTTACGCCAACACCAATGAAGGCTGATTTTTAAAAATGTCTCTGCCAGCAGAGGAACAAAAAAATAGTTTAAAATACTGAATTGAAAATGTGTTTTGACACACGTTCTGTGTTTACGTATCCATCTTTTTAATTTTTTTCTTCAGGTTAATATTAACGGAGAATGAGTTTGCTTTCCACAGGAAAAGAATATTAATTGACAGCAAAGGCAGGGCAAGTCTAGGACCTGTGCTGGCTGGTTGGTAGGAAAAATAAAAGAAGAAATTGCCTCAGATATTTCCAAAGTGGTGGGCTCTATTTATTTGTTCAATTGAAATGAAACGCTCAAGCAAAATCATCTTTCGTTAAATATATTTCCTGAGCCTGGAGCAGAAGGCTATGCTGCCCTTCAAGGAAGGGAAGTGTAGAGTAATTTTCAGACACCACGTTTATATACACCTCACAATTTATAGCAATGGAAAGTGATTGACTGAAAAGGAAAATCTCTATTATCTCCAAGGGTTGGATATTTGGTATTTTTTAGAAGACTAAATTTTGCTGATGTTCCTCCCAGATGTTTGGGGTCATTAAGTCACACCTTGACATAATGATTTAACTTTGTCTTTCTAAATTTTTAAACTCTTATGTTCATTTCAATCACATATTTACATAAACTCTATAAAAGCAATAGTTGTCAAAGTGGGGGTCCCTAGACCAGCAGCATCTGCAACACCTGTAAACTTGTCAGAAATGCAAATTATAGGTCCCACCCCAGATCCCCTGAATCAGAAATCCTGGGGCGGGGGTTGTCTCAGTATTCTGTTTTAATAGGCCCTCTGGGTGATTCTGATTCCACTGCTCTAAACTAGCACCTACAGTCTGAGTCTGCAAGATAGAGCTAATTCTCTAAATGTTTCTGAACACTAGATCATTTGACACACTAATTTGCAAATCTGTTTTTTGTTTGCCATGTCTTTTTTCCCCGTCATTCCAAACAAGTAGCCAGGCTTTTGTGCCCTTCACTTTAGGGATGCTTTTGTCACGAGCTGAAACAAAAGCTGTCTGAAGACAAGAGCCCTGGCTTTTGTTTCTGGTTTAAGCACCTGCTGATAGTTGGTCCCAAGAGTTGGAGGGGCAAGCATGCCTCTCCCACACAGCATTTGGAGGGGGCAACAGAGCCTCAGAAAGGAGTCTGAGTCCTACACCCAAGGCACCAGATATTGGGCAAGGAAGTGCCACCTGCGCCAGGACCCAATGTTTGAGTTCACGTGGTCGTGGTGGCTCAAGTGGACAAGGAGCATCTCTGACTCTTTGTGTCCCAGATACAACACAGCACTTTCTGAGAATCTCTGGACCACAGAGAAGAGAAGGCAAATTACCAATCCTTTAACCTCTGAGAAGGTACACGGAGGTCATGAGATAGGCCTTATTTTATTTCTTGCAGTGGAAGCTGTACTGTTACTAGAAATCTTTCAATGTTAGCTTGAACAAGTTGTGTTTGCCCCCAGATGAGATGAGGTCCTCCTTCTTATTTGCTCCCATGGACCACTTGTAGTTACACAAGTGCATTTGTATTTAACCAATTTGTTATTTAATGATTAATGTATATTTTCCCTGGGTGCCCGTAAGGCCTAGGAGGGAAGGAATTCACATCAGTTACCCTGATGTAGAAGATATCCTGGACAAATGCTTGTGGATTGATTAAATGGATCCATGGGTAGGTAGAAAACTGGTAATTTGTTAACATCCAATTTGGACCTGGAATTTCAAGATATATGAATTATATGACTACTGCTGTGCTGCCGTGACTGAGATATTTTCTCTAGGCATGAATTATGCACAACTGTGGTTGAAGAGGCAAAAAAAATAAACTAGAAGCCTTGGCTATTAATTATTAACTTAAATAATTAATATACAAATAATATATAATATATAAATAACATAAATTATTAATATAAATAACACAAGGCTAATTACTTGTTAGTTGCTTGGAATGAAAAATATTTTTTGGAAAGTTTTAAGCCCTCTGAGTTGAAAAACAGTTCAATGAACCCTTATATCTTCTCATCTAGGTATGCCACCTGTTACTGTCTGTCTGTCTGTCTCTCTCTCTTTCCCTCCCTCTAACACAAATACACACACATGTTTTTTTGCCAAACCCTCGAAAAGTAGACTGGTGACACCATGATACTTCACCGCTAATGCCTGTGGGTGCATCTCCCCAAAACAAGGGAATGTTCTTATCCATTTGAAACATCATTCCTGAACCTAAAAAGTCAACACTGATGCAGTCACTTAGGTTACTAGTTTTAAAGTTAGATCTGCAGTTTTATACAAGATTCTTGATGACCATTAGTGAATGGAAACCTGTTTAATTTCCAGCAAATCTTTCATTTCAGACCCGGACTTAGTCTCATCAATGCTTTTACCTGTAACCAATACATGAAGTTTGATCTCAACCAGTTGCTCTCATGGTTCCAAGAAAGAATCCTTAGGACTCCCCATGGGTGGCATTCAGGGCTTGGATGTGGGGCTTTCTGTGTGTGACCATATTGTTCCCTTGAGTTCCCTGTTGCCCTAGGGTTTGGCTTCCCATCATCACCCACAGTGACCTTGCTCCCCCTTTTTGGTCATCAGAACCATGGTTCCTGATTTTTTATATTATTGTCCTTCAGTTTGGGTCATGGAACCTTAGGGGTAACATGCTGAGCTTTTGTTGATATTTGGCTTCATCGTCTTTACATTAAGATAAAAGCTGTATTTGATGGTTCAAAACCAGCTGTTGGTTAACTGAAAAAAGTTAGTTAAAGCAAGTAATCAAAAACAAATGAACACACAGATAGATGAATGTTTTAGACATTTTATAACTTAAAATGTATACATGTATGCCACTTCTTCAATCTTACAAAATAGGGTCTTTTCTTTGGGAATGTCTGCTCTTGGAACTCTGTGACATCATTCTTGTTAAGTAAGATTATTGACCATTGTGCGCCATTGACAATTTCAACTTCTGGTTTCTTTGAAACGGGCCAATTGCTGAAAGATGCTTATGGAACAATCTGAGTACATAGTCCTTCTTGATATTAAACCATGTTTTTCTCTAACTTCTTAAATGTTTTCTCACCCATACTTAATTGAATAGCAGTTTTTCTATCAATTTTTTTTTATCAAACCTTCCAACCAAGTTGTCACAGAAACACAAATCGTATGCATTTGTATTTAACCAATTTGTTATTAGTGATTAATGAAATCACTTTGTTACTATAATAAGTACAACTGGCAGAAACAACTAACTCCTGGCAATTGTAAAACTCCATCAGTGGAGTAGGCATATGCCAGTGTACTAAGGAAAAGCCCATGGGTCTCAGGTGGGCAGTGTCAGTGGGCACTGACCGATCTTTTATATAGCAAGTATGGAGAGCGCCAGTCAGTCCAGTAGTCACTCAAAAGGAGAGTCATTGAGAGAGGAACTACTGTCTATCTATTCATCCACAATGTCACCCACATGCAGGTGGTCAGCATTATTGACAAGACTCCAGAGCCAGGTCCATGGCTGATTCTATGCTTGGGTTAACAGAAATACTCCAAAACTGTTCCAGCTTTAACTTACAGTTAAAATGACAAGGCTTCGCCTGCCTATATACTTGCAAACTTGGACTGGCTAGGACTTCAGAGTATGTGATAATTTTGCTAACATGTGGATGCTCTACTTGATTGAATAAACTCAAAATTATATCAGAACTACTCTCTGGCTTTTGTTCAACTGCTGCTTTAGAAGCAAGTGCTCCCATGTGATACATCTGAGAGCTCTTCACAAGGCCATGGAAATTAGGCACTTCACTTCTTTGGATGGTAATGGCAATAGCCTCAGACTCAAGATATTTATTTCTCTTAATTAAGCTGTTTTTCCTGAATTAATTTTGAAATTTGCAAATTTGTATGAATAATTCGAATAGATTATTTGGCTAAAAGATACAGTGGCTATGTTTTCATTATCATTGAGCTTGATCCACTTTTTGCACCCACTTTTGAACCACCAGGGAATGTTATCCCATGGTAGACTAGAACACAACCCATCACTTTCTATTCAAATGCTAAATCACTTAAAAACCAGTTTGGCCAAATGCTACTAACCATTAAGAAAGCATAACTGATAGATATTTCTTAAGCAACCATTTTATGACTTTTCCTCTTCCAATAATAAAGCACCTCTTAGTTTCCATATTTCTTAGTGAAGTAAGAAATCATTTGTCATGAGGAGAAAGCTCTTAATAATGATTTTATGGGTTTTCTCACCCTGCTAACCATTAATACAACAGGAAGTGATCCAAGATTAAATGTTGTTTTAGCACTTTTGCATATTAAATACTCGTGAGAATGCTTCATTTAAAAGTCACACTCATTTCTTTGCACAACCCACTTAAAATGCAAAATAAACTGTGATAGTAGAAAATCCTAATGGGTGTAGAAGTCCAGAAATAATAGTTCTTAGGCCAGATCTACATAGGATCTGTTCCCAGATGTGCTAGCTGTGAACTGGAGCTTTGGACAATTTACTTAATCCTTGTAAATTACCCCTTCCATAAAGGAGGATATTAAGCTCTATCCTGCAGTGTTTCTGTGAAGAGGATTTGAGATGCTGCCAATAAGAAGCTTGCAGAGTGCCCTGCATTCAGTAAAAACTCAGTCAACGGGGGGTCGCCTTTCTCCCTTTTCTTGCTATAATATCCTAGGCTGAAGGACACACATGCTACTATTTGATCCTTCCTAGCATCAGTCCCGTCTGGTCACCACCTTCCCAGATACTGCCTCCTGAAGTCGTTTGTCCAATGCCAAACCAATGGTCCTGATCCTAACAGCAACAGTAAGAGAATGAAAAGCATTTTTGTTAAACTACAAATGAATTAAATAGTATTTGTTAATAGTATTCTTAGAGTATATTGAGCATGTTAGTTGATATTATTCATACATGAACATGGATATAATTTGTTTTACTTGTTTAATACAATATTGGTCGGAAACCCCAATGGTCCTTGATACTTGGAAGGTGTGAAATCAAGTGTATTTTACAAAGGCGACAAGCACTTCCTGGGAGGTCTGATCAGCTGGCTCTCACGCTCATCTCTTTATCTCAGCTCCCATTCTGCCCTTGGATCACCCATAAATCGCCCGCACATTGCCTTCTCTTCCCAGCAATGCGGCATAAGGGTTAAGGATCCTGGTTCCGGGGCAGACTTCCTGAGTCTACATCCCACCTCTGCCAAGTCATGTGTATAACTTTAGGTGCTTTCTAGTGCCTCAGTTTCCATATCTGTAAAATGGGTCAAGTGAGTTAATACTGGTAAAGCTCTTAGATGAGTACATAGCATGCTTACTGAGGGTTGTGAAGGAAACCAGAATATGTCACCCCAAATATGCCTCTCTGAGATAAAAATTATTTTGAATTGGAAGCAATGAAGAAGCAGTAAATGCAGAAAAGCCTCCCCCTTTCTGTGTAAAGGCAAGAAATAAATTCTCATTTGACTGGAGACAGATTCTCATTAATCCAGAGATGACATCAGAGAACTCTGTGAATAAACCTTATCCTCCTCATCACCATTTGCTATCTCTAGCCCAAACCCCGTGTCTTGTTAATTCTTCACAAATTTATTGCTTCTGGGACGCCTGGGTGGCTCAGCAGTTGAGCAGCTGCCTTCAGCTCAGGGCCTGATCCCAGAGTCCAGGGATCGAGTCCCACATCGGGCTCCCTGCATGGAGCCTGCTTCTCCCTCTGCCTGTGTCCCTGCCTCTCTTTCTATGTCTCTCATGAATAAATAAATAAAATCTTTAAAAAACAAAAACAAATGTATTGCTTCTTCATCTAAAAGGTATAAAGCTTCCTGCTCTGGTCACCTTTGGATCTTCATTCTTTTGTGAAGGCTCTTATGTGCATGTAAAACTTTAATTAAATTTGCATTCTTTTCTCCTGTTAATCTGTCTTTGTCAGTTTAATTTTTCCACCTAGTCAGGGACCCTGAGAGGTCAAGGAGAATTTTTTCCTCCCCTACAGTTGTTCCTGTGGGCTATCAACAGTGTGGGCACTTACTAATGTATTAGCTTAATATTGTTACTTAAATGCCCATGAATTGAGGGCTTACTACGTTTTCTGCACTGCAAATAGAAACAGTGTGTCACAGTTCCTCCCGGCACTGGCAGGCAGCACACATTTATTTTTTTACTCTTAAATCAAGAATCTAATTGTGCACATACATTCTTCTTGGTCATTAACAGGCCAGGAAATAATTTCCAAATAATCTTGGATGTCCCCTCTTCCTACCCTCAGAGCCCCGTATGGCCATCACACGTACATTCCGGTGGAACAGAAGTGGCCTTCCCTGTCTGCCCCCCAGCCCCCCCTCCCCCACGCCCAGCCCAGCCTGGTTTAGTGTAAGGGGAAGTTGGCAGCGTCCAAAGCTGGTTAACACTCTACTGAGCAGGTCTGTTGATTCTGCATTATGATTATTGATCCTTTGCCCAGCCAATAGCCTGAGGCGAAAGTTTTTGTGTGTGAAAAGAGCTGACCGAGTGTGGCTTACTGAGCCAGACAGACTCCATGAGCTGCTCTTCACGGGGCCCCTCCATCCTGCGTCTGCCTTAAGCAACTGACCATGAGCCTTGGCAGCAGGCCCTCCAGTAAAGGAGAATGACACCCGTGCGCTGCTCTCGCGGTGGCCCCTTCTTCCCCGCCCAAGAGCCGCTGTCACCACACTTGGATATCACAGAAATCTCACTGGAGCTGCCACTTCCTATCTTTCAACCCCTGTCCAGAGAGACATTACTAGTCTAGACATCCAAATCAGCCACCCGTTTTTGTTTTTCTGGACGACAGCAAGCATGCAGATTACTGGCTCTGACAAAGAAGGTGGCAATCAGAGGTCTCTGGTACATTTGGGAATAAATCCGGTAAGAAAGTTTCATCCATCTCATGTAAGGCAGTGACTGGGATTTAGATCTATAATCATTAACTCCAGGTGTGATTGGTTTTTTTTTTCTGGCCCTAAAAGGTTTCGAGTCCAGTAGGACCCAGAGGTCTTCGCCATCCCCCTAAGATTAATGGACTCTGAAGGATGCCATGATAAGGAGGCAGTAGAGGAAATGAACTTCTCTCAGTCCTATGATGATTTCAGTAGTTAACATTTTTTGAGCAGCGACAACAAATGGCATTGCTCAGGCTCTCTGCCTTGTGTGCTACCTCCTTTGCACCTGATAAACAATTCTGTGAGGTAGGTACCAGTATCAGCCCTATCTTATAGCTTAGAAACTGGATATCAGGGGCTAGAGGTAGTTACGAATGGAGCTGGGGGATATGAAGCCAGGTGGTTTGACCCAGAGCCATATTCTCAACCACTATGCTCTATTTAATTGTTGGCTGGCTTGGTAGGCTACTGAAGCATGGGGGAAAAATCCACTCAGATGGATCTCTTCCCCTCACTCTGTCACTGTGCCCCCAACAATGGGATGTAAAATCCCAGTGATAAACATGACATGGTAGTTCATGAAATCTGCAGCATAAATCAAGAGTTGGTGTACTGCAGCTCACAGGCCAAATCCAGTCTCCTGTCTGTTTTTGTACTGCTTTTGGGCTAGGAATGGTTTTATATTTTCAAATAGTTGGAAAAAAATAAAAAGAAAAATAATATTTTGTAACGTGAAAATTATATGAACTCCAAATGTCAGTGTCTATAAATAAAGTTTTATATTTTGCTGACAAAAACACCTGTATGTGTTTCCTCCCTTGCTCTGTAGGCATCTGCACGATATCACTGATGTTGCCTCCTAGCCCACAGAACCTGAAATATTTCCTCTCAGACCCTTTACAGAAAAAGCTTGTTGAACCCTGATGTAATTGATCTTAATCATATTTTTTTCTGTGGCAATATAAAAGTTACATTAAAAAATTAAGATAGAGGGGCACCTGGGTGGCTCAGTTGGTTAAGAATCTGATTCTTGATTTCTGCCCAGGTCATGATCTCAGGGTTGTGAAGTCAAGCCCCATACAGGGCTCTGCGCTCAGCCTCTGCCCCTCCTCGTCCACTCATGCTCTTTCTCTTTCTCTCTCTCTCTCTAAATAAAGAAAAGTTAAAACAATTAAAATAGAAATGGGAGAAGAGATCAGTTCAGAGCTCCTGCAGGAGATGATCTGCTTCAGAATGGCACACAGAAATCTCTCTCTTCCTCCTTCTCCCTCCCTTATATTCCTCTCCTTCCTCCCACCGTCCTTCGCTCAAAGCATTGTTGGTGGGGAGGGTGCAGGTAATGCAAATTGTAGGTTGGAAGAATGCAGAAGATTGTCTAATCTAAAAGTTACTTATGTTTCAGACTTCACAGGGCAGCAAAATTTAAAAAATTAATGGAGACCAACATTGGATTGTTTTATTTATATTTTGATATATCAAGGCAATGACTATCTTTAAACACAAGCAAATCTATCCTCCCACCCTTGAGCCCACAGCAAATTTATCATCTACTCTTATCATTCCATAAGAAAAACCAAGTTTATTTTTTTTAAAGACTTATCTATTTGAGAGAGAAAGGGAGAATCAGAGAGAGTCTTAGCTCACTCCACACTGAGCGTGCAGCCTGACTCAGGGCTCGATCTCGTAACCCCAATTACAACCCTGATCACAACCCCAATCACAGCCCCGATCATGACCCCAGCTGACCCCCCCCTTTTTTTTTACAACTCCCACACCAAAACAGTACTTTATTTTGTAAATTTTGACCCATTATTACTCCCATGTTATGGTTTTCTCAGCCGTCAAGTGTACAAGGTGAAGAAAGAATTTAATAAGATGGGGGTTGCACCTGGTAAATAAATTTCTTAAACTCCATATACATGTTTCAAAGCTGCTGGGTCCCAAGTCCATCTATGAACTCCAGGGCTGCAGTATCATGTGCAGCATACTAAAAGCCACACTATCCGAATAGCTTATTAATTCTGCATAAATCAGGTCAATCAATGTGTCAACCTGTAACAGACTGTGCACTTACCTGACTCAGCCACCCAGATGCCCCAAGGAAGGAAAAAACAATTTAAAACACTATAAAGGAAGCAAATGAATGCTCACAGTCTACAGGATGCTCCTTTAAAGTGCATTTTACTTCATAAGCAGTATCTACACTGTTTTTACTTTTCTCATTTCCCTTGGTCAGTGGAAGTCTACATTGTCCAACATAGGTGTGACTTTGGGAAGCACTGAACTAGTTATAAGTGTCTCCTCTTTTCCACTCACATCCCTTCTGGTCAGCCACTATCTGCTTAGTGACCTACTGCTGCACAATTTTCTCTCTGAGTGGCGTCAGCAAGCTAATCTTATACAGCGTAATCCACACTAGTGAATTAATTTTTAAAAATACACCCTGTAACTGACACATTTTTTACCAATGAATGCCTTTTAGCAAACACACACACACACACACACACACACACACTCCTTCCATAAATGTCACAAGTGGTAGAAAATTTGAACTCCAGGCTGACAGATAAGACACATATTGGGGCAGAAGGGGCCGCTTTGCTTGCCTGCCTGGTTTGCCTATGCATGATGAGGTCTTTCAAAAAATATCTTTGATACTATTATTTGTTTAAAAAAGTAGCTTGTATATAAAACTCATCTATTCCTTTTTCATTTCACAACCAGTGAAGAAGCACAGTCAAACCAGGCATGTCAGAGTTCTCACTGATCTCTCCATGGATGCCACTTCAGATGGAGAAAGTCTGGAGAAGGAACCCTTAGCTCTTGTCCACATGGAAGATGATCCCAGGCCTTTCACCACTTCCAGGAGCTGTTACTTGGCTAATTATGCCAATCGTCAAGAGCAAATCTAAAAAGCGAATATAAGAGTTTTACATTTTTCAGCTTTGGGTTCTGGGAGAGTTGCTAGAAGTTTCCAGAAACCTCACACTGTATCACAAAAATATGAGACATTTCAAGGAAAAATCCATTTTCTATCTATGAACCTAAAAGTCATCCAAAAGGAACACAAGAAGTTGAAGGTCACCCATAAGACCAGGCCAGTTTTCCAAAAACCTTCTTTGGGTTTTTGGGAAGACTCTGATCTGATACTATTTGAAAATCTGGACACTACTTGGGTAACAATATTATTCTTAATAATAAGGAGAAAAAAACAGGTTCACTTATGTACGTGAAAGTTAATCCAGAAAGAGGGTTATTTAAATACTCTTCAATGTCTCCTCTTTGTGTGTGTGTGTGTATGAAAACCAGAATAAGATGATAAATAAAGAATACAAAATAATACCAACGCATTAGACAAGAAAAACAGGTAAACGGACAAAAACAGATGAAAATTGTCAATTGTTGGAAGCTGAATGGCCAGCTTTATGCCAACTGGACAGGTACATTTATAAATACTTTGACACATACCTCTGTTCCAGTAAAAGATAAGACACAAAACCAGAAAATAAAAAAGACAAACTCAAAGATAAAAGTTAGATAAGACAAACATTCCTGGTGAGCAAAATGCAGTGACAACACAAAGCAGTGGGAGGGACTGAGGCATCACATAGCTGGACTGAGTCTAGAAGCCAACTGTGGTGCTTTAGAATTTGGCTCCTGTGCATGATAGGGAGGGTGAGCCAAGAAAGACCATTTTCACATTATTTGGATTGGGATCATGAAGTATGCCCAATAGAGGCCATTCCAAAAGGGTCGGTACACACAGAGTAGAAAGAAAAAAGAAAAACAATAAAAATTAGAATACAGAGCTGTGGTAGCTAGCCTCCAAGATGGCCCCCAGTGATCCCTCCTCTTGGCAGCCATGCTCTTTTGTAGTCTCATCCCACATTTTTTTTTAAAGATTTTATTTATTCATGAGAGACACACAGGGAGAGAGAGAGGCAGAGACATAGGCAGAGGGAGAAGCAGGCTCCCTGTGGGGAGCCCGACATGGGACTTGATCCCGGGTGTCCAGGATCAGGCCCTGGGCTGAAGGTGGCGCTAACCTGCTGAGCCACCTGGGCTGCCCTCTCATCCCATATTGAACCAGGGTTAGTCTGTTTGACCAAAAGAATAGGACAATTATGATGCCATATCACTTCTGAGACTTAGTCATAAAATAGCATTGCGATATCTGCGCTGTCTTGGGTTATTGCTTTGAGGAAGCAATTGCCAGGTCAAGTCAAGGAGCCTTATGAAGAGGTATGTGTATTAAGGAATTGAGGCCTCTGGTAACAAATCTGTGAATGGGCTATCTTGCAGGCTAGTGTTTCAACTCTGTCAAGACTTAGATGCCTATTGCCCCAGCCTACAGTTCTGAACCCCATGAGGGACCTGGAGACAGTACCACCCAACTTAGCTGCTCCCAGATTCCTTAGCCTCCAAAAATGTATGAGATGATCAATGTTTGCCGTTTTAAACTGAAAGATTTGGGGATGATCATTTAGGTAGTAATAAATAATACAGGGGTCCAACTAAAATGAAACATTTGATGGAAATGATAAAAAGAGAAATTCAGAAATCTCAGAAAATAGGGCAAAAGGAAAAGAGGTGTACAATGAGGAAAAAAAACTCAGAAGTTTTGAGGATCAGTCCAGAATGTCCAGTATCTGACCAAATGGAGTTTCAAAAAGGTCAACGAGAGAAAATTAGAGGAAATGATCAAAGTAATCACATAAGAAATTATTTTTTTCAGTGAAGAAAATGAATATTTGGATCAATAGGGCCCACTGAATGTCCCTCTCTTACAAACATACACATCTGAGGCATATTGTCAAAGCATTCCAGAACACTGGGGACAACAGAGAAGATTCTAGAAGGAAACAACAAGAAGAAACAGTTACATACAAAGATCTTGGAATCAAAACAGCATTGGATATGTCAACAGTAATACCATGAGGGAGATATGGCATGAGGCCTTCAGAATTCTGGGGGAAATGGATTTTCAATGTAGACTTTTATACTCACCAAACGATACATTAAATTTGAGGAAACACAGATTATTTTCAGGTACATAATGAAGCAAAAATATTACCATCCTGGCATACTTCTGCGGTTAACTACTAGAGGATGTGCTCCACTGAAAAAAAAATTAATAAAAAAATAAAAAAGGAATTAGGTCAAGAAACAGGAAGACCTAGCATCTAAGAGCGAGGATCTAACTTGAAATGATTATCTCAGGATGATCACGGTATAAATAACTCAGACTGGAGTCGGGGGTGGCAGCCCCTGGTGGGGAGGACACCAAGAAAACTGTCTGACAAGTGTGACAGTAGAAAAATTTAAAAGTTCAGGAAAAACAAAAGTTTGTCCAAGAAAGTTTACGAACCTAAAAAGCAGTGGCTTAGCAATGCACACAATTTCCAAAATCATATACTACTAATTTCACCTGAAGTTTTGATCTAAGCATATTGGGAAAATTTGAGGAAAAGGAAGGTTGTAGGTCACAGAAGTGTCCTCACCACCTGTGCTACAAGTCAATAGACAGTTTTAAAATAACTCTATAAGCCTGTTCTTTAGAATGTGACAGTAAATAAGTGGAAGAAATAGTTGGAAGACTTAATAGTGGTTGCCTCCTCGGAGGGGACTGTGGGGGAGGTTCAGCTGGGGGGACTTTGTTTTTGTTCCAAGTCTTTAATATTACAAGTATTTTGTTATTATTATTAATTATTATGTTACTATCCGTATTTTTTTTACTTTGCTAAAAATTCACAATGAAAAAGAAAGTTCATCTCAAAACCAGAAAATTTCCTGTTAACTTTACATTTGAAGTCTAGTAATTTATTGTTTTCTCAATCTAAAAAGTATTCTAAGTTCATTGTCACTGATGTTTTTCTCCAATTTGGAAAATCACCAATCTAGCTTTGACTTCCCAGTAGGAAAAAAAAATGCAGTAAGAATAAACAAGGGAAAATTTTAAAGAAAAATGATTGAATCGTTTGATGAAGAAACCTTTGGCTGATTCTCTGCCAGAGAAGGTCACTCCTGGAGGTTGCCTGACCTACCACTTGCTAGTGGTAAGGGACCAGCAGGCTCTGCTGTTCTAAATCATAGGATATTAAGACTGCAAGAGGCCTCCAGGGTTCATCTGCCCAGATTTTATCTGGAGCTCAGAACCTCTCCTTTTCTCTTGGGCAGAGGAGCCAACTACATTTTAGGGAGACCAGCAAACTTACAAGCATACATGCCATTATACATGCTAGTTCCCCTGCCCACTGCCCTGGAGGATTGGAGAGGTGGGGCTCACAAACCTGTGGGTTTTGTCTCACCTGTGTCCACATCAGGGAGAATTTATGGCTGAATTGGGCTGGGGCTCTATTCCTGAAATTACCTTCTCCTTAAAGTGAAGGACAGTAAAAGCTGTCTAATTAACGCTTTGATTGGGGCGGGACATAAGCCAACAAATCACAAACATAAAATCTCTCTAAAGGATAAGGAGAGAATCTGATATCCTGAGTTTGCTTTTTAAAATAAACCATAGAAACGTTTGGAATGTTTTTGTTGCATTTGTTACGATGAAGGTACTTCTTCGATAGTACCAGTTCAAATCAAATTGTGATTAAGAAAAATCTATTTAGTTTCACAGTATCCCAACTGAAAGTTAGGATAGTGGTTCTCAACTGTGAGTATACAAAGATTATCTGGAGCCGTTAGAAGTCTTAATTTTTCTAGGATCCCAGGCCTAGAGTATAGTTCTGAGTGCCTGGAATCCGCATTTGCAACAAAGAGCCCAGGACATAGGGCCACAGGAGTTCCCCAGACCACACTTTGAGAATCAGCTTTACCTATTCAGCATTAAACAGAAACTGAGACTCCTCTGGAAAACTATTACACTTATGTCTGTCGTATTTATGAAATAAGAAAACAGTATTTCTTTTTAGGATTAATTTTCAACCATAAATAAATTTCCCAAATTGTATTATGTCACTTCCCTGATTAAAATTGTTTGTTCATTCCTTAGGGCTGGCAGTGTCAAGTCTAAACTCATCAGCATGACGTACGAGGCTCTTTGTATTCTGGTCTCCCCTATTTCCCCAGCCTCGGAGGCCACTGGTCACCCCGAGCTCTCTCTTGCATTCCTGGGATTTTCCACATGGTCCTTCTGTGGCCTGAATGCCCACTTCTCAATACCCCTGACTCTGCTTGGCTAAGTTGTGCTCATTCTGGAACAGTTCAAAGGTTACCTCTTTCCAGAAGACTACCTTCCTAAATCCTCTAGGTAGTTACTTGCTCTCTCATCTATTTTGTGCATAACTGCTCTTATAACACCCATCTAATTGCATTGTAATTATTTGTTTCTCCATCAGCTAACAAAGCTTCTCATAGGAAGTCACATTTTACTCATCTCTCTGTTCCTAGGGGAGGACAGTTCACAGGGCAGGGGAGGAAGGGAGCAATTCTTCCCCGAGGGGGTGGGGGGGGCGGGAATTTTCCTTAGCTGTGTCCCATGACACCTGGGCTTGTTTGATTATAAAACAAAGCCCTCAAGATGTACCTGAGTGGTGGGGGGTGAGGGCCCCTATATATGGAAAGGTATAAAGGGAAAGGTAACAAATTCTCCCACCACCACCCCCCCCAGCAGAAGAAACAGCATATTACAAATATGACTGAAGTCCTCTTGTCTCTGAATCTTCAATAAAATTTGTTCTGTAAAACTGCTTGATCCTGGGAAAAGTGGGCAAGCAGCACGCTGTCCTGCTCTGGTTCATGAGTGGAAGAATAATTGTGGAAATTGAGATGTGGGTGAGATTCAGTCTTCAGCAAGTCCAGGAAATCAGAAGGGGACGCTATCAAGAGAATGCAGGCCCCAGGGAATTTGCAGAAATCTTGGGCAGAATTTGGATTTCCCATGGATTTGAGATGGTATTCAAAGAATTTCAAGTAGTTTGAAATCTCAAAGGACAGGATACTCCTACATAGCAGTGGGGCTGCAGTCGCAAATAGTAGATGTTCAATAAATATTGACGATATGAAATGATAGATTACAGCGAACTAGGTACATAAGGTCGGTAGGCACAATTTACCTAACTACGTGAGATATGTAACTATTATTAAAGCAACAAAAGAAGGTTAAAAATGAAACTGGGCATGCGTCAAGAATAATACAATGCTTCGTGGCACTGAAAACAGACTATGGGGAGATAAGCATATAAATACGATGCTGACAGCTGGAGTGAGACACCACACAAAAATAAATAAGAAAGTGTAAGCTATGTCTCTGGAAAACAAACATTTGGGTATTTTAGACATTTTGATGATTGACTGAATTTTTCTTCTCATTCAGATGGCTAATGCCAAGTAAATAAAAATCATAGGAGCAGGTGGACAAGAAAGCCACAGGAGAATTACTCAGAGTCCTTAGGATTGGGAAAACACAATGCTGTTGCTGGCACAGTGTAGTGTTACAGATATAAGGGCCTATGAGAAGGCAAAGGCAGGAGCCCTAAAGCACAGTGAGCTGAAAAGGCAAAGATAAGGTAGAAATAATGGGTCAGAGGACAGACTTCTTTCCGTACTCTTATTTTAGATCGGAAGAAGGGAGACTTTGCACAATGGTGGTATCTGTTTTGGAAGAATGCAAAAGAATACGAAAAATGGAGTTTTTTTTATGAATTAGGGAATTAAGTTTTAGAATTAAAGGAAAAGTGGGCAAAAATAACAATTTAGAATTCAAAGCAATTGGGGTCCGGTCACTAAATTTCTAAATGTTAAACATCAGAAATCTTCTAGGGCTCTCTGAAGATGAATGTATTTTCACACTTTCCTAGTATTTGCTTTGCTCCGCTCTTAATATTAAAGATATTGTTTGTTGTTGCTAAAATAGAGTTTGATTGTCCAACTTGGATCAACAGAGCAAGCATCTAGATAGCTTGCCTCATTGTTAGTTTTGGAAAGAAGACTACAGAAAGAACAACAAAAGCATATTTAAATTAGTTTTCTTAAGACAGAGATGTAATCAGTATCATATCCTGGTAAAAAATGCAGTGCTTTGGCTTTTACATGACATCTTTTCAAATGTGCAGTCGTATTTAGAAAACCCTAAAAAAAAAAAAATGGTTTAGCCATTCTGGCAAATTCAAAGGAATTATACACACACAGACACACACGCATCCACACACATCTACACAATTTCGCAGCTGTCCTTTGATAAGGTGATAAGCTTTGATAACCCTTAGCTAGGGTTCATGGCTGCAGCAGGGACGTGTGCTGTGTGTAGTCTTTCCACAGTGTTGGTATTCAGTCACATTCAGGTATGGCAAAAGTCATGAACTCTGGGAGTCTGAATGTGTATTTTAATGGATTTTGGAATCTGTATTTTAATGGATGAATATGAAAATCACAGCAGTGTTGACAGTATCATCTGGCCTCCTGCAAGCACCGTCTTGTTTGCAGAAACATTCTGCACCAGGGAACAAGCAAAGCCAGTAATGTCCCAAATAATGTTTAACTTTCAGGCCTTCAAAATTTTAATACTTTTTCTCCAAAGAAAAATAGGTCCCATCAGAGACTACAGCAACCAAGGATTCTGCGTGGGCACATTTCTTCTCGAGTCTTTATCTCTACTATGTTTTAAAAATTTTTTTTATCTCTACTATTGAATAAAGTTGCTAAAATCACAAATTTTATTTCTGAATCTTCATCTTCATGTGGTAAATAAACTCATAGATGCCATCTAGATGATTTTCACAATTTGCAACATCTCTAGAAAGAGAGGAAGACCTCTAAATTAACTACCATGTAGTGATGGTAAAACCAACATTATGTTTTCTGTCCTGTGTCAGCTTTTTCTATAGCCCAAACATATGAACTGTGGCTATTGACACAAATACCCAAATAAAATAGAGCTATAGCCAAGAAAACACGGTGGTTAAAATCAAGTTATTGCAAATGTTTAAAACCAGCAAATGTGCCATCAGAATGTGCACACCTGTTGCTTGGTGAATAACATGCTTAACAAATGGCTTGTTTATAAGGTTGAAGTCAGCATAAATAAAGACACTAATCAATATATGATCATTAAATGAGGGTCTCATTTGGATGCAGGGCTGTTGGGAAACATGAAACATTCTAAGAAGTACAATTTCTAGATAACTGAAGCTTACCCCTAAAAGTACCCAATCTTTGATCAACTGTCATTGCATTACATGGTCTTTTATCTTTGTAAATAGACTGTAAGTGACATAATCCTCCCTTTCTAGACACTATTGCTGTCACTGTCAACACTTTTGTGACCCAGTGGATTCTTTTTTTTTTTTTTTTTTTTTTTTATGATAGTCACACAGAGAGAGAGAGAGAGGAGAGGCAGAGACACAGGCAGAGGGAGAGGCAGGCTCCATGCCCCAGGAGCCCGATGTGGGATTCGATCCCGAGTCTCCAGGATCATGCCCTGGACCAAAGGCAGGCGCTAAACCGCTGTGCCACCCAGGGATCCCGACCCAGTGGATTCTTGGCACTCAACCGATGATGAAGAAATATTTGTTGAGTGATGCTATTGCATATATTGAGATATTTGCATCTATATCATTTGATTGCAGGATGGTATGTGGCTTCAATAGTTAAATATGCTTTTTTTTTTTCCTTCGGATGGAGGCTCTTTTCATGGGATTAGACATTTTGCCTTTCCTTCCTTCTACTGTTGACTTCCTGCCTGTAACTGTGTGCACCTCTTCCCACATTTCTGTTTCAGACATTTTGCTAATTAAGAAATCAGGTAGCTAAAGTTTGGTAGGATTGCTCATAAACTCAGAATAAAGAGACTCTCGGTAAGCTTTGAGGGCCTCGATGATACATGAAGTTCAGGAGCTTTGTAGCATTGTTCTGGCTTTTTATTATCTTCTAGATAACTGAAATCCCTGGGTAATGATGTGCTTGTATAATGAATAAGTTAAAAGTTACAATAAAATGTATACAGGCATATTTAAATATCCTCTCATGTAAAAAAAAAAACTTTTTTGTGGTATATAACATTTATCATCTTAACCATTTTTAAGTGTGCAGTTGAATAATATTAAGTACATCTGCATTGTTGTGCAACCAATCCCCAGAACTCTTTTCATTTTGCAAAACTGAAATTCTGTTCCCATTAAACAATTCCCTATCTTCTCCTCTTCCCCAGCCCACAACAACCATTCTTTCTTTCTCTATGAATTTGACTACTCTAGGTGCCCCATCTAAGTGGAGACATGCATTATCTGTCTTTTGGCCTATTTTAATTAGCATAATGTCTTCAAGGTTCATCCAGGCTGCAGCATGCAAATACCCTCTTATTTGTTTTATCATAATATCTTTTAAAAAATATTTTATTTATTTATTTGAGGGAGAGAGTGACCATGAGCTGGGGGTGGGGTGCAGAGAAAGAGGGAGAGAGACAAAGACTGTCCCCTGAGTGTGGAGCCCTATCTGGGGCTTAGTCCCAGGACTCTGGGGTCATGATTTGAGGTAAAGTCAGACGGTTAGCTGACTGAGCCACCCAGGCACCCCACAATTACATTTTTAATATCTAAAACATCTGTCACTGAAAGCCAAGGTCATGAGATGCATACCTGCACATATGATGCTAGGAGAAGCTGAGGCAGTGTAAATGTGCCCATAAGACAGACAAGATTTCCTGAGGACTCAGTTGTGTACATTATAGCATAGCAATACAGTGGAATATTACGGAGACATACAAAAAGATGAAGCAGATCCAAATGCATTACCTTGGAGACAAGATATGACACTAAGTGAAGAAAATATACGGCTAAACAGTATGATCATATTTTTGTATGAAACACATATGTCTGGAAGTATATACATAGAATAGTTAAAAATGGTTATCTCTAGGTGCCTGGGTGGGCTCAGTCAGTTAAGCATCTGATTTCGGCTCAGGTTGTGACCTCAGGGCCCTGGGATCAAGCCCAAGATCATGTTTTGTACTCAGTGGGGAGTCTGCTTGAAGATTTTCCTCCCTCTACTCCTCTCCCCACTTGAGTTCTCACTCTCTGTCTCTCAAATAAATAAAATCTTTTTAAAAAAATGGTTTTCTCTGGTGGTGGAATTAAGGTGTCTTACAAATTTGACTTCTTACTTCCTTGGACTGTCTTATAACTTTGGCATCTATATTATTTCACAATCAGAAAGAAGAAACAATAATAACATTCTCATTTAAAAAGAAAAAAGGAAATGAAAATAATGATGAGGGAATAGTAGACTGGTGACCTATCCACAAAAATGAAAAACAAAAATACTTTGCTGAGGAAAATCTATTTTAGGTTTAGTTTATGTTACTTTCTAATTTCAATCCTACATTCTAAGCCAATTAAACAAACAAACAAAAAAAACAATGAAAGTTTCAGACATTCAAGAATGAGTCAGTCTGAAAAATATTTTCAGGTACACTTTTCATTTTTGTGGAGTTGGTAAACAGCGCCCTTTGTAGGTAATGATGTGATAAGAAAGTTCTTAAAGCAGACACCCAGACTATAGAGCCCTACGAGTTTACAAAAAGCCTCTTCAGAATATGAATAAATGGGAAGGAAGTGAACATACCCAGCAACCATAGTTCAAAGGATTTGGCAGTGAGTCTCAAGTTCTCCACACACAAATCTTTGAAATGTTTTTTACTTTACACAGCCAGTGCCTATAATAATGAACAGGTATTTGAAGAATGGAAAGCCAGTTGTAGGCCTAGAGATAGGATTGTAGAGTGTTTTTATAGATTGCAACTTAAGGAATAAAAAATGAAAAAAGACATGGCCCTGGACATACTCTATAGGAATCTAGATTTACAGCAAGACACAGAGAAAAGTTTCAGGATCCTAAGCTGTCATGAAAACACATTTTCTGGGACCCCTGGGTGGCTCAGCGGTTTAGAGCCTGCCTTCGCCCCAGGGCATGGTCCTGGAGTCCCAGGATCGAGTCCCACATCGGGCTCCATGCATGGAGCCTGCTTCTCCTCTGCCTGTGTCTCTGCCTCTCTCTCTCTCTCTCTCTTTCTCTCTCTGTCTGTCTCTCATGAATAAATAAATAAAAAATCTTAAAAGAAAAAAAGAAAATGCATCTTCCTTTAAAATGTGTCAGAGACAAACAACATTTGTCTCAGCCAGAGAAACTACAAAGAACAAAATCCCCATCAAAGAAGACTTCTCTAGTAGAACAGTAGAAATGCTATTGGCATGTCTATATGCTTGTAGTTGTAATATACTTGAGTTGAAGAAACTATAAGAATTACTCAATACAACCTTCTAATCTTTAAATGGAGGAAAAGTATGATATATATTAATAGCCCTGTTCTCCATTGTGTATATTTAAGAGACTTTATTACACATGCATGGAATTTTACCAGATGACCAAGAAATCTCACATCAATTTCCATTCCTAATTTTGTGGTTTGGTATCACAGAGTCCCAGAGGTGTACAGACTTCTCAATGTGTGCAAGATAAAATGAACCAGATTCCAACTGACTTAAGCCATCTTCAGAATGGATGCTCATATACATATGGTACAGACCTAAGTTTCTGTCTGGGAACAGAGTTTCACCTGTGCTTGCTTCTAACACACAATCAGAATCTTTGTTACACTGGGGCCTTTGACTTTGTTTTCATGTGCTCCTTATCACCAAAAGGGCAGAAACAAAAATTTACAGCTCTTAGGTGTGGATTAGAGCAGGGGTGGAAATACTGCCTGTAGGGCACATCTGGTCCACTGTCTGTTTTTGTCTGGACCTTAAGCTAAGAATGGTTTTATATTTTTAGATGTAGAAACACTATTAGCCTTTCCAGGAGAACAGTTGCTCCAAATGTTGAGGACATTGCCTCTTGGCCCACAAGCCTAAATATTTACTATCTGACTCTCCAGAAAAAGTTTGCTGATCCTTGATCTAGAGTAGAAAGATTTGGAACTGGATAGTAGGCAAACATACTTGAGTTATTTCTCAGACTGTATGGCTCTAGGCTGGTTGAAGACCCTCTCTGGGTCTCCACATTCTTACACACATGGTCTCTTTGTCATTTAATTCTAGTTTTTGTTTCAAGCTACACTGTAGCTATTTAAGAAATCCTAACAAACCTAATTTAATTTGCACAGCACACAGAGAATAGCACTGTGACCCTGATTTGCTTTGGAAGAAGCCAATCTGGGTCAGGATGAAGGGAAGTCATTATGATGTTTACAATTTTCCAAATATCAAACCCAAAAGTTTAACCAAAACAGGTTTGTTTATGAATGGCCGTGGCTATTCTAATTGAGTCGAGGACCATCTTTAGGGCAAGGGTCTTGGGTTTTACTTTAAACAAGTTTAGAATCTCTAAGCAGACCACAAGGGCAATGTTGTGTCTTGACTCTGAAGCCTCTCAACTACTTTTATCAGAACCTTACAAATCATGGATGTTCACACATGCTGTTGCCTAACATCTGAGGCTCCACAGTGAGAACTACTGAGAATATTCTTTTAGCATAAAGGCAGTGGTAATATGCATTGGGATGACTAAGAGCCACACAAAGTTGGAAACACCATTCTAAAACATAAATGGAAGAGCGGTGGACCCATAATAGCCAAAATATATCTGAATGAAAGAACCGGGGAGGGAGTATGCTACTTGAGATTTCAAGACTTATTTTACAAAGCTTTAAGGATGGAGACACTGTGGTGAAAGAACCAAGAAATAGACCTGCTATATATATATATGCAATTAAAAAAAAAGATTTATGGATTTATTTAAGAGAGAAAGAGAGACCATATACAAGAGGAGGGGGAGAGAAGGCAAGGGAGAGTCAGAAGCTCAAGTAGTCTGGGGTTTGATCACACAGCTTGAGATCATGACCCTCAGATCATGACCTGAGGCTAAAACCAAGAGTCAGATGCTCAGCTGACTGAGCCACCCAGGCACCCTGGGACCTGCCATATATTGAAATCTTACATATGACTAAGCCAGCAAAGCAGATCCCTGGGGAAAGGATAGGTGTACAATTAACAGTGTTGAGTCAATTGGTCATCCATGTAGAAAACAATGCAGTTTCTCCAATTTGTACTTTACAAAGAGCCAATGGCAAATGGGCTAAGGACTGAAATGAAAACAACAAGATTTTAAAGCTTTTTGAAGAACATTTAAGAGTATTTCTTTATGATGTCAGGATAGGGAAAGGTATCTTAAACATGATTCAAAAGCACAGAGTGTGAATGAAAAGCCTGATACATTCTATCATATTAAAGTAAAAAAACCTTTGTTTTCCAAAAGATTACATCAAGAGAATGAAGAGAGAAGTCATAAACTGCGACAGGGTATGTGCAGCATATATCACCAACAAAGAATTAATATCTTTGGAATCGATAAGAAAAAGACAAAACCATGGACAACAGATACGGCCAGTCATTCCACAGAAGGGAAGAATACAAAAAGAGCATAAACGTGTACAAACATGCTCAGCACCTTTAGTTATCAGAAAAATAGCAAGTTTGATCCAAAGTCAGGTATGACTTCACGCACATCATTTTTGCAAAAAATTAAAAGTGGGTCGCAGAATGGCAAAAATTAAGGGCCACAGCACCAACTGTCGGTAAAGATCAAGAGAAACTGAAACTCATACCCTGCAGGAGACACTGTAAGCTGTTTCCCAACATGAACATAGCATTTCCTGATCAAGATAAATATGTGTATGCTGTCTCCCACAGGCTTCTAGTATATTCTCTAGAGAAACCCTGACACAAGTGCACCAGGAGAGACATACAAACATGTTCAGTGCACTATTGTTTGTGACAGTGAAAATAGAAAAGCTCCACATACACTTCAAGGTAGAATGGAGAAAGAAATACATATATATATTTATATATTTGCTTAGGAATGTGTGTGTGTGTGTGTATTTATATATAAACTATAAAGAAAAATTTAAAAAATAACATGAAATTCCAGATGGCATTTGGTGGCCAGGAGATTGTGGGAAGGGAATACAGTTGAGGACGATCATGCTGGTATTTCAAAGCCACTGGTACTATCCTATATCTTAAAGTGTGTACACACCAGGGAGTTTATTTTGTGTTCTTTACACTGAGTTAGGAGTCTAGTGTTTGAATCCCTGTTCCACTACTTTTTAGGTGAGTGAAGTACCAAAATTTCCTGAGCTTTTCATTTCTTCATTTGGAAAAATGGAAGAGTGATAAAGAACCCTTCCTTACGGGTTCACGGGAAGCTTAGCGGAGATGATAACCTGTAATATTGAACACCAGTGTGTCAGCGGTTGTCATCAATATTATTACCCCGTGATCTAGCTTGACCTCAGTGTGCATACAAATCAACCTGAAGGGCTTGTTGAAATGCAGATTCTGATTCAGTGAGTCTGGGGTAGGGCCTGAGAGTTTGCATTTCTGTCAAGTTCCCAGGTGAAATTCTGTGGTGTGAGTAGAAGGATCCAGGCAATTCCTCTACTCCTATTGTTCCCACATTGACTCCCTCCTTTTGCTACCTTACTGGTCCTCTTTCTTCTGCTCTCTCCTCTTCTCTTAGTCTTCCTGTCCTCCATCTATTCTCCTGTCTCCATCCCAATCTATCAAAATCCTACTCACTCTTAAGACCCAAAATTGAATTGGTTGTACATTAAAATTGCCTGAGGAGCTCTTAAAAACTTGTGAAGTCCCAGGCTACACTTCAGACCAACTGAATCAGAACTTCTGGAGGCTGAACTCAGTCCTCATCTTTTTTAAAGCTGTCCAGGTGATTTCCTTTGGAAGACCAGGGTGAGAACTCCTGCCCTACAGCCTCAACTGAGTAGCTCCTGATCTCCCCAGATATGATGGGGTAACTCACCAAGACAGTTCTCTTGTGACATCTGGCATCTTGCTGTTTTATTTAGTTACACAGGTCCTTGTCCTACTCTGCTTCATCAAATGAAAGTTCCTTAAGAGCGGAGATGTGTCTTAGTAACATTTAAAGCTTGTGAAACTCATAAGGGAGCATTTTGAATGATATTTCAAAAACATTTCTTGTATTGGGTTGTGTACTAGTATGAGTTTCAAGCATGAGATGGAACATAGTAATATCACTGATAAATATATAAAAAGTAATTTTCTTGCTTCCATGTTATTTTTAATTTCAGTTGATAGTAATTTCCAGTATAAACTAATATTTTCAAAAATTGTACACATCTCTGGGATTATTTACAACCATAAAAATAGTTTCCAGGGATCCCTGGGTGGCGCAGCGGTTTAGGCGCCTGCCTTTGGCCCAGGGCACGATCCTGGAGACCCAGGGATCGAATCCCATGTCGGGCTCCCGGTGCATGGAGCCTGCTTCTCCCTCTGCCTGTGTCTCTGCCTCTCTCTCTCTCTCTGTGTGACTATCATAAATAAATAAAAATTAAAAAAAATAGTTTCCAATATAAGATATCAATTTTGCAATTATGGAGTATAATGAAAACATTGTAGGTCCTGAGGCACTGAAAATAAATGTTCTGTTTTAAGGAATGTCCT
Organism: Canis lupus dingo; assembly: GCF_003254725.2. NCBI lineage: Eukaryota > Metazoa > Chordata > Mammalia > Carnivora > Canidae > Canis > Canis lupus. The sequence goes on along the minus strand of NC_064267.1, from coordinate 40,124,241 downwards.
AATGTTTGTGCTATTGCAGAGATTGCCAGTCTAAAAAAACAGGATTTTACTGTTGAATATTAGCTTCAATAGGTGGATTATATTGTTTAAAATTGTGAAATAAAATATATCAGACCTTTAAATTTAAAGATAGCACATGAAGTTTTATACAATTTTCATCAAGTAACCAAATCTATGTTTCTGCCTAAAGAAACTTTTGTTTCTTATTTGGAATCTAATTTAATCTTTCCATAATTTTGAACCAAAAGGACACATGAATCCAGTTTTTCATCACTGCTGCTGCACATGTACACACTCCATGCACTGTGTGCCTACCCATGCATACAACCAGTCATTAGTCAAGCATATTGGAAATACTAAAAAATGGTTCTGATTTTTAAGATTTGTGTTTGTATGTGCATACACATTCACAAACACGCTTGACATTACACATTTTTTCCTGAGGATCCAGACACAGTGTGGGTATGTCATAGGTTCCTTGATTAAACAGGGAAGCTACATATAAACAGTTTAAGAGACAAAGTGTGGTTGAGGCCAGTCTGGGGATAAAATTGGAAAATCCCTGGATTCTTGGTCCTGTGTCCAGCTGGGCAATTGTTGGGTAACAGGAGGATTAAGCTAAGAAAGAGGCATTCATAAGGAAAGCACAAATGAGAAATTCTGTTAGCTTATCTCTAGAAACTACAAACTTCTGTATTTTGAGCCATCATTTGCATGTGTCCCTTCACATAGAGTGGATTAAATAATGTTTGTGAGAGTCTCTAGCAGTAGTAAAGGAGGGGGAAGCAGAGGAGAAGGAAAAAAAAAGTGAGGTAGGAGGAAAGATGGAGAGAGAAATAGAAGTGAGAGAAGAAGAGCGAGCAATAAGCAAAGCACCAGGGCATCCAAAAATAACACCTTAGATTTATCGAACACTTGAGTGCCCAATCATTAATTGCTCTAAGTACACTATTTCTATAAACTCATTTAATCTGTACAACATATTACACATAAAAGAAAACCAAGGCACTGAGAGACTAAGTGATTTTCCCTAGGTTGCCCAGCTAGTAAATAATGGAAACTGGATTTGAATCCAGGTAGTTTAGATCTACCACATGCTATCAAGATGACACTCGATGATATTCATGCTGTAAATCGCTGTTCTCATGGAGAAGGCAAGCTCCATACTGCCAAATATCTTAGCACTTTTTTCAGTACTGAATCTCTAGCTTCCATTTAAATGTGAATATGAGTTAGTGAATATTTATTAAGTCCTTACTATGTGCCTGACACTGGTCTAAGTGCTGGAGATCCAGCAGGGAACATCCCACATCCACTCAAGAAGTTTATATTCTAGGGGAATGTACTTGAGATGTAGAAAATACATGCGGAGAATTATTGCTGAAAATAAAATAGGAGATAAAAATGGACTTTCCTCCTGTCATATAGGGCTCTTTTTTTTTTTTCTTTTAATACTAGTAAACTAACACTATCAGTCTAATACAGACAGGAAACTTCAGATACCAAGGAAAGACAGCCATGGTTAAGGAAGTTAGGACTTCAAGAAATACAGATAGCAGAAATTGTAACATTTGACAGGAAGGACAATGAAACATGAAAAAAACACTGGACTAGCCACAGAGAAAATGCATGTATAAATTACACAGTTGTCTGAATACAGGTGAACTACACAGCTCGGGCATTCTTGAACTTGTGAATGCCCAGCTATTGACACCCTACAATGTTACACTGCCTTCGAAACACCAAGTTCCAATGAACCTTTATTTAATAGTACATGGTAATACAATAATTCTGGAAAGGAATTCCGCAGCTGGATTTTGGCTGCTAACCAATCTTGAAATCAAACTGCCAAATAGGGCTTAGCGTACTGGCAAATCTTGAAGTCCTTTTTCACCAGTGCTCAGGTTAATGGTTATTTAAAGTATACCACAGTTTTTAGTTAATAATACATCGTCCCATGTGGTCTGAAGGATCTGCCAAAACAAGTAATGGCCAACTAGAGCAATGTCTCATTTGGGGTTAGATGGTGCTCTGGACAAAATGAGCCTGGTTATCTGTTTCCAATAGACAGGAGTCGTTCATTTCAATTGGAGAACTATATCCAACTGGAATGCTTGCCTCTCATCAATGGTTTTAAATCTCTTGTTCCATTTAGAATCCTTTCTATTCTACAGTTGTTTCTCACTGGTGCCTGTAGTAACATCAGGTATTTCTCAGTTTTGAGAATGAACTATTTGTTTCTTTAAACACAGGACCCCACACCTTGGATTTCACAGCCTATTGAAATCAAGGTCAACTGGAAACTAATACTCTGCTTCCATTCTTCTTTTTGTGCCTTCAGATTTCAACTGAAACCACTGAGAGGACAGCCCCAACTACAATGTGAGTCTGGGATGTGACTATTTGCTTTTCAACCTAAAATATGTTGGGTTTTCTTCCTTCCTTCCTTTCTCTTTCTTTTCATTCCTTTTTCTTACTTCATTCTTTCTTTTATCTTATTTTTGATTGTGTTTTCTGATCCTACTCAACTATGTTGCTCCTATTATACTACTGTCAACATTTTACCAACAAGGAAATTTTTTTTTATTCCTTCTCAGTGGAAATGTTTCATGTCTTAAAACTATTCATGACCTTGTAAATGGGAAGATTTTTTTTTTCCACAGAAAATATTCCCTTGGTCTTTACACAGATACTAAGTCAAATTTATTCAACTTTTATTCTCTCGGTTCCTTCTTCTATTTTCTTAAGATTTATTTATTTTAGAGATAGAGAGAGTGTATGAGCAGGGGGAGGGGCAGAGGGAGAGGATGAATCTCAAGCAGACTCTCTGGTGAGCATGGAGCTCAATGCAGGACATAATCCCAAAAGAAAGAACCAAGAGAGGGGTACCTGGGTGACTCACTTGGGCTATTTAGCTCTAGAATACAGATTTATCAAGATAACATCTCAAATCAACTTTAAAAAATGCATTTGTTCAAGCAACACCATTTTGAAAAACAAGTAAGACGTTTCATGATTTTTACATTACAATTAAATGTGAAAAATACAATTCCTAACCTAAGTTTAAGTAAATGTAAGGGGAAAATTCTTTACATTTCCTGCAAGGTTGAAAATTTCCATAATAGAATTTTAGAAAAAAAATGCAAAAAAAAAAAAAAACAAACAACAACAACAAAAAACCAAACAAAACCCAAGTGAAAAATAAGCTGACATGCTACTTTTGCAGTAGGAAACTGAAGCCATAGCCATGATTGTGAATGGACATCATGCAGCTGATGATAGAAACAAGTTTACAAGTGCAACACACAGAGAAATAAGATGTTCTTTTAGTTTTCTTAGAGAACCCTGCTTTTGGGGTGTGCACAGGTTTCTAGAACTAACAATCTAGACCATATGACATTTTAGCTCTCTTTATGTTGCTGAAAGAGATCAGAATATGCCATTTCCAAATAACCCACTTTGGTAGAAGGGTTATTTTGAGGTGAAGGCAACTGAGAACAAAAGAGATAGAGGGTATAGGATGTGCTCTCTGCCCTCCCTTGATCTGCCTCAAAGCAACCTCTGTATTTCCCTTATAAAGGTCTTCTCCCCAACTCCATACCATGAAGAGGAGAACCCTCAACCACCAGCAACAGAGACATTATTGAGGTGAGTCTGCATAAATAACCCTTAATGAGTAACTCTTGCCTACCATTAGCTTCCCGCACATATTTACCACGCCTAGAAGCCTAACCCCTTTTCCCCGTCAGTAACTTTTCTATAATTTATTGCCTTTTTAAAAAATAGATTATTTATTATTTATTTATTTATTATTTATTTATTTATTCATGAGAACACACCGAGAGAGGCAGAGACATAGGCAGAGGGAAAAGCAGGCTCCCTCTGGGGAGCCTGATGTGGGACTCGGTCCCAGGACCCTGAGATCACACCTTGGGCTGAAGGCAGATGCTCATCTGCTGAGCCACCCAGGCATCCCAATTTATTGCCTTTTGTTAAAATAGTATGTAAGCCCCAAGTCTAAACATTTCCTTAGATTTTTCACTTCTGTGGGGTCCCTGTGCATGTAAAAATATTACCATCACATAATAGTTGTATGCTATTTTTCTGTTAATTTATCTTTTGTCAGTTTAAATCACAAGCCTCTGGCATGAAACCTTAGGGGATAGGGCAAAAGACTTTCCTCATCTCCCCCACCAAAGGGCCCGCTATCAGTGGTTTTTGAGTGTGGGGAGTTTTGTAAGTCCTAGCACCTGTGTATATTAGAAACATCCACCATCGTCTTTCTTATTTTCTGAAAATGGGTAACTATTAAATCTACATGCATTCTTTAAGCACCTATGGTGTGCCATGGCTGTGCTTGGAACCATGAAAAAAATCCCATTGGGGACCAGCCTCCAACGAGCCACAGATGTAGAATGGAAGAGATGAGAATCAAGGAGAGAACAATCACCGGTTGCAACCCTATGTGGAACTGGTGCTGAGACAATGGAGGAAGGGAAGGTGCCTGGGACTGCTGGCACCCAGGGAAGACTTTGTAAATGCTTGAATCCCATATCCTAATGGAAAGTAGCTTTACATTAAAGACAAGAAAAAAAAAAAAAACAGCTCCTGCTTAAAATTACACATGCATATATACACTAGGTAAAGATAGAAAATTGTGTCTGCTCTTTCTCTTCCCATGACTATCCAAATCACAAAAAGAAATGTCTTAAGATGGTAGGGTGGGAGGACTGAGCCCACAGTCGGGCTCTGCCAGCATTTATTCATGTGCTTCTGGAAAAGGCTTCACTCCTCTTGATCTTCAGCCTCCTTACACTGGTCTAAGCCACCTCAACTAGCACCTTCTACTTTCAGCATTCTATGACAAGGTCAAACTCTGCTATGCCTATAAAATAGGGTGCCTTGAAGGCTGTGCATAAAGATGCGATGTAATTAATTAATTAATATATAATATGTAAGATAAGCCCTCACTTCGGGGTGCCTGGGTGGCTCAGTTGGTTAAGCAGCTGTCTTCAGCTCAGGTCATGATCCCAGAGTCCTGGGATCCAGCCTTGCATCAGGTTCCCTGCTCAGCAGGAAGTCTGCTTCTCCCTCTTCTTCTGCTCCTCCCTGCCCCACTCACCTATGCTCTCTCTCTCAAATAAATAAATAAAATCTTTTTTATTTTTTATTTTTATTTTTTTATTGGAGTTCAATTTGCCAACATATAGCATAACACCCAGTGTTCATCCCATCAAATGCCCCCTCAGTGCCCATCACCCAGTCACCCCCAACCCCCACCCAAATAAATAAAATCTTAAAAAAAACACAAAAAAATGGAAGTACTTGTTTCAATTTATCTATTCTAAAAATCATTGAGGGCATGACCCATCTTTCATACTAGATTTTTTTTTTTTTTTTACATTTTTATGTGCATACGAAATACCCAGGGAACAAGGCAAAAGTACAAGGCCTTCTGAACTTCTGCTCCCTACAGCTAGTCCTCATTCTGATTCAGTGAATCTGGGCTGGGCCCAGGAATTTGCATATTTAAGTTCCCCCAGGTGATTCTGATGCCAGGGATTGTTTTCCTGGGTTGTGGGCAACAATTCAGGAACACTGAAGCGGAGGATTAAGCCTGACCCTGAGCCATTTCTCCAGCTGAGTACTTTCAGAGACTTTAGGGAAGTTTCAAATCAATCTCTTTGGAATGCTTCAGATTAGACATAAATCCTTTAGATCTGTTTTGATCCAGTCATAGTTGTAGGCTGAACCAAAATGAAATACAACAGGGCATTGATTATCTGGTTATATTTAAATCTCTAAAATACTTGATTTTTTTTCCTCAACTGATGGTGTGCCAGGGGTAGAAATTTCCACAGGCAAAAATTTCCAACTTCTATCAGTGATCGAAACAACAGAATGGAGGTGGTGGTGGGCGAGATAGACAAGGAAATTAGTAACTAACCTAATTATAAAAATATTGAGTTTGCAATTACCAAGGTAAGTCCTCCAGAGGAACATGGAATTTTTCTTGTGATAAACATCTCAAGATGTTTATTTTGAGATGCCCCATTGCCATGCTGACTGGTCTTCACTCACTGGTAATGTGCTTCTCTGTGCTGAGCCTGAATTCTTATTCCTTAACTCATTTTTCTCCACTTTGTTCTTAGCTAAGAGTAAAAACAACTGGTACTCTCCAGTGTGAAACAAACCAACGAATAGAGAAAAAACTTTTATATACAAGGAAAATATTAAAATAGCCCCTCAGTTTAGTTATCTTATTTTTTAATAAGATTTTTATTTATTTATTCATGAGAGCACAGAGAGGGAGGCAGAGACACAAGCAGAGGGAGAAGCAGGTTCCCTGTGAGGAGCCCAATGCAGGACTCCATCCCAGGACCCCAGGATCACACCCTGAGCCAAAGGCAGACACTCACCCACTGAGCCACCCAGGTGCCCTTAGTCATTTTATTTTCAAGCGTGGTGAGCACTATTTTGGATCTTCTGTGAACATGCCTAAATTTTCAGAGAGCAAAGTCATTTGTCCAAAGTCATAGCCCCCTGGTGGGCCAGCCTGCATGCAATGAAGGGATGATAGGACGAGTGGGGTACTAAGTCCCAGGCCCTTGTTTTGATTCCTTGGATGTAGTAGGATCACTCCAATTCCTATGATTTTCAGTCAATTTTCCTTCCAGCCACCCTTCATACTGTCTCTAGAATGTAAATCTATGATGATTCCCTGCTTAAACCCCTACATTGTCTTCAATATAAAATTGAAATGCTTCTAACATGGAAAAAAAAGAGGGGGGGGACTCTCATAAATATGAAATTTCTCTCCTCTTCCTTCTCCACACATCTCTTTCTCCCTCTCCCTCTTCGTCCCAGTAAGAACCTGACCTTAGTTAGGATTCCAGAGCTCTTCTCTCCTAACTTTTAATGTTTACCTCACTATAGCAGTTTTGGAAGTACTTTGGAAAATTTCCTAATCTATCATTGTGATGGGAATTTTTTTTCTTTTTTCTTTTTTCTTTTCTTTTCTTTTCTTTTTTTTTTTTTTCTTTGTGATGGGAATTTCTTGAGCCCACTCCTCTTCTATCCCCAGCACTAGCACATGGCCTGGAGTTTTTGTTAAGTGAATACATTTTTGAAAGAAGGAAAAGAAACAGAAAGAGAGAGAGAGAGAGAGAGAGAGAAAGAAAGAAAGAAAGAGAGAAAGAAAGAAGGAAGGAAGGAAGAAGAGAAGGAAGGAAGGAAGGAAGGAAGGAAGGAAGGAAGGAAGGAAGGAAGGAAGAAAAAAGGAAAGAAAGAAGGAAAGAAAAAATTATTTGTCTCAAAAAAATGATGCCTATGTTTCATGTGCTTCATTTAAATAACAAATAATGTGAAAAAAACAAATAATGTGTAACAATATTCAATTCTCCTTAGCTCATTTGAAACAGTACTTAGCTGACATAACAGTTCATGTTCTTCATAAATGATACATTATATATATATTTCTGTTTTTATAGACTATTTTCCATTTATTTCTTTAAAAAATCTTTAATTGTAGTTGGCATGTAATATATTACTTTCAGGTGTACAGCACAGTGATTCAACAATTACATCCATTATGAAATGCTCACTGTGATAAGTCTAGTTACCATCCTCGCCTTACAAAGGTATTACAATATTACGGACTGTATTTCTGATACTGTACTTTTCTTTCCTATGATTTATTTTATAACTGGAAATTTTTACCTTTTTATCCCTTTCACCTGTTTCACCCATCCTGCCACCTGCCCTCCTCATTGGCAATAACCAATTCTCCGTATTTATGTCTGTTTCTGTTTGTTTTGTTTTTAAATTCCACACATAAGTGAAATCATATGGTATTTGCCTTTCTCTGTTTGACTTATTTCACTTAGCATGATCCCCTGTAGGTCCAATGATACACTATAGTTAAATTTTTAGACAAGCATTGTGATAATTTAAAAAAAAAAACAATGTTTGAGGTTAAACACCTACTTCTAATCAGACTGATGGCCATTCACAAATCCAAGTTTGCTTGATTAAACCTTGATTCAGGAAACAAACATCTCAGTTCCAGACTTTGGTTTCAATGCCATCAGGGGTTATAAAATAAAGATAGCTGCCCCCGCTATCACTTACAGAAGATGACCCACATAGATAGCTAAGAACTGAATCAAATCTATTCTGACCAAGAGAAAAATGCAAAAATCTTTAGAAAGACAAGCCAACAAGCTGGGTCTCAGTAACACACAGGTAAGAGGGAAACAGATGCTATTCTTTCTCCTTTCTTTTTCTTTCTTTCTTTTCTTTCTTTCTTTTTCTTTCTTTCTTTCTTTCTTTCTTTCTTTCTTTCTTTCTTTCTTTCTTTCTTTCTTTCTTTCTTTTCTTTATATTTTTCTTTCTTTCTTTTGAAAAAGGAGCTATTTCCAAGATATTTGGCATTTTGACAGTTCTTCACCTGGGCATAAAAAGTACTTTCATACATACAAAGTACATGGAGAAGACAATATAATGGAATGGTCACACCCAGGGTTCTAGAGCCAGAATGCCAGGCTAACAGGCCAGCTTTACCATTCACCACTCTCATGACTTCACTTGTCTCTGTCGTTTCCTCATTAGTAAAATAGAATAATTGTAACCTCCCTCATGGGAGTATAGGGACATTCTATGAACACATATGGAATGCTTACCGCCATGCCTGGCATACAGTAGGCAGGCATAATACGTGTTAGCTATATGATCCACTTATATCTACTCTTCCAGGTTGTGTGTGTGTGTGTGTGTGTGTGTGTGTGTGTGTATGAGAGAGAGAGAGAGAGAGAGAGAGAGAGAGAGAAATGAAGAAGTGACTGGAAGTTTTTCAAATGCTTTCTAGTACCTATAGGGAAAAGTTGTTTTTCGTTTTTGACCTATAAGCATGGGCAATTTATTTTTCTCTAAAGGCTTTATTTATTTATTTATTTGAGAGAGAGAGCATGAGCAGGGAAGAGAGACAAGCACACTCCCTGCTGAGCAGGGAGCCGGATGCGGGACTCGATCCCAGGACCTCTGATCATGACCTGAGCTGAAGGCAGACACTTTGATAGGACTTGTTCTTGGCGTTTTATTATTTTTTTAATACACTGTACTGTTTTTATTTTATTACTTCATTTTATTTTGCCAATGTTTTATTCAGGACATTTTCATCAGGGCACTTACAGGATTAATACTCCTGTTATTTTTTTCTGCGATATCTTGCTCAAGTTTTGAATTGATTCATGGTGATTTGTAAAACAACAAAAATGGAAACAAGGAGTTAGGACACTGGTTTTGCTTTCTGTCCTGGAACCATTTAATAGCAAAGCTTAACTATTTCTTGAAATGGAGAAAAATTACACTTGTGACAACTTTGAGGTAAGAGTTTCCTTAGAGGATAATTATTAGAGAACCTTATTATTTCTTCCAAGATTATTGGCTTATTCTATTAACTCTCTTAATCATTCTTTTAATAATTCTAATAACTCTCTTATAAAATTCTCTTAATTTTGATAATATATATTCAAATTGAAAAATCACTCCAGGTCATCTATGTTTCAAATCAGCACAGAACATTCAAACTATTTTTACTTTCACTTGTGTGTGTTGTTATTTCCACATTCTTATTTTGTATATCAATAATGTTTCTGTTTTTTTTATTAGATGAGCTCACATTTTTCTACTTCAACATTTGCCAAAGACCTATCTACTGTATTTATGAATTTACAGTTTTTTCTATTTTCATTGACACTTTTATGTTTTTAGCTGTTTTTTCCTTCTGACTTAATTCTGCATCTTTGCATTTTCAAAGAAACTTTTTGAGTTGATGGCTTACTACATTTGTCTTCTTTATTTTGTTAAGAATGTGATTTACAGCTCTGGTCTGTAACTCCGGGACCTCCTTCCAGCCTGCTCCCTGTCCTGGGAGGCTGACTATGAGGTCTACAGCCCAGGTTCCACCAGAAGGGGTTCCTGAGATGTCAGGTGTTGGGACAGAGATGGAGGGAGGGGGAGGTGGATGAGGTCAGGGTCTTCATTGTCCTGGCTCCCTTACTGCCGAGTTGCCTTGAGCTCCTGGGTCAGTATCTGTATTTCCTGCACCCCTCCATTTAGTGGCCAGCTCAGTACCACTGTATTCCTGAGTTCCAGGAAAGGAAGCAGAGGTGGAAATAGTTTGGCTGCATACTATCTCTAATAGTTTTCCTGGACCTCACTTTTGTAAACAGTCTATCCATAAATAAACTCTGCTCAAATTATCTGGTTTTGAATGTGCCGCACGTATCTTGTTGGGATACCGACTGACACAAATAGCTATTCATTGTCCTCAGAGGACATTTGGATACATCCTATAGGATTTTTTTCCTCATCTTATTATCAAAATTTATTTAACTGTCGTGCCATTATGATCTTGACTTCCTTCTTAAGCTAAGAGTCATTTAGAAGAAAGATTCAAAATATACAAGTAGGCTTTTTGTTGATGTTTGTTTATAATTCTATTGCATGGTGAGTAGGTTTTTTTTTTTTTTTTGAGTAGGTTTTGATTATTTGTAGAGTTTGTGGGATTCCATCAGCTTTTCTTTGTCATAAATTATGGTCTATTTTTATAATTTTTTTATGAGAACTGGAAAAGATGTATTTTTGTATTCAGGAGATAGTTTGCATATCAGGTTAATAATTAATTGCATTATTCAGGCCCTGTAAACCAGTGTAATTTAAAACATGGGTCAAAGCAGTTTCTTAACCTGCTCATAATTAAATAAATACAGAACTTGACAGTAATGATTTAGAAAGTTTGGAGTAATTTGACAGAGCTAAATATGCCGGTTGAATCTAAAACAAAATGTTTGGGCTTATATTTAATATCTTTCTTATTCTACTTTCTTATAATTCATTTTCATCATATTTTATAATAGCAGTGGTCCAAGATAAGATGGAAAGTAAACCACAAAACAAAACTGTTCTTATAGTTTTAGCTGTATAAATAGCTAAAAAGGTTATAGGAAGGTTAAGCAACATTGCTCTAAACTCTTCCTTATTGTGGTCAACTTGATTTATCAGAGATCCTTTACTCACTCTTCACTCTCACCCACAGAGAGGACACATCTGCCTTCTCTTCTTCCAGGCCACTTCAATCCCTGACCCTTCCATACACACACACACAGCTAAGTCCCAGAAAAAGGGACACTTTCAGAGATTGAGGGTTTGGGTCACAGAAGAGGACCGTCACTCAGTCTCTCTCCAGTGACAACTACTGCTAGTTTTGAAAGCTTCACAATTCTGATATCCACCCCAAGACAAGAGGGGTACATTCATATCTGCTACATCATTTCATCCCCACAATAAGCTGAGATATATGTAGCAAGAAGGGATGAAAAAAATTCAAATTTGGTGTTGGTGCTTATCCTTACTCCCTTGTTAGGTCCCGGAGAAAATGAAATGAGCAAGTCAAAGGTGACTAAATCATCAACCTTTCAGAACAGCACACACACACATGAAGATAGTCAACAAAATGATAGAGGGCAAGATTACAATCAGACACAAACTTAGCCTTCTTTATAATCCCATAACTAGGTTTTGACAAGCTCTTCAGGAGGACTTAGGTTGTCAGGACCTGAAATAATGGGAGTCAACACATTTTGCATCTGAATCGTATAATCTAAGTTAGTATTTATACTCTTATGTCTTGCTTTTCATCCTATCACCAAAGAAATTAAAATCAGTACTTGAATTTAGAGCAAACTAATTCTTTCTTCTAAATGGTGTGTTTCAGAATGAAGAAATGATACATAGAGAAACTTAAGCAAATAAAAATTTCCTTCAATGATTTTTTTTAACTCTCCATGACTCTCATTACCTATTTTTTTTAAAAAAGATTTTATTTATTTATTCACAAGAGACACACACAGAGAGAGGCAGAGATATAGGCAGAGAGAAGCAGGCCCCATGCATGGAGCCTGATGTGGGACTTGATTCTGGGACCCTAGGATCACGCCCTGGGCCAAAGGCAGACGCTCAACCACTGAGCCACCCAGGCATCCTTCATTACCCAGTTTCTGATAAGGGCACTGCCCTAGAAGAAATGATCAAACTTATTCCAATGTCTTTGTGCCTTGTAGGAGCATTAGCATTATTCTAGGTTCTTACTATTCCTAGTGTTTCAGAAATGAATTATGAAAAAATCTTTATTTTTAGCCTTTCCAATTACCAAAATAAGAAAGTGGTTTCCGTTGAAAGTTATGTGAGATTTCACAGTCAATTTCTGTTAGGATTACACAGAAATTTCTTGAAGTTGAAGCCAAGGGTGTAAAATTTTAGCCACATCTGTCTCCAAGATGAGTTATTAGGCCGACTTTGAAATCTGATAACTGTGTTTTGCTGAGTCACTGCAATCTATTGCAGCCCCGTTGGCACACTTTGCTTTTGAATCCTTGATATGGGCCTGGCCACCAGGGTGCTCCATAAATGCTTCTTGGATAGAACCATTCAACACTTATTATAGTGCTGATGCAGAGTGATTTTGTGGACTGTTTTTCAAAACACTTTCATAAAACTGATTGTATCTCCTGCTTTCTCACTTTTTTTTCCATAACAAAATAAAAAAAATGGGTCTTTTGTATATATCATGAATCTTAAACATTCACATCCCTTGACATAGCATTTCCACTTCTAGGAACTTCTACAGAAGCAGAATCGTAAATCAGAAGCAGAATGCCATATACAAATATGATTATAGCAGCATCATTTACAGTAATAAAAAATGTGAAATGTCCTGAGTGTCCACTAAGAAAGAAGCAGCCAAGGAAGGCTGAACGTTAAAACATGTTCTCAAGACCACATACTATTATTTAAAGAGTCTATTTTTATAAGAAAAAAAGACCACAGAATCATATACACAATATCTTTACATATATTTTTAAAATATCCTACATATAATGAAAATGCTAGTGGAAAATAGTAAAAACATTAATGATATTGTCTTAAAGCAGAGAAACTATGATTGACTTTTTCCTTTCAAATTTTCAGAATTTAGCACATTTTCTTTCATTAAGCACACATTACTTTTTTAATTGAAAATCATCACACTTTTTATTTTTAATTAACCAGGGAGGATGGGAGAGAAGAATTTTTTAGTAGAGAGAACAGTCCATGCTGGACGGAGGGCCAGAAAGAGGGCCAATGTGCCTGGATGTGGAGAGATAGAGGAAGAGGAAGGAGAACTGGAGTTAAGGAGGTGGATAGGGCAGCAGCAAGGGAGAAGCATTGAGTATGCTTTTAGCTTTACAGAGACTTGCATGCATCTTGTAGTAAAAGATGAAAATTTATTCCAAAATATCCTGGTTTGGTGAATATTTCAACTCATTTACAACAGTGAACATCAGTTAAGATGCAAAGAAAAATTTACTGAATGTAATGGATACTTGGATTCTTTCTGCTCTTCTTGTCATTCCTTCCTGGTTGGCTTTTCTTCACCTTCCAGGTCTCAGTATGGATATCACTTTCTTGGGGAGGCCTTCTCTGTGTTTCTCTATGTGCCTCTCTGGCAAGTGTTCTCTACCACCACCTTGTCTATTGTATGACACTGCAACTCCCAGCTCTTACTAGACTGGAAGCTCTGAGAAGCCAGGCCTACCTTCCTCACTCTCAGGCCCCCACCTGTCACACAGCCCCTGGCCCACAATAAAAGTTCTCTAAATACTTGTTGAATAAATTAATTAGAAAAATATTCATATAGTAAACCCAATGCATCATACCATATGTATACATATCGATGCAAAAAACTATATTGCGCATACACATATATGTATCTAATCCTGAAAGTTGTTATTATTTTTTTGGTATTGTAGCACACTAAGTGAAAAAGGTTCCGGTTTGAAAGAAGTTATAAACATTTCATTTGGGTTTTCATTTCATGAATTGCAGAACCTGTGCCAATTTTCTAAGCAAACTGGTGTAACTCTGTTACGTGAGATGGTGTGGGGGAGAGGGCTTTAAAAATAGCCGACCGGATATCCCTCTTGGTGGCTTGGGTTATGTAAAAGTATTTTGTGTTAAGCCAATGTCTCACAATGGATCGCTGAGCTTTGAAAAGGCTATTTGGGATCCTTTTTTTCTGAGTTAAATATCTGCTTATGAACAGAATTGGGACTGAAAATCTCCTAGAGAAAGGATACTATGTCCAAAGAGTTATCACTTTTTAACTCCAGGTACTAAAAAAATTCCCATGTTAGTCCTGACAGTGATTTAAGAAAAATAAATAAAGTCCCTTAACCACTCAGTGAGAAAGGAGCCAGGATTCCTATAAAGAAAAGTTGCTAGATTTGGGCTTAAAATACTTCTCTATTAGAGCAGAACAATCAGATAACCTCTGGCTTTGTTAAATATTTACTTTAGTTTTTAAAAAGAAGTAATTTGGGGACACTGTTCTCATTAAGACCCCATGAAAGTAAAATGATAGGGATTGTTGTTTGAGAGTTTACTATGGACTGAATCCTTGGGCACAGCTGAGTCTATTGTCCTGTGCTATGCCCTGACCCCAAAGCTAGGCAAAGATGGTATGATTAGCTGGACCATTAAGATTCTCTCTGGAGTGGGGAATTGGGTGCTTGGTAGTGGGAGGGGAACCCAGACCAACAGAGAGAAGACAGAGGGGAGCCACCCTGGTAGAAGGTGTGAATGACAGAAACCATGAGAGAGGACACACACAAGGTAGAGGAGGAGGTGGTTGGTTATCTGGAGCAGCAATAACAGAAACAGAAATGGGTATGGAGTTGCTATAATTCCTGCTGTTGAAGGGACAATGGGATAACTTGTCACTAAACTTGCATATTCCTACAGTAACTTCCACTTTCTATGAGACCTGCCTCAAGATTTAGATTCCTATTTCTCTTATTGATAGGTGTGTATACCTACAAAAAAACTTGTTTCTTGAGACATCAGGAGAATCTCTGTTCCCTGGGGCACGTGGGTGGCTCTGTGGTTGAACATCTGCCTTTGGTTCAGGTCATGATCCCGGGGTCCTGGGATGGAGTCCCGCATCGGGCTCCCTGCAGGGAGCTGGTATACACAGCAGTTCCCTGCTGCCATATTTTCTCCTTGGCATGGCCATACCATTCAAAGCCCATTACTGATGGAACTGGAGGGTATTATGCTGAGTGAAGTAAGTCAATCGGAGAAGGACAAACATTATATGGTCTCATTCATTTGGGGAATATAAATAATAGTGAAAGGGAATATAAGGGAAGGGAGAAGAAATGTGTGGGAAATATCAGAAAGGGAGACAGAACATAAAGACTCCTAACTCTGGGAAATGAACTAGGGGTTGTGGAAGGGGAGGAGGGCGGGGGGTGGGGGTGAATGGGTGACAGGCACTGAGGGGGGCACTTGACGGGATGAGCACTGGGTGTTATTCTGTATGTTGGTAAATTGAACACCAATAACAAATAAATTTATTATAAAAAAAAACAAAGCCCATTTCTGCAAAAGCGCTGCCAGATTCACCAGTCTCATCCCAGTTACGTGGTGTGATTGCCATCATTCCCCCAAATTCTCTCCCATCCTTCCTCCAATTTTCTCAGTTTACATAAAAACCCATTTGGCAACTTGGAAACTCAATATCTGAATGGTTGCTGGGATCCCTGGTTCATGAAGAAGATGGAGAATTACTCTGTTATCCTGACTACGGCATTCTGAACTTTTAAAGACATTAAGGCATCTTGATTACAAGATAGAAGAAATGCATTGCCAGGTACCTACAGTTTGGCCATGCATACTGCAAATATCTGGGTAATATCTAATAAGTGAGAAGATCTTCAATGAGAGGAGTTGTTACAAGGAGATTCTAACTTAGTTGCTCCAGGTGGAATTTTCTGTCCTATTAACCAGCACCTAAAAGTATGATATCGTCAAGAACTGAATTTTCACATTTTGGCTCTAGATTGCTGGTATTGATATATTATTTAATTTTCCTGCCAAGTGTGTTAAAGATACAGTCCATACTAAATATAGGTCTGATTTGTAAATGCTTATTTCTTGATGCATTCAAAATTCCTTTGAAGATAGGAGTTAATTTAACAATACAGTTGGATTTTTGAATATATGATTTCCTGGAGCCTTTCCTAAAATGCATCTGTTTTATTTAGGAATGACACTGATGACCAAACACTAGCTTTTGTTTCCAATTAAATTAATTGTATTTTTCTTGGCCCTTCACACAATAGAGTAATTGTTATACAACGTGTAACATAGATGCGTATCTATTTCACATTGTCTAAAACACAACCAAATAATTAACATAAATTTGTGGCAAAGTGAATCTGTAAGGTAAATGTTAATACAATTCTCAAAGCTGACTTGTGAAAAAGAATTAGGAAGAGAACCTTTCATATTCTTCACTCGTGTCCTCAAACAAGGACATTTCAAATTATAGAATATCTCTCAAAAATGGATGGTCTCCATTCCTCCCATGGGATACCAATCATATCAAAATCTACTAATAGGGGAGCCTGCTTGCTCCCTTAATAAAACTCAATTCAAGATCATCCTACGTCGATAGAGAGGAAGAAGAAGTGGCTTGACTCTGTAGTTTGTTTTGGAGTCAAAGTCAAATTCTCCTTGGGAGGTCTCTCACTGTGAGCTGCCACTGTGCTAGCAAGGAGAATAGAAGCATTGATACCAACCTAAACAACCAGCCTTGAGGGAGAGGGGTTGATACCATATTCTGCCCTTAATATCTAGTAGGGCTGGAGAGACCATGGTGTCATCACAGTCATCACCGTTGGACAATCATCATCAACCAACTTCACCATCGAAAGAGCCAATATTGTTTGACTTATTACTATGTCATATGCCTGATTGCAGTCAATTCTAACAACAGCAGGATTATGGAGATACAGAAGAGGCTTGAACATATGGCAAAAATCATACCAAATATTTCCTTCTCTCTCCTCCCCAAATCTTTACCACAGGAGTAACAAACAGGCAACTAGCCACAGTGATTTACAATGTACAGTCCATTCCTATTTTACTGGAGCCCTCCCTGCCCATTGTGGAGCAGACCCTCTGCAGGAGAGGCTGACTTGTTTAACTCTGGGAACTCTTTCAGGGGCTCAGAGGTCTGGGCTCCAGGCCCCCAGAGAGGCAGGCACCCCCTCTCTCCCATCAGTCTGAGGCAGTGTTTCTACAAGAGAGCTTGAAGGATCTCTTATACCAGAATCATCTGTGGTGTGATGAGTAGATTCCCAGGCCACACCATGAGGATTGTGTCAGGAACTCTGCATTTAAAAATAAGCTCTACAAAGGACTGTTACACAGTCTAAAGCTTGAGAACTGGTCTAAGGCTTTTCCTTCCAACTTGCACTTCTCTTTTTACTTCTTCCCTGTCCATTGATGGAATATTCACCCTTTCTGTGAGGACCCATGGAGCAGGGCCTCACCCTCTGGTCTCAAAAGGGTTAAATATGTATAAAAGATGGAAACATAATATGATGATGGGGACGGGGGCAACCTGGTGCACTGTGTGACACAGGAAATGAAATTTATCTCTTTAATATTTGAAGATGAACATGAAATCTTTTTTTTTTTTGAACACGAAACCTTAAACTTACGTTTATATTGCTCTTCCAGTAGTAATGACTGATTTGCCATATATACAAGAGCAAACACAACTTTGTAGGACTGTTTTTTCTCTCGACAGCTAGAAGTCAACCAGTCCACATGGAGATTTTATGTGATCTTTGTTTACTAACAGCACCATGTACTACCTGAGGGAAATCACTGAAAGCCTTGTGGCAAATCACCTCAAGCTACCCATTCTTCATTTCATCAATAATCAACTAAACCTTGCACTTGGCCAGCAGCTCTTTATTTTTTACAATTTGGTTGACTGGATCCACTTCTAAAAAACAAAGTCAACCTAATGTCAAAAGTTCAGTGAGGCAGCTTTGCAAAGTAAGGGTCAGGAATGTGTACACCAGTTTATAGAGAATTTTTCCAAAATGTGAACAGTGAAAAAAAAAAACAGGATTTTTTAAAAAACATATACTTAAAATGCTTTATGTGGTTTGTTTGGTTCTGTGACGGACTTTAAATGTGTTCAAGTTAAATCATTTAGAGCTAAAAAAAACCCCACAAATATTGCTGGTGAAGAAAAGGCAGGCCTCACCAAGTGAAAAGACATATTTTATGACAACAGACTTAGAAATGAATGTTGAAATGAAAAGATAGAGTGCAGCAAACATTTCGACTAGATCCTTACTGGTACAAAAGGCAAGGACTGTAAATTCTCTGGAGGCTCAGAATAGCAATCAGAGGGCTGCAACCAAGCTTGCAAACGAGGTGACCTCGATGAAGGTGTAAGTCAAGTAGTTAATCCAAGTCCTATCTTTTGGGAAGAGATATTTTTCCATAGTTGCCATTTCTTTCTTTTTTTTTTTTTTTAAGATTTTGTTTATTCATGACATAGAGAGAGAGGCAGAGACTTAGGCAGAGGGAGAAGCAGGCTCCATGCAGGGAGCCCGATGTGGGACTCGATCCCAGGACCCCAGGATCATGAGTTGAGCCAAAGGCAGATGCTCAACCACTGAGCCACCCAGGTACCCCCACAGTTACCATTTCTGTTATAGATTGATGGATATTGATTTTACCTGGGCTGGCACTCATATGAGAGACTTTCACGGCAGAAAGTGCCTCATAATTTGGTGAGAGGCAATGATTAACCAGCACGTCAGTTCTCACATTCCCCTGGTCCATCTTGGGTAACTGCCAGCTGGGTTTCCTAGCAGGAGTTCACCCATGTGCACCTGCCGGCCCGAATCTGCTGCTCCTGAGGGTAACTCTCTCCTCACATGTTAACATAAGAGGCTTCTTGGCTAGAGGAGAAGGGTGCTGACCCACCAATTCTGCTGGCCAGACTGTTGTCTGGATTCCTGAATCCTTGCCAGGGTTCTTTGGTGGCAAGCAACAGAAATTATTTAGGCTAACTCAATGATAAAAGAGGAATTTGTTGGAATGACATGAGGCCGTACACAGAAGTTGAAGACAAGTTAAATAAACAGGCCTCAGAAAAGACCAGCCTCAGGGCCGTTGTGAGGATCAAGGTATAAAAACTAACGGAAAGTTTTTCAGGGCCCTGCTGTCAGGATGAATAAGCTCCTTGCATTTTCAGCTGAAGATCCAAATTCCTGGGGGAGGGCATGTACTGGCTCAGCTTCGGTCATGTGCCCACGCCCTGGGCAATGAAGAGATGCTAGTTCCCTCAAGTAAAATCAACACACTGCCACCAGAGGGGGACAGGAGAGAGGTCAGGGAGAAAGAGCAGATGTCCACTGCACTGTTTTCTGGTGTGACCTGGTCTCCATCTACCCGCCTATCGACCTTGGACAGACTGTCTCCTCTGTGTTTAGGTCCTCCTGGCCAAGTCTGATAACCACCAAGTTGGAGTCAATCTTCTACCTGGCCCCATCAAAAGTCTGAAGTCAATGGATTCCAACGAGCCTTCTGAGTTGGGTTTCTCCTCTTCCCACATACTACTCTGCTCAGTCTCTGCTTGGAACATTTCAGAGGTTCCTGGGCCATTAGTTTCTCAGAAATCTCCCAGATTCACCCTGTTCTTATGCTGGTCACTGTTATTCTGAGCCCTTCAGCCCCAAATGCTTATTTTAAGCAGAACAATTCAAGCTGTTTATATATGTACATGCAAATCTTTTAAAAATGGCAAAGCAAGCAAGCAAACAAACAGAACCACTCTACTTCCTTTGGAAACACATAACCCTTGAGAATCTATTTACACAGAAATGACTTCACATAGGTTCAAAAGTCGAATCTTTCAAAAATCCAGTGTCAAGAAAAAAAAAATCCAGTGTCAGTGAATACAGTGCCATTAGGAACCATTCTAATTTAATTTGTGTTTATTCCTGTTGGTAAACTGAAATAAAAAGTTACGACAAATCTTTGTGATATCATCAGCATCCCGTGTTTAAAAATGAATAGCCCAACTGATCTCCCAGTTGAATAACAAGAGCCTGGAAAGTAAACTGAAAGACTTTTGGCTGCTGGGTTCTAGTAGATAAAAACCTGGATGATGGTTTGGTCAAATATTGCCAAATATCAACCATCAGCAACACTTAACTAAGCTCCTAACATGCCAGGCACAGTGCTAGACATTTATAGATATTATCGTATTTCATCATTATCATCTAGATGAACCTACAGGTTCCTATTATTATCCCCTTCTTACAAATAAGGAAAACAAAGCTCAACAAGTTAGCTAGGGCCACTCAGAGAGTTCTTAGGTGGAGGGAGTTATATAAGGGTGGACTTTCTAACTTCCTGCTCAAATAAGTTTGTCTCTGTAAAAAAGTTTTGCTCATGGAGAAGGGTTCTGATAGTAAAAATGGTGAGAGATGATGGATTCAGGAGTTCAGGGGGAAACTATTATTGGAATTAAGAAGCCTTTAGTTTTATTCTAATGTACAACTTTCTTCAATTGTACATCTCCAGAAGACCTCACATGCAGACCCCTGGAGACCACCTGTTGGTTGTGGCTCATTGTGGTGGTTCCGATGGACACCGTCACCTTCAATGTGCCTACAGAATTAGGAACTGCCACTCCAGTGTTAGAAACACAAAGCACTGCTCTTCTTCACAGTGAATAAACAGGAAAATTCTAGGCCAAGAAAAGCTTATAATAACAACAACAAAGAGCCCACTCTATTTAGACCAAGTCAGTGATTTATCCAAATGAAAAAGCACAGCAGTTTCACATGTGAAAACAAGTCTGGCTTTTGTGAGGCTTTTCTGACTGCTACTTTCTGAAGGTGAACTTCACTGAAATAGATTCCCAAGTAAATCATTTACAGTGTGTTAGTGGGTAGATGTTAAGAGTAATTGCTATCAGTCTTCTGTTTTTATGTCAGAAAATACTGAACACATTGCATCTGTGCTAACCTGATTAAGTGAAAAAAGTTCATGAGTGATATGTGTGATGAGGTTCCAGAGGGGTCCAGGTAGTATTTTGTTTCAATAGGTGTAGGTCAAAATTTCCAACATTTTCTTCCATTACCCCCTTTATGGATATTAAGGTCTTTTCTTTATTTCAATTCAGTTTTTTTCCTGCAACTATTTTTGCCTCTGATATTATAATGCAGCTATTACACAATCTACTGAGACTGTATGATAATGCTTATTAAGTTACTGCTCAACTTGACATAAGGAAATCAACTGGATTTTGATGCATGATTTAACCAGATTGGCCTTCAAAAAACCTAGAAAAAAGTCTAAGAGGTTCTAGGCCCAAATGTCACCTGCTGGGAGGTCATAAAAATGGGTGAGAGAAGCAAGAAGAGATGGGATAGATGGAGTGCGGTTGCGAGAGAAGAAAAATTGCTCTTAGGCACATTGATTGTAATGGCCCATGGTCTCCAAATGTCTGCAATGATCTAAAACCAATGGGATGGCCTACAGTGATAACTACTGGGGGTCTTTGAGCCTACGGCCTTCCAAATGTAGAGTTAAGAGTGAGGGATGAAGGGGCACTGAGAAATGGTGAACTGATTGAGGCCGGACTCTTTAAATCTATCTAATGCTATGCTGACTCTAGGTCTATAACAAAGAAAATGACTGGTAACCCCATATTTTATTTGTGGGCATTAGCCATGCATCTCATCATCAGCTCTGTGTTCTAAGAAAACCCTGGCTTTGTTCAAGATATTCTTTTGATTGATTTTTGAGCAGAGATGAGGTCATTAGAAGTCAGTGGCAGAACGGGTAGATTATTATAAAACTAATGTTGGGAAAATTGACTAGTTTGGTAAATTTTAAAAATTTAGATCCTTGGCTCACATCACACACCAAATCATATTTTGGATTAAGTAAAAAAAGATGATAGAATATATATCAAAATATTATCTCCAGTTATATTTACATGATAGAATTTGACCTGATTTGGTTTTCTTGTTTTGCTTACCACTATTAAACCTGTGTCTATCATTGGACCAGTAAAATTTGTGGTATAAAAAAAGAAAAAAATACTATAGCAGTCGATCTAATTAATACTTTTACTATATAAGTCTATTACAGAAGTTGCATGGGCAAGAATTCATCATAGCTTTGTTTATAATATCAAAAATTTAGGTTAAATAAACCTAAACATTGTATATAAACATGATGGAATAGTATGCAATCATTTTTATTTTTTTAAAGATTTTATTTATTGATTGACGAAACACAGAGAGAGAGAGGGGCAGAGACACAGGCAGAGGGAGAAGCAGGCTCCATGCAGGGAGCCCGACGTGGGACTCGACCCTGGATCTCCAGGATCAGGCCCTGGGCCGAAGTGGCGCTAAACCACTGAGCCACCCGGGCTGCCCATGTAATCATTTTTAAATGATGTATAATGAGGTGAAAAAATAATATAATGTCAAGAAAGCAGGATACAAAATACCTTACACCATATGATCTCATTTTTATACAAATATAACAAAAGATTGACACTGGCTACTGCTGGGTTCTTTGACTAGGAGTGCTTTTAAAAATGTACTTATCTATATATCTTGAATCTTCACAAACAGGCATATATTACTTTTATTGTTAGGAAAAAAAGATCGGCATAGAAAGAAACATTTTTGCTTAGTCTGATAACTAGTTCTAACGGCTTCATTATCAAACTTCCCAAGGAGCCATCCTTTAAAAGATATTCCGAGACTTTCCTCAGCATTGTGCACTGTACTTGAGGTGTTCAATAAACGAGCACCAAGTGAATTTACACTTTCAACCCTGTGGCTGCCGATTACACATTAATGGAATCTGAGGGAGGCTGTGAGCCAAAGCAGGTTGCAATGGTGTCTCTCTTAAACCCATGCCAAAAAGTCTATATTTGAAAGATAAGAAAGGACCAGAGTTTTACTACTAAATGTTCCCCAGAATTATCTCTGTAATTAACAGGTATTTTAGGTGAGGTATTTGGAAAGTCACCATAAAAGTGATGAAATCACTGGATGAGTTTTAGTTTTAGTATTTACATGGGGTGGTGTAAGGTAAACACGATCTTCATTTTGTAATGGGGACCGTGCTCAGGGAGGATGCCATTTCTGCTGATGTTTCCAAATAATGTTATTAGAAAATACCAGCAGCAAAGAATGCACTGAATAATATTTTTGAAAATAAGAAACTCCTTAATACATTCCAGGAAGTTGATACTGAGTCACAAAATAACAGGAGAATTAAATGAGTATAAGAAACATTTGGACTATTGCTTTTCTGATATTGAAACTCATTCCTGTCTCAATACTACTTGGCATTTGTAGAATGCAAAATGTGTTCAATTATAGGACTTCTGGGGAGATAGGAGGGAAAGGTTTCTCTACCACATTATATGATTGAGGCAATGGAAAGTCTTGGAATTCAAGTGACTTGCCCCACATTGTCTCGATTGTGATTTTCTTCTGACACAGGATGAGGGGGGCTTACTGTTGCCCTGCGAGATCTCTCTTGGATGGCAGGACGCCTCAGATGTGTTTGTCTCCCTTACTGCTCCCTTGGGGTCTGGGGATGCTACTCTTTTGGGTCACGTGGGCTCTGAATGCTCAATCTCTGAAAGGCCTGAGTAGGTCACAACTAATAGAATCCCTGAAGGTTTCATGGGCCCAGCCACAGGAACATGCAGTACTTGATCAATCCACCATGTGGTCTTCTCCAGAGGATGTGGACATGAGAGAGTGTTGGCACTTGTAGTCTGGCTTCCAATCCATAGGATCCTCATCTCATGAGATTTCAGATACAGTACTGTTCTTCGTTTGGTTTTGGTTTTTTGTTTTCTGCTCTTTGGAAGGGATTGCAGGATTGCTTTGGCCTAACATGGCAAAATAAGGAGAACCTCGTCCATGTGTGTAAACTCTGGGGCACTGCTTACCGAATGCTGATAAGAGCTCCAGCGGGGGTGGAGGCTGGAAGCAGGGAGAAGACCGCCAGTAACTCTACATGCTGCTTTCTGCAATCATTCCAGCATTTCCAAGTACTTTCCTTTGAAGATAAGCTGTTTTCAAGCCATTGAAATCTCACTGCTTTCTGGCTCCATTGTTGTCACACAATTTATTGCTATTACACAATAAAGCCCACATGTTCGTTGTTCTGTACATCTAGCCAATCTTTATACTTCCTTCTCAATTCCACTCAAATTTTGCTTTTCTGCATTTTTCCTGTGATAGCATATCTAATTTTATTGTTATTGTCTGTGTACTTATCAAAGGTCCACATTTGGGGGCATTCTCCATAAAGGTGGGAGGGACCATGTTGGGTTTTATCTACCTTTGTTCTCAGCATCTAGCTGAATTAATGAGTGAATCACTCAACATTTCACCTGAAAAATAACATTTCATTTTTATTCTTGTGCCACAGGATTCAAGAATCTCCTAATCCTTTACTGCCTTTTTAGTTTTAGTGTTTAGAATAAAATGTTGGTCCAATTCCATGAACATTCATTGAGGACCACTAATCCCAAGTGTCCTGCCAAGAGCTGGAACCAAAAAGAGGAATAAGATGGAACACCTGTGTTCCAGGAGATCAGCAGGGGAAGCAACAGGGAAATGAGTTCAACTCTTTTGAGATGGCAGAGAGAAATACTACTTCAGTAAATAAAAGTATTGCATTGATGTTTTGACTGTAAAAGGATAATAGTTTTAGAAATCATTCTTTCTGAATAGCCAAAGCATTTTAAAAATAATCTTATCTCCAATAGTTATTTAAATAATAACAGTGATATCTGATACTCCTTTTTTTATCATCTGGGACATTTTGGTAAGAAAGAGTCCTACTCAAAAGCCCAAATAACCAGAACTCCCAATTCTAAATCTACTTCCTCCACTAATTTGATGAGTTTTCTTGGTTCAGACACATAACTGTTAATCAAGAATGATGCTACCTTGCTGTCTTATTCAGAAGTGCACAAAACCAGACATTTGATAAGAAAGTATCTGCATACATAATGATTTAAAATATGACTTTAGGAAATGTTCATCTTCAAGGAGTTCCATCGTAGCTTTATGTCTAAACAAGTGGAAATACCCCCCAAATTCAACCGAAGCATATTACCTAAATAAGTTATTGTACCAACCTGCAATGAAATGCTCTGTATATATTTAGAGATACTTGTAATAATTAATAACTCAGAACATTTTCACCAGTCCTATCACTAGGCAAAAAGAGTAGAATAAAAAAAAAAATCTGGTAGAGAACAGATTAAAATGTTAACAATAATCACCTATGGGTAATTTGACTATGGGTAATTTCTAGTTTTATGTTTCTTTTGGTACTTTTGAAATTTTTCCAAATTTTGTCCAATACATGAAGCTTTTTTTAAGCCAGTATGTGAACGCTTCAGCATTCCCATTACACATAAATAAATAAACAGAATAAAATTATCCTATCATCTAGTTAAACAAAGAAAGTGAATGTTAACCTTGTTGTTTTGGGTCTCTCCAGACCTACTTTGACAAGGACAAATATTGCAGATTTCTGAACTTTCCATTCATAGAACTTTTTCCTTGAGAAATTCATGTAACAACAAATATCCTGGTGGGAAAAAAAATCCAGTGACCTGACTGTTTTGTCTACATAATGACAAACTCCCAAGGTATTTAGAAACCTTGAACTCCTTTTTAAACACTGGGATCACTTCTCTAAGAAACGAATTTGGAAATACAATTTAGTTAACAAACATCAATTTTAAAGATTGAAATTGGAAAATTCCTAACTTACCCCAAAACTACTGTCAGAAAAAGAAAAGATTTTACACACTTATGTTTTAAATAGCTTCAAGAATTACATTGTTTTAAAAACAATGATCTCATGCCAATAATACCGAAATACAAGAATATCAAATACTCATTAAATGTATATTTACACATACATGTGCACATCCACACATATACCACCTACAACGATACATGGAAATATTTTTTGATAGCCTGGTAGTGTATGTACAGGGCATCAGACTGGATTTTTAACTTTCCTCTCATCACATAAGTGATTATCAAATTAATTGCACAGAACCTATTAACAAGGACAGATTGAGCAACTGCTATGTTGATCTAGACTGGTTCTCTTCCATTCCTCTCTTTCTGACTGCCAAGGCAACAGAATCCAAGAAAAAGTACCAACAAGACTTCCTTCCTGCATTGTCACCTCTCCTTTACATAGGCTGGGTTTCCAAGGAGAACAGTCAACCTTCTCCATGTGCCAGTAATACAAATCTTTGGAATAGAGATAACATTACAGTTCTTTAGGAATGCTCCAGTGCCATCCCACTGCACCTTGGGGCCCTTCAGAGTCTTTACCAAGGCTGGCATGCTTCTCAGACAACAATGTACCAGGGAAGGAATTTCTTGTGGTGCTGATCAGTATGCAGATTTCAGTTGGGGTGGTTGGGAAGGGGCCCGACATGGGGAAGGCCCCTCCTACCAGGAGGGGAAGCTGGTACTGTGAGTCCTAATGAGTAAGGAGCTCTTCACCTCCTTTCATTCTTCCCTGGCTTGGAGCCCTCTCTGGCCTGGGACCTGTATCAGCTGGGACAAGCGCTCCTTGGCCCAGTCTTACCTTCTTGCCCTGGGCCTCACAAACGCATTTGGCAAATTCAAACCTGTCCCAGTGAGGTTGAGGAGAGGATGACAGAGACACATCAACAAGAATGAAAGAACATTTTCATCACATCACTTGACATGTGGGCCCATTACCAAGTTACAGTGTGAACTCATTACTCATCCATTATTAATGCAACAACTGTCTTGTGAATAGCATAAATACACTACATTGTCTCCTTTTTGTTAAAATGTTAATTTGTTAACTGCAAACATTAAAATTATAGGATGATCATCCACATACAGTCCTGTGGACTTATTTCACCTTACCCAGGGAGCAATTTACCATCCCTAATTAACACCACCACCATGAGCCTGTTCCCTTTGGGGCACCCTGCCTCCCTGCTTCCCATCCCTTGCCCCACCTCTAGCAAAATAGTCTATGTATTCCATCATGGTGAGTAAATAAACTTAGCATTTTCTTTTTCTTTTTCTAAAACTTCTGTTGGTCTTGGTTTTATTCTTTAACAACCCAGAAGCCATAAGATTAAAAGCACCTTACCTCTCTTCACTCTTGAGAGGCCTTGGCCTGGACCACATTCCTTAGTCTCCATGTAAGGCTATAACTTATGAGCTGTTTCTCAGAAAAGTTTTCCCCAACGACCTCTAGCTAAGGTAAATATTATCCTTCCCCATCACCACATCCTTTTCTCTCCTAGCAGGTACCACAATCTATGCTTATACATTTGTTTACTGAGATGCTGTTTCTCTCCCCTATTCCCCTAGACCCCCAACTCCACCTAACTCCACCATGCAGACTGTTTGTCAATGAATCTCCAGTACCTAGGCCACATGTCTATGTCTCTGTCCTATGATCTGCTTCCTGATTTTAATGAAAATAATAAAATAATTGTAGCTAGACTATAAGAGCTGTGAATTGTGTTGAGTACTTTATCTGCGTAGATATGCTACCATCATTTTTAGGTAAGAAAAACAGAGATTGTTTCAGAAGTAACTTGCTTAAAGGAACACTAAACCTCTTCTCTGGCTCAGTTGTAGTGATAACTTAGTTTATATTTTAAAATGAAAGGCATGTTGGTTTCCAATATAGTTCTCCTTACCTTTTGCCAAAAGTTCACTTTTTAAAATTTTTTTCCAACATTTCATGTACACAACTTATTCATATATTGATAATGAGGCAATAGAACTAAAAATGTACAAAGTAATTTGTGCAGCTTTAAGCATTGTAGCCAAGGTCAACTATCTTAACTTTCTCGAGAAAAAGTTGCACAGATCTTTAGGCAAAATCCATGCTGAATTATTTTCTTTAATTCAAGTTTGTCATTTTGATAACATGTTTTATTTCCTATGGCAAATCAGCAAACAAAATGTGTTTCATTCAGAGATATGACCTTATGGACTGTATCTCCCTCTCATATCTGGATTGCACGTATGTGGGTGGGTCTGTGCTATCGAAGATGGTGGCCATATATGGCTATAGACATTTGAAATGTAGACACTTTGAATAAAGATGTTCTAGAAAGGCAAAATAGACACCAGATTTTGAAAACTTAAAATGAAAAAGAGATTGTAAAATATCTACTAGTGTTTTTAATAGTGATTACATGTTGAAATGATAAAATTATGGATACATTGGGATAAGTGAAATATATTCAAGTTGATTTCACCTGTTTCTTTTTATTTTTTTAATGTGGCTAAGAAACTTAAAATTACATATGTGGCTCATCATTATGGCTCACATATTTCTATTGCATGATGTGGACACCAATGTTTATTTATCTGAACTTATGAAAGCGTGTAAAATAGAAAATAATAGAGCCAGTATAATTTCATTCCAGGGTTGGCCAGAAAATATCTGAAGCCAGAGGCCTTAGCTGGCAGTTGTAAGGAATCCCAAGAGGGCTGTAAAGACTGGCATGGGTGCATCCAGAAGACAAGAGCCAGTGATGATACCTTGTAAGATAAACACTGAACTCGGAGTGAGAAGCTTTCTTATCTGATTTCCAGAGATGAAGACATCTCACAGGTATTAGGTGACTGGTCAAGGACATGGTGGTAGGGCTGATGGGGAAAATGTCTATTCTGTCAATAAGGTGATATAATCTCAGGTTCCTTATTTTCTGAAACTGAAAACAGAGGTGAAATAACCTACACTGAAAGTCTGTTATGACTAAAAAGCCTAGGTGGGGGCCTAGACTTATAAACCTTGTAGAACAAAATTGCTCTGAGCACCACATGTTTTTACTGATCTTGGAAAATCTTTTACTCCGTGGTGGATGGACGCTTGTTGGCTGAAGGCCACAGCATGAGTATGGTCAGATGCACACGGGTGAAGGACCACAGGGCATTTGCAAACCAGACAGCCTTGCTGTTGGAATCGTACACTAACAGGTCTGAGGGTTTTCATCAATTGCAATATTTAACAAAATTATCCTTACTCAGAGTTAACACTAGACAGTTATTACTGTGCTTTCTATAACAGGGCGAAAATTATAGGGGAAATGCAAAGGTAGATTTCTTTTAATTCGGTTTTGCCAAGGATCATGCTTGAAAGCAAACTAGCTAATATAAGCTCAGAGGAATGCTCAAGGAGGAAGACCCACCTCAGAGAGGGAGAGGCCTCTGAGACGGAGCTAGCCAGCTCTGCTCTTGTTGGCCTTGACCCCCACCTCATTGAATGCAAGTCAGAATGTTTGGAGGAAATGGACAGAGGGAGGGCCTGGCAGAGGGTGGCTCTGAGAACATGAAAGGAAACATGTTTGGTGCCCCCATCCTCCCAAATCATTACTACATTAGTCTATTCTAATGGAAAAAAATTCTCCTGGGAGCCACAAGACTACTTTGTTCTTTTTTCTCCTCCCAGGGCAGAACAGCTCCAATCTGTGAGCAATGAGGTGAAATGAAGGGGGTGGGGCAGGCTGAGTGATGACAGAGGAGGCTTTTATCTTCCCCAAACTTCTCATTCACATGGTCTCCCCATGGATGATAATAGACAGAAGACACAGGACAGATCCAGACCTTGAAATCATAGAAAAAGAATCAAAGTGATTGAGTATAAAATGAGAATGTGTAAAATGATTAAAGGCATAAAATAGGAGGGAATCTACAAAAAAAAAAAAAGACCCCCCCCAAAAAAAAAACAGAAAGACTTAGACTCTGAAAAGGACTTTTAGAGTAATCATTGAAATTAAAATTTAATCAATAAAAGTAATGATATTTAACATTTTTTGAATGAGTACTATGTGACCGGCATGGCAAAGTATGTGTTATATGTATTAAAACACTGAATCCTAAAAAAAAAAAAAAAAAAAAAAAAAAAACACTGAATCCTCATAAAATCCTGAGGTGAGACTCTTATGTCCATTTTAAGATAAAGAAAGAGACAAAAAGTTAAAAAGTTGGTAATGAATGGATCTGGAGTTATTAACCATGTCAAACGCTTCCATCCAGAGTTCTTTATCGTTATTGAAAATTACAATAGGTTGGAAAAAATCTATGGAAACTTACAAACAGCAGAAGAGGAAATTAAAAATTGAAAGATTGATTTGAGGAGGGTTCACAGGGTGTGACCTGGGAGAAGCAGCGCCTGAGACAGAAAGAAGCTGGATATGCATGCTACAACTTGGTCTCAAGTCCAGCTGATGACTGGTCTTGTGGAGAGTCTGGGTCAACCTCTGCACTTCTAACCACAGTTCTGCCAGGAGAAGAGAATTTATGCCGTGGCTCCCATTGCCCACAGGTCAAAGATTCGCCCCACAGGCGTTAATACCCTGCACCTCTAAAGGACGACAGGGACCCCAAAGTAGAGTCTAGAGGAACCATAGGCTGTTCCAAGTGCAAAGTCGGCATCTGGGATAAGTCAGTGCCCATAGCCCAGGAGCAAGGTAGGGCCCAGAGGATCTGAGTGGCATATGAAAGGGGTCTGTTAGAAGAAGTTAGGAGAACTGGAGAAGGAGATGAGAAGGTCCGCCCAGGCTGTATCCTAAGAATACCAGGAATAGAGACAGTAGGGAAGGAGAAGTATATAAAAAAAAAGAATGTCTAAGAATTTTGAAGATTAGATGAAAAATATAGATTCTCAGATTAAGTGTCCATTGAGTAGAACGCATAAAAATATGTGTACATACTATTTCAATAACATGATTAAAAACTCTTGACCTAATTGAGGTATATATATACACACACACACACACACACACACACACATATATATATATATTTGAAGTCAGACTATCATCTCTATCATAATTTCATAAAAAAGATTTGCTAGAAAATATCCCTATATTTGGAAATTAAGAATTAAGTATCTAAACAACCCATTGGATGAAGAAATCAATTACAAAAGGTGCTGAGCTTAATTATGTTAAAATAGTGTTTATTAAAATGTGTGTGATGTAGTTAAATCACTATCTGGGGGAAGGTTTTTAGGTTTAAATGGACTTGAACTATTCAAAGTTGCTCAATTAAAGTCAAAATACAAAATTCAACCAGTTTGCTATATCTTTGATAGGCTATTAAATTTTGAAAAAAAAAACTATTTATAATAGGACTAAAAATATCAAATTCTGAGAAATTAAAAACCAGAAAACTCTATAACATAGTGAGAAGTGAAAGCCCCAAATAGACCCCAAAATGAATACAAACAGGCCCATGTATGAATAAGTGCTTGGTACACATGTTTTCAGATATAACATTGCAAAACAGTAAGGGAAAGAATGGACTGACTGTTCAGTAAATAATGTTGGGATAATTTGTCATCTACATGGAAAAAGATAAAATCATATCCCTTAAGTACAAAAACTTAATCCCAGGATTAAGAGCCCTAAATGTAAAAAGTTAAACTGTAAAACTTTTTTTTTTTAACATAAGAGAACATTATTATAATCTCCAGGAAACAAAGAATTACTTCAACAAGATGCAAAACACAAAATAAATCAAGAAAAAATGGATACGTTTGATAGTGAAAAAAAAAAAAAAGGCTATATGTTAAAGCACCAGTAACTAAATGAAAAGATTAATTAGAGAGTAGAATAAAATCTTTGCTGCACATTTAAATGGCAAGAGTTTGGCCTCCAAATACATAAATAACTCCTAATTATTAGCAATGGAAAGGGCAAGACCACAAGAGATCAACAGGCAAAGAGAGTTGTCCATGCAATTCACTCAGAGGTAAATATAAACTGCCAATTAAAACATGAAAAGATCCACAAACTCACTAGTCAAAACGAGATCCTATTTCGTACCCCTTAACATCTAAACACACCAAGTTTTGCTAAGGGTGTAGGGAAACAGGTACTCTGACACACTGTTGGTGCAACTCTTTTGGGGGTCCATTTGACAATTCCTGATACAATTTAATATATGCTTTCTCTCATAGCCCTCTTTGACTTCTACTAGGAATTCCAAATCCAGTTGTCACAATGGTACCTAGACAAAGATGTTACATTCCAACCTGGTGAAACAAGACCATGGAAACCAATTTCCTGTGTTTAGGGGGATGGAAAAATAAACTGTGCTTTATTTACATAACTGGATGCTATGCAGCAGCTATCACATCCATATGTATATGCATGAATCACATCTATATGTGTCAACATGGATGAAATCCAAAACCATAATATTGAGTGATGCAAGCAAGCTCCAAAAGGTACCTATTAATGTGAAACCATTCATTGCATTTGAGGAACCACAAAACAATAATATTTATTTTTCATAGTGACTAACACACACACACACACACACAGAATGTGTAGATACAAATCCATGCTCGGAAGAGGGGGGCAAAGAACATTTGTGTGACTTTAATCCCTAAAGGGAGAGACATTACTCTTACGTTACTTAACGCTACTGTTATGGGACTTCTTGTTTGTGTGGAACGTTTCCCAATTCAACTTTCTTTTTGCAATTTAAAAATGCAATAAAAAATGCAATCAGTCGGGGAAGCATCCTTCCTAAATGCAGCTGTTATCCAGCTCCTGATATTTGGCTTGTGGCATTTCTGCTCTGTCTGGAATTTGATGGCAGAAAGAAGAACAAGCCTCATCTCAAACCATGAACCTCACCTGCTGCCCATACCAGAGAAGGAGCTCTCTCTAGCCCATCTGCCAGGTCAATGGCCTGAGGCAACAGCAATGTGCCTCCCAGTTTCAAACTGATGGGCTGGGCCTGGGAAGGGCGACAAGCCCCAGGATGCCCTGGACTGCCAGGCCTGGAACTGGATGTGTCATCGCGGAGCCACAGAGGGATTTCACGCAGGCCACTTTAGAACAAATTGTGTGGGTGGACAGTTCCACTCTGCACTCACAATGTGGGGGCATCACCACTACTATCCCCCTGTCTTGAGAAGCTGCTAAAGTAAAATTGCAGAAATTTAGAGCAAAATATGTTCTTAATTCATGCAGCCCCAAGATGATAAGTATGATGGACCAAAGGCTAAATTTAGCCGGCACTAATACACTATTAGGCCCTGTGTTTGTTCAGCCCTTTACCAAAAACACTGTGCGTTTTGTAAAGTTTTGACTTATTGGCTAACATCTAGAGTTTGAGAGATTGAAACTTCCCCCTCCCCACTTCTCTCCTGAAGAAAGCAGGAATTCTGGCAGTTACTGAGTTGAATTCTAGAATGCCAGTAAATGGTTGGCCCTAAAGACTGGCCTCTACCCCATGGCCTGACTCATTATCTCTCCTGCTGGGCTACCAGGGCTTTCAACTCCCTCATTTTACAGATGAGAAATCTGAGGCTCAGAGAGGTCTAGTGCCCTGCCCAATGCCAGAGTTGCCCTGTGGAGGAAGCCATGCTGGCACCATGTCCACCGGTGACCAGTTAATCTAGGATTCGTTTTCTCTACACACACTTCATGGTTTCTAATGACACTTTTTATATAATTCAGCAGGTGCAATGGAAATGCTAGTTCTTACTTCAAGCCATGATAAAAATAATACAAACGGATTAATTGTATTATCAGCAAGAACTCATCAAGATTTGGCCAAACACAAGACAAAAAATTTTACATTTAAAGAGTAATAAGGGAATATGATGATATAATTAAAATTTGGTATAATTAGAGATTGCATGATCACAGAGCATCACTTTTTCAGGCTGATCTCTCCATACCCCCTCTTTGTCCACCCTTCCCCTGTCTCTCCTCTTCTTTGGAGTCTAGAAGGATGTATAAACCCTGCTTGGGACCTCTGTCCCAGGC
The DNA here is from genome assembly GCF_003254725.2 of Canis lupus dingo. Lineage (NCBI taxonomy): Eukaryota > Metazoa > Chordata > Mammalia > Carnivora > Canidae > Canis > Canis lupus. The sequence goes on along the minus strand of NC_064267.1, from coordinate 40,090,445 downwards.
CTTCCCACAACATACACTTTCTTCAGGTTTTTTGCTTGTTGTATTTATTTGCTCCTGGATTAAAGATAGCAGACAATCTACACGGACTGGGATGAGTTTACTTTACCATGCCCAGAAGTATTGGGTTGGGCATTCCTAGTCTATGCAAAGCGCATTTTTGTTAGAACCGGCTACATGAAGAGATTACATGGGTTACAAAATCTCTTAGAATGTAAAACACTCAATATAAATGTGAATTGACAGGGGGATGGCTCAATTAACTTTGGCATATTCATATACTGTGGAAAACCATGCAACAGGACAAAAAGAAAAAGAGGTGAATTTATCTTACATACTAACAGGGACAGATCTGTAGGTTGCAAAGGGATGCATATAGCATGATATCAGTTATGTTTAAAAACACCAACAAAATCCCATGTTGTTTGTGGGCCTATATGTGTGTACATATATGTGCATAGAAAATGTCCAGAAAGAAACATGAAGTGGTGAGTGGAGGACCTTTGTTATTAGATGGGGAGAGGGATAGGTACGAAGATGCTCAAAGAGGGTTTTAGCTTCATCTTCCATGTTTTAATTTAAAAGAAAAAGTACTTAGATTGCATGTGCCCATAGATTCTAAAGAACTTTACCTGTAATACATATTTATATGACTATTGACTTGTCATAACCTCCATCAGGAAGTTATAAAACTGCTCATCCTTGGAAATGAAACTTGTGCTGCATTATCACCCAAATTAACTTTTTAAGTGTAAAAATCGCAGAAGGCATCTGACAAGTTAAATTCGACTCTCACAAGTTCAAATCAATAAGTCAACTAGGACTCATAATAGTTTGGAGGACACCCAACTTCTTTTTGATGGCAAGAATAAGAAATACGGAGTGCATTTAAATGAATCTGGGATCTCTCAAATGATGAATCAAAGTCAAAGTGACGGATTGCTTAATTCATCCAAACAGGAGTTTTATTGCTAAGGCGCCAACAAGTTTTCGGCGATGGCATTAAGCTTTTCACAACAATAGCGACAGGACACTGGAGTGCGAGTTTTGACAAGGGGGAAACCGAGCCCCAGAGAGCTCAGAGTTCGGTGTGAGGTGACATTTAGGAAATGTCAAAGCTGGGACTCCCCCAGCCTTCTGTGCTTTCTGCCAGGCCACGCTGCCTGCTCTGATTCCACCAATGTGCCACACTGCATGTCTCTGTAGCTAGTGTTCTCATCCCTAGCCATTATCTACCTATCTATCCATCCATCTATCCCTCTATCCATCCATCCATCTGTCCATCCATCCATCTGTCCATCCATCCATCTATCCTTCCATCTATCTATCCATTCATCTATCCATCCATCTACCCATCCATCTATCATCTACCCATCCATCCATCTACCCATCCATCCATCTACCCATCCATCCATCTACCCATCCATCTACCCATCCATCCATCTACCCATCCATCCATCTACCCATCCATCCATCCATCCATCCATCCATCCATCCATCCATCACCCACCCACCCACCTCTGGAGGCCCTCCCCCAGCATCGCTGACACCTAGGGAACCAGCCAAGCCTGCTCCTCTCCGCTTCCACCAGCCTTCCTCCGGCGCCCTCCACCTGTCCCCGGACTTGCCCGCTTGCTCGCACCGGCGCCCGCGAGGAGCCCGTTGGCTCGCACGGCCCGGGCAGGAGCCCAAGGACTGCGCCCCGGGGAGGGGGTGGGGGTGGGGTGGGGTGGGGTGGGGTGGGGTGGGGGCCGGCGCGTGCCCCGGGCGCGGGGCTGGATGTCGCGGCGCCCGGCACTCACCTTGCCCGTCGTGGGCGCCGCCGCCAGGAGCACGAGCACGAGCGGCAGCAGCAGCGCGGGCGGCCGGGGCGCCGTCCCGGGGCGCATGGTGGGCGCCCGCCGACCGCGCCGCGGTGCCCAGTGACCCGCAGGCTGGCGCGACGCGGGCCGGGGAGCCTGGCTGTGAAGCTCGCCTGGCCGGCCCGCCCGGGGCGGGTTTTGTAGGGCTCCGCGGCGCCGCGCGTCCCTGCCCACCGGGGGCTCCCGCGGCGGCTCCGGGGGAGGGCAGACGCGGCCGGGTCCCGCCCATCCCCTCAGCAGGCCGAGTCCGGCGCCCCGGGCAGCGTGCCCAGCGGGCGAGGAGGCTGCGCGGGGCCGGGGCGCGGGTCGGGGTGGGGAGCCCGGGGGCGCGCGGGGGGAGTGGCCAGCGGCCGTGCCCAGATTAAGCGGGCGGCGCGCGGGGCGGCGGCACTCGGGCGGCCCAGCCCGCTCCCGGCTCCGGCTCCGGCTCCGGCTCCGGCTCCGGCTCCCGCTCCCGCTCCCCGCTCCCCGCTCCCGCTCCACCCGCCGCCGCCCTGGGCGCTGAGCGCGCGCGCACCGGCCTCGCAGCCGCGCGTGGATCTGGCCCCGGCGGAGCGGGACGCGCGGGCTGCGACCTGCGACCCTGCGGTTCCGGAGCGGCGGGTGTCCCCAGAGGTAAGCCGCTCCCCCTCCACCACCCCGGGGCTGGGCAATCGCTGCCCCTGCCCCCCCCCCCCCTTCCCCGGGACGAGGCAGGTGGCACCTGCCTGGGGTAGGGCACGGGGCGGTGGCAGCTGAGAGTGGGGCGCGCGGGGTGGGGAGTTGGGGTCCCGGGGTCACCAGAGGAGAGCTTGTCTGGCTCCCGGGCTTGTGTGCCCGCCCGGGCTTGAACTGGGCGCTGCGTTTTGATTAATTTGGAGGCTCGAATTACCAGCCTGGCAGTCCGGGCGCTGCGGGATGCCAAGAGCAAGAGGCAGCTCAGGGGAAAGAGAAAGCGCATCCTATTCTCTGCTGCGCTGAACTGGCCTTTCAGGGTGAAGCTTATCTGCGGAAGTGAAGAGGAAACCCAGAGCCAGCTCTGTCCAGTGCGGGGCGGGGGGGGGTCGCCCCCTTCGCGGAGGCGGGGGCGGGGGCGGGCGTGCAGGATCCGGCTTGTCAGGGCCCTACCTCCTGCCCTTGCTTGGGCCGCTCTCACTCACCACGTTGGTTCTGGGGAAGCATTTTGACCCCTCTTCAGAACCGTGTCATTAGATACACAAAATACCATTACATCGGAATCGGTTTTACCTGGAATAGTTATCAGAGAGTTAAAGTCATGATAGGGCGACAGGTGTGCAACATTGTTATCGCCCGAAATACCCACATCTAGCAACAGATGGATCACACACCTGTAATCTCAAAGTCGTGGTGACAGGGAAACAGCAGTGGGTGCACTCTCAGGATCTGCCAGTGCAGGAAACGCTGCGCTTCCAGGCAGGGTTAGCCAAAAGAGACGTTGACTTTTTTTGTTACCAGACAGGTTCACAGGCCACCTGAGTTGCCTCTCCACGTTAGGAACCCCTGCTTTGGAGCAGCATTTGCTGACATCTACAGCAGTTATCATCAAACACCATGTGCGAAGTGTGTGGTTTGGTCACTGATTGTGGAGAACCACTGACTTGCAATCAGAATAGGGTCTATTATTATTTGAGACCTATGTTGCCATGTAGATAGACAAAACCCTGACAGTGAATGAAGATGTCTCTCTCCCCCTTTGGGGGGCTGGAGAGTGAATTTTACTGTCTTCTCTCTGTTTTTCATGCCAGCGATTTGCCAACTGTGGCTGTGCCACCAGGATCCCCTAAGGAGCCTCTAAAAATCCTGACACCCAATTCATCCCAAGCCAATCACGTCAGACTTTCCAGTGATAGGACTCAGGTGTGTTGTGAAGCTCCCCGGGAGATGCCCATGGGCAACCAAGTTTGAGAACTACTGTTTTACATGCATATTTCAGTTAGCTGAATTGACTTAAGGTCTCCTCTTTGTAGAAAAAAATCAAAAGGATACATATTAAACACTCTGTGAAGACTTACTTGTGCCCAGGCTACAAATGTTGAAGTGTGGTACATAGTAGCTTCTCTCTATTGACAGGAAAGGATCTTATGGAACCTTCTCCTGTCACTCTTGTTAGATAGGACATCAGGTGATCGGTTGATGAAATAAAAATGTCCAAGAATTCCAAGTATGATAATATTGCATGGACTGACATTTTCCCTAGGGGGGGAAAAACCCACAAAAAACCCTCGAAGCTAGTGCTAACTACTCTTTCTTTTTGCTGAATTCCAGAAGATTTCTCAATTTTGTTTTTTAATTGCTTGTTCCCGAAGCCAGGTCATTTTGACAGAAGATCAGACTTGGCTTCATTCACTTTGGGAGGCTGCAGTCCACTGAGGGACACTTCTGATGCTGCAACAGAGCAGGAAAGACCCCTGTGATATAAATACGGTAAGGAGAAAGCAGTGGCCAAGAGCTTGGTCTCTGGGGTAGTTTGTGGATTCTGAATCCTTTCCACACGTACTAGTATGAGCTAACCTTTCCGGTCTGGGGTTTTCTCTATTGTAAAATGGGCATAATCATAGTAGTCACCTCAAGGAGTTGCAGGAATCCAGTGCAATAATGCATGAGAAGCCCTTTTGTCCAGGGTCTTCACAAATCATATATTGGGATCTGACTCTTCAACTGCAGAAAAGGAAAATAGGGTGAACCTGATGAGAAATGGTGGCACCAGGTAAACATGCTCTTCTCAGTTCAGTAAGAAAGGGGCAATGGCCAAGCACACCTCACTCACTCCCCTGAGGTCAACCAACTGCTAAGGCATCTGGAACCTTGCTACTAGAAGCTCTGGCATTCTGGAGAGCTGGTTAGAAATGCAGAGTTTCAGGTACGACCCCAGATGCGTTGAATCAGAGCCTGCATACACCAAGGTCTCCAGCTGATTCTTCCTCACATTAAGCTTTGAGAAGTGGCTTGTCTAAAAGCCAGATTTCACCTCCTGTTCCTCACCTCCCCACCACATACATGTATTCCCCTCTGGTACCGCACTGTATACCTGAAATTAATGTAATATTCTAGGTCAACTATACTTCAATTTAAAAAAAAAAAAAAAAAAAAAAAAAGGAAAGCCGTACACTCAAAAAAAAAAAAAAAAAAGTTTGGTACACTCACTAGGTGGTGTCAGTAAACCAGGATTCCGTTTTTTAAAAAATACTCTTGGGGTCAAGAGAGTTGATTTTTCAACTGTTGGTTCTTTAAATATGATAAAGCAAAAGGAAGACAGGGATGGTTCTTTTTGTATGTGTCAAGCACACAGAGATCTCTACTTTTTACACTGATGGCAGATGAGGGTTTTGAACAAAGTGAAGTAACCATTGCCTCTAACAAGCCCGATATTATTATTTTGGCCCTGTTTCATAATCACGATATGTCTATTTTCTACGCAGGGCTTAAAGGGGGGATGTCTGCTTCCCTACATGTGAGTGGAAGCCCCACAAGGGCAGGGGTCTTTTTGGTGTTCTTTACTGTTGTTAAAAAAGTTGAATGACGTAACCAATTTCCTCAGGATTCACACCACCTAGTGCTACACTCATCATCTATGGATGAAGGCAGCCTTCTAGCTAATCCTCTGAAACCATCTTCTAAAACATTATCCGAGTTCCACTTAAAATTGCACATTGTGTGGGAAAAGACGGATTGCTTTTGGAGCACTTAAAAGCGATCTCTTAATTTCAGAGGCTTATGGGAACAAGATTTCTTCTCCCCATTTACATTACATATTCATCACAGTGTGTGTGTGTGGGGGGGGGCTGGTAAGAAAGGGGAGGATGCCCTGCTTATCCTAGCCACTCAGGAACCTACAAGAAATTTCCATACAACACGTTCTCTGATCTTCTCGGAAGGAAAAGAGAATGTGCCAACTCAGAAGCTGTGCTAAAAGTTTCCACCTGGAGGTGACACATACTGCATATACACTCACATTTCATTGGCTACACTTCATTTTGTGAGTGATGGGGAATTAAAGTCTACCTCTTGCCTAGAGAGAGAGCTGGAAATATTTGGTGAATGTTAGTGATGCCCAGCATATACATCATACCACTTGCTTATTTTAAAGCTTCCAGAAACCCTTCTTTGTCTACTTACAGCTAATTTCACACTTCTTAGAACAGCATGGTCCAAAATCAACTTTTTTGGTACCGCATGTTACTTTTCTGTTACAAAAGCCTTTCGAGGGCAGGTACAGAGAGTGATTCTTTTTAAACATAAATGCAGCACGAAAAATTAATTTACTGCCCTGGCATTTTTGTACGAAGAGCAGTACCTATTTAAGGTACACAGTTCAAGGTGCAATCATCCTGTGAAACCAACAACACGATCATGATACAGAGCTTTTCTCTCATTTCCTGCCCCAGTCCATGTCTCTCTACTCCCGTGCCCAGGCAAACATTGATCTGCTTTCTGTCACTCTAGATTACTTGGCATTTTCTAGAATTTTATATAAATGGAATCAAACAGTATGTGCCCTTTTGTGTCTGGCTTCTTTGACTCAGCAGAATGATGTTGAGATCCATCCATGTCATGTGTAACAGCAGTTTGTTTCTGTTGCTGAGTCGGATTCCACTGTATAGATATCAGCTTTTAAAATGCCACTTACCAGTGGTTGGATATTTGATTTGTTTCCAGTTTGGGGGCTATTACAAATAGAGCTCCCGTGAGTGTTTTTGTATGGGACGCATATTTCCAGTTCTCTTGAATTTATTATACCCAAAAGCGAAATGGCTTGATGTATGTTTAAATATAAAAGAAACTGTTTTCCAAAGAAGTTGTATCGTTCTACATTCTCACTGGGAATGTATGAGAATTTCAGTTCCTCCATATATTTGTGGTGCATTATTTTAAATCTTATTCTTTTTTTTTTTAAAGATTTTATTTATTTATTCATGAGAGAGACACACACACACACACACAGAGGCAGAGGGAGAAGCAGGCTCCATGCAGGAAGCCCGACATGGGACTTGATCCCAGGACTCCAGGATCATGTCCTGGGCCGAAGGCAGGTCCTAAACCACTGAGCCATCCAGGGATCCCCTTAAATCTTATTCTGATGGTTATAAAGTGGTATGTTAATGTGCTTTTCATTTGCCTGATGACTAGTGATGTTGAACGTCTTTTCATGTACTTGTAAACAATTCATAGTACGTCTTCTGCGAGGTGTCTGTTCAAATCTATTCTTCATTTTATTTTTTATTTTTTTAAGATTTTCTTTATTTGAGAGAGAGTGAGAGTGAGAGAGAGAGAGAGAGAGATCATGGAGGGAGAGGGAGAAGGAGACAGACTCCCCACTAAGCAGGGAGCCTGACATGGGGCTTTATCCCAGGACCCTGAGATCATGACCTGAGCCAAAGACAGATGCTTTAACCAACTGAGCCACCCAGGCACCTCTAATCTTCATTTTAAAAACACTGATTATTTCTCTTCTTACTGTTGATTTATAACCATTATTTCTGTATTCTGGATACAGTATCCCTGCCAGATATATTTACTGTGAATATTTTCTCCCATTCTGTGGCTTGTCTTTTCATTTCCTTAGTGATATCCTTTGGAAAGCAAATGTCTTTCTTTTGATGAAGCCCAATTTATCAACTTTTTCTTTTTTTGGTTTATACTTTTCTTGTTACTCCATAATCTTCACTTAAGCTTACAAAGATTTCACCTGTTTTCTTCTTCTGTAATATTTTTATGATCTAAGTCAATGATCCTAAGTTAATTCAGCGGTATGGTATGAAGCAAGGATCTATTTTAAATTTTCCTTTCTGTGTGGATATCCAGTTGTTCCGGCACCATTTACTGAAAAGGCTACTCTTTCTCTGCTAAATTGTCTTAACATCATCATAGAAAATAAATTAATCTTCTATATTTGGGTCTTTTGTTTGTTTGTTTCCCTGATGTACCTGTCTCTACTTTCACCAATACCACATTTCCTTTTTACTACAGCTTTAGAGCAAGTCTTGAAATCAGGGTATATAGAAGTTCTACAACTTTGTCGTTGTTGTTTTAGAAGCTAGATTATGCTCTTCTAGATAATTTGACCTTCTGTATATGTGGATTTGAGGAGAGTTGTGTCTATGTTCATGAGGGATATCGATCTGTAGTTTTCTTGTAATGTCCTTGTCTGTTTGGCATCTGAGTAATACTAGCCTCATAAAATGAGTTGCCCAGCATTTCCCTCTTATATTTTCTGTAAAAGTATGTGAAGAATTGTCATCATTTCTTCCTTAACTATTGATAGCATTCACTGGTGAATCCAGCTGAAGGTTCTGAATGACTCAAATAATCAATCATGAATTTAATTGATATAGGGCTATTCAGATTTTCTATTGCTTCTTGTGTCAGTTTTGATAATTTTCATCTTTCATGAAGTGTGTTCATTTTTATACATTGTCAAATTTATTGGTATATGATTTTTCAGAAGATTCTGTAATGATCTTTTTAATACCTGTAGATCTGTAATGTTTTCCTCTTTGTCTTTTCTGACGTTGGTAATTTCTCAAGTAGATCAATTTTATTTTTCTTTTCAAAAAAACTGAAGAACCAACTTAGAATTTCTTTCATTTTGCTCTATTGCTTGGATGCTTCCTGTCTTATGGAGTTCTTTTTCTACCTTTATTTTTTCTTAGCCTTTACTTCAGGATTAATTTTTTTCTTCTTTTCATAGTTTTCTAAATAGAGACTTAGATCATTGACTTTAGACTTTTCTTCTTTCCTAATATGAACATTTATAGATATATTTTCTTTCTCTGGGCTGGGTAAGTTATATCTCACACATTTTGATGTGCTGTTTTCATTATCATTCAGTTCAAAATATTGCCTTTCACCCATGGGTTATTTGGAGTGTGTCAATTTCCAAATATTTGGAAATTTCCTGGATGGTTTATGGTTGAATTGTAATACAATGATCCACAAGATCTTAGTCTTTTGAAATCTTTCGAGACTAGTTTTATACTTCGGGATATGGTCTATCTTGATGAACACACTACATCCATTTAGAAAAATACATATTCTGCAATTGTTGGGTATGGTGTTTTATATATAAATTAGAGCAGGATGCTTGATGCTGTTGTTCAAGTCTTCTGTGTCTTGACTGATACTTTCTACCTTGTTCTGTCAATTACCAAGAGAAGTGTTAGTCTCTAACTATGTTTGAGAATTTAGCTATATCTTCTTTTAGTTTTGCTCTAGGTATTTTGAAATTCTGCTATGAAGCTCATATTTATAATACTTAGAGCTTTCTGGCACATTAACTTTTTTATCATTACTGTGTATTCAAATCTATTTTATGTGCTGTTGGCATAGCCAGTCTTTCTTATGTGTTGTGTGGATATCTTTTTCTAGCCTTTGCTTTCAATCTATTTGTGACTTTTTATTTAGTGTATCTTACAGCATATAGTTGGCTTTTTTCTCTTTTTCAAATTCAGCATGACAATCTTCGCCTTTTAATAGGAATTTCTAGTCTGTATCAACAAGTAGTTGATATGGCTATATTTAGGTCTGCCATTTCTCCATTTCTTTTAGATCTGTCTCATCTATTTTTTGTCCCTTTCCTTCTCTTTGGTCTTCTTCTGTGTTATTCATTTTTTTGGTATCCCATTTTAATTTTTCATTGGCTTGCAGTTACATCTTTCAGCATTAGTTTTAGTGATTACTTTAGTGATTACAATATACATCTTTAATGTTTTCCAATGCACTTCAAAGTAGTATTGAATTCCTTCAAGTAAATCTAATTCATTTTAGTATCTACAGTGCCTAGTGTGATATTTGATACCAAATGGGAGATGGATAAATATTTCTTAAATGAACAAAATCATAGGTACTTATTTATGTTGTACAAAAAATACTTATGGAGTTTATTCCAAAAAAAAAAAATTAACAAAACACTTTGGTTAATGCCAGGGAAGTCAACTGAAAATCACTCCAGATTTAAACATTGTTACATTTTTAGTGGATTTGAATTTACAGATCTTGTAATTTTTGTATATAGTCAAGATTCTACATATTATTTTATTTTTTCCACATGCTTTTGTTTTAAAAACCTCATGTAGACCTCTTCCTATCCTTAATTTGTTAAGTTTCAAAAAAAAAATCTCACTTTCAAATTTTAGAACAGAGAGAGACACTCTTACTTTAACTTTGGAATTCCATATGGTTTTGTGAAACTTCCAGCTGTTAATTGCCTCGGCCACTCTGCCCACATGTCATCCTCCTCCAATACTCAGCACATTGGCTTGGCTTTGCACTATTATTTATTAATGCATAATGTCCACACTGAAACACTGAATGTATTCTTATGGTCTGTAGAAGAGTATGGGATGGCCTAGCTCTGAAGCTCAGGTTTGAGGGATGCCCTTGAGATGTTTATTAGGTTCCAGAGTGGCAGAAGCATTCCTAGAGGAGTCTAGTTCCAGAACTTGCCCAAAGGGAGAGACCCAATAGGAGATTCTAATTTTCTAGGAGCCAGCTCCTACCAAGAGCAAGACAGATGGACACTGGACAGAAGACAAGAATGTAGTTACAGGAAAGGGAGGTAGTTAAGCTCTCTTCAGAAAAGGCCTAAGAGTTTAGTGAATACTGTGCTCCTTTCCACCAAGACAAAGCTTTCCTCCTGCCTTGGAGCCAATTGCATGCTCACTCCAGTATTTCTGTTTAACTTGCAAATTCATTTGGGCAATTTTGTGAAATCTTTTTTTTTTTTAAGATTTTATTTATTTATTCATGAAAGACACACAGAGAGAGGCAGAGACATAGGCAGAGGAGAAGCAGGCTTCCTATGGGGAGCCCGATGTGGGACTCGATCCTGCGGCTCCAGGATCATGACCTGGGCCAAAGGCAGGCGCTTAACCACTGAGCCAGACAGGTGTATCATCATCATCTTCTTCTTCTTCTTTCTTCTTTCTTCTTTCTTCTTTCTTCTTTCTTCTTTCTCCTTCTCCTTCTTCTCCTTCTCCTTCTCCTTCTTCTCCTTCTCCTTCTTCTTCCTCCTTCTACTTCCTCCTTCTTCCTTTTTTTTGCCTATATACCTGCATTAAATGCTCGAATATTTGTTTTTTGTTTTTTGTTTTGTATATTTTTTATTGGATTTCGATTTGCCCACATATAGTCTAACACCCAGTGCTCATCCCATCAAGTGCTCCCCTCAGTCCCCATCACCCAGTCACCCCAACCCCCTGCCCACCTCACCTTCCACTACCCCTTGCTCGTTTCCCAGAGTTAGGAGTCCCTTATGTTTTGTCACCCTCTCTGATATTTCCCACTCCTTTTCTCTCCTTTCCCCTTGAATATTTGACTTCTCTATATTTTAGTTAGAAATGGTGCCTTTTGAGATCTTCAGCTGTCCTCTAGGAGTTTCCAGATTTGAATTCCAAACATAAAGACCTTCCTACAAGAATTCAAGTTTTCTGGGATTCACAGGAAACAAATATCTCTGTATCATAGTGCACCATTGCATTCAGAATCAACTGCCTCTGCTGCTGCTGCTCTATTGGAGGCTAGAGTTGTTCTTCCCAGACATGAATCCCTGAAGCTCACCCAGGAATTTTCATGAATTTTGGAGCTATAAGGTCAGTAGATCTGTAAAGCCCAGGAAAGCTTTGGAGTTTGAATCCTGGGTGTGTCACTTACTGTCTGTGTGACTTACTTATAAAAAGAAGTAATCATATTGCTTACCTGCTAGGGGGATTGTGAAGATTGCAGATCTGTGTTAAGCCCTCAGCAGTGCTTAGCATCTAGGTGGCCCTCTAGAAATGCTGCTCACTATACTTTCTTATGGTGGTGACAGTGATGATGGTGGTGATGATGGAGAAGAGGAGGAAGGAAAAGAAGGCAGAAGAAGAGAAGTCTAAGACAAGTGTGTGTCAGTGTGTGAGTAGTGGGGTTGGGGTGGAGGTGGGGAAGAGCAGTAGCTGCCATGACAACAGAAGGAGCTGGCTTTTTTAGTTGATAAGACCAAATGCCAACCTCTTCCTGGTGTCTTCTCAGAGTCAACTTGCATTAACTCTGTGTTGTCTGCTAACTAGAGATTCATCCCCCTCTGTAATTTCTCTCTCCTCATATTTAAAAGATACTTTAGGGGGATCCCTGGGTGGCTCAGTAGTTTGGCACCTGCCTTTGGCCCGGGGTGCGGTCCTGGAGTCCTGGGATCGAGTCCCGCGTCGGGCTCCTGGCATGGAGCCTGCTTCTCCCTCTGCCTGTGTCTCTGCCTCTCTTTCTCTCTCTCTCTATGTCTATCATGAGTAAATAAATAAAATCTTTAAAAAAATAAAAGATACTTTAGCAGGAACTGTCATGGCTTATTCCTCTTTTCATTTCCCCAGATCTTTCTGTCCCCCCTCAGATCAAGCTTGCCCTCTTTCTGAGTTCTGCCCAGGCTTGCTCCAGCTCCTGATTTCCTAACCTTTTTCTTTTCTTTCTTTTTTTTAAATATTTTATTTATTTATTCATGAGACACAGAGAGAGAGAGAGAGAGAGAGAGACAGAGATAGAGATAGAGGCAGAGACACAGGCAGAGGGAGAAGCAAGCTCCATGCAGGGAGCCCAATGTGGGACTCGATCCCAGGTCTCCAGGATCACACCCCAGGCTGACGGCAGCACTAAACCGCTAAGGCACCGGGGCTGCCCTCCTAACCCTTTTCTAATATATTATATATGGGAACTTTTTCTCCTACAAGGAATTTGGTAAGGAGACAAATTTCTTGAGCCACTACCACATGCCAGGCACCATGCTAGGTGCTAATTTAGACTCATATAATTCTCTCTGGGATTAATTTCACATGTTGAGAAGTCAGAGGAGTTATGTACCTGGTCAGTTATACTGCTAAGTGTTCAAGACCTGAACACAAGTCTTTCTAACTCCAGAGCCTGCTTTTATCCTGAACCATGAGAGCACATGGTACCAGGAGAAGGCAGAGCAAATCTATGCAGGGAGGGAGAAGTCCCTGAAGGCAAATGTCAGCCTTACAGTATGGGTGGGCCCTGCCTGCTGGGATCATAGGGTGTTACTTCCAGAGTTCAACACAAAGGCAGTTCCCAGAGGTCTGAAAGTTCCAGAGAATTCATATAGAGTCACTCCAGTCCTACCCGAGGGGAAAATCACAGACCAAAGCAACCTGGGCGATTAGTATTTTTGGCAAGGGATACACCATTCTGAGTCAAGAATGTCATTCTTAACCTGGAGGTAAAGGGCCCATCTGGTTTGAAAATCAATTGTATATTTTTGGAACATATATCACCTCCATGTGATTTCCAAGTGGTGACATTTTTATGGTTATTGTCAACTTTTCTGTTGATATTGAGAGGAGTTCTCAAGGAGAAAATGATAATAAAAGCCTATGTTGGCAGATAGTTTGCTGAGATATGGTCCAGTTGGTTCTGGACTGAACTCTAAGGTCAACTGAGGACTCTGTAGTACTCTCAAACAATCCAGCTGAACCTGGAGGGAGGGCAAGGTGGAGGCGGGCTTGGTCATATTCCAGCAGCATTCTGGTCAAGTTGGACCTGAGTCATTCTCAAGAATTTACTTGAGTAATTCTCAAAGTTTTTCCATGTCACTTCTCAGAGAATATGGAGCTCCAACCACATTCCAGTGGTCCATGGACCACCCAGATTCATCACCTGCTTCCAAAGCCTTGTGATATTTATTGAGATTGACTGCTTTTTCTAAAAAACTCAAACCAACGTGAACTCTTTGAAAGTCTGCAGGTAGAGTCAACCCAAGAATTTGGAGTGTTCAAAAGACTGAAACCAAATAACCTGCTTGAGTGTTGGGGAAAGGACAGGTCATCTCTTCTAGGGAAAGTGGAAGCCTCAAAAGGAGATGTCCAGCCACCCAGGTGGACAGAGCATGTCAGTCTTTTTCCAGGAGCACTACCCTTCTATCCTTTGAGGCCCTTTGCTTATTTCTTTGTGAAGATGAGCCTTTAGGAATTCTATTTTGGAAAGATAAAGGTATGCAAATAGGTGTTCAGACTACACAAAAAATTTTTTGCCTTGAAAAGAGAGTCTTCAGATAGCTCAAGTATCAGAAGGTCAAAGGGAAGAACATGTAGACATTAATAGGAAGTTATTTCGCTGAAAGAACAAAAATATTATTAAATAGAGCTCAAAGACTTAATGTTCCTTGGGAAAAGAAAAGACATTATACTTATACGACTTTTTTGTTACTGAAAGGTTCTAATACTCAGTCTCCTGCTATCTGGTCCTCTAATCTTGGCCCTTGCCCGCCCCCATCCCCCAATCGATGAGAACCCAAGCAGGGTGTATTTCTTTTCAAGATTGGGTTGCAGAGAAAACAAATTCCTCATAGTAGAAATAATGATTTGGAAGATCTCAGATCTTGTTCCCAGACATAGTATTTGGAAAACATCGAGCAGAGGCTCCTAAGAAGTCCTAGGGGAATTAGAGTCCAGGAACTTTCATAAAGAAGTGAAAGAAAAAAATCAGCTCAGGGAGTTGGAGGAAGAGAGGCTAGTGACGTTTGCTGAATACACAAGCTAGAAATGACTGAAAGAAATACAGGCTGGGAAAGAGCCTGGGGACCTTACTTGGATTGTTGAATGAGGCTGGTGTAGAAGGTCCAGGGTTCTTAAGTTCAACTTCCAGGGGAACCTCGAAGAGAGCTTTCAGTTGGGGTGTCACAGCCTGGGGACCAGCTGTAGAGATGGGGCAATGCTTTTCATCAGACTTGGCTGGATAGGTCAGTTTGCTCAGGTCAAGGGAACAGACTGTATAAAAGTCTGCATCAGAAACTGGGCAGCTCTTGGGAATGAGCTAGCTTTTCATTCTCCTGTTATAGATCATCCTTCTTTCTCTTTTTGCATTTTCCTCCCTCTTTTTATGATTACTGAGGATAACTATTTTCTCCAAATTCAGACTTGTCTTTCACCTTGACCTGTCCCAGCCTTTGAACGTATGACTGTGTCTCAGAGCTCTTCCTGAGGCATCCTTCCTCCTTCATCCCCCGTTCTTCCCTATCCTAATTTCAGCTCTCCAAGAGGACTGGCCCAGGTCATCTTTTTGCACCATCCTTCCCAGCCCTGAGTCCGAGTTCTAGGTCAAGCACTGGGTTGGGCTACTTTTGGGTCAGGTGGTTCTCCTCCCCAACCCTGTGGCTGGGTGATGAGAATGTGGTTGCCTCCTTGTTCAGCTGGGCTGAAGGTGGGGCCTGAGTGGGGCCCGATGGCAGCAGCTTATGGAGAATGCTCCCTTCCTGAGAATAACAGTTGGCCAAATAAAGCGTGTCCTTTGAAAGGTGCAGAACTTTGGCAGAAGTTTCCTGGGTAGGCAATCTCCCAAAGCTGCTGTTTGCATACGGTTTAGTGGCACAGCACTTTGGGTCATTAAAGCTTTTTTTTTCCCTGTACTAATGATAGACTCCGTTGGAAATTCACTGCCTCCGCCTATCCCATGTGATCAGAGCCACGTATTTGTGAGTAGGTCGGTTAGAAGGACAGTGTTCTGAGTGAGAATAGTTTCGTTCGTTGTTTGGTGCAATCGAAAGCTTTGTTGAGACAAAAGTTTTTATGCTCTTAACACAGGCAGTTGTGGCAAAGAAAATCCTCTCGGGTTGCTGTGGAGTCCTGTGTCAGCCATAGGCACTGTGTGCATCAATGTTCAGTGTCCAGCTGATAGCAGATGGGCTCTCTGCTCAGCTACTGGTGCTATTTAGACGGAAGAACAGTTGTAAACTCTCCAAGACTTCTTGATGGCTAGTCTAGGGCTCGACAGGCATGCAGGATAAGCACATGGCAAGTCATCCAGGGCTTGCTCCAGGTCAAACAGGGAACAAGGCAGTTTTGTTTGTTTGTTTTACCTTTGGCAGCTCATCTAGAGCAGAGATCTTCACGTTGAGGTACATACACCCTTGAGACACAGAAGGATTCTTAAGAGATGTGTAGGCAGCTGGGAAAATTAAGTCGATGAATTAACTTCTAGATTCTCAACTGCTATAGATATTACTTTTTAGAATTGTCCTATTGGAAGATGGGCCTTTGGCTGAGGTTCTCACCAGCCCCTTCACAATTTTCCTTCTGCTACTTTTCACCAGAGAGGCATAACCCCACCTCCAGCCATCCAAGCTGTTACCACCCTGCTTTGCCCCAGAGGGCAAGAACTGTCTATGGGCCAGATACTGGGCAATGTAAACGCAGGTGTAGAGAGCAGTCTACCTGTCAGGCTCCACATCCCTGGGCCAGGTAGTGTCCAACTTTTTGTTTTCATCACCATTGAGGGAAAACCTATCAGATGGTAGGTCACTCCAAATGATTCTTGCTGATGATGAATTCTATATTGCTTTTGGTAAACAACTCAGGAGAAATTCAAAGCATTGGGTGACAAGCATAGAACAAATTCCTTCTATTCACAAATTCTTTTTTCTGTGAATAGGTTTATTAGAATTTATAGTTTTAAGAAACTAACATGGAAGCAGGACTGTTGCTCGACCTGCCACATCTCTTGACCAGATGTCCTGATTGATCTGGGCTAAATGGACTATTTGAGAAACCAAAAGCCCAATTCATTCATTGCCAACTACATTTCTGATAAAATTTCATTTGTAGTATGTTTAATAATTGTTCATCAAAATTTAAATTTATTTGGATTATATACTACTCCTCATCATAATGGTAAACAAATTCAGGTGAAAAAATGTAAGACTTAGATATTTGTGATCATAGGAAATAAAAAGTATGTTATTATATATATATATATTTGTTGTTGTTGTTGTTGTTGTTGTTGGAGAGAAGTATGGTAGGGTGATCAGGATAAGATTTTCAAGTATAAAAACATTGCACTAGGATATATGGATATATGTGGGGGAATGGAATGGAAATACAAATTCAAGAAGAAAAATGATGTAAAATTTCTAGCAGTCAAAAAACTGCTATGTGCTGATGGTGGTGAGAACCATCCTTGTGATGCTTATGATGATCCATTGACTGCATTTAAAATAGTGCCGCAGGGCGCCTGGGGGGCTCAGTCAGTTGAACATCCAACTCTTGATTTCAGCTCAGGGTCATGTGATTGAATCCTGTGTCAGCTTCCATGCTCAGTGGGATTCTGCTTGAGATTTTCTTTCTTTCTCCCGCTGACCCTTCCCCGTTCATTCTCTCTCTCTCTCTCTCTCTCTGAAATAAATAAATCTTTTTAAAAAATTTAAAAAACAGTGCTGCAACCATTCTTATTTTATAGATCTCCAAGTACAATATTCCAATTATACTTTGCAACTACTTAAAGATAAAATGAAGGTTTTTTTGATGTTACCATGTGAAAAGAGAAGGGATGTACATAATTTAAAAACCCCTCTTAGAGGAAGATGAGAGCAGACATCTGCAGGCTGCCATGCTTAGGTGTCAACTGGGAGAAGGAATATATATTGGAGTAAAAAAAAAAAACCAGCTCTACCATTTATTAGCTCTGTAACTTTGCACCAATTACTTAAAATGACTTAATTTGGCTTTCCTTTACAACAGAACTAATACTTTCCTTACTAAATTGTGGTGAAGTAAGTGACTTGATGTACTCAGTACTCTTAGCAGGGGGTCCCTGGCATAATCAACGTCACTGTCTCTCCACTTCCCCCAAGGCTGTATGATCCCTTTTTCTGTCTCCCCCTTTCTCCTTTCCTCTATCACCTCTTCTGTATTCAAAGTTGGTCTTTCTCACATCCTCTAGTAAATGTATTTGATTCACGTTCTGAAGGTCCCAAAATATCTTCTGTAAATTAATTCATCTAATGGATATATATATATTAAGCACTAACTATAGTCCAGGCACTATTATGGCACTGGGGATAACTGTGAATAAAAAAAGATAAAATCCCTGTTGTCACAGGACTTACTAAGTACATGGTGATGAGGATGCATTGGCTACTCCCAATCAGCAATGTACTTTCACTCATGACAGACCAGTTAGATTTCTGTGGATTGGTCCATCTGTCCATCCACCCATCCATCCAGCCATCCATCCATTCAATTACAAAATATTTTGAGAAACTCCTAAGTGTTAGGACTATGATCAGGCATTCTTGTTCTGAAAGTGACCACGACAACACTCTATTTTAATAAAATTCCTTTTTGTACACCCTTTATCATAATATGTGTAGGGATTAAATGCATCATGTATCTCTTTGGGGGTTAAATGCAAATGTCCTTGGTTTTCTTTAAATTTTTTTTTACTGTTTCCCATTTGTTTAAAATATCTAGTAGCTTTTGAATGATTCAAGCCAATTTGTGTATTTCTTCCAAAGCAATAATTTGTTTTATTGACACTTGCTCCCAGAATGCAGCTTTAAGAAGTATTTAAAATGATGGATTTGGGGATGGGAAATGATCTGGGCACTCAGAGTGATTCCGCTTCTACTTGATTTTCAAACTGTATCATGGAATGTTGTCCAGCCACCTACTTGGAGAACTAGTCTCCCATAAATATGGCATTGAGTTTATCTAGATTTTATCCAGAAATTTAAAAATAGCCCCAACAATACCAGTTTTCTTCTCTTTGCCCAATTCTCATTGATACAGGTCTTCAGAGAAGCCAGAATTTTAAAGATGAGACGTTTCAGTTTCGAGATACTTCCATTCAAGACATTCCTTTAAGCCAGAGATATTTTATCAAAGATAGAGTGCTTTGAGTGAAAATATTTTTTTCTTTTTTTATTGAGATAAAGTTCACAAAATAGAATTCACAATTTGAACTCTTTTAAAGTTTATAATTCAGTGTTTTTAGTATATTCATAATGTTGTGCAACTGTCACCACTAATTCCAGAACATCCCATTACCTCAAGAGAAGAAACCCTGTACCTTCCAACTCTCCTCTTCCAACCCTTGACAATTGCTACTCTATTTTCTGTCTCCATGGATTTGCCTATTCTGGGTTTTTCATATACATGAGATCATGCAATCATATACATGATTTAATGCAAGTCATATAATATATGACTTCTTTGACTTAACATAATGTTTTCTTCAAGGTTCATCTATGCATCAGTACTTCATTCTTTTTATGGCCGAATTCATTATGTGGATGTAGCACATTTTGCTTACCCATTCATCAGTTGATGGACATTTCGGTTGTTTGCACTTTTTGGCTACTATGAATATTTATGTACAAGTTTATGCATGAAAATAATGTCATTTATCATGGTATATACCTATATACCTAGGAGTGGAACTGCTAGATTGTATGGTAATTCTGTGTTTAATTTTTTTTTTCTTTTTTTTTTTCTCTTCTGTGTTTAATTTTTTGAGGAACTGTCAAAGTGTTTTCTACAGCAGCTGTACCATTTTGCATAAAAATATTTTTTTTACATATTGGCTGTATTTGTGCAAAGTATTTCTATACTAAAGGGTTCCTTTCCTAGTTTCAAAAAGTGAAAAAAAAAACATGCACTTAAGTGAATTTTAACTTGGATTTTCAAGGGCAGATGTTACATAGAGGAATATGCCATTTAACACAATGAAGCAATATTTTATACTTGCATTATATACACCTATTTTTCATTTCTCAAAAATATATTTGACATAAATAACTGGAAATTATTTTTTAATTTCTAAATATAAAATTGATATTTATTCAGTTTAATCATCAGTAAGATCGTTTCATCAAAAACAATTGAATTCCCCCTTTAAAAATATTTCCATTACAATGAATAATGAAAGTAATTATTTTCAACATTGATGCATATTGTGTTTTAAGAGATGTATTTATATTTAACATATACAAACTTTAAACCCAGGGCATAGAACCTCACTTATAAGTGAGAGTCTTCTGGAAGAGAAGAGAAACCTGACAATCTTTTTTAAGTCCCAAGACTTGACTGTGAGGTAATCCATGCACATGGCATCAGTAAAGTGTTCATTCAGGTGGATCAAGCCCTTGGCCAGAGATCCCTGGTGAGTGTCCTTAGTGCGATCACTTGCTTTTATTCAATAATTTATTCTAAATGTTGGTTTTATAGTTATGAATTGTCTCAACATTTCATGTGTCAAAAAGCCACATTGTTCCAGAAACCTGTGCATTATGCTACTTTTTTGTGATTCATTTTTATTAAATACCAATTCGCTCTACTCTCCTGAATTGCACCCACATCATCACCAATGGGAAAGACACTCATCTAAAGGCTGCAGATTCTTGCTTTCTTACTAGGTTTGAATAGCAAAAACCTTCCTAATGTCCAGAGCACAGCAGGGGCCCTGCAATTAGCTGAGTTAGGACAGGGCACTTCATGAGTATGATACTCAGAATAACAGCCCCTGAGAAGGTCCACATCCTAATCCCTGGATGCTGAGAATATGTTCTGTTATATGGCAATGGGGAATTATGCTTGTGGATGACACTAAGGTGGCTAATCAGCTGGCCTTGGGGAGAATTACTCTGGATTATCTGGGTGGACCCGGGGTCCCAGGCACAGTGAGAACCCCACTAAAGGACTGTGAGTACTTGACTAATTAGCAAGAAGGAAGGTAATGTGACAGCCAGAGAGGATAACATTAATATTGTCACTAATGACAGCAGCCTATTAGAAATAAAAAGAAGCTTTCTGGGATTTATTTCTTTGTTCTCTCTCTTTTTAGTTTGTTTTGCATGAAAATGAACAGTTTAAATTAATCTACATTTTTGCTGTTTCATAGGTCACTTATATTTATCCTCTTTTCTGTACAACATGCATATGGGGTAAGTACATTCATTAGCTCTGCATGCATTACTCCCGTTATAACTCTTTTTGCTTCAAACAAGCCACTCTGTAGGACTCAGTTTTCTCATCTGCAAAATGAAGCATTGGACTAGGTGGACTCTGAGGTTTCTTTCCTATTTTACAGTAAATACTTCTTACCAAGTTACCCAGGTATTGGAGATTTTTTTTTATTTTATAACATAAAATTTAAAAAAAATGGAGATGGGCAGGAAGCAGCTGAGGCACTTCAAGATTAAATCAAGAAATATAAGATTAAATGTGAATATTTTAATTCTGGAGACAGATATGCCTAGAATATTCTGTAATAAGATCTCTTTCTTCTGCTTCCTCACTGAGGAATCTGAGTTATTAAACTCAACCCCGCATGGTTCTGGGAAATCAGACTATGGAGTGCCTCTAACTCAGGTAGACCTTGAGACAACTGAACTGGTTAAGTCCTTTTATTCAGCACATCTTCATCTGTCTATCCTCTCTAGTTTGGACTTACTCAATACAATTTCTGTGATTTAAGTTAACATAGGTCTTTTCAAAGCAAATCAAAATAGAAAGGTGCCTTCTGTTCCCCTTTTCCTATGAGTTAGGAAGAAAAAGCACACATGTCAGGGAATGAGAAGCTCTCCCCAAGTAGGGATAATAAGACTTGCTTCATTTAGTTCACACACATTTGAGACCATCATCTGAAATAATGGATGGAACTACATTGAAATATATATGGATTTTTTTTACCTGATTTCTTCAAGTTTTTTTTTTGTATTATGTATTTTTTTCTCTAATTATAAGAGTCTACAGAGTTTTAAATTTCACTTCCTTTGTTCCTCATGTCCCATATGAGTGAATAAAATTCTTGAAAAATAGGTTTTAGAGATTTCACACAAAAAAATAGCTCATACTATAGTTGGGTTTTAAAGATAGTGATATAAATCAATGCAGTATGTATGGAAAGCGACTTGGCATTCTCCACCCGAATTGCAAATGCATAATCCTGTTGACACAGGGGTTTCCCTTTTTGGAATTTATCATATGTATTTATACTAACTTGGGTATAAAGAAAATGCACAAGAATATTGATTGCAGGGGAGCATTCAGAAACAAAAGAAGGGAGATAGCTAAGAAGGACTGATTAATCAAGCTATAGAGCCATTCTATTAACTTGGAATGATTTTGAAGATGTCTGATTAAGAAAAAACAGAAAGTTATGGAGATATATGCCATTTTGGTAAAAAGAAAACAAGATCCAAATCACAAAACAGTGAGTTTGTGTGTGTGTACTTGGGCTCATGTGTATGTGTGTGTACATGTGTATGCATGTACCTGTGTATGTGCATATGTCTACATGTGCACGTGTGTACATGTGCATATGCGCATGCACAGGTGCATGTGTGTGTGTGCACACATCTCTGATCATGGTGTGAGCATGTTCAAAACTACCCAGACTCTGACTGAGGACAGTGAATGTGTCTCGGTGAGGGTACGGGGAGTCTGGGTTGGAAAAGAACATTTCTTCTCCTATTAGACTCTTTTGCTCTGTTTGAATTTTTAATCATATGCAAATGTTTTTCCAAACAAAAAAATAGAGGTGCAAATGTAGGACTGGTTATTAGTCTAGAAATCAGTAACTTATTTCTCAAACATTTTATTCCACATACATTTGTTTTAAAAAATCTGAGATAAAACAGATAGGAACTTCTTTTTTCTTTGAGGAATAACATTAATTTTTGAGAATGCCGGTGTGTTCCTGGTGAATGTGGCTTGCACTTCGAATGTTGCCTTGTCTGAGATATGTCTTTATCTTTTTCAAATGGGTTTATATGATCCGTTTTTGAAGTGCAGTTTTGTCCTCTACAAACACCTCCCACTTTTAAGGTGGCATTTATTGGGAAATGTCTAATGTAGAAGAAATTCATAGAGACTAAAATTACCTCTTTTTTCTTTCATCAGTACCAAAGCTTTATAGGGAACTATTTCTGTTCCTTTATTAGACTCTGCTGATTTATTTTAAACCGATTCTTTCCTGAAATGTAATTTTGCTACAAACATCTCTGTGATGCTTGGCACAATTAAGTAAAAACAAACAAACAAACAATGAAAGAACAAACTTGCCTTTATTATCAAGCCAGCTAATCAACTGACCTTCTTTTCTGGTTGTTTTGATATCTCACTGAACACAAGTAATGAATCCCAACCTTAAATGAACCCAAGTGTTCAGACTAGTTATTTTAAGTGTTTTCATACTGTCCTGGACCTGGGCATTTCTTTTCTTTTTTTTTCTTTTTCCACCTTATCAGAGTTTCGAACTTGATGTTTCTGTATTCACAGATAACAATGTGACTCAAAACTCAAGAGGCATATATTTCTGAAACTTCAAATACATTTTTTAACTTAATTCTTGTCAAGGTTCACATTCCTGTATGCTTTCAATGACCCTAAAGAGTTTTGTTTATATTAATGTCTTTTTATTTTATTAATGCTTAATTTAAAGATTTTTGGTTTGCATCTGAGCATATTTTTCCAGAAAAAAAGGTTTAAATTGCGTGATTGAAAAAAAAAATACATTCTGGATAGACTCTTTTCCCTCCCATACACATATTCATATACATGTGTATATTTATATGTGTGTGTATTCATATTTATACATATTCAGATGTATTTACATATACGACTTATGCACATAGGTGTGTATGGATGGAGGTCTTCCATCAGAATATAAATACTGGTTCAAATGTTTTATGTTCCCCATCATACTTTGGCATAAAGGCCTAAATTTATAGCCTTGAGTGTGAAAGATCTAGTAGTCATAGAGATGTGTGGTTAATACATAAACGTTGCAGTGAGGGCTGGACCAGCCAATATCATGAACTAGGCCAAGTTTATCCCCAGTGCCTTTCCAATATTCCTATCTGCACTCTCAGCTCCCAGCACCTAGAGCTGCTTTTGCCACCACTCCCTCCCAACCCGCAGCCCCAGGCTCTGAAGGAATGCTCAGTGTTCATTGTCAGCGCAGGTGCATCATGGTGGCTGTTTTGTCGTTAAGGGATCTACTTATGGAAACAGTTACTCTGGGATTATGCGCTTGTATTGAAGTGACAGATGACTCTGGATACAGACAATGAGGATTTGTGAGAACAAGGGGCTGATTCTTCCCAAAGGGCGTGTGTGTGTGTGTGTGTGTGTGTGTGTGTGTGTGTGTCTGGAGGAAGCATGAATGTTAAGAAAATATGAGAGTGTGGAGTACCTCTTCAAAAAGAATGTTGGAGAGAAGTTAGGAAAGAGAAGTGGAGAAAGAGCCCAGATTATTCAAGTTCAGGAGCTTTCTGGTTGGGAGACACATTAGAAGAACCATCTTGGAGTTAGAGCAATTTGCAGGAAACAGCTGTCATGTGAAGTCCAAGGCTGAGCTGAGAGCAGTGACTAGGAAGGACTCCATGGTCTTGGAGGGGAAGCCAGAGGGTCCTGTAAAGCAGCCAAATTTACAATTTCAGTGAGACACCATGGTGCACTTACAGTTTTCCTCACCATATGTTTTATACTCTAAGATCATCCACAACTTAGTAAATGTCTTGCCAGGAGAGAGACCTTGCAGGATTCTGGCCAAAGAAAAGTGGCTATAGAAGGTTTTTTTTTTTTCTTTTTTCTTTTTAGTGCTAGCTCACAGGAACTTTTATTTTGCTGACATAATCATCAGCCCTCTCACCAAGCCACAGTCTAAGTTCTTTGCTTCTTGATACATCAACATTAGTCCTTTCTTCTCACAGATTCAGAGGTAAAAGTATACTGTGGAATTCTCGTGGGTTAGGTAAACCAAGGTGCTCGTTGTCATGTACACATCATGTGCCCAGCTCAGTGTGCAATACTGGTTTACTAAACCAGATGCTTCACTTTCCAGAGTGGAAAGAAGTTTGTCGGCCCCTGTGGAGGAAGAGATTGCTCGGTGTGCCATTGCCTTCCTGAAAAAGGGTCTCGGGTAAGTGATGGAAAAATCAGCACAGATGGTGGGACAGAGAGACAGTGGGAGGGAGAGATGCAGAGCTACTAACCAAAGGGTGTAAAGTTTCTGGGGTGCAAGATGCACGAACCCTAGAGATCTGCTGTACAACATCTAACAACAGTCAGCAACAATGCAATGTTCACTTAAAAAATTTGTTGAGACGACTGATGTCATATGAAGTGTCCTTACCACAATCAAATGTGTAAAAAAGATCCACATGGATGGCATACTGAAATTTGAGCCATTGTGAATGCTTGGCTTGAGGAGTCGCAGATTCTCAGAATGTTCTGGTAATGGTCACTGTTTCTATATTTCACGATTAAAGTTCTGTAGATTCTGATAAGAGATCCCAATGCTATTACACTATATGTCACACTTAGAATTGCAAGCTGTGATTCACCCAGTGTCTTATGCAACCCTGGTCTTGGGAGCTGCCTTCTGCAAAAAGGGTCCTTGTGTCAAATGGCACATACTGTGTCACCACCATCTTAAAACTCAGGTTGCATATCAGCATTTTAAAGGCCCTGAGAAGTATGAGATGCAGTGAGGGAGAGGGGAAAGAAGGCTTGTTTAACCTTATATAAAGTAGTATATGTGGACATGGGACTGCAAGACTCTTTAGGATAATGCCTATTGAAATCACATAGAATCGTGTTCTAGAATTCAAATGATAGCTGCATTTATTGTGTGCTTCTTATGTGCCAGGCACTGCTCTGCATACTCAAAATGCTTTAGCTCTCCGATTCCTCACGACAGCTCTCTTGCCGTCTTATCGTGTTGACTTTGCAGGACAGAAGATCAAAGCTCAGAGAGGTGTAGTGTCTTGCTCAAGTCCACACCGGACGGCGCTCCGGCTGACTACACTGGCTTCTCTGTCCTGCCGTGCACAAGAGCCCTCTAGGCCACTGTGTATCGGGTCACTTGAACATTTATGGGCCCTCCCTTATATTCTGACAGCAGTAGTTGGCAGCCCACTAACTCATTGGTGCTGGAGCATTAGATCAAACATACTCCCAGAACCTTGCAAGAAAAGAGCATGCTTCAGAAACTTCGGAGAGTTTCTGAGTCAGCTCAGTGATTCTGTTGAAACATGTCCACATCAGTCCTATAGGGCCTGATGTTCAAAAACCACAATTCAGTAAAGATCAGTCTACGGGGATGCAAAACATCTCCTGAGAGAAGGGACCATATATTTTTCCCCATAGCTTGGCTTTATCTGCACATGAGACGTGTGCGACACGTAGGGGCTCCTGTGTTCAGCTCTCCTCCTGAAAGCAGCTACCTTATTGAACTGATGCGACGGCAAGTCCCCTTCTGCTTAAACTGCTTTGTCTCTCTAGTACTTCAAAAAAGAGCTCAGAATTTATCTTGAGCTCTTTCAAGCTCCCTCCGTGATAGAACTTAAAAACCAAAGGTACAAACTTCCAATTACAAAATAAGTAAGTCCTAGGAGTCTTTTGTACAACATAGTGACTTTAGTTCATATTGCTTTGTATATTTGAAAGTTGCAGAGAGTAGATCTTAAAAGTTATCCCAAGGAGGGAAAAAAAAACCAGTAGCTGTGCGATGATGATAACAAAATTTACTCTGTGATCATTTTGCAATATATACACGTATCAGATTATTATTATTTTTTTATTTTATTTTTATTTTTTTTTCACGTATCAGATTATTATGTGTATACCTGAAACTAACATAATGTTATGTAGATTAATCATGTCTCAGAAATTCTCTTGAAACCTAAGGATGCTAAAAGCTAGCAATCTAAGAAGTGCGTTAGCCTTTTCCATATAAACGGACACATTATTTGGGAGTGGGGGTGGGAAGCCTGGCTTTTGTGTGAGATTTTTAAAAAAATATAAACATACCAAGATCGTATAAATAAGAAGTAAAAGAGGGGCACCTGAGTGGCTCAGTGGTTGAGCATCAGCCTTTGCTAAGGTCGTGATCCCGGGGTCCTGAGATCGAGTCCGCATCGGGCTCCTTGCAGGGAGCCTGATTCTCCCTCTGCCTGTGTCTCTGCCTCTCCCTCTGTGTCTCTCATGAATAAATAAATAAAATCTTTTAAAAAAGAATAAGGAAAAGACACCAGTGCATCTACATTTTAAGGCCCTTTGAGCTTGAGACTCAAGAATAATGGATCATGAGAGGAAGAGGGTGAGGGCACCAAAAAATAAAGAGGAACAGTTGCTTGGGGGAAAGCTCTGATTGATTGATTGATTGATTGATTGATTATTTTTTAAAGATTTTATTTATTCATGAGAGACACACACAGAGAGAGAGAGAGAGAGAGAGAGGCAGAGACACAGGCAGAGGGAGAAGCAGGCTCCATGCAGGGAGCCTGACATGGGACTCGATCCTGGGTCTCCAGGATCAGGCCCTGGGCTGAAGGCGACGCTAAACTGCTGGGCCACCAGGGCTGCCGGAAAAGCTATGATTTAAATGAGGCTGAGAGTGTTTATAGTGAGGACATGTGGCGATGTCTAGAGACATCTTGTGGTTGGCCCAACTGGATGGCAGGGACACCACTGGTGTCTAGTGGGTATAGGCCAGGGGTGGTGCTCGGCACCTGCAATGCCCAGGACAGCCCCCACACACACCAAAACCTGCCCTGTCTCCACGTGCTAACCGGGCTGAGGTCGAGCAACCTTGCTCTCATCCCACAGCAGCTCTGGGAGGCCGCTGTGACTAATATTTTCAGCTTTCTGTCCAAGAAACCTGAACTTCCAATTGCTGGTATATGGAAGGGACAGGAGCCACCCCCTGGTATGTGACCTCAATTTCAGCATTTGCCCCACGATCACGAGAAGACGACTACACTCAGACTCAAACTCCAGACTTTTGTCATAACTTTGCCAACTGGGGTGGGCACTTGGAGCTGCCCGAGCCTTGGCTTCCTTGTATTTACACCGTTAGCCCTTTCTCTTCTGTTGCATTGGGTGTTTGGCCATCAGAGGCAATGCACCTTGCGTCCCGTAACACAGCGTCCAGTGCCAGGGGTTACGGGGGCTCACGGGACGGGCTGCAGGCAGGGTCTCTGTCCCTGTTCCTGGGTGGCCAGGGAGATCAGAATGCAGAGCAGCGGTCCACCTCTGCCCTTCCCGAAACAGATGGCTCCCATGTGGGGGCTGCAAGTTGCTGGCAGAGGTTTCCAGCTGGGAGTTTGGGAGCTTGGCTTGTGCGTAACTGGGAGGTGGTGTGGGAGGTGGGTGCTCCCCAGTGCCCAGCAGCCGGCCAACTCACATACTGTCTCTGGGGCTGCAGTGACAGCTCCAGGGGGACTGGAGAAATGGGAATAACCTGAATTCCGGAGGGTTGAGGATCCGCCCCAGGCGGCGCAGCCCATTAGTGGCACAGCCAGGCATTCCTAAGAAGGAAATTATTCCCCTTTTAGGGATGAATGCCTGAGTGAGTAGTTTAAGCCTCAAATCAAAACTGCTGTGTCTGGAGCAACTGCTGGGAAGCCAGGCTGGCCCCGCGCAGTGGACAGACTGGAGGTAGGGTTTGAACTGGGGACCCACGCTGTTTGAGGTGGGTGAGTTTGAGGTGGAGCTGGGGTGTAGTGAAGGCAGGGACCCAAGGATGGGTTCCTTCAGTTCTGGCAGAGGGAAGCTCAGCTTCATCGGTGGACCCTGGAGACTCCCAGTCTAGCTTCAACATGTGTTTCCACCAGTGATCATGTGTGTTTCCCTGTGGCCTCCCTCCAGCTGCATCATTTGGGCCACTCACTCTCCCATGAGCATAATCTGAACCTTCCCACTTGCCTACCGTTTTCTGGAATCTCTTCCCACTGGCACTCTGCTTCTGTCTTTCCTGCTCTCCCCAAGGGAGTTCAGTGGAGACCCCAGGTCTCCAAGGCATCCCCTCCAATACCTCCTGGCTATGCTGATGCCCCTGGCAGGGACCCAGTTCCCTTTTCTGGTATTGCTCCTACCCTGGCCTGTAGCTCTGTTTGGGTGTAAATGTGGATGCACCTGACCCTCTTGCTGAGATGACAAGCATGCACTCCTTCAAGGTGGTCATATGGACACAGATAGAATGTTTATGCTGGGTCCTGGCCTTCAGTGGACACTCTAGAATGTAAGTTGCTGACTTCTGTTTCACCCCTTAAGAACTGGGGCATCAATTTCTTGTATTGCTTTGAGATGATCACAGTAGATAGCTCATAAAAGGCAGTTTGTACCCATAAATCAATACATTAAAACCCAGACTCCAGCCTGGCGAGGACTGGGAGCCTGGGTGGGTGGCCATGCTGGCCTGTAGCTTGCCTGCAGGGACACCTGCCATATCTAAGAGAAGGGGGAACAGATTTAGCAGGGAGTCCCTTGGTCCTCCCCACCCACGCACACACATCGTTCAAACCTGTTATGAAATGCATTATCTCATGTAAATTCAAATTCCTTTGTGATTTCAGGTAGTTGCCAGAAATGAGTAGTTTGAGCAGTGGCAGCAAACAGGACCTTTTAAGGGTTCGGGAAAGAGCTCCCGGTGGAGGGTGGGAGATTGGAATGCCTGTGGCTTCTTTTGGGTTCAGAGTCTTACCTGGGAAATAAGGGTTTGTGCTATGGGGCTGGTCCCTGTGGGCCTTAACAGCCTTAGGTCCTATGATGTGGGCATGGCCTTTTACATACAACAGCGATATAATTGGCTTCCAAAATATTTTGCAGTCACACCCTGACATTTCCCCTAACCTCATGATAGTTTCTCTTTAAGGATATAAATGAGGTGGCATTGGGCAAGATTTGAAGGTTTTCTTTACTAATTTCAGTGGAGGAATCTTCATGTTTTTAGTGGCTACCTCCATGCAGGGAGAATTATGTGTCTTTATAGACTAGGATGGGACCTTTTACAAGTTCCACTTCAGTTAGCATGATGGTAAGGACGCTTTCTATAGCTTTTCCCAGAATAAAGTGTAAAATATATCCATATTCTTTTTCATTCAAGGAAGTCTAGCAACTGTCAAACTGTAAACTGTTCCATTAAGAACTTTGTAATTTGGTGATTTTTTACCCAAGGGATCAAATGGCTTAAAATTCAAGACCTGTCTTAGTTTTTGTGATTTGAAAGCTTAAAATCACACATTATCAAAGCAGTGTTTCCTGTGGAAATTTTAAATCACTAAAAAATGTACAAATATTTTGCCCCACAATCTCATTCTTTTCTCCCTCACACTCCTAAGACCCTGCATTCCACGATAAAAATGGAATTTGCTTGAGGGATTTTAATTATTAACATTTTTCGTCGTTAAATTATTTGCACACAAAGTTCTAGAACTCTATCTCTTTATCCCTCACACAGCTGTATTCTAGTACACTCTATAACTACAGCCTGATAAATGGCACAGAGCAATTATTCTTAGGTCCCAAAGTTCACAAAAGTTAATTATGTTATATTTTGGTGTAAGCAGATTCCAATGACAACTGACAAATTTGATCTGTCACCACCCCTTTAGATTTTTGGTTTCTGCTTTCTTCTTTCTTCTTTTCCTTCCACATCTTTCTCCTCCAAGAACGCACTCCCTAGCTCATTTTGTCCCTTTTGGAGAATTCTCTGAGAAATGAAACCCTGCCTAGGTAAATCTCAGGTGTTTTCAGAAAACAGCAGGTAGCCAGAGTAAGGAACCCCGAGGAAGGGACGTTGGCCTTGGGGACTGTGGGGAGCTGGACAGTGCGTTTGTCCTGTAAAGGCCTCAGAACCCCAAAGTGGAGAAAACCTAGTGCCCAACAAACACATTTCCCAGTACAGTTTAGCTCACCTGCTGTTTACAACTTTGGCTGTGCTTGTTAAAGTGATCCCCGTCAGGAATATTAACCTTGATTTCTGAAGAATGAAAAGCTTGCAAAAGTGAAAAGGATGGATCTGCAGGTGTAGGTGCTGGAGGAAGTATCTCTGTACAGGGCGTGGGAAACCAAGAGGGACACAGGCCTATCGTTTAATACTCTTTGGTCCGTTAATAATCACAGTGGGAGAGGTAGCTTGTATCCGTATGGGAGAATGACTCCAACACTAACTAACCCACTTTCACTATGCTGGTCGATCCCTCTCTTTTAAATCTTGCACTCATGCTGGAGAAGGAAGGAGAGAAAACAGTCATATATTTGCCTGCTATGTTGTAGAGAACATGCTGTTTTTCCAAACAGGCCAGGTATGCAGAACCTCACCGGGGAATCCCAGCAGCAGTGTGGGTCGGAAGGTAGGTTTTGGTGTATCTGCCCTGGTCGGTCACCTCATTAAACTGCCAGTGATTTGCAGCAGAGCCTCTGGCCTCCTCATGTGGAGTTCAGTTCCATAGCAACGAAGACTGCTGAGCTCTGCGACCCAGCGTGAACTGAGGCCAGGCGGCCGCAGAGCTCAGCAAATGTGAGACTACGCTGCACTTGAGAGGATCAAGGTCATTACCGAAGGGGAGACAGCCTTGTCGGTGGTGAGACATTAGGGCTGGCAACGCAGGTGCTTCCCAAACCAGGGCCTTTTCCCCAGAGGAAAATGCGAAGCAGTATTTGTAGCTCTGGAAAACCTCTCCAGGGGTCACATCTGACTAAATTAGTTAAAATGCTGAATTATAAAGAAGGTAAAAGTAGATTTCTTCTTGCAGACACCATTTTATAAGTTGCCAAGAAATCCACAGGGAAACAGCTATGTCTCAAAGGTGCTAATTTTTTCACTCCTCTTGTCATATGAGCTTATCTGCAATTCATTCAGCAAATGACCATTCATTCATCCCATTCTTTCGGCAAATAGACATTGAACTTTGCCTTGTGCCTGGCATCGTGAGGCTTTGATGATAAAGAAAAAGGTCCTTGTGGCCTGGAGCTCAGAGTCCAGCAGAAGGGACAGAGATTCAGCCTTTGGCCATTATTTCTGGGTAACTGAGGGGTGCCAGGCACTGTTAGGAGCTCGGGGTGCCTCTGGGTAAGAATGGACAGAGACCCTGGCTCTCTCCCTGGAATAACATGATGCCCTGATTTGTTTTTGTTTTTGTTTTTAAGATTTATTTACTTATTTATCCATGATAGAGAGAGAGAGAGAGAGGCAGAGACACAAGAGGAGGGAGAAGCAGGCTCCACAGCAGGAGCCCGATGCGGGACTCGATCCCAGGGACTCCAGGATCACACCCTGGGCCAAAGGCACACATCAAACCACTGAGCCACCCAGGGATCCCCTGATTTGGTTTTATATGGGAGCCTGTGTGGGGGCTGGGGCAAGGGCAGGGCTGAGACAGCAGTGGAATCAGAGGCCACCTAGTGATGGCCTGGAAGCATGTCCTGTTGGTTCCTCGAGCTGCCACAACTGCCATATGCCTTGGTGGCTTAAAACCACAGAAGCTTATTTTCTCGCAAGTTCTAGAGCCAGTCGTGCATAAGCAAGGTGTCGCCATTGCCACACTCCTCCATAGGCAAGAGAGGAGGCTTCGTTCACTGCATCTTCCAGCTTCTGGTGGCTTCCAGCATCCAATGGCTTGTGTCCATGTCACTCCAGTCTCTGCCTGTCTTCACACCACCTTCTTCTCTGTGTGTCTGTGACACATCTTCCTCTGTGCCCCTGTTAGCAGGGTCCATGTAATGGCATTTAGGACACATCGGATAATCCAAGACATACTCCTCTCAAGGTCCTTCACTTTATTTATTTTTATTTTATTTTTTAAAGATCTTATTTATTTATGAGAGACACACAGAGAGAGGCAGAGACATAGGCAGAGGCAGAAGCAGGCTCTCTGCAGGGACCCTGATATGGGACTTGATTCCAGGACTCTGGGATCATGACCTGAACCAAAGGCAGATGCTCAACCACTGAGCCACCCAGGTGCCCCAAGGTCCTTCACTTTAGCACCTGTATTGCCATGTAAGGCAAAATCCACAAATTCCAGGGGCTTAGGATGTGAACATATCTTTTTGTGGCCGCCATTCAACCCACTGCTAGTATCTGGGCCTGGAGAACAGCCTCTGTTGGGGTCCTGAAGTGAGAAGGAGATGGGCTGGCATGTTTGAGGGGCCAAAAGGTGCCCAGAAAGGTTTGGTTGACCTAGGTGAGGGAGCAAGGGACATGACGTGCAGTGGGAAAATCAGGTGTAGGTTCTCCTGTCTGTCATAAGGAAGGCTCTAAAGGATTTTTTAAAAAAGATTTTATTTATTTATTCATGAGAAATGGAGAGAAAGAGAGAGAGACACAGGCAGAGGGAGAAGCAGGCTCCATGCAGGGAGCCTGATGCAGGACTCGATCCCAGGTCTCCAAGATCAGACCCTGGGCTGAAGGCAGCGCTAAACCACTAAGCCACCCCAGGCTGCCTTCTGAAGGATTTTAAGGAAGGTAAAAGCAGGTTGGATTTATGTTATGTTTGGGGCATAGAGTGAGTGTATATGGGGGATGATGTTAGGGAAAACCTGTCAGGGGCTTCTACAGTTGCCCAGGTGGGAGGAGAGATTGCTTAGCAAGGGGTTACGTGAGATATTGGAGGAAGCGGGTGAGTGTCAGGAATATTTGGGAGGCAGGATTGATAGGAACGAGGGGGGCAGTGGAGGTACGGTAAGAGGTAAACAGCCATCTAGGAAGTGGTGTATGGCCAAGGAGGACACTGGGGGCATGATCATGGGTCTTCGA
Source organism: Canis lupus dingo (assembly GCF_003254725.2). Lineage (NCBI taxonomy): Eukaryota > Metazoa > Chordata > Mammalia > Carnivora > Canidae > Canis > Canis lupus. The sequence goes on along the minus strand of NC_064267.1, from coordinate 40,057,287 downwards.
GTCCTGTATTGGATTTGTAGAGCTGGAGGTCAATTGAATGTGGACAGGGCTCCATGAAGAAGTCTGGGCTAGGAAGGGAAGTGGAGGGAGGAGTTGGTTGTTCAGCATTGGATGCCATTGACTCCATGGAATAGGTCAAGTTTGCCTTAGAGAAAGTGAGAAGAGGTCAGGGCAGCCCTGCAGAACTCCAGGAGGATTCCCCCCAGCAGGAGGAAGGGGGGCAGGCACAGAAGACACAGGAGAAAAGCGCAGAGATGACCAGGGGCAGGGACATCAGAACAGAGTGAGGGTCAACTGGTTGGAGCTCCTCAGGGAGCCTCATGAGCTCTCCACACTGCCTCATGCAGTTCCCATAGCAGATGTATGGTTTTAAAAAAAAAACTCAAAAATATTTTATTTATTTATTCATGAGAGACACAGAGAGAGAAGCAGAGACACAGGCAGAGGGAGAAGCAGGCTCCATGCAGGGAGCCTGATGTGGGACTCGATCCCAGGACCTCAGGATCACGACCTGAGCTGAAGGCAGACGCTCAACCACTGAGCCACCCAGGTGCCCTTCCACAGCAGATGTATGATGTTGGGCTGCCCTTCCACCATTTTTAAGAATGGGAAAGCCGCTCTTCAATAACCAGGTTCAAGAGGTGACTTTATCTATTGCTCAGCGACACAGCCCTACCTTCTGGAACACTGGAACACTGCTCTTCCCAGGGCACCACCCGGCCTCTCAAGCAGCTGGATATCCTGGGTCAGCGCTACTCTGGGCTAAGTGGACCACTTTATCCTCTCATTAACAAGTGACGTGATCTTAAGGAACAAGAAAACGCTCCCACCACAGTCCAGTCCCCTTGGACTGTCTATTCCTTGAATAACACTCTTTTGTTACTTATTTGTATAACCCTTCATGATATCCAGCAGTTTTTCCCATTACAGGGGAAGACCCAGGAGGCACTTAATTAAAGGTCAAGCTACGCATGGAGCCCTGTCTGCGGCTCTAAGTGATGTTATAGTGTCACCTAGTGGATCAATCTTTGAATTACAGTCAAGCATGAAAAAGGCAGGAGAGGTGCCCTGAATTGTTCATTATAAGGTCTTGATCCATTCAAGTATTCCATGAGTTTGTGTTTAGAATGTGTCTCGTGCAAGGCAGTGGCCATGGTTCTGGGGTGATCATAAAATGTACACGGATCCTGACCCCAGGGCCCCAGAAGACATCACTCCGAGCAGATACTAATGAGAGTAACATGCATGAAAGAAGAATGAAACATAGGTGATGAGTCTATCTAGGTGTTATTGTAGGGGGGAGGTCATTTAGGAGAGTTTGTATGAGAGTGAGATTGATCAGGACTGGGGTAAAAAGAGAAGGAGCGACTGAAGTCCGAGGATGTGAGTTCGAATCTCTGCTTCCCCAGGTGACAGTCAAATGGCCTCTGGTCACTCGCTTCATCTCTCTGTGCTTCAGTTTCCTCATTTGGGAAATAGAAAAGGCGATACAGGGTGGCTTTCTGCTTTATGGATGTAATGATTCCACACAAAGAACGTGCACTGCTGTGTCAGCAACTAGAACAAGTGCTCAGTGAATGGTAGCGGTTGCCATTGCTGCTACCACCACCACCACCACTATCACCACCAAAGTTTTGGTTGGAGAAAGGTAGAATTTGAGCTACAGTTGGAGAAAGGCTACCATTGCTTCAGGCAAGCAGGAGGCACACGTGTGCTTGGAGCAGAAGGTGTAGGTGTGGAAATGACAGGGAGTAGGGTTGGCTGGGGTGGAGAAGGGTAGACCGTCCCCATTCCAGGAGGTGATGGAAGCAGTGATACAGTCAAGAGAAGACTGAAGAGGAGTTGACAGTCATGTGTAGACATGGAGAGAAGCCCAAGGGGAAGGAATGGAGGGAGGCTGGGGCTTGGGTAACCCACTCGAGATGACAAGGCCAGGACAGGGAGCCTCTGCAGGGAGACAACAGTAAGGCAGACACGTGGGATTTAAGTCAAGGAAGGTCTGGTAGCCTTGGCCATGGGGTGGGCTTGGAGAGCTGGGGACAGCTGACAGCTGGGAAGGAAAAAGTTGCCATCTGCTGGGTCTGGGAAGAAGAGGGCAGGGAAACTCGTTTGGGAGTGATGGTCTAGCTTCTCCTGTGATGAGTGTGAATTAATGGAAGGTTCAAGAAGGTGTCTAGGAAACAGTTGGACACAGAGGATAGGATTAGAAAATCAGATGTGAGAACGACAAAAATAGAGTTCTTTAATTATTTTGATGACTTTGCTGTTTCCTAAGGAAACTTGACAAAAGGACATGGAGTACCTTAAGAAAGTTTTCTTTTAAGTTTACAAATAAGACAAGGCTGGAGGCCATGGACGTGTCCATGCAGGCGTGGTGTGGTGGAAGAACTGCCCAGGGTGCCAGGCCGAGGTAGTGGGAGGGGGCGGGGTTTGGGAGAGCAGCTGGCTCATGAGGGTTTGAGTGCAAACTTACATGAGTCTGAGTAAGTTATGGCCCTCAGTAGACTTTTCTTGTCTCTATGGGGATAATAATTCACACTTCTTCAGTGTTGGTGGTCGGATTAAATGATGCAAGGTCTGGAGACTGGTAGGCACACACAACCAGACTCAATCAACAAACTCCTTCCCTTTCCTGGACACTTTGATGATCACTGTGTCAGTGATCTTAGAGACCAAGGACGATTTGGAAATGTGTGTGTAACTGGTATCATGAAAGCATCTTTCGGGCAGCTGGGTGGTTCAGTCAGTTAAGTGTCTGCCTTCGGCTCAGGTCACGATCTCCAAGTCCTGGGATCGAGTCCCACATAAGGCTTCCTGCTCAGTGGGGAGCCTGCTTCTCCTTCTCCCTCTGCTTGTGTGCTCTGTCCCTCTCTCAAATAAATAAATAAAGTCTTTAAAAATTAAATAAAAGCATTTTTCATACTCATTTGTTCATTAATGAATGAATGAAGGAACAAACATATAGTTCTTTGTACTGATTCAGCTCCTAGTTGGGAAGGAGCAGAGAGCTGTCGCAGGCAAAGTGTGAGTGTGTATATATCTGTAGTTGTGTCTCTGTACTTATTTGTCCCAGACCTCATACTGCTAAAATGGCAAAGGTTTTCTTAGGTTTTTGTCATTCCCCAAAGGGTTTGGTCCCGAGGAGCAAGCACATCAGTGGCAACCCAAAAGGCTGAGCTGAAGATCTTGGTTTTAAAAATGTACATATTCTCCTGTCTGTTGGTCTGTTGTACCAAGTTGTGAAATCAGAATGATTTGATCTTAGCCCTGCTCAAGAGCCGTGCCTGATACAGATGATTAACAAGCGACAGAATAAAGGAATGCCCTGGCCCCAGAGGGCTGGGCGACATGTCCACTCCCATCACCTTCATCCTCTATTTGTACAGCTGGCCGGGAGCCTACTGCTTTTGCAGCCTCGGTAGGGAGGCCCGTATAGCAGGTCCGATGACATGGTGTCCGCTTGGGCTCTGAGGAGGACGAAGGGGGGATGACATGTGTCACAGGTTCCTCAGCCGGCAAGACGACTGTTGTTTCTGAATTCAGGGAATCTTTTCTGATTTTGCTATCTTTCACTGAAAGTCATAAACCTCAGAGGCAGTTCTATGTACACAATAGGAAAGAAAAAAAAGAGAAAGAAAGAAGAAAGAAAGAAAGAAAGAAAGAAAGAAAGAAAGAAAGAAAGAAAGAAAGAAGAAAGGAAGAAAGAAAGAAAAGAAAGAAAGAAAGAAAGAAAGAAAGAAAGAAAGAAAGAGAAAGAAAGAAAGAAAAAGAAAAAGAAAAAGAAAAAGAAAAAGAAAAAGAAAAAGAAAGAAAGAAAGAAAGAGAAAGAGGAAAGAAAGAAGGAAAGATCAATAGATAGATCAGAGAAATTACATCTGAAAGTCAATCATTCTTTCCACTGGGCATTTTTTTTTCTCTTTTTGCTAGCCTGAATCCAGGGAACAATCCACTGTACATCATATTATTGTTCATAGATGGAGGATGCATAGTTAGCAAAATATTTCTTTAAAATTCTTTTTTAAAGATGCAAAATTCTTTTGATTATTTAATGATTCTCTAGTTATAGAAACATCTCCTGTGGGCTTGTTATTTATGTCTGTTCATCCTGAAGTTAATTCCATTATAGCCTTATAAATAAGTAAGCTCAGGTATTTACTTGTAAACAGTTTTTTTTTTTTAACTGATCTCCCTTTTTTCATATGAAATAGTTTAAGGAGATTGGAATTTTTCTCTACACTGCTGTGGATAAATTATTTACTCAAATTGGATGAACTAGCAAGGACTATTTTAAAGACTGGCGTTTGGAAAAATTCCGTGAGCAGCTTTCTGATAGATTTAATATTGTGATACAAGGTTTAGTGTATTTCTTTAAAAAAATTATCCTATAATAAATTACCTGTTAATACAAAGAAAAAAAAGCACTAAGTATAAAACAAACCACAGTCTTCCCCAGCAGCTATAAATAAGTAGGCATTTAATATTTTATGCTAGTTTTTCTACTTGTAGAGTAGGGGTTATTTTTGCCATTTAATATGGTTGAAATAAAGGTATGACAATGCCCGTGTTCTAGCTCAACAAGAAGTTACAAACATTGCTGCATTCAGGGTCATTGCTCACGTATGGGGTTATACTCTGCTCACCTCAGTGTGGAATCTGTTTCACTGTTCATATTATTTTATTAAGTATTTGTTGTCTTTCCTACCAGTCATGGTCTTGGGCTCATAGACTGTACCCTCCAGGAGCTCATGGTCTAGGGGGTGTGGGATTGGGGGATAAAGAGGTGGTCACTGTAACAGATGAGGGTGTCATTAAAGAAGCATCTTGGAGAGGTATCTAGTTCTGAAGGGTGTGTGGGGGGAGGGCTGGAGGTTGGGGAGTCTTCATAGGAGCACTAAGAAATGACCTTGAGAGTGGGAGGGACAATCCTGTTACAGGACACTGAGTCTGTGGAAGAGCAGAGCTTATTCAGAAATGGCAAGGAAGTCAGCTTAACAGATGAGGGCGATGGAGGAGGAACGGCAAGGGGTCCAGAACTGAATAATGAAAATTACCATTTCTTGTTTTGCTTTATTTTAAAAGCATTTTTGATGGCACCTTCTCAAACCAAGACCCATTTCTATACCGAATGGCATTTTATCATTCTTACCACCGAGTGAAACATTTCCACTCCTTCTTTTTTTTCTCCCCAAAGTTCCATTAGCTCACTGGATCCGGCCTTATGTGTCCAGAATGAAGTACATTAAAGAGATTTATAGGTGGTTAATTGGCTGTCTCTTTCTCAATCACCATTTTATGTTTAAACATAGGTTTTGTTGTTTCTAAATGTTACATTATTGTAAAGTGTGACATTCACAAAAGATCATTTAGGAGGGTTTTTTTTTTGGGTAAATTACCTATAAGATGAAAAGATAATTCCCAGAATTGATGAAAAAGTAATTTCCTGAGTCTTATGTTCAAGAAATCTTACCAAGTAAGAGTTACTAACATAGGTCAAAAAAAAAAAAAAAAAAAAGGAGCTGAAGTCATTATTTATTCTTTCAGATTGTTGTCTACAATTTGTGTAATATTTAAATTGATATGCCCTCAAAATGCCCCCAAATGTTTTGTGTCTGTATAATTACATTTCATGTTTTATCGTTGTCTGTTTTGTAATACATACTGTACATGTAAGCTTCCTTGAAAATTCTAAGCTTTAAAAAAAAAAAAGAAAATTCTAAGCCTTTAGTATTTTTTTGCGTACTCAATAAACAGTAGCTGTTACAATGATGATGAAAAAGCATGAAAAGAAGGGAAAGTTCAAATGATGTACGATTTTGAATTTTGAAGTTTAGGCAGGTGTTAAAGGCTGTTGATAATGTTTGTTGAGTCGGCGACTTCATGGTGAAGGAGAAATGTTAATTAGTCTTTATTATAAAGGTCACATTTGCTGTTGGTGAAGAATGTAACATTGTCCGGGCTTGCATTTTCCCTCCTGAGGCATGACAAAATGCTATTTCTTGCATAGCCTTCAAGCAATGTTCCTTTATAAATATGTATTTAGAGAAAATATCTGTCCATTTGCTTCCCTACACGTGGGATCATATGACAGGCAGGTTGTTTTATCCTTTTGAACAATGAACTATTTGTAGTAATAATAACAATAGTTAGCATTGTTGTGCCAGGCATAAGCATTTGCCATACGTTATTCTTTTTATTGACAGAGAAAGAAGCTGAGGAACAGAGAGGATAAGAAATGTGCCCAAGGTCCCACAGCTAGTGTGGGCCTGGCCTTCAAACACAGGGGGCTGACCGGACAGCCTGGATGGTCAGTCACTGTCTTTTTCATGAGCATCATGAGGGTGATCCATGTCAGCTCAGAAAGCCCTGCTTGCTTGCTCCTTTTAATGTCCAGGCCTTCCACGTTTCCCTCCAGCCTGTAACTTCTCTGCTCCACCCTGGGGGTCTCCAGCTGCCAGTCTCTGCATCTCTCTGTGGGCTCTGTAAGGGCCCCAGTTGTGGGCTTGGCAGCAGGCACTCCCCACCCACCACTGTAGTCCTCCAGCGAGGAGGTAAACACTGCAGCTCCCTGGCTCTTGGGTGGGATCACTTTCCTCTTTTTTTTTTTAAGATTTTATTTATTTGTTCATGAGAGACACACAGAGAGAAGCAGAGACACAGGCAGAGGGAGAAGCAGGCTCCCTGCAGGGAGCCCGATGTGGGACTCGATCCCAGGACTCCAGGATCATGACCTGAGCCGAAGGCAGATGCTCAACCACTGAGCCACCCAGGCGTCCCACCCTATCTCCTTTGAATCTCCAACAAATGGTTTGCATCAACTCCTTGTCCCGTGCTTTGCACTGGGGCACCCAGGCTAAGACAGGCTGTGTGTGTTCCATTGTATGAAGGTACCATAATCTATTCTATTAATTTCATTTGGGCAGAATTTTAAAGGATTTCCAGTTTTTCTTGCTATTACAAATAATGTGTGAATATTCTGGCATTACTGTCTTTAGATGAGGGTACATAGGGCTCATGTCCCCGGGCCCCAAGCCCCAGGTGGGGCCCCACCCATCTGTCCTGTGTCTGGACCTGGCCAAGGTCAGCAGCACTGTCCAGGGTAACTCATCACATGTGGACTGGGACTGGCCGGGTCCCAGATCTGTGTCTTCCCTTGAAAGTTGTTAAAAATGATTGAAGAGGACACTTTAGCTGATACACACTTTATTTAACACTTCCTGAATTCTCAAGGAACCAGGGAACTGCAAAATGGGGCAGAAGTCAGGAAGCTTTTATGGAATGAAGCATAAAGAACAAGGAAGAGAACAGGTGAATAAGGAGCAGGGAAAGAAGTAAAGACCCCAGAGTTGGCTTGGTATTGAGGGTGGGGATTGGCTGACAGGAAATACCATGTGTCCAGTCAACCCAAGCATGTATAGGGACCCAAAAGTTATCTAAGTTTTAGTTTTCTCATGTGGAACCTGGGCTCCATCTTGGGCCTAGATATTTCTTTCAACAGGATGCTCTTAGATCCTTCATCCTATGAGGGATTCACCTCATGAGGAGCTCAGGGATTTATGCTTATGGGCTGGTCTGGAACCCCATGGCTGGGCCCTGGTTTCTGGAGGGCGGCCGCCTAACAGAACACTCCCACTAGCTGGCTTGTGGAATTTCATTCATGGGATCATAGGAGATTAAGCACTAGAATAGTCCTGACACACTGATTTCAGGTGACTCAAATTTTTATATAGATGAGGCTCTCCAAAAAATATTTCCCCCTCGTCCATGCACACCACAGGGGCAAGCCCTATATTCTTGGAATTGAGGCTCAATAATTCAGAATCGCTCAGAAGTTTGACATCTAATCTGATCAGGTATCTTGTAAAATCCATTAAGCTTTTTCTCTCTCTGAAAGTCACTTGCTCATTGAATGTATGAGCAGGTTGTTTGGTGGGACAAAGGGATACAACGTGATTTTTCTTAGATCTTCGGAAAGATTTTAAGAAGCAAAAAAATTTGCAGGTGGACATCCTGACTTCAAATGAATACTAAGAGTCCTTTCAAACTAATAAAATATAGCATGGGCTCCGAAATGTGTTAGACAACACAGCTGAACACCTTAGACGCCACAGTGCATGGTGATGGGCAGCCAACTCACCTTGCATCGGTGAAATCCTTCTCGTAAACTTCTCATTACAAAGCTTCTTTTTACCTGATGTAGGGGTGTTGTCTTCAGATTACAAAGTGTATTATTTAAAAAACCATACGAATCTAATATACTCCCTGCCCTCATCAGATTATAGACAGAAATTGAATGCTGAGGCTAGATGTATCATTTAGAAACTCTGATTATAGATTCTTAAGTTCATTCAAATAGACTCATTGTTCCCAGACATTAATTATTTTATAAAAAAGTAAATTATTTATTTATTTATTATTTTGGAATTCTCACATACTTTATTTACAAAGAATTCAGATACAAAGTTGGTGTTGGTAGCAGAGAACCAATCTTGGATGCACATACCTGATAATCGAAGGCTATCACTAAGCAAAGTGTCTTACTATAGCAAGATAGCAAGTTCCGGGTGTTTGGGCCGAGTCCCCAGAATATTTGCAGTTTGGCCCAGTTCAGACATTCATGGTTCACCTACCAGCAAGGATGTACATGAGGCCCGTCTCCTGACTGGCCTCCTGTTCCATTTTATTTATTTATTTATTTATTTATTTATTTATTTATTTATTTATTTATTTATTATATTCTTGTTTATTTTTTATTGGAGTTCAATTATGCTATATGTTGGCAAATTGAACTCTAATAAAAAATAAACAAGAATATATATTAAAAGTAAATAAAAGTAAATAAGTTTAAATGTATAATAACATTTTATATGTCATAAAGATAAGAGTTGATAAAACTGCTTTTTCTCAAAGTTCAGAAACCACTTTCCTAACCATATAGGGCCCAGGTAGAGAGTATCCAAAGTGACTGGGTGGTCAGACTGGACCGCAAGCCTGGGAGCATACTCACTGCCAGTCCACCTATCCTGTATTCATTCAGAAGAGATTTCCTGAACCAAAATCTGGGGTAGATGGTAGATGGAAGACTTAACTGGTGAGCAAATATCCTTGCCCTCATAGCACTAATATCTAACTGGAGAGGCAAACAATAGACTGATGAGCAAATAATTGAAAATTAGGAAACGCTAAGATGCCAATAATGAAATGGAGGGGCTAGTGAGGGTGGCAGTGGATTGGAGATCCTATTTCATGGGGGATGAGGAAGAGGCCAGGGGTCAAGGAAGGCAACTAAGCAGGTGTTAGTGTAGGGGATCTAGGTCATGTGGAAATCTAGAGCAGGAGCAGTCCAGTGGGAAAGCCAAACCAAGGAAGAGCTGCCAGGGTTGGCTGGGAAGTAGTAAGTATGGGGTGCAAGGGAATCCAGGGCCACACCCTAGAAGGTCTAGGGGGAACTTGGGGTTTACTTTGCATGCAGTGGGAAGGCAAGGGAGGGTTTTTAAAAGTGGGAAAATGCCACGATCTGATTTCAACCTCCCTTGGGCTGTTCGGTGGAGAGAGGCCTGGGGGAGGGGAAAAGAAAGCTAGAGAGCAATTTAGAAGCCAAAATCAATAGTCTTTTGATGTTGGCCTTCACCAGGGTGGCAGCAAGGGGGACCATGAAGGGATGAGCTCCACATCTGTTTCGGAAATGAAATGGTAGCAATTGATCATAGACCTGGTGTAGGTGTAGCAGAAAGAAGAATGTCAAGATGACTCTAGGATTCTGGCTGGATCAAATGGGTAGTCCAGGAAGGTTGACAGAGGATTAAATTTCGGAGGAAAATCAAGAATTCCATTTTGGATCTCTTTTTTAAGTTGGAGGTACCATTATATCCAAGAAGATGTCAAGGAGGCAGCTGGATATGCTGAGCCATCTGGAAGTTAGAGAGGTCTGTGCTGAAACATAGCAGTGGTGCTGTTTGAACCCATGATATTTAAGGTTTCAGTCCTAGAGGGAACCATAAGTGTGCAGGCTGGAAAGAGAGAAGGAAGCCTGGGACAGAGAAGGGAGCAATATCGTGGGGGGCCAAGGAAGCATGGTCCTCTGAGGCCAGTCTTTCCTACTCCAGAATAGAGAGAGCTGCGAGACTCAAAGCTGCTTCTAGGGGGCAAGGATTCAATGTCCATTTGATGCATCAGCCCATCAAAATGCATCAGAAGACAGGCAGCAAGGGAGCAGAGAATTTCTCATCTTTGTACTGGAAACATACCCACTGTGGGTTCAGGAGAACTGAGCTCATGAAACATCTGCACATAAGAGGTGACCCTTTCATTCCTGGAAAGTCAGATTGGATAAGTATAAATTGATGTGGAGAGTCTACTTCCAAATTAAGAAGTAGATATTATTAGGTAAAAGCAGTTAAAAAGAAATGTTTTCCACTAAAAGGGCAGAAAAACCATTAGCCACATGAAATTTTAAAGAATATCTGGCAAGCAGGTTTCTCCACTCTTGATTTGTGTCACTAACATGACGGTACTGACAGTTTGATGGTTTTTTTTTTCTTGCTTTGTTTTGCAAGTTCCTTGCTTTGCTAAATAGTTAAGAGTTATAAATGTTATTGATGGAACAAAAATAGTAAGAGAACCATAATTGGTTCGTGTGTGTGTGTGTGTGCGCGTGTGTGTATACACATGGAGTAATTCAAATTTATTGTATGGCTTAAATTCAGATTGAAAAAGGCAATATTGATGTTTCTTATTTTTGTAATTAATTGGTCATTTGTGCTTCTATTATTAGAATTTGCTCACATCTAATTTTCCGGTCTTCTGTAAGCCCAAGTGAGCATGTTTGTGTTAGAAGAGAGCGCTTAAGACTCAACCACCCCTCTGCCTTTTTAATCTTCCTTTTTAGGGTCAACCAGGACCGCCGGGGCCACAGGGTCCCATTGGACCCCTGGGACTGCCAGGACCCACAGGAATTCCAGGAGAGAAAGGGATGAGAGGTGACAGTGGCCCTCCTGGAGCAGCAGGTGACAAAGGTGACAAGGTAAGACTCTTCTTAAGTGGTTCTTACTAACCACTCACCAGCACTACTATGCCAGATTTTTAAAATAATCACAAGTAGTATAGTACCTACTAGTACCCCCCTCAAAAAAGTTAAGTCTAAATTCCTCTTTATCAGCTCTCATTTCCTAACTCTTTTCCAGAGGAGCATGCCCTTCTAGACTTTTCTGTGCACGGAAATACATGAGTATACCCAGTGAAGGGTTATAGTCTTTCATGGCTTTCTAAAAACCTAAATGATATATTTATCATGCTGAGCTTTTCTTTTTTTACTCAACCAGATGGCTTAGAGATCATTCCATATCAATTTATGTAGATTAAACTTACTCTCTTAAAAATACTGCACAATATGCCATAATATAGATAAAACTATAGTTTATTCCATGTTGATGTAAATTTGAGATCCTGTCCCAACTTTGTGTTATGCCAGGGCACAACAACAATCCTGTAAATTACCTGTGTTTACACTTAAAAGTTTATTTCTCTTGTATGCCCAGATGCTAAGAAGTCGAATTTCACAAGGTATCAAATGTTTTTTTTTTTTTTAAAGATTTTTTAAAATTTTTTATTTATTTATGATAGTCACAGAGAGAGAGAGAGAGAGAGAGAGAGAGAGAGGCAGAGACATAGGCAGAGGGAGAAGCAGGCTCCATGCCCCGGGAGCCCGACGTGGGATTCGATCCCGGGTCTCCAGATCGCGCCCTGGGCCAAAGGCAGGCGCCAAACCGCTGTGCCACCCAGGGATCCCTGTTTTTTTTTTTTTTTTTTTTAATTGATGTTGCCAAATTGGCTTCCTAAGTACAAAAAGAAAAGTACAAAGTTTTTTTTTTCCCCAAAGGTTTTTTTAAATTTTAGCATTTCAGCTCATTAATGTAAAAAAGGAGCACCTGGGTGGCTCAGTGGGCTAAGCATCAGACTCTTGATTTTGACTCAGGTCACCATCTCGGAGTCATGAGATTGAGTTCCACATCAGGCTCTGCACTCAGCAGGGAGTCTGCTTGAGATTCTCTCTTTCCCTCTCCTTCTGCTCTCCCTCCACCATTCTCTCTCTCAAATAAATAAATCTTTTTGAAAAATTTCATTAATATAAAAATAAGTAACAGTGACTGCTAAGAGATTTTTTAAAAAATGGCTCATTATTTATGTTTTCAAGTAAATCAATCTGTTAATCCAATACTTTAATAACTTTTATATCTTTGTCTTGTTTTCTGGGATGTTAGGGTCCAACTGGTGTTCCTGGATTTCCAGGGTTGGATGGCATACCTGTAAGTGTTTTTTAATTTTCTCCATTTATTTTAAAAAAGGGAAAAGCTCATCAGGCTCTCCACTCAGTGGGGAGTCTGCTTCTCCTTCTCCCTCTCCCTACTGTGCTTGCTCTAATAAATAATAAAATCTTAAAAAAAATAACTGCCAACATATTCGTATAAGGTATATACAGCATTTAAACCAATAAAAGAGCACACAACTGAAAAAAAAAAAGGGGAAAGCCCTCATTGAAGTCCTTAAATCACATATTCTCTCTCTCTATATATATATTTATTTGGCAGACTTGGCAGACTCTTCTTTATTTTCTCCTGGTAGTGCATGGAAGGGCATTTGCATTTCAATTTTGCATAATAACTTTGAGACCAAAACACTTTACTTGAAAAGAAAGGTTTTCAAACAGATTAGAGAAAAATATTCTAAAATATAAGCTACATTTACTTTCCATGTTCTAGAAATAAATGTGTACTCATAGTGAAAGATTTTACTTGCTGGTTAGTTTTAACAGTGGAAGGGGGCTCAAAACTTTCATTTATAATATGTAAACCAAATGAAAGAAGGAAGAGGTGTTTCAGGGGCTCTATAATCCATTAGAGTCTTTTAAGGATTTTAAGGAAAATGCTCTCCCAAATCTCTTGGAATATTCCAAACTAATTTAAATTGGGCTATATTAAAATTTATCTCTACATCTTTACTATGCTACATAGTACTTGTGGGTGGGAAGGAAGTTTCACAAATTAAATAGCACGTGAGTCACCATTGCCATAACGTGGGTACCCATATTACATAAACTTTGTGTTACAGCATTCTTGCAAAAACACCTCACTTATAAGCTTGTTTCTTACAGGGCCACCCGGGGCCTCCTGGATCCAGAGGCAAGCCTGGCATGCATGGCTACAATGGTTCACGAGGTGATCCAGGGTTTCCAGGAGAAAGAGGAGTTCCTGGCCCAGGAGGCCCCCCAGTAAGATCCCCACAGCTCATCCTAAAGGGAATCTTATGTGAAGGTCTCTCCAATGGGCACGAGCTTCATGTGGCCAAGAAACAGAGTTAGTGCAGGTGTACTGGGAGCATGGTGAATGAATGAGGGTGTCTGGAGGATGAGGACAGAGAAGTATGCAGGACCTAGAGCTCTTGGGCCTTGCAGACTGTGGGAGGAGGCTGGGTTTTCTCTTGCATGCCAAAGGGGAAGGCAGTGAAGGGCTACAAGCAAGGAAGCAATTGTATGATCTGATTGATGTTCCATTGAGGTACTCTAGGCTGCTGTACAGAGAATAGAGTAAAAGGAGGAGCAGAGAGGCCAGAAAGCAAAATGTAGATTATTTATCATTCAGGGTCCACTGTGGGACTATGATTTCAAGGGGTCACACTTAGCTGAGATCCAGCAAACAGGAGGCAGCTTCTGCACATAACCACTGCTTCCATCCCCCATATCCAGACACTAGCAAACCACCTAAGGTTGCATTTACAAGAATTTATCATCCAAATATTAACAGTAATGGCAGCATTTGTCTCGATATTCTAAGATCACAGTGGTCTCCTGCTTTAACTATTTCTAAAGTTCTTTTATCCATTTGTTCACTGTTATGTGATCCAAACCCAGATGACCCTCTACTGCCAGAGATTGCACGGATCTATAAAACAGACAGAGATAATAAGTACAACAGAATATCTCGGGAATGGACTCAGAAGTATACCATGTGATGCTACCTTAAAGTCAGAATAACCTGCATTATAGCTGGACTAAACTTTAAATTACTGTTAAAAAGAAAAAAAAAAAACCCTCAGGTTTCTGATCTTCCCTGCTTGGCTATAACGACAGGACCAGCGAGAGGATGTCTTCCTCACTTCTAGTACATCTCCTAGGTGGACCCTAAGTCACATTCCATCTGCAAAGGGGTCTGGGAAATGTAGTTTTAGCTTTCTCATCTCCATAAGGCAATAAAAAAATAGAAGGTATTTGAAATGGATGTTCAGAAACAGTTGACAATATCCAGCACTTCAGAAAACTTTATTGCTTTCAGGTATTTTGTTTAAAATTGTCTCCAATCTTTATATGAGGAAAAAGAAAACAGAGAGAAAGGGAATAGAGGAAAGAATAGTTTTTGCTAAAGTCATATTCATATTCTGAACATTCAGAAGAGGAGGAGCTCTCGATTTTAGCTTCCCCACAGCATGGTGTGGTGACCAAACTGAAGTTTGTCATAACGATGCCTTTGCAAGGCAGCTTTCTCCCCCTTGACCCACCTCACTTATAGTCAGTCCTCACTTTGCCCCATAGTATGAGGCATTAAGAATGACCACGCAAGCTGACACCACACAAAGCAACCTTAACAGCTAATGGGAACAATGACTATTGTTCCATGACCTTTATTATGTTTTGTTAAAATATTAAAAACTTAATGTTAGTTGTCCCTACATAGGGAAAAAAATTTTTAAACTAACATTGATTTAGTACTTTGCCATTTAAAACAGACTCATTGAGAATGGAAGTGTTTCACGTCTTTGTAGAAACTTCCCAAGAGTGTTTTGAAGATGGCTTCTTCTGGCCATGTAACTTCCAGACCTGAAGTGAAGACATTTTTCTGTGCTATGGTGAATTGCCATACTCTTTTCTGAGTTCAGATCAGCATCTGGTGCTGTGAGCTATCTCTAAGAGTCCCTTTACATCCCAGCCACTTCCTTTTTTTGTGTTGGGCACTTTGTCTTCATGGAGGACTCCTTCTGACTCAGAGTCTCAACATTCCACGATCGCTCAATTATTTCTTCTCTAACTCCACTTACACTGGGCCTGAATTTCACTGCCAGCTTTATCATTTTTCATTCCCTGGCTTACTTCCATCATTGATGGACAATTGCTTCTTGGAATGGGGTCTGATTTTGATGAAATGTCATTTAGGTTTATCACTGGGAAATAAGGAAGGAACATAACTACACATTTGGCTGGTGTGTGTGTGTGTGTGTGTGTGTGTGTGTGTGTGCATATGCACCTGCTGACTCACAGATGTGCAGTGACCAATTGTTACTAGACAGAAAGGAGTGATGGGACTAGTAATCATGATTCGCATCTGTTACTTATATATACCAATGAGCTAGCAGTGAAGTCACTCAGTTAATATAAGGTAGTAACTGAAGTTTGAACCATTTTGTTGGAGGACTGGTGCTATTTCACTTAACTGTGAAACTAAAATTCATGCATATTGGAACTGTGTGAAGAAAAGACTGCCTGCGTAGATGCATCTGATTTCTCAAGGAAAACAGTTGCTGTGACTTACCATAAAAGCCTTAAATATCTCCCATTGGAAGCACAGTCAGGACTTTTCCAGGAAGGATTAACTTTGAAATCTGCCTGTCCTTTGCAGGAACTTGATACATGAAGATAGAATTGTTATGTGGTAACCAAGTTAAGACATGTTGAGATATTCAGTAGGAAAACTTTGGAGGAAAAAAGAATACATTGAATTATTTCATTCACTTTTTAAAAATACTCTTAAGTAAGCTTGCAGCTACTTACAAAAACCTTCCAAAAAGAAGATACGTTTTTAAAAGTCTTACGAAGGCTGCAGAGGCTCTATTTTGAACACAAATGAAATGAATAAAATCAGTTTTTAAAAAATGATTTCTAGGGCATAAATTATTAACTGAAAATTGCAAAATTGTTTACCTGTGAGAATAATACATGTGAATTTGTATGTTTGAGGAAAAATGCAATTTTCCTGATGAATAATTAGTAAATAGCTATGCATTTTATTATATAATGTATCACCTGCATATATTATATATGTATAACATCTATGGATAATATAAATATATTAATAGATACCCTGTCTTTAGAGATTCATTAATAGGGCCTAACTGAATATTGAATAGATATGTATGAGAACCTTAGGATGATAGCAATAATGAAGAGAATAAAGAAATCTCCACTAGCGAAACATGACTATAATGGTATTTTACCGGTAATAATATTTCATGAAAAAAAGGAAATACTGAAATAATCATATGCTTTCTTCCCCCTCTTAAGTGAATACTTTATTTTCAGGGCCTTCCTGGTGAAAGGGGAGAAAAAGGAAATTCAGTGTTCATTTTAGGTGCCATTAAAGGTATTCAGGTAAGCTTTATGATCATAGTGGGTTTAAAAAAATTATTTTTCCACCTAGGTAAACCCATCCAGGGAACACATGGATATATATATATATATATATATATATATATATATATATATATATATATAGAGAGAGAGAGAGAGAGAGAGAGAGAGAGAGAGAGATATCTTTTGAAATGTCCTGGAGCACACCATTTTTTATCATTACCCTGACTTTCTGGATGACACCATACTTCTTGTGTGAAGATACTTGTCTTTAATTGCTCTGCCTGTAAAATTCCAGTATCTCCTAACTGTTCTTGCAAAGCGTGAAAGATACATTTATTTCAGGGTTTCTCAGTCTTGGTACTATTGGCATCTGGGGCCTGATAATCATTTGTTGTGGAAGCTGACCCTGTGCATTGTAGGATGAAGAGAATCCCTGACCTTTACCCATTAGATGCCAGCAGCATCCCCCCGCCTAAATAATATCTCCAGGTATTACCAAATATGTCCTGGGAAGAAATATCACCCCAGTTGAGAAGCACGGGTTTATTTGTAGATAGAATGTTGTAATGCTAATACTTGCCATCCAGTATAAGAGGAATCAGCACTATTGAACTTGAAAATTGTGGAAACCTTATAGCACAATCCCGGGTAAATTAAATGCTTTTGTGTTTTTATGTACAATGACATACAAACATTGATAAATAAACTCTTATTTTTTTTTTGATAAATAAACTCTTAAATGACCACCTATACCTCCAGTATGAGTAGCATGAATAAGCAGAAGATCAGTAGATATAAATCAAGAGGAAAAATATGGTACATTTGCAAAACATGGTCATTTCTCTTGAGGAATAATATTCTGTAACAGTTAGATAAAACTTAAATTTCTTCTATTAGACCCTAATTTTTGTGCCACCATGGATGGACATACCTAAGCAGTGATTCCTGTGGTGAGCTCACAGTGTATACAGAGCCTATACAGACTTGTTAAACAGCAGGAACTACATTTTTGTTAAAGGCTTAAATGATATGTTAACAAACTTAGCATCAAAAGCAAGGTCATTCTAGGAAGCAGGATGGTGTATTGGGAGGAGTAAATTGACCCTTACCTTTCGCTGTGACTTTGAGCAACCCCCTCAAACTCTCTGAGCCTCATTTTCCTTATTTGTGAAAGAAAATGAAAATAATATCTAGCCTACCTTCCTCTCAGTGCTGGTGATCCACTGTAATAATTTATATTGAAGCACATTGTCAACTCTAATGCACTGTACAGTAGTAGTCATGATAGGCTTTTTAAAATTTAAATTCAATTTAGTTAACCGTGTATTTTTTTAGTTTCCGAAGTAGAATTTAGTGATTCATCAGTTGCATATAACACCCAGGTGCTCATTACATCAAGTGTCCTCCTTAATGCCCATTACCCAGTTATGCCTTCCCCCTACTCACCTCCCCTCCAGCAACCCTCAGTTGGTTTCCTAGAGTTAAGATTCTCTTATGGTTTGCCTCCCTCTCTGTTTTTTTAACTTATATTATTTTTCTTCCCTTCCCCTAGGTTCATCAGTTTTGTTTCTTAAAGTCCATATATGAGTGAAATAATATATTTGTATTTCTCTGATTGACTTGTTTTGCTTAGCATGGTACCCTCTAGTTCCATCCACATTGTTGCAAATTTTATGATTTTATGTTTTTGATGGCTGAGTAGAGTAATATTCCACTGTGTGTGTGTGTGTAATTATATATATGTATACACATCTTCCTTACCCATTCATCTTCTGATGGACATCTGAGCTCATTCCACAGTTTGGCTGTTGTGGACTTTGCTGCTCTAAACATTGGGGTGCAGGTGTCCCTTTAGATCACTATGTTTGTATCCTTTGGATAAATGACTAGTAGTGCAATTGCTGGGTCATAGAGTAGTTCTATTTTTAACTTTCTGAGGAACCTCCATATTGTCTTCCAGAGTGGCTACACCAGTTTGCATTCCCACCAGCAGTGTAAGAGAGTTCCCCTTTCTCTGCATCCTCACCAACATGTTGTTTCCTGAGCTGTTAATTTTAGCCATTCTGACCCATGTTACTCAGGCTGAATACTTTTTTGCAATAGTGCAAGAAAGAGTAAGTGGGATAGAAGAAGAAATGAATATAGAGAATTCCTCATCTTTTTTTTTTAAAGATTTTATTTATTTATTCATGAGAGACACAGAGACAGAGAGAGAGGCAAAGACAAAGGCAGAGGGACAAGCAGGCTCCATGCAGGGAGCCTGATGTGGGACTCGATCTCGGGTCTCCAAGATCATGCCCTGGGCTGAAAGCAGCGCTAAACCGCTGAGCCACCTGGGCTGCCTGAGAATTCCTCATCTTACAGAGAAACAGAAGATCCCTAATAAAAATGGCCTGCGGGGGGGCACCTGGGTGGCTCAGATGGTTAGGTGTCTGACTCAATTTTGGCTCATGTTATGATCTCAGAGTTGTGAGATTGAACCTTACTTAAAATTCTTTCTCCTGCTCTCTCTGCCTCTCCTCTAAAAAAAAAAAAAAAGTCTACAGATCAATAACTTTAAAGAAACAATACTTTTAAAAGTCCATATGCACTTCACAGCCATTTGGATTATTTAAAAAAAACAGAAAATTGTATGTGTTGATGATTATGGGGAGAAATCTGAGCTCTTCTGCATTGCTGGTGGGAATGTAAAATGGTGCAGCTACTCTGGATGATGGTATCATGGCTCCTCAAAAAAATTAAATGTAGAAGCACTTTATGACCCAGCAATTCCATTTCCAGGTATATACCCGAAAGAAATGAAGGCAGGGTCTCAAACAGATATTTGTACCGCCACGTTCCTAGTAGCATTATTCATGATAGACAAAAGGTGGAAGCAACACAAGTGTCTATTGTTGGGTGAATGGATAAACAGAATGTGATCTATACATATAACACAGTATTATTCAGCCCTAAAAAGGACAGGAATTCTTTTTTTTCCCTTTGAAAGATAAGTGTTTTATTTTTTGAAAAAAACAAAAACAAAAACAGTCGTTCGGTGGTGGAGCCCTGCTAAGGACAGGAATTCTGACACCTGCTACAACACGGATGAAGCCTGAGGTCATTATGCTAAGTGACATAAGCCAGCCACAAAGGGCAGATAATATATGATTTCACTTATATGAGGTTCTTACAGCAGTGAGATCCACAGAGACCAAGAGTGGAATGGTGCTTGCTAGGAGCCAGAGGGAGGGGAAATGTATTTAATGGCTACAGTTTACACTGGGGAGGATGAAAACGTTCTGGAGATAGAAGATGGTGATGGTTGCCCAACAGTGTGGACATACTACATGCCACAGAACTGTACATTTAAAAATGGCTAATGCTGTTATCTTATGTATACTTTATATTTTACATTAAAAAAGAAGCTATGTTCAAGAGAATATACACTCTTTGATTCATTAAGGCATGTAGTCTCAGGGCAGAGCCACTGAGCTATAGGTGCACGCAGAGGCAGGCATGAGAGAATTTCTGCAAGAGTTTCCTTTACATCTACTCTAGGGTGATAAAAAAAAGGAGCAAAGTATCTGTTGAGGGAGGCAAGTTCTGGCAGTTAGACCAGAGACAGTTAAGCTGTGATGCAATGGGAGGACCTATGGATTGAGAATTTAGATTGTAAATGGAAAGATGAAAATCTCATCTTGACGCCATGTCATCAGGACTCAAGCAATCTTTGTCTGGTTTTGGCTGAGTAGAAGCAGGATTCCATAGTTAGGAATGGACACAGAAAGTCCTCTCCACACAGCCTTCCACAGTTGTCAACACTAAAAAACTGAACAGCCTGCACAGACAGTCCAAATAATTCCTATGTGTATTCCTCTTTTACATCATGTGTGTTTTAGGGAAGTGGTGTTGCTCTTCTAAAGCAATGCATCATCGTTCCTCTTGCAGGGTGACAGGGGGGACCCAGGACCTCCTGGCTTGCCGGTAAGTCTCCTGATTAGCCTGTGGTTCACACTGTCTACATCTTAGCAGGACCGACTGCATCATTTGCAGAACCCAAGAATTCCAAGGTGGTGACAGAGAGGGTTAAATCAGGCATGAGCCCCTATGTGGCCACACAGGTCCCAGCAGACTTCTGCTTACCTTCCTCTTCTGTCTTTTAATGATCATTTGGCATTACCTGGGTACATATAGTCACTTAATATTTGGGATGATAAGTCTCCCTCGAGTCTACCTAAATAATACATATCAAGTGGAAATGATATTGCTTTATACCATTCTGACTGCTGAATCAGTGTGTATTGCATTTAATTTTTTGCCTCTTCTTTTTTGCCCTGAAATTTGTAATGCAATGATTATATTAGTCTTTGAAATTAATCAATCGATGTTCACAAGATTAAAATTGAAAGCAGTTTTGCCTCCAAATTGATTAACCTATAATTTTGCTTGGTAACTTCTGGCTGTAGACAGGATGACTCTCCCACATTACTTTCCTCACTACCCCTGAAGCTCCGTTCGATATAATCAATGAGATACTTTCATGTTGCCATTAAAATAAGTACCAATTCATCCTCCTTGGGAGAGTAATTTCTTGCACACTCACAAATCATTTGATGTGGGCAGGTTGGCGGGAGAGCAGAGAGCCTCTCTTTAAGCTTCTAGGAATGTATAGCTGTAACCCCTCTTGGTGAATCTGTGTGGAATTATGCTACAACATAGATGTTATAGAAAATTGTGGCAAAAAAGAATAAATAAGAAGAAAGAAAATTGTGGCTACATCACCTTAATCTTGAAGTGGGGGCATTTCTATTCACATTAACCTGATAGGGCATGTTTTAAAAATATGATAAATAGTATAAATACATTCATAATTTAATATTAATTATTAATATTAATGTTTTTAAAAGCATCCTGATGTATATCAAAGTCATAACATCTATGCAATGTAGGGATAGCTGGTCACAAGCTTTCTTTTTTCTCTACTTTTGCTACTACAGGATTTATTTGTGAACAAGTACATTGATTAATGTACTGAGAAGTCTTAATTCAATCTTAATATAGGAGTTGGTCACACCTGCCAGAGTGCTGCTGTCATATAGCTTTGGGCCCTATGGTACACAGCTCTGGGCACAGGGCAGATGTTTCTGGGACTGTGATTTCTTTGGAGGTTTTTGTCCACTAAAGATTACATGTAGGTCTTGCTGTGAGTGATGATTCTGAGTTTTGGGAACTGATGTACTGGTGGTTCTCATGTTTAGGGACCGAAGGGGGCACGAGGACCGGCAGGCCCAAGGGGACAGCCAGGAGAGCCTGGGTTAACAGTAAGTATAGCCCTGCTCATTCCAATCCTCTCAAAACCCGGCCTGGATGTTTAAATTAAGAAAAAAAAAAAAAGAGAGAGAGAGAGAGAGAGAGAGAAACGAAGGAAAGAAAAAAAGGCAATTGCAGCCTTGCGTAGAGGGCACGGGTAAGTTGTTTGAGAGGTTATCACTGATGAATCCACGTACACCTCCCATTACCAGTGTGAGTTTATCTTGAAGCACAGGCCTGGGGAAACAAGGAGCCCAGCCATGAGAGGAAGCCCAGCATGCACGTTTTAAAATTCAAGGTTTCGTAAAGAGGAACCCAGGGCAACCTGCGCTGACACATGGTGATTCCTGTAACTGACACTTGACTTGTGTATTTTTGCCATTGATGTAGGGTGCTCCGGGCCATCCTGGGAGACCAGGCTTGAAGGTGGGTGGTCATGAGTAACATACACCAAATCGAGACTGTCCGTGTGCAATGACATGAGTGACCACCAAGATCTGTCTGATTTATGTCTTTCCCTTATTAAACATCCCAAAATACTGAATTAACTTCAATTAATTGCTTAACCAGAAGTCCTACTTGCTTGTAATTACCTTTTTAGTATTCAAAAGCAATTACCTTTTTTTCCCTTTTCTTTCCCAGGGTAATCCTGGTGTGGGAGTAAAGGGGCAAATGGGAGACCCGGTAAGAATCCCCTTTTGCATGGAGGAGCAGATGTTAAAATGTGTGTGCTGCCCGGGTGGCAGAGGCTGTTCTGATTATCACTTAAATTGTGTTCATTATCCAGTCACTGCCCAATTTTATGGCTGAGAATTTTTTTTCCTGAATTATTATGGCACCATTACCCTTGACTGTAAAATGACAGTTCTGACAAAATTTAGCACTAAATTCAAGTGAATGTATAGGACACATTTTACCCCCAGCAAAAAGAGATCGAACATTTCTGATAATTTAGTATATCCAGAGTGACGGTTTGTTTAATTACTGATTTTCTTGGCTTAATTACACAAATTTCCTCAGAAACCTCAACTCCACATGTAAATAAAAGTATAAATTCCTAGAACCAAAAGCATTTAGCAACACCATCTCTCACTCCCTCCCCGTCTCACGCTCATCCTCACTGTCCTTCCCTGCTCTCCCTCACTCCCATAGTCCTTTCTGCTGAGGCAGGAAACTTAGCAAAGATAAGCTTTAAAAAGGTATTTTAAGATGCCAACTCATCTGCAAACAATCTGAATGGCTAACAGTTGGTAAGTGGCTCATGCAAACAACTGTGGGTAAGTAGATCCTGAATGTCTACACTGTGCCAGGCTAGGATTGGTGCTGGATGTGGGGATGTAGAAAGATAGACCTGATCCCCATTCTCGTGGAGTTCCAGTGTGGTTGGGTCAGTTATGGCACAGCCATTAAACAAAATGACTCGATTGCCCAAAATATATTGGAAGACTTCATGATGTGTAGACATACCCATGATAGTGTGTTGATCAGAAAGCACAGGTTACAAAAGTATAAGCTCAATTTTGTAAAAAAAAAAAAAACAAAAAACAAAAAACAAAAAACAAAAAAACAACAACAACAACACAAGGCATTAAAATATACAGTTAGAGCAGAATTTTGCAACCTCAATACTATTTCCTTGTTGTGAGGGCTGTCTTGGGCATTGTAGGATGGTTAGGTGCATCCCTGGTTTCTACCCACTAGATACCAGTAACAGTACTCCCCTCTCAGTTGTGACAAACTAAAATGTGTTAGGATCTTGCCAGATGTCCCTGGGGGTGGGGAGTAGTAGTATGTACAATGGCTTACACTCTTTCCATAAAAACCACTAACTTAGAGAAATGGGTGAAAGGGAATATACTAAAACATGGTTTTTCAAACTTGGGAATTCATGGACTTCCAGAGAATGTACTTGTCAAAGCCCCAGAAACTCATGCACCCCAGCTCAAGAAACACTACCTTGTGGAATGAGACTGGCACTGCTAGTTTAGGGACCTCAGCACCAGTGCAATCAGATGCAGTTGCAAACTTAGGCCATAGAATCATGTGGAAATGTTTGGCTATGAGATAGCCATTCAGATTATCCAAAATATGCTTATTCTAATTCCTTTGGATTGTCTGCTAAATCAAAACATCACTGTGAAATTTTGACACAGAGCTCTTGGGTGTTCAAGAACATGTTTGCCCACATAACACTACCCCAAATGGTTGTTTCTAATTTGTCTTAGATGATATGATCATGGACCATTTACATTTTGTTCTTCGTAATTCGTGTTCTTTGTACTTTTTACTAAAATGAATATATGGTACTTTTTTCAATGTGAGAAAATAGTGGCATGACCAACATTTTGAAGAAACTCGCTTGCTTGTCAGCCTTTATGGGTTTTTCTCAGGCTTATTACAGTTGCAAGAATAAGCATGGTTGTATTTACCAATACATGTTACTCACTTGCTTGTGTATAGTATTCTTCTGCCCCAAATCCCACTTACCAAAAACATTAATGACTTAATAATAATATATTTGAGAATCATCTTTGTTCCATTTAGTGTAGTAAGTACTAAGCATTTTATGGGCATTATCTAGTTAATCAAATAATAATACTTTGAAGTAGGCAGCTTATAATGCCCATTTCACGGAGAAGGAAAGTGAGATTCAGAGGAATCAAGGAAACAAAGGCTAGGAAAGATTTTAAGGAACTTGTCCAAAATGGTGGTCAGTAAGGTCCTGGTTTGCAAATATAGGTGACCTGCTCTGTCACCTGCTCTTAACTGTGTCTAAGTGCAGAAGACTAGAAATAGTGAGAAAAGTAAAAAAAAAAAAATTATCTGTTAATTAAGGGTGAGAATTTATGCTTATATTATGGCAAACCCAATTCACGGGGCATTTTACTCCCAAGAGAATAGCATTGCTATTAACATAAATAACAACTTTTGGCTAATTATTTTATAGAGAGAGTTTAAACATATTGTTGAATACAAATTAGAAGTAACCTAAATCAGGGGTTCCTGGGTGACTCAGTCAGTTAAGCATCTGACTCTTGATTTTGGCTCAGATCATGATCTCAGGGTGGTGAGATCAAGCCCTCTGTCAAGCTCCTCCCTCACTCAGCAGGGAGTGTAGTAGAGATTCTCGCTCTCCCTCTCCTTCTGCTTTTCCCCCCTGTACCTGCTTGCGCAAGTGCGTGCACAGTCTCTCTCTGTAAAATAAATAAATAAATAAATAAATAAATAAATAAATAAATAAATAAATCTTTAAAAAAGAACCTAAATCTAACCAGAGTGGAATGGCCTAATAAATGATAGCGTATTCTTATGATAGATTATTGCAAATGGCACTAAAAATCAGGTTTTTGAAAAATTTCTAGTATGATTGGAAAATGCACAAAAATTTGTACTATAAAAGACAAAATTATTTTAAAACTTTAACATAATATAAAACTATAAGCCATACTCTGTATTTTAAATTGTTTACATATTTTATATAATATTCTGATTATATTTTAAATTGTATTTCGTACATCATTTGATCACATACACATATGGGTACATATGTACATGTATGTATATGCACACAAGCACACACAGCACGAAGAACCATGCCAAAGTTTTGATAGAGATCTCTGATGGTAGGATTATGAAACGCTTTTTTGGTTTTGAAATTTATTTTTAATGATAAGTATTATGAAAAACAATACATGATATGTTTGCCGTGATTTATATTTTAAATCCATGCCACGCAGGATTGTATGCATTGTATCACAATACGTGGGTGAAAATCTTTGTTTCAAATTTTATTTCAAAATAAAGTTAATATGAAATTCCTACTATCTTAATTTTTTTTGAAAGGGTGAGGTTGGCCAGCAGGGTTCTCCTGGACCCACCTTATTGGTACAGCCACCTGATTCCTGTCTGTATAAAGGAGAAAAGGTAATTATCAATCTATATGTTGCCTTGATAAAGTAGTAGTAGCCAACATTTGCTGAACATGTAGCTGTGCCAGCAAAGTGCAGGGCACCTACAGATATCCCTGCATTAATCCCAAAGCAACCTCAGCAGACTGCTACTGTTATTAGCCTCATTGTACAGACTTGAAAAATGAGGCTTAGGAAAATTACCCATGTACTTAGGTTTATTCAGTTGCTGAGTCACAGACCTATTGTGGGCTGCTAAATTGGGACATGTCCTCCAGAATATAGTGCCCCATTGATACCATCTTTGATAAATGGGCTGAAAGGACCACAGGAAGTCCAGTTGTCTTTAAGGTATTATATATGGGGTTTGATGTTTTGATAACTGAAAAAGTAGCAGGTGCATAGTACTGGGCAGACTCTTGGTGAATTGACCACTTCCTCTGTCAGCCTGTAGTTTGGATGTTACTGATGCCACATGCAGATTCTGTTGTCAATTTTCAATTACCGGATTAAATTTCACTCATTTGCTCAAAATGAGCCACTCTTCTCAATGACTGCATTCCCAGCTTGGATCTGCTGCCCTGATTCTGTGGTGGTCACGCCCCCTACACCTCATGACACCACTTCTCTCACACAGAGCTGACCTGAATAGTGTCAGGTTTACAAGTGCACCTGCACCTTAGTCGCGAACCAGCGACAATTGAAGAGTAATCCTTTATTTTTAAAATTAGTAAAATGCTTCTTGAAGAGATAATGTCTGAAAGATGTAGAATTCAGTATGTTAAATAAGAATAAACCAGATTATATTCATTATTATTTTTAGGGCATAAAAGGAATGCCTGGTATGATTGGACCTCCAGGACTACCGGGACCCAAGGTAGTTTACTGAAATACCCCCCTTTTTTTTTAATTTATAGGATAGGATATCTTAATTTAAAAAATTATTTTTGCATGGTCTTTATCATTGATTTAATGCTAATATATATTCCTAGACGTTTTCACTATTTTATCATAATTCCATAGGGCATCTATTCTAAGGTAGTTGTTTTCTTTAAGGTGCTGGCAATAATTTTTATTTCATCTTGTTTTTGCATTCCATGTCACTGAAATATTGTTGCTTGAATGCCTCTAAATGTTGTCATCTCTTTAAGGGAGAACCTGGAATTGGACCAAAAGGAGAGAAGGGTATTCCTGGGTTCTCAGGACCTCGGGTAAGGATCACTCATGCCATTCATGCTGTCCCTGACATCAGTGAATTGGAGGTTGTCCTCTCTCACATTTTTATAAAACTAGATCAGTATTGGGGCACCTGGGTGGCTCAGCAGTTGAGTGTCTGCCTTTGGCTCAGGTCATGATCCCGGGGTCCAGGGAATGAGTCTCACAGTGGGCTTCCCTCAAGGAGCCTGCTTCTCCCTCTGCCTATGTCTCTGCCTCTTTCATGAATAAATAAATAATATCTTAAAAAATTAGATCAGTATTTCTAACAACTTAAAAGTAGAGACTTTCTCAAATAAGAATGATATTCTTTGGACAAAAATTATGTAATAGCTACATGTCCCAACAAAACATCCCTTCTGGTGATGTTATTTAGGTAAAATGGGCAAGCAGAAGATAGAATTGGTGGGAAGTAACAGGATTGTGGCATTTCCTGCCACAGTGACCCAGTGTCACTGTGATAGCAGCTTGGAATTAGTCATTTAAGCCTCATTGATAAAAGAGGGTACTGATCTCAGGGCAGTAGCTACAAAAAAATATAGCATCAGGACTCAGACGTCACCACACATGCCACTAATGGGGTCACCATTGATAGAGTCACTCTAGAGGCCAGAACCCCTGTGGTCAAGGGCACTGAGTTTATATGGCTCCAGATTCAGTAGCTAATGGGTGACATTGGCTTCCATGATAATTATTTTTTTGCTAACAATGCACAGAGTACCTATTAATCTCTAGACAAATTATAATGCAATGATTCCAAAAATATTTAGCCCAGTGCAAGCATCAGGCTAAATAAGTTAAAACCCAAGAGCAACAACAACAAAAATATGTTCTTAATTTGAAACAGTGGCAAGGACATGAATTTTTAAAATAAAAGTGAAGGTCAGTTAAAATAGCAAATGTTATAAAGAGACTGAATCTACTTTATATGTATTTCCTTTTACTCAGCTACCTTTGCAGATGAGATGAAAGAGCCATAAAGCAGTTTCATAAGATGAAAAATAATGCATTGAACTGGTTTCAAGCACTTTGATTTCATTCTCCTTGTGTTGATGTTTTGTGATTTTATTAGGGTGATCCGGGTTCCTATGGCTCTCCAGGTTTTCCAGGATTAAAGGTAAATATACACAGTTAAAGAGATGATAAGTACATATTTATTCATAAATGCAATTCAGTGTCATTCAAAAGTAGTGACAGGGCATGAAAGTATGCATTAATTGGAAAAGGAGACACATTTATTTTACAGATCGCAGGATCTAGCTGTAGATACAAAAACTAACACCAAAATTCTCTGATACAACCCAAATGCGATACTGAGATTTTGCACAGAATCTCAGTGAGTACGTGTCATTCAAATGAAACAAGAATGGGATAATTTGTCACCCAGTCAGGTTTGTTTTTAAAGTCATGTTTGTGGTTACTTATAGGGGAAACCAGGACTGTTTGGAGATCCTGGATCATTTGGATTTGTTGGCCCAAAGGTAAAAAAGCAGGTGTATTTGAGTACAGCCTAAATAAAATTCTCTGTCCCTCATGTTACCTAATTTGTTTTAAAAAACACTTGAAAGAATCATTAAAAAAACTTAGCTTTTGGAAGAGACAGAGTTAATTTTGCATATTTTATGTCAATGCATGTCATAACGATTATGTTCTGCATTTGAGAAAGAATTCAACCTTTTGAAGGTGAATAATAACGAAAGTTTCAGAAATTCTGTGGGGATCACCTCGTATCATGACTAAAATCAGAGAGAGCAGGGGAGTGCTCCCTGCTTTCGCTACTGTATTTTTTTCTTCCCTTTGTACCTCTGTACCCTCACATCCTGCATTTGCAAGGACAAGCCATGGTGGCAGTAAGGGAACAGAGTTGAGAAGGACAATATTTGCTGTTAAAATAAGATGTAGATTCGGATTCTATAAGTGAATAGACAACTTGTCCTAGATGCTAAGTTTGACATCCATGCTCAGAGTACATCTAAGAAACTTCATGGTTTCAGAGGTATCTAATCTATGGGCATGAAATAGGTTTTTGTGGGGGGGGGGGGGTAATTTTTTTCTTTTGTGAGAGTTTTGCCAGGTGGTCATTTACTTCTGCTGGTAGGTTGGGGTGGCTGCAGGGGTGTCGGATTCCTTTGTCATTCCCAGAACTCCATGAACCATTCCTTTTTCTACTCATCCTGTAATCTTCATTTCTTATATGAATACACTCTTGGGCCATCTGATAGTTACACGCCACATGACAAACAATGTTTCTAAGAAAAGTGTATGAATGAATGATTTCAGGGGGATCCTGGAGACCGTGGGTACCCAGGACCACCGGGTGTTCTGGTAACTCCATCTGTTCCACTCAAAGGTTTGTGTTCAGTTTGCTTCCTCCATAAATTATTAGGAGATGGGACTTGGGTGGCCCTGCCAGGAGAGTCTGGCCCAGTATATGTGCAGTTTGCATACTTGGTATGCTAAATATATTAATTTTAGAAAGGATATATAATTTATAAGTGCAGGTAGACAGGTGCATCTGAATCATCTCTATTGGCAGAAGACTCTCAATGTTATTTTAGTATGCAGAAATGTGTATTATGTCACCTTTCCAAAAGCTTTTTTTTTTTTTAATTGCTAAACCATTTGACTAAGACCTACCAAGATGCTGCCCTCCAGAAAAAAGTGACCCATATCACTGAGAAAGACAGTGCTGCTCCAAGTTCATGGGTCTGCAGAGCAGGGACAGCTGAAGGGGTTCTAATCTAAGATACTGCATTTTTAAATGTGGTGAGAAATTGCAAGAATGGTCCCCTAGTGGTGCTCCACCAAGCCTCACAAGAAGTAATTGTGTGTGAATTTTAAAATGTATGTATGCATTTATCACACTGACATGTGCTGTTGTTTTGGGCAGGCCCTCCAGGGGATCCGGGGCGCCCTGGCCACTATGGAGAAATGGGGTCCGTTGGACCACCTGGTCCCCCTGGTCCCCCAGGTCCACCAGGGGAAGACTGTGCAGGTAGGACACTCCACTGGCTTTTGTGTGTGAGGTTTCTGACAGCCTCACCCTCACCTCTAGCTGATACTAGATCAACCAGGAGTGTTTCAGAAAAACTAATGGCCATCCCGCCCCCTAGACCAGGAATGTTGGGCTTTCTGGGACGTGGACCTAGGCATCTGCTATTATAAAAGCACCCCCCGCCTTTTTTTTTCTAATGGACAGCTGAGCTTCAGAACCACTGAACTCAAACCAATTCATGGCTTCCTTGGAAGAAATCCAGGTTCCTCTGCTGCACCTCAGAAATATTCAGTCAGCATCTCAGGGGGGGTGGTGGGGTATATGTGTTATCTCAGGGGCATCCTACAAGATTGTCACAGGCAGTGAAGATTTGGAAATCAGTGCCAGGGGTAGAGTGTTTTTTCAGGTGTTACAACCCTCTTGGAAGACTCTCCCTGTCAACTTTTGTTCATTAAAATTGAGTTCCTCTTCTACGTAAAAGGTGGAAATACAAATCATGAATTTAAAAATGTTATTACTTAAAAAATTAAAAAAAATAAAATGAGACTCAGCCTTAGTTAAAAAACCAAAACCAAAGCAACAGTCCTCATTCCCCACCCCTGCCAAAAAAAATCTGTATCCCTTCCAAAAACCAACCAACCAACCAACCAAAAACACCTTAGAGCCATGGTAAGAGTTGAGGAAGAACCTGGGAAAGAATCCTATTGATAGAGGACTTTAAACTCCTTCAAGTGCTGTGCTGGTTAATAGGACCAAGTAAGCTTAGGAATAGACGTGTAGAGGGTATTTGCATTCCGTGAACTCAGGAGAACTGATTTAACATGAAGGGAGAGAGACTTGAAAAGATGCCATTTTATCCAGTCTGTGTCTCTTGTTCTATTTACTGAGAAGGAGTAAGAAGTTTCCTGAGATTCATCTGTTAACGACAAAATTCTTTAATATTTCACAAATCTTGCCTTTCACTTTGTGGGATCTGATAACCCACCACAAAGGTGGCAAAGCTTTGTTTCATTTGGTTGATTTAATCTGTAGATACCGTAGCCTTGGCTTACCTGACCCAGGACTATATAAGTCATGTCGAGAGTCCTCAGCTGCTCCGAAGTCATTAGCCCCTGGTCTTAGATTTCTCCTTTTGAAGCTTGTTCATAATAAAAAAGTGGCTCCAGCAGATTGAAATAAAAACTCAGTGTGAGCAAGCAACACATATCTCTAGCAGATTGAAAATACAACAAATATAACAGAAACAACAAATATAACAAATGTAACAGACAAATATAGCAAATATAACAGAAAGATTCTTCATTCCACAAGATTTTTAAAAAGAATTAACCCAGTGGCTTTCTTTTTTTTTTTTAATATTTATTTATTTGTTTATTTATTTAATTATTTATTTGTTCATTCATTCATTCATGAGCAACAGAGAGAGAGGGGGGGGGGGGAGAAGGAGAGAGGCAGAGGGAGAAGCAGGCTCCATGCAGGGAGCCCAACGTGGGACTCAATCCTGGGTCTCCAGGATCAGGCCCTGGGCTAAAGGCAGCATTAAACCTTTGAGCTACCCGGGCTGCCCAACCCAGTGGCTTTCAAATCTTGACTACAATCCATTATAAAATATATATTTTATATTATATTGCATTTGCATTGCATTGAACACACATGTGTATCCACATATACATATGATTGAAACACATATTTCAAAAACAAAAAGAAAAGGAACATGAATTTCACAAAATAATGCCTTTTTGTGTATGATGTACTCTGTTTTCTTTTTTCTTTTCTTTTTTTTTTTTTTTGTGCTCTGTTTTCTTTGCTACTTTTTTCTTTTGAAAAAAAATAAAATCTTTAATGCTGGCCACAACTTAATTGATTTTGTGGGTGGTCAGGGCATATAGTAATATGCCATACACTACAACCCATTTTCCCCATTGGAAGGTGGTTGAGGATTTTCCATGGCATGGGGACAAGACACTAGGTGGTATTGAGGTCCATCCAATGACTGTAGAGGTTTGGAAACAGGTCTTAGGAATGACACGAAGACAAGAAGGCAGCCAAATCCACAGGAGCACATTTCATTTAAGTACACCAAAGTCTATAGCCTTTATTTTACATATCTTATTTTATAACCATCTAAAGTATTTACCATGCAATAAGCAGGGATTTAGAGTTAGATACCTGTGACTGAATCCCAGCCCTGCCACTTAATATAGTATATGGAAATAGTTATGTATTCACACTGTGGACTAAAAATGTTCCAGGTTCTACTACATACAAGCTGTGTGGTCTTAGGCATTTACTAAACCTCTCTGTGCTTCAGTTTTCCCATTTTCAGAGTGCAATTCTCATTAGGGTTGAAAGAGGTTATATGTATACCATTCTTAGAATACCATTAGCTATGTTAGCTATTGTTATTACTCATATTCGGCTTACACTGTCTGTGCCTTATCTATAAGGTATAAACTTTGTGAGATTGTTGGAGGAGTAAGCATAATATTTGAAAGTATATGGGAAGCCCCAGCACGTAGGCACACAATAACGAACGCTGTTAATTTAGCTAGCGTGCTACTTACTGATTACTGACGAGGTTTCAGTTGTCTATTACTGAACAAATCACCCAAAACAACAGTAAGCATATTACCCCTCACTCTGTGGTTCAAGAGTTCAGGAAGGCCTAAGCTGAGCAATTCTAGATAGAGATGTTCCTACGATGGCAGCCATGTAATGGCTGAAACCAGAACATGAGGACTGGCTGGGCACCTCTGTCTTCTATGTTTCATATAGGCCCGTGGCCTCTCTGTCAGGTTCTGTCATTCTTTAGGCTTCCTTATAACATGGTGGCCTCAGAGCCATGATATTGCTTCCCTGGTGGCTCAGAACTCCAATCCCAAGCATTTCAGCTCACAAGGCAGAAGCTGAATCATCTTTAATGACCTATTCCCAGGGTCTTATATCTATAACGTCACTCCTGCTGTACTTCATTAGTCCAAACAATCACAAAAGGCTGTCACCCTCAAGGGGAAAGGAACACGTTACCTCTTGCTAGGAGAGCGTCAAGGGAAAGCAGGATTCAGTTTTGACTCACTGCGACCTCACAACACACTGAACATCTATTTATCTCTGCATTCATTGAGTATGTGCAATGACCAGATATTGTATAAGGTCCTTGCATGAATTATTTTATTTAATCTTCATAACAAGCTTCTGAGGTAGATATAGATGATTTAAAAAGTTCAGTAGCTTACTTTAAGTACATGTGGCTGGAGAGAGAGAGGTCGGGTTCAAATCCAGCACCTCTTGGCCTTCCCACCACCTGACTTGCTATGAAAGATTTGGTATGTTATGTCTCACATAGATGACCTAAGAGTCCATATTTTTATTCACTACATGTGCTAACTTACTCATTCAGATTAACCAAATTATTAAAGTGGAGAGATTGAAAATAATATTTTTAATCAAATAATACGTATCCCCCCCCATAACCCTAAATGATAGAGAAAAAGTAAGAAAATCTGATTCCTTAAACCGGTTTCCATTTGTGTGCTAATTTCAAAGAAAGTGAGGTATTTTGATGGCTGCACTATTAAGTTAATTTTGAAGTACATTTCTTTTTCTTTTAAAAATATTTACAGCCTAAGGAAGAATGTACTGATTTTTGTTTCTTCTAAATGAAAGTTTATTCTGAGAGATATATATGTGGTTTTCATTCTCAATTTCTCTTGGAGGCATGATGGGACCCCCTGGACCAAGAGGATTTCCTGGTCATCCAGGATTTCCAGGGGCAGCTGGTATCCCAGGGAGAGCGGATTTAAGTCCAGGAAAACCAGGGAAACCGGGACCTCCTGGGTTGCCCGGAGCACCAGGGCTGCAAGGACCCCCAGGATCAGATGGTAAAATGCTCTTTATTCATGTTTATTGGCATTTATGTTGCATGTGATAATTACAGTGTCATGTGGAAAATATGACTTTCTAAACATTTTTTTAATTATTGAATATTTCATGAGCCAAGTTAGTATTATCAATAATACAAAAAATGTAGACTGATGTTGGATATCACATCAGCTAAAGCATATGAAAATATTTGGTTGAGAATTTAAGTGTGAATTATGGAATTTTGTAAATTAATATTTTTATTTTTTAAATGTAGTTTTAATTTTTATCAGAGTTATAGAGGGACTCAACTTGAGAATCAAACAGTTCTATGAAGCCTGTTGTGAAGATTTGCCATACCAGGCAATCCTTCTACTCCTTCCTCCCCAGGGGAGATTTTCACACAAGTAGTTGGATTTTCTGCTATTTGCCTTTCTAGTGACCTGCAATGTACTTGTATTGCTATTTCTTAATTCTTTTTTATTTTTTTTAGAGAGCGAGCAAATGAGGGGGTGGGGGGTTAAAGGGAGAGACAGAGTCCTAAGCAGACCCTGCACCCAGTGTGGACCTGACACAGGGCTCAGTCTCATGACCCTGAGACCATGACCTGAGATGAAGTTAAGAGTCCCTTAACCGACTGAGCCACCCAGGCACCCCACTGTTTTTTCATTCTTGAGTTTGAGCCTCATCTTTTGACTTCCCTCCATAGAAGATGAAATGAGCTCTCTTTTCCACCCCACTGCACATATGCACATGTTCCACTCCCAAAACCCATTCATTCTAGTTATTATCTTTATTTTGATTAAATATTCATTATTTACAATGAATGGTTACATAAGAGTTATTCATCAGTTCGGCCATATAATAATATACATTATTACTTTTCTAGCAAAATATTTTGTTAATAATTATCTTGTTTTCTTTGTGTGTTTGCTTGGTTTTCAATATAACTTCTTGCTAATTCAATCTCAAACTGTCTAGAATTGTATAAATCTCCATTCTAGCTCATTAAATATGTTATCAATAATATCTCTTTGAATAAATCTCTCCTGGAGCTTTTTAACCTGTTCAGATTAGGTCAGGTTGCATTTTTTAAAAAGATTTATTTATTTATTTATTATTTATTTATTTATTTATTTGAGAGAGAGAAAGCACGCTCATGAGCAAGGGGAGGAACAGAGGGAGACACACAGACCACCTGCTGAGTGGGGGCCACACTCTAAAAGCTGCAAAGCTCTGCTCTAAGAGCTCATGGAAATTTTTCTTCTTTTCCCCAATACCCTTAAATTTCACAAAGGCTTGCCTCTCTGTGTACATTTGCATTTATTGGTGGGCACTCAGTGAGCACGTTCAAGCCAACACAAATCCTCCATTTCTGGAAAAATTACTTGAAATGTTTCTCTGAAGATACTTTCTCCTTCATTTTCCCCTGTTTTCTCCTTCTGGACTCTCTATATTTACCTGTTAGAGAATCCACTCCCCATGTCTCTCTCATCTTTATTCTTCTTCACCTTTTTATCTTTCTGTTCACACTTTCTGGTAGATTCCCCCAACTCCATCTCACAACTCTGCTCCAGAATTTTTCAATTTCTGCTTTCATAATATATTTTTTTAATTTCTAAGGGTATTGTTGTTGCTATTCTGTTTTTACTGTTTTCTTTTGTAGCCGTCTATTCATGTTTTAAGAATGAAATGCCTTCATCTACTTTTTAAACTATAAAGTTTATTTCAAAGTTTTCTTCTTGCTACATTGTCTGTTACCTCCAATTCTGAGAGGTCATAGTTACTGTTGTAATTTTCCAGAAGGAGATCTTAGGATTGAACTGTTTCTTTAACCGGTCATCCTGATTGGGGCACTACTGTTATTCTACTTCAAGGTACCAATTCCTGGAGGCCTGGTGGGGCTCAGTCAGTTAAGCATCCTCTTGATTTCAGCTCAGATAATGATCTCAAGGTCCTGAGATCGAGCCGCGTCAGGCTCTGTGCAGGGCATGGAGCCTGCTTAAGATCCTCTCTCCCTCTCTCTCTGCCAAAGCCGCCCCTGCTCTCTTTCTCTCTCTTTAAAGAAAAAAAAAATCCTAAATTCTGGGAGAGATTTCTAATGCAAATTGTGTTCTTTGCTGCCTTTCTGCACAGCCTGCTTTTCACAGTCTGTTAGGTTCTTTCATTTTTTTTTTTTTTTTTTTTTTTGCTGTTGTTCTCTTTCTGTTTTTCATTGTCCTGTGGGCTTACCCATTTTTATAATATTCCTTTATTGTTTGCTATTTTACTGGGATTTGGAGAGAATAAGGAATTTATTCTATGTGTTTTATGTCACCTTTTATCAGATGTCTCTGAATTTGTGCTTTTATGAGCTATGCTTTATGCTTTCTTAATTTGGTAATTATTCATAACTGGAGGAACAAAAGATCCTTGCCATACAGTTATTTTGTTTGTGTAGTTGGATTGTTTGGTTTGGTAGTTCTGTTGTCTGTTGCCTTGCTCTGCAACCTCTAAATTGGGGTTGAGAGTAGGATGGCTTTATCAGTGGTTGTAGCAGCAGAAATATGCTGTGACACTTGTATGGTCTGTTTGTATATATATGTTCTTAGAAAGAGTCATAGGAAAGGAATGGAAAAAAGGTGGGCTTGAGGGGAAAATGGAAGTACAGGAGACACTTGCACTTGTTCTGTAGAAGACAGTCACAAAAACTGTGATTCTCTCATCTCCCCCCTCCCTACTGTGAAGTTATCTATTGTAGTGTTGGGCATCCTGGACCACAAGGGATAAAAGGCAAAATGGGTCCTCCAGGAAGAAGAGGCTCGAAAGGAGAAAAAGGCAAGTATGCATCAAAGGTGGAATTTCCAGGAGACAGCAGCACATGGGAGCTTGGGGGCATTTATGAAGTGGGCAGTGGGGCCTTTCACTTCGATGTGTTATACGCCTATGAGCACTCCTCTTCATTATGCGGTGCTTATGAGGTGATTAGAACTTACCAAAAGTCAAGTCCTTGTATCTGAGAGTCTAAAGAAAACATTTCCCTGATGGGAAATTTGTCTCAGAGTGGTGACTTCTTTTCATGAGATCCTTCTCATGAGATCCTTTTTATTCCTTGAAAAAGCAGAGATACGATAGTATGGATCTTTTATTTCATTTTCTCTTTGTGGGTCCATATTTCCCAGACTCATCAAATGCCTCTGGCCATATGTTTCTCCACCTTAAAAGTTGTTTCATGCCTTTTTGACCATTTGGGATAGGTGGGTATGAGAGCATAAACACAGCTGATTTTGATTATCCTAAAGCCATATTTTTTTAGATTAAAAGTCCCAATGTTAGAAAATGCATTGTAGGGAATTATCAATTATAATATGCAATGCAGTCAATAATCCTTTTTCACATATTATTTTGTTTATTTATTTGTTTAGAGTTTATGCTCCAACCCAATTTTCTTCCTGTTTCTTCAGGAAAAGAAATAAAAGACTTTCATACTTTTAAAAATAAGATGTTTCATTTTAAAAAATTTCTTTGGTAGAATTGCATGTCAGCTTTTCCCCCTAGAGTTTGTTAAGATGGATTTTTTAAAGACCCAAAACATCCCCTTTGTCTAGAAATGGTATATCTGCCCCCCAACAGACCATGCCTAGGTACCCCTACACAGTGCCCCAGGCCCCAAATCACACATTAATAGTTGTGTGTGATAAAAACTATGTACATGAGACCCTTCTATTCTTATTTGCATTATTGGTTTTATTTAGTAAAGGCTTTTTGGGATTTTATGAAGGAAATATGACAAAGCTCCCTTTTATCCTCTGTCTAGGAAATGCGGGGCTCTGTGCCTGTGAGCCTGGTCCCATGGGCCCACCAGGCCCTCCAGGACTTCCTGGAAGGCAGGGTAGTAAGGGAGACTTGGGGCTCCCTGGGTGGATTGGAGAGAAAGGTCACCCAGGCCCTCCTGGTGCTGAAGGATCTCCAGGATCACCAGTGAGTAGCTCTTACCAGTAACAATCTTTATAGTTGAAAGAGACAGATAGAGATAAAATTCAACTGTACCACTTTTTAATGTATAGTATGACATAGATTTTATGTTTGAGCCTATGCATATATTAATGATCAAAAAATCATCATTTATTCATTCATTCATCAAACTAAAATTTATTGAGCACCTGCTATGTTCCAGGTGCTGTTCTCAGTGCTGGGGATACAGTAAAGAGCAGAGCACAGTCTCTGCCCTCCTGGGGACTCCAAGGAGTTGGATGAACACATTCTATGTAACAAAAATATGAGTGCATATGGCTGATGATGATAAAGGCCATCACCATCTAGTGTGGCTTGAGGGTCAGAGCTGGAGGAGATGAAGTCAAAAAAGTGGCTGGAGGTTAGGAGG
Source organism: Canis lupus dingo (assembly GCF_003254725.2). NCBI lineage: Eukaryota > Metazoa > Chordata > Mammalia > Carnivora > Canidae > Canis > Canis lupus. The sequence continues at coordinate 40,019,260 of NC_064267.1, read as the reverse complement.
AGTTGCAGAGCATGGGATTTGGTAGGTGGGTGGGATTTGACCTTTTACTCTGGGTGACATGGAATAGCCAGTGGAAAGCCTTAAGAGAGAGACATAATCTAATGTTAGCTTCGAATGGATCACTCAGGTAGCTCTGGTAAGAACAGATCACAGGAGACAAGAGAAGAAGTAGGGAGATGAGCTGGGTGATGATTACAGTAATCCTGGTGAAATGTAATGGAAGACAGATTAACGTGTTGGTGCTGGGAATGACGAGAAGTGGTCATCTTCTTGAGATGTTTTGTGGACAGTGCTAACAGATGGGCTTTTAGGTTGGACATGGGATCTTAGAAGAAGAAAAGTTAAGGATGAAACCCAAATAGGGAAGACAATATGAGGAGTAGGTGTGGAGAGTGGGGAAGAAAGCAGTCTTGGGGGCAACCCCGGTGGTTCAGAGGTTTAGTGCTGCCTTCAGCCTAGGGTGTGATCCTGGAGACCCAGGATCGAGTCCCGCATCGGGCTCTCTGCATGGAGCCTGCTTCTCCCTCTGCCTGTGTCTCTGCCTCTCTCTCTCTCTCTCTCTCTCTCTCTCTCTGTCTCTCATGAATAAATAAATAAAATCTTAAAAAAAAAAAAGAAAGCAGTCTTGGTGGGTACATCTTAAATATGAGAGGCCTGTTAAACCAGCAAGTTGAGATGTTGAATAGGTGGTGAGATAATATTCAAGTACGGGATTCAGATGAGAGATCCAAGCTGGAGATACAAATATTGGCTTTGTCAGGGTTTATGTGATATCTCATGCCACAGAGCAGATGGATTTATTTTGAAATGGTTTGCCTTCACTCACCATTACAAGTGACTCAAGTTGAGGAACAACCTTTCAGCTACTTGGCTGCTCAGAGGGTCCTACGGGCACTCCTCTGGAGGTGGGACACAGCCCACTTGTCCCGTCTTTACTGAAGATCCTCAATCCTGGGGTGACCTGGAGCCTAACCAGCTTCCCCTATGTATGTGCTCCTTTCCATCGTCCCCAGGAAATGCCATGAAAACAAGGCTCCAGTCTGAGAGCCTTAAGTGAGAGTGACAATCTGGCTGTCCATATACTACTTTTGACACACGTGCAAAGCACACTCGCAAAGTCTACCTGGCAAGAAGCTAATTCTTTAATGCGTGTGTGTTGAATGAACATGGTGACAGCTGTTAAGTATTTTGCATTTTATGGTCTGCTTTTTAAATTCAGGCTTATAGCATAGTCATTTTTTCATGTTTCTACTTAATCTTCTTAATGAAGATTATACTGATTCTAAAGTATTTTTGTGGCTTCCTGTTGAGTTGCTTCTCAGGGCTAACATCTTTGTGTGTGAATTACTAGTTCGTCCAGGGTTGCCCTAGCTGAGCTCTATGTAATTCAGTTGCTCTAAGGCTTACCTCTTCGGGCAGATTATATTTCTGATGGTATTTTTCTGTGTGTGATTCCCTCCATATGACTTCTCTACATTAAATTCATCACAGTGTGGTCATAGTTGGAGATTAGGTCCGTACTTTGGGGCACCCTGGAAGGAAAGTGGTGAGGAAGAAGAATGGATACAAGAAAAGAGCACAGAGTAACCACAGTTGATCATTGTAGATGCTCTCACTTCCCCAGACACCTCCTCTCTCAGAAGCTGGTCCCTGGCTTCATTCTACTGACATTGTCTTTCAGGAAAGGAAATAGTTCACATGCTCAGTGAATGATTTTATGTGTTGATAGTTTATCCATCAGAAGGACGTTATCATCATCTGCCTCTTGGACTAACTACTGTGTCTCATGTACTTTGGCTCTGTCCTTTTGTCAGGACAGGAAAAATTCAACAGCAAGCAACATTCAACCTATATTAGTACTTTACAATTTTTAAAGTTCCTTTTCTGTCTAATCTTATTCTATTCAGAAATTTATTCCACCCACCTTTTTGGTGTCTCTTAAACATCATTACGCAGAATGTTATACTACAGTGATCCTCCTCGGGGTCTTGAGTGGGTGTGTGGAACTGTTTTTTCTCTACAACAAATGACTCCCAAGCATTTTTGCCATTTGGGTTTTTAAGCCTCTTGTGAACAGTTTTGACTTCTTCTTTCTTATTGCTTAATCCTGCCATTATGCTTATCTCTACTGGCACCTTCTTCTCTTAGCAGTGAACTGCCTATAAAGTGCCAGTTAAGAAAGGTAATTAAGCTTGCATGAGCATGTTGCAAGATTGTGTGAAAATAAGACCAAGTGGCATCTGTGGGAGAAAAGAATGGTTAGCTCAGTCATTTTCACTTCTGACTAAATTCTTGTCTGTGGGGGATCCCTGGGTGGCTCAGTGGTTTAGAGCCTGCCTTCGGCCCAGGGCGTGATCCTGGAGACCCGGGATCGAGTCCCACATCGGAATCCCTGCATGGAGCCTGCTTCTCCCTCTGCCTGTCTCTGCCTCTCTCTCTATGTCTCTCATAAATAAATAAAATCTTAAAAAAAATCCTTGTCTGTGTTTCTTGATTTTCAAGATCACCGAATAAGTAACCTTAAGCTACGTATAGTGTAGCTGTATTTACTATGATGCTTGGCCACTCTCATATACCGATGGTAGGTTTCCAGATTTCTGACATGGCTTAATATTCAATAATACATAATGCTTATAAAACCATGACCCAAACATTGAGTCTCAGAGCAATGTTGAGGTCAAAAGATGATGAGTCCATTGGTCAAAATTATCTGTTTACTTGCTATATAGAGGAAATACATAAGTTATAAGAAAGGTTCTTATTTTCCCTCCTCTTTCTCACAACTTCCCTCATATCACACTCTTGTCCCTAAACCTCTGCCTTCAGCTTTAATGGCACCTCCTCTTTCCTTTTCATTCTGCATTAAAATGCCCAAGACGGTTAGAAATTGTTGTTATAAATTTTTATTTTGAGATATGTTTTATTTTATGACTTAAAGAGGTTGAACAATCATAACCCTTCATCCAGCTTCCCCCATCATAACATACATAACCATAGCACATTACCAAAACCAGGAAATTGATATTGATAGATATTTCTGTTGAATTTGATACAGACCTTATCCAGATTCTGCAAGCTTTTAAATGCAGGTCAAGAGCCTCAGTTTTATAAAGTAGGAGCCACTTAGAAGGCAAGGAAGAGATTGATACTAAGAGTACCAAACCAGAATCGAGAACAGGTGATTTAGAAGGAAAGAACTGAGAGATTAGATGTACATGAATAACTTTTGACCCATCAAAATTAAACTGATTTTTTCCTCTTATTTTTCACCAAGGGAAAACATGGTGCCTCAGGACCACCTGGCAGCAAAGGAGAAAAGGGCGACAGGGTTGTATCAAGAGTGAAAGGTGAGCCCTGCCATTTAATGAATGATACATGAACCATCCTCTTGCATTCATTTCCCTTGCAGATCAATTCTATAACAAGATACAGTATTGTTGAGATTGCTTAAAAAATATTCCTTGCTGTTCACATTTCTTGTTGGGCCTCAAATCCTCTGTCTCTTATTTGAAAACATAAAAACCATATTCAAGTCCTTATTATTGTGAACTTGGGTTTGACACAAGACCGACTTGACTTGGCTACTCTGTTTTCAGTGCCTTATAGCATCCTGTATTAATCAAGACTACTTTGGTCGTGATAGAAACCCAGCTTGAAGTAGTTTTAGAGAAATTTAATGACTCACCCAAACAAAATTGGAAGTATTAGATGTAGGGTTTGCACTGGGATAGCTGGATCCAGAAGATTCCTTCTGCATCTTGTATCTTTCTTGGTACCATCTGCATTTCTCCCCAACACTAGCTTTCCTGGGCTGTGGATATACTGCCCCTCCTACCAGAAGCTCCAAGTTCTTACAGAAAGAAGGCAAGCTCTACCTTCTCAGCTCCAGCTTGAAAAACATTTTAGGAAGAATTGGACTAGCCTGGGGGAAGTGCACAACCATGGGCTGCTCCCCTGTTCACCATCGCCAGGGGATGGAGTTCCATATTTGGCACCACACAGGCAGGGGCAGATGCTGTTGTGATCGGTGCCTCCACACACAACCTCCCTGTCAGAATGAGGAAAGGAGAGCTTCCAAAATAAGAGAGTCAGTGGGCTTGGCAATTGTCATTCTCCCCTCTGACTTTTGCATGGTTGTCTTTGTGTGACGTTAGTCAACTGAGACACTCAGAGGAGTCTCTACCAGCCCACACAGAGGCAAGGTCATCATTTTTCTCTTTGTCCTGTGTTTCCTCCTACTTCACCCACTGCTGAGAAGGGCTGGAATATCTTTTGGACTTTGTTCCCAGGGAAAAAAGGAGAAAGAGGTCCTGATGGGCTCCCAGGATTTCCAGGACAACAGGGACAACATGGTCGGGATGGACTTCCTGGAAAAAAGGGGGATCCAGGCCTCCCGGTATGTATAATTCTTCTTTGACTACAGAATTTCATTTTCTTATATGGTTATAAAGCCTCTGTTTTTCCTTTCTCATTTAAAACTACAATGCAGTGAACTGCCAATGTGCTGTAATCAGAGCCATCTTTGGTTGATTGCCACAAAAAGATGGTTATTATAAATGCTGTAGGGGGATCCCTGGGTGGCTCAGTGGTTTAGCCCCTGCCTTCAGCCCAGGGCATGATCCTGGAGGCCTGGGATCGAGTCCCACATCGGGCTCCCTGCATGGAGTCTGCTTCTTCCTCTGCCTCTGTCTCTGTCTCTCTCTCTCTCTGTCTCTCATGAATAAATAAATAAAATCTTTTAAAAAAATGGTGTAGAATAATTGCAGTTGGAAGTTTAGTCATGCCAAGACTTCCTGTCCTGTTTTTGGCCTTTGTATCATTCTCATGGTATTTATCTGTTTCTGGGGCCCTCGTATCTACAAAGCCCCCAATGACCTCAGGCCTGTTCAGTTAACTCTGTAGGGCGGAGGATAGAACACGGGTCCTGATAATGACTGTTGGTCTGTTCCTCGGGTGAAGAGGTACATAGGGGAAGTGGCAAGCAAGAAAGGGTCGACCACCACTCGAGAGACGCCCCCCAACAAGGGCTCCGTAAAGATCTTCCTAGCTTTCCGGACCAGATGCATGGTTTGCAGCCAGGGATTGGTTTTACCATAAACAATGTTGCCTTGTTATGTACTCGACATCCAGTTTGTATGAAGTTGCCAGACGAACCAAACTAGACAGTTAACCAAAGGTCAAAATCTTAAGCAGGAGAAGATGTGGAGGGGATTGAGTCTATCCCTGTATCTTCTCATAAGAATAACAACAAGAAGGGCAACAATATCAAATACATCCGAGCCTATTTGTTTAATTTGTAAGCCTCCTACCTCTCTCAATTTACATATTTCTGTATTTTATTATTTTGATATTAGAGAGCTGTTCTCATGTAAGATTTCTTAATTCCGTATTCAACACATAACACACACATGGCTTTCTCTATTTGAGGCCTAACCCCCCCCATAGCATATATATGTTTGTAAATATTTAGTTAGAATATGAACAAGAATCTGAATTAATCATTTAAAATTAGGTTTGCTATTGAGTAACTGTCTACTGGAATTATAAGGTTTTTCCATGTGTTTCTATAGCTTATGACAATGACTGCTTTGAACTCATGAACTTGTAATGATTGTAACTGACTCATGATGCACCCATTCCCAGGGGGGTCATGAGGATGCAGCCCCAGGTGCTAAAGGGTCTCCTGGACCACCGGGGCCCCCAGGCAGAACAGGACCCAGGGGACAACCAGGTCTGGGATTTCCTGGTCCACCAGGAGAGAGAGGACAACCAGGAGCTCCAGGCCGCCCTGGCGAGAGGGGCTTCGGGGGCTTGAAGGGCCAGAAAGGTAATTTTGAATGTTTTGTGTTACAGAATGACAAGGGAAAGCATGGAAGCTAAAGTGATCCTCTCTTCTAGGCAAAGCTATCATAGCTACAGCAGAACCGTTCAATAAAATTCCTTCTAGCTGCTCTTCAGACCTTGAATGTTGTCAAACAAATAAAAGCATTACAGCACAATCAATATTTAAAACAAATTCTTAAAATACTAAAATGTCTTTGTTGCTGTTTATTTGTCTGGCATACCAAAATTGCCTTCCATTCATTTCTCAGTACCAACTCCTGCAGTCCGTATTAAATTTACATACATATTCAAAATATCTATTTGTTTACAGTCTTTTGAGACAGTGTGGTGTATCTTAATAAAAACGCTAGTATTTCATTTGAAAAACACATGATTGTCCTTGAAAATCCATTTGTAAGCATTCTAGAAGAAAAAAAAGAGAAGGGATTTCAAATATATTTGACAGTTATCTGAATTTAAACAAATAAAGTGACTTGCTTTGAGTTTGAGCTGAAAACTTTGAAAGGGCTGGAGAAAGATTTATTCAAGATTTTTTTTTTCCTTTTATAATATGTGCCTACGCCTCGGGCTACATTATGAATTGTGAGGTGTTAAAATGAGATAGTATCTTTGGTTCCTGCTTTGACCACATAGCAATAATCAATAATCTGGTCCTCACTAAGGTTTAAGATTATGGTTCTGGACCCATCAAAATCTAACATTATTTTTTATTCAGTTGATATGTTTTTGATGACATTGTAATCCATTAGTTCTGTTATAAAAGAGAAACATTCCCTTTTAAAGGGGGAGGAGGGAACTGAGAGGCACAGGTTTTTGGAGTCTTCCTGTCTTCACCAGTGAAAATGGGGGATGACATTGACCACACTGCAGAGTCATTAGAAAAACCAAGCGACAATACACGTGAAGCCCCAGACCCATGGCAGGCCCTCAGGAAGTGGCATCTGGCATTAACAGATCATCGAGTGTCCTCATCCCTGCAGCCTCCCACACTGGACTGAACAGTTGGACACTCCAGGTGTCCAGTCCTCTGAGCTAACTGTTCAATATCGCTCCTCCTTCATGACTTAACCAGGTCTTCTGACTCCATTGTATTGAATATCATTGGGCCTGTCAATACGTTATTTTTTTTAGGTTATTAAAACTAATACTTCTTGGAATTCTTCTTATTCCCCTTGTGTCTATAGCAGTCTGACAGTTGAAGCTCAGCTTTCAGGACATATTTTTTTTAGAAAATCATAATAAAGGCAGTTCAAATCGTCTCACAGTACTTGGGATTCTTCTTTTCCCCTAAAATTCCACATATACTCTATGAAGAAAACATCTTTATTGAGTTTTCATTGAAATTCATATTATGTGAGGCTACTGGTTGAATGAATGCCAGTTTTGTTGTTTTTTCATTCCAGGTGATACAATTTCTTGTAACGTCACCTACCCTGGGAGGCCGGGGCCCCCAGGTTTTGATGGACCTCCAGGTAGGATCAATGGGAAATTGCTGTTTTATATATTCCCCAGAGTAAATAAAACTGGTAAGATGATGAACCAATAGTTAATCTGGCAGCTAGTGAGGATACTTCTAAAATTATCATCAGGTTTTGAGGGACTGTGGGAAAACAACATTTGTGGTAAGTCACATTGGGGCTCAAGTTTACTGGTTTGGGCATACCCTAGGTGGAGAAGTTTTTTGGGTTTTTGTTTCTATATATCTCTGTGCAACAAAATTTGCCTTGATTTGATTACACATCAGTAGGAATATCTACCTTTTGAGAATTTTAAAACTGTACCTTCTTTCTTTTCCCATGTCCCAAGAGTGAAAAATGATAATTTGCTGTACTGATTGTAAGTTTTACTCTATTCTGCTTTCTGAGCCTCAAGGGACATGAACACTCAGACTTTACGTTGGCAGTTGTACCTCCTTTAAAGCTATTTTAACTCAGAGAACTTCCAGTAGAAAATCACAGAAAGTTAAAAAAAAAAAAAAAAGAAAGAAAGAAAGAAAGAAATCTTGATTCCTTTTGCAGGTGCTTCTTGCCTATACTTCATTTGAGGGCAAATACAGTAAGGTGTAGGGAAATAGATTTTGGTCTTTAACCCGGGGCTTTCTCAGCAGGCCACAAGCTGCATGCCTTCCCCCCCTTCTACAAGGAGGGGCTGTGTTCAAATATTTGTGTTGAGACAGAGCATGGGAAGGCACCAAAAGATTCATCCGAGTGGTGGTACACGTCTCAAAGGCTTTTAGGGAGAATCCTTTACAGAATGGCTTCTGAGAAAGTACATTAACACAATTGCTGTCTTTGAAACACATGATTGTGTGGAGCACATGATTCACAGATTGATTATGTAAACCAGGCGAGGCAACAGTTACATAAAGTAGAAATACTCTGAAAAAGACAGCACAGATTCTTTTTGATCCACCTTATTTTGTTCTCATTTGATTTGTGTTTTATGGAGTCTGTGTTTTGTTGTCATTGTTTAGGACCAAAGGGATTTCCAGGTCCTCAAGGCGCTCCAGGGTTGAGGTGCTTGGATGGGCCAAAAGGTCAGCGTGGCAAACCAGGAATGTCAGAGATACCCGGTCCACCCGGTAAATCAGTGTTCTTCATTTGAGAATGTGTATATAACTCCAAAACTCGATGACCTTAGTAAGCAGGTGGTCCAGGGATCCCTATGTAATGGAGTGAGGTGTCTTTTCCTGAAACATTAAGCTCTTACCTATGTTTTGATAACTTTTAGGTTCTGATAATTTTGTAAGTTCTCGGGGCTCCTTCCACCTGAAGCATGAGTTACAGGCTATTATTGGCCTATTGTTTGGTAGAAACTGTTCAGTCCAGACAGACTACCAGTGGATGAAAGCAATTAGGGAAACACTGGCTTCTAGGAAATACAAAATCACAATGTATTTTCCTACACAAGGTGGCAAAGCAACGTTGCCTATTAGGTTATTCTTAATTTTAGTTAATACCCCTGTATTTTTAAAAAAGGTGCTTTTATCAAAGTAGTAGTCTTACATTTGTATTGGTTCTCTATGTGTACATTTAACAGTTTAATCAATTTGTTTCAACAGGTTTTCGTGGTGACATGGGAGATCCGGGTTTTGAAGGTGAAAAGGGGTCCTCCCTTCTTGGGCCGCCAGGCTTTCCTGGTTCTCGTGGAGCAAATGGTCAGAAAGGAATGATGGGAGACATTGCCTATGGCCTCCCAGGCCCCCCAGGAAAGAGAGGTCCTTCCGGAGTGCCAGGGTCCAAAGGACACAGAGGTGATTCAGGACGTCCAGGGTTTGCAGGTATGAGGGGCTGCGCTGTCCCTGTGGTCCCCAAAGCTGGCTCAGCCCTGGAACACAGCTAAATATTGAAGAGTATTTAGACTATCTAGCCTTAGAAATGTAGAATGCAGAATCTGCCCTCTAAACATCTTCTTCCCTCATAAGTGAGCACTGGTCACATTTCAAGTAACCTGCATCCTCAGCGTTGCCTTTGCATTTTACCGATTGCTTTCAAATCCATGGCTCAGTCAATTCAGTTTGGTTCAGCAGCTACTGGGTATCCGCCTGCTTTAGACTCAGGATGGCATGTTTGTGCTCTAAATGCCCCAGGACCCGGGACCGGGGTCACCTGCCCACTGGCAATGCCACATTGAGGGAGGACAGTCTGTAAGAGCAGGGCAGTTCTGGGATGGGGTGGGGGGCGTAGAGCAGTGTGCGATGATGTGAACATCATCAGGGCTGGGCCCTAGCACACAAGCTGTGTTACTTGGACAGGTGATAGGATGGAGGGATTTTCATTCCAGCAGGGGTAGCGGGCGAGAAAGATGGGGAGATCATCCTGGCCCAGGCTTCCATTTGTTTCCAGAATCACTAGGATTCTTCAGGATCTGCAGCAGAAGTCTTTCATGTACTTAAAAATAATCTTGGGTCAGGGTCCTTAAAATCATCATCCTCGGTGCACCTGGGTGGCTCGCCTGCCTCCAGCTCAGGTCATGATCCTGGGGTCCTGGAATCGGGTTCTGCATTGGGCTCCCTGGGAGGAGCCTGCTTCTCTCTCTCTGCCTATGTCTCTGCCTCTCTCTCTCTCTCTCTCTCTCTCTCTCTGTGTGTGTATGTGTGTATGTGTGTGTGTGTGTGTGTGTGTGTGTGTGTCGTGAATAAATAAAATCTCTAAAAAAAAAAAATCATCATCATCCTCTGGGCCTTGGTCTTAGGAATTTTGATTCATTACATCAGAACTGGGTGGCTCCTAGCAGTCCAGTCTGAACGTCAGCCCCTCGGGTGATGGTGACCAAGAGTGGATCCCAGACCAGACTTTTACAAACACTGTTCTGGTTCTTTTCTAACAGGGGATGAGCCAGTATGTATTAGGTAGCCACAATAGTATCATACTACAGGGCAAACGGAGGGCAGGGGGCTAAGCCACTGTTCTGTGTCACAGGGAGTGAGCTTACTCTGTACAAAATCCCAGTTGGTTGGAAAGAAGCGAGATAATACATTATGTGAGTCAATGAAAATAATTTTGATTTAGGAATCCTACTGTCTCCCTTGTGACAATGTATGTAAGGGAAGTGTTCAGTAGAACAGGAGGATTAATATGAAATAATCCTGTATCATCCATAAGAGAGGAACAAAATGGAATAAAGTCACACACACACACACACACACACACACACACACACTCCAAGGAGTGCCATTCAGCGATTAGCAACTAAAATCACCTTTATAAAGATTACAACAAAATTGAAAACCTTTGCAGATTAACGTGCAATGTGAAATAATCCAACGATGGTGTGCTGTGGTTACTACTTTAAAAATGTAAACGTATGAGCAGAAGTACAATGAAAACGTGGAACAGTAAAATAGATTTTTAGTTTAGGGTATGGGGAGGTGGGGGATTGATTTTTTCTTTTCCTGAAAATTATGACACTGCTTTTCCAATAAATAGAAATTTAAGAGTTCAAGTGATGAAGCAGCTTACCAAAAGCACATCCATTCAGTGCAAACTGGATGTGTAAGCATTGTGGAGATTTGGTGTAAAGCCCATCTACCACGATGTCAGAGGTTAATTAAAATCAAGAAGAACTGCCTGGTTTTTACATTTGCCTAAGCAACTTCTTTATTGTCTGTGTAACTTTATCAAATAACTCTATTACTAATGCATGGTTTTCCCATTCATTTGGAGCTTACTGCCATCTGGATTAAGAAAATCCTTTGAGAGGGGCTCTTGGATCGCTCAGTCAGTTAAGTGGCTGCCTTTGGCTCAGGTCATGAACCCAGGGTCCTGGGATCGAGCCCCCACATTGGGCTTCCTGCTCAGCTGGGATCCTGCTTCTCCCTCTTCCTCTGCCCCTTCCCCTGCCTATGCTCAATCTCTCTCTCTCTCTCTCTCTCTCTCTCTCAAATAAATAAATAAATAAATAAAAATCTTTAAAGAAAAAAGGAAGACTTTACTCATTTGAGCCCTGAGCCAGGATCAAACGTCGGTTGCTGGTACTGATAATGCATACACTCTTTGTGGCAGGCTGACTCTAGTGTTTCAGGCCCTGGGAGTCACAGGTGCATTGTGTCATTTCAGGGCCAGCCGGCAAGCCTGGATCCCCAGGTCTCAAAGGTCCCAGAGGCAGAGAGGGAAGTGCTGGGTTTCAAGGTATCCCAGGGTCCACCTGGCCATTCCTGCAAAAGAGGCGCTCCAGGGATACCAGGGCAACCGGGGCTCCCTGGGGCCCCGGGGAGTCCAGGTAAGTGCCAGCACACATCAAGCCCTGGGAAGAGTCTGGGACCTGACCCCACTTAGGAAGGAGCAGGCTCGCCTGCTGCTCTTACCCACCAGCAGGACTGAGACTCCTGGGGCAGAGACACAGGACTTTACTCCACAGAATGACAAGTAGCATGAGCTTCCTGGTGCTTTGTGTCATTTCCCCTTGTCCCCCTCACCTCATGGGGCACAGACATGGGCTCGATGGATGTTGCATTCCACGCAGTGGGGAGCAGTATCTGAGAGGGGCACCCAGCCTGGGGAACTGCTGCTTTAGAGCCACCTGCAGGACAGCTCGCTCTTTATGCTTTATGCTGGGGGAGGAGCTGTATCAGCTGCCAAGGTTGTGACCTTGAGAAGTCAGGTACAGAGTGGCCAGGACACTTGTATTTTTGGCACACGCAGCAAGACACGAGACACACAGAGGCTCGAGAGACCCAGGAAGAGGTACATCTCCACACAGGGTGCCAGAGGGCTATTGCCGTAGGATCTCCATGTCACCATTTGGTTTGTCACCTGTTATTTAAATCCTATTGCATTTATCCAAATGGCAGGAAAGTGCCCTCTGAATGGATCATAATGAGACTGGGGCAGACCCTGCCACTACAGCTTTATTTCTAGCACCAATAAAAACTAGATGATGTGGCTGTGATTTCTGCAGTTCTCTCCGGTGAACAACCTGACCAAGTTCGCTTGGCCAGAACTTCAGGAAACACCTGGAAAGCTTTCTTCTACTAGTTTCAAGAGTGAATACAAAATGATGTTTTTGCCCCTCACCCTTCTCCATTTTCCATTTTTTAAATGCTCTTTATAGCACTCGTGTATCTCTCCATCGGGAAATATTCACTCAAGTAATCTCCCTTTCCATTTATAGCAGCCAGAAAAATAGGTTCTGAGCCTGAGGGAGAGTTGCCACTATGGTTTTAGCTGATGGATGTTGCTTCGTGGGCACAGATACACAATTTAAGCGATCGTGAACTTTTTCTACCTGTCCGCGCGTGTGAGGCCATTTATCGTATGTTGTCACTGTGGTTTGTCGCAGGTGCCCCAGGTTGGAAAGGACAGCGAGGGGATGTGGGGCCTCCGGGTCCAGCTGGAATGAAAGGCCTCCCTGGAGTCCCTGGACGGCCAGGGGCAGAGGGACCCCTAGGATTCCCAGGAGTCCCAGGCCCCTTAGGGGATGATGGGCTGCCTGGTCTTCCAGGCCCGAAGGGTGGGTAGTGCTTTTCTATTATTTCACCCCTATTTGGTAAGCTTGAAATCCACTGCCAAGTGAAGGCTATTGCATATGCTCCTACTATTGAATTTACTGTTATATCAGCCTGATACTGTCCATCCCTTAGTGACCTCTCCTTTCTTCTTATCCTCTATATTGTCATTTCCAGGGCAGAATGTTTTTGGTGTAGGTAAATGGGAAAAGGTGGTGGGGTGTTGAGTCCACAGAACCCATGAACACTTCTGCTCAACACACTGGGTAGAGCCGGTGAAGTCTTGGGTCAGGGCTAGTGTACTTCCACTTTGGATGAGCCCCACGTCCCTGGCTTCTGATCTCTTGAAGCATTAGGAGATCAGGACTCAGAAACATAAAGGCTTCCACGTCAGCCCTAGGGGGTGGAAACCTGAGTAGGCGAGTACAGCCATTGCATGCAGCGGGGCTGACAGCGGTTGTCCACCTTCAGTGCAGAAGCTGAGGTCCATGGGAGGGTACAGCCCCAGCCGATGACAAGGAACCCAGAGTTAGGAAGTATGCTGGCTTTTAAAATGTCTTTCTAGGGACACCTGGGTGGCTCAGTGGTTGAGCACCTGCCTTTAGCTCAGGGTGTGATCTTGGGGTCCTGGGATTGAGTCCCACATCAGACTTCCTGCAGGGAATCTGTTTCTTCTCCCTCTGCCTGTGTCTCCGCCTCTCTCTCTCTCTCTCTCTCTCTCTCTGTCATAAATAAATAAATAAAATCTTCAAAAAATAAAATGAAATGTTTTTCTAAAAGTTCATGTTCTCATTTCATCAGGACCCCAGGGGCTGCCTGGCTTCCCCGGTTTTCCAGGGGAGAGAGGAAAGCCTGGCCCAGAGGGACGCCCTGGCAGCAAGGGGGAACCAGGAGAGGATGGTCGGCCTGGCTTCTTCGGAGACCAAGGGGTGAAAGGTGCCAAAGGTAAATGCAGCTGATGGTGCGATGAGGCCATATAGGTGGTTGTGCTATTTGATCAGAACGTATAAACGTGGTCTTTGAAAAATAAATGGGACTGTCCTACAGTTTGGATTCCTCTTCCTTTTGGATTGCTGGTGTCTGCTTTAGAATTTTAAACCAAATTCATTTTCCTTACCTCTCAATCTGATTGCATATAACTGATAAATGAATTGCTCTATTAATAGAAAAAAATAAGCTATTGGGTTTGAAAGAACTTTCTCACTGGTTGGGAAGGGGGTGAAGGCAGGGCTCTGAGCACCTAAACCCTGGTTCAATTTCTTTTCTTTTCTCTAATCTCTTCTTTTTTCTTTTCCTTCTCTTTTTCTTTCTTCCTTCCTTCCTTCCTTCCTTCCTTCCTTCCTTCCTTCCTTCCTTCCTTCCTTCCTTCCTTCCTTCCTTCCTTTCTTTTTTTCTTTCTTTCTTTCTTTCTTTCTTTCTTTCTTTCTTTCTTTCTTTCTTTCTTTCTTTCTTTCTTTCTTTCTTTCTTTCTTTCTTTCTTCCTCTCTCTCCCTTCTTTTCTTCCTTTTTAAAAAAATTTTTTTTTTTTTTTTGGAAAGTGCCAGATAGTACATATTGCAAGCCCTGTGGTCCCTGTTGAAGCCACTCAGCTCAGCATTTGGAGTGTGGAAGGAGCCAGAGACAACATGGAAACACACTAATGTGATTTACATTCCAATCAGATTTTCTTTACAGACACTAAAATTTGAACTTCATTTAATTTTCACACGTCACAAAATATTTTGCTTGTTTTGAGCTTTCCCCCTAACAACGGAAATGTGTAAAAAGCGTAGCTTACAGGTTATACATAAACCGGCCACAGGTGGGATTTGACTCTCAGGCTTTAATTTGCCGACACCTGAACTAGAATAAGCTCATTATCATCTGAGCCATGAGTTATGTGTCTCCTAAGCGTCATGTAAGGAAGGAGTTTTCAGGGCACCTGGGTGGCTCAGTCGGTTAAGCGTGATTTGGGCTCAGGTCATGATCTCAAGGTCGTGACATAGAGCCTCATGTTCAGCTCTATGCGCAGCTGGTGGTGGGATGGAGAGGGTCTGCCTGAGGTTCTCTCTCCTTCTCTCTCTACCCTCTCCTGTTCTCTCACTTCTTTCTAAAGTAAATAATAAAGCTTTTAAAGAAAGAGTTTTCATTACTATTAAAAAATCAAAATTTCAGGACCACTGGTTTAAATGTTCTATGCTCATCCCTGTTATGTATTTACTTTTACCCCTTGGCCAGGAGGCTGCAGAGAATGAAGGTAACATCTCATTTCCAGTGTGAGGAATGAATGCTTGACAGTTTGAGAAACAAGTGTTTTTGTCCTTAAAGCCCTTTGGGTAAATAGCCTGCAATATAATTTAAATTACTTTTATTTCTTGATTGATTCTACTGTGATTTTTTTTTTTGTTTTACTAGCCTATCAATTTTTTTATGTATAATCAAGGAATCAGTGTCTAAACTCTTAGCTAGCTTAGATTAAGTGACGTATGCTATGCTATTATGATTTCCAAAAATAAAACAGATTTAAGAAACTGATACCATGCTGTATTGTTTACTAACCAGAATTTATATAAAAACTTCTTTTTTGGGGATCCCTGGGTGCCTCGGCCATTTAGCGCCTACCTTTGGCCCAGGGCCTGATCCTGGAGACCCGGGATCGAGTCCCACATCGGGCTCCCTGCCTGGAGCCTGCTTCTCCCTCTGCCTGTGTCTCAGCCTCTTCTCTCTCTCTCTCTCTCTCTCTCTGTGTGTGTGTGTCTCTCATGAATAAATAAATAAACTCTTTAAAAAAAAAAACTTCTTTTTTAAAAATATGCCCTGATTGGTGTTTGCTCCGCTGGTGTAAATACTCCCACCATGGCTGATTTAAAGCTGCCAGCCCTTTAACAACTGGCTTACGAAATTCTTGGGTTGTTAATAATTGGCTCTCACCACACTGGTATGAGCCCACTGGAGCACACTTCTACGTCGGGACAGTTTATGAAGATCAGATGGAAATATCGTCTAGTCTTCCTACCTTCCAGAATTCTCGATGTGGAGATGCAAGTTGAAATAGGTGTTCTTGTAACAGAAGGAAAATAATAGAAGGTAGCTAGGAAGGGAAAGACAGGGAACTGGGACATGTGAGACGGGCAGTTTACATCTTACTGGATGAAGAGCCATGATTTTAGATCTGGAACTTTTCAAGCCTACCTTTTTTCACCCAAGACCCTGAGACCCACTTGGCTGAATTTAGCAAGCATTCACCAGTCACTCCCTGTACCCCAGACCCTTTTGCTGGACATGTTGGGAAGGGAACATAAAAAAGGCTCAGCCCTTCCTTTAGGAAATCCATTGATACTGTGCTGATACTGTGCTGATACTGTGCAAGCTGTAAACATAAATAAGGCTTAGTGAGCAAAATGAGGATTTGGAAACTGGACATGAAGTGTGGTCACAGAAGAATCACGTGTATGGTGCTTCTGTTTGTCCTTCTCTTGCATAATTCATATCTGAAGGAGCGAGAGGACCCCCAGGAGATGAAGGAGAGATGGCGGTCTTTTCCCAAAAAGGGAAAACCGGGGAACCTGGACCTCCAGGAGATGATGGATTCCCAGGAGAAGAAGGTAAATGCTCACTTTTTTTTAACCATATCAAATGAGTTGACCTTTATAGATGATCCAAACAAGCATGCATGAGGCAGCTTTCCTAATAATGCTAAGATTAGGGAAGGCCACTTTTTTTTTTTTTTTTAAGACACAAATATACACAGATTAACCTCATGCTGCATTTTTCTTTTGCTTTTCCATGTCAGAATTTAAAGTTCATACGCATGTATAGATTTGGATCTTCCAAACCTGGATCAATCCTAAGATTAGATATCTAATACCAGTTCCAGCTTTAAAGTACCCCCATTTGTGGTGACTGGTATTAAAACGAGTAACACAGTGACGATTGTCCAGGTCATTTTGAGCAGTGCTTCTCAATCTTTGATGTGCACATGAATCCCTAGGGCTCTTGTAAAAATGCAGATTCTGGATCGACTGGTCTGGGGTAGGCCCAACTCTGCCTTTGTAACAAGCACCCCGATGCCTGGGCTCCTGCTCCCCAGAAATGGTGTGTGGCGAGGATTTTGATCACCACATATGTATTCTCTATCCCCCGAAGTTCAGTTTTAGTGTGTGTGAGGCCAGGGCTCTTATCTTGGCTCTCTCTTTCATTAGTGTTTAGGGGAGCGAATGTTTTTTAACTGCCCTGGGTAAGTTCTTCATTTGTAAAATGAGTGTGTAACAAAGCAAACAACCCCACATGCTCATCTATCATAGAGTCTCTTCATGCCTTCCTGAGTCTCATCCTGGATGCTTCTTTCCCACTGAGGCCCCAAACCATCACAATATGGCTTAGGGCAGGAACTAGGATTCCTCAAACCTTCGGCTTCATCTCCTAAATATAGGACCCAAACCCTCAGCCTCGCTACTGCCCAGCCCAGGATTTCCTTGGAGAGGTTTGTAACACTTCCAACCCCATTAGGTGATAAAGGCAATCCAGGGATGCCGGGGAGGAGAGGAGAGCCTGGAAGATTCGGAGCACCTGGATTTCACAGAGGGGAGCCCGGGAGAACCGGGCAGCCAGGGCTTCCTGGCCCCCCAGGCCCCCCAGGCTCACCTGGGCTGAGAGGGATTATTGGTTTTCCGGGATTTCCAGGTGACCAGGTAAGTGGCTGCCAGTTGGGGAGGGAAAAAATGATAAAACCTTTTTGCTTTCAGATGCCCATAAGTAGTTATAATCTATCTGTAAACATCATTGCCCTTTTACTGGGTTTTAGAAGGGAAGGGAAGAATGGAGCCTTCTGGAAAGCCATGATGTAACTATAATTTCTGGCAAGTGGTCATGCCTGTTTCCACTGGTGGTTGGGAGAGTCACTCACTTCACGTACCACCTGCCCCTCCCAGCCTAGATTAGACAGCTCCACAGAAACTTCCCTCATGACTGCTGGTTTATCAGAGTGAAGAGTCATCTGAAAAATAACCCAAATTCTGGTTTCTTTTTTTTTTTTTTTAAGATTTTATTTATTTATTTATTCATGAAAGACACACAGAGAGAGGCAGAGACATAGGCAGGTTCCTCGCAGGGAGCCCAATGTGGGATTCGATCCAGGACCCCGGGGATCACACCCTGAGCCAAAGGCAGATGCTCAACCACTGAGCCACCAAGGTGTCCCCAAATTCTGGTTTCTAAGCCTTCCTGTATGATTGCAGATATCACAGATTTTGCTGTAAATACCTTTGGTTTTCATAACTATGAGTAAAATACCTCCTTGAGAAGCCAAGAGGTACAATATGTGTCTTAAGCCTACATCACAACTTCTAAAAGATGTATATAATTTGCTACCCATCTTTTGGAACCAAATAGATTTTTCAAATTTTTGGTAAAAAAAAAAAAGTCTTCTAACAATATTTTATTTGGTATTAATTTGCTCATCTGAAACTTAAAACTCAAATTATGGGATACAATTACTGTTTTGTAATCAAGAATAGAGAATTGGATGGAACCTTTTGGCACCTCTAATACTGGAGTTGTAGCAGCTTTTAAAAGCTAGACACATGGAGTAGTATGTCTGCAATGCACTTCTAATTTTCTTTACCACTGCAAATGTATGGAAATTGGTTATGGGAAGTTATAACTGGGTCATGTTATGCATATGTCATTTGTATTTGAAACCAAACTAAAGTCTTTTGTTTTGTTAAACTGTCAGGGTGAGCCAGGTTCTCCAGGGTCTCCTGGACTTTCAGGAATTGATGGAATGAGAGGACCTAAAGGTATGCTTTGGAAACACAGCAGCCATCCACCAAGTTCACAGTCCTGAGTGTTTGGAACATTGTGAGCACGCACATTTAGCATGAAAAGTAAAATACATCAAACAAACTGTACATCCAAGGGGTTCTTTTTATCTTTATTTTTTAAGTTTTTAAAAAAGTTTTTATTTAAATTCCAGTTAGTTAGGATACAGTGTAATATTAGCTTCGAGTGTACGATATAGGGACTCCACTTCCACACATCACCCGGTGCTCACTCATCACAAGTGTGCTCCTTAATCCTATCA
Organism: Canis lupus dingo; assembly: GCF_003254725.2. NCBI lineage: Eukaryota > Metazoa > Chordata > Mammalia > Carnivora > Canidae > Canis > Canis lupus. The sequence goes on along the minus strand of NC_064267.1, from coordinate 40,000,409 downwards.
CCTCCATCCTCCCCCCCACCCCCACCTCTCTGGTAACCATCAGTTTATTCTCTATAGTTAAGAGTCTGTTTCTTGGTTTGCCTCTCTCTCTCCCTTTTTCCTCTTTGCTCATTTGTTTTGTTTCTTAGATCCCACATATGAGTGAAATCATGTGGTATTTGTCTTTCTCTAATTTATTTCACTGAGCAATACCCTCTAACTCCATTCATATTGATGCAAATGGCAAGATCTCATTCCTTTTTATGGCTAATAATATTCTAGTGTGTGTGTGTGTGTGTGTACACCCACATCTTCTTTATCAATTCATTAAATGATGGATGCTTGGACTGTTTCCATAATTTGTTTATTGTAGGTAATGCTGCTATAAACATTGGAGTGCATGTATCCCTTTGAATTAGTATTGTATTTTGGGGGGAAATGAAATACACTAGATGGTAGGGTAGCTCTATCTTTAATTTCTTGAGGAACCTCCATACTGTTTTCCACAGTGGCTGCACCAGTTTGCATTCCCACCAGCAGTGCAAGAGAGCTCCCCTTTCTCCACATCCTTGCTGATACCTGTTGTTTCTTGTGTTGTTGATTTTAGCCATTCTGACAGGTATGAGATGGTATCTCATGATGGTTTTGATTTGCATTTCCCTGATGATGAGTGATGTTGAGCCTCCTTTCATGTATCTGTTGGCCATCTGGATGTCTTCCTTGGAAAAATGTCTGTGTCTTTGCCCATTTTTAATTGGATTATTCATTTTGGGGGATATGAGTTTCATAAGTTCTTTATATATTTTGGATACTAACCAAGGGGTTCTCTTTAGACTCTGCTAGATTGCTTGATAGTCAAACACTCAAGACCCAAATTATCCATATTTGGCATTCAGATCCAAGGGTACCAGATAGAGAATAGTATGCTTGTTGTACACAAGGTCTCAGTGGGGGTCTCTCAGCAATCTTTGTAGTGACTGCCTCTCCATAAGTGACAGCTCGGGTACAAGGAGACCAGATCCACACTGGTGGGCAGTGTCTACCTTGGTCTGGAAGCCTTCTGCACCATGGAAGCTAATATCTCTTCTAAGGACTCCATAGATACAGCTTTTAGGGTCCCAGTGACAAGAGTCATAGGACATAGAGAAGACCGGAGCCATGATTTCCCACCAGGTGTTAATATTTCACTTAAGAATGTCTGGGCCACATATAATTTACAGTTGAGTTATTTTTACCATAAGCCACGGGTCAGCAAGTGTGTTTTTTTGAGGGGCCAGATCACAGGTATTTTCAGCTCTGTGGTCTCTGTTGAAACTACTCAACTGTGCATGAAAGCAGCCAGACAAAATGCGAACCAGGGGTGTGGCTGTGTTTCATTAAAAATTTATGTACAAAAAGCTACAGGTTAGATTTGGCTTCATAGATCTTGGTTTACCTTGTGCCAAAAACAATGTTGCCTCATAACACAACTGGCATTCTACCTTAATCAGATTTCCAGGGAAATAGAAACACAGTTACCTGTGGGTAAAAATATTCTTAGAGAAAGAGAGGTTTCATTAACCCTTAATTCAAACAAGCAAACAAAAATCAGGATATTTTAAATTATGATGTTTACATAAAACCTTTAACATTATTACTGTCCTTATATACAATTGGGTTAATAGCTTTCTTTAAACCTACTAAAATATGATTCACCTTTTTAACCTTAGTTTTAACTTCACTATCTGTGAATTCACAGATTTGATGAACAGTGATATTTTACTTTAATATAAATGCAATGAATAACTTTAAAATATAAAGGAGTAGGGCCACCCGACTGGCTCAGTCAGGAGAGCATGTCACTCGATCTCAGGGTTGTAAGTTTAAGCCTCATGTTGGGTGTAGAGATTACTTAAAAATAAAATCTTTTTAAAAAGTGAAACAAAATATAAAAGTAATTAATGAATGACTAAAAATCTCCTCCCTCACCACCAATGAAACATGGTTTGCATTTTGAGAGACATTCCATAAATAATACAACATTTGCCATAAGAAAAATGACCTGTGTACATTTACTCCTTCAGAAAGAATAATCTAGATGTCTTCTTCAGAAGTTACAAGTGGGGAAGCTCTCATTTTTGAGTTGACACTGAGAGGATACCGGGTTGAGCTCCCTTGCAGAGAGCTTGAAATGTGCTTACTGCAGCTAAAACAGGGGAAATTTCTGTTTTTTGTTTCTAAAACACTAAGAATATAGATGTTCAGTGCCAAGTAATTGCCTAAATAGATGCCTAAATTTAAAGCTATTTTAGGAAATTTAAAAATTCAAACAAAAAAAAAAATTCAAACCGATTAAGATATAGTTGATGATTGTTACGAACTAAAAAAAAAAAAAAAAAAAAAAAATGGTGTGTGTGTGTGTGTGTGTGTGTGTGTGTATTTAAATCACATCTTCTATGTTTTCATTTGTTCTTATGTAGGGAAAAAAAACCCTGTTTTTCCAAAAATTCTTCTGGAATATTTGAAGATAAACTATAAAGACAAATATGACTGTTATTAAGTCACTTCTAAGAAATAAAATTAAGTTATCTTAAATAATATATTATGCATTTTATCACTTACAGGAAGCAAAGGTGACCCTGCAAGTCAGTTCGGCCCACCTGGTCCAAAGGGTGAACCAGGTAGCCCTGGATGTCCAGGTATAGCTGAATGTTTTTCTTATTAAAACAATAAAGGATAGGGGCACCTGGGGGGCTCAGTCAGTTGAGCGTCTGACTCTTGGTCTCAGCTCAGGTCTTGATCTCAGGATCATGAGTTCAGGCCTTGTGTTGGGCTCCACACTGGCATATGGAGCCTATTTAACAAATAAACAAACAAAACAAAACAGAACAAAATGGGACGCCTGGGTGGTTCAGTGGTTGAGCATCTGCCTTCAGCTCAGGCCGTGATCCCGGGGTCCTGGGATCGAGTCCCACATCAGTCTCCCTGAGAGGAGCCTGCTTCTCCCTCTGCCTGTGTCTCTGCCTTTCTCTCTCTCTCTCTGTCTCTCATGAATAAATAATTTAAAAAAATTAAAAACAGAACAAAAACAAAAAAGAATAAATTACTTTGAAAAATAGAACAATTACTTTCTACTCTTATCTGGCAATAATTATATCAATATTTTCTTCCCTGTTTACACACATCTCAGAAGGATTATTTATACATATCTCCACCGCATCCTTGGCCTAGAAGGACATCAGGATTTTGTACCAGGGATTCTCAGTCTATTTCCACCATGGCTCCCATGACCTCCGATGGTGACCTAACAATCCATTCCCCTTGGCATGCCCAGATTTTGACATGGTCAAACATGATTATTGCAAGCAATTAAAAGCTGGACTACTTCACAATCTCTAGAATTATGAATGGTACATTAGCAATAACCACTCACACTGACCACAGCTTCAACTCATCATTCCAACCCTTTTTTTCCCACTCAGAAAATCATATGTGAATGCCAGTGAGGAGTGCCATTGTTGAGGTATCATGGAATATCTCATTTACTGAATATGGAATTTACTAAAAACCAAACCAAAAAAAAAAAAAAAAAAAACCTCCATCACCAACAATGACTCTAAATTGTTCAAGCAATTATCCTCTGTTTATCAGTGACAAGTGACATGTGACATGTTATCCCTCAGAATGGGTTAGGATGTACTGTGCTCTTGCCTTCTGCTCGAGGCCCTGGCTGGCTACAGTACATGACCCACCATTGATGAAAGGTACATGCTTTTTAGCTTAGTAATTTTATTTTTAAGAATTTATATCACGCCAGTGATCAGACAAGTGAATAAAGATACCTGCACAGGAGTATTCATTGCCTGGAAAGAAACCAGTCACAAATGATGGCTTAGGGATGTATGCATGACCTCATTCAGCTGGTAGTGGATAGGTTAGACACAGGTTTGTCTTTAGATGGATCCCTTGTAAATAAAATATCTTGTTTTAATAGTTTTGTGCATTTTATTTATTTGAGAGAGAGGACAAGTAGGAGGAGGGGCAGAGGGAGAGGAGAGAATCTCAAGCAGAGTCCCGACTGGGCACAGAGCCTGACACAAAGCTTGATGTCATGACCCTAAGATCATGACCTGAGCTGAAATCAAGAGTCAGCCACCCAACTGACTGAGCCACCCAGGCACCCTTATTTTGTGCATTATCTTAAAATTCTCTTTGGCAATAGTCATGTTTCGTTACATACAGTGGGAAGAATATCTGAGCAGAAGTATGATCAGAAGTTTTTTTATTTTTGTCTTTTTGGTTTTTATACCATAAGTTTGCTAAAATGGAAGTCTAACAGAAAAACTAGCTATTACACTTGCAAGAACTTTCTCATTCTCTTTCATAATGGTCTTTTAGCTCTGACATGGTCAAATAGAACTAGGTAATGTAGTATTTTAACCAAAGTAGTATTTTAACCAAAATTTTCCCCTATTTGGAGGGGAAAATAGTTTTGAGGTTAACATTGTAGGGGTTCATAATAAGTACCAGAGTGAGAAAGAAGCCTTAAGAAGGAAAATCACTGGTTCAAAGTCTCACTGTCCGTGTGGTCTTGGGCAAGTTGCTTACCATCTTTGTTCTCAATTTCCTCACCTGTAAACTGGCCCCATGCATAATTATAGGATTGTTCTGAGGATCAAGTAAGATTCCTTGAAAGCAGTTTGTGAACTGAAAATTCCACCTTTACTGGTAGTTTTATGTAAATCATTAAGACACTAAGATTTTATAAGCTGCAACTAGTCCAAAATGGAGGCTTTTGAGATTACCTAATATTTTAAGTGAGAAATTATAAATCTAAGTCATTTTCCACTTAGGCTAACTTTTTCAAGAGAATTTGCCTTAGCGTGATTTCCCTGGTGTCCTGTGGTTATCACCATTTAAACTGTTCCCTTTCTCATGTGCCATAGCTTTAGCTTAAAACTTCTAAATTCCATCATATGTTATTCACCAGCACAGAGTTTACCTAAATACATGATTTCCATTGACTGGGAAAAGCTGCATTGATTGAATTTGAATGAGCCCAATGAGAAGGCATAAGACATAGAGCTGCTACCTGTCTCAGGGGATTTTAAATGATTATGCTGGGTTGCTACCCCCCCCCCCTCCAATTCAGCGAGAAAATACGGCACAGATGAACTCAGAAGTTCTCTTCTTAATTTGGATACGACTGGGGAGGCAAGCCTCAGTCTTTTCATTTGTAGAGGAGAAGAACACTGGCTTGCCTTTGCTGCGGGAATGTTTTTAGGGTAAATAAAATAACACACAGTGAGGCTCATAGATCTTAAATTCGATCAGGGAACAGGTATATACTAACATAGGCTTGTTTCATGTGTGTTCTAATAAATAATGACTGTGCCCCCATCCACGGGGTTGTAAATACAGAGACACATATTTTATTTGCAGATTCAACCGGCTAATTTCAGCACAGACTTTTGGGTTATCGTGTAAATCTGTACAGTATTAAAGTGAAACATTGTAAACAAACATGGGGAAATAGTCATCTTCTCTTGTAATCAAAGACATGTAACTAGAGGAAGTCTGAAATATTATTTTATTCTGACTGAATTAGCAAGAAAACAAGCCAACAAACTAATAAGTCCTCAGTGAGCTCAGGGCATGCTCTTAGAGTTGCCATCTCAGGGCTGTAGCCAGTTACGAGTGGTGATGTGAGTTGGGGCAGCACTTACGCAACCTTTTGACAACCTCTGTCGAGAACAGAATGGTCTACTCTGAAAGACTAAACTAAACAGCAGCTGAACTGTTCTCTTTAAGTCTCTGTCTTGAAAAAGAGACGGTAGTAGATTTTTTTTTTTCTTTAATTTAAGAGACGTAGCTACCAGATGTGATGTGTGGCTCTGGAATGAGACCCAGTGTGGACAAACCAGCTATGAAGGATATTAAGGGCACCGTTGGGAGAACTCAAGTATGGAATGAAGACTAGATGATATTAACGATTGGCCTTAATTTTCTTGGCTGTGATGATGTTATTTGGGCCATGTAGGAAAATGGTTTTTTCAGGCATACCTCCTGAAGTATTTAAGGATGGAGTTCCATGATGTCTGTGATTTACGTTAAAATACTTCAGCATTTTAAAATGCACAAAAAAGAATCCAAATATTATACTCTGTTCCCTAGAAATTCTACTCCTAGGAATTTTTCCTGAGGAAATACCATAATATGAGAAAAATGGATTAAAATATATAAGAACGTTATGCATAATAGCAAAGAGAAATAACTTGAATGGCCAATTGTAAGAGAAAATTAGATTAATTTGGTTAAGATTAACTCAATAAGCTATCAGCTGGTAATCTAAAAATGATAATTAGAGGAGTGCCTGGGTGGCTCAGTCAGTTGAGTGTCTGACTCTTGATCTCAGCTCAGGTCTTGCTCTCATGGTCGTGAGTTCAAGCCCCGTGTTGGGCTCCATGTTGGGCATGGCACCTACTTAAAAAAAAGAAAACAAAGAAAAACAATAATTAGAAAAATAATAGCAAATTTGGAAAATTACTTATAATACAGTTTTAATTTTTAAAAACTAGAATATAAAATTGTGGGTCTTATTTGAACATTGTTATACACATAAAAATTGAATTTTTTTTAGAGATTTGTTTATTTGAAAGAGAGAGCGGGGGGAGGGGCAGAGGGAGAGAGAGAGAGGGAGTCTTAAGCAGACTCTGCACTGAGCCCAGAGTCCCATGTGGGGCTTCACCCCACAGGCCTGAGATCATGACCTGAGCTGAAACCTAAGAGTTGGATGCTTAACCAGCTTCACCACCCAGGCATTCCTGCCATGAAAAATTGTATTAAGGTGGTAGGATATAAATTTTTTGTTTTCAACTTTTCCTTGCTATTATCTTTTCAACAGAAACCTTGTAAATGTAGACAAGTACTAATAGAAAAGAATGGCAAGGGCTGAAGTTGGAGGTTTTATAGATTTACCACCTCAGAAACCAATCCACAATTACTCAGACGTTGGATCTTTCTTTCTTTAGGACAAGTTGGAGCACCTGGAGAGCAGGGCTTGCCTGGTGTTCAAGGGCTCAGAGGACCACCTGGAAGGCCAGGATTACCTGGCTCCTCCGGACCACCAGGGTGTCCAGGTATCTTGAAAGGAGCCTGGAAGCTTCCAGGGCACTCATCTACCTTCTGGTGTATCAGAAAGAGCCAACCTTCCCTTGAACCCAATTTCAGAAGTGACTCTGCCCCTTCCCAGACCTGTGACTTTGGACAAGTCACTCAGACCTACCCATCCCTCACCTGTGGGTCAGAGCTAGTGCAGTACCACCGGGTTGGTCTGGAAGTAAACCAAGACAACACCTGTTAAGAACCTAGCAAGGTGCCAGCCACAAAGTGAGGGGCTGACAGATAAAAACTCCTTTCCATCCCTCCTTAATCCCCCTGCCATTCGGATGCTGGTTTTCTTTTTTCTTTTAGACTTACAGCAAATATAACACACACAACACTTTTATGGCTCCTCCTCCTACCGATTCAGTATATAGTGAACATTTAAAATTGTAATTGACGACTTTAATCACCCCAAAATGTATTTGCTCCATCTGAGGTTAAGTGTATTTTTCTTTTTAGGGTTGGGAGGTCTAGGGGATAAAAGTGATAAGACAGTTTTCCCAGTTACTCACCTGTTAAGAACACAGATGACCTTCCCCCGTTAAGGTAACTCATATATCATCTGGGTGTCTGCAGAACCTCCCTCTCGTCCTCAGGTAATCAAGGGGTGCCTGGGCTGACAGGGCCTCCAGGAGAAACAGGGGATCCTGGGCCAAGAGGCATGATGGGAGATCCAGGGCCACCAGGTCTTCCAGGAATAAAAGGTGAGTGCAAAGGAAGCCCCACCCATGAGGACAAATTGACTGTATTTTGGCGCCAAGTGAGTGCCTCTGCTCTTGGTCACAGCTTCTTCCTCTTTCCTAGAGATACCCATTAGCTCCTTCCTCTTCTCTCTCACTCAGAGCTTCAGGCGGTGCATCTAGTTTCTCCACCCACCTTCTACCAAAATAACTGTGCTGCCATCTTTGAGAGCATTTCCCCCAGTGTTTTCCATACTGTTCAGGCCTCTTCACTTAATCTCGTCTTAGATAGTTAAGTTCCTATTATGTTCTAGTTTGTGTGTCAGACACTAGGCTTACAGTTCTGAAGACAGTAGACATGGTTCCTACCTTCATGGATATCACAGTGCAGTAGGGGAGACGTATTAAACACATATATGTAAATAAATCTATATTTACCAATTGTGAAGAGTGGAAGGAAAAAAATAAAAATGCTATGGAGAAAAAGCTACCAGTATTCATTATCTGTGTTAGATAAAGAAACACTTTTTCCTGGTTGAATGTTTGGTCCTTCTGAGTAATAGTAAACTGGTTATAAGTTTGGTTACAATAATATCATATATCACATTTATTTGTTATTAACAAATCTTCATGCCCCTCCATTCCTCCATGGTACTTATTCTTCTTCAGTCCATTTCTTCTATTTTAGGAAAAAGCAAAAGGTTTCTCCTGGGTGTTTTGTATATACTTCTAGCGTAGCACCTATGTTGTATACATTTGTATGTTTAGAGATCTTTCTCACCAAGTAGAATATGATTCTTATATCCTTGGCCCAAGATAGATACGCAGTAAGTCTACTGGATGGTTATTGTAAGTACTTTTAAATTCACAAATAAATTGATAAATAGAGGAATGGACAAGTAGAAGAATGGACAACTTAACTAGAAGCTGTGAAGTTGAGGGTCTTTGCTCGAATGAGCAGATGAAGGGCCAAGCCTTATGTGGTAGATTTCTGTAACTAAGCTCCTCTGTCTCCTCCTTCCTTCCTTTACCTTCTGCTAGTTGACTCATCCATGTACTAAATTTTGGTCAAATGAAAATTACCTCCATTCAAAAGAGTTGAAAACCCTTCCTTTGGGCTTGTTTTATGGTTTTGAAAATCCAAATTAAAATTTTCCACACTTTCATCTCTCCCCTCACCAAATAGCTTTCAAATAATTTTTGTCTTCCAACATGCAGTCGTGTGGTGTGTATTATCTGGTACAATTCTGCAGAGAGGGAGGCCCTTTATTTTGGGGAATTGGTGCACTTATGTATTTCCATGTGGCCAAAAATGATTTGTCTTCTGGTTCTCATCATTAAACAAGACACCTTTTACTCTTCTCTCTCTTCATTGGCATTTAGCGTCAAGTCCAGTGATTTGTGTTAAATTTAGGATCTCAAGCAATGTAGTAATTTTTTTTTTTTTTGTATTAAAGTTTATCTAGTGACTATGGCTGTTTGCTGTCACTGGAAATCGCTGTAGGCCTGGTGCGATGTTCTTTGACACTTTTTTGAGTCTCTAAAAGATAAAACTGGTGAAAAACCAAAAGAAAACATTTCCATTATTAACCACTCTTACTGCATTTCCCCTTCTTCCTACCCGCCTCGTTTAATGAAAATAGCAAGATTTTTCAAACATCTTGGTGCTGTAACAATTGTAACAATATACACCCAGTTTGGCTAAAATGACTAGGCTCAAGTTACTGTTGTTGACTTGTCCTGCTCTTGAATGAGTTTGCATTTATTACATAATCTCAATATACTAGGTTATTAAAAAACTAACAGCCAATGATGTTGATTAACAGAATTACTTGAAAAATAATCTCCAACCAGCTCAGAGTTCTGTGCTATAGAATAATGAGTTTGTGAAGAGAAGGTGAGGAAATAAATATGTCAACCCAAATATTCATACCAGCAATCAGACGACTGCTGCAGTGGTGCTTCCTGACCATGCAGTGACACTGTTTCGCTGCAAACAGCCCAACGAACACCCAGTCTTTAAAAAGAAAAAAAAAAAAAAACAACAGAAAAACAGAACCATGAAATACATTCCTAAAAATTAAAATGTCCACAATATAAATCCATTGTTACAGTTTATCATGCTGATATAAAAATGAACTGCACTCCAGCAGAAACACTTTGATCTGAGAAACTAAATATTTAAAGTATGTTCTAAATAAGTCAAGGGGACTGATTAACTTGTTTGAACAAACCAGCTGTTGAACTCAAAAAGTTGTTTGCTCTGCAGGAACGGGCCATATGGATTCTGGGTCCTGCTTGGGTTCGGTCAGATTCAAACTCTAACTTAAACATATGCTAAAAATGGCTTGATTTGTAGATTTAAATTTTCAAGCACACGTGCCCTCTAAAGGGAAGACACTCAGTTCCTAGTTGGGCATTCATGAGCCTGGAGTAATGAAAACTTAGAGACAACTGTCTGTTCCATGACAAGCACTGTAAAGATGTGGATTGGGTTGGTTTGGCTGGTGGCAAGCCAAAGGTGACCTTGGAAAAAAGGCACCTCAACATGTCTTTTATCTGGAAAAAAATGTCATGCACCTTACAGCAGTGAACATCATGGAAAAGCTCTTTTTTTTTCCCCCTTCTATGCCAAGGGGAGTGTCTCTTCCGGCCCTGCCCCCACAGCACTTACCACTCCTCATGTAATTACCCATTTGTCCTATCAGGTCAGGGATTATTTCTCTCTTGCTATTGTCTTGTCAGCAGCTGTTACTGAGTACATTTGGGGACTGAAGCTCCCCCGGGTTAGGAGACCATGTCTTTATGCTCTTGTGCCTCTCCTTAGTAGGCCCTCATGTAGTTTCTGAATGAATGAATGAATGAATGAATGAATGAATGAATAAATAAATAAATAAATAAATAAATAAATAAATATTTATCTTATTTCAGATTCTGTTTTGTTAAGTTTTCAAATCTCCCCCCCCCCCCTTTACCTATAGTTATGTGGGTCCCTTTCTCCTCAGTGTTCACGTTCAGGTGACCAGCTGTCTCGCTTTGCCTGGGACTGAGGGGTGCCTCAGGACGCAAGAGCCAGCAAAATCCCATACGAACAGGGGACAAAGTGGTCACCCCATTAAAAATATAAACCTGTATAGAGGCCATGGTGGATAGAGTGGCATTTGCAGACTGTAGAACAAAAGAAAACCTCCGTGGGGGGAACCCGGTGTCAGAGTGGGCCAGCTAACCCTGGATGGAGGCTGTGATTCCCATTAGGGCTGGAGCAGGGGGTTCCCTTGTCTGACTGGGGGGAGAGAGCTCCCAGGCCCATGAGTGTAGCAAGGTGCAGCCTTACATGAAGGTTGTGAAGCAGGAGGACAGCCAGCGAGGTGAATAAAAAAATCCTCATTACCGAGGAATGTGCTTTGTTGGCCTAATTGCCTCTCATCGGCACTGTGTATATTTTATGCATGAACAACTTTCTGATTTAGAGATGGGGTTGATAAAAAAGCTTTCAGTAAAAAGGAAAAATTGCCCTTAAAATCCTACCCAGATGTAGCTGCATTCAGTTGAGAAAGATAACATTGGGTCAGTTAAGGGTCGGCCAGTTCAACAATGGTGAGGGGCTGGGCCCGTGACAGCCCGGGATCTGGACGTGTTGATGAGACAATGGAGAGTTGGCAGGAGCTGAGACATTCCACCCTAGTGGAGTCCCCCAAGCCATCAATCTTGGTGGCTTCAGCTGGAGATCAAAACACATTGAAATAGCAAAGTGTTCTCAAAAAATTTATTATCATTTCAGATAGATGGCAATAAATATCCAGATTTGGCGGATGAAGAGGGTCTGTGTGTTCTTTTGGTGCAAACTTGAAACGTTGGCTCATTAAGAGGAAAGAGGGTTGAAAAATAAACTCAGCCAGAACTGTTAAAAGTGGTTAGGAAATAAGAGCTTGAGGGAAAAAATAAGGGTGCGTTCCCATTTTCGGGAGGGCGGGGGGTGAGGGGGGGGATGAGAGAATAGGGCTCATTTGCACCAAAATCTAAAGTTTGAGTTTAAAAATAGACTAACGCTCCATTTCAAGTACGGATAATAAATAGAATGGAAGTAGCTAAGTGTGCCATCTCTTAATAAGAAGCCCACAGAGGACTTGCATTAATGACTAGATAATAATTAGCACTTAAATTATTTATACCCAAAGGGATGCCTCTAACTTCACCAAATCTTATTCCCCCCATAAACCTATCAAAGAACGTAACGTGCAAACAGAAGCTGTACCTCCTCCTTCCCACAGCTTTCTCTCCACCCATTCACGCCCTGGCCTTCCCGGTGGCATGTTTTCTCATCCACTCATCCATGCATCCACTCGCTTATTCAACAAACACCTATTGAACCCCAACCTTGTGTCAGGACACATGCCAAATGGGGGTATGGGATGGCTAATAAGGCTCGATGTTGCACTCAATTAATTTACCCAAAGTAATCCAGTCACCCAAAGACAGGCACCAGCATAAAGGCGAGAGAGGTTTGTGTAGGTGTCATGGGGTATCTAAGGGGCATTTGACGTGTGCCAGGGTGTTATGATTGCAACTGACAGGGACATGGCCCTAAACTAAGTGAAGGGCCTGCTGACTCGTAGCCTTTGATGAAGATCCACCAATGAATCTGGAAGGTCATCAGGTTTTGCCAGGGGCTGAGGAGAAGATTCTTTCCCCCAAATCAGTGAGACAAGACATGTATGAATCACCTGGTGAAGGAGGGCTCAGCTCCTGGGAAATGTTCTGAAGGTATCAGTTGTGTGCCTTCTTCTCTTCCGCCCCTCCCTCCTTCCCTCCATCTGTCCCTGGTTTTCCTCCTCTACTCTCTCCCTATAAATCTGTACACTTGTATGCTGTATGTGATGATGTCAATGTATTATGGGTATTTTAAGGATTTATATGTTTATGAATCTATAGATTTATAGGTGTTTGTGTTCAGTGACAACTTACATAAAATCAGGCTGGTAGATGTCTCCTTGGAGAGCTCTACTGATGCCTGGCAGAAAGACATCATACCTAATTACAGAGACTGGAGTCTTCAGCGGTCGTTATGAAATAAATTTAGTTTCAGTAAAGAGGCATCAGAGCGGTTCATTTTGAAAGAAGTAGTGGCAAAGACATAGCACCAGCCGAACTTGCCCTGCAAGCCTCTTCTTTCTGAGGGGTACGGTACTTGAAGAAAAGTTGGGTCATGTATTTCCCCAGTTTGCCACAGGCCCCACCTGTCCTTATTGTCTTACTCCCTTTACCTGACTAGATCTCGAAGAAATTAGTATCCACAGACCATGGTGGAGTGGACAGGTCCTGGGCCTGAGAGGAAGGAGGCCTGGGTTTGCTCCAGTCCAATCTCTCTTCTCTCGTCTAGGCTGATTTCATTGTCATAGAACCTAAGGTCCCTTCCTACCCCTAGATTCAGTAATTCTAGTCTCTATCTGGATAGAGAGAGATGTCCACAATATGGTCATAAACCAAGAGCAGTATGTTAAAACCGAAGAAATGTGTTAAGCTGTCTTGCAAAAAAAAAATGTCCTTTGAATGAGCGTGTTAAATAATAGCCACTGGCCTGGGTTTAGCCTTGATAATGACATCTAGGCAGTGAGGACTCACGGCCCTCTCCTGGGGATTCCGCTGGTGGCCATCAGTGAATCATCCCCAGTGGCCAGTGAACTTCCACACCTGGTCTTCCTTGGCGGGTCACAGGCCTATGATGTGTTTCAGGTCCCTCCGGGTCGCCGGGTCTGAATGGCTTGCATGGTTTAAAGGGTCAGAAAGGAGCCAAAGGTGCTTCAGGTAAGAGGAAATCCTTTGCGAGAGATTGAACTGCGATCAGCAGACGGTGAGAGGCTGCTGGGATTCCTTCACTGCACACGATCGGGGTGCCGGACTGAGAAGCTGGCTTAGCTTAGAGACACAGTCTTGGACTATTATTAGGACTGAAGATGACTTATATAAAAAAGGACCCCTGAGAAGACCCAATTTAAGAAAGAATGGCTGGTTAACAGTGACTTCTGTTGATGTTGCTTGGGACTGTTTCTCTGCTAAAGATTCATTTTTCTTTTTAAAGATTTTATTTATTTATTCATGAGAGACACACAGAGAGAGGCAGAGACACAGGCAGAGGGAGAAGCAGGCTCCCTGCAGGGAACCCCATGTGAGACTCGATCCCAGGACCCCGGGATCACGTCCTGAGCCAAAGGGAGATGCTCAACCACTGAGTCCCCTGGGTGTCCCTCTGGTATTTTAAGATAGTGGATGTTTGTTGCTTTAGTGTCTCAGCAAAACAGCTCACAATCAGATGAGGCAGCTGGAATCAGACACGGAGGTTTGAGGGTCTTTGGGTGGCAGATCGGATTGTTGGGCCGCCAGGTTTGATACTGTGGCTGGAGTGAGACTGAATCTTGATATAGTTTGGAAGGCCAAGAATTAATGTAGGGCACATAGGATTCACCTTAGTGGCTCTTCCAAAGAGTCTGGTGAAATGGGTGCCTCCCCCAAGAAACCAGTGATGTTCTCACTTTTCGATGAAACTCCGCAATGGTTGGTTGTTATCTCCATGCTAATCCCCACCTTACATTTCAAGCCAGTGTATTCATAGTTACTTATTGCTGGATCTCATTTGGGGTCTTATGCTTTCTGGGATAGAGGTTGGAACATTGATACACTGTTGTGGGGTTTTTTTGTATGTGGGTTTTTTTTTTTTTTTTAATCTGGGAAATAACCATAAAACGAACCCATGGCTGATGGGGTGTAAGCAGTGATGACCACCGACCCAGGGAGGGCTTTGCAGCCTTTAGGGCCCCACCGCTGCAGCAGGTGGTTGGTCTCAGCACAACCGGCTGTGTCCCCGTCACCCTGTTTGGAGGCAGTTTTTCTCCAGGAGCCACAACAGGGACCAAGAGGGAGAAGACCCGGACTAATGCTGTTTCCCTCATCAAGGTTTGCACGAAGTGGGCCCACCCGGTCCAGTGGGCGTACCTGGGCTGAAAGGGGAGCCGGGAGACCCTGGGAGCCCAGGAATTTCTCCCCCAGGCCTTTCTGGAGAAAGAGGCCCCCCCGGCCCCCCAGGTAAGAAGCGGCATGCTCTGCCCTTCTCTCAATAAAAACCTAAATCAAAACCTTGCAAATGGGACGAGGCTGACAGCTGACCGTGTCCCTCCTCAGGGAGACCTGGAGCCCCTGGTCCTGCAGGTGCCACAGGAAGAGCTGCTGAAGGTCACGTTCCTGACCCAGGTCCACCCGGAGATGTGGGTCCTCCTGGCCCCGATGGTCCGAGAGGTATGGGACAATCCCGGCAGGGGGTGGTGGAGGCTTTCCGTGCAGGTCCCCAGCTCTGGAGGGACGTAGGACCAGATGGAGCCAGAGCTGAAGGCCCTTAGCAGCGCCGTCAACGCGGCAGGTGGCCGAGGTGGGGGTGCGGGCGGCGGGCTGTTCCCGGCCGGGGCGGCTCTGTGCACCTCCTCCCTGGGGACACAGGTGGCCCTCGGCAGGGCCTGCATCGTGGCAGCAGGACCTCTGGGTCCCGGGCACCTGCCACCCGAGCTGCCGCCGCCAGCGGCGGGCCTGGCACTCGCAGCACAGAGGTCCCCAGGGGCTGCTCGCAGGACACGCCGTCCCTCCGGGCGCAGGACAGGGACAGAGTGGGCGCCGACTGGGCCAGGGGGGCACCCAGGGGATCACGGAGGGCGGCCCCAGGCCCCCAACCACAGCTCCCTCGCAGGCCCACCCCAACTGCCTTAAGTCTTCAGGCCGATCATCAGGGTGGGCTCAAGTATTATGCGATTCTATTTTTGGCTGAGAAAAATTAAAACGCTCCCAAATACCCTAGGCGGTATGAGAAGCTGAGGGGGCACAGAATTCGGGCTCACCTCGTGGGTGTAGACGCCTGTTTTCAAATAGAGTTGAACGTTTAATCGAGTGAATATATTCCTCTTCCGTCACCAGATTTTCTCCAAAGCCTTTCATCTATGTGTCAGTTCGCCCGTCTGTCCTTCTGTCCGTCCATCCATGCGTCCTTCTACCCGATATTAAGGCAGTGGGATGACAATGCAAAGAGAAGCCACTTGTCTAACGGTTACTAACAGGCCACTTACGCCACCGCCCAGCTCGGGCTCCGCGAGACAGTCTCTGTTGCACTCCCGACACCGCGGGCTTTGTCGTTCTTCTAATTCCCTTCATCTCTCGCTTGCATTCAGTTCCTTTCCTTAAGAAGCTCTCAGGCGGCCAGCTGTCACGTTGGTCTTTGACTGAAAGAAGCTTTTTGCCTCCTCCCCGCGGTCAGGAGCGCCCGGGCCCCCAGGCCCCCCTGGGAGCGTTGACCTTCTGAGAGGGGAACCAGGAGACTGTGGGCCGCCGGGGCCTCCAGGTCCCCCGGGCCCACCCGGCCCTCCAGGACACCAAGGCTTCCCAGGATGCGATGGAAAAGACGGCCAGAAAGGTAGGAACGCAGGTCGTTTCTCAAGTCGGGCATGAAGACCCTTGCTGTCCCTCCGTTCGGGGCCTGGGCTTCTGCACCAGCACCGGGGAGCCCTCCTTTCCGATGGACAGAGTCCCTGCATCCCAAAGTGCATTCCCTGACTCTCCCAGAGTCCGAAGGCTCGGGTGACGGTTGGACATGTAAGGGGAAGAAACACAAGTTCATCCTCAGCCCCCACTGAAACACACTTGATGGTCTAAAGACCCGAGCTGAACAACAGAAATAGAACACGAGCTACCCACGCAACGAAAAGGCGTGGTAGCCTCATGCTAAAAAAGTAAACAGAGGGATCCCTGGGTGGCTCAGTGGTTTAGCGCCTGCCTTCAGCCCAGGATGTGACCCTGGAGACCCGGGATCGAGTCCCACATCAGGCTCCCTGCCTGGAGCCTGCTTCTCCCTCTGCCTCTCTCTCTCTGCCTCTCTCTCTCTCTCTCGAATAAATAAATAAAATCTTAAAAAAAAAAAAAGTAAAGAGAAATAAGTGAAATGAACTCCGATATTTCCTTCGACATAATATATTCAAGTGTTGCCACTTTGGCATATTGTCGTTGATATAAACTGTCAGTTATGCAACAATCAGGGCCGTTTGTACAAACCTGGTTTCTCTCCCAGGTAAGACATCGTCCTCCCCAGCTTTGAAGTCTGGTGCGTGTTTCATTATTTACAGGACAGCCCAGTTTGCACGTGCCAATTTCAAGGGTTCAGGAGCCACATGTGGTTAGTGGCTGCCGTACTGGACAGTTCCGTTCGAGACGGTTGATCTTGTCTTTTTATATTCGTGAGACAGTCTCCATTATTGAATCCCCCCACTTTTTAAAGCTGAAATGTTTTTTAAGTCATTTTTTAAAAATCTAATTTGCTGATACTTAACTGTTAGTTCTTGGTCACCAGGATTTCAGAGAGTTATTCATTTCATAGCACTTTTTCTTGTCGAAAAGGGACCAAGAATGGTTTTCCATTTTAATTCCCTTATGTCATAGATAAGGAAGCTGGATACCAGAGAAGCAACTGTCAAAGTCTGCCCAATAACTGGCTCCCTGCCTAACTTCTGAACCAAATAGGAAATAAAGCAAAAGATTAGGGCAAAATGAAGGCCAAAATCACCACAAGGCTGTCGTGACTAAGTGCAAATGGCATCCCTGTAATGGTGCAGTACGCAACCTGCACAACAGTACACAACAACCCTCTTCAACTTCATTAGCAATGAAATCAATTTCAGAGAATGTGGCTTATATCTGCAGGTATGTGGGCTTCCAGTTCCTAAACCCCAGAACTGGACAGACACACTAGCATGCTAGGCACCAAAAGGAAGGAGGAGGCTAGCTGAACAACCTTGTTCCTTTTCCAAATAAGACACTCCTTCTTCCCAGTTGCTACTCTAGAGAATGAACCGCCACCTGGAAATATTCTTTAGGATTGGGAAAACAGGATGCAGTGTAAGTAACAGTGACCAACAAAAGGATATACAAAGACTTAGAAGTACTGATGAAACCATAAAGCGTGCTGCTTAACTCCCATTCCAGGGGGCGTATGGTCCAAAGAGTATTTAACTTCAGCTTACCTTTTCAGACTTAGTGGGAAATACTTAATCTATTCCACAAACACTTATTAGGCCCCTACGGGATTCTAACGGTGAGCAGGTTTAAACAGGGTCCCCACTCTTACTCGGCATAGTTTCATGGGGGGAGGACAGACATTCACACCAAAGGATCCAGGGATAGAAACCGAGGCAGGTGCTTCAAGTAGGGGACACTCTTCTATGATAGCATGATAAGAGCAGGTGGGATTGGGATGGGGTCCCAGAGGGGGCTTCCCCCGAGGAAGGTGAGGCTGGCTGGGCTCTCTCCAGAATGAGGCCCTGCTGGGCACCGAAGAAGAGAAGGGACACTGTGAGTAAGGCCCTGAGCTGCTGGCCTTCCTGGTTTTCCCTTCACTTCTGGTCCTCTGTCTCTAGAGAAAGTTCAGGATGACAGGGCTTTTCATTCTACTTTGGTCTTATCTCCGTCATGAAACCAATTCCCTTCGTCCTTTTGACAACACTTGTGTTTCCTTCAGCCAGAGGCAGCTCCTCACAGCTTTGCAGAGAAAAGTGAGAGACTCATCCGGATTCTCAGGCTGACTGTGCCCTGAATTTTGTTGGAGTGAATCTCTGGGTTCAGTCCATCAGACTGTTCTTAGCTTGATGCTGCCTCATTCCAGGGCCCCGTCTTTACATCTTTATGTTCCTTTTAGGACCAATAGGATTCTCGGGGCTGCAGGGGCCTCAGGGACTTCCTGGGCTCCCTGGGGAGAAGGGTCTGCTGGGCATTCCAGGCCGGCGAGGGCACCCCGGTCCTCCAGGTAAGCTCCTCACGCCTAATGATCTCCCCCAGCAGCCTGCAGACAGCCTTCTTTTCGGTATTGACCCTGTGGGTCAACTGGAAGCTCATAATTATTCCGAAATTGCCTGCGACTTCGAAGGAGTTAAGCTATATTTATTTCAGACCTCAAGACACAATCTGATGTTTGGTAAACTAATATTTATTATTAGAACGAGTGGGTCTGCAAATTAGGAGTTGATTTTACATACAAGATTTCCGAGGTAAATGAATCTGTGTCCCCTCACACGAGAGGCAAAGAGTGATTCGATCACTGTATGTGAGGACCCTATTCATTTCTGTCCCTGAACTCCTGCTGATTTTCCTGGATATTTTTTTAAACTTCTTCTGTGAAGTACAGTAGTTCCTACGAAGACGGACAGGCTATTCAGTGTCAGCTCAGCATCGAACACGTTTTCATCAGAGGGTCAAAGTAAGCCAGGGAGGAGTTGGAAGGGCAAACAGACATGCGTATTTGAGACTCACAGAAGTAATATCTCTTGAGATCCTAAATCCACAGCACGGTGATGTGGTGTCCGTTCAGAGTATTTTGCAATCTCCTAAATTAGCACCGTGGTCCGAAGAATAAATAGATTGCACTGGTTTATGATGGATCGGAGAACTACATGAGCAAGAGCTTATTCTTGGATTCATCTCCTATTTCCTCTCTGGGCATAACCTATAAAACTTGGCTAAATAATATGAAACTTTCAGAAGCCTGCCAATGAACAGAATTTCTCTATATGTTGAATTAGGGCATATTTGCTGTACGAAATCAACTGAAATTTTGTATCATGCAAGAGAGCTTCATGTCACGTTTTTCTGGATGTGCAAGCTCTATTACTAAAGCCGAGCTGTTCTTGTCAGTGACATGGATGGGGACTTAGTTATGTAAATAAGATGCCATCCTTCTGCTCATCATTGATGCCATCCTCAAAGTATTATGTATAATTCTCGAATAACCGATTTTGCTTTTGCCCTAACTGACAAATTTAAAATCTCTTTCCACCGTCTGAAAATCGTCGCGTGGCTTCATTTTCCGACTTTGGATCTCTCCAGGTTCCAGAGGTAAGCACTGCAATAAAATTAGTAATTTCCTCTAAAATCTGGCTTCTACTTATTTCTGTGCTGGCCTTTTTCACTGTACTTGTGAGTTATGCTTTGTTACGTTTTCATAGATGGGGCGCTGTAATTATATGAGGCTTCAGTGCCTTGGCTTCCTCATTACAGATACAGTAACCCCATATTAGAGCATCCTAAAGCCAAGTCTCATTATAGGTTGTCAGGACAGAGTAGACACTCAGCTTACATAATTTCAATTCAGGCCCAGAGCGTGAGTGCTTTCTCTGTCAAATGCTGCAGAGCATACCAGTGTTAAGTTTCTTTTATACATTCTGCGATATAAATACATAGAACGTCCCTAAAATAAGTAGTATCAACAACATGAAAAGATAGGTCCTTCACACCCAGTAAGGGGCTGTGACAAGGTTTTCCCATAATACCGAAGTCCATTTTCAAAGAGCAAATTTCCTTGTGTGTTACAATGAAAATGCTATTCTTCTTTTCAACTAAGTGTTCGCTTGCCCCTCCACAATGCCAAGCAACATATTATTTTGTGTCTGGGGTTTTCAAAGAGAGTGAAAAGAGTTTCTTAAAAGAAGAAAAGCGGCACAGTGAGCGCACGCATTTGTTCTTTCCAGGCATCTCTTATTAATCCTAATGAAAATTTACCTTGGGGCTCCTGGGTGGCTCCCTCAGTGGTCAGGTAAGCATCTGCCTCCAGTTCCGGTCATGATCTTGGGGCCCTGAGATCGAGTCCGGGATCGGGCTCCCTCCTCAGCGGGGAGTCTGCGTCTTCCTCTCCCTCTGCCTGCTGCTCACCCTGCTTGTGCTCTCTTGCTCTCTCTCTGTTGAATAAATAAATAAAATCTTAAAAAGGAAAAAGAAAATGTGCCCTGAATGCAGGAGCTTACACAAGAGACACTTTCACCGCTTCCGTTCAGCTTCTGGTTTAGTAAGAAGTAAAGAAAAGCAATATCAGAGTTTAAAAAGAATCTGCTATTTTAAATGTTTGTGTTTAAAAATCACAGCTTCAGAAAAAAAAAAGAAATAAAAATCACAGCTTCATATATAATGTTTCCACTTCCATCCTTTTAGTGTCTCTCTGTGTCTGTTTATGTATAAACTCATTTGAAGATAACTTAGGATCCTAAATAGGAAGCACTCACTGGGCAAATGCCCACCCCTCTCCCACACCATTCCCTTACCTGCTTCCTTCATTCCCCCAGAATTCACAAGATTGCTCAGGGAAAATACAAAATATTCATATTCATCTCCCTCAAGTCACTCAGAGTGCAACAGCCACCTTTTACATTAAACTGTATGTACTGTAAAGATACACCCAACTCAGTGTTGGATGCGGTTTCATACAGTATTTTATAAGAGATTAAATTCCAAACAGCTGACAAGGGCTCAAGTCTGTCTAGGGTTGTTGTTTTTTTTTTTTTTTTAAGATTTATATATTTATTTATTTATTTATTTATTTATTTATTTATTTATTTATGTATTTATGTATGTGTTTATTTATTTGAGAGAGTGAGAGAGAGCATGAGCTGGGGAAGGGGCAGAAAGAGAGGGAAAGAGAGAGATCCTCAAGCAGGCTCCCCACTGAACGTGGAGCCGGACGTGGGACTTGATCCCAGGACCCCAAGATCATGACCTGAGCTGAAATCAAGAGCTGGACACTTACCCACCTGAACCACCCAGGTGCCCCAGGTTCAAGTCCGTTCTGCGCAGACACATTAACTACTGTGTAGCCTGTGTTGCCACGACGGCCTACATTTCCTACAGTTTTCTTGCTGCCTAATCACTGCTGTTCCTAAACTTATTTTGCACATTTGTATGAATTTTAAGAAAACCACAACTGATAAGCAGTGTGTTTTTAAAATATGATGTGTCTCTTGGAATTCGTCACAGGGACGTGAAGAGTTCTGTGAGGCAGTGTGGTGTCCTGGTGAAGGGCACAGATTTGGAGCCGGGCCCCTACTGGATTTTAACCTAGATTCTGCCTAAGGTTCTCTGTGAGACCTTAGATATGTCACTTATTTACCTGAGCCTGGGTTTTCTTACCTGTAATACTCCAGTAATAGCAGCACACACACACGGGCTTGTTGGGAGTCTTTAATCGTAGAGCACTTAGCACGGGGCCTGGGACGTGATGAGGCATTCATTAAGTGTTGGCTGTTATCATTATTGGTTAGTGTTATTATGATTTCTTTGCTCTTGTGGAATATTTGCAGGGGGCCTGAATGGAGCTTTAGGAAAAAATATCTTAAAGATGTGAACGCAACCAAGAAGGAAAAACATGCAAACCTTTAG
The DNA here is from genome assembly GCF_003254725.2 of Canis lupus dingo. Lineage (NCBI taxonomy): Eukaryota > Metazoa > Chordata > Mammalia > Carnivora > Canidae > Canis > Canis lupus. The sequence continues at coordinate 39,978,384 of NC_064267.1, read as the reverse complement.
AGCAGTGATCATGCTCCAAGTGAGATCCCCAGATGGGCCCCATTAGCCTCACCCGGCAACTTGTTAGACGTGCAGATGTCAGGGTCTACCCCAGATCTATGTGCTCAGAAGCTCTGGGCTCTGACCAGCTGGCCAGATGATTCTGATGTGCTAAAGTCAGAACCGCAGCTTCTTAGCGCTGAGCGATGGTGAAGCTCTGGCTGACACTGGAGCCTTCTGGGGAGTTCTAAAAATTCCCCATGTCAAGGTCCCAGCCCCGGAAATTCCTATTTAACAAGCTTAGGTGGGATCCCAGCACCAAACCAGTTCTCTCTCTCTCTTTTTTTTTTTTTTAAGATTTTATTTATTTATTCATGAAAGACACACACACACACACACACACACACAGAGAGAAAGAGAGAAAGAGAGAAGCAGAGACATAGGCAGAGGGAGAAGCAGGCTCCATGCAGGGAGCCTGATGTAGGACTCGATCCCGGGACCCCAGGATCATGCCCTGGGCCAAAGGCAGGCACTAAACCACTGAGCCAACCAGGGATCCCTAGCACCAGTTCTTTTGAAAACCTCCGAGGGTGGGCTTATTGTATAACCAAGCTTGAGGGCACTGCCCATGCCACGGGCTCCCCAGTTGGATCACTACTTGTGGGGCAGGACCCCACAATCAGTAGGTTCAGAGAGTTCCCTGGAGAGTTCCAACCAGCATGCACTCAGGGTTGAAGGTTGCTGCTTGGAACCTTGAAATTCTGTCTCCACGAGTCACAGATGCTGTGGAAGCCCAAGTGGCCGAAATGTAGAACATAAGACTGGAGACACATGACGTTGAGTGTAGGATCCCCGCAGGTTGTCCTCCCGCTCCTACCTGTGGCTGACTCCCAGTTGAAAGTGGCCCAAAGATCAGAAATCCAGTGGAGGTCACCAAACGACTGCTGCCTCAAGCAACCTTCACTATTCCGTCCTTCTTTGGCTTTTTCTGAGATCCCATTCATTCGGTCAGCCGTGTATTTAACAAAATGCTTTCTGGAAGCTTTTCACGTGCCCCCACAGTGAACAACAGTCCCACTTGCATGGAACTTATTTGGACTGTTGAGCATTCTTTGATTCTCTGGTGTAGTGTCAGAAGCCTGTCCACCTTGAGAATGCGGAAGGAGCGTGTTTGTACGATTTGGGTCCATCACACAAGCAGTGATTCCAATTTCAGGTGAACCAGGGCCTCCTGCAGATGTGGATTCGTGCCCCCGCATCCCCGGGCTTCCTGGGGTACCAGGCCCAAGAGGACCAGAAGGAGCCATGGGGGTCCCTGGAAGGAGAGGGCCCCCAGGACCAGGTACGAGGAGGCTGGCACCAGTTGTTCATATGCTTCTGGAGTGAAGATCTCGGGGTCTTGCTTTGTAGTCTTTACCCTGGAGCCTAAGCAGCTCGTGAGTATGGGGCAGTGTAAGCTCCTCCCACTTATACATTTTCTACATTTACCCAAAGGTTTGATCATGTCCTAACTGGGTCAGCACAAGCCTGCTATTTTTATGCTGAATTCCTACTTGAATCTTTCATACTTGGGCAGCTTTGAGGCATGAGGTTTTGAAGCCTCTTACACAACAAAGTAGTTGCTCTATTAATAGTCACTAATAGCTGTCCACTTGATTTTGAATTACAAACACTTGAATTGGGGCTTCGTGGAACAGAAGCAGCCCAGGAGAAGAGGGAAGGGAGTGTATCGCTTGGAGGAGGGAGAGAGAAAAGGGGGAAAGGACCTTTCTAAATTATGGCCAGGACCGGAGTGTTCATTTGATTGATTCGAGCATTGCTCATGGTCAGGGTACCAGGATCCTTATTTAAATCCTGAAACCAAACTGTCCCTTTAGAAACTGTCTTCCAAATCCTTTATTTTCTCTTCACAAATCCCCACCCAACTGGTCTTTTACAAAGAGATTAGGGAGTCCGGGCTGGTCAGCTAGAGATCACTGATCTCTTCAGACCAATAGGCAGTGCCCATGATTCTAGACACCCTCTGTGCAAATTACCCTATTTTCTTTCCTCTTTTCCCACTGCCCAGGTGTAGCTTTGGCCCTTTTTTGGTTCAGGGCCAAAGGAATTGGAAATAGAACTTGAGTTTTGCACCACCCATTTTTTTGTGTGTGTGTTTCCCCAAAGCCAAAAAACAGCCCAAAAGGTATCCCCTCTGCTAGAGTCTTAGTAGTTCTGGGGTAGTGTCCAGAACAGCTCTGGAGCCTCCCTCGGATTGATATGGGGTTTTTGTTTTGTTTGTATTTACTGCACTGCATCTGTGTTTATGCACTAAGATAATTGGGTGTCATTGGAGCAACTTCCTTTAACCCTGCGGGCGAGCTTAGTTCTTTGGCACACACTGCATGGACAGAGCTCTCCCATCCGTCAGAATAACTCATCACTCAACCTACTTCTTAAACCAACCCCCCTGTTGTGTATTTGTTTGCAGTTGAGGGCTGGGACCTCCCCCCGCTGTAACACACACTCCGTTAAAAAAATCAACTTTCAAATAGAAGATACGGCCGGTAATGGGGTTCTGCAAATTTATTTCAATAAATACTTCCAGATCCTCTGCACTCTTTCAAAAGTGCGGTAGTAGGTATGGTAGGCGACACAAATGTGAATAAGATGTGTTTTAACCCCCACCCCTGTGCCTCACAGCCTCATGGCAGGAATAGCTGATAGAACATAAGTAGCTCAAAATAATGGAAGATCATGATTTCTGTTTTTGTGGAGTTTCTGGCAAAGGCCTGACGACGGTGGGACAAGGAGAGGGGAACTTCAATGTCAAGGGGTGCAGGACTGGACTGCTGGGACCCAGGCAAGAGCTGGCCTTTGCACAGAGCCTTGAAGGAGAGAGAGGGCTTTGAGGAACCAGAACTGTCCAGTGGGGAGATGGCCGGGGCGTGGGTGGGGGAGGTTGGCCTAAGAGCCTGGTTACTCACTAGACACATCCTTGCTACTCAAAGTGTGAGTTAGACCTACCAAGTTAGAATCTGCATTTTACAAGGATCCCCAGAATATTTGTGTGTGTGTGTGTGTGTGTGTGTGTGTGTATTCAAGTTTGAGAAACCCTAACCATATTATATGAGTCCTGTCTTTGGAAGACTCAGCTAAGAGTGACACCATCCTTGGTGACTCAATCCTAACTGTAGGTTAGAATCACCTGGAGGGGCTAGAAAGAATAGTGATGCCTGGGCCTCCTCCCAGACCAACAGAATGCAGAGAGAGGGAGAGCTCGAGTATCCGTGTTTTGAAAAGCTCCCCAGATGAGTCTAGTGGACAACCCGGATTGAGATCCACTGCTGCCCCCCCAATAGCAGCTGAGACTAGTTGGGCAGTCAGGCTCACCCACGATGGTGGCTTTGGAAAACAAAGAAAGCAATTGGGAATAAAAAAACCAAATGGGCAAATAGTTGGCTTGGGCACATACAAGATTCTCTCTTATAGATTGTGAGCTTGTGAAGGAGAAGTGACAGTCCCCCTGGGCCCAGGTGTGATCACCTGTCAGCTCTGGTTCTGCCCGACTCAGGGTCAGATGGGCTCATCTGTTTGCAGGTGGCCTCAGAAGGGTCTTCTCTGGCTTCCTGTGCCCTCTCCTTATTGGCGTCACTGAGTTTTCCTGCTGGCAGTGGGGACACCTGGGGTCACTGTTGTGCCACAAAGTGTGACTGTTAGTCAAAAAAAAAAGGACACAGCCCTTCCCGTAGAGTGCCCCCCATTCTTCCCATGGTCTCCCAGCAGGACTGTGTTGCTCCATGGCTCAGCTCCTCCAGAGCTCCTTCCTGCCCCACTCCCCAGTACCCACGCTCGAGCCAAGCCAGTGTTCCCATCTGGGTCCCTCTTCCCTGATACAGGCCTCCAGCTCTTGTTATCAAGGACCTCTTTGCCTGCAATATATTCTTTGGCCCCCTTGCCCTGCCTGTTTCTGCTGGCCTCCCTGGACACATCGGCCACACTGTCTAATTTCTAAAAGGTGACAAGTCTCCTCTGAGGGTCTAAAGTGGCCTAGCCCTGCCTGATTGGGTCACCCGCAGGGCATGTTGCTCGTCATCTGTCCTTTTCTGAAGGCAGTTCTTTCAGCACGGTTTGGGGGCTGTATATGGCACCCCCAAGCTTGGTCGCAAAGGATTAGCTGCCACCAGAAAGAACCACCTCCACTTAAAATGACATTGTTGGTTTTTTCTTGGCTTCCCTTCCACAACCTCTTTCATTGCTAAGCTGATTTTGTAATCAGGTGCCGCAGCTGAGATCTGTCCAGAAAAAAAACAAAAAACAAAACACACAAAAAACCACCCAAAGTTCTGGCTCTTTCCTGCGCAGTATGAGTGGGTAACAGCCACCCTAAATGTAACTGTGTCTCTTAAGTGTCCTCCACCATGGAAGGCCTAATGTTTTTCTGCTCACACGTCTCTTTGATCTACAACTTTTCCTTCCTGGGCAGGGGTGGGGGGTGACTCCAAGGCTGGGGCTTCCTGGGATGAACACAGGGGTTGTTTCCATATTGGTTTGAACTGTTGCCGCCTAATGGACCTCCCCACACCCTGTGAGAGTGTCTTTAATCTCCAAGTCAACATGTGATGCTCTCAGAGGCGGTAAGCCGTCAGGCACAGGAGGTGCAGTCATGGTCCTTAAAACAAGTTTCAAGTAGAGAACCAAGTAGAGTCCACACAGTGAAGGGCTCCGAGCCCACAGCTCGGTTAACAGGGGCCTTCCTTCCTCTGTCTGGAAATGGCCTGACAATATCTCCAAAGGGAACAAAGCCTATATCCTAACATCTGGTGGTGGGGGGGGTGGGGGTGCCCTTTCCCTAGATCGACAGTGATCTCGCCGCCCGATGATATTTTCAGGAAGATGCCTGCTGCCTTTTCAGTGATTGGCCCGTTTGGTGGCTTGTCAGCACTTGGGCAGCCTTTTCCAGAATAGCACAGTGGCCACATGTTGCAATCATCTCGTTGGGGGGTAGGTGGGGGGAGATAAAAGAATGCTCTGAGCTCACCATCCAGGCCCTGTGTTCCTTCCAAAGCAACTGATGTTCTCTTTGAAGCTGGTGGCGAGGGACGGGCCAGGCAGCGCACAGCCGCCCCACCCGGAAAGAGGTCTCGGCCCAGTTACTGGAAAGGAGAGGCCATCCCTCGCCCAGACGGGAGAGGCAGAGGCCTCCTTTCTCACTTACTGAATGATAACCGTGTGCGCAACACAGTCCAGGAATTGCCTGACAGTCCAAGAGAATTTGTTTAAAACCCCCAAGTGCAATGACAGCACCCCGAGAGCCCGGAATACTGGGAAGCCCCCCGCTAGCTCGCCCAGCATGGGAAGGGGAGGCGAGGGTCCGGGGCTGGCTGTGGGGACAGAAGCAGGAGGTTGGCATGGGACACCCTAAGGCAGGCGAGATTAGATCAGAATTTCAAAAGCAGTGAGATTTGGAGGGGCAGGTATTTCAAATGGCTATGAGAGGGGGGTCCTGTGTGAGACAGGAAATCGAGGGGGGCAGCCATCTGATCACCCGAGTGTGGCAGTCCCCTCTGTCTCTCCCCCTGCAGGTGGCTCTCCCCTCCTTGGAAGAACGAGTTCAAGAGTGAAAAAGTCTTTAAGTCATTTAAGTCTTTAAGTCATTAAGTCTCTCCGACTTAATGGTTGGCTTTGGGGTAATTCATGGGAGAGGGAGAGGGAGAGGGAGAGAGAGAGAGAGAGAGAGAGAGAGAAAGGAAAGGAAGGGAGGGAGGGAGGGAGGGAGGGAGGGAGGAAGGAAAGGAGGAAAGAAGGAAGGAAAGGAAATGAAAGGAAAGGAAAGGAAAGAAGAAAGGAAAGGAAAGGGAAAGGGAAAGGGAGGAAACAAGTAGACACTAGAACCCTGGGGGCTCGTCGTCAGGTAACCCAGGCTGATGGCAATGCGCTCCTCCCCAGACAAGGACCGTGTCTGGTACCCACGAAAGGAGATGGTGGCTCATGAGTTGATGCCTTGCACAAAAGTAACCAAACACCTAAAGAGCCGGTGTGACGGCTGCCAAGCCCCACGTCTACGTCCTCCTGGGGGCGCACCTGAGTGCCGCAGCTCATCCCGAAGCAGGGCCCGGTGGCCCATGGCACAGCCTTGACCCCTGGGGTCCCCAACAGTCACCTTCCCGAGCCTCAGTCTCCCCACTGGTAGGCAGATGACAGCGACGGTCACGTCGAGAAGCCCCGGCTGGTTAATCCCCGCACAGGCTGGTACCTCCCGCCTCCTAAAGCCTCAGTATTTTTAAAGAACCGCTGCTCTTACATCGCTCTAAATTTAACTTGATCTCCCGACTGAATCCTCTGAAATTTTACTTAGTCCTCCACTCGGCTTTCTAAAAAAAAAAAAAAAAAAAAAAAAAATCGTTACTAAGGACAATCTTAATTGTAGAAGTCATCATCTATGTTCAATGTTTTTTTAAAAAAGTCAAACATACCAGAATATGAGGCGACGTGAAGGGCCCCCCCCCACCATCCCCCCAGCCCGGCTCCACATGGTGGCCGTGGCCACGATGGCTTAGTCCTGGGGCCCGTGGCTCGGGCTCAGGGTCTAACTCCCCCGCCCGGTACCTGGGACAGCGACACGCGCTATCGGGGTGCAGCCCCACCAGGGAGCCCGGGCCGCGCCAGGTACACGGGCCGGGGAGGGGGGCTCGCAGGTGTCATACGCGGTGTCACCCCTCCATCCTGATCTCTCTCGCAGGGTGCAAAGGAGAGCCAGGACTGGAGGGCAGGAGGGGCGAGGCCGGCCTCCCAGGACCTCCGGGGCCTCCCGGAAGCACAGGGGACGCAGGAGAAGCCGGTTGCCCCGGAGCACCAGGTAACAAGTGTCCAGCTTCTCTTCGTTTCCTTGACACCACAGATCTGGGAACTGTGTGCAGGACCCCGGCCCCTCAAGTGGCTTGCCCAGCTGATCCTATTAAATGCATTTGCCTTAGGTTTGGGCTCACCAGGTGTTAGGGAGGCAGAGGCCCCCCAACCCCCTGCACTGATCCGCAGCCCCAGTAACGAGGAGTCTAGGCCTACCCCCCCCCCCCCCCCCCGCCATTTAGTAGTTTCCCAGACTGCTGTTCGTGATCATAAAAGGCTCGGCTGTTTCAGCTGGGCAAGCCTGGTCGTGCAGGCGATGGCCCCTGAGGGCCGTGCTGAGGATGGGGTGGCGGGGGGTTCTCGCCTTCCACCGCCGGCCCAGTCGCTCGGCCTGTTTTCTGGGTTCACATCATCTTATCGCACAACTGTTGATGCATTTGTATAGGATACAAGGCCCCTTCTTAGGGAAAAAATTGGGGATTGGCACTGGGCGAGGAGAGGGACAAGGCATTCCAGAAGAGTCGTTTGAAATATAACGTGCACCCAGGCAATATGCCGGGAGCTGGGGACCCAAAGAGCCCCCAGGCACCGTCTCATCTTCGAGAGGATCTCCCAGGTGGGCGACAAGAAGGAGTGAAGGGGGTGGTGAGGTCTGTAACGAGAGGGCGCCTACGCCTCCTCTTCAGCCAGTTGCGGTGTGCAGTGAGGCTCGGCGCTGCCCACGCTCTGCTTCCCAAGCCCAGGCCCCCCGCCCGTGCCACCTTGACAGGTCACACCAAGCACGTGAGCAGGCCCCACCCGGCGCCCAGGCCCGCACTCTAACCTCTGCTTTGCAGTATAGATGGGGAGAGCCTGCCCCTCTTCCAGAAGTGAGGTTAAAAAAAAAAAAAAGAACAAAACCACCTTTTGGTCTCACCTTTGCTCTTGGCACTTGGAAGTAGCCACTGGCCTCCTTCAGCCGGTCAACCCCTTAGAGATGCCAGGGAGACGGGCCCCGCTCGCCTTGCGATGAGCTCTTCGCTTCCCACCTGCCAGCAAGAATGTAGGACCAGGCCTCCCTCCCCGCTCCCAGCCTCCTAAAAGAAGGTGCTAGTTGTGCATGGGACCCCCCCGTCCCCTGCATCTCCGAGATGGGCCAGAGGCCGAGAGAAGTCTGCGAGGTGTAAGGAAGACCCGCTTGGGCGACCCCCTTCTCGGATGAGCAGGCTCCCGGTCCAGTCCCAGGTGTCACCACAGGGGTGACACCAGCCCATCCTTTTTTTACTTCCTAACACATTTCATGGTTTGTCATTTCTCTCGTTCAGATAGGATGTAAACTTTAGGAGGGCAGGGATTTTTGCTCGCTGTTTGGTTTGTAGTTTCAAGGGTTTATTTAAATCCCAGTTGGTTAAAAAAATAATAAAATTAATAAGTTCTGGTTGGTTAACATGCAGTATAGTATTAGTTTCAAGAGTAGAATTGACATGTCACCCCGGGCTCATCCCAACGAGTGCCCTCCTTAATCCCCATCACCCCCATCCACCTCCCCTCTGGCATCTATTTTTATGCTCACTCACTCTGACCGCCAGGAAGATGCTCAGAATAAACACTTGCTGCTGAGTTATCTGTATACACTGTGGTTGTATCAGGGGGTGCTCCAGGGATGGGCCGTGGGGTGCTCCTCCTCTCTGGCTCCCTGAGTGCTCAGAATGGAGGTGCTCAGAAGTGTTTGTTGAAACAACCCCCCCTAACCTGCCTTCATTTTTTTCTTTATATCTCCAGGGCCCCCCGGGCCCATTGGGGACCCTGGGCCCAGAGGGTTTGGGCCTGGATACCTCAGTGGCTTCCTCCTGGTTCTCCACAGTCAGACGGATGGGGAGCCCACCTGCCCCGCGGGCATGCCCAGGCTCTGGACGGGCTACAGTCTGTTATACCTGGAAGGACAGGAGAAGGCCCACAATCAGGACCTTGGTATGTTGGAGCACGTGGTCACCATGTCCCTCGCTTAGGAGTACAACTTTTGGGTTAATTTTACAGATTCATCAACATTTTAAGTGACCACCCCTCTCCGGTGGGTTTTTTTTTTCTTTTGAAACAACCCTGCTAATTCCCAGTGAAATTCCTTGAAACCTGTGACCCCGTGGGGCACCAGAGCTGCTCGTTCTGGCTACCGTAGTTCTCACCTGGCTACTTACTCCTTTTTTTTTTTTTTTTTTTTTTACAAAAATACTTCTTTCTCAGTAAATCAAATGTAACGCATGTATAAAATGTAGCTTCTGGTGCCAGGCTCGATCCCACGACCCTGAGATCGTGACCTGAGCTGAAACCAAGAGTCTGATGCTTAATGACTGAGCCACTCAGGTGCCCCACTGGTCCATTTTCAGTAGCAGATCCGTAAGCCGCAGGGCTGGATTTCAAGCCAGGAGTTTACCTACCCAGGTGCTGGCGCCCTGTCTTTCCCAGAGCATGATGGTTGGGTGGTGGGTGCTGGAGGTATCGCTATGGCACCAGGGAGCACTGGTGGAGGAGGAGCCCTGGTACTGCCCACCCTGGGCTATGACCCCCGCTGTTAGCAAGGGTGCTCCAGGAGTGCAGGCCGAGCAGTGGCAGCTACTTACAGCTCGTTCTGCGTTGGGCCTAGCTACAGCCCTTGGCATTAGGGGGGCCTGGGGTGGCAGGGGGGCAGTGGGGGGAGAGAAGTAGTGTTTAATATCTTGTCTCTGTTTACTTTTCTCCTACTCTCCCTTCTGCATCCGGCCTCCTCCCTGCCTGGCCTCTGTTCCATCCGTCGCCTCCCACCCTGGTCTAGCCAGAGCCCACTCATAAAATCTAGGCTCCTTACAAGACGGACGAAGCCCCTAGCCTCTGCTCTGATGTCTCTACAGACACCCTGAGACAGACAGACACACACACAGACATCCCCTCCTGCCTCCCCTCCACCCCCATGGAATGCCTTTGAATTCTTTGTGCTCCTCGCTCCTCCACTCTGGCCCTCTCTTCCTGCTCTGTCTCTTCTGAATAGTCGCTGTCTTCAAACCTGGGCAAATCCTTTTCCTATCTCAGGTCCTAGTGTAAATCATTCTTCCACTTAGCCTCTCTGGAAGTCTCGGTGCTCCCTGGGGCTCGCTCCTAGGGCCAGCCAGGCTGGGTTTTCACTGCCCCGATGGCCCAGCCGTCTCCCCAGCCAGGCCAGGGCATGAGCTTTGTGCGCCCCTCCAGCAGCCGGCCCACTGCTTGGCTCATGAGTGGATGTTGAGTGAACGAGGGAGTGAGGGCTGTGGCCCCAGGCCAGGGAGGTGGCAGGAATGGTCAGGTGCACACCCTGCTTTCACTGACACAGAGGCGGGCCTCGGTGGGGGCCCAGGTACGGTGGGAGGCGTGTCTGTGGGTGGCATATGCAGGAGGGGACCCCGGGCACACCAGGATGGGCTGCTCGTCTGCCACATGGTGTCGTCTTGCCTCCCAAGGTCTGGCAGGGTCTTGCCTTCCCATGTTCAGCACCCTGCCCTTTGCCTACTGCAACATCCACCAAGTGTGCCACTACGCCCGGAGGAACGACCGGTCCTACTGGCTGGCCAGTGCTGCGCCCCTGCCCATGATGCCGCTCTCAGAGGAGGAGATCCGCCCCTACATCAGCCGCTGTGCCGTGTGCGAGGCCCCAGCCCCCGTGGTGGCGCTGCACAGCCAGGACCGGTCCATCCCGCCGTGTCCACGGAGCTGGAGGAGCCTCTGGATCGGGTACTCGTTCCTGATGGTGAGCCCCGTGTGCACCCGCCACCTCGCAACACCCCTTGCTTGCCCCTTCTGTCTGGACTGGCCAGTGATTCCCCCACTCAGCCAGACGGCCAGACAGCTAGAGGACACATGATTGTGAAGACACCTGCACCCCAAACCATAGCCTCTTGAGACGCGGGGCCATTCTTTCCTTCTTATTGCCGATTGGGTTTTTTTATGCTTTTGCTATAGCGTAGAAGTTGGGTTTGCTTCAGTCCTCAGAAGAGGTGGTTTCATTTGTGTGCACGTCTGCGTGTCCGCTACTCCTTTCCTCAGCAGGTCCTAGTTGGTTCTTCCCTGGGTAATTTCAGGAAAACAGTAAAGTTAGGCCCAGGCCTCCACGTGGCACTGACTGGGTCTGGGGAAGTCTGCACCTGTCTGCGCCCTAACTCTGTCCCGTTGTCCTGGCAGCACACAGGGGCTGGAGACCAAGGAGGAGGGCAGGCCCTCATGTCCCCCGGCAGCTGTCTGGAAGATTTCCGAGCCGCACCGTTCCTCGAATGCCAAGGCCGACAGGGAACTTGCCACTTTTTTGCAAATGAGTATAGCTTCTGGCTGACGACGGTGAGGCCTGACTTGCAGTTTTCCTCGGCACCATCACCAGACACCTTGAAAGAAAGCCAGGCCCAGCGCCAGAGAATCAGCAGGTGCCAGGTCTGCATGAAGTATGGCTAGGGAACCCACAACTCACCAACATGTCTCCAGGAGAAACTTCCTCGGGGGCCCCAGGAGCCCCGGCTGTGCTAAGAGATTAATGGTGCTCATTTCAGACTCCAGTTTCAGCGGTCCCTTATGTTTCCATGTGGCTATTCCCGCCATCCCGTCATTCCTCCCTCTGTTTGGGACAGATTAAGGAAATGCTCCCCTATGGATTTGTTTGGACCTACCAACCTAGATGAAGCCCAGATATTCTTATGTTTTGGAGGATGATGGAAGAGCTGGTTTTATTTAAAATTACGCTAATTTCACAGGAAGGCAAAGAGATGATAAAGGCCAGGTTACAAATTATATTACCGAAAACTTCCCTCATTGGGTAACAGCACGTCAAGCAATTGAAGTCAATTACTCTGTGATACGTTGGGCTTCTGGATGGGTTTTGCAGGAAAAAAATAAATAGGCCAACAAATGAAACTAGAGAGTAGAGATTTCCAACATCTCAGAGTGATTCCCTCTGTAATCTGTTTCCCCGTGCACTTTAAATAATTGTAAAGCTGTGACCCAAGGAGAGGTAGAAGAAGACCCACACCGCCAGCCTTAACAGTTCATTTCGAAGCAGAATGAATCATTATGCCAGGAAGGACCACAGTTGCTGAATTCGGGAGATGTTACATTAGCATAGACACATCACAGATGAACATAAAACATGTTGTCTTCTGCCTTTTTTTCAGAGAATGGAAGGGCCTACTTTGGCAACCCTTTTGAAAACTAGCATTTATGGGGGGAAAATATATTCAATAAGGGATTAAGAGCCTAAGAGCTGTTAATGAATATTGAGGCAGTGATTCACAAAAAAATTGACTCCCCGTTGCAGTGAACTTCCAAGCAGACAGCACTTCCCCAGTCGGGGTCCAGCCAGCCTTCGGTGTGTGCGCACTAATGGGACTGAAGCCACATGGGGCTTCTCAGGCGCGTGCAGCTCACACAAAGCCTCCTGCCCCTTCCCCAGGAGCACCTGCAGAGCTGCCTCGAAGCCCACCCAGGGACGCTTTTCCCCCAAAACATAATGGCATTTTATACAGGGAAGTGACAGCGTTATCATTACGCACTTGGGAGAAAATTAAGGGCCGGCTTAATTAAACCTGGGTAAGAGGAGTCATAAGTCATGGTCACCCCACCAAGAGGATATGGTGCTATTTGAAAAGAAACAAAAACAACCTACAGCCTGAATTTTACGTTCCTGTTCCTGTTTTTTTTACAGAAGCATCTTGTTTTGCCAATTTTAAAACCATTCTTTTTTTTTTTTTTTGTCAGTATTCTACTAAGGCAGCAGTTTGACGCTTGGCATTAATATATTCTATAAAAGTTTAGAAGATATGCCAATTTATGATGAGTGGTTTTCTGAATAGCAAAGGTATACATTTCCTATTCTGGTAGGGATTCAGGGGCCTCATCCTAAAAATCAGAAAGCTTGTGAGAAATAAATGATGGGAAACCTGCCTTCCTCCTTCAAAAACATGTCATTTTAGAAGAAAAAAAAAACTGAGGAAATGTCTCGTGAGCACGTGACACTCATTTTCGTGCTTAGTTTCAACCCACTTAAAAATAATTGAGGGAAGAAAAACTCAATTAAAATTTTGTTTACAAGAGTTGTTTTCTTTGCCAAACATTGATTAGCAATGAGCTCTTATATGTAGAACGTATTTCAAATGAGTCTTGCTATGGGCTACTCCCGGGATGGCAATTTATTTTAATACTTTCCAGTAAAAAGGAGGGGAAAAAAATGTACACTTTAAGATGAAAGCAGAGTATTTCCTAGTTCGTTTGACCCATATACTGATTATTTTTAATCATACTATGGCATATTTATTAAATATTTTTGAACACCTGAAATTTAAGCCAATTTCAACCTCGTTTATAATTACATTTTCCTGCTTCCCCAGGCTTATTATATGTTGTTACCAAACATCAAACCTTCTAAAATTTCATCTTGTTCATTTGTGAGTTTGGTCTGAGAGCATTTCCTGAGAAGAGATAGGGTGATAAATAGAATGTCAGAGACATACCTTGCTTGCGGAAGTATTTTTTTTTTTAAGATTTTTATTTATTTATTCATGAGAGACACAGAGAGAGAGAGGCGGAGACACAGGCGGAGGGAGAAGCAGGCTCCATGCAGGGAGCCCGACGTGGGACTCGATCCCAGGACCCCAAGATCATGCCCTGAGCCAAAGGCAAGACGCTCACCCTCTGAGCCACCCAGGTGCCCTGAAGTATTTTAAAGACATCAGAATATTATCCTAATAAGCTTGCCAAATACATCTTAAGACACAGGTTGAATTAAGTGGGCGATTTACTCCACGGTGAGCCTGGGATTGTGTTTGAGACTGGTTGTTCAAAATACTGACATTGCAAGAGCCCCTCTCTGAATGCTACACAGTTGTTGCCTTCGGATTTTGAAAAATTATTTTAACTGGTCTAAAGAGCAACACGGTGGAAGAAATGACTCCTTGGGTTAGAAGACTCTGCTCGCCTCACCTGTTTATGTATCAGTGTACTTGGAAATATCCTTTCTGTGTGAAGGATGAGCAAAGCTTTAGGGTGGTTCTAATCCAGGGCTGGTCATGAGCCTTCTCCAACTTTCCTTCCCAGGAGCCCCCTCCCCCACCTCCTGGCTGGAATGCACCTGGATTGTGCAGGGGGTCACAGGGTGGCAGGGGGCCGTCTGTTTCCTCCTGGTCTCTTATTCTCCATGAGTGGAGCCCATCCACGCACCTGTCCAGGTACCCAGCCTCTGTGCTGCGAGTGGTGGGTGGCTCATTCTTTCTCATCTTCCCCAGACCTAAAAACTCAGAGACCCCTTCCTGGGGATCGCTGTATCCGCCCCCCCCACCCTGCCCCCGGCCTCATGGCACCTTTGTCCTTGCCCCATACTCTTGATGGCAAACAGCTCCCACTGGATGCCTCCACTGCCTAACGCCAGTCCTTTCTCCACGAGGCAAACTTGATTTTGTTTTTAGAAATGGGTTAAAAATCATTCAATGACTCCTGAAATCCAAGTGACTTCCCGTGGGGTGACAGGCTGCCAGGCTGCCCGCAGCTCACCTGTACCCTCATCCCAGAGGCATGTCCCAGCTCTGTGACTTGCTCCTCTGCTCTTTCTCCCAGTGATAAGTAAGTTTCTCCCCGCTCAAGTAAGTTTACCTGGGACACTCTGCTCCTTTTGTTAAAAAATATTTTTGTTTGAAAGATGTTATTTATGTGTGAGAGAGGGAGACAGCACAAGCAGAGGGAGCAGCAGAGGGAGAAGGGGAGAAGCAGGCTCCCCCCACTGAGCAGGGAGCCTGACGTGGGGCTCGAGCCCAGGACCCTGAGACCATGACCTGAGCCAAAGGCAGTCCCTTAACAGACTGGGCCACCCAGGTGCCCCCACCTGCTTGTTTAAAGACTGAATGAACTTCTGGGGGAGGGTGTACGAATTTCCCCATGGAGACTTGGAGTCCCTTTCAGTGCTCCCAGTTCGACAACTGGGCTTGGCCGCTCTCAGGCTCCCTCCTCGCTCCTGTGAGGTCTCATCACGCCTCCTCCATGCTCTTGCTAAAATGCAAGCCCCTCGAGGGCAGGGCCATGCTTTGCTCAGCTTTGTACACCCCGTGCCTACGGGGAGCTGAGTGCAATATTGATAGTTGCAATATTGATAGGTTCATTGACAGTTCAGTGAGTATCGTTAGGCGTTAGGTCTGTGCACATAGGGTTCTCGTGGACAAAATGGTAATAGAAACCATTTCTTATTTCAAAACATGTGAAGCTGCCAATGTACCTGCACACCCCGAATCTCCTCTTAACAGTTATTGACAGAAAGCCAATGGATGGTCTTTAACCATCATCGCCCCCTGAAATATAGCTTACTTTTCTAAAACTGAAATTTCAGAAACGATGAGATCCATGAGATTTGGCTGAGAGAAGGCTCCTCACTGAAATGTGACCAGACTCAACTCCTGCTGTAGCCTGTCCTCCCTCCTCATGTAAGAGCTTCCTAGTCAAGATCACGCCGATGAAGTTTGTGTTTATGTGTTTGGTGCTTAGGAAAATAGTCAATGGGACGGTCCATGAAAACTGGATTTTTATCAGATTTTATTTTGAGCCTCTTACAGATTATAATAAAGCAAACCGTTCTGTGTGTTCCGGGGAGTTGCATTAGAGTTGTTTCTATCAACCCACCAAACCGAATTTGGTAATTCTTTACTTTCATTCGGTATGACCGCAAGAATAGTGGGAAAATGTGGGTTTTGGAGTTGGTTGGAATCTGGCTCTGTCACTTTCCAGCGGGGTCACCCGGGGTGAGTTACACCTACTGTCTGAACCTCATTTTCCTCATTTATAAAATGGGACATAACACCTACTCTTACATTGAAAATTGAGTTAGATTATATGTCTAGCATACAGCAGTCATTATGCATTTATTCTGGCCACATCTTTTTACAACAATTTAATATGAAAAAACATTTCTTGATTTTTTTTTTTTTTTTTTGGTCCATAGTAGAATTGTATCATGATTCTTACAGGGCATAGAAATTACTGATTAGAATTATTTATATCTGGCCAATTCATAGTGTCTTTGGGAATGTTATTTTATTTCAATTCTCAAAGTTACTGTAACCTGTCCCCCCCCCCCGCACCCCCACCCCCCCACACACAAATCACAATTTCCTACAGGGACATTATCAGGAAGTTCTGCAGGGAACAAAACAATCGACATTAAAAATCAGTCCTCTGCAATTGTCACTGTTATTATCTGCTAGAGACTCTGCATAATGCATTTTAAACCACCAAGACTGACTGCCACATCCATGTGAAATGCTTGAATTTATGGTGCTTAAATATTTAACGATTCATAGGAGAAAATGTGAGATGTGTCCAATAAATTGCATCCCTTTCTCTAACCTGTGGTTGTAAAGTATAAAGACTTTCAAATGTAACATTTGCAAGATACCTGGTCGGTTATTGACACCTAAATCTTTGTTGTATTACAAGTTATAATATTGTTCATTATATATAAAATTCTGTGATGACCTCCCAAAACAACTCTGTTTTATGTGGTGCATATATTTTCTTTCAAGCCAAAGCAAGTTTGCTTTTTTGATGTGCTTCACTCCTACTGTGGCCCACTTTGGAGCTGGCTTGGTGGAGAGAATGGGTTTCATGGTCAAGGTGTAGACTGGGTGGGAAAGGTGTGGGCAGAGCGTAGAAAGTCCCCCCTTTGAGCCAAAGGACGGGATTCTGAGGCTCTGGGAAGGACTGGCCAGCACACAGTGATGGGGTAGGTGATGGACAAGGAACCAGGTCTCAGGGCCAGACGGTCTGCATCAACCCCTGTTGAGTTGTGTGGGCAGTGGGCAGGGGGCTCAGACCCTGTGGAGCTCCGTTGTCCCATTAATTGAAGGAGAACGACACCATCTGCTTCACCGGGTTGTCCCGAGCATTAAACTTAGAGCTACAACAACAAAGAGAAAGCAATGTAAGGTCCTGTCACTGATAACCATACCAACTGGAAGTTGGGTAGGCATTGGTGGCCAATAGCTTTTCATGGAATTCCTCTTTTGAAGTAGGGGTATTTGGTCCAGGCTTTCACCTGATAGAAAGAACTGTATTCAGCGTTTCTTGAGCACCTACTAAGTGACAGGAACCCTGTCATATGGGCTCCCTCTCAACCTCTCAACTATCCTATTTTACAGACAGGAAGACTGAGGTTTAGGGAGAACGAGGAACTTGCTCCGGGCCACGGTCAGCATCCAGGGGACCGTGAACCCTGGCCTGTCCCTAAGGGCTGCGCTCTTACGGGTGGCTGTACCATCACCTCCCGGAAGCTTCCCCGTTTGTGGGTTGGCTGGTGAAATGGAGGGTCCCAGCGAGGTGTCACTCTGAACTGTTGCTACCGCGGCCCAGGCCCAGGTCTCAGATCCTCAGGCAGCCCTCCCCGCTCGGGTGGACACGGTCCTCAGCCGGCCTCGGAGGGAGGCAGCTGGGGAACCTAGGAGGCCCCCCGTACCTCGGGGGCGCTGCACACTGGTCGGCCTCTGGAGCCCCTCGATGTGCAATCCAGGTCGGGCCCTCAGGAGCGGGACAGAGAAGCATCTGGACGTCCCTCCTTCCCTGGAGGCTCGGGCGCTGCGGCACCAGCCAACGTGGCTGGCTTTGTTCTCCCAACAGCAGGTAGGGCACGATGCCGGGCTTGCATCTTCAATGGGGAAATACCTGGGGGTTAGGATTCTCTTTTTTTTCTTTTTTTAAGATTTTTATTTATTTATTTATTTATTCATGATAGACATAGAGAGAGAGGGGCAGAGACACAGGCAGAGGGAGAAGCAGGCTCCGTGCAGGGAGCTCGATGTGGGACTCGATCCCGGGTCCCCAGGATCACGCCCTGGGCCAAAGGCAGGCGCTAAACCACTGCGCCCCCAGGGATCCCAGGGGGTTTAGGATGCTATCCGCTAACAAGGCAATTCTCAACCAGGCATCAGTTTTGTCTCTTTGGAAAAAGTAAGAACATTTTGAAATGAGTAAAATGTTTTGATCGCAAAGGAGTCCCCCTGCTCTACGATATACACGATGCGCGGGGATAACGAGCCCGTGAGCACGGGTGCCCCCCCCCCCCCCGGGGTTCGGCCCTCACCCTAACAAGGACTAACCAGCACCTTCTACATCTGGAACATCAGGCCGGGCCGTTCCGAGCCTCCCAGCCGGGGCCGCGAGCCGCGTGACCGGGACCCTGTTGGCAGGAGGCGAGGGGCTGCGGCTGCACGAAGCGCTTCGGCTCAGAGGTCTGTGCGGCGGTGCAGGCGCTCGGCCCCAGGCCACCCCGCCGGGGCTGCGGGCGACCGGCTGCTGAGAGCCCGGTCCGAGCCGCGGGGTGCAAACTGGAAACAGGCTCCCTGGTTCTCTGGCAGGATGGTTGTCACAATCCTGGCAGGTAATAGACAATTGTCTTTTTTTTTTTTTTTTTTAGGCTTTATTTGAGAGCAAGCGAGCAAGAGCAGGGGAGGAACAGGAGAGGGACGAGCAGCCTCCACACTGAGCTCGGAGCCCCACAGGGGCTCAGTCTCAGACTCTGAGATCATGACCTGAGCTGAAACCAAGAATCAGACGCTTCACCGACTGAGTCCCCCACATGCCCCTGGTGATCATCTTACAATGCACTTGGCGGCCCCTGGGTGGCTCAGCGGTCGAGCGTCTGCCTTTGGCTCAGGGCGTGATCCCGGGTCCGGGGATCGAGTCCCACATCGGGCTCCCTGCATGGAGCCTGCTTCTCCCTCTGCCTGTGTCTCTGCCTCTCTGTGCGTCTCTCAGGAATAAATAAAAATCCCTTAAAAAATGCATTTGTGCACACTGCAATTGGAGAAGGATTTTGGTGCCTGTAAACTACTTGAGACCAGGTTTTTTTCCCCCCTCTACCTCCAATTCTCATTATTTTTCCCTGGTGATGAGAACCATAAAGACCCATTTTCTTAGCAAATTTCATGTGTATAATACAGTATTATTAACTATAGTCACTGTGCGCTGTATGTTAGATACCGAGGAGTCATTCGTCTTATAACTGAGCTTGTATCACCATCTCCCAATTCTCCCCACCCTCCTGGTAACCACCATTCTACTGTTTTTGAGTTTTTTGTTTTTTTTTTTTTAAGATTCCACACATGAATGACTTCATATAGTAATTGTCTTTTTTTTTTTAAAGGTTTTTATTTATTTATTCATGAAAGACACACAGAGAGAGGCAGAGACACAGGCAGAGGGAGAAGCAGGCTCCCTGTGGGGAGGCGGATGCAGGAATCGATCCCAGGACCCCAGGATCGTGACTTGAGCTGAAGGCAGATGCTCAAACATGAGGCCACCCAGGTGCCCCGCTTCGATTTGCTCTTGCTTTTAACACTTCCCTCCAGACACTGAGCAGGGTATTTAGGAGGGAGCAAAGTGAGAGAAACAACTTCACAACTTCCTGGCAGAAAGCCCGGCCAGTGGGCGAGCAGCTTGTTTCAATGCTCAGAAAAGGGACCCACGTCAGGTTGTGTTTACCGAGAGCCATGCGGCAGGGCGCCGCTTCCCGGGTGGTGCTTGTGCGGCCCCAGATGCCGAGAGCCTCTTTCAGCCACACGAGACGACGGATTTTGATCATCTCATTCATTCTCTTCCCAAGCACCGATATGTGTTACCACCAAATATGATTTCTACTGACCATGTTCTAATTTTCGTTGATAAATCCTAAACCATACGTTCAAATCCGCCAGTTCATTTCTGTCATCTGAACAAGATGTCAAGATCACTCTCCCTTGCCCCAAACTTCAATAGAAGAAAAAAAAGGAGCAGACACATCAAAAGCATTCCTGCAAATTATAATGACGAGATTTGGTGGTATAGACAGGGAGTCCTCAGTGGTAGTTTTTGGACAGACTGGGATCTTGGATCTTGTGCTGTGACGTGGGGGGAGGCCTCAGACCGACACACAAGGGTGGCGACACCTTCCCACTTTCTTACCACTGGGTGTGCTATCTTGGGAAGCTTGGGAAGAGTCTGAAATGCTTTCTAGGGGTAAATCCTTTCCTTCATGGTATTCCTTCCTTGATGGGATTCAAGAAAACATCAAAAAACCACAACAGTGTCCATTAACAACACGTCTATCTCTTAACACGTGCCGCCGGGGACGGTATCATGAGCTGCTGTTTCAGTCCACGGCACTTACTGGTTCTGACATTCCAGACAGAGCATTGCTCGAGGAACTGTGAGGAGACACACAGAAGTGGTCATGGCCCCTGCCTCATGAAGCCTAGAGAGAAGACATCGTCGCTGTAGAACACCTAGAAGCAATTCCAAGAGGCTGTGGAAACTATGACCAACAGCCAACAGGAGCAGGAGATCATGCTGGGCTGTGGTATCCGGGGCAGGACAGGGCCTGGATGGGCCGAGAGAGGGGAAGAGACTGTCCCGTGTAAAAGCACGTCGCGATTAAGCCACAGAGGCAGGAAAGCTCCTGCCTTAGAGGGGGAGGCCAGCGAGCGGATGCACAGACCGTTAGGGGTAACTGGGGATGAGGTGGAAAGGCTGGCTGGAGCCTCATGGTCGAGCCTGTGGAGTGTGACCTTCATGCTTTTGCAACAGAGACAATAAAGGCTACGGAGGTGAGGAGTGCCCAGCACAGGGGTCAATTTTGGAAGATTAACTGGAGGAGCTGAGGGAAGAGGTATTTTAAGTGTTGAGTAGAGCAAGGAATTGAGAGATGTTAAGGTCCTCTACATAGAGTCCGTGGTTCTAAAATGCAAGACTGGGGGTGGGTGGGGCAGGAAAGGATCGCAGTGCTCCACGGGAAGGGAAAGGAAGAGCTGTACGTACAAGGTTTGCTAAACGTGTCCAGCTGAATACAGTGATTTACCTGATACTGAAGCTCTCAGGAGGAACGAAGCCTGGGAGCGAGGAGGCCAGCGCTGTCACACCCTGTCTCACGGTCTGTCCTGGGTGGCGAGTCTCATCTCTTATGTAACTGGCCCCCCAGGGGCAGAACGAGTGTCAGGTACATAGGCTGGCTCTGCTCCTACCAAACCCTGCCACTCGCTGCCGGCCTGCGCGTGGGCAGCACAGGGCTTCAAAGGATGGAGGGAGCTCAAACTAGCATGTACGACCTTGGCATCACAGGCAGCGCACTCGAGGTCATTACCAGGAAGCCATGTAACCATCCCCTCACCCTTCAGGAAGATTCTGAACCGAGAGGTCTCCTAAGTTGTCTGACCACAACCAAAGTAGGGCAGCTGGGTGCTTAATGGACAATGGGGAAATTGCTATTAACCCAACTACCAACCAAATGATTAAAACAGCCCTAAATGCTTATTCTCCATTAGAGGTAATTAGTCTAATACACTTGCTTTTGTCTTTCTCAACCCAATTCCAGTTTGTGGACATAGCCTTGCGGATTCCTTATTGCAGGAAAAAATAGAAGATGGAAACTGAAAATAAGAAGCATTGGTCATAGGCTAGTCTATCAGGAATAAAGTAACCATAAGGATTTCCAGAACAGCTGCTAACTGGTTTTTATTTATAACTAGGATGACCTTTCCCACATCTCGAAAGTTGAGTGATGTTCCACTCCATAAAGAAGGTGTGCGTATTTTATTACTCATGCCACACAAAATACAACAATGGTGTCTACCTGTATACAAATAGAGTGAGGAGCTACTACCACCGAACTCCTACCAGACTCAACAGCAGTTAAGAAAAATACTTCATAAACAGTGGTTGGACTTTCAATGTAACAGAACACTTTGGTGGGAAAACATTCAGTGAGTGCCTCCAAGGAGCCAGGGCCAAGCCTTTGGGTGGTGGCCGGGGAGAGAGGGACAGTGCAGAAAGGTAAGACACCGTCCTTGTCCCCGAGCCATTCACACAGTCTACGCTCCCCGCGTCGAAGGCACATGTTTGTGTAGTTGTGCACAATCAATAACATGGCAAGACATCAGTGCTATCACAGAATTACCTTCACCTCCTGCCAGGAGAAGACAGTGTAAGAATGAGGGTACGTCTAACTGGGGAATGGGAGTCAAACCAGTAGAGCTTGGGAGCGAGAGAAATGACCTTTAACTTGAACATTTTAACATGTTTAAGGCTACCGGACTCGCAGATATGATTTATGTTATAAACACGCTGCAAGCAGCGTCACATCGGTTATAAATTAAACCGCGGAGCCCAGGTATCCTTGCGCAGGTCAAAGTGCTCCCAGGACTCGCGGGTTTTCTTTGCTTGTCTGTACGCAGGTGTCAGAGCCTCTCCTCCCAGATCCGTTCAGATCGGGAACCAGACACCAAGCCGCAGAGTTGGGAGGCTCCAAGCTTGTCAAACATGTACAAAGAAAAACTGAGAAAGTCATGTCCCCAAAATGTTAATCTTGGGGACCTAAAGTGGTGAGAAGATAGTTGATTTTAAAGTTGTACATGGATTTATTTGTATTTTTTATATTGTGATTTTTTTTCTCAGTGGAGACCTAGTACTTATTCTGTTCTCCTGATTGTATAGTTCTTGCTTTACTATCACATAAATCAGTTTTCCTGATTGCAAAAGCAATACATATACATACAAATACACACATTTTAAAAAGACTGCAGTATAAAATCATAAAAAAGACCCAGAAAGCAAAATCCTACGTGCTCTAACCCCCAAAGATAAGCTCGGTTAACGTATATTTCCTTCAGATTTTGCTTTATGCATCGATAAGGCAGATATATTACTTTCATAATCAGAAAACTATATACAAATGTTAGAAACATACATGAAAACAGGAGGATCCTTTTTGGCTTCCAACTCTTTAGAAATAAATATCTCAGTGACAACAGGGCATCGGTGATACCTGACTTGGTCTTTGTATTCACAAAACACAAGCACCAGGACCCACCTGGAGTGCTGTGGACGGCCTGTGGTTCTAACACTGCAGGGGGCCCGGGGGAACCTTGGACACCTGGGCAGGACAAGTGGCTGTTACGGTGGCCATTTAAAAGGCACTTTCTTTGAGGAAAAAAAAAAAAAAAACAACACCTCAAGAGGGATTTCTCAGTGACCACTTAAACGACTTTGCTTTACTCTGCCTGTAGCACCTGCTGCTGCCCTCCTGACTGGTTAGCTAACATGGGTCCCATCTCTGGGAACCTATCCTGTCACCAGAGAGGCTGCTGTGAGCCTGAAATGTCGGTGTCACCCGGTATCTAACAGAGTGTGTAGTGATCACCCACCTGAGGTCCTACCCAAGCTTTTCCAGCCAAACGCTCATAAAGGCAGAGCCACATAAAAACAAAGTCGGTACATAGTCAACGCCACCCAGGCGTAAGGGCCCGAGGAGCCGAGGCACTTGGGCAGGGGTGACCCCAATAACGTTGTTACGGGAACCACGTGATGCTCCTGGAATGTCATCACGGCAACGTGTCAGGGAGGACTGGGGATGGCTTGTCACTTCCGGCCAGGTTGAATACTGGGCACGCTGGGAAGAATGGGGGTGCGATCTCCCAAGTTGGAGAAAGTCATAGTCTTCACAAAGAGAACAAGGCAGAGGCACCGCTGAGCTAGCAGCATGAGAGAGGCATGTGGCGACCGGTCCCTGCGTGGAGGAAATGCCCTTCTGCCCATGAGGGGGACCAGGCCAGCAGGAGGGCCGCTTCCTGAGGGCTGTGAGCTGCATCCAGAAGGCTGGTTTCCGGACAAGTCGGTGTGCTGGTGCATGGAGACCCAAAGAGGCCATGGGACGATGAGCAGAAACAGATGGCAGGTAAGGCTGCACTCTGCTTTGGTGTGAAGTTGGGGCTTGGGGGATGAACCAAATGGGTGGCCAACACGTAACTGGACCACTCTTGCCCAAGATGCTGTGCCACCTCACTGGCTGTCAAATCTGTGGAGCCTCTTCCTTCTCATCTCCTCTTCTGGTGAGAGATGGAACCCGTAGGGTGGAGGGCTCGGCCTGCTATTTCCTGTAGGGAGAAGACACAGGGGAAAGTCAGACACTGTGCATCCACTGTTCTGACATTTACGGGGCATTGTTGTCCAGGACTTCAAGGGGGAAGAAAAACTGATGGCTTGGGTGTCATCTTTATTTTAGCACGAAGAAGAAGTATGACAAACATATTTCAACTTGAACTGTCAATACTAAACGCCAACATCAAGTAAATATTTTTAGTGTGGTCCAGTCTACGAATCTAATCCATTCATTCTGAAGATTCTTGACAAAACTCCCCATTTTTCCCCCACCATGCTTTAAAATTTATGTCATCTAACGTCTACAGTGTTTACAGCACTTGTTTATTATTTTAAAGTAGCTCATTGCTGTTTCTATCTTTCCCACCAAGTATGCTGTTTGGTTTCCTTTCATCAGCCTCGGGCCCTCCCTCTGCCCCACTGCCTCCTGCAGTCCTCCAAGTCCACCCCAGCCAGGCGGCATCAGGCCTGCTGGAAACACACAAACCACCGAGCACCAGAGACCCGACTGCCATGATGACCAACATCTGGGCAGGCAGACAAAAATGCAGGCCTAACATCTGAAAATCATATGAAGGATCATGGACATGATTCCTGAAAAGGGTTTCTGCTCATTCTCCAAGACCGGTGCCTTTTCAAAGATGTTTCCAAGTAGTAGGTTGGAAACCTATTGGTAGGTCGATTGTTAAGAAACACTATAGTGAAAAAAAATGTTAGAGAAAGCGCCAGAAACTAAGTCCATCTTCTCACAAAGGAAGACCAACACTGTACGACATCACTTATATGTGGAATCGGAAAAACGGAGCCTATGAAAACAGTTGAATGGCAGTTACCCGGGGCTGGGGAACAAGTGTTGGGGAGCTTCTGTTTAAGGGCACAAACTTGTAACCAGCAGATAAGTCAGTCCTGGAGATCTCATGCACAACACCGTGATTATAGTCAATAATAAGGTATTACAAACTTCGAGGTTGCTAAGCGACTGAATCAACTCTTCTCAACACAAAAAAGGAACTGATAAATGCATGATACGCTACAAGTGCTGGCTGATGCCGCCGTGGTAATCATACTGCACTATACGAATGTATTAAACCAACAGGTTGCACATCTTATGTTTACGTGACGTATGTCAGTTATGATTGATTTAAAAAAATCTGATTAAGGAAAAAAAATCTGATTATGGAAAAAATCAGTCTGCTCCATCCTCCACTGGAATTTCAGTGGTCAGATGATGAGAAATTCTTAAAAGGCAGGCAAAAGGTAACCCCTCTTTCATTTTGTTGCTGCCCCAACCCTTACCTTTGTTTGGTTCTCCTTTCCTTTGGGGACCACGGGACAAGTACCTGCCCTAAGCCCCCTGCTCACTCGTGCTGGCTGCACTCTATCTACTCCAGGGTTTCTGGGATGGTGTAACCTATGTTATTTATCAACCTTCATTAAGGGTGACATTCAAACACAGTACGGGCTTACAGGACTTTCACCATAAAGAGTTTATGAATACTATTAAGATTAAAGTTTAAGTGATTCGGTTTGGGCTGTATATATTTGAAAAGGAATCTCTCTTTTCAGAGTGGCAAATGCCTTGAAATCACAGAGAGGGGCACCTGGGTGGCTCAGTCAGTTAAGCATCTGACTCTTGATTTCAGCTCAGGTCATGATGTGAGGTCGAGCCCCACATCAGGCTCTGCACTTGGCACTGGGTCTGCTTGAAATTTCCCTCTGCCCCTCTCCTCGCCTTCTTTCTCTCTTTCTAAAATAAATAAATCTTAAAAAAAAGAAATTACAAAAAAACTCATGAATCCAATTACCATTAGTTTATTGCTTAAAACTGTCATAGATGATGGAGCTCTAAATCCTGCTTTCCCTTTAATAGTTGTTTTCAACAAGAAGACGATTCTTAATTGCACTTGTGAGAGCAGGCCAGCATGTGACACCCGTGCCAGCAAGGCAGCAGGGAGCCGTGAGGAAGAGCTGGTAGTGTCAGAGGCATGCTCGACGTGGCATGTGGAGTCTGGGCCACGGGGCATGAGCCCACGGAGGCTGCAGGGGTGCTCAGACCCCTAAAGGGAATCCCAGCCTCTATGAGAAAAAGCCCGAGAGTTCATGTTTCCATGAGGCGGTGGGGAGTCCAGGCTCCATTCTGCTCCTGGGGTCTCAGAATGAGCGGCCCGCACAAATGCACTCTGGACCCACTCACAGGGCGTTGGGGGAGAACAGGGCTGAGACAACGGAAGTGCCCCGTACTGGAGCAGATAAGTCACATCAAGGAGCAAGGACCACTCCTTTGCTTACAGAGCCTTTTTTTTTTTTTTTTTTTCACAGATTCTATTTATTCATGAGAGAGAGAGGCAGAGACGTAGGCACACAGGCAGAGGGAGAAGCAGGCTCCACGCTGGGAGCCCGGTGTGGGACTTAATCTCGGGTCTCCAGGATCAAGCCCTGGGCTGCAGGCAGCGCTAAACCGCTGAGCCACCGGGGCTGCCCTTACAGAGTCCTTTTAATGTGCTCTGTGTCAGTCAGCTTTGACTGGATTTTATGATCCCAAGTTTACAGATGAGGGAGCTAGGGCTCAGAGCGCATTAGGGACACACGTGAGGTGGGTCTGAGAGGCAGCAAAATCTTGCCCTCGGGGCTCCTGACTGCAGGTCTGGCTCTACCCCTCCTGTTCCCACTAACCTGTATTGCCATCACCTCTGACCTCTTGCCATCCCAGGTGCTCCTGCCCAAACCCAGAAGGATGTGTGGGGACCTCCTACTATCTGGAAATAGAAAAAGAAGTTCCAGCCTAAAGCCATTGACTCTGCGGTCAACACAGACAGGATTACAAAGTTCCCACATGGGGCCCCTTGGATTCCTGCTTTCCAGGACCACCACAGGGCCTGGTCCTACCACTAACACAACAACAACAGCACCACCTCATCTGCAGTCAGGCCTGATTTTAAGGGCATTTAAAATCCCTCAAATTCAGCGGTTCTGCTACCATCGAAGCCACCCAACTGTGCGGAGCATGGCTTAATTGCATCATTTCAGGCTTTGCACATCACACTGTTCTTAATCCCAGGGGTTAATTTTTTTTTTCTTTTTTTGGAAAGTTCTCAAGTGTCAGTTAATCTTTGCTATTTTGAAGACAATAACATGTCTGATGTCAGTCATGAATGATGACACCACTTGACACGTCTGTGCCACCCTGGGGACAAGGCCTCCACTGTCCCATCCAAGTCTCGGCTAAGCTCTGTCTTCCAATTCCCTGCTATTCATTTACTTTTAAGTTTGTTCCTCTGTTTCTAATGTTTGCAGTTGCATCACATGGTCTATTACTTCTCCCCATAGCCTCCAGGATCCTCTGCAGGCATTTCTCAAAGGGTCTTAGAAATGTTTTCTTTTTTTTTTTTTAGAAATGTTTTCGATATGCACTCACATTTAGTAAGCACTCAGAAAAGATGCAGACAGGCGTCTGGCTGGGTGGTAGGAGGGGACGCAGCCCGGTCCCTGGGGATGTAATGAGAAAGGTGTTGGTAGGGCATCAAGAGGTGCTTCTAGCTGTACCTGGAACTGGACAGCAGACTCCAGGCAAGTCTCCATCTCGCAGGTTCTGGGAGGTCGGGGGGCTCATCTGTGAGGGGAGGCTGCCTAGCAAGGTGATTGCTGCGTCCCTCCCACCACTAGAAAAAGAAGTGTAGTCTGACCACCTGAGACTAAATTCCAACTCCTCTACTTTTAAAAAAAATTTTATTTATTTAAATTAGAGAGAGAATGAGAGAGAGAGAGAGAGAGAGAGAACCAGCAGGGGGAGAGAAAAGTGAGAAGCAGACTCTCCACTGAGCAGAGAGCCCGATGTAGGGTTCGATCCCGGGATCCTGGGATCATGACCTGAGTCAAAAGCAGACGCTTAACCAACTGAGCCACCCAGGCGCCCCCCGACTCCTCCACTTGTGACTACACATCCTTGAGCAAGCTGGTTACCTTCATTTGGCCTTAGTTTCCCTATCTTTACAAGAGGATTAAGGACAAACTCCTTCCCTAGATTGTTGAGAGGCAAGAAGAGAAATGTTGCACATAAAATGCTTAGCTGAGCGCCAGGCATGGAGAGGGCCTGATGAGGGCCGCATGTTATAATTTCTCATCTCTAACATCATCATGAATCACGGGGCAGATGTCGACTGGTTAGTTATCGTGAACTGACTCCGTATAAGACACAAACGAAAGGGACAAGAACAGTGACTTCTTGCCAGACAGAGCCCAGTTCTGTTTGAAGCCCACTTGGCAGCATTTTGTACAACATGCGGAGTTGCTGCTTACTCAGGAATCTGCCTTCTAAGAAACAGATACCCCCCCCCCCAAAAAAAAAGGTAATTAACAGCCTCCAGTTTGCATCAGCTTTTGTACCACGGAGAAGCCCTTCAGTCACTGGTAAAAGCTGGCGGGCGCAGCCAAGACCTCCTCTTCTCTGCCGAGTTAAATCATGCACTGAACCCTGACAGGCCTGGGTGTGACACCCCTGCTCTGGTGAACTTGGTACAGAAGATTAGTATTTATGAGCCCTGCCTCCGCATCCCTGTAAATGGAGGTCAGCTCTCAGTGTTAACTCAGAGAAACAGTGAGCATGCTTCAAAGAACCTCAGGAACAGTGCCCGTTTTCAGATGATTTAGCTCAATTATAGCACCAGTAGTGAGATCATAAGATTTATTGATTCATGGTTCTTGATGGAAAAATTTTCAGTTCCCTACCCTTATGTATAATGCAGTAACCTCTGCATTTTACATCTAAGGGAGGAGAAGCAATTTCATCCAGATAAGAATTGCTAAAAAGAGCACCACGAGTTGATGGCCAGTTTCCCTCCTGTTCACCATCCCTGTAAATAGAGGTGTTTAATTTGCTGGTATTCACAGATCCTGCCCATGATCTGATGAGCACTCTATACCATTCAGGGAAATTACACTGATGTGAGTCACAGGATGGCATATCATTCCCTTATATTAGGAAGCTAAAGAGGCAATCACTTTTTTTTTTTTTTTTTTTTTTAAACCAGGAAACCTTTAAATAAATCACCAGTGTTCTCAGGGATCTCTACTGTCAAATGAGGGCAGCAGCATGGGTCCCACATTTGCTCTTTGAAGGTTACTTTATTAGAATTCCATGAATTACAAAGCTCCCAAAATGCCTTCTGAAAGGGCGGTTGCTAAGTCATTTACTGACAAAGACCAAACAAGCTGGAAGGAATTCCAAGTCCAACAACTTGGCATGATATTCTTTGAAAAAGGGAGATACTTAAGGACATAAGACCACTGTATTTTTTGAGTCACTAATTATAATGTCTGTTTGTCTGTCTATCCATCCATCCATCTACCTACCTACTTACTATCTATCTCTTCAAGAAGAGTTTGAAATTCACCTAAAACCTCATAACTCTACACAAATGGAAGCTTCATTATGTATACAGGAAAGGTAACATCTAGAAGTGACTTGAGAGGGGCTCCTGCGTGGCTCAGTGGTTGAGCATCTGCCTTTGGCTCAGGTCATGATCCCGGGGTCCTGGGATCGAGTCTCACATCGGGCTCCCCTTGAGGAGCCTGCTTCTCCCTCTGCCTGTGTCTCTCTCATGAATAAACAGATAAAATATTTTAAAAAAAGAAAAGAAAAAGAAGTGACTTGAGAGAGAAAATAATCCCATTTCTACTCCTCAACCAATCAGCTCAGCCACAGTGGAGCTATTTCTTTGTTCTGAAATGGTATCTGGAATTTCAAAAGGAGAAGCTGAAATGGAGACCCACTCAGTTGCTACTTTCCCTGTTGTACTTTTCTCTCTGATCTATAGTCAGTTTATTTTGGAAATCTTTATGTTACAACATACTTAAAATAAATAGGTTAGAATCCAGCTAGCTATTCAAGTAACCTAAAATATTCGGTCTACCATGTCAGGTCTAGAGTTTCTTGCAATACAGACAATGTATGGTCTGACCTCTAGAACAGAAAGTTCTGGAGACCAGGAACGTCTGCTGGGCCACTGCTACACGCTCACCTTACATATTCTCCCTCCTTTGAAAAAAGTGCACAGCTTGATTAATTTTTGTGAACTGGACATGTGGGGCGAATATCCAGATCAAAATACAGAACATTTCCAGCATTCATAAGCCTCTCCGTGTACCCTTCACTCAAGAGTATCCACTATCCTGGTTTCCAACGGCGTAGATTCTTTTGTCTATTTTTGTGCATAAATGGATTCATACAATATGCGAGTTTTGTGAGTGGCTTCATTTTATGTTATGTTTGTGATCCATATTGTTATATGTGGTTTTTATTTTACTTACCCCTCCGAGTACAATGTCCTGGTCTATTTATAGACAGAGGAAATGAGGCCTAAGGATTTTCAGTAACTCGCTAAGGCCACATAGCCAGTCAGTGGCTGGGTCAGGACTCAAACCCAGACGGATCCCTTTCT
This sequence comes from Canis lupus dingo, assembly GCF_003254725.2. Taxonomy (NCBI): domain Eukaryota; kingdom Metazoa; phylum Chordata; class Mammalia; order Carnivora; family Canidae; genus Canis; species Canis lupus. The sequence continues at coordinate 39,948,235 of NC_064267.1, read as the reverse complement.
ACTTCCATCGAGAATTGAGGTATACCAGTTGTCTTCCTTAATCCCAAACCAGACTCTGTCAACCTGAACAATACCGTCACTTTAATCATGACTTGGAAGCAGGATCTGAAGCTTGCCTTCTGCCTTAGATAGGGCTCACTGCAAACAGAAACCTTTCTTGGGTAACTGAAGGGATCTGGGATTAGGAGCTCCTTTGATGACGTATATAGTTTTAGCAACAGGCCCAGCTCCAAAGGGCAGCCTTGGTAGTTAACTATCAAGTTTTTTTTTTTTTTTTCCTCAAGTATTTTTTAAACAGAAAACAGTGTATAACTTCTTAAAGAAATAGTTTGATGCACTTTCTACGTCACTGTGCTGGAGTAGCAAGGGAGGGAGGAGAAGCTGAGTGTCCACCTGTCATTAGCAATCCCTGTAACACAAGGCTTTTCTTTATAACTGGAGTATAGTTGACACACAATGTTACACTAGTTTCTGGTGTATGACACAGTGATTCAACAGTGCTGTGCATTATGCTCTGCTCACCACAGGGCAACGATCATCACCACACCACGCTACTGTAACACTAGTGACTATATCCCTTGGGTTATGCCTTTTATCGCCATGGCTTGTTCATTCCAGAACTGGATTCCTGTATCTCTCAATCCCATTTACCCATTTTCTCCAACCCCTCTCCTCCCTTCCCTTCCTCTCTGGCAACCATCAGTTTGTTCTCTATATTTATGGGTCTGTTTCTGCTTTTTGTTTCCTTAGTCATTTATTTTTTAGATTCCACATGTAAGTAATATCATATGGTATCTGTCTTTCTCTGACTCACTTTACTTAGCATCATGCCCTCTAGGTCCATCTATGTTGTCACAAATGGCAAGATCTCCTTTCTTTCATGGCTGAGTAATGCTCCACTAGATATTATATCACATCTTTATCCATTCATCTATCGACAGACACTTGGATTGCTTTTGTTTTTTTTTTTTTTTTTTTTTTTTTTTTTTTTGTTTTTTTTTTTGGATTGCTTTTGATATGTATTTTTGTAACATATGAATGTGAATTTTAATACTAAAAGACGTTCCTCTTTTAAAAAATCAATGTCTTAAATCTTTTGAAAATTCCCTCATCATCTTAATACTTTGTCAAGATGGATTTTCATAGCACTAAATATCTTTTTTTTTTAGAAATGATTTTCAAACACCTTTTACATTCATTTAATGATGCTTTAGAATGTTTCAAATTTTCCTTGATCTAAAATAAAATGCCGTTTGGTCAGCAACCGGGAGGTACCTCAGTTTTATCCATATCAGCTGATTCTGGAAACTGAAAAGAGCTCGACTATCTCTGAGAATATCAAGGTACTTTGGGATTGTATTTTTTTTTTCAACTCAAAATCATCTAGGGATATTTGTTGGATAAATATATGCAAATCTTGGAAACTGGACACAGGGCTCCCTGAGGGCAGAGGCTGTCTCTCACTTCTGTATCCTTGTTGTCTAGTACATCTGAGGGCTGTGTGTTTCTGGCTGGGATGACAGAAACCAAACGTGAGCTTTGTCTTGAGACACAGATTTGAGAACATACTTGATGACAAAAAAAAAGGAAGCTGAAGGTAGACCTTCCCATCTGCGAGGAGGGAGGGGGTTCTCATCAAACAGATCTATATATGAGTATGGACAATGCTAGAAAAAAGATAACAACCCTTTGGGAAATTGAAATTCCACAGTCCTCTCCGAAGCTCCAGGACCCGTGCTGGCTGGTCTTCGGAGGGCGGCTGCCATCCCCCATGTGTCCTGACATCTCTGATGGAGATTCCACACTTGCCCACAGACAGGGCCGTGGGGTGGGGTGGGGGGTGGGTAATGCACCTGGGTAATGCTGTGGATACATTCCACCCAGCCCGCATCTGTGCTGGACTCCACTCTGGGAATCCTCAAAGGCATGAAGTATTCCCCACGTCCAAGTGGCATCTGCACCAGTCTCCAGACTCCTTGGCCCTCTGTGAGCTCTGACCCTCGGGCCTTTAACTCTCAGGCAGAAGCTCCCCATGGGGGAAGGACAGGCAGGAAGGGACTTCTAGTGGTCTCCTCAGAACCTGGATACAAGTCCCCCTGCCAACAACACCCCATGCTTCTGACTTCGGATTTTTTGGGTTTTGATTTTTTACCTTCATAACTTTCAATGTCATTATTTTTTAAAAAAGGAGGGGACAGTAGGTAAGAGAGTCTTTAAACTCTAATAAATTGAACTACACAAGATAAAAGGTTGCCTCTTCCCAAGATACACAGAGTGCTGTCCCACAGCCCACCAGTTGCTGTGGTGTTCACCCTAAAAAGTAGTCGTGGTGGAAGCCTCCCTTCCTGGCTTTCAGCAGCCCCAGTCCTATGAGCAGAGTTTCCAACAAACAGCAACCAACTGGCCACTGAAGGCAGAAATCAGAGCCACAGCCCCTTAATTGTACAAATGCAAGATGCCTAGACAAAGCCAGACAGTCTTGGAGGTACTATGAACTGGAGAGTCACCCAGTTTGCCGCTGTGGCCCTTAAATGTCAGTGTAAAGAATAAGGAAAACCCTACTAAAATGCAGATTACAAGATCCCAATGCCAGAGATTTTTGTGCATTAAGTGGTGGCTGGAAACTGCATCTGAGTGAGTACTCAAGTGATTTTGTTGCAGGTGGTGTCAAATCACTGAGAATTGCCGTGGAAAAGATCACACCTCACCAGACCTGGGTTCACATCCTGACTCCGCTAGGGCCTTGGACAAGTCTCTCCCTTCCCCAGGCCTCGGGCTCATCTGTGCCACACGGGTGCCAGACTAGACACTTTATGCTCTGCAGAGATGCCACGACTTGTTTGGTTTCCAGTGAGACATCCGGTTGACTGGCCCATGATGGGAGAGTTCAATGGGCCACACTAGCCACCAGCCTCCTCCTCTGCTGCCTGCGGCCTGGGCAGCTACTCAGAGGACCCTGCCTGCCCTGCTGACCAGCCTGTCCATGACTTCCAGCAGCTGAGCACACAACTGGCCATGCTATGCTCCTTGGCTCCTATGGCCTCTAATTCAATGGGTCTATTTCCTCCTCTCTGACATTTTAACTTTTCGTAAACTTTTAATTTTGGAATAATTTTAGATTTGCAGGAAAGCTACAAAGATAATACAGACAATTCAATTCCCTAATGTTAACATCTTACATTACCATGGTGTCGTTGTCAAAACGAAGGAATCATTTCCAGGGATAAGTGCATTCCTATTAACTGAATTCCAGACTTCACTCGGATTTTACCAGTTTTTCCACTAATTTTCTTTTTCTGTACTAGGACCCAAGGGCACATTTAATTGCCTTGTCTTCTTAGCCTCTTCTAGTCTGTGGCAGCTTCTCCATCATTCCTTACATCCTATGACCTTCATGATCTGGAGGGGTACCGGGCCAGGCAGCCTGTAGAATATCCCTCAGTTTGGTTTGTCCAATGTCTTTCCTCACAGTTGGACTGGGGTCATGGTCCTTAGGAAGAAGGCCACAGAGGTGAGGTGCCCTTCCCGTAGCATATCCAGGATTCCTGCTATCAACATGACTAATCACACGTTATGTATGTAATCTTGAGCACTTGGGTAAGTAATGTTTGCCAGGTTCCTCCATTTTTAAACTTTTTTGATGAGTTCTGAGGTAATAAAGCTTTGACTCTTGCCACCAAGGGTTACCAGGATGAAATGGAAGAAACAGGAGTAGGTAGGTCATGCAGGCTTCATCACCTGTTTGGGGATAACTGGATATGTGTGTGGTGGGGGAGGGGGACCATCCCTGACCTAAGCCGGGCTCTAGGTCTCTGAATTGCAGGTGAAGTGGTTCTCTCACACTGGTGTCAGTGTACGAAGCGAGCTGTTTGAGAGACTTTCCAATTCCGTAGGCTTGGCATGGAACCCAGGCACTGTATTTTTAATGAGCTCCCAGGTGATCTTAACCTACACTAGCTCTGGGGACCCACTGAGCTACTGCTTAGATTTTTCTTGCAACCCTGGTTGCGCGTTCCAGTTTTTACACTTGCCAGCAGGTGGACCCAGAGGCCTATGACACCGAGTCCGCTGAAGAAAACTAGGGCAAATTCCAGTCAACAAAGCATTCCGCATCGTAAGCAGAATTGGGGTTATTTTGAAACAGATGGGCTCTACAGAAGCTGCTGCACTGAATATTATGGAGTTGTTTATTGTCTCGATGGTCTGAAACTGGGGACTATTTGCCAGCATCTAGCAGTTTCCATGTCCTATCAGACTTCTTCAAGAGCAGACAGGACTGACGAGGCCCTAGGAGAGGGTCAGACAGGGGTATGGATGTGGATGTGGAGACAGATCTTTTAACCAGCTCTGAACTCAGAATCCACTCCTGCTGCTGTGCTTGCTGCCTTGCATCATGGAGTGCTTTTTACTGCACTGATCTCTATCACCCTAACTCCAAGTTAGAAAAGATAGAAAGATACAATCTGTGGTAATAAGATGATCTTCGATAAGGGAATACTAAAAATGATTTATTGTAAAACCTAATCAAAGTGGTTCTGTTTATCGGTCCACATTTTCACCCAAACCCCACTTACACCTGCCCCCCATGCTCTTTTCCTCTGCCTCTTCTCCTTGTGCCACCCCAGAAGATCACCAGGAGAGAGGAAGCGAGATCAAGAAGGGCCTTCTGGTGCTCATTTGGACCGTGCCTGATGCAGTGGTTCAAAGTGTGTAGGACCAGGACTTTTAAACGGAGTATTCTGAGTTCTGGAAATCTGCAAAGAACTCTGGCTTCAACAGTTCTTCCCTGGAGGATGTTTTTAATTCCTTATCCTATGACCCCAGACACTTTGCTGCTGTCCTGGCTAGCCCCGGCCCAAAGGGGCCACGAAGGGGTCTTTGAAATTGGTGGCTTGGTAATTGGTGGCCTGGCTGTCTCGGCTGCTGGGCAGCCCCCAGCGATCCAAGGGATGTGGATGCAGGGATGTGCTTCCTGGTCGATGGGGCCCTGCCTGAGGTGGTGGGTCCCTGACTGCCTGGGCCAGCAGCACCCCTTGGTCCAAGGGATAAAATGCCAGGTGCATCGTCCACCCCCATTCATGCTCAAAGGGAGGCTCTTCATTCAGAAATAACAAAATGCCCAAGGCTATTGTTTTTTGCTTGGGCTTTCAAAGCCCCTGCTCAGACCGAGAGACGTTTAGGCCTATTTCATTTTTTTTCTCACTCTCTCTGCCTTAAGTTCCAAATCAGAGACAGCTCATGTTTCAGCTCTTTAAGCAAAGGCCCAAAATAATGTTTTCGTTGACTTTTGAAATCACAGACCATTTAAAACTAGACAATATTTCACTCAAAAACCTCAATCTTCTGAAAACACCGTTTGGCCTTTGGGTATGAAAATACAAATAAACATCATCCCAAGGAATCAAGGAATAAGAAAAAAAATATGGAGAGCCTATGTGGGGAGAACTTTGGAGAGGGACAAGGGAACTTAGGGTAGAAACCTCTCCTGAGAGGAATCACTGGGAGGGGCGGGGGCAGCAAATCCAGGTGGCCTGGGGCACCCACTGCAAGTAACCGTGTGTCAGGAGAAACAAGGCTGTGCAGCTTGGGGAGGCACATAGGCTGGGACATCTGGCTCCTAGGCTCAGTGGCCATAGGAACCAGGTCCCATAGCCACCCAACGCGTCCATGTCATAGTCCTGCAAGAAACATGGCCTATGGAAGCACTAAAGGCCAGATACTGGATCTAGAACACAAAGTCCCACAGTTTGATGTGGGAGAGCAAGGTGAAAGGCAGATCCTAGGTTGTAACTTGGGAGATCCCAGACCAATGTCTGTGGTGGGACCCAGGAATCTGCATTTTTCTCTCACACCTGGAGTGAGCTATTGGACCGACTTGGAGAAACTTGGATCAGAAGAATCCCACACTGTATTCTGGGGAGTCATCTGGCCTTCAGCATTGGCACCAGCAGCATGGCTGGTAGGGTCTTGGGTTGTTAATGCTCAATCCCGGATGATGTGTGACCCAGCTCTCCTGAAGATACCATATATACAAACCATTATGGTGCTGCCCTGAAGATTCCATCAGTCATAACATCAGAGTAAATGCAACGGGCCCAGAATCCCTCATCCTATCCTTGGAAAGAAGCAGTTCATCTCTAGATCCCTGGTGCTAGGTACACGGTGGGTGCATCACAAATGTTTGGTAAATGGGCAAAGAATCAACTAATTTGCCATCGGGGCTGGGCACAGAGGGGGTCAGGATGACCCAGCCAGGACAGCGGGGCCAAAGCACACTGAGGGAAACATAGGTAAATGGTGGCAGGAAGGAAATTTCAAGGTCTGGGATCTTGGTTTTTGGCTTGGGTCACTAACCAGCTCCCAAACCCTGAGCCATTCATGGGTGAGGGGAGGCTACACACCCATAGGCTGCAGAACACAATTCAGTTTGTTTCCTCCATGAAATTCCTGAAGTTTTCCTGGGCTCTGGGGTTCACGATACTTTAGGGAACTTACAGTAGCTAGGAACAGGCCGAGATAGGAAATGTATTACGCATATCCAAGCCCAACACATCTTAAACACTTAAAAAGTTCAAATTATTTCTGCTTTTCTAATGCCATAGGCCTGATTAGTGCATAACCGCATGTCCAGAGATACTGATATCAACACAGAACTGAAAAACAATCCCTGACCCAGGAAGCTGTCCCTGAGATTTTTGATGGCCAAGGGGAACATCGTGATTCAAAGCTCTCACGAAAGCTGAAAGCCGCCTGCTTCCTTTCATGGCAGGTGGGGCGAGGGGAAGACAAAACACTCTGAGAAGCCCTGTCACGGGGTGTGCCATGGTGGGTCCGAGGTGTGTGGGTGGGCAGGGGCAGGCTGGGGGCCTCCCAGGGAAATAAGCTCTGCACCCAGCCACGAGCAAACAAGAAAACGTGAACACTAGAGCCAGATGGTTTAAAAAAAAGGGGGGGGGGGGCAAGAGAGGGAGGAGGTGGGAATAGGGAAAGAATGATGAGACACCCTTGTCCAAAGTATGACGGCCAAGAATTGTGAATGGTGACAGTTGGCGGCTCAGAAAATTGGGGTGGGCTCCTCTACCAAGGTGTCCACACCAGGAAGGTGAGGATAGCACAACCTTTGAGACTTTCTCTGTGGATAAGTCCCATGAGATGAGTGGCTGAGAGAGGCTGTGGGCGGTGGGGGGTACACAAATGGGCAGGAGCCTTGCTCTCCATGTTAGAGCCGAGAAAGTCTTTGTGTGGGTCAGGGTCCACCTTGAGCTGTGGCACTTGCGGATTTCTGGGATGTGATAAGCTAGCCCACAAGTACGATGGTTGTTTAAAAAACATGCTTGCTTCTTCTGTATTCGATGGTATTTAGCCTAAGCCTGAGCCTAAGTGCCACTTTCTTGAGTGTTCTTTTAGGTCTGGTCAACTCACTGCCATCCACACTGCATTCTGATCATGTGCCCCATTAGAGAGCATGTGTGTGTGTGTGTGTGTGTGTGTGTGACACACACACTTTCTCTATCTGTCTCACACACACACGCCCCATGACCGAAACATCTCTACTACATGAGCCCTCCCCACCCAGCCTCGGGAAGGCCTGGGGGGCTTTCTCAGACTGTTCTCACACCCCTGGAAGGGCTGCCTCCAGCTGACCTAGAATTTGCTCTGAAAGGATTCTATAACGGCCTTTGCTGTGGAGAGGTACTCAGTAACAACAAACAGTGACTTATTCTTACAGGTTTGTTAATAATTTCTAGCAGAATAAAACTTACTTTATGAACACTAAGGGAGACCACGGGACTAAACTTTCTGAACTTGAAGTGCCAAGTGAGGAGTCTAAAATTATCCTGGAAAATGGATGTAAGTGAAGGGAGGGAGTATGTTGCTTTCTGAGCCTCCTCTCTGGACGTATCTCAGTGTGTGCTACGGACAGATTAAAAGCTCCTACAGGAAGGCCAGTCTATGGTTTTAAGGAAGCTCTGACGTTTTGATCGAGTGTGGACAGGAGATTCTGAATGAGATGTGTCTAGTCCACCACAAAAATCATGGGTTTTCCGAGCAAGGAGGGGGGTCACTTGGGATGGTTGCATCCAATCGGCTCATGTTGGAGATGGGAGACAGAAGCACAGGGAGGGTAAGTGGTTTTCCAGCTGATGCGGCTACAGCAGCAGAAAGAGAAGCCAGGTCCCTCCACTGTCTGTTCCTAACACTCGGCTTCTTTATTTTCTCTTTTAGGCTCATTTCATCCTGCATAACCCACACCACCTCCCTTGTCAAACCTGGAGTGGACACTGGTGTCTTACAAAAGTGCCCTTCTGCTCCCTGGCTCTGCTGGGGACAGTGCAAGGGAAGGGTTTCCCGGAGCCAGATGGACCTGAGTTTGAATACCACCCCTGCTCCTTGTCCTGCGCCCTTGGACATGTTACCCTCCTCACCGACCTTTGACTTGTTATCTGTGAACTGCAGAAATCGGCTTCGTAGATGTGCTCAGAAGTGAACGAATCAGAGGCTGTCAGCGCCAGGCCCCAAACCATCGAGAGTAAGTAGTACCTGTTATTTTACTAATAACCCCCTTCCAGGCAGCCCCATCCTGGGAATGTTCCCTCCATACAGCCAGTTAATCACACATACCCAGACCCTAGTCACCCTGGACATCTCCCTCTTCTCACCTGGCTCTCTGTGACACATCACCAAACCCTGTCATTTTAATCTGAATGGTTCTCGAACTCATCCATTTCTCTCCATTTGCCCCATCACCACCCCTGCCTGAGCACCTGTTTTGGGAGCCTGGACTGGCATCTGAGCCCCTAGATGATCTCCTCACATTCTCTCTGGCCTTCCTGCAGGCCATTCCCCACACACTTGTGGGAGAGCTTTTGGAAAACATGCACCTGATCCAGTTCATCCTCTGCCTGCCCAGGGCTTCCTTTTCTTTAAGTATAAACATCAAAATTTGTACCCAGCCCAGGACACCTGCCTTCCATCCCTTCCCACTCACTGCTTATCCTTTTCCAACAACCAGCACAAACACTGGATCCTCAGGAAAGGGACTGTATCCCCTGAACCCTCCGTGAGGTCCTCTGCCCTGGGCTCTCATGGGAGCATGTCCCCTTCCTTCAAAGCACATGGCACCCCCATTGCTAATTTGACAGGACTCATTATTTCAGGAATGTGCATCCTCATTGGGCTATGAGCTCTGTGGGTAAGAGGAGTGAGGGGTTGTGTTCACTTTCTCTAAGGATGAATAAATAAATAAACAGATGCATGACTGAGAGGGAAGGAGGGACAGAGGGGCAGCGTAGTAACTACTGTCCTCATTTTATAGATGGCCAAACTGGGGTTCCAGAAGGTGTGTGATTTTCTGAGGTTTCAGAGCCAGCATATGATATGGCCTGGATACCAGGGGTTGGATCTAAGCTTAGTGTTCTGAGGTTTCAGAGCCAGCAAATAATATGGCCTGGATACCAGGGGTTGTATCTAAGCTTAGTGTTCTTTCTCTGTACACCACCAGGTTGCTCTGGACACCAGCACCCACATCTCTCCCTTTAAAATCCAACTTTCTTCACTTTAACCAGTGGCTCAGCAAAAAAATTTGTGGGTTTTTTTTTTTTTTTTTTTTTTTTAAATGGGAGGCTATGAGGGTATGGGAGGGGCCGTAATTGGTACATGAAAAAAGAAGAAATTGCAAGTTGATACATTGGATATTCTGAGCTAAGGAAAAAAAAAAAAAAAGACCATGAAAAGGCACAGAACTTGTTGCTATTTAGACCAAGTATAACCACGTTTCTAGAACTGTTTCTACGGGTCTGAGGATAGTAGATTAAGGGCAACTGACTTGGCAAAAGGCCTAGACCTGTTTTCAGATGCTCTTAGGTTAGAAAAAATAAGGACAGTTAAAAAGCCCCAATGAGGACACTATACCAACATGACTGATAAAAATGGAACAGACTTCTATGAGTCATTTGTAGCTTTAAATACTATAGAAAAAAAAGAATTTATAAAACATGCCCAAACAGCCTCCCTTTGATGTGGCGAGCCCTTTTAAAACCACATTGTTCAAATTTATGTTAAAATGCAAACCCTTCATGTTTACAATGGTACTCTTGGAGGAATGCAATATAAAAGTACAACTGTTAAATTTCAAAGACAAGACTTATAACCCCAGAACAATAGGGCATTCCCAGTGCAAATTTATGAGCTGTTAAACCTCAAAAGGTTTCTTCAATTAGCAGTGAAGGCTTTTGACATATTTGCAGTCTGATATAGGGGCTGCTCTTTATATAATTTGGGGTGTACTGCTTTTATCAGAACTTTTCCTTACTTTTATTGACCTCGGCCGACAACTATTGTGCTTCTCTCTGCACAGCGTTTGATCCTGCTAATTATGCTGTGAGGCCGGGACGGCATTTCACGGTTTACCATTGCTCCTGGGGCGCGCTACAAATTATACATAATGCATTGCATTGTAATTGCTGCATTGTGAACTTGGCTCGCCTTTCCAACATAAAATACCGACATCCAAGTAGTTTTATTATAAAAAAAAAAAAAAAAACCATAAGGGATTCTTTCGGATTATAAACATCTGAAGACATAACATTCTCATGAATTCCAGCTGGCTATTTTGGACACACAGAGGGCAGGCCAGGCTGAAAAGCAAAGCAAATATACTTCATATTAATGTTTACAGAGAAAAAAGAGGAGGCAGTCATAAAGGCAAGACTCGACTGAATGCAAAACGAAACGGAGGGGGCACAAGCTGAAGTGGGGACAGAAGTCCAAACCGAGAAAGCAGAGATGCACATTCTCAGGATGGTCCCTTTGCCTCACTGTGCCTGGAGGTCCTCATTTCAGAAACAAAGGCGCAGAACCAAATGACCACAAAAGTCTCCTTTTCCCCCAAGACAGAGGCCTCGGGAGAGCAGTGGCTTGTTTTCCGAGTCCAGTTTGTAGGAACCTGTGTCTTGTACCAAACATGGGGCCTTGTGCCGGTGCCCTACTGCTTTGGGGGCCCTTGGAATAAGACAATGCCTCCTCTTTAAGGGGCAGGAGGTGGGGTGGCTGCATGAACGGAGCTGCAAGTTTTCTCTATGCAGTACCACCAGGTGGAAACAAAATCACAAGAATGACATCATGGTCAGTGAGGCTCACCGCCGCTGCCGCTGCTTGCACGCCCCGGGCCAGAAGTCCCCGCCCCAGACACCCCACAGCCGGCTACCTGGAGCTCCGGGCCTGCGGTTCCTGTACCAAGCAACACCGAAGAACCAGGCGACTACTCATCCTCGCTTCTCCCCTCCCTCCAAAATGAGACGGTAACATGATCTATGAATTCAGACCAGTTCCTTTTCACCTCCTTTCAGGGAGAAGAATGTTCTAGAAGAGCTTAAGTGGAGGTGGCACTCAATCTGAGCACATTCTGCACCAGTGAGGATGCCATTATCAAAGAAGGGGCTTCAGGGGTGTGGTGAGGCTGGGGTGGGGTGGGTGTGGGTCTTAGTAATTCCTGACAAATCATCACGATCTGAGGACATGCCCATCCCTTGCTCGCCGCAGTGGCTGCAGTTAGGAAGTCAATGACTAGGCATCCTTGTTTCTCTTGCCTAATAAGTGGGCGGGGGGGGGGGCGGATTATGTCCAAGATCCAGGATGAGCGGAGGGCACAGGCTGCCCCTGCAGGCCCTGCCTGGAAGCTATGTTTGGGCTGGCCCCCAGGGGACAGCGGCCAGTTCTATCACACCTCACAGTGTCCCTCGTGCCAAAGGCTCAGGAGGTCACATCCTTGCTCCAATCCACAACTGGTCTCCAAAGAATCGAGACTTGTAACCAGTCAGGTGGGCCATGCTAGTGGAGGCAGAAAGGCTGACTACTTGAACTGAGCCCACTAGTGGGACTGCTCTCGTATTTTCTCCATTGCTCAGACCTAGAGAAGGAACACAGCACCTCGGCTTCCATCAGCTTTACTCCTGCAGCCAGACGCACTCAGTGGAGCCCTCGGGGGGCGCGTTTTCAGCTCTTGCTTCCTGTGGGCAGAGGCGGAACTTGACTTGTGTGTATGGCGATCTCTTCTTAACTATTTGCTAAATCATATGTAGTTTCTATAGGCATCACCTCAACTTTTAATGTGCTTGGATAAAAGGCAATAGTTGAGGAGTCTATGTTTAGATCATTGTTGAAAATTCTAAGCCTAATAGATTTTCAAGGACTCCTTCTTTGTGTAGAAATACACCCATGTCCATGCCCTTCTGCACTAGGCAACGCTGGACGGTGTCTTTGCATCCAAGCAGACTTCCCTGTTCTGCACCAAACTGCCGCCTTTCATTAAGAGCCCGGGTGGCTCAGTCGGTTGAGTGTCTGCCTTCGGCTCAAGGTCATGATCTCAAGGTCCTGGGATCAAGCCCCATGTTGGGCTCCTCGCTGAGCGGGGAGTCTGCTTTTCCCTCTCCAGCCCACCCCATCATGCTCACTCTCGTGCTCTCTCTCTCAAAAAAATAAATTCTTAAAAATAAAAAAGAGAGAGAAAGAGATTAACCAACAGTTTCTGCTATCTAGCTGGGATTGGCCTGGCTTCTGAGGGCTCCGAGGGGAAATGAGAAAGTGTCAGGAAAATCAAGAACTGGCTCACTCCAGGAGGAAGGGCCCTTCCTCAAGGAGATGACCACTCCTGAGTGAGGGCCTCAGGGGCATCTACTCCACTTGGTCCTGTCAAAAAGCATTTCTCCTTATGCTCTTTTATCCTCCTGGCACCACATTAATCCCTCGGAGACCCCACAAAAGCCTGGGTCTGAAGGCTCATGTGTTAGAAATGGAACTGCCAATTAAAGGAAAGGAATAAGCTGCAGCTTTAAAAACACAACTCCCCCCCACACACACACTATGAGACCCGATTTCCCCCCCTGCCCTCCACAGGGTCACAGCAGTGAAGGAGTTGGGGCAGTTGGCATTGATGTTGGTCCATATGTAGCCATCAGACCAGCCGACCCAGGCCTCATCTGTGCCACGGGAGCCCAGTCTGAAGAGATGTATGGCCTAAAAACGGTAAAGGGGGCATCACATCACCTACCTGCAAGGCCAGGGACCCTCCGGGAGCAACTCCAATTACAGGACAATGCCCTTGTCACCACTGCCATGATGGGTCACTCACTGCTGGGAGCAGGCCCCCACCTTGCCCTCAGTGATGGGTACCAGTCATTAAGAGTATCCTCATGCCCGGAAGGAAATCCCTATGCATGTCACTTCCGGGGTAAACTTCTATTTATTTTTCAACTAAATAGAAGAATCAAACAGCCAGATGTCCCTTCTGTACGTCTTTATTAACCAACAAGAGACCTGACAGCTGTCACCACCTGGATCTTCGGGACTCAAAAAAAGCAATACACAACACCGTGGGGCCAGGCCCTGGCTCAGCTGAATCACATCCACAGCCTACGCTCACCACTGCACCCAGAGACCCGCCGTTCCAGGGCCTGACACTGAAAAGGTCCTGGGAGTCAAATGTTAACTCCAGGAAAATTTGGTGGAAAGTCAACGTGCTCTCAAATTGCGGTTCTACTGCGTGATGATCCACCTCGTCTGATAACCTTTGGCAAACTAGGAAACTCACCTTCTTCTTCCTACTGGTGATAGCTGACACTGTTGTGTGCCTATGGTGTGTCAGGTGTGGAGTGAGGCACTGAACGTGCATCATGTGCTAGGACTCTCTCACAGTGATGGATGAAAGGGAGCGTGCCTGACCAGCCGGTAACAGCCAGGAGAGCAAACAGCTAGTTTGCTCCTTCTCATCTCTCTGATCTCCTTGATTTCGGTTTATAGTTTGTAATTTCTAATTCCCCGAGAGTTTCTGAGGCTGCCTGAAATGTCAGCAAGTTGCCTCCCCTGCTTTCCTTAATTTATATGATGACCATTACCTGAAAACACCACCTGTGTGTCAGGCACCATTCTAGATTAAGGACAAATAAGGTAGTCTCTTCTCTTAGGAGCCCATGTAAACCTAAGATGAACACGGATATATGGTGTAAATGAGTATATATATTCACATCCATGAGACCTGTGCACTACAACCAATATTAAACATACATAGAATTTCTAAAGCTAACAAGGCCACCTAGACATCCCCTGGTCTCACAGATCCTGAAACAGTTCAGAAAAGCTAAGAAGACTTTCCCAGGTCCCTCAGTAAGCCTGCAGTAACTCTGGAACTAGAACTTACTGACTACACATTCCTACTGACTACACACATGCCTATGAGTCAGCGCTCCAACAATATATGTGCTCCAACAAGGCTTCCAGCAAAAGGGGTCACTCCAATGGCTCGGATGGCCACAAGGCATTGCCACTCTTGCTCACATAACACATAACCCAACTCCGTTAGAACACTAGCTTCTCTTTGATGTTGGGCCACAAACACTCAAACATGCAGTTGATGGGCAGTTAAACTCCCCTCAAAGAGTTCTGTGTTCCTCAACTAACCACTCCCCACCAACCTGGTTTAATGGCGAGCACACGGTGCAGCTGATTTCAAACCACACTTCAGACCTATATTTGACAGCAAAGTATGTTTAGAACTTTCGAGTGTTGGGCGTACAACGGTAGGAATCCAAACTATTTATTCAGATTGTTACACCCAGTGCCGTGTAAATGGCATCTTTGACTCTGGCCACTCCTCAAGGCCTCGGATACTGGGGAAGGATGCCAGAGCATGGCGAGGCTGTGAGGCGGCCTCCCCACAGACCCTGCAAGCCCTCAGGTCCAGTACATGCCCAGCAGCCATTCTACCTGATGGTTCCCCTGAAGAGAAAAGGGGACTCTCAATAGGGAACAGCTGGATGGGTCAACAGTCAGGATTATGATTTTAGGACAGGATACTCTATTGGCCTGAGAACGGTTCTAAGGCTCACAGAAATGCTGGAGGCGGATACGATCAGTGGCAATTCTGTCCATGAACGGAGCAGCTAAGCCTTCTTCCCATTCGGTTTTCACTCCTGATGGCAATGATGATGACAATCACAACAGACCTGGTGTTTTCAAGAAAGACAATCTCTAGAACTTTTAGGGCTGATTTCCTCATGGTCTAATTTACTACCTTCTCTAAAAAAGAAAACAACTCAAATATAAAATATTAGAAGAGTTCTTGCTGAAGGGGGCTGGGCAGGGAAGAAAGAGTCAGTGGGAGAGGTGACATTTAGGAACTGCTCTGAGAAATACTCCCAAGGCAATGGAGCTTTACTCTAAATAAATACCAATCTCCCACTGGGGATAGTTCTAGGAAAATGGCAAAGCATAGGAGGAAGCAGAGTAGGAGGCCTCCAAAGAGGTCCATGAGGAACAAGTATTCCCAGTAACCATTCACATAAGAATGGATCCCCTTTTCTGGGGTGAAATCAGGTTTGAGGAAGAAAGGATGGCTCTTTAGATAATCCTAGTTTCTCCCTTCCTCATTTAGTCCCTTTGTATTTCTTTCTTTCATAAGGAAGGGGCTCTCTCTCTCTCTCTCTCTAGCTTTCTGCCATGTTTAGTGGGTCACTTGCTAACAGAACCTAGAACTTTCAAGAAAAATGAAAATTCAGCACCTTGGATTAAAAAAAAGGCACAGAGTCAAATGTTTTAACACATTTGAAATGACACAAAGTAGGGCTCCAAAAGGTAAAAGCCCACAAAGGTCCTCAAACATCCCCACATGATGGATAGAACATCTCTCCTTTCATACAGCTTATAATCTAGTGGGGTCAGAGGCACATACCAACAACCACCACCTCCTTGTGAAAGATCTGAGAAAGTAACTTCTCTGAACCTCAGTTTCCTTATGAAAAAAACAACTGACCCAAAGCCATAAACCACTGCCTTCAGGGCAGTTTTGGGGATTGAGTTAAAAACAAACAAGAAGATGGGAAAGTATTTCACAAGTTCAAACTGATGACATGTAAAGTTTTAACTCCTTAAATCTTGGGACCTCTGGGTGATAAATGTCTCTTACTATGTTTGATGCTGTGCACCTGCTGCCTATGAAGAATTGGTACTCAGAACAGACAAATCTCTACCGAACCCTAAAAATAAGGCCTCTCTGGTGCCCTTTTGTAGCCAACAGATGTTGCTGATGGACAGACACACATAAACTAGGATGCTTCATGCACAGACCAATCTTGGTCCATATCACAAGACTTCAAAGAGACAGGGGTTTAAAAAAAAAAAAAAAAAAAGCTTTTTTTGGGGAAAAACATGAAACTATTTTTCAGTTGGCTTCAGTCCTAAGCAGACACCACCACTTATTTGCCCTAAGAATGAAAAGCCATACTGCTCCTAAATTCAATTTTATTTCTCTCTTGTAGACATTTTATGAAACACCTAAATCCTCCCAGCTGGCAGTGCTAGTAGATATAAGGGGAAAATGAACTCAGTTTCAGAAAGAAAGGATAACGCAGCAGAGCTTAGAAATATATCGTAAGAGGCTGTCTGGTTTCCCCCTTCTTTCTCATGGGCACCCGTTTGGGGAGCAGCGTGGGTGAGGGCTAGGGTGGGATATGACCAGGTTCAAAGCAGCCCAGGACACAAGAGAAGACACTGAAGGAGGAAAACATTTGTAGACTCGTGTGAAGAGAAAACTGGCTGCTTCGAATGTGTTAGACTAGACCGTCCTTCTGGCTTCGAGATCCCCTTTGTGTCTCACCACAGGATGTGTTAAGATGATGTGCAGTGTGTTTAAATAAAACAAGAAAACAAACCAAGAAAAATTTAGCGTTATGAAGAAGGAAAATCTCCTAAAAATACTTTACTACGACTTCAAACATGAAATCACATTTACAAAATAACATTTTAATGACTTAGGCGTAAGTGACTCAGGAACATATGGATTAAATTTCCTTCAAAATGCATATGGCTTGAACAATTAGGGGGGAACTTGCTTGGCAAAATTAGCTTGGTTTGTAGAGCACAGCTCTGGAAAAAGGAGAAAAAAGTGTGTCAAACTGTACTCACTGTAGCGTCCCTTTCTGGAGCTTTCTTTGGTGACTGAGTCAATTGGCTACAAGAGCCATTACCTAAGAAACTTGGAACAACTTTCTTGGAAATGGCTTAATTCTTTTTTCCTTATTTAGGCAAAGTATTCAATAAGTTTATAGTAAATGACTCTCCTTCACCCCCAATATTGCATCAAAAATAGAGGTCCGCTTCTGTAAAAAAATGTTGAGTCGTCTTAGGCCCAGAGCAAATGGTGACTGTATCTTTTTGACAATGGGCATGGCTATGTATACAGAGGTATTATTTCCTTTCAATCCATTTGGAACAAACTTTAGAGAATACCTTCTCCCCTTCCCCAAATTAAAGATGCTAATTTTAGGCAAAGCCCACAACAATCAGGCTCTGTTTTACCTGTCTAGCCTTTTTTGAGTGTGACTTTTGTTTGTTTTTTGCTTTGTTACCAAACTTCATATGCAAATACTACCACCACCACCACTGTGAAATACCCTAACATTCATAGTGTTTACTGATTCCAAAATGTACCCTCAAATATCATCTCATTCCTCCCTAGGGAACAGTCATGAGGAGTATTCAACCCAATTTTTAGATAAGGAAACAGAGATCAGGTTCAGAGAAAGGTTGTAGAGCACCTACTAGCCAGTGTGCTAACACCAACTGTACATTCCTGTCTTGGTATCTTTTACTGTTTACTTTTATTTATTTTTATTTTAGAGAAAGAGTGAGAGCAGAGAGGGGATGAAAAGGGGTAAAGGGAGACAGAGAATCTCAAATAGGCTCCACACTGGGTGTGGAGCCCATCATGGGGCTGAATCTCATGACCCTGAGGATCATGACCTGAGCTTAAATCAAGAGTCAGATGTTCAACTGACTGAGCCACCCAGGTACCCCAATTCATTTTTATTAATATTTAATACTCTCTGGAAGACCTATTCTCTTTAGTCACACATCTGAGAATTTCCACTCTTTAAGGACTGGAACAAATGCCACACATTTCAAGATATGATCCTTGAACACTCAGTCTCTAGTGTGATGGTCTTTTTTTTAATGTGTCAACTGGGCCCAGGTGCGGTCTGCAGTTACTCAATCAAGCACTACCTGGGATGCTGTTGTGAAGGTATTCAAGACATGATTAAAGTCTATAATCAGTTGACTTTAAAGGAGATTGTTCTAGATAATCTGGGTGGGACTAATCCAGAAAGGCTCTAAAACCAGAGCTGAGATTTCCTTGAAAAAATAAATTCCACCTTCAGATTGCAGCTTTCACACATGCCTGAGAATTTCAGTCCACCAGCCCTGCAGGCATGCTCTACAGATTTCAGACTTGCCTGTTTAGCGCCTTCAATTGCATAAGCCAATTCCTTGCAACGAATCTCCTAACGAATGTCTCTCACTGGTTATTTCTCTGGTTGAAACTTGAGTAATTTCCCAGGTAACTCTTCCTCTCTGTTCCTATCATTTTATGATTCTTAAGCCATTTCTATAACTCACTGCTGGTTCTATAAGTTCTTTGCAGGCAGGTCTGGGCTTCAGACATCTCTGCAAGGCACATAGCACTTAGCCTTACATATGAATAAATATTCGCTGGGAGAATTAAATTATATAATGCAAAAGCAGAAGAGATAGTGCTCCATCCTCCTGTGAAATAAGTAAACCTGATTACGTGCTCACGGGAAATAGGACAAGCAAAGGGAGGGTCATAGCCTTACAGGTGATGATTTCACCAAGGAGATATTTCTGTCACCTATGAACAGGTTGCTGGTTTCTCCTCACTGGACAGGACAATCCTCTGCAAGCAGGACAGTTAACACTCCTGAGCCTGAGGCACTGAATGATGATTACAACCTTTCTACTTTTACCCTGTCAATGTGACAACAAAAAAGCTCTCACAGACACATTTCCAAATGAGCCCCCTGCAGGGGGCATACTATACTTATCAAAAATTGCCTTCTCAGCATTGTAACAATTAAAATTTATCAAAATACAGAGTGAGCAATTATGCCAACAATGGCTTCTCCTAAAACAAGCTGCAGAATTATAGGTTGCAAAAGTAGAAGTATACTAACAGGTCATCATGAATGCCATAAAGTGATCATATGCAGCAAGTCATAGGCAGGATAAGTGTTCTTAACTTTAGACACTTTACCCATGCTAAGGATATAAATCTCTTTAGTAATTCAAAAAACACTTAGGATCCCTTCTGTGAGCCAGGAACTAATTGTTACTAGTTCATGAGAAAGTAGCTAGAAAGATTTTCGTGGAGTGCAGAGGGTACATTTGGGATGTCCTGACTTAAAATATTAGTTATGTGGCATGCATGGGATTCATTCTTGGGGACCTGGGGGCCTCATAAAGAGGTGATCCATCTTCTACATCACCTTCTCAAAGTGATTTCCAGACCAGTATCAAAGCATCATCTGGGAACTTGTTAGAAAAGCAAATTCTCAGACCCCATTCCAGACCTGCTAATTCAGGAACTCTGGGAATGGGGCATTCTGCTTAGCGTCTGAGAATTTCTATTTCTAACAAGTCCCAGGACACACTTTGAGAAACTGTGCTCTACTGCATTAGGACAATGGCCACTAACCACATGTGGCTATTTACATT
Organism: Canis lupus dingo; assembly: GCF_003254725.2. Lineage (NCBI taxonomy): Eukaryota > Metazoa > Chordata > Mammalia > Carnivora > Canidae > Canis > Canis lupus. The sequence goes on along the minus strand of NC_064267.1, from coordinate 39,928,672 downwards.
TAAATGGATTCAGATTAAGTAAAATAAAAATTCAGTTGCTCAGTTGTATTAACTACAGCAGCCCCACTTATCCATAGTTTTGCTTCTGCTGTTAACCATGTATTGTCATGAGGTCAACAGTAGACCAAGGCTACATCACATCATTCTACTTCGCCTCATCTTATAGGCATCTTATCATCTTGCATCATCACAAGAAGGCTGAGTATGATATTTTGAGAGAGAGAGACCACATTCACTTGGCTTTGTACTGTAGTCTATTGTCGCAATCCTTCTAAATTACTATTGCTGTTCATCTCTTACTGTGCCTAATTTCTAAATTAAACTTTACCATAGGTATGTATGTATAGGAAAAAACATGCAGGGTTTGGTACTACCTGTGGTCTCAGACATCCACCCCTCAAGGTTAAAGGGAACTACTGTACATTTGCAGGGCTTAGCACATGTAGCTAGTGGCTACTACACTGGACATGGAAGACACAGATCATGTCCATCATTGCAGAAAGTTCTATTGTACGATGCTGCTCTAGAATTACTGACAAGCCCCTCCTAGGAGAACCTATCCATATATAGTCAGGTATTATAGGCAGAGAAGAGACCAATTTCATAATTCTCAAGGCCAGATGGTCTAAGTCAAAGGCAAAAAACTGCTTTGTGATGAAGTTTGCGTCTCATATGGGCAACTCACTATAGCTCCAGGATGAGTAACATCAGGGGTTTGTTTATTTAACAATATCTAAGGCTGGGGAGTCCGGTAGTAGTAATGCAGCCGATGTCAATTATCATGTTCCTTTTCATTAATTATCAGGGGTAGAGGTGGGGGTTAAGAAACTCAAGCCTTTAAAAGCACAGGACCCCTGTTCTAACTCTGATGGAACAAGAGACAAAAGTGGAATCTATATGGCACCAGCAACTGTTCATTTCCTGAAGCAGCTGTTACCAAGGTCAATCCTGATGTTGGCCTTGCTGAATCCAGGACCCATTTCTCAGCCGTCATCCCACAAGGACTACAAGAGGCATCTGGCACAGCTGAGTACTCCTTCCTCCTGGACTTATCTCCAAGGAGCCACTGTCTCTTCTCCATTTTCTCCCCATTTTGCTGGTCCCTTCTTCTCACTTTCCTTTGCTGGTATCTTCTTTTCTCTCCATGCTTCATGTTGGACACGCAGGCACTGGGTCCTTGATCCTTTTCTCTATTTACACTCACTTCCTTGGAGATTCCATCCAGCTTCAGGAATATAAATACCATTTATGCCATGCTGGTGGCTTGCAAACCTATTTCCAAACACAACTGTCATCTGGCCTCATATAAACCACCTCCTCACTGTCTCTACATGGAGCTTTCATTATCCTCTCGCTCTCTCCAGGTCCAAGACTGAACTGTTTTTTCCCTACAAATCTGTTCTCTCTGCATGTTCAGGTTAATGGAAATTCCAACTTCCCAGTGCCCTCAGCCAAAACCTTAGTCCCCTCTCTCTCTTCTTTCTCTTACCATCACAACTATTCTGTCAAAAAATCCTTCTGGACCACCTTCAAAACGTACTCAGAAGCTGACCTCTTTGCATCTCCTCCAAGGCACCTGATGGGAGTTGTGGCCTCTCTTGCCTGGAGTGATGCAATTGACTGATCTGTCATTGGGTTTGGGGTCCACCATCTTGAGATTGTTAACTTAATTACATCTGCAAAGGTTCTTCCTCCAGATATGGTCACATTCGGATGGGGTCTTTTGGGAGTCACCACTCAACCCACTATGCTACCTTACAGACCATTCTCAACACAGCAGCCCAAATGATCCTTTAGAAAGCTAAATTATGTTACTCTGCTGCCCAAAACCCTCTAATGGTCCCATCTCAGAGAAAAACAAAAGTGCTTTGACTGGCCTAAAAGGCTCTATGTGATCTGGCTCTTCTTTCTCCATCTTCACCTACCTTCTGGGCACAGACAGCACTGGCTCAGACTAGTGCACATGGAAGGAAGTGGAAGAATGTGAGCCATGTTTTGAATCAGCATCAAGAGGACTCAGGTTATTGGACGCCTGGGTGGCTCAGTGGTTGAGCATCTGACTTTGGCTCAGTTTGTGATCCCGGGATCCTGGGATCGAGTTCTGCATCTGGGACTTCTCTGTCTGCTATTTCTCTGCCTTTATATGCCTCTCATGAATTAAAAAAAAAAAAAAAAAAACTTAAGAAATACAGAGGACTTGGTTATTGACAATACTTGATGAGGAATAAGTCAGGGAGGTAGAAAGGTATTATGAATTCAGTTTTGTACATTTGGGATGTCCTTGAGTGGGTTATATATAATATCAGAAGCTTAAAAAGAGATCTGAGCTGTGGAGATAAATCTGGAAGTTGTTGGCATATAAGCAGTAACTAAAGCTTTGGGAAAAGAAAAGAACACCTAGGGGCGAATGGGTGGCATAGTCGGTTGAGCAACCAACTCTTGATTTTGACTTTTGGGGTCCTAGAACCAAACCCCACATGGGCTCTATGCTCAGTGTGTAGTCTGCCTGGGATTCTCTCTCCCTCTGCCCCTCCTGCTCATGTTCTTTCCACCTCTCTCTCAAATAATTAAAAAAAATAAAAAGAACACCTAGGATGAAGTCATTAGGAAAACTGGTATTCAAAAGTCAATTCAAAGAGGTGCACCTGCCAAGGAAAGAGGCCAGAACAGCAGCCAGAAAACCAGGGGAGTGGGCATCAGGGGGGAAGGGAGGCAAAAGGTGGGGTTTCAAGACAGGGTGATTAGCTTTGGTAGGAGAATGTGGGGAAGAAAAATGATCCCAGGCTTTAAGTACACTGAGGTCACTGGAGAACTTGTCTAGAGCTGGGTGATTAATTAATGGTGGCCATACCATGATGAAATGAAGAGGTGGCAAGATTCGGAGTTGAAGAAGTCAAGAGATAAGCAACTGGCTGGAGGCTGTCAAGGGAAGAAAGTGGCAGGTGAGTGAAAGGCAGCTGTGTTACCGTTCTCTTTCTTTGGGGATGCGGCAGGAAGGAGGCTAGTATATGTTTCGATGTTGATAGGAATGATCCAGTAGAGGCCGACAGGCTGAAGACAGAGGGAGAAAGGGATGATCAGGAACAAAAGATTTTCCTGAGAACAATGATAAGAAAGAGACCTCCCCACCCAGTTGTCAGGAGGGATGAGTTAAGTATGGGAATGGGTACAGGTAAGTTTGTTTGTTTGTTTGTTTGTTTTTAAAGATATATGGGAGAGAGAGAGAAAGAGCGAGTGCAGGCATGCACATAGGTGGGAGGAAGTGCAGAGGGAAAGAATCTCAGGCAGACTCCTCAAAGAGTGTGGAGGCTGATGCAGGGCCCAATCCCAGGACTCCAAGACCAACCATGACCTGAACCAAACCAAGCCAGATGCTTGACAGACTAAGCCACCCAGGTACCCCAAGTTGACAGGAGACTGATGTCATTACCTACAGGTGGATTTTATTTTCTCTGGGCAGTCAAGGCCAGGAGGGATGCTGACATGTATTATAATAGGCTCAGACTCTTCTGCTGGGTCGGAGGAGTCTCCAATCAGACTCAGCTGGCAGATGGAGGGTCTGAGAAGCCTATTGGCTGGGCTCATTCAAATCTGTGGTTGTTTCCAGATAGATGGAAGGAGGACCGAGCAGCAAGGGCATAGGCAATATTTGTAAGACAGTAACTGAAACAACAGACCAGAAAGCTAAGCAGGGTGGGGAAGCAAGAGAGCCCCCCAGGAGATTGTCGACAATATCTGGAGATACTTTTGGCTGTCACAACTCGGGGGAAGGATGTATCCATCCACTGGGTGGGGGACAGGTGCTTCTCAACATCCTATGATGCACAGGACAGCTCCATGCCACCCCAATAAGGGGACTAATCTGGACCAAGATGTCAACAGTGTTAAAGAAACCCTACTCCAGAGCAAAGCTCCTTGAAAATGCAGGCCATTTACATCAGACAGAAGAGGGCTCAACTGGGTATTGAAGTAACAAACTATCTTCAAATTTTCTGTACCAGAGACATTCCAACGGCCTAAACTAAACCAACTTAGTTTTCAGGAAAGGCATCAAACCAAGTACGCAGAAAAGTACAATGTTTAGATACTTAAAGAAACCTATGGATGCCCTTGACTTCTCTTGCCTTCCTTGCCCAGCTTTCCCCAGCCTCTCGTTTACTTCTTTCTCACATGCTAGAGAATTAAGTTCTAATGATACATTCATCTTGACAAAATTCCTTTACTGGAAGTAAATGTGAAAGTCTGAAGAATTTAGTAAGACAGCCTTTTTGCCTGTATACAGAAATGATGAAAGACGAGGCCACGATTAAATTCCAAGCAGAGTAACATAATTAGCAAATTTATGAATGGGTCTTCTTTTCATGGTTCCACTGTCAGGACTAATTACTTGTATTAATTAGAACTGTCAACACATGAATATGCTCATGGAGGCTGCTTCCTATGGTAAAATACGAGACTTGTAAATATCAAGACACTTGGAAAGATGCAGACTTTCATTTATTAGCAGCTCTAAATGATGTGGAGGCACCCGGCTACACAGTGAGCCTTGGGAATTGACTGTAAATAGATTCCTAGTTAATGAATTTGCTGTTTGTTCTTCCTTGCTTAGGCATTAGTCTCCATGTAGCCTTTGGATGAAGCAGCCAAGACATCACTACTTTGGCAGGACCATCACAAGGATAAGAAAAGAGTTCACATGTTACTGGAGAACTGCAAAGAGTAGCCAGGATGGTTAAGGTGGGAAAGATAGCTGGGAGGAGGGGGGCTAAAAACCATAGTTGGATCACCACTTTTAACTCTGTGTGACCCTGGGTAAGTGGACAAGTTACTTAGCCTCGTGGTGCCTTGGTTTCCTCACCTGAAAAATGGGGTTAGAGACAGGGCTTGTCCAGAGTCGTGGTGAGCCTCCAATGAGTCCATACACGCAAGGGGCTTCAAGCACTAGCTCTTCTTACTGTTTTCATAACCACTGCCATCTGCGATGGGGGCAGAGACAGAAGTGAACACTCCCAGAAGGAGATCCTTGGAGTGACCTGCATGGTGATGAAGAGCTCTGGAGTCAGATAGGGCTCGATTCATACCTTGACTCTATTACATTTAATTTCTAAGCCTCAACTGTTGCCCATCTAGATTGGAAGACCTTGCAAACAGTATATGGAAAAAAAAGGCATGTAATGTATTCATTCTGCTGGGCCCATAAGAAGCTTGCTAAATGTTAGTGGCTGAAGTGTCCATTACCATTATTACCTTTCAGGAGAAATCTCCAAAGTTGAAATGGATGCCAAAAGAAAGGTTTGGGTGAGTGATCTAAGATAAGTGGAGAGAGCAAACATGTGGAAAAGGAGAAAGGAAAACCAAGTGGTGGGAAGAGGAGTTTGAGCAAGTGCCTTCTATGCCAGGTGTCCTTCATCCCCTGTCTCAGGTGGCTACCAAGCGCCACAAGCAAGGCTTAACTCCCCAGCCACAAAATCCCCATAAATCCTTTAATTACCCTGTTCATTGGTGAAGGAGAGACAGCTGGGATTCCAACTGGGGCCTGACTGCCTGTGAAGCCCAGACCCATACCGTGTTGAGGCGGGAAAACAAGGTTGCAAAGGGCTTCATCACAGGCGGAGGGGTATACAGATGCTAAGCTCCTTCTGCTTGCTTTTTCCTTTTTCCCTTTTCCCCTTCACATATAAAAAAATAATAACCGAATTCTTGATAGGCAAAGCTTGTTCTGGCCGGTTGGCTAAACTTTACCTGATAACTACCATAAAATACCATAAAATGTTACATAAGGGTCAGTTAATCAAGTCGTTTCAGTTTTAATCCCCTTCAGTACCAACTTGGCAACAGTCCACAAAAGACAGAATTATTCTGTGTTTTATCTGACAAGGTCCTTCCAGAGACTCCTATTTCTGACAGTGTGAAGATGGCCCGTCTGACAGGCAGTGCAGGGGAGCGTTCCAGAAATGACCGAAGGACGTATCTGCTAAGGTCCCTCCTGATTCAAGGATCTTCTATTTCTGAATATAGCGAGATGCAGATGCTACAACGGATTTTGGTTGAAAATCCATTTCTGCATAAAAAATATAAAACTAGACAACTAATAAAATATAGTAAATTTGACCTTTAATCTCATCTTAAAAATCTTGCAATACCTTAAAACCAATCCAGCCAAAAATTTATAGCATCAGAATAATCAACATATAAAGAGAAAATCTAGTTGGTGAATGTTCTGGATAATTTCACAAGGATATTTGTTAAAATACAAGATAACAGAAAAACCCCTGCAGTTCCTAAAGACATATTAAAAAGCAAGCTGATGTATGCTGATCACTGGAAACTGTTAAAACTTATTTTAAGGATAGAACTCCCCACCTCTACTCTAGTTGCTCATTAGTGACTTTCAAAGCAAATATAGGCACCAAAGGATCCTATTGATGATCCTCTAAGGTAGTGGGGAATCTTTAGTAATGTGCATTATTGCTCTTCAAAGAACTCAGTTTTTTTTTATTGCATATTATGCTTAAAAATGAACTTGCATGATATGGTTAAAAACAGCTCTAAGCGGAGAGTGTAATGATGTGGATTCCAGGTCAAGCTCCAGGATGGATAAGCCATGTGGCTCTAGCCAGTAACAAACCTTTTCCCTAGGGTGCACACTGCCAAGGTGGTTAGGACTAGGCCATTCCTAAAGCCTTTACAGACTTAGAATCCCTGGAATAACTATGTTAGCAAGAACTCTCTGTAATTCTTATAAGGCCAAACCACTGCCACGGGGCTCGTAGACTAACAGTTCTGCACAGTTTCTGGAAGTGTCAACAGAGCTCTTTTTAATGGTGCAGCCGAGCCGTCAGGTTATAATCATCTCTAATTGGTGATCTCGTGAACTGCATCTTCCCTAACTTTTAGTGAAAAGGCCCGACAGTTTCATTCCTCTAAGAAGAAACATGTTAAAAGGCAAAATAATAATTAAAAAAAGCACTGTGAGCAATAATCATTGAAATTCACTGTGTTTATGTGAACATTCCTCATCAGTAAGATTTAAGTCTAGAGGACAGAATAAACAAAAACCAAACATGTTATTTTATAATTTCTTAATTGCATGAATTCCAATAAGAATTGGTATGTGATGTAAGATGGGCTTAATGGTTCTTCTTTTCTTTTCTTTTTTTTTTTTTTTTTGGTCATGGAGACATGTTAAGAAACCACGTGCCACCCTTTCTTCCATCCTTCACATCCCTAAATGTTCCCAACCGGTCATTCCCCTTCCCTTCTACTAGCTATAATTTCATCTAGACAACAGCTATTCCTTACTGGCTCCCTCTCTCCATATACTCTTCCTCTTTCTCATACTTGACTAAGTTCTCTGAAAGCAGAAAATGTGTTCTTCATTGTCATTCTGGAGGAAGAGGGGTAGCCTATCTTGCTCATACTTGGCACAGTATGTTTTCCATATATTCTAAAGACAATATATAAAGAATTTAGAAATCTAGGTACTACTGAAGTGTGTGGTAGTATCTGCACCTCCAACTTAAGAAAAAAAAAAACAAAGGTGCTCATTGCCTTCTGCTAGATAGAGCTCCTTGAGGAGCGATGCAGAGACAAATGGGAACCTCCCACTTTGGTCTTCAAGGATCTTTCCACCTGAGGACTAGGGGAGCTTGCAAAGCAATCCCAGTGCCTGGGACCCCACTGCCCTCTCTGTGCACACTCTCTTACCCCCACCTCACCGGCTATAGATCCCGGTTCATAATTTCAGAAAGCTCCCTGGATGATTCTAACAGGCAGGTGGCTGAATACCACCAAAATCTCTAAAACATCTCCTCTAGTTTCTTAACTACTAGTCAATTGTATGTTTGGTATTTCTGGAATTACAGTCCTTAGATGCACCCACAGCCACCATTCACTTATGGAAACACACAAGAGAACAATGGTTATTCTGTTTTCAGAAAACAAGTGAGGTCACTATAGTTAGGAATATATTCATAGTCTTCCTTGCTATTGGTGAGCTGTATCTTTCATAAAAATCCACTCTCCTTTATTCTTAATATTGCCTTTCTTGTATTTCCACTGAATTTAGAAGGTTTTGTCTACAGTTAGCTGTTACCTGTGGGTTGGAAAACATTTTGGGATTTCATATCCCCTGGACTCTCACATGTATCCAGTGCAGGTCCTGAAAAAACTCAACCATGAAATCTGCCACACAAATTCCCAGACAAAGCGTAAAGTCGGCCAAGAAGACCTAAGTTAACCTCTACTTGGAAAACTTAATTTGAAACTTTTTTGATATTTTACAGAACTCTGACTTGCTAAAAATTCTATAATTTCAATCCAATTAATATGAATACAAAAGAAATCACTAAGCTAATAAAGTACTAGCCACACTGCATAGAATATTAGTATTGTTATTGTTATTTAAAATATGATGATGACAATGCTACCGATACAGTATGAAAGGGGAAATAACAATGATTAAGTTCATAGACTCTAGAACCAAGATGTTTGGGGTCACATCTTGGCTCTACAACTTAACTAGCTTGTGTGACTGAGGTCGGCCTCCCTTTGGTTATTAGTCTTCTCTGAAATGGGTAAACACTAAAACCCATTTCATTGTTGATGGATTACATGAACACGTACATGCATGCATGTGTATATAAACATACAAAGTCACTTATGATCGTGTCTGTTATGCTAGGATTCACTTATATTCCATCTCTTGGGGCACCTGGGTGGCTCAGTGGTTGAGAGTCTGCCTTTGGCTCAGGTCATGATCCTGGGGTCCTGGGATCAAATCCCAGATCAGGCTCCCTGCAGGGAGCCTGCTTCTCCCTCTACCTATGTCTCTAACTCTCTCTGTCTCTCGTGAATAATTAAAATCTTAAAAAAAAAAAAAAAAAAAGAATACCATCTCTCCCCCTGCAACCCAATCTGCACACACAGTGTGGTGATTTTAAGATCCCTATCTGCTCTTGTTGCTCCCCTACTTAAAACTCACTGTGGCTTCCACTGTCCCCAGGACCAACTACGAAACCCTTAAACACAGTGTACAGACATTCCCACCTGTCTTGCCACTTAGGGCTCCACCTGAAAAACAAATTGCAATCCCAGACAACTTAGTTTTTTCCAATAGGCCATCCTCACCTCTGAGGGTCTTTATCCATTTTCTCTCTTCCCCTCTTGGCGCCAATCCCTCACTACTCAGTGGTTGTGGTTCAGGGGGAAAACCACAATCCTTAGAGGAGCCACGGTCTAGAACCCACTAACTGAAATTTAGGGTCAATAATCCAGATCACCCCAAACTTAGATGTTATACGTTCATTCATAGAGAAAGGATCCTCATGACCTAAGCATTCCGCCTGCTGATCTTTAAGGCAATTAAGGTAACAGCAGGTGTTATGACGTCACTCCGTCACAGCCACTCCGGAGAAGATCCGAAGATCCATGAATTCTGAGTTTAGAGTAAATGGCATCCTCTCTGTATGCTTCTGTCTTTTGTCTGCTGTAGGTGCAATTCTGAAGTTATTTTCATGTTAAGGAGTTGTTTCTCTGTTCATGTAACTGCAGAGAGCAGAGCAAGGCATGCGTCTTAGAAAATACAAGTCTGAGTGTTTTTAAGGACACCGCTCATTTGATCTCATTATTCTGCCAGTTAATTGACAGGAAAGAATGTCCTAATTGCTCATTAACTCTGAAGATGTCCCCCTTGTATGGTGTCAAGGTCTAAGAGATACAGGGTACACAGCATCTGCACAACTGCTGCTGCTTTGAGGGACAAAGCATTAGTTTTCACGCAGCTAAAAAAACAGCAGATGTTTTTAATTTTGGCTTCAAACAATCTTATCTATAATACAGCAGAATTTGGTGGGGAGTTATTTTCTCCCCGGGCTAATAAGATGAACCACATTGCTGGTTAAATACCATTTTCTGGGGCCACATGACTTTTCACAACCACTGCTTATGGAAATCATTCTTGGTTTGATTGTAATCTGCCAAAATGGCAGCGGATTTTTAGAAGTGCCTCCGAGAAGGCACTCCCTGAAGTTCTTCCATTTCCACCCACCCCTGTCCCTATATGCAAGATCATAATGAGTAAAAGCCTAACAGAAACACACCATCAGCATAGGTGCAGCTCAGGTCCCTTCCTCAAAGCGTAACAAGAAATCCAGAATTTCACTAAACAGCTATGCCCCCATGCCGAGAAGAACGGTTTACATGTTCCTGTGATATATAAAACATTAAAATGACAATTAGCAAATAATTAGAGCTACCGAGGGCTAGGAAATGTCATAACATGACAACCATCATCGTGTCAAAGTTATGCTCAAAAATGGGCCTTGCTGAACCTGAATTATCTAAGTCAGGGGCTTATTCCCCTCTGCACCCCCAAATGTCTTACCAAAAAGCATCCTCCACATGACAGTAAATTACTTGAGGTTTAAAATTTATCTTTGTCACAGCAGTGTATGCCAAAAGAAGGGCCCTGCTAACCCCCAGAGACACAGCTTATTTAAAGTTATAATGAAGACAGCAGGTGTTCTATACAGATGTCACTTCTTCTAGAAGACACTTATTAAACACTTTATCTCCCTTAATGTCGAAGGACTAGCTACGTTTTATTTGCTTTCAGCATCACTGTAGCCAAAAGCAAATTGTTTCCTTTTAGTCTCACTGAGCTGAAAATTAAAAACTACTGGGCTTTGGGTTGTTTAGGTTGATTTGTAAAGAATTCTAAATGCAGTGATTCAAGAGTCAACCCATACTGTTTTCTAGTAACACAAAACTGTATTTTGCAATTCAAAAATGCTCTTCCAGAAAGTGTGCCAGACTTCTTCCCCTGGTGGCCCAAACCTCTGCATTCCAACTGCCACACAACCTTTCGTGCAGATAAAGTGGAACAGATAGGAAAGGACCACACTCGATAAAATATATGAAGCTTTACATTTCGTATACTGGCAGGTAAAATGGAACTGCCTGGTGGCATGGTCCCTAACCTGCATGCTAAAGCAGCCCCTAACTGGGACAGAGTCCAGTGTGTTCTGGAACCTTAAGAAAGAAATCACTGCACTAGGGAGGGAGCGCTAGCTACTGATAACAGGAGCAGTTAGCCTTCTTGTCTGAAGTGTGTGGATAACTTTAGCCTGGGAGGTTCAGAGTAGAGAGGAAAATGGAAAGAGGAGGAGACGCAGAAAGGAAAAGGGGAGACAGGGTCTGGAGAGATCCTAGTTCAGGACACTGGGCTCTGCTCAGTCTCCCCCATCACTCTGACTGCTCATCTGTAGCCTACAGAGCCTGGAGGGGAATGTAAGTGTCTCTGCATTTCTCTGCAACAACCTGATGCCTTCAACAGAATGGAGCTGTGGAGAACATCAGAGAAGGGCATGGCTAATATTGAATACTTTTTAGCAATGCATAGATTCATGTTAATGATATTTTTCCTTTCCTTTCTCTACATGATTCTGCAGAAATTTTAGTAAATGGAGTTAAGCCAAAATAAGCAAATAAAAGTCACCATAATCGTATTCTTGAGAAATAAGGATAAGTGGCATTTTGTTAAGGATTATCCCAACCTTTTTAAACTACATTTAGATCTCCTAAAAATAAATGAGTTGTTACTAAGAACACAGCTTGTATCCTTGCTTCTCATCTGATATACCATGAACCTGCTTCTCTGTCTTTTTAATGGCTGAGTATTATTCTACATCATGATGTATTTAACCTGTCCCTTATCGTGGCATGATTAGGCCATTTGCAATTTTTCCAAAGCAGATGATTACAATATAATTTTAATCAGCTTAATATTTATAGTAATCTTCATAACATTGCACAATTTCAGTCCTGTGTTACAACAAAAATAGATTTAAATAACACAGATGTGACACAGGAAGATTTCTTGTCCCTAATTGAGATTCATGAAGATATATAAATACATATTATGCATGACTCTCACATCTGGCTCTCCATAACTAAGTGCAACAGAATTATAAATAGTTCTGGACCCTTGGAGAACCGCCATGTGATGAAACTAGACCACTGTGAAAGTTATTTGTGATTCTATAATAAATGGAAACCAACATATGACTCTTGATTTTTCTTACCAGCAACACAACACAACAAAACGGATGGAAGATGGTGCATTTTCTGAGCGAGAGGACTTTGAGAGGCAGAGTGGATAGCAGTAGAAATTCCCACGGGAATAATTCCCTCTCACATGGAGAGGGAGAAATGTGTAACAGCCTAGTGTAAAATTCTGATGTCTTAAAGCCACACTTAATGTGAGCACATTTATTCTTTTGTTCTGAATCATTTCTCTTCTAAAAGGAAAGCTACTGAACAAAAAATAGGGCCCTACTTAAATGAATGACACAAATATCCTTAATTAAAATGTCGCTAACGTGTCCATATTAGAAACAATATTTTCACGCCCATATGCTATAAATTTTGGTAGAAATGATAGCTCAGCAGATGATTTATGATTGTGTACAGCAAGCTTTTGTGTGTGTGTGTGTGTGTCCTATAAGGTACCTGAGATGCAGGTTTCTTATGTAAAAGGGTGTTCTTTCCCCACATGAACGATTTCACAATTTTTAACTCTATCAGGATCTGTTGCCTAAACAAAACCAAAAATCAACCAAACAAAAGAACTTAGCTAATCATTTATGGACAGGTGAGGACCACAGTAAGAGAAATGTCATCGTTATTCTATAAGGAATACAGTCCTTCTGGATGTAGCCCAGACTGTTGTAGAGTGGCCACACTCATCTCAGTTTTCAGGATTCTGAATTCAGGAAGATCACAACAGCCAATCCCCCTCCCAGAATACAAACAAAATTCCAGCTCAATTATGTCCTGACTATATGGAAAAAAGTCTCTACTATAACTGACAAATTCAGTTGTGGCCTAGAAATGCTTTTTCTAAAGAGGTTCCACTTTATGATATAAAAGTGTCCCAACTAGGAACACAGAAGTCTGGCCTTCTTGCCTGGTGTTTATCACTTAGACTGTGACCCTGGGCAAATCATTTAATTGGTCTGTGCCGTCACTTCCCAATCTAAAAGAACAAAGATAATTACAAATGCTTATTTTGTAATGTGCTGTGTGGGTATGTGAACCCTCCTAGCACCATGGAGAGGCACTTCATTCTTGTTGACTTGGAAAGAACTTCATCAAAACACTGGCAGTACTTTCTCCTGGGTGCCTACATTATGGGTAGCTGCAAGGATACACCTCAAATGTTATGTGGTTTTTCTCTGGGTAGTGGGGTTACGGATTTTTTTTTGTCTTATTTGTATTTTCCACAGGGAATATATATTGCTTTTTAGAACTAGAATAACAAATACTGCCCAAATTGTAAAAGACCGTGATAGATGAGCTCAGGTACCCATCATCACCTGTCTCAGGTCCTCAGCCCCATCTGCCTCAGGACATCTGGAATTCAAGAAGAACTTCCAGAAAAGGAGCTGAGTGTTGCCCACCCCTGTGGCAAAACAAAAGCAGACCCCCACAGCAATCACAGCACATGTCTTAACAGATTTTAGCACACATACATGAGAGCCGCCTGTCACACTTCCTCACCCATCTCCCCTTTACCTTGAAGGCTAGGTGGACTCTGCCCTTGGCGGGAGGGGAAAGCTGAAAGTCTGTCCGTAGTCAAGTCCAGAAGGATTACTCAGGGGTTCAGCTCTAGGGTGGCCTCGTGGGAGCCCTAGAAATGTAAGTCCAATCTAGCACCTTCCAGAGAGGTCCTGACTCCCAGGCTCCTCACACCTGTCTACTTTACACCTGCATCCCCAGGGCAGGACACTGTCAACAGTAACTGAGGCCAAGTTCACAGATAGGCATATAGATGGTGATGGGATACTAAGTCTCTTGGCTTCTCTGAGTCTATTTCCTTACTGGGTGAAAGTAGGTGTCCGATATGATGACCTTTAAGGCCACTCTCAGTACCAACATATAACAGTTACATTTGAAAATGGCACTACTTTGTCTCATTCTTTGTCACTGACTTCAAAAATAATTTAAATAAGTTAAGCAAAGGATCACAATAACACATCCTTCCCTGAGATTTAAACGGAAGTCATTTGCTTAATATGCTCAACAATGGGGATGCCTGGGTGGCTCAGCAGTTAAGTATCTGCTTTTGGCTCAGTGCGTGATCCTGGAGTCCCGGGATCGAGTCCCACATTGGGCTTCCTGCATGGAGTCTGCATCTCCCTCCATCTGTGTCTCTGCCTCTCTGGGTATCTCATGAAAAATAAAATATTAAAAAAAAACAAAACGTGCTCAACAATGTGGCTCTTTACAGAAACCAAACTCATCACTGGTGTTCAACTCACAGATGAAGATGAAATATTAAGACACAGTCATGCGAAACGTTGTATAAAATGATGTGTAATTATAATGCCTAAAGAAGAACTAGAAAGGCTCAAATAAAAAGAAAATAAAATCCAAGTCACTGAAAATATCAACTACTGAGTCTATGTAAAAAAGTCTGGGCCTTCAGCTCAAAAAAAAAAAAAAGACATTTTTGTTTTAAATTTTAGTAGAAATATATAGGATTAGAAACTTCTTCATACCCTCAGTTGTTTGATTAATAAGAATGTAAGATCCACTATAATTTTAAAGCACTATTGATATTTCTTTTCCAAATTAATACATTTTTGTAGAAACAGCAAGAGTTTCTTAATCAGGCCTAAATTCATAGTTTTCTGGGATTATTTGATTTTGTAAGACACTGAATATACACCTCAATAACTTCTGAAATTAAAAACTGTATAGATAGCTTGACTATACAAATCATTGTATTAGTAAACTTGATAGTTTATAAAATTCTTTTTTTAAAAAAAGATTTTATTTATTTATTCATGAGAGACACACACAGAGAGAGAGGCAGAGACATAGGCAGAAGGAAAAGCAGGCTCCATGCAGGAGCCCGACATGGGACTCAATCCTGGGTCTCCAGGATCAAGCCCTGGGCAGAAGGCAGCGCTAAACCGCTGAGCCACCTGGGCTGCCCAGGTTATAAAATTCTTATATAATTTAGGGACTCATGGTTGCTTTAGTATTTCACAGATTGGTAAGTAAAGTGATCAACTCATTTTGAAAGTTACTAAGAGTGCCTGGGTGGCTCAGTTGGCTAAGTGTCTGACTCTTGATTTTGGCTCAGGCATGATCTCCAGATCCTAAGATCCAGCCCTGGGCAGGTTGGTGCTGGGTGTGGAGCCTGATTGAGATTCTCTCTCCCACAGTCGGCGCGCACACACACACGTTCTCTCAAAAAAAAAAATCTTTCAAAAGTTACTGTATCTCTTTCATGAATCTAAAATATTGATATATTGATTAGTGGAAGTGAAATAAATTACTTAAATCACCTACTGTATAGCAAAAAGAGTAATATTTTTGGTTTGATAGTAAAGAACAGGATTTATTCCTTTCTGTAGCCTACAATGCTTAATAGTATCTGAAACATACAAGAGGCACAAATAACAGATTTGCTGAGTAACAGAATGAATAATGATCTGAGCACATGAGTATGCAAGGTAACATCTCTGAAACTGTTAAGATGTGATAGCCCAAAAGCAGTCTCCAAGTGTGAGGGGGATGGAGGGGCGATGTGTGGGTGGAATTAATTCATTAGCGTTTTGTTTATACGTTTATTGTTAAATCTACTCATTAGCATCTGAATAATGCTTTCAATATACAGGGACTGTAGGGGGGTGGCAGAGGAAAAATTATAAATACACACAGAACTATTACTGTCAAGTTCCCAAATATGTCTAAATTTCATGTATCTTTATTTCTATTTTGCTATTTCAGTAACAGCAGGCTATGGTTAATATTTTAAAATTTGGGACCTCAAGAGAAGCCGGCTCCTTTACAATAGGGACCTAAACAGAACTCTGGCCCACTCAGTTTATTATTTTGTTTTTCCTGGCTGGGATAGTCACATGTTGTTTCAGAGATTTTAAAACTCATATACTTATGTTTCTTTACGTGCGCAATTTGACATCTAGACACAGTCTCGAATATTCAACTTCACTGAGACTAGCAAGTAAGAATCATAATCCAAAGGAAGTGTTCTGCAATGAAACTGCTTTTAGACAATCTGGCAGATGGTACTTTTTCATTACATTGAAACTTTTCCTAGGGGAAAACACACCAATTTACTGGGGGAAAAAAGGTAAGTGGTCACACAGAATTAGCTGTGCATCTCTGTCCTGGCCTCCAATGCCTCTGCAAAGCCAAGCAGGCCAGCCACGAACATTTGCATATGTTAAAAACTGCCAACTGCATTATGCCTACACTGGGCCAAAGAAGGATCATATAATCATGCAACTGAATAAGATACCACCACGTAATCCACGTATTGGTGGACGTAGATCTTCTGTAGAAAGCAGTGTGAATTTATATCCTGAAATGGCCTTTGATCTGTAAGCCCTGAGATCTACATGTCACACACCAATATTCCTGACAGTTCCCTGTACCACCTCTTCTAGCTACACCTCTCCTAGTCTGTCCATTACCACAGAATAATGGAAAAGGAATACTTACTATTCCTCAATTCCAGTCTTTATTATAAAAAAATAATAGTAAAACGAAGGTCTGATTAAGATTCAGTCATTCACACTTCAAGTAGAGCTAGTTAATTAATAAACCAGGACTGAATGCAGGCCACAGATTTTCCCCTTATTTTCACTTTGTATCAACACTGGGGAAGATCAAAAGAATGAACATAATGTACTTCATTTTTCTCAAAAATGTCCACACAATAAAGACACAAAACAAATGCTGCTCTTATATGCGTGGGTGCAGCTTCAGTAAAAGGAAAAATATACGACAGTTCTGTTCTTTTTTTACCTAAAATGTGTCTCAATTGGTCCCTATAAACACATGATGCTTATGAACAAGAGATTCAAAGATATTGTCAAATAATCTGTTAACAACAAAAGGACGAGATATTAATTTGGAACCTAAATATTTTTTTTTCCAAAATGGCTTCCCG
Organism: Canis lupus dingo; assembly: GCF_003254725.2. Classification (NCBI taxonomy): domain Eukaryota; kingdom Metazoa; phylum Chordata; class Mammalia; order Carnivora; family Canidae; genus Canis; species Canis lupus. The sequence goes on along the minus strand of NC_064267.1, from coordinate 39,911,685 downwards.
GGCAATTTCACATCCAAAGACTGAGAGACAAAGCAGCAACTGGTTTCATTCTGAAGCCAAGACCTTTGTAGTATATTCCACCATAGTTTCACATATGGCTAACCAGCAACCCCAACTGTACAGTGTGGGGAGGGGAGGGTGACAGATCTGCTTGCTTTTCACGAGAGAGCCAAAGTGTGATTGTGGCCATTTGCCTTGCAGAAGAGTCTAAGAAAAGAAGCACAAGTTACTCTACATGCCAGTAAGGATTTCCAGCTTTAACCAGTGCACATGCTTCAGCCTGGCAGATAGGAGTTGAAAAGGACACAGCTTTGTACGCAGCCGCCAGCTGAACTTGGTGGCAGGCTATTAAAAAAAAAAAAAAAAAAAAAAAAAAAGGGCACAAATTATACATGGAAGGATGTGGGGGAGGGGTGGAGGAAAATGCAATGAGCTAATGTTCCTACTTGGCATCTGCCTTTTGACTCAAAGAAAGAGATGGCTCTTTTCCAGAATTTTTCTATTATTGTGGTATCAGCTGCCTCTTGGACTCGCTTATAAAAGTGGAGACTGCCAACAGAACAAGACAAGATTTCTGTTGAGGGTAGTAAATGTGCACGCTCCTTGAAATAATAGGGATTTCGATATTTCTACTAGAAAGGCTACTTTGGTCTTACTATTCCTGGCATGAGCTTCAGGATTTGTATGGCCAGGTACTGGTGAGGACCATGACAACAGCAAATTCTGAACTTAAAAATGTGCTACCTTGGTTCTTTAATTTACCCCTCCAATATATTTAACTAAAGAACAGTTTGAAACTAATTGGTGCTGGATGTTTCTTGCTGGACTGGCATGCTACCAAATGAATTTCTATTAGTTGGCACTTTCAAATCTCAGTATTACTCTACTATACTAACTTCTTACTCTGGAAATCAAAGAGAAGAAATTAAGTACTTATCCAACCTTTAAAAAAAAAAGATTACAGATTCTACCTTCTTCATGGAGGAAATATCTTTATTTAAACAACAACAAAAAGGTAGTAAATAAATGTACTAAGAATGATAGATTCAAACCCTGATGAAGAACAAGGAATGCTTCCAGCTTCCCTTTGGGGTATAGAAAGCTATCTTATAATAAACATAATGTGAGACAATCTACAAATTAGTAACTTTTTCTGAACTCATCACACAGCTGAGGCAGTAGGGCACCTAACTCAACACAGGTCTACAAAGGCACTGGAGCACTTGCTTACCTAGGTCAGACTCCACTGGCAACTAATAAAAAGAATTTGGCCAAAACCATGAATAAACTGCTAAAGGCTGAGTGTGAGCTAGCAAGAGAACACAGAATGTATTCACAGAACATATAACACAAAACGTACTGGGTGCTAAAATATAAAAGAACTCACAACCACTTTTAGGTTCTTCTCAGAACCTCCAGTGGGCCTCCCAAAAGAGACAGGTGAGAGTGCCCCGAAAGTACCCTTTGTCATTCCTGGTTCAGTCCTGGGAGAAGGAACAGCAACCCTGGCAGGAAAGGTTTTTATAAAATAGGCTGCATAGATCCTTCTTCTCTGTCCCTATGGAACAAAAGCCATCTAGTGCCTGGAAGAAAGGCAAAAACCACTGTGTCCCTAATGGAAAGTGAAAGCCAGGGCAGCTTAGGAAAGGGGGAGGGGAAATCAACACCAACCTCTAAATGTGGGGGAGGGCCAGAAACACTCAGAGGGCCACACCTCCAAGCCAAGGCACACAATCACTGAGATCAAGGCCTAGCCAAGGTGTACCCCACTTGCCTCCTACCCCTAGACTGCAAAACAGAGAGTTAAGAAGCAGCGGCAGTGTACCCCGGGAGACAGTCATGAGCGGATGGGGAGCCTACCCAAGCCACTGCACAGAGGAAGGGCTGAGATCCAAGGTCAAGCAAACACTGAGAAAACCTCACCAGCCCCCACCCTAAAAAACAAGGTAACACTAGAGGAACCTGAAATGCCTGGTGTACAGAGGGTAACCACAGCAACAATGTGCATTCGGGATTACTGGGAGCAATTTGTTTAATTCAAAATGCAGTATGCAATAGAACAAGTAGATAATCAGAAGGGAATGGAAGACCCGGGGAATGCTAGACTAAGTTAATCTAATTAACATTTATGGAATATTCCACCCAACCAGAGCAGAATACACATCTGTTTCAGGGGCACATGGTGTTTTCACCAGGGTGGACCATAAAATGGCACAACCAAGTGGGACTTATCCTGGGAAAGCAAACCTTCCTCAATTTTGAAAAGCAAAATAATTTAGTATGTCAACAGACTAAAGAAGAAAAAAAAATATAATAATCTCAACAAATAGATTCTTTTTTAAAATTACTCTTTACAATAGCCTACCTCCCCCTCCAAAAAAACATACTTAGGTATAACTCTAAGATATTACATGGAAGATCTGTATGCTCAAAAAAGTTTGTGATATGAAAATCTGATTACAATATAACATTGAATGAAAGCAAGAAAGGTACAAGATAGTATGCATATATGGTCAGAATTTTATAAAATAAAATTCAAACCAAGTATTTTTTCCATAGGGATAGAAAGGCCAAAAATATTAAATATTTACAACAGTGTGTCTTTAGTTCCTTATTCTTAATAAGGCAATCACCAAGTGTTTTAAAGAAAATAAAACTGAAATTAATATGAACAATTTGTAAAGCTAATTCCTTTGCTGCCACCTGTTACTGTATAATGCACTGCAAGAAGTCTCCTTAGGTCAGTTTTCTTGGAAATAGTTCCATATGCTCTTAAAATCATTTGCTGAAAAGAAAGTTCTGTGGTCAAAGAAGTTTAGAAAACATTAATGTAATAAATTGGTTTCCTAATTGCAGAACTCATTAGAATCATCAGTATACCAGCACCATTCTGGATCTTTAATGGGGTAGAGTTTGCTATATGTTTACAGTTCTGTGGTGTTTTCCAAATTTATTTGAGTGCAGTACTTGTAGAGGGGTAGTAAGAGAGACAGGACAGGGTTGTTTTGGCTGACCTTCCAAAGTAGGTTGCAGACATCACATTATTTTGCTTCTAAATACTTCAGTGTGTACCTCCCAAGAATAAGGGACATTCTGTTGCTTATCCACAATACTGTTAACACATCCATGAAAGTCAGATTACTTCCCTAACAACTTCTAATATCTAGTCCAAATACAAAATTCCAGTTTTATTAAAAAAAATGCTTTTATAGTTAGTTTTTCAAGGTTCTCATGTTATGTTTGTTATTTCCTTTTAATGCAAAACCACACACTATTTTTATTTTCTCTTTTTGACATGGATTTTTTTCTTTTTCTTCCAGGAGACCAGTCTCAATGAATTGTAGAAATCCCATGTTTTGTCTGATTATTTCTCCATGGCGTTACTCACTTTGTTCTTCTATCCCAGGTTATTTCCAGTATATTGACACTTACAACAGAAGACTCAGAGTCAGGTAAAACACTTTTAGCAAGAATATGTCATAACAAGAACATGATTCTGTGCTCCTCATCCCACATCATATCAGGAGACACACAATAGGCCACCTCACTAGTAATACTGCTGAGCTTGATCACAGCATTCAGGTGCTAAATGCCAAATCTCTCCATTCCAAAGGTATGTCTTTCTCTTTGTTACTAACATTTCTGCCACGAGGTGATACTTTATCACTGTTCTGTCTCTCAATAACCTTCTAATTGATATATATATATATTTTTTTTACCCCTGGATGGTATTTGCAGGACTACCAATTATTTCATTGTGTTCCTAATTAATTATTTACCTCTTTAAAATTTCTTTATAGGAAAACTCAGTCTTTGTGATGTACAGGTATGGGAGTTCTGCCAAATACAGAGTTTTGTATCCACCACAATAATTGAGATACACAATAGTTACGTTATTTCAAAAAATTCCCTCTCATTGTCCCTTTGGGGTCCTAAATGAAGTTTGATACAAAGTCCATTCTCAGTAGCTTTGCTCCAACCTCATTTGTCCCATAGTATTTTTTATCTCACCTAGTAGTGATTAAACTCGTATGTGCATAAGAGTAAAACCATTAAAATTTATTTTAATATAGGTTCTGGGGCCCTACCTCCAAAATTTAGGATTCCAAGGCTAAGGCATGCTGCTTATGATTGTGATTCTAGTAAACCTTAAGTATATGCCACATGATGATTATGAGCATGGCCTTAATTCTCTACCTTTCCTTCTATCCTTATTCTTTGCAATGCAATTTTGCAGCTCCTGCCATGAAGAGGTGGAGTCTGTTTCTGAATCCCATGAGTCTGGGCAGTGACTTGTTTCAGCAAACAAATACAGTGGAATTGATGGTATACCTACACAAGCCTTGCTTGTTTTGACTCTTCTGGAATCCTTGGGCTGACGCCTGGCAGATGAGCCAGGGCTAGCCTGCTACATGAGGAGGGGTGTGAGGCCTCATCTCCACCATCACCTCAGATGACAGTCAGTCAGGCAGGTAAATGGGTCATCCTGGAGCAGCCAGCTCCACGCAACCCACTGCAGACACCTCAGCATACCGGCCAGGCAAGATCTTGTAAACTTTGCAGCTGACCCATATATATATATATATTAGCCATGTCAGAGCGATCTGTTACATAGTAATAGATGACATATACACTACAATTCTGATACTCTTTACCCAAGGACTACTGACTTACCTGTTCTCCGTTCCCCCACTACCCTGGCTCCCACCACCTTCCTCAATTAGGCTTTTATATCTTGTTCAGACTATTGCTGTCATTCTACCTCCATGCACACTGCTGCTATTGACTGTATTCTATAAAGTCAGAAGTCAAGTTGTCATAATGGATGCATTCCTATCATCTAGCATAATGCCTGGTGCCCCCCACAGGTGCTCAGTCCTGGTTTGTGGAATGACAGTTGCCAGATTCATAGAGCATAGCTCTGATCATGTCGTTACTGTATGCAGGACTCTACTGGCACTTACACCACATACCAGGTCCACTTTCCACTTGGTTTACTTAATTCTAGGACCTCTGTGACCAGGCTGCAGCCTCGCTCCCCACTCTTCTTCCCTTTCTTCTCTCAAGGCTTGGATAAAAAGTGAGGGCTAGCTGACCACGCCTTTCCTTCCCTGTCTGTATGATATTGACTCCTGCCTGGAAGGCCGGCCCACAATCCATAAACTCGACACATTCCTGAAGGTCCAAGTCCTCTGTGAGAGTCTAGTTGGTCTAGTTAAGAAAGAGCTCACCCCTTCTCCTTGCCTCTAGCACTTAGCCTGAGCACTATCCCCTGAGCACCTGATACTGTGGTTACCTGTTCGTTGTGCCATCTGGCAGGCATCTCCTCTGAGACTGTGAACTTTGAATACCTCTCTGTATTCCCTATGGTACCTAACACAGTCCATGCAACATAGTAAGACCTTTGTAAATGCTTACTGAACAAATGAATAGGTGGTTTTTAGTCACTAAAATGATAATAACAGTGGTAAGCCAAACCTGTGACAAAGACGGCAAGATACACAGTGGTTTTCATATATCAGTCTGTAAAAGAATCTTCTGGAAGGCCTGTTGAAAGTACAAATTCCAAGGCTCTGCCCCCAGAGAGGTTGCTTCAGTAGGTCTGGAGTAGAACCCTAAGTTGAAATTCTTATCAAGCTGTCCATGTGATTTTGGGGGAGGTTTGTGGGAAATACTTTTACATACAGTGACACACAGCCTACTTTGTAGATATGAATTCCAAAGTAAACTTTTTCTCATGCACCTAGGAATTTTTTTTTTTTTTAAGTTTCCCCACAGAAATGCCAAGGCACTGAGGAGTGCGGTGGGCCTATAAAAAGAACGACTTTAACAATACATACATAGTCTGGCACCTTATTCGCTTAGGTTGCTGGGAATATGGCATCACACCCCATTCTTTGTAATCACAATCTGCACACATTTTTTTTCATCTACATATCCTTTTTATAAACTATTTAAAGTTTAATTTGCTACAAATAGTCCTTTTTGAGACCATCTCACCATGTGAGGTATGCTTTAGAAGTGAAGGGTGCAGAATTCCTACCTCGGTCCCAGAGGCTGGCTCTTAATGCTCTCTCCAGCTGTTCCTCCTCACTGAGTCCTGCTGTGTAGGCATTATAGTTCATGGGTGCCTCTTCAGGGTAACCTGGCCTGCCATATGGGTAATAATCCTGGTATCCGGAGTAGCCTACAGGCACAAGGAAAAAGTTACAGAACATGGCCATGTACTGTTCTTTCCATTCTTCCCATCTGTAAGCAAAGACAATAAAATGATTTAGGTCATCACTCTGAGTGCAGTAATGAGTTCCAAGAAGGAAAAGATGACAAAGGGAGAATTCCTCCATGAGCATGGGCAATGATACTCTTATTAGTGTTGTACATGCCCACAGTGCCCAATGTGGGACTGCATATTCTCTCGCATGTCCTTATGTGCCGTAAAGGAAGAAGATATTAATTTAGAAGGTCTGAGTGGTAGTGGAGAGGGGCTGGTATGACCTGTTTTCATCTGGAGTGGGCTCTTGCAGTTTAGAGCTCTGCAATACTTGGGAGTATTTTCTGTGAAGTCCTGACGAGAATCAAGGGCACGGTTGAAATGATAGTTGATAAAGCCTTTCTGTCGAGTGGCTCCATACAATGAGCGACAGACTAACATTTAATGCAAGGACCACAGGATTTCTGTGCTGGATATGATATTTTGGACAGTAAGTAACTTCATAGAGATATACAAGGCAATGTCTCTATACTTATAATTTTATGTCAAAAACATAGTTTCTATTAAAAGCACTTTCAAGTAATTGGTTGCTAGACAGAATGAGAGAAGAAACAACCTGCTCATTAAATAACGCTTTAAGTATCAGACTTACATATCCCATTAATGAAGGTCAATCACAGAGCAGAGTTCACTTTTGCAAGGTGCTTCCATCCATCTTTTTAAGTTGGTTTGAGTTTACTCCTCACATTTTCTTTAATTGCTCATTTTTATGTAATTTGTTTGGAAGAGAATTTTCCCCCCAAAGAATACCAATCTAATTCTGGTGTAATGAGAAAGAAGACAAGAGTCTGTTTAACTATATCCCTTCTTTCCTCTCATTAACATACCCTTTGGGGATGAGCTTTCAAATGTTTAATTAATGTGCTTTTTGTTGTTGATGAACATTCCTATCCTTTACTTTGAGTCCTGTCTCACAGGTCTTATATACCCAACATGGTATATAACCTGAGTTCAAATTTCTTATTGCTTCAGGGAAAAAAAAATACACAATCAAGCCAAAAAGAGGAATACTGTAGGGCAGAATCTGGTTAATTAAGATTTCATATTCAGAATATTTGCTAATTGATCCTAAGGCTACTTTTATTTTTTTGGACAGGAAGTAGGATTTATTGGTGGGCATAAATAGGGAGTTGGCAGTGCCAGGGTTCTCACAAGTGCAGAGCTCTCCATTTGTCCAAGGGGCCACTATCAGGGATGTATCTGACCCCACTGGCATCTAGGATGCGCTTCCTTTCAGCCACCTTGTCTTCAAATTCATCCACATTAAACTTAGTAAAGCCCCCCTCCCCCCCACCCCCACCGTCTTGGAGATGTGATCTTCTGGTGGCCAGAGAATTTGAATTTGGCCCTGTATAGGGCCTCAATCACATGCTCCTTGTTTTGCAGCTTGGTATAGATGGACATGATGACTTGGCCAATGGGACTCTGGCTACTGTGCCCTGAGGCTTCTCAAAGGCACCCCGCATACCTGTCTGCAGCCTAGATTGGAGTTAGCATGAGGTAAGACCTCAAAGTCCACTGGAAAGGGCTGTCTCCAAGGACCCTTAGGGCAACCTGTATAGACAATAAGCTGCATACACTGCCAAGGAGGCTACTGTTTGCAGCCATGGCACATCAGGGGTCCCGAGGCTATTTTAAAATTTACTTTTGTGCCGGTTAAAAATAAAATACAATATTAAAAAGGGAAGCAATTCATTGCCCATAAGAATTTTCAGGCACTCCCAAAGTCTTTATTTTCATGTAAACAATGAAATGAAAATAAAGCATACTGATCTAGTTTGGGCTGATAATCTAACATAATTATACACATTTACATAAATATTTGTCATATTACATGTGTCTATTGGTTATGTTTTTATAGCAGCTTGAGTAAGACATAATTGACATGCTATATATTTCACCAATTTAAAGTATACAACTCAAAAAAAAATAAAGTATACAACTCAATGGCTTTTAGTACATATTCAGAGATTTGTGCCACCACCACAGTCAATTTTAGAACATTTTCATCACCCCCAAAAACAAACCTGTGCCCTTTAGCTATCATCTTCTACCCTTCCCTAAGGAACCAGAATCTACTTTCTGGCTCTATAGCTATGTCTATTCTGGACAATTATATAAATAGAATCATACAACATGTGGTGTTTTGAGTCTGGTTTGTTTCATTTAGCACGGCATTTTCAAGGTTCATCTATGTTGTAGCATGAATCAGTACTTCATTCCTTTTTGTGACCAAATAATATTCCATTGCATGTTTCTATCACATCCATCAACTGATAGACATTTGGGTTATTTCCACCTTTTGACTCTTGTGAATTATGCTCCTATAAACATTCATGGACAAGTTTTTATACAGAAATATGTTTTAATTTCTCTTGTGTACATACCTAAGAGTGGGATTCCTGGGTCATAAGAACGTCTATGTTTAACCATTTGGAACTGCCAGAATGTTTTCCAAAGCTGCATTATTTTACATTTTATGGGTTCAGATTTCTCCATATATTCACCAAGGCTTGTTACTACCTATCTTTGCAATTATAGCCAGCCCAGTAGGTGTAAGTGGTATCCCATTATGGTTTAAATGATTAATGATATTGAGCATCTTTTCATGTGCCTGTTGGTCACTTGTACATCGTCTTTGGACAGTGATCTATTCAGAGTCCTTGCCCATTCTTAATGATTATTACAACACTCTTCTTTGTAATATTTTACAAGATGTCCTTCAAAGTTACAAGGTGAATGATTTAAATAAACATTAAATAAAATTGTTCTGGATTTGGGGGGCTGATTCTGACAAGTCTTGCTCCTAGAGTAGTAAAAAATTAGTGGGAATTTACTAAATATGTCCAAGAACCCAACTTCCACATTCTCTCTCCTGTTTCCTGTATCACAAAATTAACATCTTCATATTTAAAATAGGGGAAGGAAAAAAAATAAAATAGGGAAGGATATAAGTAAATTTCCCAAATCCTCACAGGAGTGTAGGACTGAAGTTAGATCTGGATTCAAATTTAAAAATGGACCTCCGGGGGCACCTGGCTGGCTCAGTGGTTGAGCATCTGCCTTTGGCTCAGGCATGATCCTGGGATCCTGGGATCGAGTCCCCCCATCAGGCTCCCTTCAGGGAACCTGCTTCTCCCTCTGCCTATGTCTCTGACTCTCTCTCTCATGAATAAATAAATAAAATCTTTTTTTTTTTTTTTAAAGGATACACTTCTTTAACTTGGTCTCTCCCCAACAGACCCGTGAAAAAAATTTAGCTCCCACTGCTATGTTAGGGACCACCCACCAGCAAATCTTATATCCTGAGCGTAAAGAAGACTATGGCACTGCTACAAACATTGTTTTCTAGATTTCTCACCAAAACAACAACAAAAACCTTTTATTAAGGGCAAATGGTTAAAATACCATCAATATGTCTACTTCACAAAGAACAAAAGAAAGGGGCAACCATTCCAAAACATAATAGAATACTTATGGATAAGTTGCTGAATACCATGGTATGCTTCCACAATCCCTCAACAGATAGACTGCCCAATTCCCTAAGAGTGCCAATTATTTTATTGCAACACAAAAAAAGCACATTGGGCACTTTCCCATATGGCTCATTAATTACCACTTTCAAACCCCTATGGAAAGTCATTCTGTTATACAAGTTCTAAGCGGCACTTCTACCTATCTATCTCGAAAATGTCCAGCTAATTCAAAACCCAAAATAACCCCAAAGCTCTGAATACCCATATGTACAGATATCAGAAATACTCCATACCCCATGCATCTATAGAGTTTCAACTGCCAGGTAAATTTGCTACAATTTGAGGCAATATTTTCTTGACATAGAAAAACATTTTTTCTTCATGTTATTTCTTATTTAAAAACCAACCCAGCACCGCCTTAATGAAATAAAGTCTACAACTCTAAACATCTGAATATTATAAAATCTAATTTGGTACTTGTCAGACAAAACATGAGGAGAGAAAGGGAAAGCTTCAGTGTGTTAAGTCAAAAAGACTAGTGTGGTTGAAGGTTCTATCTCATCAGTCATAAATCATCAAGAAGACCAAAACTCCTATCAATATCTATTACAATGAGAACAGGTCTCCCTAGGACAAAAAATTTTCTTCAGCTGTTCTGCTGGCCCAATCAGATATTTTTAAATCTTCATAATAAACATGGCTGGAAAAACCCAACAATCAAACACTTAAGATAAATAAGTTTAAATTATATCCTGCGATGAATAGCAGTCTAATACTCTTTTGTAGCTATATCCTTTGGCTCTGTAGTAAAAGGAATTCTGGTTATCATTATTCTATTAACTACTCCATCTGTTCCTTATACACATACCAGGATTTCATGGCAAAAGAGATCAAGAAACACCACCAAGATTAGAAAAATTGGTAACAGCTTTTTAAACATTCATGAGGTTCTTTGACCTATAAAAGACACTTCCAGCTAAGGACGGCCATATTAAGCATAAATCATTACTTGTAAGGGATACATATGCTCTCCTACAAGTTCCCTAGATGACCATTAGCATGGCCACCTGGCCTTATGTAGCTCTGCTTTTGAAGAAATCCAGTCACTTCAGAGGAAGGAATATAAATATGGTAATCTTACAGGGGATAAGAGAGAAAGGTAAAAGGGGTTTTTATTTCTCCCTTTAATTCTGTGGTGTCTGTTAGGCTTATGCTTCTTCCATATGAAGGAGGAAAGGAGAAGGTTTCCCTTTTTACTTTTTTTTAATAAATGCCAAAAAAAAAAAAAAAAAAGGAAAGACAATAAGGGGAACTGCCCTATTTTGTAAAGATAAGCCAACAGAATGTCCATCTCCTATCCTTGTAATAGAGAAAAAGCAGAGGCTTGGAATCAAGGAGTTGCATTTTTGGTCCCGGTTTTATCACATTTGTATGACGTTAGCCAAATGACTTAACATTTCTAAACTTCAATTCCCCAGCTGTCACAGAAGACATTAGGACTAGGGAATCTATGATAGTTGAAGGCATGTCCGTGCACAGGTATGTTCTTATTCTCTTTGTCCAGAGGAATATTCCTGTTACTTTCAGGGATTTAAAAAAATCAACAGCTGAAAAGCCCTTTATCCTCTGCCAACTTCCAGGTGTTAGAGGCTATGTTCCTTGTGAAGTGGAGGGAATAGTCAATAGGAAGTGAGAAACCACAATAGAAGAACCAAAATGGTCTTCCTAAGCCACCTCTTTCTTCCTAGTCAGGCAGGCCAATGAAGCTCTTATGCTTAAGTCAGTGTGAGCTGGTCTCCAGGACCAACGACTAAAAGGAATCGATGCTCTTCCAAATGAGTATATTTATCAGCTTAGTAACTAATTAATCATCACACTTCTCTTTAGGTGAGACCACAGATAGAAGCAGATCAGCTGGCATCATTCAACAATGGTTCCTCTCCCACACCAAGACCACGTTTCTAGTATTTTAATCATTCAAATTAGCAGAGGCAAAAGCCTCAAAAGTGAGGTTTTTCTTGGGGTAGCAACAGCATTCACTTCCATGATCCCCAAGTCTAGGTAAACCCCATCACCTAGACCAATGATTTTTGTTCTTTTTTTTTTTTTTTTTTTTTTTTTTTAAAGATTTTTTATTTATTCATGATAGTCACAGAGAGAGAGAGAGAGGCAGAGACACAGGCAGAGGGAGAAGCAGGCTCCATGCACCGGGAGCCCGATGTGGGATTCGATCCCGGGTCTCCAGGATCGCGCCCTGGGCCAAAGGCAGGCGCCAAACCGCTGCGCCACCCAGGGATCCCATGATTTTTGTTCTTAATCTCATTAAAATCACCTGGAAAGCTTTAAGAAAAAAAGTCCAAGTTCCTGTCTCTATCCTCATTCTGATTTAATTGGTCTGGGATGAATTCAAGGCACGGATATATTAAAAACAAAAACAAAAAAACCTCCTCAGGTGATTCATATATATGGCCAGGGTTGATGATCGTGATCCAAGTCTTTATAACTACATCAAAAACAGAGCTTGAATGTAACTCCAATAGTATCACTCCACTGATTAAATCCTTTAGTAGCACTCCAACACATTCTGGATAATCTCAAACAGGCCTTTAATAAAGGCCTGAAAAGCCCTTTCCTCCCACTGCTTTCCTTAACTTCTCCTTACTCATTCAAAACCCTTACCTTCCACCTCCTGAATAACTTCCAATAACCACAACCCTACTCCTCCCTATCAGGCAGAACACTGAATGCACCACATTAATTCTGCTGAACTGGACTTCTATCACTGCCAGGAAGGAGTCACTGGGACTGAACTAGCCCTTCCACCATAATCAAGTAGGAAACTAGAAAATATATATGAAATAAGTGTTTTCAGACATTGTGTAACAGGCAATACAAGATTTTGATCCTTGAGAGAAAGGAAAGGAGCCTGAAGGGTGCTTTCTAGACTGTGGCATAGGGACAGGGGACACAAGCAGGTGCAACAGACTCCTTGAGTGGACCTGAAATTTGCAGGACAGAAAAGAGCAAAGGGGAAAACTAAGTGCACAGAAAGACCTTCAGGAATCTGCACAGGCCGCCTGGAGATTTTGCTGAATTTTTAAGCCATGCATGTGTGGGTGAAATGCCATGAGACCAGGCCAAGGATGATGAAGAATTCCAGGAGCTCAGGCAGGGCTGGGAGACCTCTGCTTTCCAACCAACCAGAACAAAGAGTCCTTGCTGAACAAAGGCCATTCAGGAAAGATCCTAGAAAAGTGACACCTCAATACTAGCATAGAAGTAACCCTACAGTAAAAGTTACTTTAGACCCACTTTAAAGGACTTAAAAACCAGCACCAGAGGGATCACATGGTCCTCCAGTGGAAACAACTATAAAAGACAGACCTCCACAGCCTAAGGCTTCTTTAACACCTGTCTGCTAGAACTGGCCCAGGGAATGCAGGGCAGCCTCCTCAGCACGGAACATAAGCCCCTTAATCTAAAACAGGTCAGATGTCCCTTCTACATACTCGCAAAGACATATGGAAAAAATGCATTCTCTTCTTTAAGTCGCATGGTAGTAACTGTAAGAGGAATGCCTATTTTAGCCTCTGAGGTTAGGTGTGATTCTTCCTGAACGTGTAGGTGGGATGAACTACAGAGAATCATAGATCTGAAACCAACTTCTAACACTCAGCAGGCAATCCGGATGTGTAGACCAAGAATCAAGGGCCCTGGGTCTACTATGATTCCTACCATGGCTGAGAGATCTCATAACAACCATACAATCCTTTCAGGCCAGAGTTACCTCCTTCCCTGGCCTTCTCTCCCAAATTCACCCAAATCCGCTCCCTGGGCTCTAGCTCCATCTAGCTTTCGGGCATGTTAGCAGCATAAGCACATATGTGTGGACGACTCTACAACAGCATAAGCTAATATGACCTTTTGGCAGCTCGATGCTGGCAAACTCTATGATTTTTTTAAGATAAAATGTATTAAATGAAATAAAGTGCTTACCTGAACTATTAAAGTGGTACTGCTGTCCTGGATAATGAATATTGGAGGGGAAAATGCCTAAATATGAAGGAAACAAACATTTTAATTGTAGCCATAAGGATTCCCTCACTGTAGCTTTTATTGAGGTCTGACAAAAAAAATCGCATACATTTAGGTTGTACAACATGAATTCTTAAAAGGTACTAGCATGATTTGTAACATCATACTTTAATGGTATGTAACATGATTCAACATACATATGAAACGATTATTACAAAATTAATTAGTACACCCATTATCTCACAGTTACCTTTTTGAGTGTGTGTAAACATAAAATCTACTCTCAGTAAATTTCAAGGATCCAAAGCAGTATTATTAACTATAGTCACCGTATTGTACATTAGACCCCCATAATTTATTCATCTTATAACTAGAAGTTTGTATTCTGTGACCAACATCTCCCCATTTCTCTCATGTCCCCAGCCTCTGTCTGCTTTCTGATTTTATAAGTTCAACTTTTTTAGATTTCACATGTAAGATGATATAGTATTTGTGAGACCATACAGTAATTGTCTTTCTGTAACTGACTTATTTCACTTAGGGTAATATCTTCCAGGTTCATCCATTTTGTCACAAACAACAGGATTTCTTTCATTTTTATAGCTGAATAAGTCCACTACACACATGCATACACACACATATATTCTTTAACCATTTCTCTGATGGATATTTTCACCCTATTTTGGCATATTGTGAATAATGCTGTAATGAACATGGGAGTGTGAATATCTCCTGGAGACGCTGATTTCATTTCCTTTGGATATACACTCAGAAGTGGGACTGCTATATCCTCAGGTAGTTCTAATTCTTCAAGGAACCTCCATACTGTGTTCCATAATGGCTGTACCAATTTACATTCTCACCAACCGTATACAAGGGCTTCCTTCTCTCCAAATCCACGCCAATGCTTCTTATCTCCTGTCTTTCTGATAACCGCCATCCTAACGCTTCCCAACTGCAATCTGTATCACAAAGCTGTAGTAATCCAAACAGTGTCATGCTGGCATAAAAGCAAGACACATCAACCCATAGAACACAACAGCCATAAGGCCTTAACTGATGATCTTTCCAACTGGGGAGGTTCTTTATAATGAAGCCAAGGTCATTTAAAATGATTTCTAAACAACTGTTAACATAAACTCTCTTTTGCTTGGGGCCAGCTCTCTAGGGAACAGAATGCAGAAAACCTTGAGGCTCTTCTATACTTTCTGCAGTTCCTTAGAGGTTCCTGTAGACCTCAGAGAGTCTTTGCTTGGGTTTTAAGGCCCTCTGTACAAGTAGAGGTGCTCTGGCTATCCAGAGAACTCACCCCCAGCCATGCCACCCAGTAAGCCATGCTGCTTACTTCTCTTACTCTGTCCTTAAAAGGGCAGCAGGACAGTGGATTCAGCGCTGCTGAAGAGAGGGAAAGAGGGTGGGAGCAATAGCAGAGCTTCAGTGTGATGCTCCTTTTCTCCAGGAGTTATCACAGAGCAGCTTCACACTCTTGGCTCTTTTCCACCAGGTACTTATGTCACACCACTCTAGATCTTTCTCCGGCTTCCCCAGAAATAAACAAACAAACAAACAAATAAATAAATAAATAAAAGGCAGAGAGACTGCAGGCTATTTGTAAATAGCGCTGAATGTTGGTTTCAACTTTTCATATTTAAGTCTCTACTGTATACTTTTAGAATGACATGATATAAAAAGTAAGTCTCCAAAATAAATAGGCAAGGTTTTAGTAAGGAAAGTAAATAGCACAAATGGTAAAATTGTGGGGGAAGTCCTCTTTAAAATCAAAATGCTTCCCTCAATTCCATAAAATGTCTGTGGAAAGCTTGACAAACCACTTCAACTTCAGATACACGTAGAAAAGTGAAAGAAAATATTAAGCTCCCAAGAATCATTTCTTTTCCTTTATCTGTACTGAGAGCATTGGGGCAACAAAGCTCATTACTAGATTTCCATAATTAAGTTGTATCAAAAATATAATGGACCTGGACATTTTCAATAAATGTGGTTCCCACTGCCTTCTCTAAGCACACATACTGAAAACACAGTAATAAGCAAATGCAGGAAAAATGGGAATCTGTTTAGATGCAACACAGCCTGTAAAAATCATCTGAAAATGCACACAGCCCGCTAATAAAGACGGCAGCACAATGCCTGGAAAGCTTTCTGATATCATGAATATTATATGGTTCTCAAGAATACCAGTCATCGGCACAAACTGTGAAAACAAATTATTTATGGTTCAAGGAAAGGTAAAATAGTCTCAGAAGATTTCCCATGAATAAAAGATGAAATATTGGAACCCATTTGGTCTATAAAACAAGTGTTTGCAAAATAGTTTTCCTATAAGTCAAAGCTAGTATAGCATTTTAAATTAAGAGGGCTAAAAAATTCATATATTTCTAAATAAAATAAAGTATTTTCATTGAGCATCAATTTGACAGGAAAAAAAAGCAAAAAACAAAAACAAAAACAAAACAAAACAAAAACAAAAAAACCAACCAGCCAACAAAACTTTCAAAAGCAGGAGCCATGCTTCAAACAATAGAAGACTTGGGTTTGGCCATGCACACATGTGCATCCTGCCCGCTGAGAACCTACTGGTCATTCTGACTTCTTTCTAATACTGGCCTTGCACTTCAGGGCAGATTTGGTTTTCTTTTGTAACTCTGCCTTGCACACATAATATTAATTCGTGGAATACTACAGAAGAATGTATTATTTGAAACCCATTTTGGTTCTCTGCATTTTCAAGAATATCCTGGTTTTTCTGCAAGTACCATTAATGTTGAAGGTAAACATATTTGTCTCCTAAGAAAGCCTCAGGTTTACAATTTGGGTTTGCCATCTTTTCTTTGGGGCAATATAAGGACTATACCAGCTGTTTTGCCTGGTGGGGGACGCCTGAGTGGCTTAGTCAGGTTAGCATCTGCCTTCGGCTCAGGTTGTGATCCCAGAGTCCTGGGATGGAGCCCTGCATCAGGCTTCCTGCTCAGCAGGGATTCTACTTCTCTCTCTCCCTCTCCCTCTCCCCCCGTTTATGCTTGTCCTTGCTTTCTCTCTGAAATAAATAAATGGAATCTTAAAAAAAAAAAAAAGAGTCTAGTAGGGAATTCCTAGGCTGAACCACAGGGAAACTTGGGATTGTTCCTGTTTCCATTAAAATTAAGATGAACTTCCAACTTGTTGTCAGGCCAAAGGTGTTTTGTTCTGTACCTGCACATTTTTCCATTATTTTCTTCAGAGGCCCGTGAGTATACATGAGTCCAACGAGAATCCCGGCCAGATGCCCAGCGAAGGAAGTCCTAGGAGAGAACGAGACCGTTTATGAGTAGATACATTCTATCTTCTCATCAGTCCAGTGCATGTCACTTTGTCACTGTCTCCAGGCTTTGTTCCATATCGTGTCCTTTTTGCTGAGCAGCATTTCATTCTATCGAAAGCACCTTTCCTACCTTAAAAAAAAAGTACGATGGGTAATAACCACCACGTGTTTAAGGTGCGGTATCCCTCCTTGAACAGGAGAAAGCATTTTGTCAAGACCACCCATTCTATTTCTTCCAGTGTTTCTCTGTGGCTCTTATCCAAAAACATAAATGAAACCAGTGCTCCCCAAAGCACACCTTGAATTACCCAGCCACTGTGAGGCCCGCTGTCTATCCGTGCTGCTGTATTTTTATACACCACTGACCAGTGAGGCAAAGAGCAAGACAAACCCAGCAGAGGAGCCTGGGATGTCCACCCCCTTCCCCCCAAGTTGTCTTCATAGGCACCTTTCCATCACTCAGCAAAAATAAACAAAATTCTCAACCTCCAGCCTGAAAGATGAGTTAGGGCATTAAATTGGTTCTATTCTTCTTAAGGTAGCATCTAGACTTGGCAATTGCTTCTAAATTCAAGGCAAGCCCCAGCTAAGTCTTTGTTCAATGAGTAGAAGAATAAATGAAAGAAAGATCACCTGGCCAGTCTCCCTGCCCTCCCAATCCCCCAGCTCTTGCACACTCTACCATCAGCTGTTCCGGAACAGTGTCAGTGTCATGTCATGTCATGGCCATCCAGTGACACTCGCTGCCTCGTCTGCTTATAGTCAAGTCCTCTAGGCACTTGGCCTTGCTCATCCCTTCCCTTCACCCACAAAGCCCATCTCCTCACCCCACTGCCAGACCCCCACGTACTCACAGGTGGCTATAAGGCTGAGCTGGATGGCAGGCACCCCTGTCATAAAAATCATGTCCCTCTTTCCTTCTACCTCCCTCAGTCACTTCCTGTGGCATGTATTCAGCCCTCTGGGTAGTGGAGTGTTTACACGCTGGCCCGTCTGTCTCTTTCTTACAAATAACCTGGGGGCAGCAATGATGTCTCCTTAGTCATCTGTTACGCTACATTAGAAGCTCAAAGCAAAAACAGAAAAAGGTCAAGTGATTGAATATTTCCACAGGGCAGGGAAATGACCCTCACTTCAGAAGTGGGGGCCACCAAAAGTTAGTAAGGAGCTGGACATAAAGTCCAAGAGTACGGTGGCTTTCGCATGTGTATTACACGCTCCTCGGGCTGTGTGTCGCACAGGGCAGACACTCGAATGTGTGTGAAATGAATGATTTGAGTGTCCTCGGACCAGAAGGCCCATTAAACCCATGACATCTTAAACTTAGAGCACCCTCGGAGCCACAGGGCTGAGGCTCAGTCCCCCATGGGAGACCTAGCATCAGAGCCGACACAGTCCACCTGCCCCCACAGCAACCAACAGGCCCAAGGCCCTGGAAATCTTCAAGCAAGACAGCCAGCCATGAGTCATTCTCAGTGTCTTAGAGCCAGCAAAGAGACTTGTTGGCTCCCAGGAAAAGACCAGACAATGGGACACTTCAGAGGAAAGACGAGACGCAGCCTTCTACAGACAGAATGGCACTGCTGTTCACTCCATGTGCCAATTCAATCCTACTGTTGCCCAGGCAAGCTCCTGCATGTCCACACACATGGAAAGTCACAACACGTGTGCTTGCACACATGCCATACACACACATACTCCCCCCAAACACAATACACGGTCATTCCTTCAAGAGAGCTATTATTTTCATCAAATATATTTACCTCAAAATATGTGTAACCTGATAATGAAAATATGGGATCAGATGCTCGGGTTCCCATTTTCAGGGAAGAAGAGCATGAACTGGGCTTTTCTTCAGCTTTTCAAAAAAATAAAATAAAATTGTGCTTATTTTACTCTATTTTTAGGCTACATAAAACTCTTCAAATAGTTCTAGGAATGGCAAAGAAAGTGGTAGTTTGAGGGATACAAAGAAGCAGCCAGAATCAATTTTTTAAAAATAGTAACCTCGATTTAACTGAAAAGAATAAAATTGCATCAACATTCTCAAACTTTTTAAACCAATCTTCATGGTGAATCATATAGAGATATAAAATAACATGGGAGAAAATTTCAATTGAAACCCCAACCTCTTAAACAATCAATCCTGAACCTCATTTACAATTTAGAGTATAATATGGTGAAATGAATTTCTTATCTCTCTAAATGAGTTTGCAGAAGTTTGAGTTATAATCTAATTGTCCTAATATAATTGCAAATAACTAGGGATGGAAAGCTGGCAGACCAGAGACCAGACTGCATTATGGCCCAACCTTCCAAATTTTCACAAAAGTCCCCTCTCAAAACCCTGGCCGTCCTCATCCATTCACTTAAGCTTTATATGGGTGTTCTTTTCTTTAAAATAAGAAGAGATTATGATCAGATTAATCAAAACTGAGAATGTCTTAACATTACACACCAAAAAGGGAGAGGCAGCCAACGAAGAAGGAAATATGGGCCCATTTTAAGAGGCATATATTAACTTTCTCTGTGCCTTTGGTAAGCCTTTGACAAACCACCTCACTGGCCCTCTTGGAGACACCCACGTCCTCAGAGAAGAAATGGAACCGGAGGCTGTCTCCTCCCCAGCAGGACAGGGAGCCCCTGTCCCAGCACTAGTGTGCTTGATCCCTGACCTGGGGTGTTGCGGAGCTGCAAGAAGGCCCTCCTGCCTGGGCTTTGGAGGAAGACAGTTAACAGCTTCAGAAGCAGGTTGTGTTATTATGATCATAACCACACACATAAGAAGGACACTTTGATGTCTGTGGTGTCCGAGGAAGCCCGTGGTTTCACGGCAGCTGTCCTCGAAGTATGCGGTCTGCTCTGAGTTATACCCGCAGGCTGATATCCTGTGCGGCCAGCTCTCGAGAACACGGCTTCTCCTGGACCCGATTCGGTCTTCGGCTGAGACTGCAGATTTGGTGATGGCCTGTCACCTTTCATCCTAATTCAAACCCTATACCCATGACCTTGCTTGTGCGGTAAACGGCCTGACACTAGCACTCAACAAATAACAACCAAAGGAGTAGAGACATGGAATTAAAATTACATATAAAAATGCACATTTCTTGCATACATTACAACTGTATTATAAAAACCCACGTTACACACAGTCACCGATTAATAGTTGTTTTAGTATCAAATCTCATTGGGAGAGACAGTGATTAAGCACAACACCCTCCCCATCCCGCATACTTGGACAATGTATTACACAAAACATGCTCTCCATTAACAAAACAGCAGCACTAAACCTATTATTATATCCTAAAATTGGTCACTTAGAAGCTTTATTTCTTCTGATAGTGCAATAGCAACTCGCTTTAGAAATCCTAAGAGCTATAATCAAACACTGACCATGATTGGTAAGATACAGTCACAGGGGCCAGACACATCGCTGCCATGTACAGTCACCTAGGTTGTGTGGACTGCATATACGGACTACAATGAAAAGAAATATCACTTGTCAGGGGTCTCAAGAGTGCCACAAAGATCCAATATTCAAATTTGGATCATCGTTTCTCAACTTTGGGCCAATTACTTAGAGTAATTTCATTTCAACAGGGGGACGATATCTTGATCCAGTAGTTCTTAAAGTTGTTCAGTTTCTAAGCCCCTTTAACTGTTGAATCCTGTCTGCAGAAAAATTACACATACACAAAGCATGTCACCTATAATTTTAAGAAGTCTATGGATGGCTTGAATTCCAGACCCTTGCCTCAAGCGAAAATAATTCATCACAAACAGAAGAACTCCAAACCTCCACCAATCTAAGTAGTCATACAATCGGCTGGAAAAACTGTTTGTCCTCAAATACTAAGGCAGAGGTAGCCATTTTGTTTAGATGAAGATTGCTTTTTTATTTTAAGATTTTATTTATTTATTCATGAGCGATACAGAGAGAGAGGCAGAGACATAGGCAGAGGGAGAAGCAGGCTCCCTGCGGGGAGTCTGATGTGGGACTCGATCCTGGATCCCGAGATCACACCCTGAGCCAAAGGCAGACGCTCAACTGCTGAGCCACCCAGGCATCCCTAGATGAAGATTATTAACGAGCCCAATCTCTTTTCGTGTGCTACTGCTTTGCAGTGGTGTTTAAACCCACTCCTGGATTCAACTGCCTTCCTGCCAAAATCTGACGGTTGGTCAATTCTTTCAGTTAATGTCCAAGGGTAAAAAACTTTGCCACTCTCCATATGTCTGAAAAGGTCTTTATTTCAGTCTCCTATTCAAATGATAGCTATAGGATCAACTGCTGCTGCCAAGAAATGTAAGCTGGATGGTCATTCATCTGTCTTCTCTCTTGGCTTTTAAGATTTTCTCTTTATTATGGATACACTGTCATTATACCACAGTCACTCTAATTGTAGATTTATTTTATTTATTCTCCTTGAGATTTGCAATGCTTTTCCAATCTGAGGTCTCGTGGTTTTCTACAATTCTGAAAGACCTTCGGCCATTGGTTTTTGTTCTCTGGACCCCAAGAGATGTAGCACTGACACAGAGTGGGGGCTCAATGTGTGTATGTAGAAAAAAAAAAAAACTAAAAAAAAAAAGTTAAAATCAAATTAATGTTGGTACACATTACTTATAAAGGATAGTGATGGTAGAAAAGTTATTTTGAAGCAAAACTAAGATTAAGATATAGGAGATATTATTGTGTGTTATATGTCAAATATATTTCAATAAAGCTGGAAATAAGACGATTGTGGATTTCAGTTATGCAAACTATATGCAGATATTATTAACACCAGTACAGAGTGTTCTTTCCTATCATGCCAGGATAAACTGTTCCTCCCTCCTTTCAGAGGCGACTTGGAAGGTTGAGCTAAGTGGTTATGCAAAACGTTTCTGCTCCCATGTACCACTGTTAAAGAATCAAAAGCTAAAGCTATGATTGAAAGCTGTGACAGGCTATAAAGGTCCTCCTCTGCTAAATGGCAAATTCTTTCCACAGCTGAAGAAGCTGCCATCTCAGGCATAGCTCAGAAAACAGAAAATGTATTACTCTAACACATAATCTCATGGCATATGCCAAGCAAACGATCTCATTAAGGATGTAACTTGATGGAGACACGGCGTTGGACAAGAGAACAAGGTAAGAGGCAGTCACCTAGACGTGGTCTGTCTATTGTATCCTATGTTCCATAATTTCCTCCTGTAAAAGCAGTTATACCAGGCACAGACCGCACTGATCAGAAGTTCCTCACTGTTTGGATCTTAATAAATGATCTTCATAAACTGGCGTTACAAGACGTGGCAAGAAGTTTTCAGGTTTTTGAACATTCATGCCACTAGGAAGGACTTGATAGGATTGCTTCTTCCCAAGATAAATTGTTCTTAAACTGTCTGGTTTCTGTCCTGGCTATTTCTTCAACCACTATGTCATTGTCTTTGGCAATGGCACATTTGGAAGAGACTTGGTCTATATGTTCTTTCTCTTTACCACATTCTCTGGCATCACCCTCCTGCTACCTCTGCTGCAGAAGTAAAAACTAGCCCCCTTCCAATATCATATTCCCTTAAAGGGAGGGATTGCAATATTGGCCATGCAACCTCTAATATTCATGTTGATTTATTAAACATGGCACCAACCTCCAGCCTAGGGCTGGGAGCTGACCACTGACATTTACTTGAGTCCCAGACAAACACAATCTGGAGAAAAACAAGGGTATTGCAAAGGGAGAGGAAAGCCTCTTTTACAAAAGAGCTTCCCAGATAATAGATGATGCCTAGCCATTCTTTGGCTTTCAATTCCATGCCCCTCAGCCTGGCAGCAAGAGAATTTCACGAGCTGGTTCAAGAAGGTAGCATTCATTCATTCATTCATCAAATATTTACTGACGGGTTACTACATAAATAAGACAAACATGGTCACTGCCTCATGGAGCTTCCAATCTGGTGGGAGGGCACATGTGCACGTGTGCACATGGACAAACACATATACACACGCTCTCTAAGGGCAAATTGTGCAAAGTATAAAGAAGTGAGTCTACTTTCCCTAGGGTGGTCTGGGATGGCTCCTTAGTGGCATTTAAAGTGACATCCATATTGGGTGCCTGGGTGGTTCAGTCAGTTAAGCATCTGCCTTCAGCTCAGGTCACCATCTCTGGGCCATGGGATCAAGTCCAACATCTGGCTCCCTTCTCAGCAGGGAGTCTGCTTCTCCCTCTCCTTCTGCACCTCCCTCTGTTTGTGTTTTCTCTCTCTCTTTAATAAATAAACAAAATGAAAAAAATAAAGTGACATCCATAGCATTTGGAGTTTGCATGCTCCGAGGGGAAGAAGAGAAAAGCACATATGTAAGATCTTAGAGGGTGCAAAGAACCTGGTTGGTGTCTTTTAGATGACTGGAGCACAGTGAGGTAGCATAAGGACATTCTAAGGCAGGAGATGAATTTGGAAAGATGGGCAAGAGCCAGATCCTATAGGCCTTATGTGCCATGGAGAGGAATTTGGGTGTGTCCGGACTACAGTGGGAGGCTGCAGAAAAATTTTAAATGGGATCTAGAATTTCTGCAAGTGATCTATTCCGTCTGCTGGGAGAGCAGAGTCTAAGGAGGCAAGAATGGCCCATGCAGCAGATCAGTAAGGAGGCTAATGTAGCTCAGATGAAGAATGATGGCCACTGAGAAGAGGCTGGTAGAAGCAGAGGTGGAGAGAAGTGAGCACAGCCAAGTCTATCCTGGCAGCAGAGATAAAAAAGAACCTGTGGATGGACTCCATGCGGGGGGTGGGGGGGGGGTGGGAAGGAGGAATCTAGGCTGCTGGCCTGTGCTGTGCAACAAGATGGACAGTGGAACTTATTACCAGGATGGGGGGACTGGGAAGAGAAGGCTGGGTGGGGAGAATTCGAGGCTCAGTGCTGATGTGTTTATGGAGAGATGCCTGCATGACAGCTAAATAAAGGCACCTAGGACAGTATTCAGGAAGCAGCTGGGTACTAAGTTAGAAATTGAGGGGAAAGATGGTCCAAAATATAGCTCTCGTATTTCATTTTATTGGGCTTCTAGTATACCTGTATACACTGTATCTTTATGTATGACATAAAACACATTATACACATACAAGGTACATATATGTATCTAAAATAATATGTGAAGGAAATGCATTAAACAGCAACATATAATGTGTGGTAGGGAGGGAGTAACATTCCCCTATTTTCCAAACATCTTAAAATAGTGTTTGAGTAACTGGCATTATTATTTTTCAAATATCAAGGGCACAAAAATTGGGTAAGGCCCTCCTTTAAAGAACGGTATCACTCTCATCAGTGTGGTGGGTAAATCTAAATATTTTTGTTGTTGTTAGGGTAAATCGTGAAGAAAGCTTTCCCCCAATTGGCACCGGCAAGTGTTTTGAAACTAGCACTCCAGATGAAAATCTGTGGCTTTGCAGCATTACTAAGTTTCTTCAGAGTCTGTTGTGGTGACTCAAATTTTCAAAACGAAACGAAAGGTGAGCCAAATTAACTGACAGCAACGGGCAAGTTTTATTTTCCAGGCAAAATAAAGGCACGACAATCCCCTCCCCGACACACACACTTCACTGGGGCCGAGACATGAAAAGAGAGCAGTCCCAGAAGTGAGGCCTATGTTCCTTTCCTTGCCAGACACTTCACAGGACCAGACACATTCTACCCTCCCTACCCCCCATTCCCTATATTCACTGTTTGGTGCACAGCACGTGCCAGAACTGTCTCCACCTGCTCGGCACCATACCGCATGCACCCCAGCCCCTGGGGTGATCCAAGAATGTGTCTGAGAACACGGAGCTGGGGGTCAGAAGACCGGAGACTGAATCCTAGGTCTGAAACACCTTCACAGGACCAATGAGCACCCCCACTGCCTCTCCCAGCTGCCACTGCCTCCGCTCAGGCCTCTCCCTGGTGTCCCTCGCCCTGCTCCAGCCCAGTTCAGGTTCGCTCCTGTGACAAGCATTCTAACCTGCAAGCCTCCTCCAGATGCATATGCCTCTTGGTAGCTCTCCAGTGTTTCTGGAGTAAAATACAAGCAGGCTTGTCGCATCCTCCATGTGCCTCTGTCTGCCTCTTAAGCTTCACTCCTTACTGCCAGCCCCCAGCCCTACTGCACCCTAAGCTTGGGCCATTTGCAAAAGCTATGCTTTTGCCCTTCTTGACTTTGTTGGTAATACTCCCTTTGCCCTCCACTTCACCCAGCTAAGCACTAGCAAAACAGTCTCCCTAATCACACTCTTGGTGTCGCCCTGCTGCATGGTCTAATGGCTCTCAAGCCTGTCATACCCAATGCCCTCTTAAGCCCCAACAGTTTGTTCTGCTCCCTCTGTTTTCTTGAAATGGAATTCACAAACACACATACTTTTAAAAACACAGATACATATGTAAACACAATCTCAACACAATGCCCTAGCTGTAATATAAGGAAAAAAAATTCACAAGTGATACAGTAAAATACCATGAATTGTTTTACACCAGCAGAAGACATAGAAAATGGTCCTCTGCTTGCCCCTATGTATGGAATCTGCATGAAGGTAAGAATAATAAATGCAGGCAGATACAGATGGGCTTTTTGTGACTCAAATACCACATGCAGGGTTCCATCAGTGACACGATTTCATGTGAGGGAAAATAACTTTTTGATTCCAAAAAAAAGCAAAGTACAATTTTCCCTTAAGTTACATTTACAATTCAATTTACGATTTTCCTGGAAAAGTCATTGTATATTAAATCCATGCCAAAAAGAAAAAAAACAGAACACAAATCTTTGTGTTTATATGAAAAGCACAATTAGGTTTTAGATTCGGATAATCATAAACAGCTTGTTCACCTACATAAATGTTCTCACAACAGAACTGGGGATGGGGAAGTTATGCAGGATCATTCCTGTAGGGGACTGTCCTGCCTGGTGTGGGGCAGTTAGTACCTTTGGCCCCTGCACACCAAATGCCAGCAGCACCCCCGGCTAATCATTATGACAACAAAACACAACCCTGCAAATTTCCAAAATCCTTCCTGGGTACTAAGCCATCTATCCCAGTGGAAGCCACTGGCTTAGCACACAGCAAATGCTTATTAAATGTTTGCTGAATAGATGCCTTTTAATCATTAGGCCTCAAAAATATTTCTTTTCAAAGTACTTCCCATGTGACCATACTATGCACAAATTCCACGGATTCCAAGTAAATCTACAACATATTGAACTGATACGCAAGAAAACTTCCCACCATGACTGAAATGCACATGGGGAGTTAGAATATTTGAAAGAGGCCATGATCACTTCCACATTGCACTGTGGTAGAATGAATGCAACTTGGCACGTGAAAAATGCTCTGCCATCTGCTATTACTATAGACAAAAATATTTCTGGATACCACATGAATGATTATTTGCACATCACCTCCAGAAAGTAAATATAAAATGAAAGAGAAGTTGGATTGTTTATAGCCTGATTTTAACATGTGCTACTGTTATGAAGCAAAGAGACGTTCCTGTGAGCTCAGCCTTATGGAGGGGTTTGCAGAAGCAGTGTGGATACCTGGAAATCCCACAGCCCTTTGATAGCAGGGCTCTCTGAGATTGCAGGAAGAGACTGGCATAAGTGATTTGGATGACCAGGGGTACACGAGGAAGAAAGGGCGGCAGGGGATGATCTCAACTATGAACTGGGGAAATGACTTCTACATGTTCCTCGAAGACACCATAACATGAGTGGATGCACTGCCCTTGGCAGCAAGGAGTCTAGATCCACTGTTTTTCAACCCTGGCTGGACATTAGACTCTCTTAAACAGGTTTTAAAAGTTACAGCTCCTTGGACTGCACCCCCAGAAATTCTTCAAAATTGTTCTAGAAGTAGGACCCTGACATTGCTTTGTTTGGTTACTTTCTGGTTTTGTTAATTCCCTAGGTGATTCTAATGTGTTGAGGTCTGCTGATCTTAAGCCAAAATTCAAATTCTAATGGTGAGATTATAGCTGCCATAGCAGGTCAATAAAGAAAAACATTTTGAGTATAGGCAATACTCTTTACCCTACAAATTACCCCAGAGAAGTGACATCTGTTTCCCTTCTTGGTAAGTTGGTCTTAATGTATTCTACTGTAATGCTGCAAGACTGAATTTTCAGTTATACTTACTTCAAAAGATTTACAAGTTCTTTGGACTTATAAAAACATGATAATTCAGCTAGTGTACCCACACATCCAAGAAAGTCACATACACATGGCCAAAGATGACAATGGTAAAGAGTTAAGGTAATTCCCGAATCCCTAGACTCAACACAAAGACTAGGAAACAAAACTAGATCATAAAGTTAGCCTATAATTTCAAAAAATTAAATTCTACTTGTGGTTAAATCTGGTCTGAATCAAAATTCTGACTGTGAACGCCCCACCTACTATATGACTCAGAGACCTGGGCGTGCCATTGATAACACATATTGCTTCTGCAACAGCTTTGTTGGTATGCCTGCAAGGCACAGTTAATGTTATACAAGAGCACGGAATCACCAGCAACACAGTTCTGTAAACAGTCTAGCAGAGGAGAGTCTGTTTATGCAATGCAACCTGCTCGGCCGAACATCCGTGGAAACCATGAGACCCATATAAGCTCATCTCAGAGCACTGCCATGGTCAAAGAAGCAGTCACACTTCCAATGGAGGTCCAAGGCAGGTGGATATCTCCTCACTTCCCTTCCTTGTAGCTCATCCACAAGCAGAGGCACCTATACTTGGCCAACGAGATATACCTTGCATCTAATCTTGACAATCTAGTGATAGGAGTGCAGCAAAGCAGCATTCAGGGTTCATTCAGTTCTCTCAGGTATTTCCAGCAAAGTGCTTTGGTATTCTCTACAATCTAGAAGATGATAGTCTTCCAATTATTCCCCTGGTGGTAAAGTTTGCCAGAGCAGATTTCCAAGGTGTTCAACCAAGAATCTCAACTTGTGGGTTCCAGGTATATATATGGGAGCTGAAAAGATAGGCTGCTCTATTTTCTCTAGAATTGCCCTTATCTCTGATTCTTGGTATTCATACCTTTCACAATCCTTTCTTCCTGCACATGGCTGGGACCTGTGACTTGCTTCTAAATAGCATAGAACATGCCACTTCCACTATTGTGTTACGTAAGATGATAATTTCTACCTTCCTAACAGACTCCATTTTGCTGACCTTAATGTATGAAACTCCCATACTGTGAGCTAACCTATGGGGCAATTCCAGTGGCAAGGAACTGAGGATGCCCCTGGCTGACAGATGACAGCACAGCTCTTAACCTAACAACCCAGAGGAACTGTGTTCTTTGATGAGCCACATGGTTTGGAAGCAGATCCTTCCCAGGTCAAACCTTCAGATGAGATCTTAGTGCTGGCTGACACCTTTGTTGCAGTCTTGTGAGAAATCCTGCAGCCTGAGGCCCACATAAGCCATGCCTAGCCTCCTGCCCTATGAACACCATGAGATAATAAGTGTGTATTCTCTTAAGCTACTACACTTGATATCACTTATTACAGGGCAATAAATAACACAGAAGCCAACACAGGAAAAGACAAAATTCTGATGCCCTTGCTTACACACCCAAATTCCACCATACTTCATGTCTCTGAAACCCTGAAATTTTAGTTATGTAAGCCAGTAGAGGTCCTTTCTTCTGATCAAATTAGTTTGGCCTGGGCTTCTTGAAACCATAACCAGAAGAATCTCAAAGGAAGTGGACAAAGATGACCGAGGCAATGTAGAACCAACCGAGCTCAAAGTCTGAAGGGAAATTGTGCTGTACACTATCTCAGTTCCAGTATAAGCAAAGACTCCAGGTGGAGTGGGGGACTGATGATCCTACTAACAGAGTCAAAAGAATGTTTCCACACTGAAGAATTATTAACCCAGACGTTCAAGTTACTGAACTCATTCTCAGAACCTACACCCTTATATTAGATACAGCTCCAATCCGCATGTGCAGGAGATAATAATAATGACACAAGAATTAAAAGAGAAAATACATATAAAAGCATTCCATATAATGTCTGACATATTGTAGGTATTAAGCAAAATGTGAGAAAAAATTCAAACATCTCACTTTTTTAACTGAGAAACACTATTTGCTATCTCTATTAAGGCGCTCCCTAAAACTCAGACACCTTATTGAGTAAGCTATTAGCACATACTTCCAAGGGAGGTGCAGGACTCCCATAGCTCTGGAAGACTTTGACATGCTCTGACTAGCTTCAGTTATTCTTGTACTCACAGAAGAAAACTCAGAGGCACTGAAGTGGTGGTAGCTCTTCCGGGCTTTCCTCATGGTATCCTTTTAATTCTCTCAGAAAGCCCATAAGACATGTATTATTGGTCCCATTTTATATATGAGGAGCTGAGATTTAGAGAAGTAAAAAAAAACCTTGGCCAAGGGCGCCAAGGTTATGAAATTGAGAGCCAGGAGAAAGTGGGAGTGGAAATCAATAAATGTGTGCAGAAAGGCAGTCTCAAGAATGGGTCCAACCCCAGGAGGCCCAGACTGATGGATACACCTTCTACCTGTCATTGCCCCACTCACACATCTGAGAAAGTTTAAGTAGGATGCAATGAAGAACAGGGAACAGACTCCAAAAGTATGACTAGGAACCATGTAACTGTTCATGTGACACAAGACTAGCAGTACTATGAGCCACGTTTTGACCCTCAAAGCACTTCTTTAAAAAAATAATCTACTCTGATTCCTAATTTGCATTCCTCAATGAACCTCTTCAAAAGAGTGTGTGCCTTCTTCAAATCTACTGAAAGGTCTATTTCACCAGGTGATTTTAATTTCCTTTTCTGTTTTCTAAGATCTTTTGCTGGCCATTCCCCATCCAGTCTTCTTTTTACCATCAATCCTGAGCTGCACCTTAAGAAAACTCCATTGACATTAATATGCAAAAATTTATGAAACCCAGACTGAGTGGGGGACCTTGAGCCATCATTAAAGACGAAGCTCTCAGAGGAAGATCTTGCAACAATACGGATCGCACGCAGAACACCTCTCTCATTAGGCAGTCCACCTCCACCCATATTAGGAACAACAGCGCTGATGAATTCTTCCAGACTGAATGCGGGGAACAAGTCAGTCTGTGTAGCACTTGAACTACACTGCAAACAATGTGTGTCAAACAGTGTATAATCAGCGTGCTCAAGATGCCTGATGGCAATCACAGGCAGTGTATGCAGAGAGACACCAGAGTGGAATTTATGAATTTTAAATGAACTTTTACTGTTTCTTACATCAAATCTTTAAAATTGCTGCTACAATGAAAAAACCTTCAACTTAACATTCCAAGACAGGTGTTCCTGCCATTCCTGTGTCTCCCGTGTTACTGTAACCCTCCATTCTCTGTGGCTATGACTCAGTTGGATCCTAATCCCTGCAAATATACCTTAAATCTTTTTACCATGAAAGTGATTTTATGGGATCCCTGGGTGGCGCAGCGGTTTGGCGCCTGCCTTTGGCCCAGGGTGTGATTCTGGAGACCCAGGATCGAATCCCATGTCAGGCTCCCAGTGCATGGAGCCTGCTTCTCCCTCTGCCTATGTCTCTGCCTCTCTCTCTCTCTCTCTCTCTCTCTTTCTCTCTCTCTCTCTCTGTGACTATCATAAATAAATAAAAAAATTTTTTAAAAAAAGTGATTTTATTCCGAACTCTGAGAATCTCAGATTAGAGATTTGGTAACTCCTGGATGTGAATAATACCTCTATGATTAGTACAAAATACCCAAGTGAAGAAAACAAAACCAAAGAACACTCATAATGATGGACGAAGAAGAGCATTTTTCTGCCTTCAGAAAAGCCACAATTCTTTGTCGGCAAGTTCTGCGCATTCCATCCAGGTAAACAAGGTTAGCTGTGTCACTCCTTAGAAAAAGAAACTGGAGACAGGAAGATGAGGAGAAAAATAAGTTTTGAGTAATGAGTCTATGAGAAATGTGGCTAAGATTCATAATAGTCCATGATCCCTACTTTTTCACACAATGAACTGTTGAGGAAGGGGGCTCTTCTGAGCGAACCATCCTCCCAGTCCATTCTACCCTCCTTCCTCATTCAGCAGCTCACAGGAAGGAGGAAGAGGGTGGGAGGCTGCCGTGAGTCACCACTGAGTTAGATAAACCAGACAAGGCTTGCTCCTAGAAACCTATTTCACCGTAAGTACATATGTAGTATCTCTGCCAAAATGACTCTAAGGTGATTCTCTAATTGGAAGGGAAAAACGCAAAACACTAGTAACAGCAAATTTCATCAACGCTATACATTGGTTATTAGTAAAAAAGAGGGATCGGATCATGTTCATTTTTAATTTATAGACTTTACTTCTACATTCAGTACAAAAGAGAACTGCAAATTTATAAAGTCATTTTTCTGCTGCCTGCATAAGTACTGAATTATTTAAAACTCGTTTGAAAAACACACACACACCTGACAGTTTTTAAAATACTGTTTGACAACAGCATTTTCAACATCTATAAAAAATATGTGCTACCAAAGCAGATTCTGTACACACTGTCTTTCATTAGCAAGTCCTCAGATATTTTTACCCACCAGTGTATCACACTTCACAAAATCACTTGAGAGAAACGGGGGTGGGGGAGAAATGTGACCCTTTGTTCAGAGTTCACATCACTTGGTATACACCATTCGGTGAACCTAGGCCACCCTCAAAGTAAAATTAACTGGTTCATCAAAACCTGCAGTGTCAGTTCTGCTGGGAAATCCTCCCTCCGAATTTACAGGATCGAGGTCCTGGATAAAATGACATTACAAATGAGTGTTCTCTAAGTAAGAGCTCATCAAAGAAACTCCATGACTGTGGATGCAACAGTGACGCAGCAGTTAGAATACATCAGAGAAACTCAACGACTTACAAAACTGTATATTAAATATTGCTTGGATCACAAAATCTCCCTGTTCTCTCGTAGAGATTTGGTTTTAATAATGCTGGTACAAAACGGTCACGAACACACACACACACACACACACACACACACACGGAAACCTGGTAATCTCTTAAACCAAAAAACGGTATTTCCCCTCAAACATGCATCCTTCCAGAAGTGGAGCTAGCTTCCTCCACGCCTGTGCTTCCATTCCCTTTTGTCCTATCTGCTGTTTCAGGTCATTCTAATTCTCTGAGTTACACCTGTCACCGGCTTGCCTACTTCATTTGTCCTTTCAAAGGAAAGACTCCTCAATGATCAATTCTTTTTCCCTTTTTGGTTTATTACATTTTGTTTCACTCATTACAAATTTGTAATTTGTAATGTCATTTTATCAGTACCTTCTTCTTCTTCTAACAGTTTATTTGTTGTTTGTAGCTTCTGAGATTGAAGGCTTAAGTTATTTACTTAGTAAACTTTCTTTTTTTTAATTTTTATTTATTTATGATAGTCACACAGAGAGAGAGAGAGAGATAGAGAGAGAGAGGCAGAGACATAGGCAGAGGGAGAAGCAGGCTCCATGCACCGGGAGCCCGACGTGGGATTCGATCCTGGGTCTCCAGGATCACGCCCTGGGCCAAAGGCAGGAGCTAAACCGCTGTGCCACCCAGGGATCCCTATTTACTTAGTAAACTTTCTTACCGTATTTTTAAAAAAAACACTTCACAGTTTGCCATGGCCCCCAGGTTTGATTCGGAGTGTCCCTACTGTTCATTCATCAAGTTCTTTTTAAAAATTCCTCTTAACTCAGGGAGTTAAATTTCCAAGTGATTAGGATTATTGGGGTTGAATACTCCTTTGGCTCATATTCAGTTTTTTAAGTCTTTATTATTACTTTGTGATCAGAGAAGTTGTACTACAAAAGCTCCCTGTTTCTGGAGGTGACTGAAAGCGCCCCAGCAGCCTCCTAGATGACTCGTGTCTCATGCAGGCACCTGCGGTCTCTGGGGGGACAAGAGGCAGGGTGCAACCCTGTTCTCACCTGGGTGTTGAGCAGCCTTTTCAGCTGGTCTTCCCTTTTCTCGCATTTGGATGCTAGACTTTGCCTGAGTACAGTGCACAAACTCTGTACTCAGATTTTCGATCTGACTTTACTGCCCACCCTATACTTCTGGGCTTCGGGCAATTAACTCGGCTGTTTATACTTTGCCTTTATCTTTCATTGGGCCAGCCGCCCCACGCTCTGCCTTTATTCTATAAACACACATTTTACTGAATAACTATGATGTGCGAGGCACCATCTCAGACACTGAGGATAAGCTGTGAATGGGACAGATGATATTCCTGCCCTCTTGGAACTTATAGGAGACAAGCAAGTTAAGATCGATGACAGTCTGAAGATACTCATGAAAATATGCTACTATATATTTATATTTTAGTAACTCCTTTTTGCTATTTTAAATGATGCATGCTCACTATAGAGAACTGGGGTGGGGGGGGAAGATAAAGGAAAAAAATGATAAACAATTCCATGACTTTAAGTTAAACAGTAATACTATTATGTACTTTTTTCTGGTCCTTTTTGTGACTATTCTTTGGGGAAAAAATTGAAATCATATTATACATAATACACTGCATTCTACTTTCTACTCTTACCTTGAGGATTTTCAAAATGAATTCTAATATTTCCAAAATTTAATTCCATTAAAACAACCTCTGAACATCCCACTTTAAGGGCTATATAATAATCTACTGCATGATTTATTAAATTATTCACTTGCTATTGAGCATTTAAGTGGTTTCCAACTTTCCAATACTTCATGACAATAAGTACGCTTATGTTGGATCTTTTTCTGCATTTCTGGTTATTTATAACTTGGGCAGGTTCCTAGACAGTTACTGAATTAAAGGGTATAAACTTTTTACAGCTCTTGATACAGATCATCACATTACCTTTCAGAAAGTTTGTACCAATATGCAAACCCATCGGAAGTTTATGTATACTCCCATTTCACCAAATCCTCAATAGTGATAATTTTTAAATCTAATTTAACAAGTAAAATAGCTTATTATTTTAATTTGCTTTTATTTGGTTAACAATGTACGTTATACAATTATTAGCCACTGATTGATGTTTTCTTCTGTCAACTATTGATGAACTTTTTTAATTTGCCTGTATTTTTCTTTTTTTTTTTTAAGATTTCATTTATTTATTCATAAGAGACACAGAGAGAGAGGGAGACACAGGCAGAGGAAGAAGCAGGCTCCATGTGGGGAGCTGATGTGGGACTCGATCCCGGGACTCCAGGATCATGCCCTGGGCTGAAGGCAGGTGCCAAACCGCTAAGCCACCCAGGGATCCCCCTGCCTGTATTTTTCCTGCAGTATTCTTCATCACAATAAAATGATCCTCTTTTTCCTAATTTATGCCTTTCTTGCTTTTCATTTTGACACATAACCTATTAGGTTCTGGAAAAAAAAATTGTTGCTTTGCCTTCATTTGAGATTATGTTCATTGCTTTTATGCTTAGAAACTTTCTCTGGACTCAAGAACTGAAAAACTTCCTTCACATATTCTTAGACAATTTTTTCATATTTTTAAAAATTCTAAACATAATTATAAGAAATTTGTCTTAAAGTAGTTACTACTTTTACTCTTTTACTCTTCCAAGTAGTTAAAAAATTATTCAAGTACCATTAGCCAAATAACACTATTTTCCCTACTGATTTTTTTAATTTATTTTTTATTGGTGTTCAATTTACCAACATACAGAATAACCCCAGTGCCCGTCACCCATTCACTCCCACCCCCTGCCCTCCTCCCCTTCTACCACCCCTAGTTCGTTTCCCAGAGTTAGCAGTCGTTCTGTCTCCCTTTCTGATATTTCCCACACATTTCTTCTCCCTTCCCTTATATTCCCTTTCACTATTATTTATATTCCCCAAATGAATGAGAACATATAATGTTTGTCCTTCGGCCATACCACCCTGAACGCGCCCAATCTCGTCTGATCTCGGAAGCTAAGCAGGGTCGGGCCTGGTTAGTACTTGGATGGGAGTCCCTACTGATTTTTGATGGTATCTTTATTATGTTTGTGGCCTACCTTGGTCCTAAAAAGATGTAGGGAAAAAAAAAAGTGTGTCTTAGAATCAAGGAACTATGCTGATATAAATAATAGAGGGGACATATATTGCTAGAAATAAAACTTGTTTATTTGATCTGTGTGTTATAAATGACTACAAAATTAAAACACTCTCCTTTTGAATTCAGAGGGGAACAATGTCCATTTAAAGAGAGATAAATTAGAATCAAATTATTTTATCTCTCACATAAGCTAATGAGAAGCCAACTTTAAAATGGAAGGAGCCTGCAGCCTGTTCTCAGCTGGTTATCACAGAATAATTGATGCACTAATGATTTCAATTCATAGCTCCGACTGTCTTCATTTTGCATAATTTGAACCAAACCTGAATGTAAATGGAAAACAGTCCTCTTGCCTATTTAACTCCCATGACTTTTAACTAAAAATCACTTAAGACTGCAGAAGAGGAAGGGGGAAATTAGCAAATGTAAAGAACTTTCTATTTAAAAGCATTCCTTCCTATACAGAACTGGGAAGATTTCAGTAAATACATTAGAAATCTCCAGAGATGTGATTTATCATCTTATTAGTTGAGAGTGAATATTTAATTGTATAACATTTATCTCCAATAGCAACTCCTGAAAAAAATTCCAAGCAGGCCAAAGTGCATTCTAAATACTCCCAAGGGAAATAGATGTGCTTCATGGAGTCCACTATTTTTTTTTTTTTTTGATGAAAAAAATACTAGTAAAAAGAAAATCAAGTCAAAATAATTGCTACATTTGGTAATTTTGAGATTAAAAACACCCTTTTTTGATAAGACATGTTACAAGACACACCTATTGATATCACCTTTAAAGCACAGAATATATAACTTTTCAATTTTAAAAAAATAATACCTTTTAAAATAACCCCCAGTCATCATTACCTGAGACATCCAGTACAATGAACCCATGTCTTGCACCTGTCACCAAGTCACCAGAATTAATCATTAACAAGCCTGGTTAGTTAAGCACAGATTAGGTAGGTGCCACAATCCGCACACCCACAATTACATCACAGCATGATGGCCAATTAGTTTCAACCTGGGTAGTGAGCCTTATTCCAGACAACTCTATGTTCACCTGGAAAACCAGCTGCTTCCTTATTTCTACCTACTGCTCTTCTCTGTTATTCAGAGCCAGCCAATTGGGTAAAGCAGGCCCCAAACAAGGTCTAATTTACAGACAGCAGGCATCTTCTATGCTGGTGCACTCTGGTTGGGAGGGAAATTTCTCATACTCCCCTCTGTGATGACGTATACATTTTAAAATGGAACCACAGGAGGACTGTCCAATTACAGAAAACAACATGGGTTCGTACACCTAAATTAAAACTTACCTAGAAATCATGTTTGCGGCTAGCTGAACGCTGCTTCTGATTCACATGAGGGCAAATGAAAGGAAGTCCATGCTTAAACACACAGACATTTAAGAATAATATTTTATAGCTCTTCCTTAAAAATTAAAAAAAAAAAAAAACTGTCACAGCCAAGAGGAACTGTTATGGACTTAATTTTATCCCCACCCAAATTCATATGCTGAACCCCTAACTCTCAACAAGATAGTATTTGGAGATGAGGCCTTTTGGAGGTAGTTTGGATGAGGTCATGCAGGTGGGGCCCGTATGCTGGCATTAGTGCCCTTAGATGACAAGACACCACGGGATAAGCTTGCATCCCTCTCTTGTTCTCTTTCTCTCTACTATGTGAGGGCACAGAGGAAGGTAGCCATCCACAAGCCAGGAAGGGATTCTGCACCAGAAACCGGCCATGCTAGCATCCTGATCTTGGAGGTCTAGCCTCTAGAACTGTAAGAATATAAATTTCTATTGTTTAAGCCATACAGTCTATGGTATTTTGTCATGGTAGCTCATACTAACACAGGTGTCTAAGCAGATATGAAGACTAAATGTTATATAGCATCCCAGATGAGATTTTAGAATATAAAAGGACATCAGGAAAGTGTGAATAAAGTATGGAGTTTAGTTAATAATGTGTCAATACTGGCTCATTAATTTTAAGAAATATACCATGCTAATTTTAAGATGTCAAAATTAGCTGAAAATGGGTGTGTATTATATGGGAACTTTCTGTAGAGCTTCACAATTATTCTGCAAATCTAAAGACATTTTAAAAAATAAATTTTATTTAAAATACGTAAGTAAACAGAAACTGTCTTCAATCTTCCTCCCCAAACAGTCCATCATGTTTTTGTTGTAAAAAACACTTTCTGTTCTTAGCTATGGTTTAGAATATATCTTTATCCATTAATATCAACAAGAAAGAAATTCCCCCATAAACACTGTCTATGGGGGCGCCTGGATGGCTCAGTTGTTTAAGTGCCCAACTGTTGATTTCAGCCCAGGTCATGCTCTAAGTCATCCAATAGAGCCCTGAGTCAGGCTCTGAGCTCAGCATGGAGTCTGCCTGAGATATTCTCTCTCTCTCTCTCCTTCTATCCCCCCAACTCCCCAACTCATGCTCTCTAAATAAATAAATACAATCTTAAATAATTAAACCGAAAAACCCACTGCCTCTCATTATTTATAGAATAAAAGATTATACTGTGTACTTAAGGTCTTTTAATATATAACCTAATAAGAACTGCACGGTATTTAATATCACACAGCTCCTTGAAAATATGTAAGGGACACACACAAATCACACACAATGAAATACAACTTACTGAAAGGGAACTGACAAGTTGTCCTATTTCACTAATAAAGAAACTGTAGATCACAGCAATGGAATGATTTTTGTTATGTATCAAATTTTCAAAAAAAGGAAAAACTAAAGAGAACATCCTGGCTGGCTAGGAAGTGGTCACTTTTTTACACTATGGGTGGACCACCAACCAGACTAAACTCAACAGAAAGCCAGTTGGTAACATGTACAAAAAGCCATGAAAATAACTCAAACCCTGAACTCATTCATTCTACTTTTGGGAATCGACTCTGAGGATGTATTCAGGCCTGGGAGCCAAGACTTGCAAATAGTGCGTTGACAGACAACCTCACTTGTAATTTGAATGATTAGGTGGTAAAATCAGTGTGTAAAATTAGTGAGTGAGAAACCAAACTCAAGGAACCACAACAGGAATCCCAACGCGGCCATTAAGACTGTGGTTTTTGGAGAAACTGTGCTTACAAGTTGAAGGAAGAAGTGGGAAATAATATAACTGGGTGTGAGGGCAGCACTGGGTGATAGCAGAAGTTTTCTCCGCATGGCAGACCATGGGCAATCTGTTTTCTTCATCGTACGTTTACATGTTGTCAATGTTTCCTCCAATGAATGTGCAGATAATCAGAAGATCAGCAACTGAGAAATTAGATTACACTTCCACTTAGCTGCTGTGCTTTTTTTTTTTTCCAGTTCCATTGTTTATGTAATCTAACCAGTTTTTAAAAGAAAAATCTTATACAAATCTCTTAGGAAAGAATTACCTAAAGAAAACTCAGGAGTCAGATGAAATGGTCTTTTATGTTTTCTCAAAGCCTCCTGCGCAGCTCCAAGCTCATTTGGTCCAGCTGGTCCAGGGCAGGGCTGCATCTCTCCGCCATCCATGGGCTTGGACTCCAGAGCTGAAGAGATGATTTATATACCTCCCTTTCCCTCAAGAAGTTCCAATTCTAGTGGCAGGGAAAGGTCTCTGCCTCGAGGTTTCTCATTCTCTTCTCATAAAACCTAACTCCAGGGAATTGTTGCTTTGGTTCAGTACTGCTCTCACCTTGAGTTCTATTCAACTATAAGCCCTCCTGGGAGACAAATTAACTAACTCTTTCATATGATTCATATAGCTTTCCTTTATGGGAGCCTGTAAAGAGGGGAAGGAGTAAGTGAATAAATGGACATCCAAGGAAAGCAGAAGAAAAATTTCCCCTACTTTGCAAAAATCTGCTCGGGACAGTCCTGGAATGTTGATTCAAACTGCTCTCCTTAATAGGCTGTGAAAACATGTTTCCATGAAATAAAACAGAAGGTGAGTATCAATGCTATAAACATTTGTCTTCCAAGCTTATTAGAAAAATGCAACAGCCCCAGTAGATAAAAACAAAAGATGTGAGTATATGTTATAAAGAAAACATCAACGCTTCAGGAAATGTTCATCCTGGACAATGAATAAACAGATTTGTATATGCACACATATCCATATACATATGTTAACACAAACACGCACCAAACAACTTGGCAACATCATATTATACCTACTAAAAAAGTCCGTGTTTTAAATAATGATCCTGAATGCAGGTCAATTGCAGACAAAAATGATATAAGAAATTGGCATAACTTCTTGAAA
This sequence comes from Canis lupus dingo, assembly GCF_003254725.2. Classification (NCBI taxonomy): domain Eukaryota; kingdom Metazoa; phylum Chordata; class Mammalia; order Carnivora; family Canidae; genus Canis; species Canis lupus. The sequence continues at coordinate 39,872,256 of NC_064267.1, read as the reverse complement.
ATAACTTAACCCACCCTTGCAAAACATGGATCCCTCTCTCCTTTCAGTGAGCTGCTTAAACACCACCCCAACCCTAAAGGGACCATGGTTTTTCCTTGGGCTTATTCATCAGGCCATTTTTGAAGGAGCTTTCTCTCCCCAGTACAATTAATTTGGGTATTGCTGGAATTACTTATTTGTCACTTGCTCGTTTATACAAACCCCCAATGTATATCTTGACCCTATAGCCATTTGGGTCTGTTTTATTTTCTTCTAAGCTGTTGGAAATACTTCCACATTTAAGCAGTTTAGAAAGCATTGCTATGCTTTCATTTGGGAAAAAGTGTTAACTCTAATACCTCATCTTCTGCTTTGCTCTTAATAACCCCTTTTCCGATTTTCAAAAGATTTTATTAATAATGTTGTTTATGACTGAACAACTGTTATTAGCATATTCAGTTTAGGTGAACTCTACATCTTGTTAGCACATATTTCCATATACAGACAGCTATCTTGAGAGCTGGCACAGCCTTTACCAAGCCTCGTGAACAAACAATACTCGTTCTAATAAAAGATGGATAAATTAGTAGAAATCTGTGACCATGGCCTGTTCTTCTGATTGCCACTGATGTTCTGGCAGTTTCTTACCACTGAGGACTATAAATGGCAGTGTTCCTAAACATATACATTTGGCTCTAGTTTAAGCAACTAGTAGCTGGCTTTAAAGCAGGACCTCAGGCAGCAGGGGTGGCTGAGCGGTTTAGTGCCACCTCCAGTCCAGGTCGTGATCCTGGAGACCCGGGATCGAGTCCCCTGTCAGGCTTCCTGCATTGAGCCTGCTTCTCCCTCTGCCTGTGTCTCTGCCTCTCTCTCTGTGTCTCTCATGAATAAATAAATAAAATCTTAAAAAAAAATAGCAGGAATCTCTTGAAACCTGTATAGGGTCCAACAGTAAAAATACATTTTCGATTTGACCCAGCTCACATACAGCTAAAACTAAAATTCCTTGAGATAGTACTTATCCTTACTGTATTCAACACTAATAGCTCTATTCTACATCCCCTCCTTCCTTCTTTTCTTTCTGAATACCAGCTGTGACCAGCTAAATTGATTTGGGGATCTCTTAAAGGATTAGAACCCACAGTTGAAAACCACTTCTTTAAAGCCCTGTAACGGCTGGGTGATGCTGCTATGACTCGGGGAATCACAGTGTCTGGGTGTGGATGTGCCCTACACTGCTGGCCTTTGCTCTCTTTTGCTCCCCTCCAATCTCTGCCACTCCTCAAACACTGTCCTTTGTACTCATTGCTCTTCATTCTACTTTCTGCCTTTACATGGAACTCATTGTTGTCATGACAGCTTCTGCAGAGCAGACCTGCCCAAATGCAGTGGCATAAAACAAACATTTTCTTTAACTCACATTCAGAAATTCAGAAAGAGCACGGAGGGGTGGACAGTGTGTACTCTACAACATAGAGGCTAAGTTGATTCATGGCTGTCTCTACAGGCCATCCACTCCCATGGCACATGGCACTTTCTCATGATGGAATTGGGGGAGCTGGACTTCTTATGTGGATTCCAGGGCCAAGTATTTCAGGTCACCAGGCAAGAAACATGCTACTTCAGAAGTAATGAGGCACTTCTGCAGCCATCTACTGATTACAGTGGGTCACAAATTCCCCCATTCAAGGGGAGGTGAACTAGACCCCACTTCCTGATGGTGGAGTGGCCAAATTCTAGAAAAACATGGGTCAGGAGATGGTGTTAAGAGTTATGTTCAAAACAGTAATTCCTCTCCTCACTCTAATTCCGAGGCAGTGATCTAATAATCTGTTATTTAGGTAGACCCACATGGTGTCAACTAGCACTTCAAACATAATGTAGCCAAGCTAATCACTGTCCTCTTCTTCGTGTTCCCTATCTCAGTACAACTGGTGGGAGAAAAATCCCTATGTTGTATTTTAGACAAATATGCCTGAAGCGACTTATCACAAATTGCATGTAGATGGAAGGAGAGAACTCAACGTAGCTTGGAAGCTCCATGCAGTCTAAGGGATTCTGTCCATATGGAACATAGGCAGGTTTTATAGTCAGTCTCTGGAATTAGACAAGTAGCCATTCTTCTTCGGACAAAGAGCTGACAGCTCACATTGACAGATGTTACATAGCAGTTTTGGTGGTTACGTCTATTTTCACACATCCCCACCATGTTCCTCCCTCTCCAATCCCTGAGTGCATGAAGCATCCCTGGAAAAGATTCTACTTGTCCAAGTTCTACATCACCATCTTTCCTTTCATATAAGCTATGAAACCTTCAAGTGGCTAGACAGGCAGCATGAGAGTTAAGAATGGCAGTTCTCAAGGTGTGCTCTGTGGATCTTTAACCTTTAAGAAAGTACTACTCGCCAAGTTTTGGTATGGTGCAAAGAAGAATGTCCACAGTTATCTCAAGAAGCTATTCAACTGCTCCCTCCTAACCTTTCCAAGCAGGCATCTGTGTGAGGCCAAACTGTCTTTCACCAAAATGACATAGCTCAACAGATTAACTGGGGGAGCAAACATAGGAGTCAGATTTTTTTTCCTATTAAGTTCATCATCAGTGAGTTTTGCAAAAATGTTTATTGTCATTCATTTCCCCTTTTGTGGTATAGAACATATACTTATTTTCCATAAAAAAATATTATTAAATGTGGACTCATACTGGGTTAGGCTTACTATTATTATCTTAAATGAACTGTTATTAGTAAGTGAAGTTATGATTTAAAGTGAATTATTATGAACAGTGATTTTTAAAAAAATTCTCAGTTTTAATTTCCAATGTGATCAAGACTGATACATATAATCCACATAAACCAAAGCCCTTTGGGGTCATCAATAATTTTTAAGACTCTAAGTTGGTCTAATGACCAAAAAGTTTAAGAACCACTGGTTTAGGGTAAGAATTCACAGACTTGATTGCTGAAGCTTAACTTCACTAATGATCTCATATATTAGCTGGCATTTGACTAACTTTAATAAGGTATTTATAAACGTTCATGCCTCAGTTTCCTTACCTCCTGAGAGAAGTAATTAATTACTCCTCCCTTGCAAAGTAGGTGTCAGGAAGACAGTAGATAACAGATACAAGCTTATGATGGTGGTGGGCAGGTGGGAAGTCACACACACACACACAAAAGTCACTATTACTATGCCCATGGACCATCGAATTGGCCTCAGCAACCTCTCCTCCATCTGCTCCCTCTTGTTCTTTTCTCTCAGCCCCTGCCATGGTTACAATCTTCAGTTTCTTCTCTAGTCTAGGTCAACATTTTACTAGACTCCTCCCGCCAAATCTAAAGACAATTCTTGGTCTTCTCCCCAAAGCCACAAGTCAGTTCATGGCTGTACCTCCTTAGAAACCAAAGCCATCTCCCTGGCAAAGTGAGAATTCCTGAACCTGCCAGCCAATTCAGTAACCAAGACCCTCTCTGAAGTGGCCTCATCCCCACTCTAGAGCCTGGTGTTTATAAATCATACCTTGTTCTGGAGAGACTGCTTCATGCTAGTGCTAAACAAAAGGGTGCCATCATTAAATATATTGGGGAAACTCAATAGTTACACCCTCATTTTTTTCTTTCTGAAGGACTTGCTCGAACCATTCAGGTGTTCATGTGTCCTGTGGCCACTAAACTGGAACACAGAACACACGTGTGCAGTCTGCTGACCAGGAACCTTGCTACAGGGATGTCTCAAAACCTAGTGTTTAAAAGGACACATGTGAGGGAACACTGCTAGCCTTATCTTCCAGTGTTTGTGGGCAGATTCTTTACTATTTCCTAAATTTGCCATGCGTCCTGGGTGTTGTTCTTTCTATTCCCGTGGCAAAGAGAGGTCTACCTATTATCTCCCAACACTCAACGCACATACACCTGCCTCTCTGCAAAGCCACCTAATTTCTCAAATCAGGGTTAATTATCCTCCTTTTCTGTTCCTCTGCTTTTAATGACCTAAAATTCCTGCCTTCTGATGTCTCAGTTAGTTGTTGGTATGTGTGTCTTTCACTAAATTGTGAAGTTGTGGGAGGGGGGCAGCAAAAGATAGAATATTGATTCAGGTCAATACTTAACAAGAACCCCAACAGCAGAGGCACAAAAGAAACACTCTGTCTTTACTCAATATTTAGTCCAAAATTGCTCAAGATTACTCCCTCCTTAGAGTTGAATGAGATATCAAGTTCTAAAACAATGAGATCTTGGCCCATCTTATTAACTGAAAAAAGTAGTAAAATTAAAATACTTGACAGATATCATAAAGGAATCCAACAGAAGATATCAGACCAAAAGCAACCACAGAAACTACAGGTCACTTCAATGATTGTATTAGCGTTCTCAAGAAAAACAGACTCCAACAGCATGGATGGATACATGATTTCCTTAGCTCTTTTATATATGATTTATGTGTTTATATTTACATGTAATTTATATCAAATTTATTATAAAGAGTTGGCTCACATGATTATGCAAGCTGAGAAGTCCTATGATCTGCCATTTGCAGGCTAGAGATGCAGGAAAGCCAGTGGTATAAATTCTAAATTGAGTCTGAAAGCCTGAGGACCAGGGATACCGATGGTGTAAGTCCCAGCCCAAGGGCAAAAGACTGAAGCCTCAGCCCAAATAGGCAGACAGAAGGAAAAGGGTTCACTGTCCCTCCACGTTTTTGTTCTATTCAGTTCCTCCAGGACTGGATGATGTCCATCCACAATGAACTTAAGTTCATTCAACCATAAATATTTATTCAATGTCTACTATGTGTCAGGCAAATGAAGAAGATACAAAGACGAGCAAAAAAAGTTCTTAGTCTCAAGAAACTCCTAGCCTAGAGAAGGAGGGGTGGAAAAGGATAAATTATAAGGGAGAGTGCTTATGGTAGAGAAATCTACAAATACTATTGGAACAAGAATAAAGAATTAATTCTGCCTGGAAGAATCAGGGAAGGCAACATAGAATAGGTTATTATTTGACTTGATTTTGAAAGTAACCAGGAATTTACAAGGAGAAAAGAATAAAGGGTATGCCAAAGAAAGGGAAAGGAGATGCACTGCCAGAGGCCAAGACACATGTGGTCGGTATTTTGAGTTTGAGTCTTCACCACCTTCTCTACCCATCTTTGATAGTGTAGTAGGTCAAATAATGACTCCTTGAAATATATCTATGTCCCAATCTAAGTTAAAGACTCTGAGATGGAGTGATTATGCTGCATTTTCAGACTGAGTCCTAAGTGCAGTCCCAGGGACCTTCTAAAAGGGAGGCAGAGGGAAACTGGACACAGGTAGAAAGGAAAAGGCCATGTGGTTTTGGTGGCTTTTGGGTGATGTGCTCACAAGCCAAGGAATGCTAGAAGCCACTAGAAGCTGAAAGAGATAATAACAGATTTCCCCCAGAGAAAGAAGAGCCCTGCCAATGCCTTGATTTTGCCCAGAGTTACTGATTTTGGACACTTACCTTCGGAACTCATGAAAGCATAAATTTCCATTATTATAAGTCACCACATTTGTGGCAATTTGTTACAGCAGCAATAAAAGGCTAATACAGATGTTGGCTATCTGTCTCTGGTATCATTTCCTGACATCCATGGAAGATTCCAGAATAATCTTACTCTCTTCATCTCTACCCCCCTCTCTAATAATTACCCTGGGTGATTTCACTGCCCATGTAGATCATCCATGCAACACCCTAACCTTACTACCCCTTAAGCTCTTTGACAATAATGAGCCACCATTCCTCTAGTTTCACACCTATACAGACATGCTTACCAATAAAAACTCCAACAGCCTGTCTTCTATCAATTCCTAGTCTCAAACCTCTCTCCATTTCCAAACTTGACAAAACCTCTTATGTCTTAACCCATCCATTTGCCCACCACATTCAGGCCTTCCCTCTCCTTCCCATACAGGCATCACTGCAACAACCCTTTTAACAGAACTCACAGGTGAATCTGCCAACGAGCTCACAGAGCAACAGGCCTCTCACTTGCCAGGGATCCTTCAGAGCATGAAAGAAATCCCAGCAATGTGTTCATAGGGTCATATGGTTCTGTAAAATTTGTGAAGTGGGATATCTTAACCACACTGGTTAAAATTGCTATCCCTGTGCACTCTAACTTCCACTCTATCACATTTCCTCCCATGTCAGGTGGCACTGGTGTAGCCACAGTTAGTTTTTGGATTCAACTAAAGGGAAGCTGAGTTGAACCTATATTTAGTTTGGATTCAGTGGGGTTTATTTACATGGTTCGTGGTCATTTTTGTGCAGATTAAGTCCCTGCTAGTTACGTAGTACACAAATGGCTTCAGGAAAGCCTCTTAATGCCCTTTCAGCATCTCTAACCTTAATTGTAACTAGAGGCAGAGAGGCAGAAGTCCTATGGCACTCTCAAGTGTCCTGGGGCAGCGAGCACTGGTAATATAGTCATCATGCTACTGTCACAGCCCTGTGTCTGGAAAATTCTCCCAATCGCCAAACATGCAAAACTATTAATGGGGGGAATTCAGTTCCCACTAATACACAGTGAAAACAGCCATGAAAGAGAAGGTCTCTTCTGCCAAGAATCTACTCGGTAACACGGCATATGCAATCATAAATGAGCTACCCATCTTCCATCTCTTTCTTGAGAATCATGCAAAATCAACTTTATTGGAATTCCTGTGTTTGCAGCTCTCAAAAATATTTTCAAATCATATCAAAAGCTGTAAACAGAAGAATAAAAAGGTTCTTAGAGTTCTGGTAATCCAATTAATGAAGAGCATTAGTATTTAAATTTCTTGTTGATTTGGCACAAAACATTAGCATCAGTGAAGAAAATGTGAATCTCCTACCAAGCCACTAAAGATCAGTGACAACACTCAAATCAAAGTACACTGGGTATTGGTCACTGCATAAGTAATCTTAAAAAGCCTTGAAATTCTACAGCTTGTATGTAAAAACATTTTGATGGAGATTTTTTCCAAATCAGAAAGCAATGCTAAAAATTTACATAAGCTGTAAAAAGAGCTCTCCTAAACTTTCAATAAAAAATTAATTTTGATGCACTGTGCTCTTCTCTCTCTACAGAACTGCTATTGCCAAATTACTGTCAGATGAAGAAGAGATCAAAAGCACTCAGCCAAGCCTGGGGGGAAATATTATAAAGGGAGTTAATAGAATATTACATTACTTTCACGGATTTTGTAATGTTTATAGTATTTGTTAGTTCCTTAAAATCTGTAAATTTGTCATGCTTTGTATTGTCATTTAAAATTGTTACTTTTGTTTCCAATTTTGTATTTTTTGTTTCTTAAAAAGAACTCACAAAACTGAATTGCTTCAAGTTTACAAAACTAAGTCTTCCCTTGACAGAACATTGGTCTTTCTCAGTGCCTTGCCTTTGGGACTTTAACCTCTAACCCTGGATGAACCCCACCTAACAAATGAAGGAGGAATGATAGTGTCAGAAAACCATTCTTTCCTGCTACTCCTGAAATAAGCAAATCAGACAAGTGTCATCACTGGCATATACTGAACCATAAGGTAGAAGGTTATTAACAAGCTATCTGCATGATGTCCAGTTATCACCTCACAGATTACTTTCCTAATGCAACGGGATGGATGTATCCTTACATACAATGAAGACTATCCTAATTGACTGAACTTAGAATTGCTAATAGAGGGACAATGAGGCATTATGTCTCTCCTGTAACGGTGCAAGTCGGTATTGCATAGCCTAATGGCATCACTACTATGACGACGTACTCTTGTCAACAACCTGTTTTAATTCTGAATGTAATTAAACCTTTGTGCCTACCTTCCAGCCTACAGAAATGCAGGGGGTAGAAGAAGGTGTTAAGGAACGCTACAAGTAAACAAGAAGAGAAATCTAGAAACTGGAACATTCTACAAAACCTAGTCTCTTCGCAATTTTTCCATGAGTTCTCTCTCAATGTCATAGAAAAATAAAAAGCTAGAAGGACTGCCTTAGGAGTAAAAGGGGACAAAGAAATATAATCAAATGTGTGAACTTTAATCATATCCTAATCCTCTTACATCTCCACCCCCTACCCCCCAAAAAACCCCACAACAGTTACAAAAGACGTGAAAAAAATGGGGAGTTTTGAATATAAGCTAATTACTAGGCAGTGCTGGGGAATTATTGTTAACTTTCTTCAAAGTGACAACAGTAATGCATTTATATAAAGCAATATATTTTTAGGAGATACACGTTAGGAGTTTTGGGGGTTGGGTGAAGTTACCCTGATATGTGCAACTTACTTTCAAATGGCACAGAAACTTCTCTTTACCTTTGAAAATTTTTACAATTAAAAAATTGGAATAGGTAAAAAAATATATATTAAATCTATTTTTCTCTCATTTGGTCACTCTAACCAAGAAGTTTTTAGTAGAGTCAAAGTAATTACTCTCATCAAACATTAGCAGTGAAGCAGTACCAAAGTCTAGAGGCTAATGTTTTCAGAACTGCTGTATTAAACTAAAGAATCTCCTAGGGTCCAAATGCATCGTGGCCTGCTCAATTTGTGTTTGTGAGTAGCCCACGGGAATTTTTAGACTGCTAACTGCCATACCGGATGGAAAAGTCACGCAAGAACAAGGGGCAGGGGAGAGACAGAACTGAAGCGAACAAAATTATGTTTGACTTATTTTATTGATTTTAGGAAGAAAAGGAAGTATGATTCATTTCAGGGACACTGCACACTTCCAGTGATTGATCTCATAATAAAAATGCTTAGTTAAGGACTTTATAAAAACACCCTCAGATAGACTACCTCTTTGACTCCTTAAAACTGGCTTAGGAAACAGAGAAAGCAAGTCATATTCCCAATGGACAGAGGAGGAAAATGAGGCTCACTGAGAGAGGCTGCAGGATTCCCCTGAGTTCCCACAGCTAGCCCAGATCTTTCACACAGGACCACTGTCCTCTAGCATGGTCACTGAGTGGCTGTCTCACAGAGGGTCACATTCATTTCTCTGAGCTTCACTTTTGAACTAAATAGCCTTCGGCTCATATGAGAAACTGCAGAGGTCAGAGGTAATCCTTGGCATCAGACCCCCTTTCTTCCATCAACGGGGGTAAGGAGCAAGAGCCCAGACTACAAGGAGGCTACATACTTCCCTGCTGTGCCACCTTAGAGGCAGGGACGAAGCTTCTTCAAACACAGTTACCCACCAAGCAGGGGCCCAGGATTTGCAAGGGAATGAAAAGACCATGCCTGGCGCAGCCATCACTAAAACAAGGTACAAACAAATACTGTGGGAAGCAAAAGCACTAGCGATGAGTGTGAGTACTTCACCCTGCTGGTCAAGTCCAACCCCTTGCAGTGCCTAGTGGCTGGCTGTTTGGAGTGGCTTCCCTCCATAAGAGGCTGTAACTGGGGGAAATTACTAATTCCGTGGCTTTCATAAAACACAGAGGTCCACCAAATGTTTGCTTGGCAGGTTTTTTTTTTTTTTCTCTCCCCAGAGGGCAGCTCATTAAGTCTGACAATAAAGCGGACTTTGTTCTAAAGATTTACACTGTTTTCCCAGTGCAAATTCTAATTGACAACCACCAGGAGAATAACAATGCCGAGCAAAGAGAGCTCTGGTTTCTTCCATTCTTCCAAGATCCATCTCAAAGAAGCCCTCGCTTCTTAGTTTCCTGGACCAGTGTTTAGCCTGGTCTTTATTTAGACACAGGCAGAAGCAGATGCTTGGGTATCAGAAGTTTATCATTCAAAGTAGTCAAATCTTAAAAATCAAAAAGATTTGTTCTTTCAAACTTCAAACAATAGAAAATTTCATTTAATTCCCAGGCTCAGGATATTGGGTCCCTCCATGCAGAATAAGCATATTACATAAAAATGCAACCATGCCTTTTCCGTGGAAAGGGGGGGGTATCCCTAAAAAAAATAAAGTGCACGATGATTGAGAGTCTTCAGAAATGGTTGCGTGAGAATATTAAAGGCACAGCTATTCAAGTGGACTCATCATGGAATAAAAAGTTCAAGTATCAGAGGGAGTGATTTCAATATGAATGTTGGGTGTTGTAGTCACACACAAGAGTCTCTCGTCTACACAGAGAACCAAGTCACATCAAGCAAGTCAGGGAACTGTGAGTGACAAGGTATAGAGAGGGCTGTTCAGACAGGGGACAGACATTACTGGACCCTTTCTCAAAGAAAACTTTGAAGATTTTGTTAGGCTTTCTTCGTGGAACTGTCACAAGATAACAATACAGTTGCAAATGAGTGGTGTTCAGTGGTCACATCACTGCCTTTTGCAGACCAGCTGCCAATGGCTGCCTATGATGGGAAATTAGCATTAAAGAAGAGACTCTCTAGAGGTTACTGGGCTGACACACAGCCCAAAGAGAAATGCTCAAATAAAGTACAGCACCCAACACAGCCACATGAACCAAAAGCAAAATAAAACTGCTGTCTGGAAAGAAAAACAGCAAAAGACAAAATAGAAAAAACAAACAAAAAAAAAACCACCTTCTTACTTCTTCCTGCATCTTCCTCAATCTCCCCCTTCTCCAAAGAGTATCTAGATCCCTAGAGTAAAAATAAACAAAAAACCATGTGTTTCCAGTAGTATATACAGACTAGGAGAAGTAAAACTGGCAGGAGAGGTAGGAGAATAACACAATTCATCCTCCTGTTTTCTAAACAAAAGCAGAAGAAGGAACCAAAGCTGGAAAGCATGGCACCCCAGGCAGGAGCACCAGACCCAGAGTCAGGAGGTCCAAATCCTTAACTATGCTAGTGTCTACCATGAGCTGTTTTGAAAAGTACATTAACTTCATGACTTTTCTTGTCCTCATCTGAAAAGGAAGGATTCATCTAGATCAGCGGTGGTCACACTGTATTGAGTCCTAGGGTTGCCTCTAAGATGACCACAGCAACATGGTGGGTAAAGCAAAGGGAGTGGGGCCCCATGCATGCTCTCAAACCTAAACGGTTCATGGTTGATCCATTTTACATACTGAGGTTTTGAGTCTTTTTTAAAATTTTTTTAAAGATTTATTTATTTATTCATTCATTCATAAAAGACACACGGAGAGAGGCAGAAACATAGGCAGAAGGAGAAGCAGGCTCCCTGCGGGGAGCCTGATGTGGGACTCATCCCAGGACCCCAGATCACGACCTGAGCAGAGGCAGATGTTCATCCACTGAGCCACCGAGGTGCTGTCAAGTGTTTTGTTTAAAGAGTTCTATTACCAAGACACTTCACAAGTGAGATGGCTTAAAAGCACTAGACCCACATACCTTGTGATTTTTATCTTGATAATTAGTGGTTTCAATGTGCCTCTTTGCATCACTGTTATTAGAATCAATGAATAGATAGTCTCAGTTAATATTGATCCTCCAATCTGTGTGTACAATTCTCTTATTCCTAAAGGGTGAGGGAACTGAAGGTAAGGCAAGGTTACCAAAATCACAGGGCTCAGCAGCCGACAGGATTCAAACTCAGAAATGTCTGACATTAAAGCGGGTAAGCCCAGTGCTGTCCTTAAAGAATAAACTTCACTGTAAAAAAACAACTGGTGACCTCATTATTATTGCAATTCTTTCTCCACAGAACATCAGGTTCTTCATTTGTATTCTCTGAGAGTAAACACTTACCCTGGTGAGATGAAATGAATAGCCACAAGTTCTGCCCAACAAGCAAATCTGTTGGGTACAGGAAAGCCCAAAATGTTGGCAAAGCCTCCAGGGCAATAATGGTTGTTAAGAACTTTCAAAGCAAACAAAACTCCTAGAAGAGAAGAAAGAACATACAAATATCAACAATCCAACTGTGCAGATAATCAACATCTACGAAGAAAACTAACTGAAAGTGAAAATGATTGACTGTAATCAACTTCTTGCTTTGAAACACTCTATTCTTTACAAGTCAACCAGGCTTTTGGTAGAAAGACAATGTTCACGGTAATCGTCCTTTGGATGTTTCTTAACACAAGTTCACACTGACTTTCAGTTGCCAGAAAATACATAACACGTAAAATGTGAATAAAATACATGAAACGGTACTAAATGCCACTGAACTGTTCACTTGAGAATTGTTAATTTTCTGCTATGTGGTTTTTAACCCCATAAAAAAAATTAGCAGTAACGTGTATTTTTCAAACCTCTATGGAAAGACACGTTGAGGGCAGGGCATGTTTCCTTTCTTCTCCCACAACTAGCTGCATGAAGATATATCTTAAAGGGAAGGGGGACAGATGGAAGGAGACGTAGAGGGAAGAGTCAAATTTCCTTCTGTTGCAGGACTATTTCCCTCCTCCTCTCACATCTAACTCTTAGAACACTTAATTTTGGCCCTGATGGCAATTTCAGTTCTGTGAGATATGTATAGAATGACTATCATAGTTTCTGAAACATAGTGAGCATGCCATGGTAGTGTGCGGTGCATATATTTTAATGAAGTTATGGAGAGGCTTACTCATCATTTTAGGGCATTCCTTATCACAGATACACACCAGTGGGTCTTTCTACCAGGAAGGAGCCAGTGTGTATTTCTAGAACTAGATCTCCTACAAAGCTACTTTGGAGCAGACCCTGGTGCAAATTGTCCAAGAGTGAATGATGCAGCATTAATGTAGGTCTATGCAAGGTCTATGCCCTTCCTGTGCTCCAATCAACCGTCTCTCCAAAATCCAAGCCCAGCAATCCTGACCCCTCACCAAATGGAGACCCTCGCTTCATAAAATGACGACAGCCACACCTCCCTTACTGTCTTCACCCAGGCTACCTTAAAAATTTGTCTGCCCTACCTGAGAAACCTACAGCACAGTTCCTTCTGAAGCCAGGTTCATCCGTAAATTCTGCAAGAGCAAATTCCAAGAATAGGTACACCACTCCAGTGAGTAGGGAGAAGGTGACGATGATGTAGGCAAACCATCTACTTCCTAGCCTTCTTTCCAGATTTATTCCTTTCCAGAGCATGGATGCCATATTGAAATACAAATGCCAATCATCTGCATGGTGAAGAGGAGAAAGCAGTAAGCGCTGCCAGTCTTTTTGCTGGTAACACTTCTCCACGCTAAGGCAGGACTCATACAGTGGTTTCAGAGGATTCAAGAAGAACCAGACGTTGAGAGCCAAAGTTGCTAGGGTGACAGGTGGAATATTGTTGATTCCAACATGGAAGATTTGAGAGAGAAGCAGAATAAGTCCAGCATTAATTCCCCTTGATCTCCGCTGCATGGTTTATCAACCCAGTGATGGGAAAATGTGGTCAGGCTTTAGGAATCTGGAAAGATGTACCGGCAGTTGAACCTAAAACATAAAATGCACACGAAAATTTATCAATTAAGACTTAATACACCATAAGGCCTACTCATTTAAAGATGAGCTTACATTATACACATATCCCACCTCCCATCTGACAGAAACATTGATTTGCAGTGTCTTCCAGGGTAACATCAGGATGCTGGCTGCCATCCTTCCTCATTTTACGTTCTAAAATAAAAATTTTCTCCCAAATCCCAAATGGATCAGTTAATGGATGGGTATACTTTCACTGACAAATATGCCATGTAAAAAAAAAAAAATTGTCTTCTTTAGAAATAAACTTGTAACATCATTAAAAACCTACAAAGATAGTGTGTAAATATTTAATAATGATTTCTATTCAGAACACTGAACAGGATTCTTTACCGTCTTAATTTTTTTTAAAGAAATATTCAATTTTGATATATTCAATAGAGTCTGCCCCAAGTTTTTAAACTTCCACAGGCATGTTTTGAAATGCAAGCATTTAGTATCTTTTACTTCATATTGTCAGTTACCGACTGCTACGATGCTTTATCTTCACAAAAACTTCCACCTTTCGAAGTTACTTGGTATATGCCAAATCCTAGATTGCACAGTCACCGTGTTCAAGGAGCTCATTTCCTACGAAGAAGTAAGCTAACAACTGTCGCACTATGTTCTAAATACAGTGACAGAGGAAGCCCAAATCCAAAGTACACAGGTAAGCCTAGGATGGTGACAGGACTGTGGTCTTACAGAGTAAAATGGAGTTAGCAACGAGAAAGAGAGTCAAGTTCAGCGGTACTTCTCCGTCCCCTGAACCTGGGCTGTCCTTGTGACTTGTTTGGCTGACAGAATATAGACGAGAGGACACTATTTCTGAATGTGGGCCTTGAGATGATCCACAAGTTTCTGCTCTCTCTCAAGACCCTCTCAAGCAACCAAGTGGACAAGTATGGGCTAGCCTACTGGATGAGGAAAGACACAAGCTCCAGTCACCCTAATGGCCCTGGTCACTAGCTAGCTAATGCCTCAGAAGCAAAGCTGTCTAGCTGACCAGCTGCTGACCAAAGACACAGAAGTGAGTCCAGCAGAGCCAAGCCTAATTTGCTGACCCACAGAATAGTGAGCCAAATAAATCACATTTTAGCTTTGCCAAGCATTAGAGTGGTATGTTATGCTGCAATTACTAACTACCATAGAAGGTATTTGATTTGGTGAGGGCCTCGGTTATGCTTATGGGAAGAAGCTAGTGAAGAAAGAGACATAGACTAAAGATGCAAAAGATACACAAAAAGAATTAAGTCCTTGAGAAAAAGTCCTAGGAGAAAGGCCTTGTCCAGTCCATCGTAACAAGAAGGAAGAAGAAAAATATGAGTAGGCATATTTTTAGGGCAGAGGAGGGCCAGGATGCTGGAAAAAGTTCTTATCTAGTGGTTTTTATCTGTGGAGCTTCTTGGGCTCCCAACCAAATATGAGACTTACTCTGATATCCTAAAGATTCTCATTCAGACAGGGCACTAGAAGGTACATGGGCTTTGGGGTAAAGATAGGTATAGTTTTTTAGAAGTTGTGACTTAAGGCAAATTACTTAAACTCTCTGAACTTCACTTTCTTCTCTTTAAATTAGAAATGATAATACCTGCTTCCCAAGATTACTGTAACATGTCTGAAATGAAGCAGATGTTGAATATACAGTCACTACATTTTTTCATTACTCTAAGGTAATCTCACCTATGCAAAAAAGCTTTGCAAATGGTAGCATCCTAATAAGGCTCAAATATACTCCCCCCTCCCATCCTCTTCCCTTATGCATTCTAAGAAATCACCAAGAAAAAATTATACATTAATGTGTGCATGTTTATATGTATATGCCCCTCTTATAGCACAAATCTAGTTTTTTTTTTTTAAATTATTCCTATGGGCTTATTATTATAGTTCTGTCCCAGTCTCATGAACTAGAGAACTTAATAAAATTTCAACTGAGGAGCTCAGAGCTCCTGGGTTATTTTAGAGAAATGGTCTATATTTTTCACACTGACATTCAAATCGATTTTCAAATCTCCAATTATTGTGTCTTTTTTGCAGTATTACCTAAATAAGTTTAGTATCAAACCTCAATACCTATAACAGGAGCAATGGAAAAATACAACCTTGATCATTAAATAATCAGCTTACAAGTAATCACAAAATGAACCCTTCAATCTCAGGATAAATAGTGTCCTATGATGCCAGTGTATGCACAGCACAAAATCAAAACCATTTATGTCTTTGCTTAAGAAAAATCCCTACCCCTTCCACCCAGACTGGAATCAGCAGTGACAAAGAGTATATACTTGAAACTTCCCCAGTTTTATCTCACACTGCACCTAGGCTCATTATGCATTTGCTTGACTTCTGCTCAAGCCCAACGGTTCCTCTCCATGGGCATCCCTTCTCACCACCACCTCCTGCTGGTGAAGGCCTCTGCCTCCCTGGGACACTCTGCTCTCCTGCACCACCTCTCCTCTGCTTTTCACTTTTCCTCTGACCCTACTTGCTTCTGCATGAATTCATGGAATTCCACTCTCCTGCATGGTTTCTAGAATTCTTTTTGTCATTTTGATTCCCAAATTACTATTTTGCAGCCTTGATTTTGCAGTAGGTCTCAGAGGGTATAATCTTATAGGAAGAATACAGCCTGTCTGATCTCTTGGTTTCCAAAAACTGAATTAGCCCTCCTTCTCACAAAATGTCTACTTAGCCATTCCTTAGGTCACTGATTTACTTCATAAATATCAAGTGCCAAACACATGCCAGTCTCCATGCCAGACAGTAGAGGTATAGCAAAGAACAAAACTCTTATAATCTCAGCCCCTAAATAGCCCATTTCTATTTGCTGAAAAATAGAAAAATACTGGCTGTAGAAAATCAAAGGATGAATAGAAAGATGTGGTTCATATTTGCAACAAATGTATATGTAATGGGAAGGCAGATATAACCAAAGCCAAAGTGAGAAGTACAGACCATACATTGGGTTCCATGTTTACAAATAGAGGCCACTCCAGTACCGGTGTGGGGAGAACATTAAGTCTGGGGTTTTAAGTAGCAAAGATAAATGGGCATATTTCATACCATTTCACTTTCCTTCCAAATAAAGCTAACAAGTCAGCCTTCGAAAGTGACGGATGCGGCCTCTAACAAGGTAACAGAAAATGCATGTGGTCTACAGGAAGACCAAATCTGTAACTTGACCATATGGGCCAGGTAGGCATAGTTCAAAGAATACCAAGGAGAAGAGATTACAATAAGTGAGCACTGATGATAAATGAATGTTGTTTTGTCCTGTTCATCAATATATAAAAATTTTCAGACTGCTGAGCCAGAAGAGAGACCACAGAGGCATGATCAGTTACAGCAACTCATCTATAAGCTGGAAACCAGTTCAGTGTGTTTGGTTTGGAAGTGATTTATTTATTCTAACTTGTACCCAGACCATAAAGCAGTTACCACAGCCCAAGGAAGAGCAGGCTAGTCTCTGCCCTCCCTCACCTCATAAACACATCCTTCCCCTCACCTTCAACCTGCTCCAAGCTGAACGTTGGACCATCCCAATTCTGCTCCTTTTCATTTGTTTTTTTTTAAGATTGTATTTATTTATTTGACAGAGAGAGAGCACAAGCAGGGGGAGCAGTAGAGGGAGCAGCAGAGGGAGAAGCACTCTCCCCACTGAGCAGGGAGCCCCATGTGGGGCTCGATCTAGGACTCTGGGATCATGACCTGAGCTGAAGGCAGACGCTCAACCGAATGAGACACCTAGGTGCCCCAATTCTGCTCCTCCTCCATGTTCTACATCTCAGGACACAGAAACTCCCGCTCCCCTGCTGTTCAAGGCAGAGATGCAGGAAACATTTTTGACTGGCCCTTTGTCCTCACAATCCTACTATCCCCACATCCCATCCACCACACTCTGTTAATTCTTCCACAGTTTGTGTAGATCTATTTCTTTCTAGCTCTTGAGCCCTACTCCAGTCTAAGCCACAATCACACCTTGCCTGGATTATAACCAACCCCCTAACTGGATTCTCTGCTTATCCTCTTAAACCTACCTGCCATTTTCCACCAACACCCAGAGCAATCTCTGTAAAACTGAAATCAGATTCACCTGCCGTAAGCCTGCAATGGCTTATCATTACGGTCAGTATAAAGTCCAAACTCTTTACAATAACCACACACTTGTGACAACCACTACCCTGCCCAGCTACTCTGGTCTCGGGCGCAGTCATGGTGTTCCCACCACAAGGCGCTCCCACCCCGGGAGCTCTGTGACTGCAGCGGAAATGGCCAAGGGCAGAATTACCTTATCTGTTTTGTTCACCCCTAATTACCCAGAGCCCAGTACAATGAATGGCATAGAGTCAGCGCTGTATAAGTTATTTGCCCAAGGACTCAAGATTAGTATTTTTTAATATATCCACATTATATAATAAGTAACACGAACTGAAAAGA
Source organism: Canis lupus dingo (assembly GCF_003254725.2). NCBI lineage: Eukaryota > Metazoa > Chordata > Mammalia > Carnivora > Canidae > Canis > Canis lupus. The sequence continues at coordinate 39,854,525 of NC_064267.1, read as the reverse complement.
CCATGATCTGTTCATCTTCTAAGTATTTTTCCTACACTTGGAGCGACCTTCCCCATAGCACTATGCGTATTATTCCATTTACATTTTGGTTCCAGAACAGTCTTTATAACATTTATCTCAACTTTACAGAAATAAACCTCTGATCCATGTAAAATGTATTAATAGGTTGTTTTGCCAGAACTATTTGATTAAAAAATGGCATTTTAATTATGTAGTAATACACACTAGTCAGCACTATATCAAAGTTGTGACAGAGAGAAATGGAAGACTTCCTGAAATATTGAAAGGAAAATTAGCCATATTTACTTTTAATGAGAAATTAAAAATTAAACAGATATGTAATAAGAAAAACTAAGTGGCTAGAACAAACAAAAGAAACTGAATTCGTAACTTGGGAAACCAATGAGTCTCAAGGGAGAAAGGGGTTTTATAAAAAGGAGGAAAAAATCTAATTACAGTGATCCTCTGTTCTACTTACAAAGCAGAAAATATTTCATCATTATCATTTACTAGGGTGGTAAATGTCTCAATTTTCAGTTAAAATGTTCTAGAAGAATTCAAAACACAGAACTGCAAGAACAACTACCAGTTACAAATTATATCCCCAATGTGTTCATTTGTTTGCCAGTTGATAGACATTGGGTTGTTTCTGCTTCTTGACTTGAATAATGCTGCTAGGAATATTTATGTATAATTTTTTGGTAGTCACACGTTTTCAGTTCTCTCACATATACACCTCGGAGAATTGCTGGGTCATATGGTAACTCTATGTTTAACTTTTTGAGGAAATGCAAACTGTTTTCCAAATTTCTGCACCATTTTGTATTCCTTCCAGCAGCATTTGAGGATTCCAATGTTTTCATATCCTCAACAAAACTTGTTTTTATCCACCTTTTTCATTTTAGCCATCTGACTGGGTAGGAAATAGTACTTAGACTTCCCTAACAACTAATGACATTGAGCAAATGCCTAAATTTCATTGCTTAAAATGTAATATAAGCATGCATGTTGATAGGTACGCATAACCATACAGAAAAGTTCACGCCCCCTCTCTCCCGGTCCTTCTCTCTCTCCAAGAAACAGTCTAACAAGCTCAGGTCAAAAGAAGTCTTGGAAAGAAAGATGGAACCACAAAGAAATTGTTCTGGTTAGCCTGCCAGGATTTTAGCACTGCTATGCCCCTGGATGTGACGTGTTGAGAGGGAATATGAATGTACTTCACTAGCAGGGGCATGGCTCAGGCCAATTCACTCGACAATAAATATTGTAAAATTGTTTGAAAGAAACCGAGGATTAGTATGCTTTATTGCTTCAAACAAAGCAAAAATGCAATGGCAACAGCAGATTATACTAAACATAAGAGAAGCTTCCTCTGCTTTTTAAATTATAAGAGCTGTATAACAAATTAGCACATCATAAATATGACATTTTTTGGTCAAAATATACACAAAACACAATGCATTTTTTTTGTTTCTCAAGAAATGAAACTTTTCTAGGAATAAACTGGACTGGACCATTTCTTCTCACTCCCTGTCTCAGGCATCCTATCACTCATGCTTTTCTAATCCAAACTCAAGAAATTGTTTTCTCTAGTTCTTAGTTCTTACTATAGGGCCAATAGATGGAAGCATTTTAATCTGGCACAAAAAATTAAAATTCTTTGTTTTTCCAATGAAACTTCTTAGCATACTTTAATTTTTCCTAAAAGGTATAAGCTTCCTTAGGTCCCAAAAGAAAATACGCATTTCCAAAATATTTTTGGAAAAATAAGAAAAAAAGAAAATAGTATATTGTGATATGTTACTGCATTTAGCAAAAAACAAGAATTTATTAACTAAATGTTAGCAAAGTAATTTGTTTCCTCTTTTCAAATACATGAATGCATTTCAAAAAGCCCTACACAGCCTATAGGCAATATATGGCTGTTAAATGCAATACATAGTTGTATGAGTAACACATAAATTATGCTTTTAAAACTTAATATTTAAATATTAACTGTAATAGCAAATGGTATGACTTCACATCACTACACCATGTTCAATTTACCAGAATGCATCATCTACCTGAGCTAATTAGTAAATGGGGAGTCCTGGCAGTACTGGGTGGAATCTTTGTCAGAGTACCATAATTGTTTAATGGCAAGTGGCACATAAATGACAAATTCTTCTGGCCATCTAGATGTGTTAAGTGGCATCATGAACCACAATGTTAAGGTCAAAGAATCAGAGTAGGACTCTGTTTTCTTATTTCATATTAAAGGCAGAGAGATCCAAAGAAATGAAAACACTCAAGTGAATGAAAATTGACTTCATGAATAAAAAATGAAAACAGGAATCGAATTCTATTAAGAAGGTAATGGGATCCAGTCATGAACATTGTGACACTCTCAGTAATTACATCCTATTTATGGAAATATCTACACCTTGGTCTCTTTCAGAAGAAACTGGGAATTGAAAGCACTCTTCCTTTTTGAGGGCTTCTGATAATTCCATTTATTCAATGATTCTCCAACCTCATATGCTTCGCTGTCATTACAACCACATGAGAAACTGTCTTACCTAGCTCTATAAAACCATTAGACTATCACCCAAAAGCCAACTGGCTAAATCGCTTTGATTTTAAGCTACCAGTTTTTTAAAAACTTTAAAAAGAGTTTTTAAGACATGAGATCTCCTCATTCCTCTTTTTCCTCATCTATCATCTCTCCAAATGAAAACAAATACAAGATTTCTCACAGCTTAATAAGGTGATGCCCAACTGTTGTTTATAATAGCCTGACTTGAGTATGAATGTCATTTATGTGGAAGACAGAATCCTTGACCTCTGAAGGGGATGGGATTTAAGACTACTAAAACAACATAAGAATTAACAAAATGCTCCAGATAAGTAAGAAATCATGGATAAGGGCATATATTATATGGTGACAGACCTCACCAAAAGTCAGGCCCTAATTACTAGATACTCTTCCCCCAATCCACTTACTTATACAATGCCTAACTAATTTGCTAAAAATCCAATCTCATCACGTTATCCCCTGCCCTCAATCCATCTTGTTTCTCACATATGATGGCATTCTCTACATCATCATCATAAGACTGAAGAGTATCATAGTTAACAGAGTGGACTCCGAAATCTAATGGCTTGCATTCAAATCCTAACTCAACTGCTTGGAATTGTATGATCTTGGTCAAATTCTCATTTGCTCAAGTTCCCTTGTCTGTAAAATATATACTAAATAAGACTTGCCTCAGAATTGTTGATGAGTTAATATTCATCAACCATGCAGGACAAGGCCTGAAGCATAATAAGCCCTCTACCAGTATTAGCAGATATTAAATTTTTACCCTTGTCATCTAATCAACTACAAGTATTTCAGCCTAGGATTCAAAGTCTTATAATATTTACGTACTTCCCCAATAAGAACTAATATCTAATATATTTATTTACAGTTTTCAAAGTAGTTACATAGAATTTGTTTCATATAGTTCTCAAAATCATTGGAAGACAAACTTGGTTCCATGCTATCCACTAGATCTACCCAGCACTTGCCAAGAAAAATCACCTAATGTCCTGCTACCCATTCTGAAGCACATTCTATAGAGCTATCCTTGTGTACTGCAGCTCAGTGGTGCTTCTGCCCTTGAGACTTTCTAGGGATGTTCAGAGGTCAGCCCTTGGCTTTCTCTGTCCAAGGTGCTTAGTTAGTGGCCACCTCCACCGAGGGACGGTCGGTCACGTGGGGCACTCTCACCGCTAGAGGTCGCCAAAGCGAATTTCACACACATCCCATGGCCTACATTTTAAGTCTGCCCATTCCAAACACAACTGCCTGATTTAGTAGGAATCCTTTCAGCAGTTTTGGTGGGAAACCATGAAACAGAGAAAGAAATTCCGTTTTTCTTACACAGATAAGCCAAGATGGCAATGCTTATAAACTAGACTATGAGGACTCAAATCCAGTCCTTCCTACCAGATGGTACTGCTTATCTGGCTATCTCTGTCTCTCACTACTGCAACACTTACTACCATCTATTCCTGAGAAGCTGTCCCAAAGTCTGCATGTCCACAGCATATAACAAATGCCTTGAATGTCTGCAAGTAGTTAAACAGAAATCTTTGGAAATTCTAGGCTGGGATCTAGAGGCAAGGCAGAAAATAGTTCAAAGTTCTGCTTCATAACCAATATTTTTTAACTTAACTCACTAGATTAGGAACCCTGAAAAACGTCAGCTACGTTTCTTTCACATAAATGCTTCTCGGAGGGTAAACTCAAGTTTGGGAGAACTCTTTGAAAGTACGAAAAGAGAATAAAACAATGTTTTATGTTTAGTTCAATCCCTACTCACATGGTGTAAAATTTTATTAGAACTAGTTTAAGCAGTAATGAGGAAAAGAGTGGTTAAAAGTGTGAAGATTTCAATACTTAACCATTCAGCAAAGGGCTTCCTTTTATGAAAAGATCTCACCAAGAGAGATAAAGCAGAACAATATATTTTAAGTTATATATTGCTTTCAGCGATAATAAGGGTCACTGGAATACAATGTCTATTTAAAAAAAGTTATTACAAGGAGAGAATTACATTTTTAACACTTCAAAAGACATAAAAGGCATCTTAGAATAAAATCCCTAGAAAACAAACCAATATGAAGAAATTCTGGGATTTAAACAGTAAAGTTGCTGAGGGCAAAAGGGTATGCTAGCAAGATTGAGAAAAAATGGGTAAGACTTGCATAGTTCATAAATACACAGAGGGTGTCCATCGGGGGAGATGGTTAATCTTCATGACCATCCCCTCAAATACCCCAAATTAACACACAATCTAATTAAAAAGGACATGTATGCTATGCAAACACAGCTTCAAGGCATCCCCTAGCTACCAGCCCCCAACCCTGTACCCCACTTCCAATCAGATTTCTACCTGAGACCCTTAGATGTAGAAATTCTAGAGCCATCAGAATTCCTGGAGTCATTGCATGCAGATGTTTTAATAAAATTTATTTTGTACACACAAAAACAACTGAGGCAGAACCATGGTGGCAGCTATGAGAAGAGAAGTTTCAATTAAATATGGGAAGGTGACTTCAAATAACACAATAATCTACTCTGAGCCACAGAAATACGTGCCCACGGCAATAAATGAAATCACCAAAAGAAACTGTCAAGTCAGGACCTGATAATCCATTCTATCCTGTGGATTCTTAACAATATTCAGGAAGTGATAAGATTCAGAGTGCTTAGTGTGAAGGTTCAATCAACTTCATCTAAGAGACAATATGGTGCAATAGAAAGTCCACAAGGTTACACAGAAGACATCAGCTTCCATCCTGGCCCCACCATTAAGAAAGTAGATAGAGGGACACCTGGGTGACTCAGCAGTTGAGCATCTTCCTCCTGCCCAAGGCACGATCCTGGAGTCGGGGATCGAGTCCCACATCAGGCTCCCTGCATGGACCCTGCTTCTCCCTCTGCCTATGTCTCTGCCTCTCTCTTTTTGTGTCCCTCATGAAAAAATAAAATCTTAAAAAAAATAAAAAGAGGGCAGAAAGGCCGAATATGCAAAAGATAAAACAAGAAAACAAAAAGCCACCGACACTACTACAACAAAAACCAAGTGTTCCTACTTCACTAAGGACTGACTGGGGATGGGAAAGGCTTCATCCAGGGCTGAAGGTGTTGGCACTCATGGATTATCGTGATGGGTTACTGGGTCCCTGCCCTGCCCTCACTGTCTACCACAGCTTGGCGCTCCTCTACTGTTGCGTCTGACTCAGTGATCTTGGTTACAGAGATACTCTTGAAGTAGTACTTGGGCTGGGGCTGCGGAACTGGGCCAAGCCCTTCTAGGAACCAGAAAACCAATATCATTGTCTTCTTTGGCCCTATAATGAGGTCACATGTCATCAAACCTGTTGAAAAGTCTCTGGTTTGGGGAATAATGAGCTGGCTTCCCATAAAGGCAACACACTCTGGAAAGAACTGCAGATTTAGGAAATGCTTTAAGTTAGTTTCAACAACAATAACAACAGAAGAGCTATGTGTGTCAGTTTATTTATACAGAGCAGAGGAAATTAAGATTCATGATACATTCCAAGGACCCAGGGATTTTGTCAAAGTGAAAGGAAAAGACAAAGCCTTGGTAGTGCTAAGCAATATGCTGGGGATTCCCTCAGCAATTTGAAAACTTTAGGTAAAAAGCATAAAGAAGATTAAAATGAACCAGAGAAACTATTCTCGGTGAGATGGCACTTCTTCTCCCAGTTCCGCCAGCTGTTCTCGTTCTGCTCATCCTAGGTCTGCTCACTGCTTTGGGGGTCCTCAATGTTCAAGAACACCAACTTCTGGAATGGTCCATTTCTTTGGGCTGAGTTGGATCATTAAGTTGCCTTGTGGTACATAAAGCTCAGAAAGTTTGAGTCTAGTCACAAGACGGAACTATCTTCCCCAAACACAGAGACTGATATACAGATGGAGCAAGAGACACAGAGATGCACACAGAGAAATCCATCATTAGCCATCAACAAACAACATACTGACCATCTATCACAGGGGAGGCAGAGTTACTAGGCTCAGAGAAAGAAAAAGACGAAGTGTGTATATATAGCTTTCTTGTTTCAAGTGAGTTAAGAGGTTGCTCTGGGGTGCCTGGGTGGAGCAGTCAATTGATGTCGAACTGTTGGTTTCACCTCGGGTCATGATCTTGGGGTCATGGGACCGAGCCCTGAGTTGGGCTCCAAGCTCAGTGTGGAGTCTGCTTGAGATTCTCTCTCCCTCTCCCTCTGCCCCACCCCCTGCCCCACTCTCTCTAAAATAAATAAATCTTAAAAAAAAAAAAAAAAAAGGGAGAGTTGCTCTGATTATTCCCTGCATAATGAGGCAGGTAACTGTGTTTCACCCCCAGGGGGTGATCAAAGATGTAGATTTAGTGAAACACAAAATAGTTCCACAGAATAATCCTACTTTTGTTCTATCATGGTCTCAGCAGAAGAGTCTGACTAGATGATTCTGTAGTAAGGAGGAGTCCCAATACGCACAGATACTTTTACTCCTTTACTACTGCACATTTGCTAGATGGCTTTCAAACATTTTTCACTGGAATCAGGGAGAGCCATTCAGAAAATCACACACACACACACATACAGAGTCTCTTACATCACCTTGCCTTGGATTTCTCAGGGATAAGATCATCAGGAAAGGTCCCCTCCACTATAACCCGCCCAGAATGTGCAAGACCAGGATGGTAGCCCCTTAGAAGAAAAATCAGGCCTTGTTCCTCTCTGTACTTCCCCAAGTCTGGGAAAAACACCAATGTGCAAAAGTCTAGATGAGGTGGGGGCCTTCTGATTTCATAAATCCAACCCCAGCAACCACGAAAAGGAAGAAATTCATTTGTGCTTCTTTGTAACAACAGAACAAGAGACCCTGCTAAGAGCCTCCCCTGAAGCCCCTGTAATTGTTAGACTTAAAACACTAAGTACCTGACTTATTTTCTGTTACTCTTCTATGCCTAGTTTCCTGATCAGGTCATGCTTGTCTCGAGGTCTTTGCTCAGCAAAAGCAGTGATTACGATGGCTGCAGTGGATCAGATCACCCAACTATTCTGTTTATGAGCTGTCTTAGTTACCTTGAGCAAATTCTCTTCAATCCATGCTTTGGTTTCCCCACCTGTAAAAGGAGTTGGTATGAGGATTTAATTGGCATACTCTGGATGATTAGAGCAATTTGTTTTGGTATTATTATGCACTGGGCTTCGCCCAGAAGCAGACATTGAAACAAGGGTCTCTGTGCAAGTAATTTATTTGGGAGGTGACACGCTTGGAAAATATAATTTGGGACACAAATGACTAGCAGGGGAGTGGGAAAACAAAACAGGGAAGGCAAAGCAGCCACAAATGTATGCATTATCAAGCAAGCCATCATGATGGGTGCCTGGGGCTTAATCTCACTGGGAAATCTGAGAGCTAGTACAGATATGCCCCAATGCTATCTATCCCTCAAAGGGCTAAGGGTCTGCCTTAACTCCCTGTCACTTGTGGCTTGCCACAGCAGGCAAACCAAATGACAGGGGCCAGAGAAAACACTCAGGCAAAGACCTACAGGTCTTGGAGGTTAGAAATCTGTCAGAAGGCATGAAGGGGATGTGGGCAGGGCCCTACTAGCATCACTCCCTGACCCAACACACATTCCCTCTCTCTCCTCCCAACCCATTAGTTTCTCCTCAACTGCAGAACCCAGCTCTTGTGCAGGCTCCTCACTACACTCCCTGACCACAGTGCTAATGTCCCACAACGCTCTCTGAATAGATGGCACACCACTGTCAATAGGATGTCACCAGACCCTATTATCATGTCCTCCAAACTGCATGTTTTCAGTGTCTTGGGGTTTGAGAGCACACACTCTGGAGTCCAAACTGGTCCCACTGATTGGCTTTAGGATCAAGTGCTGTGTGAACTATGCAAGTCACCTAAACTAAGCCTCAGCTTCTTGCTATGAAAATGGGGAAGTAATAACAGCTAAACACAATCCTGGGATTCTTGTAAAGGTTAAATGGATGAAAACATCGAAGTGATTACAATAATGCCAAGTACACAGCAAGCACTCATTAAATCTCAGCTATTGCTTTAATGACTTAAACAGAAATACTCATTTTCTCCCAACTGAGTTTTTCTAAAATGCAAGTCTACAATTACACTTCTTACTAGTTCATCTTTGGGAGGACTGCTCTCAAACCTTACATCTGCCTAATATCTGATGGGAGTTAATTTGTAGATCACAACCCAGAGATGGCAGGCTGTGCCAGTGGTCCGGCCCACATCACAAACCTAAACCTCATTCCATTTGCACTTATGAGAAAGGCCTTGCTGTTAAGGAAACCTAGACACCAATACGAATCCTCCATCTTTGGCTCTAGCTAGCTTATCTTACTCTAGAAAACAGGACCTGTCATCCTCAGAAGGAAATCCCCCACCCCCTAGCCAACTATGCTGTTTCCACACTGCCTCTTCTAATATCCTATAACTTTCACCCTTACTCAAAATCTCCAGGGAAGAGTACTCCATTGCTTGATGGGCACGCATCCACATCCCACCCCAAATCAATGGACTGTTTCCCTTTGGATAAAGACTCCAAACTCATTACCAAATTGTTTATTTCACATGTCCCATTTAATCCTCTAAACTTTATGAAACAGGTGTTATTACTTCCCCATTTTATAGATGAGCAGAAATTGTAACCATGATAAAACCTGGCTCCAGAGTCTCTGTTCTTTAAATGACGAACAAGTCAGATTTTTCTCTGCAGAAAAGTTGAGTTTTTTTAACACCCAAGGTAGTCTATACTTAGACTTCAGCAAGTCACTGAAATTACCATTTAAATGGTCCTACTAGTTACTACCTTCAGTTGGCTCAGTTCCAGGTAAGCTAACTGCAGGGGAGGAGAATATGCCACCAAAACATGTCATGTGGTATAAACTTTTTTTTTTTTTTTTTTTTTTTTTTTGCAGAAGGCAATTGAGAGGCAGCAGTTATAAGTTCTTTGCCCTCCCCTATTTACCTACAAGTAGGACATGAAATTATGTGTCCCCCTCCCTATCTACCAGGAAGGACAAAGTTAATTACTAGACAACCTTTGATCTGGCACCCGTGGAATCTACATAAACTTTACTAACTAACCCATATCCAGTAGTTCCCCCACATATCTGCCTCCTATAGAAAGTCAGTCTTTCTCCTTTGTCTTGTCACTTCTCCAAAAAATGTACTTCTCTTTTGTAAAGATGCTATATAAGACCAAGTTCTAACCATCGTTTTGAGTTAATCATCTCTGTGTACTCCCAAGTGTAGGTATCACATGCATGCTAATAAAGTTGTTTTCCTCTTGTTGATCTGTCTTTTGTTAGTCTGGGTTACAGGGCTCCCAACTGGAGAACCCAGGAGCACAGAAGGGAAAAGAAATTTTTCCTCTCCTACATGAACTTGGCTACGATTCTGAGCCTCTTCAAAGTTGGGAGTGACAATTTGCCTTATGTCCTCAGTTCTCTGATGGATCTAAGAAATCTTGATTTTCAGTTTGTTCAGCTTCTGTCCTGTTGTAAGGTCAAGGGAGACAACTTCCAAACTCTTTACATGTCAGAGCTGAAACAAGAAGTCACCGCACGTTTGATAAGAGATACGATACCTTAACCACCAAAAAAATTAGGAAGGACATAACCTCAATCTAAAGAACAGTCTAACAGTCTTTCCCAAGAAAGGGTGGTTGGTGGCTTCCATTACACATGTCAAAATGTATACATATTTTGAAAATGTTTCAAATACAGAAAATCTTACTAAAGAAAACTTTAACAAATCTAATCATTTTCTTGATACAAGTCAACTTGTAGATCTGTATTTAAGACAGTAGTACAAAGTAACATTCAATTATCTCACCTCTTTTGGTAATTACCAATAAAAGCCAATAAAAGAATAGCCAATAAAAGAATAAAAAACCAATTTTAAGAATCGAGTTAAAAACAAAAGAGTAACAACCCACATGTAATTTTTTCTCATTTTGGAATATATACCCTATACAAACAGGCTGAGAAACAAAAGCCTCCATGCATTCTCTGACTTCTTACCACAAGACTCTGGAAAGTGTGGGTCCACGGGAGGGAGACGTATGAAGTGTACCCTCTGTGGCATTCTTTCACATATGGCTCCCCACGTCCTGTCCCATAAAGTAAGGTTTAATCTGAGAATGAAGCCACAGAGAGAGAAAAATATCTTTTCTACCTTTTAAGAATTGCTGGAATAAAGGATCACTATCCTGACTTTTAGCCTTGTGCTTTGCCAACTCTCCAAGAGCTGCCTGGTCACATCATGTCACTTTGCCTTTGAATAGTGGTTCTTGTAGAATGCACCTCATATTATTAAAAGCCTTGACAGCGGCCTCACCCAAAGGACTGTCACATAGGAATCATCTTCACATTATATAATCAAACTTACTATTCCTTGTGCAAAATCCCATCAGAACTAGGAAAAACTTAATTTCTCCTACTAAATGAAAATGCTTTCTTCTGCTAAAAACCACTCAGCCATTTGGTTGTTCATCCCCTCTTTACTTGTGTTTTGTGTCATTTCTATACCCAACACTTTTTGGAAATAGGCAAATAATGTACAAATATGTGACAATTATCAAAATGTTAAATCAGTCCAATCCAGAATATCTTAATGACGCTTCCTCACTTGCAGCAGGCTTTGTTTTTTTGTTTTTTAAGATTTTATTTATTTATTCATGAGAGGCAGAGAGAGAGAGAGAGAGAGAGAGAAAGAGAGGCAGAGACACAGGCAGAGGGAGAAGCAGGCTCCATGGAGGGAGCCTGACGTGGGACTCGATCCCGGGTCTCCAGGATCAGACCCTGGGCTGAAGGCGGTGCTAAACAGCTAAGCCACTCGGGTGGCCCCGCAGCAGGTTTGAAAGACAAAAAGTGAATAAGAGAAGGGAAGATTTCTTAGAAATATCTTTGTTGGAAGTATCTAAGATATTTCACAGCATGCATGTGCTGTTGGCATAAATGCTTGAACTACATTAGAGAAATATAAGTTAATTAGTGTGGTCAGTTCTGCTACAGTGCTTGTTTTGTAACAAGCAAATTTGTTCAAATGCAATTAATGTATCAGAGAACAACTGGAGCATAATGCAAATTTCCCATTTGATTATGTGCAATTTCATCTGCAAGAAACATTAGGTGAGAGCAGAAAACTGCACCCAGCTGAGGCAAGCTACACAGAAAGTCACCAAATGCACACATTTGTATACCTCAAACATCTACCAGCTACCTATGTTTAGAGAATAGGAGTTACACCCACTCCTATCTACAGTCACAACTTACCTCCCAACTCCAGATAATCCTTATTCTAGCACTTGACAATAATTCACAAGCTGCAATCCTCTGACAGCCACTTTCACAAGCAAAGCTCAGGAATTTTGGAAGGCAACGTGTCGTATTTATTATAGTATTTATGTATTTCTTAACCACTTAATGTGTAACTGTGCTATTTTGTTAGGTTCTTTTTTTTGTTTGTTTGTTTTTAACGTAGCACTAATAAAATTTTGTGTTTTACTCCTGCCATGATTTGCACCATAAGCTCAGTGGTTTTATTGCATGATTTTGCACAGGATGGTGATTTCAGGAATGCCCACGTCCCATCCTAGCAGAGCTGACTGTAAAGCTAGTGTGAAGTGTCTGAGAGGCAGGGCAGCTAACCTAAGAACTGCTGCTTCTCAGTCAATATTAGCCCACTTCACTCCACATTTCACTCCTACAATCCTACCTTTTAACCAAACTCACCGAAGTTAGATGCTCCCATCACCCAAAGATGTGGAATACTGTATGCCCTGACCTTTCTCGGACAAATTAGAGTAAGAGAGGACAAACTCTCTCTTAACCTATCAAATATGCCCCTCTCTTTCCCCTTGATATCTTCACTACCAAAAGTGATTTTACCTTCCTTCACATGGAACTTAAAATCAAGATTCCTTTAATTTTGGCATTTGTTTACTTAACCACATGTCTTTAAGGTACCAGGGTTTATCTCTGATTAAAATTACTCAAGGAAATAGACCACATTTGTGTTTGGCCAGATGCTTTCAGTGAGAGAAATCGGTTATAATAACACTGTTCGAGTGTACCAATTTCAGCAAAGAAGGGAAGAGGTAAAGCTGAAACCCAAGATCAGAGGCTCTGACAATACATGCAGCTCAATGAAAAAAACTGCATTTACATGCATTGTGCGTGTTTCACTTCTAGACAGCATACAAGGTCAAACCACTAACTGTCAGTGACAATACACTTACAAACTTCTGGTCAATTACCTGGTTAATAACAAAAGGCAAGGCTATGACATCATTACAGTTATAATTAATTTACACAGATCGGCTCCCAGTTAATCAAATACATCTTTTAAAACCGTTTAATTATTTTTCACCTAGAAAGCAACACTCAGCTTTGCTAAATGAAAAGCAATCTTGCTGAATTCAACATGAAAGGCTGTCAGGCTACTCTCAGACATAAAGGACAAAAGGCTTCACAGGGCACACCACTGCAAGGTAGGAGCACTCACAGCAAGCAGAAGCAGCACAAGGTGATGGCTAATAGAACACGTTTGAACAGTTTCCGAACATAAAGAAGTTGTCAAGAAATGGGATAAACAGATAGGCTGTGGGAAAAGAAACGTCCCAATGCTTTTTGTCAAAAACATACATGGGGCCAGCAATGTTAATGTATGTAGTATTATACACTAGTTAAGGGCATGGTCTTTGCTAAGAACTCTACAATATGCCTTAGAAAATTTGGCTGCCAGTTTCTCACCTGTAAAAGGACAATGAGGCAGGCTCATTTGGTTTTGCAAGGATCAAATGAGATTACATACATAAAATCTTAAGTTAGTTAATAATAGGGTTTTTCATCCATATAAACAAGTGAATTAAAATAAGACCTAAGATTAAGGATTTTAAATAGCTTTAAAGTATTTTTACAACTTAGTAACCAATTAGCATTTTTCTGGGCTTTCTATGATCCATTATTTTTAAACTGCATCATATGATTCAGGCACACATACATTTTAAAAGCAATATGATGGGGTATGCGGAAGGCCCATGAAAACAGAAATCATTTTCAATTAAAATAAATTTTATAATAAAGTTTCAAACCAGAGCTTCTGTCAACATTGCCTGATAATTTGAGAATTTAATGAGCCTCCACTTTAGGATTAAAAAAAAGTCTCACTATGTCAGATGACAAAATTTTTATTTTTTTCTACCTTTTTAGAGTGTTAGGGTCTTAACAGAAATGATTACCTTTATACATGAAAAATGAAACTACAGGGTTTTGTATATAATCTTGACTTTTGCTCCATGGTGAAGTGAATTAGTGCCAACTCCAATTCTGATCCATCACCACTTATGATTTCCAATATCAATCATGAGCCAGTTCCTTCTCTCACAGACTACATGTCTTAGTGTAATGAGGGCTCATTAAGTTTCTCCAACTGACAGCCCTTCAGACACAGGTCCTTCACCAGGAGACACATGGGAAGCAGCAATGCTAGCATCCACCAGTACTCCCTTCAAGAAGATTCAAGTAATTCCACGTTCACTTTTGCTCCACACCAGAGTTCTTTGTATATTTGCCTAAAGTCAAGGAAAAAGTGAGAGCCATCCCGCTCCCCCTCATGTAGTCTCTGTGTAAGAATGGTTAGTGAATTATTTATGTGACTGAAATCCTCCCAGCACAAGAACTAGTCGAGAGGGAGAAGAGCGTGCCTGACTTCAGAGATGTTGTTTATGTTCCCACAAAGCACATGGGACATCCACTAACTGTTGGATGGTGGGAGCAGCATGGAGTTTTGGCCTTCCCAGCCAGCAACAATACCTCATTCCTTTAGGAACGGGAAGCTGCCTCCCACCCTCCCTGGATATGGTCCTGGGAAGACCAACAATCAAGGGTGCCCTTTCTCACACTGATTCAAGGGTGACAGCAACCAGAGTAAAACTTGTGCAGGGACCCTAGGACCAACAACATCTGGAATTGATAATGAGAGCTTTAAGTAAAAAAACTGTTCAAGTTCACCAAGTCTACCAAACCCCTGACAGCTCACCTAGCTAGTTTCCAAGGGTGGTTGGTTGGTTAGTTTTCTATCAATTCTCCGAGCTTATCCATAGACTTCCAATAAATGTCTTGCTCTTCAATAAGCTACCTAGATACCACAGTTAACTTACTTTCTGTTGTTTTCAAAGAACACTACCTAAAACACTACATCTGCCAAGAGCTGGCAAGCAGATCCTACTCTATTACAAGCAGCACTAACTCTCACCATCTCCTGGTACAGCACTCTAGCCTATGGAAGAACCAAATCATGGTGCGTGTATAAGTGGTATCTCAAATGTCGGCTAAGTCCATGCTATTGTTAGAGAAAAAAGAGAGCACCCAGCTAAGGATGTGAGCACAAAAGCAACTTCGTCATACATAAGGAAAAGTCCTCTTAAAACCACGTACTAGTGTCTAAATTTGAACACTAGATGAGGGCAGCCCGGGTGGCTCAGCGGTTTAGCACCGCCTTTGGCCCAGGGAGTGATCCTGGAGACTCAGGATCGAGTCCCACGTCGGGCTCCCTGCATGGAGCCTGCTTCTCCCTCTGCCTGTGTCTCTGCCTCTCTCTCTCTCTCTCTCTCTCTTTCTCTCTCCCTGTTTCTCATGAATAAATAAATAAAATCTTAAAAAAGTAATAATAATAATGAACACTAGATGAAGAATGTAATCATAAAATGAAAAAATGGATGGTCTAAATTTGTCTTATTTATATAAGGTCGATGTTTTAAAAGAATACATCTAATTATTGATTTTCAAAACATACTCCTTGCCTTTGTTCTTCACTGAAAACTACTCTCCACATTTAATAAAATGTTATCACTTGATGAACGCTTCTGACTAGAACTTTGAGACAATGAATCATTTAGTTTCACCAACCAATAAAAAAAAAAAAAAAAAAAAAAAAGGAAAGAAGGAAGAAAGAAACAGAGTAAGAGGCTTCTTCAACCTGATAGCCTTCAGGAAGGAGGATCAGGGAATTATCCTGCATGTGTTTCTGTGGCTTTACTGCTTTGTCCCCATCTTGTAATTCATTAACAGACATAAATCATCACATTTCTCTAATTATGAGCCTGGAGAAGGAAACCAATAAATGTGAAACTATAGCAGTAAAAGCATTATGCAGATAATTTTATACCTCACTGTCTGTATTCCTTCATTTAATAAATATTTGAGTGCCTATGAAGGGAGAGGTACTGTCCTTTCAGGCAACAACAGCCTAGAGAGCAGAAATACAAACAGAGACATGGTGCGATAAAGAATGAAAAAAGGAATGCATATAAAGGTGTGAGAAATGTTTGGAAAATAGCAAAAATAAGTTTTAAGGTTTTGTATGTGGGGTAGGGTAAAGAAAGAAAATAGTGGGCAGGCATTTTCCTGTGGGCTATACAGAGGAAGAGGAAATGATCCACGAAACTCAGAATCAAAATAAATAAAAGGATTTGTCATCATTTGGGGGACACAATAGCTACAAGCTAAAAATCTGGAAAGCCAAAGGTCCCTTATTAATACAAAATTAACATACCTTGAAAGAAACTAGTAAATCTAGAATACTCTGGTAGGAAGGGACTACATGGGCAGTATGTACAGTATTTATTACTACATTGGTTCAAACATAGAATCAAATCGATTCATTACAAAGACATGATTGCAAATGGCTGGTATTTGTAACATAAAAAAATATATAGCAAAGTTTCCTTCGTGTTGCTCAAGTGAATTCCTCAAGGAAAACAAATCCAAAATTAGAAGTAGCTGTCAACACACACAAACACACCCCCTATATTATTTATATAAGGCTGAAGTCATTGTAATATGTAGATAAATTTCATTCATAACTATCCTGATATGCTGACTCTGAATTAAAAATGCATAAGCAAGTTTACTCCATGCAGAAACAGCTTCTGGTATAATGAGAACATTTCTGGAACTGAAGCCAGATTTGGGGTCAAATATGGATGCCATCATTTACTAGTATGTGGCCTTGGGCAAATGATATAATCAATCCTGCTGAGCTTGTCCTGCTTCTTTATCCATAGATGAGAAAAATTCCACTTACTTACTGGAGTCATTGTGAAGAATAAATGAAATAGCATATTATGTGAAAGCACGTAGCACACTCCCAAAGTTTGTTTTCCAATCTCCCTTCCTCTCCATAAAGTAATGAGCCTTTCCCCCCATGGAACTAGACTTTATTGCTTTATAATTATGATGTGCATGTAACAATGTCCAAGAAACTAGATGGTAAAATAAAACCAACACGCAAACCTGAATGCACACATTGTTAGTTGACTATCAACTAGATCCCAAAGGGCTCTTATACAGCTCTTGTACACTATCTATTGCTTCCCAGAAATTTGACACATTTTCTTTTCTGAATACAGCCAAAATTATCCCACAGGCTTTGAAATATCACCATCATGATGTTGCACAGAGCAGCTGGCTGATTGAAAGTGACTCCCCCTCCCCCACACTCCAGCTGTCACCAGGAAACCCTCCTCAGTGTGTGAAAAAAGACAATGTGATATTACTACTATCCCTATTAATAATGATCTAACAAATACTTGGCATTTGAGATTACTTTTCTTATGAAAGCTCACTATTAACTAAAAATTAACTTTAAGAAAAGCCCTTTACCATACAAATTGCAAACCAGCTGCTTTCATACAACAAAAAACAGAGGGACGGTAAACACAAGTAATATATTTCCACTGACTTGTTGTTTCTTTTTCCTGGAGTCATCTGTAATGCTAAACAACAGCCAGTTAAAATATTAAATAGCTTTAACAGTGATACAGCTGTCATGGCCTAAGAGGGATCAAAAAAAAAAAAACTGACATGATTTCTCAAAAAGCATGCACAGACTCCTATTTTTTGTAAAATGTGGGTCAGACTGAAGGCTGCATCTTTTCCTTTTTTTTTTTTTTTTTTAATAATCCCATTCCTCTGCATGAGAAGTTATATATACATTTGACATTGCTGAAAACCCTCGGAATGGTCTTCAGAACAAGTCTGTGAATCCTACTCACAATAATCCTTAATGCATGACTTTTCAGATATGTAACTGCCTCTTGAGGATTTCTATCCCACAGATGAAGAGTTACACACCCAGTGCCCTGGTCTCCAGGGTTCCATTGACGTGCCTTGGAGCATCACTGCAAAAAGTTCAAGATGAGCACCAGCAAGCAGAACTGTGCCCTTTAACATCTCTTAAAGCCTCTCAGCTCCTGAGCTTTTCAGGTAAGATTCTGCTGAAGAGGGTTCCCTGCTAGAAAAAAAAAAAAAAAAAAAAACCTAAGGATCACTGCTTGAAGAACTGAAGCATAAAAGGAAATCTAGGTTTTTAAAGTATCATTTCTATCCTTTACATGTTTTTTTAAAAGAATGTTTAGGGGGTGCCTGGGTGGCTCAGTTGGTTAAGTGTCAGATTCTTGAGTTCTGCTCAGGTCAGGATCTCATGATTGTGAAATCGAGCCCTGTTGTCAGGCTCCCTGCTCCGCATGGACTCTCCTGGATTCTATCTCTCCCTCTCTCTCTCTCCCACTCCCTCCTTGCTTGCTCACTCACTTTCTCTCAAATAAATAAAATCTTAACAATAAATAAATAAAAAGAATGTTTAGGGGTGCCTGGGTAGCACAGCTGGTTGAGCATCCAGCTCTTGGCTTCAGCTCAGGGTCATGAGACTGAGCCCAGTGTTTGGGTCTATACCCGAAGTGGAGCCTGCTTGAGGTTCTCTCTCCCTCTCCTGCTCATGCTCCCTTTCTATCTAAAATAAATAGATCTTGGGACACCTGGGTGGCTCAGCAGTTGAGCATCTGTCTCCGGCTCAGGGTGTGATCCCAGGATCCGGGTTCAAGTCCCACATTCAACTCCTTGAGGGAAGCCTGCTTCTCCCTCTGTCTGTGTCTCTGCCTCTTTTCTGTGTCTCACATGAATAAATAAAAAAAAATCTTTAAAAATAAATAAATATTAAAAAAAGAATGTTTATATATGTGTGCATGTATATAACTTTACATAAATGTACAGATTTATCCCCATCTCCATATTATAACGCATTGCCAAGTAAACAAAAGTATGACCTGGTATGACTCTTTTCAAGTATTTTCCATGCTCATACATTCATGTTTTATATATATACGAAAAAATGACATGAAATATTTCATTTTTTAAATAATGGAACATAATGCATAGTGCATGTTTTCAATGAAGTCTCACCTCCTAGAATAGTGTCCCCTCTATAGCAGACTGTTGTGGTAAACCAAATGAAGATACTTAAATATTAATTACCCCCTGACCTTGCCCTTTCAGTAAACACCCAGAACAATTTTATGGAAGTTTGCTCCATTACAGTGATAAAATCGAAGATAGTGTTTTTCTACCAGGTTTTAGAGTTTTAACTTTTTCCATGTGTGTGCTTTCTCTCAAAATAATGTGAAAGTTCTGACTCTTCGGGATTTTACCACTTAAAAGGAAAAGTAGCGCAGTTAGGCGATAACAAAATTACCTCATTTATAAAAGTAGGATGAAGAAATGAATGCAGTAAGGTTATTTGTGGAGTGATAACTACTTTCTTCCCCCTGTCCAACTGCAGCATTTATTGGGTCTCTCCGCCTTCACGTGGTAGACAGGCTTTGCACTTTATTTCATTTAATTCAATGTCCTGAAGGAGGAGCAAGCACACCATGACTCCTACTTTAAAGAGGAAATTAAGGCCAAGGGGATGTTACTTTGTCTAATGAACCCAATAAGGGAGGGTTCAAAGCAAGGTCTGACCAAAACCACTGCTAGAGACCTGCCTCTCTGACACAGAGAACAAGAAAATTATTTAGGACCCTTGGAAAATGAATGTTTCATGATGGGACAGTGCTAATTTGATGGTAGTATTAACAAAATTATTTATAGAAGCTAATATGCAAAGTGACTCATGTTTATCTGAAAACTCTCACCCACAGTATACAAGAGTCATAGTGTGGCTCAGGAACAGTGTGCCCTAATCAAAGTGACATGTTGTTTAAGCCATGGTGTGGCAATGACCTTTTCAACATTGGAATGAGTCTAGGTCTTATGGCAACTGCTTCAAATCCTACATTTTTCTTTTCTTCCCACCACCCTGGCCCCCTGAAAAGGGAAGGGAAAAGTTGTAAGTAAACACTGCAACTGGCAATCTGAAAAAAAAACAGCAGGTGAAAGGCACTGCCAACTTAGCTGCTGCAATGCTTCCAAAAAACAGATGTATAGGGAACAGTTATGACAAGGCGACGTTGGCTTCCTGGACCTATGTGACACATGGGGAAGAAAGATAAGGATGGCAACATCTTCAGCTTGGGCTTCTGCACGCCAAGTCATTAACACCCTCAGCTTTATGGCTAAGGCTTATCTCTGGTTATCCCCCCTACTTTGTTACCAAGGCCTGGGTCAAAAGGTATAATTAAGCTGAAAAAACCAAAAGACCAAAGAATTAAAAACTATTCTTTAACACAATTATTTAGGTCTTTCTTAAAAATACTATAGTTCCAGGGGTCCTGGCTGGCTCAGCCAGTAGAGCCTGAGACTCTTGATCCTCAGAGTGGTGAGTTCAAGCCCCACATTGGGCATAGAGCCTTCTTATCCATTCATCTTTCGATGGACACTGAGGCTCCTTCCACAGTTTGGCTATTGTGGACATTGCTGCTAGAAACATCGGGGTGCAGGTGTCCCGGCGTATAAGGGAAGGGAGAAGAAATGTGTGGGGAAATATCAGAAAGGGAGACAGAACAGAAAGACTCCTAACTCCGGGATACGAACTAGGGTGGTGGAAGGGGAGGCGGGTGGGGGTGAATGGGTGACAGGCACTGAGGGGGGGGGGCACTTGACGGGATGAGCACTGGGTGTTATTCTGTATGTTGGTAAATTGAACACCAATAAAAAATAAATTTATTATAAATAAATAAATAAATAAATGTTAAAAAGAAAAACAAAACAAAATAAAACTATTTCTTTCAAAAAATAAAAATACTACAGGCCCAATACGGTGGTATTAGCACACACTGCTATAACTTTCAATGGAATATCCTGATCCAACAATCTTGATTATACAAACTATACAACTAGAATCCAGAAATAAACAAGTAAAATGCCCTCTAAGGCATGGTCACAATATTCATGCACTGCAACTCACATCCAACCTGGTGAAAACCCTTCCAGCACAATCCAGGTACTTAACTCTATGCAGTTCCAACAAGCTATTAAATAATATCTCATCTTCGAATGTTTTCTTATGTGTGCTAGTGTTAAATTTATTTCCCCTGTATTTTCACACTGAATATTTACAGCCCTATAAAGGCGCCTTTAAATAACCTGTCCAAGGCCATACACCTAGGAAAGGCTTCACCGCGATCCACATTCCATTCTGTGATTTCTCCTCCTTATAAACACAGCAGTAATTCACAACATTAGCTCCCAAGTGCACGGGGATCATGTGGAAGTCTTGTTAAAATAGATTTGATTCATTTAAGTCTGGGATAAGACCCCCCCCCCAACCAAAAAAAAAAAAAAATTCGCATCTCCAGCGAAGTTCCCAGGTGATGCCGATGCTAGCAGTCCTGGGACAATTAGGAACGGTATTGCTATTCTTCTTTATAAAACTACTTGCTGCCCCCAAGCTGCCACTTGAGTAGCAAATTAGAAGTCTTTAGACTTTTTTTTAAAAGATTTTACTTACTTATTCATGAGAGAGAGAGAGAGAGGCAGAGACACAGGCAGAGGGAGAAGCAGGCTCCATGCAGGGAGCCCGACGTGAGTGAGACTCGATCCCGGGTGTCCAGTTTCACGCCCTGAGCTGAAGGCAGGTGCTAAACCTAGCTGAGCCACCCGGGCTGCCCAGAAGTCTTTAGATTTAAGGGCACTTGGGTGGCTCAGTGGTTGAGCATCTATCTTTGGGGCTCAGGTCCCGATCTCGGGGACCTGGGATCTTTGGCTCAGGTCCTGATCTCGGGGACCTGAGATCGAGTCCCGCTTCACGCCTTGCCTCTGCCCATCTCTCTGGGTCTCTCATGAGTCAATAAAATCTTAAAAAAAATAATAATAATTCTTTAGATGTATAGTTTGGTGGAATTGACTAAATAAATAGATGCCAGACATTACACTTTCAAGAAGCAACTGCCAAGAACTAAAATAAAAAATAAAATAAAAAAATAAAAAAGGCAGGACAGCCCAGCCGTCACCGAGTTTCCTGCAGAGGCCCACCGCACTCCGCGACTGAATCGTGACAATGCCCATTAATTCCTTCTAACAGCCATCGCGAGTCTTCAAAAGTCCGTGCGCGGTTTGGAAGAGGGAAGGCATGTGGTCCGTTTCTGGACGGGCTTCTAAGGCGGGACGAGAACACGGGGTTAAATGCACGGGCGGGCGGGCGGGCTTCCCATCCCCCCACTAAGGGGAGCCCCACCTCTTGCATCAGGGTCGCGCGGGCCGCAGCCTGCCCAGGGGAGCGGAGTTACTCTTCCAGCACCTCAAAGTGCAAGTTGCTGCTGATGCAACCTCACTTTCCACGTCCTGCTCTCGGACGGAATCTTCTACGGCTCCCAGCGAGCCCCCTCGCTGCCCCCATCCTCTGAGCACGTCGTTCCCCTCACGGTCGGCCCCACGGAGACACCCGGGTGCGGCCCGCGGGGCCCCCGCTCCACTGGCCTCCGGAAGCACCCGCCCGGCCCTCGGACTTGCCCCGGGGCGCCGGGGATGCGGCAGCGCGCCTCCAACCCGGCCCCCGGCCCGGCCCCGCCCGCCCCCGGCAGGTGCCGCCCGGCGCCCCGCCTCCCCTCCCCGCCCGGCGCCGCCGCCCGAGACGCACCGGGCAGCACCGACGACGCGAGGGGCCCCAAACAGACGCGGAAACTCACGCTCTCTACGGCCCGCCTGCGTCCCCACGTCTTGGCGCGTGTGTGCGTCATCACGCACGGGCGCCGGATACGGAGCGCTCCAAGTCCCCGGGGCCTGCGGGGCGGGGCGGTGGTGACGTGGCCGGCGCAGCGGGGCTTGCAGGGCGGGGATTGGAGGGGGACGTAAAGTGGGCGGGCCGGGCTCCCTCCGCGCATGCGCAGGTGCGCGCCCGCGCTCCGCTCCCCGCTGCTGGCTGGGCGTGCGCCCCGCGTGCGGCGACGGCGGTGGCTCTCGGGAGGTTCCCGCGCGGCGCGGTGTGCGGAGCCTGTACCATCCCCGAGCGACACGCGGATAAAATTCCTTCGTGCCGTAGATGTTGGTCGCCTACGCACGCGTGAAGCCAAGGAGCGGCGTGGGGCTGGACGTGGGGACGAGCGGAGAGGACCCGCTGCGGCCAAGGAGCCGGCCTTCCGGTTGCATCTGCGCCGCGAGGTCCTGCTGCTGCGCGGGGCGCTGGCGGAGCCCGGGTTGCAAAGCAGGCCCTGCAAACGGGGTCGTGGGTGTGCTGCTCACTCCCCAACGCTTAGGCTGCAGCCCGCGTTTATTGGTCCGTTTGCCCGTTTAAGGGCTTCGGGTGTGAAGCTTTGCAGCGGAGGTATCCCTTTGATGCTATTTTAATTAGAGGCGGTGCTTCTACCGTGAAACAGGTTTTCTGTCCAGTCGGAGTCCGGCTAAGTTAAATGCGGTAATGCTGTCCATTTACACCCTGCAATAGGAGGAAGCTATCCTACTAGCCTGTACGGTGTGGAATTTTCTGGTAACAAGGAGGAAGACAACGCATTTTTCACGGAGGAATCCAAATGCAGGTGGTCGTACGCTGTTCTGTGTGTATTGGAAGTTGTGGCAGCTGTGTTTAGCGAGGCTACGGAAAAACTGCCCGAATCAGAAGAGTTTTGATGGTCTTTTGTTACCGGTTACTGCAAGGACTCTCCGTGGAAATGTTCATTTTGGAGTTTGAGATTTCAGTGAAAATTTGGCTCACGTACCGGGGACCGTAACAGATTTTTCTAGTGAGAGAAAAGATTCTTAGGAAAATGCAAGCATATATTCTTTGAGTCTTACAAGTTATCCCTTTCTTCTGAAAGCAATATGCTGATCAGAAAGCTTGGCTGATGATGAGAAACTGCCTTCCTCGAAAGCCAACTGAAGGAGGATGAGGAGTAGATGAATTGCATATAGAAGTATTTTATATACTTTTCTGCAAAAAAAAAAAAAAAAAAAACCAAAAACGTAATTCTTCAAAAAGAAGAGGTCTCCATTTATCCTTCTGATCATGATCATGTGCATCAATTCAATTAATACCAATCCCATCTTCAGTTCCCTCACATCTCTTACATCTTCCTATAATTGCATCATTTTTCTTGTTCTTATCTTAATCCATCAAATACGGAAGTAATTTTAAGGGAGCCACAAGTTAAGAAGTCCCAAGATTAGAGTAATCTCAAAAATGTTATATAGAGAGGTTAAGAATATACTTAGGCAAATACGTTCCATTTCAGATATTATCAGTGAAAAATTTCATAGACACTTAAGAGGACAGAAAAAGTCTATCTTTTTAAAAATGACCTTTTTTTGTCCTATATGATTCAGCGGACCAGAACTTTAACTCCTTTTGAAATCATGTTGTATACTTGCATCCTATCTAAATTGGCAAACATCATTTAGATAATAATTGTACATCTTAAACATTAACATGAGACAGTCCTGCGTCCTTTCACTGTGGTAGGGCTTTCATAACAAATAGAACAAAATACAAAGATTCAGTCCCAGAAGAAGACCTTTAACATTAAATTTATATAGTCATTACATTACTTTGTAAGATGATTCCTAAACACTCAAAGTACTCATCTTAATCATGAGAAAAAGCAGCATTGTACACATTGCATATAATATTCCAGACCCATCTAATGATCTGAACAATTTTCTAATTTTATAAAAGGTTTAAGAGCAGCAATACCTGGGATTAAGCCATTTGATGCAAATGACTGTTCCTAAAATGTGGTCCCTGCACACAAATAGAGGAGTTGCGGTAACAGCCTTTGTACAGTTCATAAATCTAGGATGGGAACTGGCAGGAAAGCAGATGAGTCATTTTCAGCTTCAAAGCCTGGCCTGAAGAGAGAAGACGCCAAGCAACAACACCATGAGCAAATAACACAACTGCATTATTTTTTTTTTTTAAAGAGGAGCTTGTTTGGTATCCAATTGCTTTTAATGGAGCATTTAGTGTTATACCCAACACTACCAAAAGATGTATAAAACTTGTCAAGGAATTTATAGCTTATTATGAAAAAGCTTGCAAATAAATTCAAGAACAATTTAAGAACCATAAAAATAAGTACAAAATTGCATCATGTATTATGATGATAAGACCAACAATTAAATAGTGCTAAACCATGCAAACAGTAACCTTGAGAAATTTGCAATGGCTTTGCTGATAATCTAACATAATAGACTTTAAGACAAATACTTCTAAAGACACATGTCATACAGAGTCAATACATCAAGAAGATATAACAGTTAGAAATGTACATGTGTCCACCAACAGAACCCTAAATACATGAAGCAAAAATGGTTAGAGTTGAATGGAAAAATAGACAATAATAGTTTGATACTTCTATATCCTATTCTCAATGGGTAGAGGGTGTAGACAGAAAGCCACTAAGGATGTAGAAGCCTTGAACGACACTACCAACCTGATACATATATAGATCTTAATGATCACAAGATTTATATTCTTTTTAAGTATATCCTTCAGGATAGTCAATATGCTAGGTCATAAAACAAGTGTCAATAAATTTAAAAGGATTGGGATCACATTCTATAATGGAACCATATCCTATGGCTACAATGAAATTAGAAATAAACAATAGGAAAAAAAAAAAACAGAAAATCTCCAAATATTTGGAAATTAAATCACTCAAGAGCCAAAGAAGTCACAAAGGAAATTAGGAAATATTTTTAACTGAATGTAAATGAAAACACTGAGTTTTGTGAGGCAGCCAAAACAGTGATTTGAAGGGTATTTACTACTTTAAACACCTATATTAGAAAAGAGAATGGATTTTAATAATCAAGACTCTCATCTTAAGAACTAGGAAAATAAGAGCAACTCAATAAACCCATAGCAAGCAAGTGGGAGGGAATATTGTTCCTATTAGAAACCAGTGAAACAGAAGAGAAAAATAAAATGAAAATAAAAACTGGCTCTTTGAAAAGTTCAATAAAATTGTCAAAACTTTATTTGGTAGCCCACCCCACCCCTGCAAAAAAGAGAAGACAGAGATTGCCAAC
The DNA here is from genome assembly GCF_003254725.2 of Canis lupus dingo. Lineage (NCBI taxonomy): Eukaryota > Metazoa > Chordata > Mammalia > Carnivora > Canidae > Canis > Canis lupus. Next base: position 39,828,698 of record NC_064267.1, on the reverse strand, counting down.
ATTAGGAATGAAACCAAAAAAAAAAAAAAAAAAAAAAAGGAATGAAAGCAGTATATCACTCCCCACCCTTCCAAAATTTTAAAAGGCTATGCCAACAAATTGGACAATGTAGTTGAGTTGGACAAATGCCTACAAAGATACAAACTGCCAAAACTGAATCAAGAAAACAGAAAATCTGGAGTTTGCATTCATGTCCTAGGGCTACCACAACAAAGTACCACAAACTGGGTGGCTTAAACAACGGAAATTTATGTCTCATATTTCTGGAAGCCAGAAGTGCAAGACTGAGGTAGCAGCAGGGACACACTTGCTCTGAAACCTGTAGGAGAGAATCCTTCCTTGACTGTGTTCTAATGGTTTGCTGGCAGTCCAAAGCCCTACATGGCTTGCAACTGCATCACATCTGTCTCCACCTCCATCACCACATGGCCTTTTCCCTTCATGTACCAGTTTCCCCTTCTTATTAGGACACTAGGAATCCCATCCCCAGTATGACCTTACCTTGACTAGTTACATCTGCAATGGCCTGTTGCCAAATAATACATTCTGAGGTACTGGAGGTTAGGACTTAAACATAGCTCTTTGGGTGATTGCAATTCAACCCATAACAGATGTGTAACAAGTAAAATTATTATAGTTGGCCCTTGGGCAACATGAGTGTGAACTGTATGGGTCCACATATATAAAGATTTTTTTTTCTGATAGAGTACTGTAAATAAATTTTTCTTATGATTTTCTTAAGATCATTTTTTTCTCTAGCTTTATAGCAAGAATACAGTATGCAATACTTATACAAACTATGTATTAATCCCTGTTTGTGTTACTGGTAAGGCTTCTGGTCAACACAGACTCTCAGTAGTTTTGGGAGAGTCAAAAGTTATGGATTTTAACTGTGCAGGGGGTTTGGTGCCACTAACTCCCATGGTGTTAGAGAGTTGACTGTACATTAAAATCCTTCTACAGGAACACTCTGCTGGCTGTCAGAAGATCATGTGACTCTTGATCTTGGGGTTGTAAGTTTGAGTCCCCATGTTGGGTGTAGAAATTACTTTAAAATGAAATCTAGGGATCCCTGGGTGGCGCAGCGGTTTGGCGCCTGCCTTTGGCCCAGGGCGTGATCCTGGAGACCCGGGATCGAATCCCACGTTGGGCTCCCGGCATGGAGCCTGCTTCTCCCTCTGCCTGTGTCTCTGCCTCTCTCTCTCTCTCTCTGTGACTATCATAAATAAATAAAAATTTATAAAAAAAAAAAAAAAAAAAAAAAATAAAATGAAATCTAAAAAGAAATTAAACTAAAATCTTTCTACAAAGAAAAGCCCAGGCCCAAATGGATTCACTGGTGAATTCAAATACTTAAGTAGAAGCAATGCAATACAAAACATAAGAGAAAATCTCTGCACTTTTAGGTTAGGTGAACACTTCTTAGCTATGAAGCCAAAAGCTCAAAATGAAAGGAAAAAAAAAACTGATAAGCTGGATGGCCTCAAATTTTTTAAATATTTGCTTTTTGAAAAGACATCATTAAGAAAATGAAAATCAAGCTACAGATTAAAAGAAAATGTTTTGTATCTTATAAGGATTTGTATCTGGTTATTTAAAGTACTCATAACTCAAAAGGAAAATAAGCTATTCAATTAAAAAATGAGCGAAAAATCTGAACAGATCCTTCACCAAGGAGGATGTAAGAATAGCTAAAAACCATTAAAATATTCCCAACATCATTAGTCATTAGGAGAAAGCCAATTAAAACTATTGCAGAGCCCCTGGAGTGACAATACTAAAGAAGACAAGCAACTATGTACAGAAACTGGAAACTATGTACAGCACTGGTTTACTGCTGGTGGGAATGTAAAATGGTGTGGCCATTTTGGAAAATAGGTATATTTTTAAAAGTTAAACATACATTTATGATACAACCCAGCAATTCCACTGTTAAGAATCTACCTAAGAGAAATGAAACATGTCCACAAAAGACTTGACTGCAAATTTCACAGCAATATTATTCATAATAGCTAAAACCTGCAAACAATCCAAATGCTTATCAACTATCATTGGATAAAGCAATAAAGATACAAACTACAGATTCATCCTACAACATGGATAAACCTCAAAAGCAGTATGCTGAGAGAAAGCAGACCCAAAATATTATATATTTAGAATTCTATTCATATGATTTTCCCAGAAAAGACCAATCTCTCCAGACATGAAACAGATCAGTGATTGACTGGGACTGGATGTGAGAGTTGGGTTAACAAAATGGACGGGAGGGAACTTTGGGGGATAATGAAATGCTCTAAGACTGGATTGTGAAGATGATTTTCCAGCTTTATAAATGTATTAGGGGCACCTGGACGGCTCAGTGGTTGAGAGATTGCCTCCGGCTCAGATCTCAAGTCGTGATCCCAGAGTTCGGGGATCAAGTCCTGCATCTGGAGCCTGCTTCTCCCTCTGCCTGTGTCTCTGCCTCTCTCTGTGTCTCTCATGAATAAATAAATAAAAACTTTAAAAATTAAATAAATAAAAATTACATAGGGACACTATACACATACAACGGGTGAATTTTATGGTATGTAAATTCCATCTCAACGAAGCTGTTTAAAGAGAAAGGATAACTAGTCTGTTGACACATGGGGCCAGTCATCTACAAGACCTAGTAAAGACTAGGCATGGCAAACTACACAGGTCCTACCCATCCACATGCTATGTTCAGGGCATTATTCTTGAGTCAGGGGATACCAATCAGATGCAGATGCCATTCTCTAGGAACTTCTAGTCCTAAAAAGGAGCCAAGGGATCTATGTAAATTTCAATGAAGCCACATAGAAATTGCTAACTGTTCCTACTAATGTGTAAGTCAATTAATTTGGAACTTCAAAGGAAGCGAATATTAAAAGCAGCTGGAGAGATGAGGGAGTGCTTTGTGGAGCTGACATTTGAATAGTATCCTGGATACGAAGTAGGATTGGACCCATGAGCATGAATGGAATGGAACATTCTAAACCAAAAAGAGAACAATAAAATAACAATATTATGAGGGGGGCTCCTGGGTGGTTCAGTTGGTTAAGTGTCTGCCTTGGGTTCATGTCATGATCCCAGGGTCCTGGGATACAGCCCTACAATGGGGGGGAAGGACGGGTCCCTGCTCAGCAGGGAGCCAGCTTCTCCCTCTGCCTACCACTCCCCCTGCTTAAACATTCTCCTCCTCTCTCTCTCTGTCAAATAAATAAAATCTTTTTTAAAAAGAACAATATTGTGAGAAATCATTAGGGTGATTTATTCTTTATGTATTATTTGAACCAGGGCATTATTTTGATCAGTAGTAACAGATGAAATGGGTATGTCATGATGTCCAATATTCTTGGTGTATGAGCATTACAATGTAGATGCTGGACTAAACAGGATGGAGAATTTATTTAGAAGAATATTGGGAAAGGATAGGTATAGATAATGGATGTAAGATAGAGAATGTGAAATCTTCTTGAAAAAAAACTAATAATAAAAATATAGTCAATTAACATGTTTTAGAAATTCTTATAATGATCTTGTCTTTGAGTCTTTATGTGGAAAAGTGTGCTTTGGAATTCAAATGTTTTTTTTTTTATTGGTTAAAAAGAAGAATGTAGAATTAGGGATCTATCATGATTGAGTTTACTCTACCGCCAATGAGAAAATTTCTTGTGGTAAGAAGGTATACTAAAACTACAAATAACAATGGACTCGCCATAGGTCTGTGATGGTTAATTATCCTGACATTATAATGGACATTATTGTAATTGCATATGAATTTTCACTAATCAACTCTCAAATAGTCTACTATAACTGAGAAGAGCTGATAACACTAAAATAATTCATATTACTTTGCAGGTATTTTAATGCTTAAACTCCTGCCCGTAGATCAGTCACTTCCTGATTTCCAATCATACCATAAACAGATAATTTTGTTTCTTCTATTGGGGCATTAAACCTATACAACTTCATTCTCTCTTCCTCTATTGTCTAATTTTTTTGTCTAAGAAGTAATCCCCTCCCTCCATAAATGATGAATGAATAAACCTTAATTTCCTTGTCCCTACCCCAGTAACCACTAGAGAACAGGAATATAACATGAAATCTGTTAGTCAAAGGTTTTCTCTTGGGACTTGGATTCTTAGGGGATCTGGAAATGGTAGGAGGCCATCCTCGTCTCAGCACCAGGAATGACAGTGCTTTAGTGGAAGAGCGGGAGGCTGAGTACTCTTTAAAACAACTTCAGTATGACTATCTCAAGATACCCCAAACTTTGGGGCACCTGCGTGGCTCAGTTCGTTTAGTGGTTGAGCATCAGATTCTTGGTTTTGGCTGGGGTCATGATCTTGGGGTTGTGGGATTGTGCCTTATGCCTGGCTCCTCAGTCAGCATGGAGTCTGCTTGTCCCTCTCCCTCTTCCACTGGCTCTTCCCCTGCTCTTTCTCTCTTTCTCTCTCTTAAAAAAAAAAAAAAAAAAAAAAAAAAAAGATACCCTGAACTTTAACTCAACCCTTTATCTACTCTTGCTAAGACCTTCAGATACAGATTTTATTTTCTCACAACTCAATATTATTTTGGTAAATCGTAAAATTGTTTTCTTAATCTAACATCCTACAAAATTACCACTATTACCACCACTATGACCTCTACTTGTGAAGTAAGTTATTGCATTTGATTATCAAAGTGCCTGTTACACAATAAATACACAATACATGTTCACTGTTATTATAACTACTATTAGCTACCACTGCTGAGTGTCTGTCACATGTCAGGCACCTCTATTTTAAAAATGAGGAGGGATGCCTGGGTGGCTCAGTAGTTTGAGTGTCCCACTCTTGGTTTTGGCTCAGGTCATGATCTCAGGGTCCTAAGGTCGACCCCATGTCAGGCTCCACACTCAGCAGGAATCTGTTTGAGATTCTCTCCCTCTTCCTCTGCCTCTCCTCCCAATGGTGTGTGCTCTCTCTTTCTCTCAAATCAATCAATCAATCAATCAATCAATCAATCAATCTTTAAAAATAATGATAATAAAGCAAAATGAGGAAACAGAGGGTCAGAGAATCTAAGCAATTTATCAAAGCTCACATACCTAGTGGGTAGAAGGGATGATGAATCAAACTTTCTAATACATTATTTCTACTTTTAAATATTAAATATCCAGTTCTGGTCACCAGATACAGAATAACACATGTAAGAGGTAATTTTGTTTTTATTCATGGACATGGTTAAAGCTTTCATGGTTTCATTATCTAAACCGTTAAAAATGGAAATAACCATTCACTATCCACTTCAGAATTAATTTTGAATGATTGTATTTCTTTCAATTTTCCATATTTTTCTACTTTGAAAAGTAGTTTTTCTATTATTTTGAAGAAATCTTCCTGAATCTGGTTTTCACTCATTATGACTATTATCTAAAAATTAAATTGGGTTTATAGATGTTCCATTATTTGTATATTTAATAGTAGAATATTGTTTGAAAGTTCCTGTTTCTTTCAAACAACGAATCCTTAAAAAGTAATTTATTTTAATAATTATTTTTAATAGTGTTTTTCTTTTACATCTGCAAATGCCCCTTCTGTTTTTATATCAACTGAAACCCTGATGCCTCCATGACTACAATGAATGACTTGACTCTGATCTGCCAAATTGTATTTTCTACATGCCATCTGGGACTTCACAGGAGACCCCCCTAAACCACATCTCCTCAAATCTAGCAGAATGGCATGTGCTTTATGAAAAACTCAAGACAATGAATTCTTAGAATAGGAAGAACTGTTCATTTTCTTCTAGGAAAAAAAATGTCCAAAAAAGAACTTGCATGAAAATATCGGACATGTGGCTATGATCATAGCAGTAGTAGGTGACTCAGGTATTTGGGCCAACTTCCATCTGCCTGTAGCCCAAGTGATTGCGACCTTCACAAGCCTGTCCACACCCACATACACACAGCTGTACCTCCAACACTGCTTGCTAAGAACAAAAGGCACTTGGAAAAGTGCTCCAACCATACTCAACCATAACATGTTTAAAATGGAGCTCTACTGAGGGAACAATTAGAAGAGAAAGTCAGTGAAAGGTCAATGGGTCAACCTGTCTGTCAGCATATGGCAGTCCCAAGCAGTGCCTGGGGGAAATGCACAGAGGAATTATAGGTAGAGGGAACCAGGGACCAAAGACACAGTTGAAAACTTGCAAAATTATTGCTAAGGTTCTACCCAACTTATTACAAAAGGCTAAGAAAAATAGAAATCATGGGGCAGAGCATGGGGTGGGAGGAGTTCTCAATAACACCTATAATGACAGAGAGCTCCACTTCCCGTAATTTAGATTTGTCTTTTTGAGTTTTAATTTAACACACTTGCTTTCTAATCAAACAGTTCTTTTCCAGGGGATATGTGTTTTTGAATGCTAACCACATAAGATTGTCACTTATCTGTGAACGTTAGCTCTATGTAAGTGGAAAAGGTTTTTCACAGGTAACTGTTTTATTTTTCTTAAATTATAAGCATGCTAGCCATAAGGTGGATGTCAGATCGTAAAAGGTTTTATGCTGTCAATTATTTTTTTAACTTTTTTTTGAAATAATTACAGACTTTATAGAAAAGTTGCAAAAATAGTACAGAGAATTTCTGTGTATTCACAAAATCTCCTAAATGTTAATGTTTGCTTTTCTCTCTTCCTCTCCTTGTTTTTATATATAAATTAGTATTCACATTAGTACATTAATATATGTGCACATACAATAATTCTTTATTTATTCATGAGAGACATAGAGAGAGGCAGAGACATAGGCAGAGAGAGAAGCAGGCTCCATGCAGTGACCCCCATGTAGACTCCATCCTGGGCTTCCAGGATCATGCCCTGGGCTGAAGGCTAGCGCTTAACCACTGAGCCACCCAGGAGTCCCAAATTTTTCTTAATTATTTTAATGTAAATTGTAGACAAGATGCTCCTTTGCTTCAGTTCGCATTTCCAAGAACAAGATTTGTTTTTAGGAGAAAAGTTTTTAAATTTTCAGGATAAATCTAGCACACTGTTGTATCCATTTTATGTTGCAAACAACCAAGTGCCATGAGGCTCAGTTGTGAGGAAATGTTGACATCCATTCTATTCTAGCCCATACATTTAAGTATTAAGTAGACCACAACCTGAATTTTAAAAATATGAAATGCAAATTGAGCCTTTGGGCTGAACTACCAACATGACTCCTAAACATTTCTTTCTACATGTGCACAAAGGAACAAACATTCCAACAAAATTTAATTCAATTGACAAAGTAATAGCCTAGAACCTTAAAATTAACTGATAGAATGAGTATAATATAATCCATAAGGAATGAGATATCAAGGATGGGGCAAGGTGGGGTGGGTAGGAGTCTAACAGGCTATAATATAAATTATTGGTATGTAAAATTTTAAAGCTATTTAAGGCCCAATACAGGTTTTTCCTTTTTTTTAATTTTTAAAGATTTATTATTTATTTAAGTGGAGTAGGGGCAGGGGGGAGAGAGAGAGTCTTAAGCAGACTCCACACTGAGCATGGAGACTATTGTAGGGCTCCATTTCACAACCTTGAGATCACCACCTGAGCAGAAACTAAGAGTCAGATGCTGAACCAACTGAGCCACCCAGGCACCCCCAGGTTTTTGTTTCTAATGTTTCTGACTTAAAATGAGCAAGAAGGCATAGAAAATTGGAAAGTGCATGGAGTATGATTTTCAGCTGTGCTGCTGCTATGGGGCCTTGAGTTAGCCATTTGGATCCTCTGAAACTTCCTTTTCTCCAGTGCAAGATGAGGAAATCACATGAAATTATTTCTAAGTTCTCCTTCAGCTTAAATAGCTTAAGATTCTAGAAAAAAATAAATAGCATGCTAGAAAAAAAAAAACCCAAAATACAATAAGATATAGAATGTGACTAAAAGTAAAAGTTGCTGAGCCAAAGAAAAGTTTTAAGATATAGATAAAAAATCACCATAATATTCAAGACTTAAAAATTCATGAGTTTAAACTAAAACTTTGATAGTGAAGGAAAATGAAAGGAATAAAACATATGGTTTTGCTATATTTTAGAATGAACCAAGAACAGTCACTAAACTAAATACAACTCACAATTACTTAATAAATATATCTTGTGTTATAATGTCAATGAGGGGCAATTACAGCTCTGGACAAAGAAACTCCTGCTGTAGAATAACACATCACTCGAAAAAAATAAAGGAACATCAATTTAAAACATTTCTATCTATTGAGAGCCTTTAAGTCATAAGGAAAAAAAAAAAGAAAATATATATAAGCAAAGTCAACAAAAGCAAAGAAAAAACTGATTATTTTTAATGTGATAGGAAAAAATATCAAAAATGGTTTCATTGACTTTAAAAAGTCCAGAAAACACTAGTAATCATCACTGCATTCGTAAGTAGCTTGGATTCGGACAAACCAAACTTCAGTCCCAACCCTAGCCAAGGGCCTGCACGATCTGACCAACCTTTTACCTCAGGCAATAATTCCTTCCTCTGTGACGCCTTGCCACTCTTACCTGAGATAAGGCACGTAAGATGTACAGCTCAGTGACGGGCACATAGTGAAGGGCCAAAAAAATATATATTAACTGGAATAGCAACCTTTCCATAATTCATATTCAATTGTCTGCTTTGAGGAGGACAAGCAGAAAAGATCTGACTTTTCTGATGCTGGGGATGCTGGGTGCCTACCTTCCTGGACCAGTTAACAGCCCTCATTTGTTCCACACTGTTCTTTGGAACGCCAGCTAGCTTTGTGGCAACTCCTTTTTCTGTCTGTGTTAATAGCTTTTCTGATCTAACTTTCAAAAATAAGAATTGATTTTTAAAACAAATATTTACTTCTCTGTGGACTTCTTTAGAACATGCATGTGAGAAATATAAGATTCATCAAGAGCCTTGAGAGGGATGACTAGCTATTAGCTGAAACAATGCTCTCTTGTAGGTAATATGTTCATTTGCCCTTTTCTTTTGTTGAGTGAATAAAGCTCCTTAAGAGAAAACTTGAAACAAGGGTTGACCAGGTACTTTGTTAGGGAGTTTTTCCTAGGTTTTAGGAAATATTGCTTAGTCGGTATCAAAAAAAGAATCACTGATTAAAATAAAAGCTCTCATTTATTGAACCTATGCCATGCACTTTACTCATCAAACTGCATTTCTCCTTTTAATGAGTTTATGAAGTAGGACCATTATCTCCTTTTATAGACACGGAGCTCTGACACAAAATGACTAGTGCAGGTTCACAAAGACAAAAAGTGAGAGACTTGGCACCGAAACCTAAATCACCATAAATTCATCCACAAATCTTCTGCTGTCATCACTACAAGGGGGACCTGATTGGTAGGCGAAAAATACCAGTTTAAGTAGTTTTCTCACTCACAGCTCAACTTGATATTTTATTAGCAGGTTTCTACTTTGAATTTTGAGACTTATTTTCAGTGTACATAATCAAGGGACGAAGAAATAATGAAGGAAAAGGCCGATTTTTCCAGTGCCAGGTTATATCTAATCTTGGGGAAAGGCAACATGTTTAATTTTCAAGTCCCTATGAGAAATAACATGACATATTTTAACTATATTTTTATAAAGGAAATATAAGACAGGTTGCTTACTGAATATTCTTGGGCTTTTTACCACATGTGATTGATTTAAGGTGAATTTTTAAGAGTAGTTTTTAATTTTGTTTATTTTTTGGTGAACTATGTAACCAACTGTGTTTCCTATAAAACGCCAAGTCTCGATAAGCAGTATCTTTCTTTTGACTCTAAAAACTATTCACAAAATAAAATATGCACATCAATTAGATGCGGCAAATTGTGTAGCCTCTTAGAAAGACTTAAGTTAGATTAGACTTTCTTTTGATGAATGGGTGTTCTTTAAATGAATTAGCCCAGATTCTGCCCAGGAGCATAGTCTGGGCATCCCAGGGGAAGGCACTAGAACAAGTAGGGATGTGGAGTATCTGTCTTCATCATCAAATACTGCTCAAAAGCAATTGGTTTTGAAGTACTCTCCAGACAGAGGTCGCAAACCTCAGTGCCTGGAGGGGGTAAGCAGGTGATACAGAGTCAAGTGGGCTGGGTGGAGGAAAGAGCCTGACACATGATGGTGACAAATGGCACCTGACAGTTGGCCATGGTGTCAGGGCGATGATCTGGAGCCATGAGACTATGGCAAACTGGCCGTCGAAAGGGGCAGCTGCTTTTCAATTTTGGCTAACTGAGGCCATTTGGGAATCAGGGCTCAATGCTTTCAGATCATTTGATTTTTAAAGAGAAATTAGAATTTCAAATTTTAATTGATCATCTTCTAATGTTTAATGTTGACAATTAATTTTTAAAATGCTATTTGGGCCAATTAAAAAAAAAAAAAAAACCACCCCGGACCACATCTGGCCAACAAGCTTCCAGGATGCCACCTCTGATTTAAGGAAATAAGACAAATAGTAATAGAAATAATACCTGAAAATGATCTCATGGTTCTGAATTCTTATATCGCTTTACTAGCCATTAGATAGCATTAAAAATGCACTTAAGTCATACTTCACCAAAACAAACAGGAAAGATGGTGTAGGCCTAGCATTCTATAGGAAACCATATGGTGTGTTTCTTGATATGTGAACTATACACCACTTCCTTTAGAATTAACTGAAGAGATTATTTAAAATGCACATGCTGGATTTACATTAATTAGGTCTCAGGTGGCTCCTACAAATCTGACTTTGTGCAAGCACCTCAATCCCCAGATGATTCTAACAGCCATTAATGGAGTTCCCCCACTTTGAGAATATGCAGGCTATGTGGTCACTTCACTGCCATCCCTCATGATTGTATCTTCTCTAGTCTCCCAGGCAGAGAGAGCTCTGATCTAAAGAGGGTTAAGTTTCGGATGCTTTGGATCTCTGCTTGGTTGGGTGATCCAGAACACATCTGTGCTTTTGGGTTATTTATTCAATTCCATAGTTACAGGTTGATACTTCATTATGACAAATGTCTACCTCATTAGCTTGCAGCTTATGGTTGCTCAGTATACATCTTCATTTAGCTAATGTCTTAGTGGGTTATTTCCTCTTGGCTCCCTACAGAGTATCGGTGTAATATATCCGATCGGTGCCCAGTAAGTAATTTTTGATTAACTACTATAATGTATTAATTAGAGCACTGTCAACTAGGCACACTGTCTGTGCCTGAACCAAGTAATCATTTGCTTTAACCCACTAGGCATTTTAGTTAAGCCAGTAATTTGACTAACTTTTAGCTCTCAGAAAATTATTTGATGACATTGACCAAATGAGTCCATTGCCAAATAATACAACTTCTGACCTCACCTGCTTTTAAATTCAGGAAGTAAACATATTATTAGAAGTACATAACTCATTAGGTGCTCTTACCCAGGACAAAAATAGTATCATGAAAGCGTTAGAGTCACACCATTTTAGACACTGGAAACATTAGCTGTAGAAAATGCTGATAGACTGACTCGTTCTAGTGTGTCTAGGGAAAACCACAATTGAAATGTAAATTGTTATTTTGCTTCAGTGAAAAATGAACCAACATGCAAGTTGTGTTTTAAAAACATTGAGGTCAGAAAAATGCATCAGACCTGTGTTTTCTTTCTGGTGTTCATACCCTGTAGACAACAGAACCTAGGTATGGGGCACAGTTAAGAGATTATTCATCACTTAGCTTAGACCATTAATAAGCTGCTTCTTAAACCATTCCATGCATTGTTCAACAATAGAAATTTGGGGCCTCCAAGGTAACCCTCTTCAGAAGATAAACTGATAATTTCTGGCACAGCTTGTCTTTTTTCCATCATTTCCATGCTATTCTAGTTAAAGCAACCAGCCTTGCAGTTCAGAATATCCAAATATGCTATTAGGGTCCTGGACCCAGTGATGGGTCTTGGGTTCACCCCTGCAGAGGTGAAGTAACATTAAATTTGTCACTGCCTCCTCTAAGTCAGCACTGTATAATCTCTTTAGAAATACTAAGTTAAGTCCATGGGGAAGAAGGTGAAAAGAAGGTTAGCTACAGACATAAAATCGTGCACCGGATGTGATGACTCTTCATCAGAGGCTTTGTAGCCTGCAAGTCAGCATAATGTTATCGAATTCACCTCCTAGCTGAAGCCAGACGCATTGACAAAGGCTGCCCCACCTGCACACTAATAGATAAGCCATCAGCATCCCCTCACAAACTAGAGACACAGAGCAGGGGCAATTCATATGGAGGACTTAAAGCTATAAATAGTCTCTTTTATTTTCTATTCCCCTCACCCTAAAGAATTGACCTTTTATTTTAATGTCTGAAGAACCCATGAATCTCACTTAAAGAGACATAGAAATTAACCTTTGGTAGCCAGAATCCTGAAAATCATACTTTGAAGAACGTAGGGAAAACTCAGTCTTCCATTTGTTGAGCAACTGGGATAAAAAGAGGAACAAATAGAGTGACAAGTCTTCAAAGAAGCTTTTTCCTTTCACAGAACACACATAGCAGAAATAACTTCAACTAGAACTAATGAAGTGGAATAGAAATCCCAAGTTCTATTTTTTACTTTTGCTTTCTATTATGTAGGTAAAGTTCATGGTCTTGGAATCAATCAGCCTTTATATGCTTTGATTAATACAATATAAAAGTTTCCAAAAAGAGTTCAGTGTTACCTAGAGGAATTAAAAGTAAAATATTCAATGAATTTTTAAAGCTTGGATGAAATGTATAGTAACTGTATTATCTGATATGCTGATCTTTATTTTAGAAAAGAGAATCCCCAAATTGGATGAGAAGTGGGATTCCAGAAGGCAGATTCTAGGAAATTGTTCATGATGAAATGTGATTTTAGAAGTTAGAAAAATAATTTCAAATGTGCCCATCACAGAAATTAACTTGTCACATAATTACTGATGGGAAATTACATGAAGACAACCAATGCCTTCAAAGTAACTAACAATTAGAGTTCCTGAATAAGGATCATGGGAAGACAAAATTAATTGGGTTGAGTTTGGGCAAAGAAAAGAAAATAAATTCAAGCCAGTTATACCTAATAAATAATCAAATGCATGCACTCTAAAAGTATGGTGTTGGGAGAGGCATCTGCTACTGGCAAGCAGAAGTCTTGGAAAATTCTTTATGAATGGTCAGCTTGCAGTCTTCTTCAATTCCTGATGCTGAACAGATTCTATAGCTAGTCACAGAGTCAACCACGTAGATAAAGCATGACACAGCATGACAACCCTAACTGCCTATTTCGGGGCATAGCAAGGATGGGAGGGTGGCTTGTTTGCTGCTTGCTGGGCTGAGGGCCTGGCCTCCTTTCCTGTCCCAAACCCCCTTTTTTGTGCAACATCCATCTCAACCACCTGGGTTCTCCTGGTGGATTTGGGGGATAGGGAACTGGCAGAAACATGCTGACTTCTGGCTCCTGCGTTTTCTAGGAGTGATAACCATCTTTCACCTCCGAGGAAAAAAAACAGTGACCAGATGTCCCATCAGCCTCCAAATCATTTGGGATTAAAATTCCAGTCATTTGGGGATCCCTGGGTGGCTCAGTGGTTTAGCGCCTGCCTTTGGCCCAGGGCACGATCCTGGAGTCCTGGGATCGAGTCCTGCGTCGGGCTCCCTGCATGGAGCTTGCTTCTCCCTCTGCCTGTGTCTCTGCCTCTCTCTCTCTCTCTCTCTCTCTCTATCATGAATAAATAAATAAAAATTTAAAAAAAGAGACTACCAAAATTCCAGTCATCTTTGACTTCTCGCACAATTGCTCCCAGACATCCAATCTGTTTTCAAAGCCCACTGCCACCACTTCTGATTTTTTTCTGTCTCTGTTCCTTTCTCTTTATTTCTACCACCACAGACCCAAAACACCATCTCATTAGGTCTGTTGAAATGGACTCCTAACTAGCCTACCCCTGCCAATTTTATTCTATTTCCTGGATCTGCTCATGTCACTTCACCCATTTATCATACCCAGCGCTCTTCATTATGCATGAAATGAAAGCCCAAACTCTTTGATCTGCATTCACAGTCATCTCTGTCATCCTCAAGGTTATGTAATGGCATTCTGTTCTACAATTGAGTTTCGAGTGCCTGGTGTATCACAAGGACATGGCACCAGATGTCCTGAATGATTATCAGATGAAGAGGACATTCTTCTTCTCAAAGACTTTGTAGTTGCCACTTCTTATCATGGTTAGCATGATGGTTAACAGGTGCTAAATACTTTACACGTAGGATCTCATTCATAGACAGGTCACATGCTCCCCTAACTCCAGTCCGCATGGAATGCCCGTGTTTCTTCATGACTTTCCCACCATTGTTCACATAGTCCCCTGCCAGGAATGCTTTCTTCAGTCACCAATATTGCTCACCCAAAGACAGCAGTGAACAAAATCACACGCATTTTCTACTTTTTGAGAATAAGTAAGTATAAAATGTGTCTGATGATATTTAAGAAAAATAAAGTAAATTTAGATGTCAAACTGACAAAGGCTTGCCTCTTCTTTAAGCACAGGATTTCTGGGCACCTGGGTGGCTCAGTCCGTTAAGTGTCGGCTCAGATCATGACCCCAGGGTCCTGGGGTTGAGCCTCATGTCAGGCTCCCTGCTCAGCAAGGAGTTTGTTTCTCCCCTTGCGTGCTGCCTCCCATGCTCACTCTCTATTTCTCATAAATAAAATCTTCTTCTTCTTTTTTTTCTAAAGGACAGGATTTCTGTGATCCTTACCACTCTAGGGTAGGCTCTGTTCTGCAGCAGGGTGGGGATTAAGGGTGGGGGAGATGAGGAGTGGTGGGACTAATCCCGTTAAAAACATACGGTTGAAGACAACAATAACAATGCTGCTGATGACTAATATTTATGAGCACTGAAATTATAAGTGCTATCTGCTTAAAATCTCACAAGGATTCAGTGAAATACTAATTTATTTCCATGCTATTGATACTTGAAACATAAGAGAGACTGAATAAATTGTTGACATTTATAATTATGGTAAGTGGCAGAGCCTGTTGACCTGAGGAAGTCCAGATCTGAGAGCTAAACTAATAGTCATTCTATGAATTGACCCACAGAAAATGAGGATGTTCTTGGCAGAAGATGGAGAAATGTAATGCTGAGTAGATGCCCAGCAAACTTCCATGTCAACTACCTCTGTGCTTCCAATCTTCTCTTTTCTAAACCCATCCTTCAAAACTGTAAGAGTGACCTATATTCAACATGAAAATTCAGCTTTGTCATTATCCTGATTAAACAATTGAATGTCTTTCACTGGTGGAGAGAGAAACCATTATTATATATTGTTCTCTAATAAAATTTATGAGGTAGTGTATACCTTGGCTGTCAGTTTAAGAAAATCTCTACACCACATCTAAGCACCTGGTACAGAAGGAAAAGTTTATTTAGTGATTTGTTTTATTTGCCATTATGAAAAGAATCCTTATTGGATATCACTGATAGACTGCAGGGAGATTTAGTTTTTATCCACATTAATATGTCCTCGTGGGTAAAACAGCAAAGTCAGAGATGGTTCAGGGTGGCAAAAGGAAGAATAAATACAAGGGCTTTGCAGCCAGAGTTTGCAATCGTGGTGTGATGACACTTAGAGCTACAGCAGCTTTATCTGCAGCATACTCGAGTGCAATTTGTGGAAATGTTTTCTTCTTTATAAGGTTGCTGTGAGGATCGCATGAGATAATATATTAATGGCTTAAAACAATGCCTACAGGGGCAGCCCGGGTGGCTCAGCGGTTTAGGGCCGCCTTCAGCCCAGGGCGTGACCCTGGAGACCCGGGATCAAATCCCACGTTGGGCTCCCTGCGTGGAGCCTGCTTCTCCCTCTGCCTGTCTCTGCCTCTCTCTCTCTCTCTCTCTCTCTCTCTGTCTCTCATGAATAAATAAATAAAATCTTAAAAAAAAATGCCTACATAGAAATTCCTAAGCATGAGATAACCATTATATATCATCAAAATTTTCATTGTTCCACCCTTCTTATATTTAGTTATAGTAGTTTAATTCAAGTGGTAATACGTGAAAGTAGTTTCAAAGACAAGTAAGCAATCTTATATTGCTTGAGCATGGGATAAAAAGTCTTCCAGCGAAAATCATTGCTAAGATTTCTTATTTGCCCTTCTAGAATTCTTCTGTATATATAAAAATATACATGTGCTCTTTAAAAAAAATAAATGATAGCATTTATTATTCTGTTTGCATCTTATCTTTTCTTTTTTTCCCTGCAAGGATGATTCTATAATGGCACTTATAGATCTACTGAATAATCTTCAATGGCTAGGCAGCATTTCAATATGTAAATTTAAGAAATTGTCTACTGATGGACATGTATGTTGTTTTCAGTTATTTTCGATGACAAAAGAATATTTCAATGAATATCCTTGTATACATTTTTTATAGAATTTGTTTCTAGAAGTGGAATTGCTGGGTCAAATTGTATATGCATTTGAAATTCATATAGCTCTTGTCCAACTGCCTTCTGAAGAAGCTGAAGGAATTCATACTCCTACTCGATTTAGTATAAAGAAGCTATTTAAATACATTCCTTAGAAAACACTCAATATTCTTAAGCCAATTTTCTCACTGTCCCAGAAAACCACAAGCTATATTCCTACCTCCTTTCCTGTAATCTTCTTTGCTTCTAGCCTAGAATTATCCTTCTTCTCATTTGTCTGTCTAAATCTTACCTATCTACATTAGTTGGCCACAGCCAGTTGCAAGTAAGAAAACTCAAGTGGAACTAGATTCAGGAAAACTATAAGAGAGAGGAGGATAATAATTGAGTGGATTCCAAGTAGTTCACACAATTGAAAGATAAGCTGCAGGTTCTAGAGCATTTCAGATACCTAGGACCAGACCCTGCACACACGGCTTTAACTAGTCATTTACAACACTGTGAATTTCTCTATGATTTAATTCTCTTCAATGGCAGGCCAATGGGCCAAAAATGTGAAAAGGTAGCAAAGTATAAACACAAAACTTCAAAAGATGTTTTGCACTGGCAATTCTAGGTATCCATACTTTTGGTATCTTCTCTTAGGTGGAATTCAAATGAGAAGTTTAGAAAGCACTAGTAGAATGTCCAGAAAAATTATTCCTCCTAAATATCAGGGAGTCAGAATTTCACTGTTATTCTTTATAATAACGTCCCTTAAGTGCAAGTTGCCCAGCAACAATTCCGGAATCCTATCTTCCCCCACCTACATGACTAGAATATTTTGGAAGCGCCCCCTTGGTCACGCTCTCCGTGGTCCTGAACTACCACGTAGTACACTGTTTTAGAGTCTGTTGAAATATGATAGGAGGAGGAAAAGGGAATAGAAAAAGTGAAGAAGCTGTTGAGAGAGAATAGAAAATATTTTTGTTTTATAATTTTTAAATACTCTCAGTAAGCAACAAAGAAACCCCGATCAACCTTGGTCAAACAGAAAGAGAGCAAGCATTTTTGTGGGAAGCATGGTCGATCTGTGCAAATGTCCACCTGCAGAAGCAAGGTCATGTGGCGGAGTCCGCAGATCATCATTGGGTAGAGGCAGGGTGGCTCTGCTGTCATTCACAGTGGACATATAACAAATTACATGGATTTTCTTTATTTTTACTTTTAAATTATGGTGGGAAAATTGCAGAACTAAAATAATAATAAAGTCCCACAATTCACAGAGCTGTGTTTAAGTATATTCTGTAGCTTTAGAAAGATTCCAAGAGGCATGGTTTCTACTCTTTGGTAAATTGTGTGCTTAACAATGACACAGCCATTTTTATTTTACATAATTCTATTGTTGCTATTGGTTTATTTTACATAAGATTTTATTTCTTATTTTTCCAGCTTAAAAGTAAGTGCTAGTATTAATATTTGTCTTTTAGATGCGCTGTATTACTTTCCATCAATCTTTAACAGTAATTCAAAATAAACGGGAAAGCTATCATTTATTTGCAGAAATTTTTAAAACATTAAAGTTTGATTAATCTAGAAATAAATTTCTAGAAATAAACTTTCATCTAAAAATATTATTTAAAAATTTGGTAAAAAAATATTAGGGCATACTATCTTGGAAATTTTTTCTATGACTCTCTCTCCCTCTGCTCCCTTCTCCCTTCCCTCCTTCTGTCCGAATTTTAAGAAATACCGAGAAGTCTAGGTTTCAGAGACAAGAAGGTAAAAGTCCTTGGTGAGAATTACCTAATATAATATCAGACATATTTCAATACCTTTATCCTTATGGCAATTTTTCAAGTTAGAATTATTTAGGAAATATGAAATATGTTGCCATAATTAACCATGTAAGCACTACAGATTTTACTATACACATTTACTGTACTATATACATGTGAGGAGTGGGTTGAACTCTAGTGATTTCCCTGAAGAATCAAATCATACCCCAAGCATGTTGTGTACACCTGAGATCAATACTGGTTGGTCTTACATAAGACACAAACACAATAAGGCTAAAGCCAGTGCCAATTCCAAAGTTCCCTCTGATTTACCATCACCAGCATCAACTCAATAGTTGATTTTCTGCTCCCTGATACAGTGTCTTCCTTTCTCCTTAAAGAGTACAACCTTAGTAGCTGTCCTTCCCACTCTTCTTTGCTGGTTCCTTTCTGCTATTCTGTTCTCTACTTTCTGTCTCTTAATGATTTTGTCCAGTATCATGGGCTTTCAGTTCCACAGATGCTGACAACCTTCACATTTACATCTTCTGCCCAGACCAGTTTTTCAACTCCAACATTATGTAACAAATGCCTACTTGATAAGCAGATGCTTAACTGACTGAGTCACCCAGGTGCTCCTCTTTTTTAGAAAATATTTTATTCATTTATCTGAGAAAGAGAGAGTGTCAAGGTTATATTCTTGAATGAGACTTACCTGGACCATCTACTTACAAATGCAACCCTCTGCTACTACTAGCACTCCCAATCCTCCTAATCTTGATTTATTTATTTATTTTTCCTCCATGGCACTTATCACTTTCTAACATACTAGATATTTTAATCATTTAGAATAGTTAGTTTTATTGCTATCTGTCTTCTCTTACCAAAATGTAAGCTCGATGAAAGTAGATACCTGTCTGCTTTGTGCTATAAATACCTCAGGCACTTGAAATAGTGACTGACAAATAGTAAATTCTCAATAAATATTTGTTGAGTGAATGAATGAGAATTAGCCTTTAAAAATGGAATTTCCAGGGTGCCTGGGATCAGTCAGTTAAGCATCTGCCTTCAGGCTCAGGCTATGATCCCAGGGTCCTGGGATGGAGCTCAGCATCCAGCTGTCTGCTCTACAGGGAGCCTACTTCTCCCTCTCCCTCTGCCTGCCACTTCCTGTGCCCCTCCCCCCATCAAATAAATAAATAAAATCTTTTAAAAAATTGAATTTCCTAGTACTTGAAGAAATTTATGTCTGGTAAATTGGGTACAGAATGGCATTAACATTTTAACTAGTTTAATGAAACTAATGTCAAGAAAGCTAATTTAAATTACTAACAAGTAATTCATTTTTAAATACATCTCCTTTACAAAAAAGGCCCATCCCTTTGCTATGTAGCATCAATCCAAAACTAGTGGAAAATAAAATGTAAATTTACATGAGTATATTTTATATGCATTTCTGTCTACTTCACCTCTTTCCCCTAAATGCTTTATACATAGTGCAAGATAAATGACATTAACTCAGTATTACAATAGAATAAAATTGGGAAATGATAATAAACGTCTGTTATCTTCAAGAAAATAGTATCTCAATTACATTGTGTTCTTAATTTGCCTTTTGCCTGTATTTAGATTTCCATTGTTAAGATACATGGGAAATTTAAGTGCAGCAGATTTCATTGCTTAGCAGGTAAAGATTGGCTTCAGCTTAAGAAAAAAAGCAGTGGAAAAATCATATTTGATTCTTACTAAAAATAGTATAATTTAAATGAACTAGAATTCATTGGAAGCACAATGTGCATTTTGTCCTTGAGAGACTTCATGGTTAGCACACCAAGGAACACCAAGGAACTAGAGGTGGTGGTGGTTTTGTTTTTGAATTCAGACATACTCATCTAGTGAGGCAAACTACAGATCGTGATGCCTTAATGTGCTCTGGAATTAATTTAGTGGGCTTTAGAAAGCATTAAAAGAAGAAGAGCATGAGAAGGAGAGAGAGAGAAAGAAGAATAAAAGGATCTCAGTGCATTACAGGGCATAAGGGTAGTTTGTATTTTAGTTGCATACCTGCGTGTGAACAGAACTTGATATACAATGTGTTTGTAAATATTTTTACTCTGGGTTATGGTCAAAAGTTTTTGAGTCATTGCAGAATAAAACTATTAACCAAAGGTCAATTGTTAGGTATTTCATAATGTTTTCATTTAAAAATATATGGTTTCAGACATAAGCTGATGAGTGGTTTTCAAATCCTAGCACACATAAGCACATTAACCTAGAGAGCATCTGATGTAGTAGATTCAGGGGTAGGATAGAAAAAGTTGCACATTTCATAAGCGCCCAGGTGATTCTGATGTGGGTGACCCTCTGCCCATGAGTAGAGCAGCACCCGACAACACCACAGGTATCGATGTAATTACAAATGTCCTGAGCTCAAATTAATTCATATGTTCCTAATCCACACATGTTCCTAACCTTCTAATCAGTTGTGTAGTTGTGGGTTATTTTTTAATATTTTATTTATTTATTTAAGAGAGAGAAAGAGACAGAAAATGAGCAGGGGGAGGAGCAGAGGGAAAGGGACAAACCAGACTCCCTACTGAGCAGGGAGCTTGTGTGGGGGCTCTATCCCAGGACCTGAGCTGAAGGCAGACACTCAGCCAACTGAGCCAACTAGGTGCCCCTGTTTTTTTGTTTTGAAATAAAGGACCTTGAAATCATGAGCCCCAGTTTGAGGAGTTACTTCAAAAGAAGAAGAAGAAGAAAGAAAGTAGAAAGAAGAAGAAGAAGAAGAAGAAGAAGAAGAGAAAAGAAAAGAAAAAAGAAAAGAAAAGAGAAAGAAAGAAAGAAAAAGAAAAAGAGAAAGAAAGAAAAGATATGATTATTGACCCTTTCCATTAAGTGGGGTGGGTGATGCAGGGATTCTTTGTTAGGAAAACCAACTTATTTTATCTCCAGCCCCTGACTACTGAATAAAAGGCATTGCAAGGGGGCACCTGGGTGGTTCAGTGGTTGAGCATCTGCTTTTGGCTCAGGTCATAATGCCGGGGTCCTGGGATCAAGTTCTGCATCAGGCTTACTGCGGGGAGCCTACTTTTCCCTCTGCCTATGTCTCTGCCTCTCTGTGTCTCTCATGAATAAATAAATAAAATCTTTAAAAAACATAAATAAAATAAAAGGCACTGAGAATTTGCCATTACTGAAAATCTTATTTAAAAACAAATAAGGGAACCCTGGGTGGCGCAGCGGGTTTAGCGCCTGCCTTTGGCCCAGGGCGCGATCCTGGAGACCCGGGATTGAATCCCACGTCGGGCTCCCGGTGCATGGAGCCTGCTTCTTCCTCTGCCTATGTCTCTGCCTCTCTCTCTCTCTCTGTGACTATCATAAATAAAAAAATAAAGTTTAAAAAAAAAATAAAAACAAATAAAGTTCCAGAATTATTTTGAAAACATTTTTTTGTTGTCAAAATTTAGGCTGAGTGCACTGCACCAAAAAGACAACTTTAAGATGAATCACGGGGCAAACCAACCAGAGGTGTTGTAAAGTCTCTAAATCCTTCTAGACACATGCTTTTCTAGATACAACTGATGTCTCTTTGGATACAAGAAACAGCTGGGGGTTCACTTCCTTGGGTTTAATGACCAAAAGAGTTGGGAGCATTATCTAAGATGACAAATTGGCAAACCTCCGGTCCTAACCAAAAAATCTAGAAAATGGGAATATAGTAAATCAATAACATTTTTAAAAAGATGAATCAAATCTTTTAGATGGGGCCTTTGATTTAGAAAATCACCAATCAGCAAAATTTCCGAAATGGAAAAAGTAAATAGTAACAGAGTTTTCACCTTCTCCCTCTCTCTTCCAACCTCAATCATCTGTTTACTTATTGCTTTGTTTATACCAAAAATAACAAAAGGCTTGAAATCGTCTGTGAGGGTGTTAGTGCCTTTCTGAAATCCTGTGTTAGCTCTCGGTGCATTTATCTTCTCTGAGTTCTCTAGGATAGATGGAGGATGAAATCGAGACCAGAGCAGAACTGGATTCTTATTGGCTGACTGCCTCTAATTGATTTTTCTCAAAGACTCAGAGACTTACCAGACCTGGGTAACCACCTGCTCCACCCTACTATAGTAAACAGCCCACAGGTAGACACTTTTGTTTACTGGTTAAGATGCGTTCACTTGTTCCCAAGATCCTGAATTAAACATCTTCCTTTGTACCTAAGGCACTGATTCTTAAATTTTAGTGTAATTAAGAATCTCTTGGAATGCTGTTTCAAATGCAGATGATGGGGGTCAGTGTTCTCTAAGAGATTCTGGTTCAGTAGGACTTGGATGTAGCCAGAACTCTACATTTTTAATTACACCTTGGAAAACCCTCACACAAGTGTTTAGGAGGCACAATGGCTCTCCACACTTGTCCGAAAGATTTGATACCTATGAATGAAAAGAGAGAAGCCCCAATGCAATAACGCCTCAGTTAAGTAGAATTTTTATTGCTGTTGTTCTCTTGGAGTGCATATAATACTGAAATGTCAGTACTCTGCTTGCATTTCACAGCAGCATATTATCATGCCTTCAGCCAATCATTGGTCATCTGAAATTGCCACGGAAAAGATGGTGCCCACATGTACCCAGAAGAATCAGTGTCACTGCGTATGCGTCAGAAATGCAGGACATCAGCCTGCCCTAGACCTTCTGTGTCAGAACTTGTACTCCAATAACATTCTCAGGTTTGAGAAGCCTTGCTCCAGCAGATTCTTGAGCCAAATATGACTTTCTAGCTCACTTCTATTTCCCTACTTCCAGTTTTTTTTTAATCTGAAAGGATTAGAGATTTTAATTATAAGAGAGAACTAAGATTGGAATGTTTGGGTGGTTCAGTTGGTTAAGTGTCTGACTCTTGGTTTCGGCTCAGGCCATGATCTCATGGGTCATGGAACTGATCCCCACATTGGGCTCCGTGCCCCCACCCACACACCCGGAGTCTGCTTGGGGATTTTCTCCCTCTAATTGTGAGGTCTCTCTCTAAAATAAACAAGTAAATAAATCTTAGAGAGAGACAGATAGATAGAGAGAGAACAAGGTTATTAAGGGGAGGGGCATCTCCACGCTGCCCAATCATATTGTGACTGATGACATTTAAATTAGAAGCTAATAAATAGGTTGTTATGGAATCTCATTTGTGCTATGCCTACTTTTTTTTTTTTCCAAGAGAGATCACAGTGCTCTGTAACTGTATTCATTTCCCTTTACTGTAAACTTCCTGTGGGCAGGATCATATGTCAATCTGAATTCTCAGTGCCCAGCTTCATACCTGACAAAGGAGGTGCTCCACAGCACCTAATGCGGAAAAATATTGTCTATCACTTATGTGAGTGATAGCATTCAAGTTCTTTGAGGCTTCTCTCTTCCACAAAGATGTCTTTAGTTATTTCATCTGCCATGATCCCCACCTGCTCTCAGTAGATACCCTCTATTGGACACTTAACACACACACACACACACACACACACACACACACACAACTTTGGGTATCATTCATCTTTATTTTTTATCTCTTATTATCCCATCAAAGCTGTAAGAAGCTGTCTCTATATATTTCATACTGCCTTGCAGAGTAGACATTCAGAAATTTGTTACTATGAAGCTATCTTAAAATAGAAAATAGACAATTGAAAAAATGAGAAAATTGGCAAGTGTTTCCTTCCCTTCAAGCATCATGTTAAATTGCCACAATTTCAGAGATGACACTATTTAAACAACTCCTCCAGGTATGAGCTATTTATCCTAAGTAGAACATCTTTTGACATAAGAAATACTTCCTAATTGTCAAATGCTTAGTTGTACTTTCAGCCAAGGCAAATCTAACTTGTTATTTTTTTTAATTTTTTTAAATTAATTAATTAATTTATTTATGATAGTCACACAGAGAGAAAGAGAGAGGCAGAGACACAGGCAGAGGGAGAAGCAGGCTCCATGCACCGGGAGCCCGACGTGGGATTCGATCCCGGGTCTCCAGGATCAGCGCCCTGGGCCAAAGGCAGGCGCCAAACCACTGCGCCACCCAGGGATCCCCTAACTTGTTATTTTTGACGGTAGTTTATACTTCTCTACGTTGACAATATATACAATGTTTAATTTGTAGCAGATTAATTCGTAACCAGAATAAGTTTAAAGTTAGGGATCACTTTAAGGACATATGTAATAATTGATAAAGTTTGTGTGATGTTCCTGATAACATTACACACCAATATTTCCATTTCCAAGCTAATTGCAGGCATATTGCCCAATAACGCACCCATGCCATGGCAAAGTCTTAGCTTCTGGAATCGAAATTGCATTTGGGAATCTCAACATAACTGTCCCAGTGTTCTGATGAACCATTTCAGCTGTTGCAGTTTTAAAACGCGCTTTAGTCTATTACACAGACCATCCCTATCCTATAGATGGCAGCATTGAGCAATATATTAGGTAATAGGTTGCTTTTCGGTTTCCGTGAATTTTCAGCTAGGATTGCATGTTTTATACAGTGTATTTCATTACAGTATGCCACAAGACTAATTTAGCGTACGGTGACAGGATAATACTTGTACCTGCTCCAAATTACTTTAGATTCCACAAAAGCATCTCTTTCTAGTCTGTATCTTATATGAACCGAATGTGCATTTCCAGAGTTATCTTAACCCATTAATAAAAAAAAATGTGAAGAACAAATGAACTTACTATAGTGCAATTAGAATAAATATTAACCACCTTTAACGTTGGTAGTAAAACATCAGCAAGTAGGAAGAAATGGCAGTAACGTCCCATGATCAGCAATTACCCTCCGCCCTAAACCCACTGGTCTGAACAGAATTTGTCGCAGCAATCTGGCTTATTTCTATAGAACCTTTTAGCCACTGAAATTGAATTTTTAAGGCAGAAATCCTTTCCCAATGCGATTTTTTTTTAAAAAAGCTTTTATATCATGTAATAATTTGTTTTATATGATTAAAATCCAAACCTTTCTGCGACAGTAATTGCAGAATATTGACACATTACACTGATCTTCCTGCCTTCACCTCCTTTTAGGAAAGAGTATTTTGTTTTCCATAGAGGTATATTCCCTTTAGCTTTTGGGGGAGGTGGGGAAAGGGAGAGGCTCATTTGAAAAGTGAGTCTATGGATTTGGACTGTTTTCCTACAAAAACGCGAAATAACCTCCACTCCCACCCGCGCTAACCATCAAACCTGTCAAAAACCCTTTGGCCTTAGATGACGTTGTTACTTGCAAACAACCCTTTCATCTTGCCTTTTTTTTTTTTTTTCTTGCCAAGGGCAAAACCCCACACAATTACACTTTACTACTAACTTCGGGCTCCCCTGCTTCTCATCCCCCTCCCCGGCTCCCCATAAAGCAAGCTGTGCCCCCAGAATCCCGGTCACTGTTGCTACCAGCCTCGTTATCGGCTCCAAATATCTGCTATTTATAGCTTAGCTGTAGTGGGCACGTGTGCCCTCATCCCCAAGCTGTCAGAGGGAGAGAAGGGCGGGCTCGCAATTCAACAGTGTGCACACAAATTAGACATTAACCAGCTTCAGATGAGCCTGCGTGATGTTCGGGAACCCGAAGGTGAGAGCAGAGAGGAGAAGCTCCAGGCTTCCGCAGGTGCCAGGTCCCCCAATTCACGCATCACACGCCACTGAATGGCGCCTTTGGTTCTTCTCTTTTATTTATTTATTTTTTTTACTACGCTTCGCAACCTACCTTGGTACCCTCACCCTCTGTCCCCACCTCCCCTCCTGCAATGCAAGGCTTGAAAGACAGGCAGCTCCACCAATCAGCAGGCTTCCCCGAGAAGCAGCCCCCGCCCCTCACCCCCGCTCCAGGCCCAGCCGGCGCCTCCACGGCTGCGTTTCCCCGCGAGCATCCCGCAGTGTCCAGAGCTGGAGGCCGGGGTGTGTGTGTATGTGTGTGGGGGGTCCTCCCCGGCGTGGAGAGGGGGCGGAAACCCCAAACCCGCCCGGAATGGGGTGGGTAACCAAGACAGCCTTACACCGAACGACAAACGTCATCTTCGTAGGGTCCTTAGTGCCAGCCGGGCAAGCCAAGGACAAACTGCTTGTTTATAGGTCAGCTTAAAAAGAAAAAAAAAAAAAAAAAAAACTTTGGGGAGCGTTTGCTTGTGTTACGACTGATACCCCGAGGTAACTGTAAGAGTCTGTTCAGGTAGATCCAGGATGCTGACCTGTTCTAACTCGTGGACATGCCCATTTTCCCATAGCGTCCAGCCGGCAGGATCCCTGTCCGCCCCCCAACCCCCCGCCCCGATTATCCTTGAGGTCAAGGGTAGAGATTTTATGGGGTGGTTCAATGGGTGTGGAAGCTGCGCGTGAAACAAACACCGAAGCCAATATTTACATAGTAGGGTTTTGGCCTTACGAACCCTCTGTAGGTCCCTAACATCCTTTAAAAAACACAGATAGATCCCGGAGTATGATAAGGGGCATCTCATTTTCTCGCCAGGCCTTAAACCCCTGTGGATACCCGCCCCTTCGCTAGGAAGAGGGGCGGGGGTGGGGGGTGGGGGGGCTGATATTTACATTTTCTCCCTAATTGCTCAGCAGCTGGCCCCACAGCCGCGGACAGAGGACACTCTTTACCGGATCCTCTCTTTCATTTTGGAGTGACCACAACACCCCCCCACCCCACCCCCCATATATGCCCTTGGGCGTCCCTCTGTTCCTTCGAGGTACCTCCCTGCAGTGATTTCGGGGCTTCCAAGGTGGAAGGCTGGCCCAGAAGTCCCTTAGTAGACCTTACAGAAATACACATCTCCTCACTGTGGCCTATTACCCTGAAACTGCAATCTCGCCTTCCTATTTTCCGGGAGAAAAAGGCTCGACTAGAAACCTCCTTCTGGAGGGGTCGAGCTTACCGGTTAGGTAAGAGCTAGCCCGGCTCGCGCGCCCCCTCCTCCCTGGGCCCTCCCACTCAGGGCTCCGCAGCCGCAGTGCCCCCCCGCCGCCCCCCACCCTCACTCCTGCGTCTTCCCGGCTCGCCCCCGCCCCCGCCCCCGCCCCCGCCGCCGCCGTTTTCCCAGACTCCCCTCGTGCTTTCGGGTAGCCACCCAAACACACCCGCCCGCACCCGCGGCGGGGATTCCTGCGGGCCGGGGGCGCCCTGGGTGGCGCGCGGGGAGGACGGCTCCGCGCCGGGGCGGGTGGCCGCGCAGGGGCGCTGCCCGAGCGCTGCTCCGGGGCCCAGCTCGGGCGCCGCTGCGGCACGGCCGGGGGGCGGAGAGGGGCGGGCGCGGGGCGGGCTCGGCCGGGAATGTAGAGACCCGGGCGGGAGCCTCCCGGCGGCGGCGGCGGCGGCGGCGGCCGGGCTGCGGGGCGCGGAGGCTCCGTCACGTGTTGTTCTCCTCCGAGTGAGACGGCGGCGCGGTCGGCGGGGGCCGGCGCGCAGAGCCAGACGCCGCCGCTTGTTTTGGTTGGGGCTCTCGGCAACTCTCCGAGGAGGAGGAGGAGGAGGAGGAGGAGGAGGAGGAGGGGAGAAGTAACTGCAGAGGCAGCGCCTCCCGGGGAAGAGGCTTCTTCCCCGACTCCTTCCCAAACCTCCCCCTTTGCCTCCCGCCCTCGTCCCCTCCCCTCCTCCCCTGCCGACTGGAGCGAGGGGCAGGGATGAGCCTGCCCCTCCGGCGCGTCCCCAGCTCCCTCGGCTGCCTAGTGGCGTTTTGCGTGGAAAAGGCACTTTCTCCGCCCGCCGAGATGGGCCCGAACGGGGGCTGCAGCGGAGCGGTCCGCGGGCGGCGGCGGCAGCAGCAGCAGCAGCAGCAGCAACAGCCGCAGCGCCGCGGTCTCTGCGACTGAGCTGGTATTTGGGCGGCTGGTGGCGGCGGGGCGGCTGGGGGGGTGGGAGGAGGCGGAGGAGGAGGCGAAGGAGGAGGAGGAGGAGGAGGAGGGAGAGCCCCGTGCAACGTTGGGACTTGGCAGCTCGCCTCCCCCTGCCCAAGGATATTTAATTTGCCTCGGGAATCGCTACTTCCAGAGGGGAACTCAGGAGGGAAGGCGCGCGCGCCTGGAGGGGCAACGCGGGGACCCCCGGCCGCCGCCGCCGCCGCCGCCGCCGCCCGCCTGCGCCACACTCCAGCCCGGGCGGCGAGAGATGCATCTTCGTCCCTTCCCGGCCGCGGCGGCTGCGCGGAGCCTGGGCTCTCGGAGGATCGGGGCCGCACTCACGCCGGACGCGCTGCCTCCCCCCTCAGCGCACGAAGCGCCCGTAAAGTCCGGCCCAGGCCGTCTCCGCGGCGCGGCAGCTGCGTCCCCCTCCGGCCGCCCCTCCCCGGCGCAGGGGGGCGGCGTGGCTTTCGGAGTCCGGGGCTCGGCCGCCTGCAGCCCTGTTTGCATGTGCGGGGCCGCGGCGCGGAGCCTCCGCCCCCCACCCGGTTGTTTTTCGGCGCCTCCCTCTGCTCGGCGGCGGCGGCGGTGGCGGCGGCAGCATGGCGAGCCCTCCGGAGACCGACGGCTTCTCGGACGTGCGCAAGGTGGGCTACCTGCGCAAACCCAAGAGCATGCACAAGCGCTTCTTCGTGCTGCGGGCGGCCAGCGAGGCGGGGGGCCCGGCGCGCCTCGAGTACTACGAGAACGAGAAGAAGTGGCGGCACAAGTCGAGCGCCCCCAAACGCTCGATCCCCCTCGAGAGCTGCTTCAACATCAACAAGCGGGCGGACTCCAAGAACAAGCACCTGGTGGCCCTTTACACCCGGGACGAGCACTTTGCCATCGCGGCGGACAGCGAGGCCGAGCAGGACAGCTGGTACCAGGCCCTCCTGCAGCTGCACAACCGGGCCAAGGGCCACCACGACGGCGCCTCGGCCCCCGGGGCGGGAGGCGGCGGGGGCAGCTGCAGCGGCAGCTCGGGCCTCGGGGAGGCCGGCGAGGACTTGAGCTACGGGGACGTGCCCCCGGGACCTGCGTTCAAGGAGGTCTGGCAGGTGATCCTGAAACCCAAGGGCCTGGGGCAGACAAAGAACCTGATTGGCATCTACCGCCTCTGCCTGACCAGCAAGACCATCAGCTTCGTGAAGCTGAACTCCGAGGCGGCGGCCGTGGTGCTGCAGCTGATGAACATCCGACGTTGCGGCCACTCAGAGAACTTCTTCTTCATCGAAGTGGGCCGTTCCGCAGTGACGGGACCCGGCGAGTTCTGGATGCAGGTGGATGACTCCGTGGTGGCCCAGAACATGCACGAGACCATCCTGGAGGCCATGCGGGCCATGAGCGACGAGTTCCGCCCTCGGAGTAAGAGCCAGTCCTCCTCCAACTGCTCCAACCCCATCAGCGTCCCCCTGCGCCGGCACCACCTCAACAACCCCCCTCCCAGCCAGGTGGGGCTGACGCGCCGCTCGCGCACCGAGAGCATCACCGCCACCTCTCCGGCCAGCATGGTGGGCGGGAAGCAGGGCTCCTTCCGTGTGCGCGCGTCCAGCGACGGCGAGGGCACCATGTCCCGCCCG
This sequence comes from Canis lupus dingo, assembly GCF_003254725.2. Lineage (NCBI taxonomy): Eukaryota > Metazoa > Chordata > Mammalia > Carnivora > Canidae > Canis > Canis lupus. Next base: position 39,799,016 of record NC_064267.1, on the reverse strand, counting down.
GCCTCGGTGGACGGCAGCCCCGTGAGCCCGAGCACCACCAGGACCCACGCGCACCGGCATCGCGGCAGCTCCCGGCTGCACCCCCCGCTCAACCACAGCCGCTCCATCCCCATGCCTTCCTCTCGCTGCTCGCCTTCCGCCACCAGCCCGGTCAGCCTGTCGTCCAGCAGCACCAGTGGCCACGGCTCCACCTCGGACTGCCTCTTCCCCCGGCGCTCTAGTGCCTCTGTGTCGGGTTCCCCCAGCGACGGTGGTTTCATCTCCTCTGACGAGTACGGCTCGAGTCCCTGCGATTTCCGAAGTTCCTTCCGCAGTGTCACCCCGGATTCCCTGGGCCACACCCCCCCGGCCCGCGGCGAGGAGGAGCTGAGCAACTACATCTGCATGGGAGGCAAAGGGTCCTCCACCCTCACCGCCCCCAACGGTCACTACATTTTGCCTCGGGGTGGCAATGGCCACCGCTACATCCCGGGGGCTGGCTTGGGCACCAGCCCGGCCCTGGCTGCGGATGAAGCGGCCGCTGCGGCCGACCTGGATAACCGGTTCCGAAAGCGGACTCACTCCGCGGGCACATCCCCTACCATTTCCCACCAGAAGACCCCGTCCCAGTCTTCTGTGGCTTCCATTGAGGAGTACACGGAGATGATGCCTGCCTACCCGCCAGGAGGTGGCAGTGGAGGCCGACTGCCTGGCTACCGGCACTCTGCCTTCGTGCCCACCCACTCCTACCCCGAGGAGGGTCTGGAAATGCACCCTCTGGACAGGCGTGGGGGCCACCACCGGCCGGACGCCGCCGCCCTCCACACGGATGATGGCTACATGCCCATGTCCCCGGGAGTGGCACCGGTGCCCAGCAGCCGGAAGGGCAGTGGGGACTATATGCCCATGAGCCCCAAGAGCGTGTCCGCGCCGCAGCAGATCATCAACCCCATTAGACGCCATCCCCAGAGGGTGGACCCCAATGGCTACATGATGATGTCCCCAAGCGGCAGCTGCTCTCCTGACATTGGAGGTGGGCCCGGCAGCAGCAGCAGCGGCAGCGCCGCCCCTTCTGGGAGCAGCTATGGCAAGCTGTGGACAAACGGGGTAGGGGGCCACCACCCTCACGCCCTGCCGCACCCCAAACTCCCCGTGGAGAGCGGGAGTGGCAAGCTCCTGTCTTGTACCGGCGACTACATGAACATGTCGCCGGTGGGGGACTCCAACACCAGCAGCCCCTCCGACGGCTACTATGGCCCAGAGGACCCCCAGCACAAGCCAGTTCTCTCCTACTACTCATTGCCAAGGTCCTTTAAGCACACCCAGCGCCCTGGGGAGCTGGAGGAGAGCGCCCGGCACCAGCACCTCCGCCTCTCCTCCAGCTCGGGTCGTCTTCTCTACGCCGCGACGGCGGAAGATTCCTCCTCCTCCACCAGCAGCGACAGCCTGGGCCCAGGGGGATACTGTGGGGTCAGGCCGGATCCCGGCCTCCCGCATATCCACCATCAGGTCCTGCAGCCTCACCTGCCTCGGAAGGTGGACACGGCCGCGCAGACCAACAGCCGCCTGGCTCGGCCCACGAGGCTGTCCCTGGGGGACCCCAAGGCCAGCACCTTACCTCGGGTTCGAGAGCAGCAGCACCCGCCGCCCCTGCTGCACCCTCCGGAGCCCAAGAGCCCCGGGGAATATGTGAATATTGAGTTCGGGAGCGATCAGCCGGGCTACTTATCGGGGCCGGTGGCTGCCCGCAGCTCGCCTTCTGTCAGGTGCCCACCCCAGCTCCAGCCAGCTCCCCGCGAGGAAGAGACTGGCACCGAGGAGTACATGAACATGGACCTGGGGCCTGGCCGGAGGGCAGCCTGGCAGGAGGGTGCTGGGGTCCAGCCCGGCAGGGTGGGCCCCGCGCCCCCCGGGGCCGCTAGCGTGTGCAGGCCCACCCGGGCAGTGCCCAGCAGCCGGGGCGACTACATGACCATGCAGGTGGGCTGTCCCGGCCAGGGCTACGTGGACACCTCGCCAGTGGCCCCCATCAGCTACGCTGACATGCGGACAGGCATTGTCGTGGAGGAGGCCAGCCTGCCGGGGGCCACAGCGGCCGCCCCCTCCTCGGCCTCGGCAGCCTCGGCTTCCCCCACGGCGCCTCCAAAAGCGGGGGAGCTGGTGGCCCGCTCCTCCCTGCTGGGGGGCCCGCAGGGACCCGGGGGCATGAGCGCCTTCACCCGGGTGAACCTCAGCCCCAACCGCAACCAGAGTGCCAAAGTGATCCGCGCCGACCCGCAGGGGTGCCGGAGGCGGCATAGCTCTGAGACCTTCTCCTCCACGCCCAGTGCCACCCGGGCGGGCAACGCAGTGCCCTTCGGCGGGGGGGCGGCCCTGGGGGGCAGCGGTGGCGGCAGCAGCGCGGAGGATATGAAACGCCACAGTTCGGCTTCCTTTGAGAACGTGTGGCTGAGGCCTGGGGAGCTCGGGGGAGCCCCCAAGGAGCCGGCCCCGCACGCTGGGGCCGCCGGGGGTTTGGAGAATGGGCTTAACTACATAGACCTGGATTTGGTCAAGGACTTCAAACAGCGCTCTCAGGAGCGCCCCCCTCAACCGCAGCCGCCCCCGCCCCCGGCCCCTCATCAGCCTCTGGGCAGCAGTGAGAGCAGCTCAACCAGCCGCTCCAGCGAGGATCTAAGCGCCTATGCCAGCATCAGTTTCCAGAAGCAGCCAGAGGACCTCCAGTAGCTCAACTGGACATCACAGCAGGTGCGTGTCATGGTGACAAAGTCAGAAGACAAAACTGCTTTTCACCTTGTGCTGGAATCCTCTTCCTCTTTGCCTGGGCCCTTAGGGGGTGCTTTCACGGGGTGGGGGAGGGGAGGGCGCCCAGGGTGCTCACCCCACCGTGACACTTGGCTGACAGTCCTATGAACCTGTGGGAGCAGCGGCCCACGAGGCCTTCCATTGGAGGTTCCCAAGTGAAGTCCCTGTTGGAGTGTTTTCAGAATCTCTATCCCATACCGGCTCCGAGGCTTGTCAAGTTCATATAGAAGAACCTTGTTGTCTTTACTGAAGTTTTCTTTGGACTATATATTTAGGTCAGTCCCTAGAAAGAACAGTTCTACAAAAACATTTGTTAGCACAGGGGCTAAACCAAACCCTTCCTTTCAGATAGTTTCTTGGAGCTCTTAAAGGGTGATCTTATCAAGTTGCTCTGTGTACTTTAATTCTGTGATTTCACAATACCAAGGCAACATAAATAGCAGTGGAAACATCAATTTTTTATTCCTGCTGCCCTAAAAAGATTCAGGAGTAAGAGCTTGTTTAGGCTTACATGTTTAGGGAGAAATACCTGTCTGTTTATGTCTCTGTTGAAAGTAACTATGGGTGACATTCTGTTTTTGTTCCTGAACGAGGATTTGTGAATTATTATTCACATACGACCCACCACCTCACAGGCATGATGGCTGCTTTTTTGCACAGGGCATGCAGTAAAGTCTGCATGTGTCTGGGACCCATTATTAGTTAAGAGTTATGGAAATTCATCCCAGCGTGTCTGCCTTGCAGTTGTCTGTTCTTGCAAAGGCCTGCAGGCAGACATCACACAGATCATTTGGGGGCTACTGTATGTCTTCTGTAAAATTACTTAACATTTTTACGTTGAAAAGGGAGTGTTAAGGTAGGGAAATGCAGGGGTTTGGTTTGGTTTTGCATTTAATGGAAAGGCTTAGGAGTACTCTTCCATCCTTAGAGAATTCATTGTTTGCCTTTAAGTGCAGGAGGAGACACCTCAGTAAATGTTGAAAGTTGGCTTTACTTCTGTGGCTGAGGCTCTATTGAAAATGAAAAACATTTGTAATAGGAAATTTGCCTGTCCTTCATTCTGTTGAGCCTATTTTCTGGTGGTCATAATTGTGGGAAGAAGAGAGGAGGATAGTTTGCAAATAATGTGATGAGTTGGCAATGCAGAAGTTTCCAGCCATTTGAAAACACTTTATTCTGACAAACTGATGAACTTGTGATAGTCTTTTTGATATACGCTTCATAGAATGAGCTTTTAAAAGCATTATTCTTCATAATACATGCCCATGCATAAGAATTTGTGCATTGGGTTCCTATGGGTAGGTATTTGCTTCTTATGTGATCTCAGTCTCCTAGATTCTAGGTTTCTGATATTTGACCCATATCATTTGCTGTTTTCTAGAACAAGATACAGGTACACAAACATTCAGACTACGATTTTAGGTGGTATGATATCTTACACAAAGCATTATTTAGTTTAGCATTCAACGTTTATTTTTGTGATTCACTAGGAGAGAGGTTTCATTGTATTTATCAACATCGACAGTTAAAAACTTTGGTTATTTTTAGATGATAAAAGAAGTGTTTTTGGGAGTGTGAATCCCTCCACTACTTTAACCATTTACGTTGCAAAGCATTTATTGCATTTATAAAGTAATAAGGACTTGAAGGAAAAAGCCCAGGAGAACCAGAATCTTTGTTTTAGAGGAGATGAAAGAAGAGGCTAGGAAACAATAAATTGTCCTCACCTGTTTTCTTAGTTTGAACAGGTTTCTTTCTATATAGAGTAGAAGAAATAATATTTGCTCTAAAAGAAATTGATGACCAAATAGTTTTTGTCTTATAAAGGGGCTTTAAAAGAAGATCCTCTTTATAGGGAGGATACATTAAAAACAAACAAACCAAAGCAAAATGATCTTCTATTCTTAGCTTTCTTAGGGAGAGTGTAATACTCTGGCATAATCATCTCTCTAATAATCTTGGAGAAGCAATACACCATGCTTTGACAGCACCCTGCCAGAAAAATTCTACAGTGTGTATTTTGTAAGATGTAAATGGAGAGATGAGAGGTGCGCGCGGGTGTGTTTTAAGTGAGGCACCAAATGCTACTTGGCACACTTAATCCTGAATTCTGCTCGCTTGCCTTTGCCCTGTTGAATTTAAAGATGTGATCTGATCCTCGATTATCATCTGAAACAAAAAATCCGACCTGCCTTGGCAAATGACTTTTCCCAGGAGAGTATTTTGGCTGTGAAAACATCCCTTCCCTATAGTCTTCACCCAATTCCTATCTTTGCCTCTTGCCCATTGCTCAGGTGCAGGAAAGGAAATGAGGTGCTGTAGGGGGTGTGCGCTCTCTCCCAGCCCCTCATTTGAAACATTGAGGCTTGTCTGATATTTTTTCACCGTCAGTTCAAAGAGGACATTTATGGGGCAGCCCAGGTGCTCAGGACTGGTGGTTGTCCTTCTGGTTGACCTCAGGTCCAGGCAGCAATTTTTCTCAACCTCTTCTAACTTAGTTCTGACTGCGAGGTCTTGTTTTTTCCAGCATCCCGTCTCCCCTTCCCTTTGTTTCACACCTCCTAGTTCATGTTTCTGGCGTTGTCTTTTTTTTTTTTCTTCCCTCTTTTTCTCCATTTCGGAATTTCACCGTCCTTGTGGCCTACTCTCTGCAGAGTGGCCCGAGAGCCCAAGAAAGAGGGCAGAAAAGGACACAGCAGCCCGCTTATCTTTAACCACCTTTTACCTTAAATTTGTTTTTCAGTTTTCAAACTGCAGCTCGGGCACATAGAGCTTTGGCAAAGGCGCAGACCCAGGGCGCCCCTTTTAAGTCCCCCCCCCTTTTTTGGAGGGGGGGGTCATTTTGTTAGGCCCCCCTCCCTTCCCCCAAAGGGGGGTGGGTGGGCATTTCTCTTCCTTTCACTCCGTTTCCCTGTTGTGATTTCAAGGATTCCGTACCTCCAGGACTACCTCCCGTGTCTCCCTCCTCCTCCTCCCTCCTTCCCTTCCCCTCCCTGTGTGGCCTTTTTTGTCTGGCGCGTACGGTCTCAGCGCTGGCACTTCCCCGTTTCCCGGGTCACCTCCGCTTCCTGCATTCCTCCCTATTTATTTGGCACTTGGCTCCCCTCCCTCCTGCAAGCCCCTGCGGCCGGGGGTTGGGGACTCTGCGGCAGGGCTGAGGCCGCCCTCCCGAGCCTCCCACCCGAGCCTCCCACCCCGCCCACCTCCGCTCGCCCGGGGGGCGCCGGGCTGCCGGGGGGGCCCCCCCTGCCCCGCCCCGCCCCGCCGCGTGGTCCGCGGAGCCTGCAGAGCCCGGGCCCCTCGCTGCGGGCCTGGCTCCGGGTGGGCGGGGCGGAGGGCCCTGATTGGCTCCCGCCAGAGCCAATCAGCGCGAGCATCTGCCTCTCTGCGGCGGGCGCGGGGGGCGGGGGCCTCGAGCCGGGGCGGGGTCCCGGGGCCCCGGAGCCCCCCCTTCCCCGGGCTGGGCGTCGGGGGCAGCAGCCCCCCCACTCCCCCCTCCACCTCGTCCCTCGAGAGCCCGCGGAACTGAGCCAGATGCGCGCCCCCTCCCGCCCCCCTCCCAGAGGATGTTCTGCGCTCAGCCTCCTTCGTGCATCGCAGCGCAGAATCCCAAGAATGAGAAAGTCCAACCAGCCCACTGACAGAGGCCGGAAACACACACTTCCTCTTATTTTTAATTGAGAAAAATCCAGGCCACGACCATGTGACGTGCCCCATTTTGTTTCCCTCCTCTCTTTACTACGGTTTACTACGACGCCGCGTTCCTTCATCTTCCTGTCTGCAAACCCTCGAGCACGTGGTTGTAGGATTGATGGGGTTGGCTCAAGATCCTAACATTTACTAATGGGAAGGAGGAGGAGGAGGAAAGAAAGAAAAGAAAAGAAAAGAAAAGAAAAAAAAAACCGGAGAAGGAAACACAAGCGCTGTGGCTGGCACTGTTTGGGGATCATTCAGGAAAAACTCATTTGGCTGGAAATTGTTTTAGGGTCAACACTATATATCGAGCGGCTGCAGTTTGCAAAGCGTGGAGCCAGATAAGATCAACAAAAACTGACCCTTCTAGGCCCTGGGGAGCTCACAGTGAGATGAAAACGCCGGATATAGCTTGCAAATCATGAGAATCTAGAGATTCATCGCAAGGGCCTGGGTAGGGTTTGGTATTGAGGGTGGAGGAAACGCTGCTTAAGCTCTCAGAATCGGATTTGTGTTTTTGACCAGTGACAGCCCAAGTGAAAGCTCATCGGGGCAGGCTGGGCTAACTTTCTGAAAGCTTGTTAGATTTGTGTTGTGGCCCTCACGTCACCGACATTATGTGGGATGGAAAGTTTGTTCCCATTTTCCGTCCTAAAATAAAGGAAAATAAGAGAGGAATTCATGGAAGTGTTCCCCCTCCCCTCTCTAAGAAGTCTTTCTCACCAGCCAGTATGCCTCATGCATCACTGAATCATAAGCCCCAAAGGCAGCATTTTTTCCTGAGGGATAAATATCAGGAAGAAGGACTGCCCTGGTGTGAATGCTATGCCTTCATGCTGCTTCTGAGCTGAGGCAGAGAATTTCTCTCTGTTGTTAGTGAAAATTTGGAGCATCTAATAATCTTAATCCCTGCCGTTGTTTTATGTTCAAAACTAAACCGATAATAATTCCACATACTGTCTTTTCTCTGATTGATCCCCAAATAAATACTATCTATAATATTGCCTACCGCAGTAAGGGACTTGGAATTTAAAAGTTCATGGCTTCCCTGCTTCCTGCAGTTTGGTTTATTGTTTTGTCCCCCCCCCCCCTTTTTTTTTGGTTTATCAAAACTCCTGGAAAATGGCTTTATGCTATCTGAAATGATGCAATGGAAACAGCAGCTCCTGGGAGCCAGAGATCTTGAGTTGTAACACAGCTTGTGCCCTTCACTAGCTAAGTGACCTTGGGCAAGTCCCTTAATTTCTCTGAACCTATTTCCTCATCAGTAACTTGAGAGCTTTGTTCTAAATTATTCTGACCTCCTTTGCAGCACTAAACATAGGAATATTTTGGAGAGAATGACTGATATTCTTTAATGGGTCAGTTGTAATGAGGATTCTTTCTGAAGAAGCTGTTGATGGGCTCATAATGAAGTGCTTTAGAATGTTCTTTTTTGTCCTATTCTAACTTTTGGATCACTCTTTTGATTCAGGACTTATTTTAACCTTGGTGGTTTGGAGGGGAGCAGATTTTAACAGACCTTAAGACCAACCCTCCAGACTGCATAAGTCTAAATTTTTGGAACCTTCTCTAGACTGAACTGGGCTCCTCCCCCTCCTTCCTTTTTAAAACATCAAATGTGTGTGGAATGCAAGTCAACTGCTAGTGCCTTGCCTCCTAAGGTCAACTCTTGGAAGCATCCCACCCTCCCATACAGATCAAACTTTAACCACTCCATGTCTATGACATTATTCTGTTTGTTCTATTGGAAATCAGCCCTTGGCCAGGTGGTCTTTTTATGGATAATGTTTCTTGTTCGTACCCTCAGAATCCTTCCTTCAGTGAGGTACATCCACTTGAATGAATAGAATGGAAATCTGAGAGGCCAACTGAGGACTATAGGAAGTCTTCCATAATTTTTTGTTGGTTTCAGTTTTCTCTGTCGGGTGTGGGGAAGAGCTCATTATTTCTCTTGCCCACAGCATGACTGTTGTCTGGCCTTTATGTGTTTTAGGATTTTTGATTCGTTAGTTGAGCTGTACGCTGCTTTGCTGACCTAGTATTATCTTGGCTGTCAAGTTGCCAGTGTATTCAGAAGTTCTGACGCTTTGGGTACCTCTGTGTGGATTGCATAAATCATTAGAATAGTCTATTGACTCTTTCATTCAGAACTTCATTCACTTGACTCTTTTCCAATCCTGCTACAACCATATATATCTCTTAGCTGTATAGTATATAAATGGTTCCTTTTATTCTGGTGGGTTGGTGATTTTAAGATACTAGAACACGATTGTAAGGTTTTGTTTTTTTTTAAAAAGTTATTTTCTCAATGATTTCTTCATGGTACAGAGTTACTGGAAATTGTATTCAAGGAAAATAGTGTCTCATGAGTTCAGTTTGGAGTCAGTTTTACACTAAAGATGCTGTTACTTTCTTTACCACATTTACAATTATATTCTTGATTTATTATTGATTATTCCTTGCCTTGTGAGTCCATAGCTATGCAGCAAACTCCAAAAAGCACTTTTAAAAATGTTATTAAAACACGTTTAGAAGTTGTAAGCACTTTTGAGTTTTAGTTTACCAGAATTATGTTCTAATATTTACGTGGTATAATAGTATGCAAATTTCTGACTAATACGAAATCGTTGCAAAAAAGTTCTTGTAAAACTTGTTTTAAATCATGGTCAGGAAATGTCTACTTCTGTTCTTGTCTTACATCGTGGAAATGGTAACCTCCCCCCCATTCCTGACTCCCAGAAAAAAAAGGAGAAGATGGATTAGATGAGTATAAGGTACTGTCATCTATGGGGAAAGGAACATTTTCCCTCTATATAATATTCTTGCTACAGGCTCTGCTATAATCTATTTGGTAAAATAAAATTGGTTAGATAAATGTTATTTGTGCTTCCTCAATGAGCCACTTAGCTTTGAATAATAGAGCTTTTAAAAATGATGTGTTTATATTGAAAAGGCTGCTTTTCTTTTTCAAGCCCCTTTCTGCATTTTCATTCATGATGGCAGTAGAATTGAACGTGTAGGTCAGGCTATAATTTTAATTGGATCATCCTATTTACTTCAAGCAGAGTGGAAATTTTGTGGTTTTATAACCCCCACCCTGAATGTTTTGTTGAGGAATGTTTTACTAAGTAAGTATTCACTGTTTTCCCTTTGCTCTTCCGTGTTTGTTCCTTTGCTCCCCACACTGTGTCACTTTCTGCCATCTACCCCAGTCCTGTTTGAACCAAACCCACATGCATTGGATACTAATTGGTTGGGCTAAGGAAGATGCCAGTAAACCCAAGTTCATAAACTTTTCCCCCCTTGTTTTCTGTTGACCAAAAAATACTTTGATGCAAGTTCTCTGATCTGCCCTGACATATTTAGGTCATGTTGCTGAACAGTATCACTTAATCTTGAGAAATTGATAGTTGTGTTATGTTTGTTGAAATGATTAAAGAAACATTCTCCCTTTTTTTCTTTGAACAAATATAACGTGGCAAACAAATTCTATTTTGCACAGAAAGTCATGATTCTTACTTTTAGGAAGGTTACAATCCATGTGAAACAGGTAAAAATTAAAGAAAAGACATTTATAAAAATAAAGCAGTTTAAGGTCTCCGAAATATTCAGTAATTACTCTGCCTTCAACTGTTACTCATCTGTTATCCTCTAATGATCATGTTCTGTTTATTTTAAAATTATTTGAAGGGCTCCCTAGAATACCAGAAATAATCATACTTACCCTTGGATTTTAGAGATTGTGGGAATAATCAGAACGTTAGTTTCTCTGGTACAAGATCAGAGGCCACCTGCCTCCCACCCTCAACATAAGTGGTCTGCCCTTGGCCAGCTAGGCCCCAGACCTCAGCTTCTTATTGGTCTCTTTCCCTCTTCGATAAACATTGAACACCTATCATATTCCAATAACATAGATTTTGTTGTAAGAGAATGGGAGTGGATACACAGAAATGGAGGAGGGAAAAACTTAGTGAAGGGAGTTCATCCAAGTAATTACCAAATTTCTTATGGCACCACTTATCTGGGGGGAAAAAAATCCAGAATCAGGATACGCAATCCATAAAAGTCAGCAGTTTTCATGTACTTACTGGGTGAAAGTGCCCATCTACCTCAAAGTATTATGCTTTGCTTAATCATTCTAACCCCGGCTTCCTGGCTGGCAATAACAGCAGCTTACTTAAATAGTTTATAAGGCTGTTGAAACTCTTTGGAAGAGGGGCCCTTTTTTTGGATGCTCAGCTGGCAAACATATTGTTAGCAAGAAGCAAGAAAAAGATATCTTTGGCCCTTTTGTCCAAGCAAAGCCACCGGGAGAGGGGTCCAGGTGTTAAATGAACAGGAGTTCATGAGTAGGAAGTGTGGGGTAAAGGGGGGGCTGCAAAGGAAATTATAGTCTTTCTATCCTAGAAGCTCTATCATTCGGGAACTTTTTTCCCCTTTGGGTGGGTGGTTTTTTATTTTTAGCAGTGAAAGGCTTTAACCCCCTGACCTCTGGTTCCTGTGCTTGCTTCTGGCTGGAAGTATAACCTCCTTTGAGATTTTGTCATTGCTATTTCTTAAGTGTGCTCACTTGTACTCTCTCTGCTTTGATGATGTGCAGTCATATTTGTTTTTAAGCTTAAAGCAGTTTCTTACAGCCACCTAAAAAGGCAGTTTTTTAAAGACTGCCTAGTTTTATGATAGCTTGCTGGGTCTATTCACACTATTTTTTTTCTTTAATTTTTTGGTGTGGGCAATTCATGCACATGCCAGAAGTTTCAAGTAGTCTAATTTTTTTTAAAGGTATAAAGTGAAAAATAAGATTTTTAAAATTTATTTATTTATTTTTAAAGAGTTTATGTATTCATGAACGACACAGAGACATAGACAGAGGGAGAAGCAGGCTCCCTTGTGGGGAGCCCAATGGGGGACTCCACCCCAGGGATCAGGACTGAGCTTAAGGCAGATGCTCAACCACTGAGCCACCCAGGCATCCTCAAAATAAGATTTTATTTTAAAAGTATTAAGTGAAAAATAAGATTTTCTCCCACTCTTGTTCCCCAGCTTCTCTTCTCATAGGCCACCATCCATGCTGGATTTTATTTATGTTTCCAGAGATGAACTGCTCATAAATTTTGAAGCTTAGTAATAGAGAGTTGGTTAAACGCCCAACTGCTTAAAGTCTTCCGTGGAAGAAGCTCAGATCCCCACGTTTTGCACTGAAGGAACACAGCAGACAATGTACCTCTTACAGTAGACTCACTGCTTTTTTTTGCTAAAAGGAAAGAGAAGAGTACTCTTTACTTTCCATGCCTTCTTGTGACTCTTCAGGTTATAAAAAAAAAAGCATCATTTAGTATAACCCAGTGATAGGGGAGGGAAGCATTAGTTAGGAAATGATCTGCTTTTCTAATTTTGAAGCATTCGTGCAAATTGATTATGAAGGGAAAGGCATCTAAGTGTGAGTCTTTATTACTCCGTTTTCTCCTCTGTTCCTTCTGTGGTTGCATGCCAGCACTTCCCTGCCCCTCCACGTGAATAACTAGTTCTTAATATAGTGTGGCAGGATTAACTATAAAGGTTAGGGAGCCTTTTGAAGACGTTCTAGTCACCAAGGTCTTATATTTTTGAGTGTTCAGAAGAATTAAAACTTTCTATTGGAATAAGCAGAAAGATTGGCAAAACCATTTCAAATTCTGGGAGCAGGTTACTTTAGACATAATAATTGCATGTAAATAATATTATAAATTGTTTAGTGATTTCCTCTCACTCAGAGTATTAATAACTTTGGGGGAAATAAGTGGAATTTAGAGAATCTGTTCCATCTCCTAAGGAAATGTATATTATAGTAGGTATGACTGAGATAATCTCTACTTTGAATCTAATGCTTAAAAACATTTATAACTGATGCCCTGATGTTCCTGCTGATGGTGGTCCAAGCACAGTGTGAATAGGATGGGGTGGTTATGGAATATGATAGCAGATGACATTTAAATCACAATTATCAATATTTTTTTTATAATTCTTGGTGCCTTGTCAAGAAGAATATGCTTAAAGAGTAGCATCCATTTTCTTTCAGATCATCTGGAGTGAGGAACAAAACTCAGCAACATGCAGAAACTTTTAAGAAAGCTGTTAAAGAATTTAAAATATATGCATCAAGCTAGTTTCTTAGGTGGATGCAGCATCTAGCTCTGATCTGTAACAAACCACCCCCAAACCGAGGGCCTTAAAACATCAGTCGTTTGTTAGATCACATTTCTGAGGTTTGGAGATTTAGGCTGCGTTCAGTGGGGCAGTTCCTGTCTCACCTGGATAAACTCGTGCGGACAAGTGGATGGTTGGCTGAGGACCGGTTGCTTTAGAAAGGTTTCCCTCACTCTTTTGGTGGATGATGCTAGCTGTCAGTTGGTGCTTGCTGCTGATTGAGCCAGACCAGGCTGGGTTAGTAAAAAAGAGGCCAGTTACTCCGTGTGTGATTTGGAGAGTCCCTTTCTAGTTTGTTCCCTATACTTCACATAGTATTTGGGTGAGCAACCAGCAACAGTGAGGTGGCGGGGTAGGGGGGATAGGCATGCACAAGTACTTTTCAAGCTTCTGCTTACATCACATTTGCTATGATCCCGTTGTCCAGAGCAAGTCACAAAGACATGCCCAGTTTCAAGGGACAGAAAAATAGATACTACTGTTTGATTGATGGGAGAAGCAGTTGTTTCGGATTTATACGTTGTATAAGCGTATTTGTAAACGCAGCTGTTTATACCACCACTGACCATTTATCAGTTGCATGTTGACCATTTAGAATAAAGTTCTTCTTAAATGTTTGTAATGAATATTCCTAGCTTTGGGTGCAATATCAATGATTTCCTTTTGTATTGGTGGTATCACTTTTTTCCTTTTAATTTTTCCTTGAAAACCATGAAAGCTTATATTGTCTCAATAAACTTCTGTTGAGTTCAAACTCTAAGCCAGGCCCTGGGGACCGAAATAGGTGTGCCCCTGTCTTTCCAGTGCTCTTAGGAGGCAGAGAACAAAGAAGTAAACAATGAATTGCATTCCTGCAAAATGTGATATGGGGAGGAAGAAAGGCAGGGTGTTATAAGTGGAATAATGGGAACTGCTTTAAATGTGGGGACAGGAAATGATTGGAGGAAATAGCAAGTAGTGTGGCTCTATCATTTAGGTTTGTGAAGGGATAGGAAAAATTTTTATATCACATGTTCATTAGGCCAGGTATAGATTCAAATCTTTCTTTAGGAGTTTGATTCCCTCTGGAGGTATGCCTCTCTTAGAATGAGTGAAAGCTGGAAGTTCATCTTTAAGAAAAACAGGAAAAATGACTCCTAAGATTTCTTACCAGAGACTCTCATCTATATTTTTCAGGCCATTGGTGGTTGGTGAAAATATTTATGCTATCTGCCCTAGGCCAAAAGGGCTACACTGCCAACAAGTCCTCAGGCAGCTCACACAGACCTGGAGATGAAATGTGGTGCTAGAAAGGAACCCAGGGCCACAGGACATCAGGCATCTTGGCACCCCCCTCCCTCCATCCCTTCACCAAGAGTGCCCTTTCCTCCATACCCAGCAAGCTGAAGCAGAGCAGAGCTTGCTCAGAGAATGAGGCTGTTAGTGGGGAGCGCTGGGGAGCCACGGGTGAAATGGAATCAAAGGCTTGAAAGAGGTGTTCCCACCTGAGCACAGATAAGACACAGGCTCTGGAAACGCAGAGCTGCTGGTTCTTGGGCAGCAAATGCAGCTGGTTGGCAGTACCCCACTCAACGCCACGGCAGTGCTTTCTTGAACCTTGTCCCAGATCTCTTACCAGGCAGTATTTACATTTTTCTTACACCAGAACCTCTAATGCCTTAATGTTCCTGAGGTTACAGAACAAAACAAAATTGGGACACTGGGTAACCTACGTCATATTGGGAGTAGGAGGGGAGTTGAGGGGTCGGTTGAGTAGCATATTTATATCCTGATCTTGACAGCTCCCACCCACCCCCCAGCTCCTCCTTGGCTTGCCCTTTCTGCTCCTTCCCAATTCCAGCGCACTCTTTGAACCACAGTTAACAATACCTTCCTTTCAAAACTGATCCCATTCCCTCTGGTTAGATTAAGGAATATAAATATTACATGTTTTTCTAAAGAATGGGTAATGACTTTACTTCTGAAAATATTTTACTTCCATTGGTAGGATACCCTGGAAGTCATTGGGATTATAATGAAAGCTTTCCCTTTTTGCCTAAGCTTGTCCTGTGTGTGGTATGTGTGTGTGTGTATGTGTGTGTGTGCTTGCACACGCACACGTTTGGAGGTGAGGAGAGTTAGGTAGTGGAAACTACATTCCAGTAAAAAAAGGTTACATTCCTAAAACTAGGTCTTTAAAAATATTTTGCAGCTTGAGCCTTTGGTCCTTCACAAGTTTCTACAAGGGACAACCTTCAGACAGTGTACAGGCTTGTAGATTCTCAGGCCTTTGAACTGGGTGAGGAATGTGTCTCAAGTCAGAAAAAGGGAATGGCTCGTGCTTTTAGCCTCTAGCTTGAAAGCTGGAAGAATGTTATTGTGTCTTCAAAGCCTCTTTCCCACCACGCTGTATTAGATGGGCTCTTGGAAAGCGTCTTTGCATTATTGAGTCCACAACAAAAACCCATGCCACCCAATTCGATCTAATTCAGTGACGACTTTTAGGTGGATTTTAAATTAATGTGTCTCTTCTGTAAGAATAGAGCCCCCATTCCACTCCTCCCTTGTTACCCCAGTTGAGGCGATTTATAGTTATTCACTAGATAAGGAAACTTTGGTCTTTCTTTTCTTGTGGGGAGGGGAACTTGGGGAATATTATTTTAAAAAATAGTGGCCGAGGTATTTAGGAAGAGTTCTTAGCTCTGTAGAATGAGAATGCATCTCCGTGGGAAGTCAGATTGCATTTGCAGTATAAAACCAATACATGCAGATGATCACAGAAAACATCTAGAGTGTGTTGTTGGCTGGGTTCAAGTGCACCTACCATCCTGTCTCCTCCTTGCTTTCCAAAAGTTTACCCCTTCCTGCGGTGTTGGAAACCCCCCTCATTGTTCTAATTACTCCTTTCCCGGCACTCTTTCCTACTGAAACTTGTGAGCATGTTGAGAGCAGTGCCAGTGTCTGAGGAGGAGAGGACCCACAGAGCCCTTGCCAAATTAAGAACTTGTTTATCAGCAGTTCAGAGGACAGTTGTTGAATAATAGCTTTAGAAAAAGCCCCACGCAGAAACAATGCCGTGGATATATCTTGGGTACCTCAAACCATTTCATTCATTGGGTATTTTAAAAATCAAATTTAAGGGGTGCTTGGGTGGCTCAGTCGGATAAGCATCTGCCTTTGGCTCAGGTCATGAACTCAGGGTCCTGGGATCAGAGCCCCCAGGCTCCCTGCTCAGCGGGGAGTCTGCTTCTCCCTCTCTCTTTGCCCCTCCCCCTGCTTGTGTGCTCTCTCTCTCTTTCTCTCAAATAAAGTCTTTAAAAAGAATACAAATCAAATTCAGATTTCACATGATATTATACATAATCAAACAGAATGACAGGAGTTCTTGTCATCCGATAGGACTGGATATGCAAGCTCCAGTGAAATTAGTTACAAGAGCATCCTTCGTATGTCTGAAATCCTGGGGTACTTCCTCTATTTCCCCTAAACCATTCTTCTAAAGAAGGACAGAAACTTTGCTTTGTTTTGAGGAGATTTGTTTCCCTGCGTCCAACAGTCCTTTACCAACTTTCCTTCTCCTAATAGAGTTCTGATGTGAATTGCAGTTTGTTCATGTAGGTCCAAGCTTCACGTTTTCACTGAGGTTTAAAGATACCAAAAGCGATGAGAAAATGATTTGAAAAATAATTATAGTATCATAGTTACCTCTGTTTTCAAAAAGAGACCAGTTACTCAGTGTGTGATTTGGAGAGTCCCTTTCTAGTTTGTTCCCTATGCTTGTGCCTTTTCTTCCTCTTGAGTATATGACTGCTAGTTGGCCCCTCTACTAAAGTACTGGTAAGATCTGGGAAAAGGAATTAAATTTATGTGAGTGCCATTTGCCACTGTGGCATTTGTTAGCCACGACGTTAACCTTGATCTGGGAAGTTGAACCTAATTGCCAAGATAGGAGACTGTTTGCCTGTGTTCTGTTCCCATACCTCATGGAGGCTGGGCTGTTTGGATGGCTACAGTGATCGAAAGCATCTTCTAAACTAGTTTATCACCTATTATAGCAATCCTTCTTAAACATTGCTTGATATTTCAAGTACTAAGCTAAAACTTGGGATCCAAGCAATGTACACAGAGCAAAACATTTGTCACCCTTTGTTCTTAAATCCCGCAACTGCCCAAGATCTGTGATATAAATGTGTCCTATTGTATTTTAAGGAGGATTTTGGTTTTCCTGGCCCTTTAGAGTGATTTGATGTTTATGCTACTTTCTAAAACCTGGGAGTGTTTTCTAGCAGGTATGTGTCTGTCTGTTCTGGAGCTAGGCTATTTCTCTTTCTGCCAGCGTGGTTGACTAAGTTTGAATGCCTGGTGCAGTGAGTTTGGCATTTGGTTGATACTGTTTGTTGTAGATACTGAATGAATGAATGTGGGACCATATGTTTTTAAACCACAGTATGGGAAGTATGCCAGCACTTCATTTATCTGTAGACCAGAATCCTATTCTAGTCAGGAGGACAGAGAGTTTTTCTTGATGACACTACCGCTGCCTCACACTTGGTGGGTGCTTGTCGTAGATTTTTCCATTCATTCCATAATGAAGCTGTTGTAATTATTGAACCTGGACATGGGAAGAAATCGTAAAAAAAAAAAAAAAAAGAAATCGTAACTGGTCATAAAGATAGTGGTGGGGAATTGCCAAAGATGCAAATGTTTAAAGACCAGACGTGAGAGAATGTTCTGGTTAATTAATGCAACAAGGATTTAGTGAGTTGTTGCTGAGTGCCAGGCATATTCCTAAGTTCTGGAGTTACAAATGTAAAGAAAACAGACAATAATTCAGGCTCTCATAGAGCTTCTTTTCTTGAGGACTGGTTGAGGGAAAGGCTGTCAGGATAGATCAGCTTACCCAGGGGGCAAATGAGATGCTCCCAGGGAGACATGGCAAGGGCTTCTGGCCCACTTTATGAACTGGAGAGCTTGACAGCATTGATTTGTACACACACATTTACCTTAAAGCTCATCACAGTCGTTTTGCCTGGATGTAAGTGCGTCATTTGTACTCTTCACAGCTTATCATGATCAAGTTTACCTTGTGACTCATAAATGGAGCAAAGTCAGATTTTTTTTCTGCTGTAATAGGGCAGTATATGAAAGAGAAGGAAGTGAGAGTTGAAATTGATATGTGTCTGCTGGAAGAGATTGTCTTACATGTAAATTCAAGATTCGGAACAGATGACAGCTAGGGAAAGAGGGTGAGGAATATGTGATAACCTCTGGGGGGCCCTGGAAGAGATGGGATTGGCCACAAGTATGGCCACCATTGTGTGTTGGGTCACATGTGCATCTTGGTGCCATGAGCCATAGCTTAAGTTGCAGTGTTAAGGTTAGTAATGTTTGCTGGGTATTAAGGCTTTTCTTTTCAACATTATTATGCAAAACACATAATGTGTAATACCCATCCTGTTGGAAAAGTATTTAGTATGTTTGCTTTTCTCTACATTTATTCCTTGTACAGAATGATTGGGAAGAAAGAAAGTCTTGAACCTACTCTTATGTCAAAAGCTTTTCTTTCAATACTGTTGTATATTTTGCTAATAAGGATCTTCAGGTATATTCCTCTTGGATCCATATGTAACAAGAGGAAATCCCACAGTTTGAGGTAACTTTTTCTAGTGGTTTAAAGCTTTTATGATGAAGAAATTTCTTTATAGCTAACTTAAATTCCTTATTCTCAAGGGAGAGTGTTTTCCTCATTCTGATTTTAGCAGTGGTGACAAGTGATGGGCCGTGTCCCTTTTTTTTTTAATTGAGTATATAAATTTTTATTTTTATCTGAAGATTTAAATACATACATAAAATCAGCTGTAAGGTACAGTAAGGTTGTAAAAACAAATTAAAAAATAAAACATAATGACTATATTTAAGTGTGCAGAAGATAAAACAGGAAACCATAACCTTGGTATTGTTACTAGTCAGTTTGCTAAAAGACGAAATAAGGATCGAAATGAATTTAAACAAATTCTTACAAGGAATAGCCATAAACATAAAATGTTTCATAAGTGATTGGAAATGCTAATTAAACTGGATATGACTTTCTGGGTTTCAAATGCAATATACATTCATTGGCCGAAATTGTAGAGTCAAGTTCCTCTAAAAGAAATTTCGTATCATCCAACTTTTAGATAAAAGACAACAGTGCACCCAATACAATTATAATTTGGGTTCTTTTTTAAGATTTTATTTATTTATTTGAGAGTGAGAGAGAGAGAGCATGAGCAAGATGAGGGGCAGAGGGTGAAGCAGACTCCCTGCTGAGCAGGGAGCCAGATACGGGGCTTGATCCCAGGACTCCAGGATCATGACCTGAACCAAAGGCAGATCTAGCTGAGCCACCTAGGCACCCCACAATTTGGAGTTCTTTAAATATTGTATTTTTCAGTAATCTCTACACCCAATGTGGGGCCTGAACTTGCAGCCCCAAGATAAAGGGTCATCTGTTCTACCAACTAAGCCAGCCAGGTGCCCCCAATTTGGAGTTCTCTAAGTGGCCAGGAAGTTTAAAGGTGTTTGAAAACCAGTTAGCAAAGTCCTGAATATTTAGAGAATTTGTTTTTTTTTCAAGCAAACTTGTTTTGTCGTTCATTTTTTAAAGATTTATTTATTTATTTGAGAGGGAGAGAGAGAGAGCACGACAGCCAGCATACAAGCAGGGGGAGTAGCAGAGGGAGAACAGAGAGAGAATCTCAAGCAGACTCAGTGCTGAGCACAGAGCCCTACAATGGCTGGATCCCTTGACCCTGAGATTACCATCTGAGCCGAAACCAAGAGTCAGTTGCTTCACCCATTACACCACTCAGGTGCCCCTCTTACATTTTTAATTCAGTAGTATTTTTTTTTTAAGCATTTCCTTACTTTCTGACACTATAAGATGCTTCAGGATCATCTTATTTATTTCCTGCCCCACTCCTGGAATCATCTGTTTCTGAAAGAGGCCCTGGTTCCTTTTATTGGAGAATTGTATTAGACACCCACATATTGGCGCTAGTTGTGTTTGTTGCCACGGGGGTGTCATTTATTTTCTGCCCTCTCAGTTGCCAGAGCAAGGAAATACATGTGTGTATACTACGCCATATATATATACACACGTGTCTATAAATATTTCTATATGTAACCATCTGTATCTATACTAAGCTAAACATAAGTTCATACTGATGTCTCTTAACTCTAATGGATTTCCATATGGATTATTCTAGCGTTTTTCCTTGTTTATATGTCACCTCCCACTCCAACAGTGAGAAACTTGGCTGTCACCGTCCTCCATCCATTTCCTTACTTGCTCAATTCTACTGCTTGAGTACATATAACACTCTCAGACTTGTTATCCTGTGCCCTGTAGGAAACAACTTTATCAACCAGAGCATGGTGCTTAGGTACAGTTTCTTTTGCCTTAGTCTTGCAGAGTCACCTCATTTCCAACGTTCTACTTTGGTCAGCACCTTATTTCTTCTGCCCCCTGCAGGGAGGTAGTTTTGCGCATTTGTGATACATTTCGATTCTCTGTCACATTCTGCATTCCACCGTGATCACTGACCTCTTAATGAGTTTTTAAAATTTGCATACATGTAAGTTTAGCCTTTGTTTCAAGTAAAGTGCTGTGTTTTGACAAAGGCTTAGATCTTGTGTGTATGGGGCGCCTGGGTGGCTCAGTCGGCTAAATGTCTGCCTTTGGCTTAGGTCATGATCCCAGGGTCCTGGGATTGAGCCTTGCAGTGGGAGGAGCTTGCTGCTTCTTCTCCCAGTCTCCCTGCTTATGTGTGCATGCGTGTGCTCTCTCTCTCTCTCTCTGTCAAATAAATAAATAAATAAATAAATAAATAAATAAATCTTTTTTAAAAAAATCTTGTGTTTGCTACTACAGTGTCATGCAGAATAGTTTCCCCACACAAAACATCACCTATGCTTCCCTATGTAGCCCTCCTTCCCTCTTCCCTGCCTCTGGCAACCACTGACCCCTTTATCATCTCTGTAGCTTTGTCTCTTCCTGAATAGCATATATTTGAAATCATACTTAAGTACATTTATCAGGCTGGCTTCTTTTACTTAGCAGTATGCACTTCAGATTCATCCAAGTTTTTATGTGGCTTGATAAGCTCCTTTCTCTTTATTGCTGAATAATATTCCATTGTGTGGCTGTACCATGATTTGTTTATCCAGGCCACGGACCTTTTATGGGATGTTTCCCTACATGTGTTCGAAGACCTTCATGAAGTGAGCTCTCAGTTTTTCCTTAATATTAACCATTTTTAGGTTTTACTCATCATTCTGATTTCTCAAACCTACAATCAGTCTTGTGGTTCTTTCCAAGACCTATAAAATTTTCCACAATTTTTCCTGCTCGGAATTGGCCAATTTCAGATCAGCCCAGGGGACAGTTAGAGATCTGCTTCCTGATTTCTCCACATTTCTTCCCATTTTAACCTGCTCTATATCAGTATTTGTTTGTGTAGTAATAGCAGAACGTTACAGATTTTTGTGCCACCTTGTAGCCACTGTGATCATCAGAGCCCATTTCAGCTGTCTTCCTTGAAGGGCCTAGCTATTTGGATGTTTTGAAACCGTGTTATTTGAATCCTTCTATTGGCAGTCTTTTTAAAAAGTTATCTTGTAATTTTTCCTCCCTGTAGTTATTTATAAAATCTTCATTTTACCTCTCCATAATTGATTTCCTGGTCTCCAGGAATCAAGTTAATACAGTTAATTTGAGTCTGGTCCTCATCAGTTCTAGACACCCAGTGGGAATCTGGAACTGGCGACACACTCCTGCCAGGACTGGGCCCTGCATGGGTCGCATGAGGCAGCCACAGGGTTCATCACCATCTGAATTTGTCATCTGGGAACAGGGTTTTCCTTGCTGGACCTTAGGAAATTGTTCTAGGCCTTATGAAGGGGTCACTCTGTTGAATTCATGCTTATCATCTTTACATGATAAAAGGCAGCTACTTAGCAATTTCAACAGTCTGCGAGGTTTTTTGAGCATTTACTACATACAAAGTGTAATCAACCTTAGGCTACTCTCTCCTGAGGTGGCTGCCATCGACCATGACAAAATGCCTTCCTAGCCACTGGGGAGTGCATGTGCTGTGGGGCAGGTAACCAGAGGAGGGAGTGACAAGGGGACCGGCTATAAAGGCACAGATGTTTCGTTCAAATACTAGGACACAAAAAACAAATAAATGCAGGCCATTTGTGCTCCATAGTCTCATTCCATGCAGTCTTTTTTTTTTTTTCCTTTAAAAACACAGACATTGATTTTTTTTTTCCTCTCTCTCTGAAATTGTCTCAACTTGTGTTCCTGTCAGAATTCCTGACATACTAGATCATAAAGATTACAGCAAGGCATCTTTTATATCTGTGTGTGTGTGTGTGTGTGTGTGTGTGTGTGTGTGTGTGTGTGTTTTCTCCATATATTTAACCTTGGGTTACATGTGTAATTTTTCAAACATTCCCTTATAATCAGTTTTGTTGTCTGTACTTGTTGGCTGTGAAGGCCTCTGGAAAAGTTGTTTAAAACACAGGACTCAGGGGTTTCTTGATACATATCCTTTTCACCCAAATGAATCTCTGGATAAAAGTTATTTTTAAAACTGTTTAAAAATTAAGTGACCTAAAGCAAATCTTATGTTCTTTTTGAACCTTATGTTAAAAGTAGGAATGTATATCTGCTAATGGCCAGGATTTCAGAATATCCAGAAATATCCAAGCAGTGTTCCGTAGGTCATTGACTAGAGACATTCATGGTATCCTCCATAGAGTTTCTGAGGCTGCTTGATTTTGCACATTCCAGATTGTCACCAAAGTCTAAAAAGAATTAGTATGACTGGACTATATTTGCATTTAGAGTGTTAGCAACCCTCCAGAGTATACACACTGGGCTATTTATGAAGCAACTTCAGCTGACAGCTGAAGATCAGAAGATTCTATTTTGGGAAGTGTCCTAAATGTGAGGTTCTGTGGTGAAAAAATTTAGTGCCCTACAGATAAGAATACTTCAAACAGGAAGCAGTGGTAATTTATTGCTTCCTGTGTAAGTATTCTTATCACTATGATAAGCTTTAGGTTTCAGTTCTGTTTTCCTGATCCCAAGATTTCTTTTCTTGTAATCAGCACCTATAAGAGGATTAAAAATGAAAAAGAAGAAGAAGAAGAAGAAGACAATGACAGCAAATGTAGGGGGATGGGTAGAGAATTTACTAGCATGATTTTTCCTATCTGGAGAAGACTCTTATATTTCCTACCACTCAAAAGTATTTGGTAGGCTAAGAGAAAAACTGTTTACTACTGTTGGCTCATTTACTTGGCTCCATCTGTTATGTGTGTGCATATGGCATCAATTCCATGTTAGTGTAATGCAAGGCTGGGTTGACTATTGCTCATGGAAGGTCGAATAATGCACATGACTATTGTACATGATAGAACCAGCATGGATAAGAAAAGAGGAGATGGGAATTTTATTCCTGATTCTGACATTCCCTGGGATCTACCATTCTTTGACCTGGTTTTCTGGCTCAGAAAATGAGAGGTAGTACTGTTTCCCCAGTCTGTCTAATAGTGTTGTTCCAAGGAGCAAGTGTGGGAATATATGGAAGTGCAGTTATAAACTGTGAATTTCGGGATCCCTGGGTGGCGCAGCGGTTTGGCGCCTGTCTTTGGCCCAGGGCGCGATCCTGGAGACCCGGGATCGAATCCCACATCGGGCTCCCGGTGCATGGAGCCTGCTTCTCCCTCTGCCTGTGTCTCTGCCTCTCTCTCTCTCTCTCTGTGACTATCATAAATAAATAAAAATTAAAAAAAAAATAAACTGTGAATTTCATCTTGAGCCTGAAGCTTAGAGTGGTTTCACTCAATTCCGACCACTCCCCTTTCGGCCTTAGAAAATAAGGGTGCTTTTGGTTCATGTTCTTTCCTTATTAAAAATATTTTTCAAATTCAGTCAGCTTCCTAGATTTCTTGGCTGGACGACTATATCGTGATTGAGTGCCTGAAGAGAAAGATGCATCAACATTGACTCTCTATTTCAGATATGTGTTTCGTGAATTAGGAGTGTGTCCTACTGTTAAATTCAAGGGAACTGGGTTGCGTTTATTAGCTTGGCATAGAAAAATCAAAGTTCTACACATGGGCTAAATTATTTTATAAGCTGTAAGTATAAATCAGGATTAAAGACTGAAATGTATTTATTAAATTTTAAAAGGAAGTACGCACATGCATTTTATAGTTCCTATGGATTTAATTATATACTAAATGCAGAAAATAAAAGTATTACTGGGTAGCACTGAATGTTTTCTTCCAAAATTTTTGTTGAAAAGTGTCTTTACTCTTAAGTCTGTGCCCTCTTTGTTAAATCATAACATCTCTTAGTTTACTCTTGCTCTTACAAAGTGACTTTGGTAGTGTTGCCTGCGTTGTGATTTTAAAGGGTACCATGTTTCTATGTGAATATTCAGCTGTGAGCTCATTCTTGGTCCTGACTTGGCATTTGTCAAGGTCACAGCTTTATGGCAAGGATGATAATAGGGTGTATGCATGGCTTGTAGAGGAGTTCCCAGTTGGGTCCACTTGTCTGTGCTCAAGTGTGTGATATTAGCCAGCTATCCAAAACAATTATTTCAGTGGCTCGCTAGGCTCATTTGTGTTCCAGAATTATTTCAGAGCACTGGCTCCTTGCTCAAGGAAAAAAAAAAATAGAGATAAGATGAGAAGAACAAACGGGGGTGGGTTGGAGGAGGAGTAAAATTCATATGACAGTTTAGTAGATAGCCATTGATGATAGCTAATTAATGATTTGTAATTACCCAGGGGTCAGAAGTTAGACTATTAGTTATTTTGCTATTTTGCTTTCCAGGTGGAATGGATTATGTGAACCTTAGATGAATCTTTGAATTTATTATGAAAAATATTAGGCCTACATGTGGCCTTAAAAATGGTAACACTTAAAACATTCATTCTGTAGATAAATAAATTCAGGTCCAGAGAAGTTAAGCAAATTGCTCAAGATGATACAGCTGTCTTACGGTAGAATCAGCAAAGAATCCTAATATCTCTTCAGCTTGATGTTTTTCCCCCTACGCTATACTGCGTAAAGATGTTTATTCATAAATGCTTTGTCAATTTTATATTTTTGTATAAAGTGTTTTTCATGTTACATACATATATATGTGTACAGAGAGTATGTGTGTAGATTTAATTGTTTATTTATTTGTTCCTCAAATAGTTAAATGATGCCAGGCACTGTTTTGGGTGCTAGGAGTATAGCTAGGAATAAGAGTCAGTGTCTGCCCTCATGGAGTGTATATTCGAGCGAGACTGACAATAAACAGACACATTTATTTCAGATAGTGGTTTAGTTTTTGCTTTTGAAGTAGTTTTGAAAAATTGTATTGGACAAGAAGCATCCGGATTTTCAAAGATATGTTTGGAAAAAGAATTGTAAATTTATGAGAATAATTAAAGGATTTAAAAGATTGCTTGTTAAATGCAGCTTCCTCTTTTATATGCAGAGTGTTTGATTATTAGCCCTCCATGAAAATAATTTATAAGCACTGGTAATTAACTGCCTGTATCCATGACTTAGTCAACCCTATCCATAAAGTTTTAAAAATGTATTTATGACTACTAGGACTTTATTAGTGCTCTTTTTTCAAACCTCCTGTTTCCTTTCTGAGGGTGGAAGTCCTTGCCTGCTCTGCTCATGTAGAAGAGCAGATAGGAGAGCCCTGAAAATGAGGATGCTGTTTTATATAACTTGGAAGGCCATACCTTAAGTAATAGTAAGGCAATCAATGAATGATATGTCTTAACGAAGACAAATATCTGCTTGTTATCAGTGAATAGCCCTAGTTCATTCTGAAAAGTTGGAAGAATCTTATTTCATTGGTTTATGACTTATTTTTATATGTACCTGTTTTCCTGCAGTCATAGATAAAAAGTTTTCTGAAAATAATGACATAGGAAGGCTTCCCTACTATCTCCCTGTAGCAAAGATCCCTTTGCTAAACTACTTTGATGTTGTAATAATAGGTTGATAAGCTATTACTTTTAAAATGGAAGTTAAGTCTTGAGCCTCCTGTGAAACTCTCAGGAAGCCTAACATGGCATGTCCTACATTCTAGGTCATCCATCCATAAACTGGGTGGCTGGAAGGACAGGCCTAGAAATGGCTTTCTGGTCCCATGAGGTTCTGGGGGCCTGTATTGTTTGATGTGGCGTTTGGACCTTCTGAAGATCTTCTGGGCAGCTTGGCTTGAGCTTCCTTTTCTTTTTGGTTACTGATCACTTGAACCTGGACTGTCCTGATCTCAGTGCCCATGTCTTGCATGGCCAGTGTCCATTCTCGGCTGGGCAAGAGCTGCCATCCTAATTGTCTTGTTTCATTGTTTGTCACGACTCTTCTGAGTATGCTCAGGTGATTGCAATCTTTGGCATGTCTTCTGTGTGTGCTTTAAGAGCATACTTGTGGCCACAGAGCAATTTGGTGATAGCGATCGTGTTGAATTAGAATTCTAGGATCAGTTTCTAGGTTCTGATCGTCTTTATACTTGCATGAACAATTTTGAAATATATTGCATACAGAATGTGAGTGGTCCCATCATGCAAACAAGTGTTACGACATTGTTGGAAAATAGGTTATGGATAGGTGCATCTATCCTGCCTCAGTCAGTTCTGGTAACTTTAAAGAAGAATCAGAATTTTGGTGAATTTCTGAAGCCATCCATATTGATCTGATAACAGCCAAAGCCCAGTTTCAAATGGATTTTAAGGTCAGCAAATATAGAGGAGTACTCAAGGCAATCTTACCTATCAGCTCTTGACATACTCTGTAATACACAAACACCTAAATCTTTGATTAGCCCTTTGGCTTTGGTTTGGTTTGGTTTATTTTCATCTTATCAGTGGTTATTTGCTTATTATATTCATATTATTTCATAAAATATATTTGTATCAATGCAACAAACATATGCCCATTCATTCATTTCATAGGTGTTTCTTTGGTCAGCACCTACTGTGAACCCAGCTACTTTTTTTTGAAGATGAAGAGTCTAGAAAATTAGGCAGAGTTAGGTTTTTATCATCACGGAATATAATATTATCCTAGTGGAAGTGACAAATGACAAGTAAACAAAAGTGTCTGATTGCGGGGAGTAACAACTACCGGGACAATTAAGTAATATAAAGTGATGGAGAAGAAGGGGTAGGCTGGGCTCTTTCTGAGAAGGGTAGTCAAAAAGGAAGAGTTTGAGCAAACATCTTTGTGAAGGAGAAGACCCTGTAAGGATGTGCTGGTGAAGGGTGTTCTTAGGAGCAGCGGACACAGTCCTACAAAGGGACTACAAAGGCATATGTGGAACAATAGAGAGAGGGGTAGCAGATGCAATTGGAGTAGTAGGTTAGGGCTGGACCTTGGAGAGCTTGAGAGGTCATGCTGAGTCGTTTTCATGGATTCATTCTAAGTGAGATGGGAAGCCCAGTTAGAAGGTTAGCTCATGTGCCGGGACCACCCTGCAGGCCTACCGGGGTTTACCCCGGAGAGACATGGAGTTCTTCTGTATAATCGCTTCCTCCCCACATCTTCACTTTTGATTGAAGCCAGTCACCTACCTGGGGCCTCTTGTATGAACTAAAGCCACCTCTGACCCAGATTTTCAGATTCATTCCTAGCATCACTCAGGCAGGCATATTTTAGGGATACCTCAAGGAGATTTCATCTTTAGTCTTGCCATGGCAACACCTTGCCCAAGCCGCTGGGATGCTCGTGGACCAAACCAGGCCCTTCGGATATTGTGACTACAACTCAGTCCTCATTCCAGGACCGTCTGGATGCTTGGCCACCCACCTAATGATTGTTGACACATCCTTGCAAGACATGCCTACTCTGGTTTCTTTCCAGACAGATCACGATTATTCTATAAAGAATGGCGAGGGCCCAGCCTTCTGGGGTAGGATCCTTGGTTTAAGCCTCCAACAAGGATTCTAGCTGTAAACAATAGCACCCAGTTTTTTATCTATCTAGATTTGGTCATTTTGTTTTGGAATCCACATCACCTGACATGACCTGTTTGCATATTGGCCCTGTTAGTGTTCACACTTATTTCAGCCCTCTTTTTATCTTAAGTGGTTTTTAGGTTATGAGATCCAAATTTAGACTTGGTGATAACACTTGGCTTCCAGTGGACTGGCACTGAGTGGAAGTCTGTATGTTTTAGGAAGTACAGTATTAGTTCATTTTAATCCTTTAATCTTCCCGTATGCCAGATACTTGTCTGCTCTAACACCTACATTTAGAGCATTTTTTCTGTGACATTTAAAAGCTATACTGGAAACATATGGCACCAATCAGGTAGAGTGAGTTAGCTTTGACTTTTATTGCTTTTTTCGTTTTTTAACTGGATTTTACCTACTTCCTGGAAAATGTTGGCAGAGTTCACTTTTAATGATGTTTTTGATATGCCATTTGCTTTTAGGTGTTAATTCTGTGATCATTCTTGTTTTGAGCTACTCTGGACAGCTGGCTCTGGTGGTTTCATGGGGACACGCTCGTGGGTTGATGATACCCTAAATATGTGCACAGCAGGGGGAGAGTGATCTTCATTATCTGAGGTCCTGCAATTGTGAGGATTTAGTAGGGAAGTAGATGCTATAACCATATTCACTAATGAACTAACCACTTCTATAATCTCTCCTTGCTTATTATCTTTCGATACTTACTACTAGGGACTGCTCCTCCCTCCATTTCATTCAACATTGAAAAATGTACATTTTGCAAAAGATGCAGGATTTCATAAATCCGGTGAACATGATGTTGAAGAATTGCTGGGATTCCCAAGTAGCCCATGCCTAGTATAGATCTAGCAGATGAAGATGAGTCAACTGTTGAAGAAACAAATCAAAAACGATGACTCCTGAGGCTGCTGGGTGGCTCAGTTGGTTGAGTGGCCACCTCCTGATTTCAGCTCAGGTCATGATCTCAGTCTCAGGGTTGTGAGATCGAGCCCTGCCTCAGGCTCCCTGCGCAGTTCAGAGTCTGCTTGAGATTCTCTCCCTCTCCCTCTGCCCTTCCCCCTACTCATGTGCGCATTCTCTCAAACAAATCTTTTTTTTCTTAAGATTTTATTTATTCATCCATGAGATACAGAGAGAGAGAGAGAGAGAGAGGCAGAGGGAGAAGCAGGCTCCATGCAGGGAGCCGGACGTGAAACTCGATCCCGGGTCTCCAGGATCAGGCCCTGGGCTGAAGGTGGCGCTAACCCGCTGAGGCACCCGGGCTGCCCCACAAATCTTAAGAAAAAAAAACAGAAACAAAGATGATGACTCCTTTAGGGAATGGCAAGGGGAAAGGGATAAAGATTTGAATAATTCTTTCTTTCTTTTTTTAAAGATTTATATATTTAAAGATTTGAATATTTCTATAGTTATGATCTTTTTTATGATTTTCCTATGAAAACCAAATAACTCAAAGATGAAATATGCAGGGAAGTATTCCAGAAAGTGAACACTTTGATCACGCTTTTACATTCTAAGACTTTGCCAGTAGATGCAACTGACTTATATTTTGTTAAATATAGGTAAAATAGCTTGTCCCATATATTTTAGCTTTAATATTTTTTTAGCTTTAATATTTATAGTATTTTAGTTTTCTGATATAAAATTCCATCAAATGCTTTTTACTATAAAAATGGGCTCCCTCTTTTAGGTGGATTTTACTTTTTTTTTTTTTTTTTTTTTTATTTATTCATGATAGGCACACAGTGAGAGAGAGAGAGGCAGAGACACAGGCAGAGGGAGAAGCAGGCTCCATGCACCGGGAGCCTGACGTGGGATTCGATCCCGGATCTCCAGGATCGCGCCCTGGGCCAAAGGCAGGCGCCAAACCGCTGCGCCACCCAGGGATCCCTAGGATTTTACTTTTTTAAATGGACTTTTTCTGGTGCCAGTTACATTCAGCTGATAAAGACATTCTTGTATTTCTTTTACGCATGTGACATAAGAGAGTCATGGGAGCCCTTCCCTTTTCCTACTTAAATTCTGCAAAATAGAACTTGGAGTTTTTCAATGTTGGGTAGGCAGGTAGTAGAACCCCAGGGATACTACACTCTTGTGAGCCCAAGAAAGACCATTCATTAGTACTCATGGGTTGTTTTTAAAAACTCATTGGAGCAGAGTGATGCTAAACAACTTTTTATAGAAAACACCAATAAGTTGTCAATCCTACAGGGTCCAAATAAAAATTCTTCCTGGCCCTTCCAGCTGGATGTGGATCATCCTGAAGACGTCCCCAATTAGAAAGGACCCTTTAAAGAAGTTTGTCTGACAACAAACAGCCGTTCATGAAAAGCTTGCTACTTGCTAGTCAATAAAATTTTAAATTTTAAGGCTATTATGTCATGTCTAATTCACATTTCAGCTCATGTGTGTATGTCCTGAAGGAGGTAAGTTAGAGGAGATTTTTTTTTTTTCTTCCTAAGAAAGGAGTATGAATCAATAGTGTGAAGTCAGGCTAGATAGGGATATAATCCAAGAGGAGGGGAATGAAAATATAAACAGATTTTCTTGGCTCTGAAGGGAATTACCAAGAAACCAAGTTTGTTTGGTAGAGTTCTAAGCACTGTATTGATGGCGTTCCTATAACCACCACTTCAGTGTGATTATGTGCTGTTATGTCTTCAGGGAGCACTTAGTGTCCCGTAGAAAAAAAACAGTTAGGCAGCTGACCAGTTTCTGATATGCTCACACATAAATAAGCATTAAGACCTTAAGACTGCAACACAAAGGATAAATTGTGATACCATTTTGTACAGAGATGATGCTGCAGATGGCCACCATGATCTTCTGGATTCATCACATTACCCTCAATTATTCTTTCTCTTTTTCCTGGCCTTCATGTTTCAGGCTTATGGAGTACTTTTCCAGAGCAATTTAAAAACCTGTATTTTAAAATCTGATTCTTGGGCACCTGGCTGGCTCGGTTGGTTCAGCATCTGCCTTCAGCTCAGGTCATGATCCCGGGGTCCTGCGATGGAGCCCCGAGTGAGGCTCCCTGCTCAGCTCCTTCTGCCCATCACTCTGTGTGCATGTGTGCTTTCTCTCTCTCTCTCACACAAATAAATAAAACCTTAAAATAAAATCCAATTTTTTCGCATTCTTTTGGTGATTCTTCATTACTGCCAAACAAACATACTTTTATTAGTGAAGTGAAAGCAAAGGCAAAATATTGTTTAGAAAATCTAGATTTCTCCCTATAGAAATCATAAAATTTATTTTCAGATGGAATAGAAATGATATTGGATTATGTGCTGTTAAAGTTTATCCATACTCTCTATCTTTCATCATTTGGCATGAACTACAGTTATGAATAGGGATTTTCATTTTATTGCTATTTGAAGTTCATTTACTGTGAAACATTGATACAAATGTGTTTTGAAGCCCTGATGACTAAGTGATCGGCCTAAAGATTATCATATGAAATAGGACATATTAATGCCCTGAGACTCCTTGTTGGTATTGACAACAACAACAAAAAAACAGTAGCGTGGGTATTGCTCAAGAGAAATTTGATTCAAACGTCAACGTTTTTGTGAATGGAGGATTTATGTAGGGTCATTTTTTATGGCATTTGAAGTTGATCTGGAATTATTGGGAAGATAATGGATAATTCCAGATGGAGTGAAACTTGACTTATATCGTAGAAACCCAGACAGACCACAAAAGTCTTGATACCTTGGCCATTAGAAATCAAATGCACTATGATCTAATATTTTGGATTGCTGGTACTAGAGAAGAAGAAAGCTATTTCTCTTGCTGTTTTACTTTTGGGAAGCAGATGGCATCTTTTTTAAAAATACCCTTGAAATTCAAGCTCTCTGGATTGCTCATTTCATTTTCACGTTGGCATTCAAGGGGGTAACCATGGGGATCTGAGATGTGGCACCTATGGCACTTCTTGTGGATTTTGTTTGTAATATTTTTGTCAGAAATGTGGATAGCAGCCTTCCAGAGAGCCTTAATGCAGGACTCTCAGTCTTGACTAATTTCAGGACCAAAGAAACCACACCATGGTATAAAAAGAAAAACCCCAAAAATGTAGCAATTTGAATAAAAAGTAACCCAAAATAGGATGGTATGGGAAATGTCTAGGGAATGACGAGTTAAAACTAACAAGACCCTCCAGTGCAAGGCTGGCAGCCATGCATTCTCTCCACTTACTGTATTTCTTACGCTAGCCATTTTCCCCCCCTTGCCTTCGGGGGTGTTGTCTCTTTTCCTTTTGGCTTTCCATCCAGAAAATTACTGTACATTCTTTACTATGAAAGCATTTAAGGCACCTGGGTGGCTCAGTGGTTGAGCATCTGCTTTTGGTTCAGGATGTGATCCCAGGGTTCTGGGATCGAGTCCCACGTCGGGCTCCCTGCATGGAGCCTGCTTCTCCCTCTGCCTGTGTCTCTGCCTCTCTCTCTCTCTCTCTGTCTCATGAATAAATAAATAAAATCTTAAAAAAAATAAAAAGAGCATTTAAAAGAAGAAGGCCTGCTGGGTGGCTCAGGCAGTTCACCGTCTGACTCTTGATTTTGGCTCAGGTCATGATCTCAGGCTCTTGAGATGGAGCCCCCCATTGGGCTCCCTGCTCAGCAGGGAGTCTGCTTGAGATTCTCTCTCTTCCTCTGTCTCTCCCCCCACTAGCTCACTCTGTCTTTCTCTAAACCAATAAATAAATCCTCCCAAATAAAAAAGCATCTCAAAGAAGGTAATGACACAGAGTGTTCTAAGTTTGTCTTGTTCTCTTCTGGGTGATCACAATAGTACTATCATATTTTGTAACAATAACAAATACATATTTACCCTTGGCAGACTGCTCATTAGCTATTTCTTGCCCGATTCCTTGCCTTTTCTAGAAAGGTGTTTATACTTGTCGGGTTGTTACTCTGAGCTGATTTGGGTTTTATGGGTAGTCCTCTTTGTATTTTCCTTCCTGATTTACAGTAAAATATGTAATTCTACTTTACACTAGAATAGAAATTGATGAACTAGAGCCTGTGGGCTAAAATCTGGCTGTCATTTGTCTCTTATAGTTTGATGGGGATGCAGCCACCCTATTTCCTTATGTATTGTCTGGCTGCTTTTGAGCTCTAAGAGCAGAAGTGAGTTGTTTCAATAGAGCTTGTAGGTAGAGATGGTTGGTAAAACTTATACTGTGGTTGCTCTTTAGCCATTTTGTGTATTTCTATGGTCTCCTGTTTTAGACGTTTGTACCACAGGAGGCATGAGTTATGTGTCTTTAATGTGACATCTGTAATGACTTTCCAAAGAATCCCGGACCATGGTTCCAAGTCAGGATGCCACATTCAAATGGTGATAGTGCCTATTTATGGTCACTAAGAACAAGATTTTTAAAAACTTAACTAAGTGAATAAACCATACCAAATTTGAATGTGTCGTTTCTGGAAAGTAATGATTGCCAGTTGTTGAAAGAAAGAGAACTTTAGGGAGGCTTCTAGTTTGTATTTAGAGTGCTTCTGTAGTGAGCAAGGCCTGGCTAAATAGAGGGCTAACCGTCCCACCCTTTGTATTGATTAATCATCTGAGTCCTGTTTTACATGCTTCTTGGATAATCAGGATGAAGTCCTTGGGTGATCCAGTACAGGGATCTTTGCTAAAATTAACTTTAATTTTCCTTTAGTTTGTGACAAAGTAATGGCACTAGGCAACCTCTCTTCATAACCCTGCTTTCTGCTCTGTCATAATTTCTAGATTACACTCATGAAACAGATATTCAAGATTAAAGATTCACAGTTTGTAGTTTCATCAGGTTAGACAACGCTTCCTTGGGCAGATTCCTTGGGTTTGGAGAGTTTCAGGTTTATCAGAATACTTATAAAATCTTAGTTCAACTGTTAGGACCTGTATCGTCTACAGTTCGGATTCTTTGTGGGAAGAAGGCTCTTAGAAGCCTCAACCAGCCTGTGTTCAGTATAAGGTTTGATAAGAAGCAAAACTTCATCACTGTGAGTGACAGTTGACCAGTGTGGGGAAGGTGGTGGTGAAGAACTACATAGGAAAGTATCAGGGATAAGATGGATAATTTCCAGCCTTTTTGGAGGCAGAGCCCTTGGTAACTGGTTTAGAATGACTTAATAAACTAAGAACCTCCGGCTTGTGTCTGGTGCCATTCACAGGACCGTTTTCACACCACAGTGTAAGTAGCGCCCCCTATAGTTGTACTCTCCTAACTTCAGTTACAACAAAAGCCAAATTAATGCCAAAACACATTCCAAAGCCATTATGTTGTTGTTTTAGTTGCATTACCTGGAGAGTTGGGTTTTATTGCCCTGCTTTTGCTCATTAAAACTGAGAGTTAAGGGGCCCTCCGTTAAGCGTTGGACTCAGTTTCGGCTCAGGTCACCATCTCATGGGGTCCTGGGATCAAGCCCTTCGTGGGGCTCTGCACTCAGTGGGGAGCCTGCTTGCAAGATTCTCTCCCTCTGCCCCTCCCCCACTTCATGCTCTCTCTGGCTCTAAAATAAATAAGTAAATCTTTAAAAATAAATCAGTAAAATAAAACTGAAGGTTGAGGATGGGAGTTGCCTGTAGGCTCAAACTCCTGCTAGTTAGGTGGTATAGCTTGCTGCAGGACTCAGCTTGATTCTAAGTATAACTTCGCATCCTGAGCCAGCAGTGAAACCTAGAAGTATTGGTTTTCAGGGAAGCGGTGTAGAAAACCTCAGCAATTCCTGCCTCTCTGCCGAAACGCACATGTGTGAGTCTGCTGCTCTGAGGAGGGCCGGGCTGCAAGGTGAGGACTCGCAGGGCTGCTGTCACCAGGTCGGCCTCAGCGTTCTGCATCTTTGCTCCCAAGGCATCTAGGGGTAGTAGAAGACCTCACCTTGGGCTTCTGGTAGCTTCGATGGCAAGTTTTCAAGCTTCGTTCTTGCAACATCTATTCACCAAGGAATTATTTGCTGTCTGATAAAAGTACAGAATTTAATTTAAAAAAATACCAACTCTTTTTTTTTTTTTTTTTTTTTGGTTGTTGTCATTGTTGTTAGCTTCATCCAAAATGGGAAGTAGAGGGTGCTGGAGGGATTAATCATTTAGCCAGTGTCTGCAGGCACATGAGTGGGTTCCTTCCTACGTGCCCAGATCTCTACCAGCTGTGTACTTGTTCATCTTTCACAGGGGTGAGGGTTTTCCTTTGACGTAGAGACATTCCAGATGGACAAGAGTGTAAATGCCAGGTTACATTTTTAGGGGCTTACTAATGGAGCCACAGCAGATTAAGAGGGGGGAAAAAAGTATGACTGCATTTATTTGTAGGGAAGTGTGGACTGAACACCGTTAGATTGGCTATTCAGGAGATCCTCTTTTATTGACATTTTATAAACTCATCAGGTATTTTCAGCTCTCTCCAGGGAACAGAAAGTAGATTCTTAGTGTCACCTTTTCTTGAAAGAATATTTCAGGCAACCTTTTAGGAAAGGCACTTATTGAATCTTGGTTTTAAAATTAATTGTTAATCTTGTCTCAGGGCAGAAGACAACAATGCAAGGGGGAAAAAAAAACCCACACATTTAATTTGTGTGCATAAATTAAAAGACTTGTTTGAAGGGTGGGCTTATTCTGTGAATGACTTTTCTTTCTCATCCAAGCCTGTGGACACGTTCTAACAGCAAGAGGTCAGAGCATTTCAGTGCATTTTCATGGTTTCGTTATTCATGGCACTCGTGCCAGATTTACATTTTATTGAGTTATCGCTAGTGTTAAAGAAAGTGCCATGTTTTAAAGGACAGTCAAAAAATGGATTTTGTTTGCCTTTGCCTGATTTTTGAAAAAAGAGTTTCTGTGTTGCTTTCATTCAGTTTTTAAATACATTTGAAAATGTAGATCTGCTTTGATCATAATAGTCCTTTTCTGCTTGCATCATGTCATTCAGCCTTGGTGAGGAAATAAATTTCACTGCACATCAACATTTTACTATATTATAGGAAGTGCTACAGAGTTTTGGAATGTGACTTGCTTCAGCTGCTGTTGGTGGTTAATGGTTCAGGACATTTGCCAGCTGCCATGGTTTGCTGGCTATGTCAAAACCTTTGTAACTTCAGACCCAAGAGCCCAGTAGTTATTTGTCTCTTTATTAAACGCAGGTGCCATGTTTAGAAGTTCCTTTGCTCCAGACCTCCATAAAAGTTTTCTCTGGACAAAATATTTTGCTTTGTAGAAAGAACTTTTTCCATTTACCAACATGGCATTGTAAAAGTACGGCAACTTTATCTCACATTTATAAATAAGCATTTGGATTTGGCTTTCAAAACCACATGGATGCCTAATGAATATTACTTGCTAGTTGTGACTTTTATTTGTGCTTTGAGCCTTGTGTAATATTTTTTCCCCCTGAAACAGGCAATTTTGGGTATTAGGGCTTATTTTTTCATTATCCCCCATTGGGCCTCGATGAGTCATATTCTGGGCACAAACAAGTGAATGTATAATTGCAGAGCCTCTCTTATTCCACAGTTACTGGATAAAATAATTTGCAATGTGCACTGACTGTCTTTGTTAGAGGAATTTGCAAAAACGACTTCCAGACAATCCCCGTATCTATCTGTAGTTTCAAAAATTCCATATCCTGGGATGTTTTAAGAATCTTGGATTGTGTCGTATCTGGCTAATTATGGGGTTGTTCTCATTTGTGTCTCATCATTGAAGGTCATCTCTTCCCTGCCACCTTTTCCTTTTTACTCCCTATAAACATCATGTTCTTTGTTTCCTTTCCATATTTCTGGCTGTATATGATCTATACACATAGAGATATTTTAGAAAATATGTAAATCATTACAGACTTTTGGAGAGGAAGAAAGGGATGCAAGTAATAATCTGCTGCATTGTGATTATTTCTGTATTACAGCAGAGTTTAACCCCATATGGTAAAACTTCTACTGCTCAAGTCTAAATATTCACAGACATTCAAGCATCACATGTTCCCAGTATCCATAGCTATATACTGAGAAAATATTTAGGCTAACAGAAAAGATAGCATTCTGTTTCATATTTTGAAAAAGTACAGCATTTTCATTTATGATGTTTTTTGTAACTTTAAAGTATTCATTGTGTGTTTTGGTCATGGTGGCAGGACTAATGGTAGAGCTGGTTTTCCTAGCAATGTAAAATAGTTTTACATTTGTCTATGCTTCTCAAGTGGTATTTAAAAAGTATTTCTGTAGTAATAAACCATTTCACTTCTATGACGTCCATCCTCTAGTGCCATGAAAAGAAAAATAAAACCGCTTTCATACATGAGCCCTGAAAACTGAAGAATGGTTTTCTGAATTCAGATTGAGTCTGAATAATGAGGGGACGAAGCTGGCTATCTCCACTTTTCATTTCTCTCCCTACCCATAAATAAATAAACAAACAAATAAATCCATTTTCCTTCAAATCTGAGCAGCCAGCAATTCTTTTTGACATATAAATTGTATGCCAAATGTATTGATACATTAACATCTTATGGACTACAAAACATATTAGGTATTTAAGAATTAAAAATCAGGGATGCCTGGGTGGCTTAGCCGTTGGGCGCCTGCCTTCCGCTCAGGTGGTGATCCCGGGATCCAGGATCAAGTTGTGCATCGGGCTCCCTGTGAGGAGCCTGCTTCTCCCTCCGCCTATGTCTCTGCCTCTCTCAGCCAGTATCTCTCATGAATGAATAAATAAATCTTTAAAAAAAAAAGAATTAAAAATCAAATACAGTATTCACAAAGTCTATTTTTGTGTGTGTTTAGTTTTTATCAACTTTTCCATCCTAAAATTACTTATGTTTATACATACGTGTATTTTGCCCAGGATTTTATCAGAATGCTTTTTGACTGGCCAAGTTCAGGGGGAAATGACTTGGGGAGAAAACTTCTGCTGTCTTTCCCAAAGTGTGCTTCACAAGATGTTGGGAGTTGTTAGTATGAAATAAGATCTATGTGTTTTCTGATCATAAGTTTGGGAAACATGGGGTTTGACAAAATGCAAAGGCTCTACTGTCAAGTGGGAGATATTTTTCCTAAAGGTCATTGGCCACAGAACCTTCTTTCTCATGGAGCTCATGTGTTAGAGAACATGTTTGGTCCTGCCAGCTTACGGCCTGCCCAGAACTGGGTCTATAGGAGTGCACAAATTTGGGGGCACCACCCATGGAAGCTTCTTACTTTGTTATATTACAGGTTCCCCCAAATGTCGGTATGACTTGGAGTCATTGTCATGACCCATTAATTGTAGGGCTTTATAAGTAGACTAATATATTTGTGCTTCTTACATGTGCCCTTCATCATTGAGAGTAAGTACACAGGCATTTCTTGGGGGCTTTACGTATCTATATGGCTGCCTTCTCAGAAACCCATTAAGGAAAGGAGGAATCATTATATTTTAAAGGAGACAATTAAGGGGCTTCCCTATAATTCTGTCCCCATTGTGTGTGGTCTGGACCATCGCATTTGAATTCACACTGCTCATCGGTGAGGGTGTAATTGATCGATAGGTCAACGAATTTCTAAAATTATCTCCTCTACATGTATTTTCAAGGCAAAATATATTGGTTCTGTGTATTCATCCTCAAAACCCTTCAGATGTGTGTTAACACTTAGAGCTTTGGATGTCAAGACATTGGTTGGCTTCTAGTCGTATGGTTAACACAAACAGTGCCTGGTAACTTTTGGGCGATGGATTCACTGACAGGAGGCATATCCAGGGCTGTTTCACCACCTTCCGTGGAGCATATGTTTTGATTCAGTGAGGTCACTGATGCTAGATTTTAACATCAGAATCTTCTCAGTGAGATGAAATTGGTGATTCACCTTGGCTCGTACCTCAGACATGTGGGTATAGGATAAATGCTTTCTTAATGATAGTTCAGGGCAGCCAATTCTTTGATCTGCCTGAACTTATTGGCTCTCTTACCATTGATATTAATTGGCTGCTCCTGATGGAAGTGAGTTCGCATCCCAATTTTAAAGATACTTAAAATGAATTCTCTCCCCTTCTGTGGACGATTGAAAGTAAACGCATTGAGGTCTGTTGATGGACATTGTGTTCTAAAGAGTTTTTTGCCAACTGCCGATCTCTGGAAAATGTAACATATTGTTAGAGATTTGGGACACCTGGGTGGCTCAGTGGTTGAGCGTCTGCCTTTGGCTCAGGTCTCTGACTATGGTCTTTGCCTCTCTTTCTGTGTCTCTCATGAATAAATAAATAAAATCTTTTTGTTGTTGTTGTTTTTTAAAAGAATATCAGAGTTTTGACTTCTCCCTCCCTGCTCCTCTTTCACCTATAAGATGTTGGGACCGGGAGATCCATGCTTTTCGGGTTAGCTTTTTGGTGGCATTCGTGCTGTGATGCTCGAAGGCAAGGATTTAAAAACAGGTTGTTGGGACGTGGCCACTCTGTTTTCTAAGCCTGAGTACCAGTGATAAGGCTGATAAGTATTTATGGGTGGCACTAAGGGATAGGGAGAAGCTATTAAGGGAAAGTTAAAAAAAAAAAAAAAGTTGGGAGGAGGAGGGAGGGAACCAAGGGATGAAGGAGTCGAGTGTCTGCAGTATTGGCATCCACGGTCACCCACGCCTGGTGCCACTGAAGTTCAATTTTGGATTGTTTTGATTTGTTAAGCCACTTGTATCCCACGCCATGCAATAGGGAATATACACTCGAGCTAGATGCCATTTTAAAAGGTTACATATATATTTTAGAGTTTTCTGTAGACAGAGATAATTAACACAATTACAGCCCTCCGCTTGAGCCATTGAGATCAGTTGCTGCCAACTAGAATAATGACACTGAGGCTCTGTTTATATGTAAACTGTGTAATATCTTAAAGCTCACGTCATTGTTTTTCTCTTCTCAAGTACAGCATGTTTTGATCTACATAGGGAATATTTTTAAAAAGTGGATGTCTAAGAATGTAAACAGTTGGAAAGGGAGATGCAGCTGTTTATGATTTACTTTTTAATCTTCTGTTCTTTGGTGGCTTCTAATGTCAAAGGACTTTTCTTTACATATTATAGTGTATGGGTTATGACGATAAGTATGCTCTCTCTGGGTTTTATTTTGGCTTTCTAAATAAAGGACGGAAGGACCGACCGAAGGAAAAGTAGTGGGATAAAAATATCCCCCCGCAGACTGGATCCTGCCCTGGAAGCAATGGGCCAGAAGAGCCTACGGTCTTAGAGTGGAAAGGGTTTCTCTTTTATGGGGCCAATAAATGTCAGGCCTTGTGCTTTACCTTTCGGCTCTGTTTGTGTGTGTTTGTCAGAATCTATTAGTCACACCCAGTTGCTTGCGTCTACCACTGTCTAGACTCTTCGAGAAATGAGCGATTTCGTATTTAGTGTTTTTACAGGAGGGCACATAATAAGGGATGGGTGTGCTTCTGTGATGGCAATCTCTTTTGCAGACTGTTTTCCAGGAGTGGAGGTGGTTCTGGTATCCAGGTGCCTATTGTGTGAAATGGTGTTTTCGCTGATTTTGGTTTAGATTTATCAGAATGGCATTTCACTATGTAATTTCTCATTACCCGTTGTAAACAACGAAGGTCACCCCCATTTCCTGTTATAAAAATAACTTTGTATATTCTGGTGGACTGTGTTTAGATGAGAGGTTTGCCAGTATTTCCACCCATGCTTTTTCTAGCATTGTCTATAA
Source organism: Canis lupus dingo (assembly GCF_003254725.2). Lineage (NCBI taxonomy): Eukaryota > Metazoa > Chordata > Mammalia > Carnivora > Canidae > Canis > Canis lupus. Next base: position 39,758,651 of record NC_064267.1, on the reverse strand, counting down.
ATGTGTGGTCACGAGCAGGGATTTTGAATTCTAGTGGCCCCGTTTACTGGCTTTGAGATCTTGAGGAATTTACTCTCTGTTCCAAACCTCAGTTTCTCAGTTTTAAGACAGGAATAGTAATACAATCTCAGGATGGTCATGAGGATTAGATGAAATAATGCACTTTCAAACTCATAACATATAGTGGTTGGCGTGGAGCAAAAGTTGGCTATCTTGCTAGTGGGGACTCTGTGTGTGTTTGTGTGTGTGTGTGTGTGTGTGTGCGAGAGAGAGAGAGAGAGAGAGAGACGTGTTTACATATAACATCCTCATCCCACGAGTGCTTTGCTCAAATATTCAGGGAGGGAGGTGGACACAAGAGAAATTTGAAAACTATTATAATCAATATAAAAGTCACTTTATATGTGTAGTCATATTTAATTTGTAGTATTAAAAAATAGATTGAGCTTTTTAAAGAAAATATTTATTAAAAGAGGAATAATACTATTAAAAGGTTAACAAATCCCTACTTATAAATGTAAGGGAAACCACAAAAACTTAAGAGCCTATTTTTCTTTGCCTAAAATTACTCTTTTTAAAAGAGATTTATTTATTTGAGAGAGGAGGGGAAGGGCAGAGAAAGAGGGAGGGAGACTCTCAAGCCGACTCGGTGCTGAGCACTGAGCCCGAGGCTGGGCTCGATCTCATGACTCTGAGATCATGACCTGAGCTGAAACCAAGATTTGGATGCTTAACTGACTGAGCCACTCAGGCACCGCTAAAATCATTCTTAATCTAAGTCATATGGACATATGTGTGTGTGTGCATCTGATTTTCTTATATAGACATTTTTATATCTATAGATGGTTCTTCATTGAGTACCGATTATGTATGAAACACAATGATAAGTCAGGTGGGGTTGGAGGTGACAACCCTACCTGAGAGTGAGCCTCATTAGGCTCCAACACAGTGTCTGCTTGTCCCTCTCCCTCTGCTCCTCCTTGCCCCCCTCCCCCACTTGCACACGGTCTTTTTCTCTCTTTCTCTCAAATGAATAAATAAATACAATCTTAAAGTTTGGGGTGCTTTAGAATTGCTAAGGAGAATCCATTTTAAATCACGGATCAACTATTAAAATTATAACCTTAGAGCAAAACAAGAAGTACCTTCAATACCCAGTGATAAAAACAGTGGGACAATATCCCTTATTGATGATGAGTGTCCTCGTCAGGGTTTTACTGACACCATGTTTTGAGGTGCTCCTCTCTGCCAGCACCCCAGCAGTATTGCAAAGAGCAAGGAGCTTCCTCGTCCTTTGAATTCCTGTTTCCCCAGCCCCCTCCCTTGGCTTCTTGCTACTGAATGAGACGAATTAATTGTTCTATAATTATTTCATTGTCGGGGTCTGTGCCACATGCTTTACAGTCACCATCTCATTTAACCCTCACAACAACCCGATGAGCTAAGTAGGCACTTTTATCACCATTTTACCAGGAACAACAGCTCAGCGATGTTGCTCAAGGGCCTGAGTGCTGGGGGCGGGGGGTGCTAGGGTCTTACCACCATCAGGCAGCCACAAAGGGTAAGTGCCTTGCAGACAGTTTCCATTCCTGCTGGATCCCATAACCGTTGATGAAATGTATTTTCATTCTGTCCCCACTGGTTAGGAAAAATAACTCACGTGAATCGCATAGCATGCGAATTGCACTACCCAGCCGTGGTTTTAGAATGAGCTCTTGGGGAGTATCTCTGGCCACCCCATTTTCCTTCCATTTCCTAAAGCCATTAGAAACCTACGCTTGCCTTGTTCGGGCTTCTCTTCCAGACCAGTAAAGCTGCACCTCCTGGTCAGAGCACTGAGTCAGGCCCGGTGAATGAAATTGCTATCAAAGAATGAAGACTTTGGGGCGCCTGGGTGGCTCAGTCGGTGAAGCATCTGCCTTTGGCTCAGGTCATGATCCCAGGGTCTTGGGATCAAGCCCCGCATTGGGCTCCTTGCTTAGCTGGGAGCCTGCTTCTCTTTCTCCCTCTGTCTGCTCCTCCCCCTGCTTGTGCACTGGCTCGCTCTGTCAAATAAATACATAAATCTTTAAAAAGAAATAATGAAGACCTTTGCACTGCTGTAAAACTTCATTGATGTAGAAACAGAACCTTGTAATAACTAACTTGCTAATAAGTTGTACTGAAGGGCCTGCTCTTGCCTTTTAGAAATCAGACCAGTTCACTACCATCCATTGATGTGAATGGAAGTTACTAGAACCCACAGAGCATCCCTCTGTGCTTAATTTGTAGTCTTTCCCACATTTTGATACCTTTGAGCATTATGGTTTTGGGCTTCCCCAGATGCAAAAAGTGCTGCTTCTGGATCTTCCCCTGCATGCATCCTGTGGTTCTGGAGATGAGATACCTGCGCACAGAGTCATCCCTTTTCCACCAAAACATTATGGAGGATAAATTAAGGTGCAATGGAAAAATGGGAGCCTCTTTGATATTGGTACTTTCGATGCTTCAAAGTTGAGGGTGTTGTAGATTGCTATTATCATTTAATTGTTGATGTTGATTCTACTCTTCGAGATGAGATCTGAGTTGGCAATTTGGGGACTTTTACCACCTGCTGGTCCCCTCAAATAATAAAGACAGGGAGTTAAGAACTAACCTCTGGTTTGTGCCTTGAGGTTTATTTAGTAAAAGACACTGGAGGGTGGGGTGTTAGGCGGTCCATGTTCCTTTGAGTTGTGCCGAATGCTTGTTTATTTGGGTTCCATCATCTGTGAGCTAACGCACATGGCCCCACTCCCTTCCTCTTGACCGGGACCTCTAGACATCAAAGTAACCGGCATCCGTGTTTTAAAGCGATAGAAATGTACTGGATCCCAGTTTCCAGCCCTCTTTTCCCAGTCCAGCTGTCTTGAGTCTCCCGTGGCCTGAACACTAAGCAGGTAAAGACCTATCAGTGCTGTCTTAGTATTGGGGTCTTTCCCAGTGTCGTCTTTGTAGTCATCCAGATGTTTGTTTTTTCAGGAGCCCTGAGACAGAGGTTTCTCATTCTTGTCCAGTTAACTCTTTTAGAACCTTTCTGCCTGGAAATTTTTCTTTGCGTTTCAGTTCAAAAAAAACTATGTAATTTAAGCTCATTTACCCTACTAAGCCTGAGAACAGATGGCTTATCACGTAGCCTTCCTTAACATCCCCCGTTAAGCCCTCTTATTATTCCTTTACTGAAATTAAATAGAAATCTCAACTTTTCTTCAGGGTTCTTTACTCCTTTGCTCCTCAGAGTGTGGTCCTCAGACCAGCAACACTGGGGTCCCTTGGTGGCAGGCTAGACATGCAGAATCGTGGGCCCTACCACAAACCTCAAGAATCACAATGTGCATTTTAACCAAACCCCCAAGAGATCCTAAGCACATTCAAGTTTGAGAAGCTCTGCTTTATTTTATCCCTTCATAGCTTAGTTATTATTTCCTCTGTACTTTTCTCTAGCATGCCTGAAGCATAGAGACCAATGGTCTTGTAATAAGAGCAAAAACCTAATACTTATCTGACTCAAATCCCTATTAATGTAATACCTATGATATTATAATAATTTTGAACTAAATTGATGTGTATTTTTCATTTATAATAAATTGGTAGTCTTCAGAGACTTTGGGGGGTCTTTTTTTGCTATATGTTTGCCCCTTTTACCTACTCCTACTGGACGTCTCCATTGTATAGCTGAACGACTTTGCTAAGAATCTGGCTTTGCATTTATATCGGGTACCACCTTGTTTTTCCTCTTTGGGGGATTTTTTTTAGGGGGGCTCTTTTCTGTATAATTGGGCTATTAAGATTTTAATGACTCATGACTAGAAAGAGTACTGTTGGAGGTGAGAAGACCCCAAATCTTACCTCAGTGCTGCTCTTCACCAGTTTCATGGGCTCATGATTCTAACTCTTAACAATAACCATATGATCTGGGAAGTCCCCGTAATACCGGGTATAGAACTACTTCGATTGTTCTGTTTGTATTAATCCAAGAACCCTGTCTACGATGACTTGGTCACACAGTGGAAGTCACCTGGTAAAAAGGGAATGGAGCCTCTAAAACAAAAGTTGGAATAATTACTCACATCCAGTTGTATATTTTGGTTAGTCCTTATACTCCCCTTCCCACCAGGTTATTTACTTATGTCATATGGTTCTCAAGTCACCTTCCTGTTGATTCCTTCTAGCCATGCATTAAGAGGGGGACATTAGCAAGGATATGGCTGCTCTTAATCCTTGCACCTCCGTCTGGAAGCCTCTGGGAAGGCCTTTGTTTCTACTGGACGTTCTGTGGGGAGGATCCAGCATAAAGATATGTGTGAAGTCAGTGGCTGTGTTCAGAGGCTGTTTGGTGCTGCTGATGGTCGAGAGTGAGGAGAGCTCAGGGTGGAAGGACAGGAAGGAAGAGAGGCATATCTTAAGAATGAGATTTGACGTGGACGCTTACGCAGTCATGCTCTTCCTTATACTGTTCAGGAAGGAAAGTGGGAGTAACTAAACGAAGAGGTAGACCATTGCCCATTTGCAACATGGTTTTATGGGAAAAACATAAGGCAGTTTTTGAGCAGAATTAAGCAAAGTGCCTCATAGGGATGTAAATTCAATGTTAATTATAGCCTGTCGCTTTTGGGTAGTAATGGTGAAATTGTGTGGTTGGGTTTTACTCTGAAGGCATTGTGTCAGCTTCAGCCACAGTGTGGAAAGAATAGAAGCTATTGTTTTCTTTATGAACTTCAGCACCACAGTAGCTTCTGTGGCATTATTTCAGGAGGATATGTTCTTCTTACCATTACCTTCGGGTTCCATCGGAAAAGCTTCATACCTAACCACCTGGAAATCAACTTGTTCTTTCTGGTCACTGTTTAAGTCTTAGAATTTGGAACGCTGTGTACTCTCATCGATGATGGTCTATGTCCCCTGCCCCTCACCCAGCTCTTTTTCAAGCTTAAAGTTTCAGGGAAAACAGACCTGAAAAGTATCATCCTGGAAAGACATCTCAGAAACAGCAGCTGAAATTTCCATCTTTCTAACTTTGACTTTTTTTGTAATAAATCATCTTCCAAGGTATTTATCTCATAAAGTAAAAAAAAAAAATCTCTAGGAAATACTATTCTGACTTGGGAGTCGCCTCTTAGCGAAGTTAGTGGATTTATTTTAAAAAGTTGACTAATTCTGGAACAGAAGGGACCTAATTCTTAACTTCCTTTTACTCCCAGTTATTTCAGGACAATGAGCGTGACTAATGGTCACAAATACCAAAAGGAAAGTTCTCTTCTTTCTCACCGAGTTTTACAAATGATTGTGAGGACTAGATATTTTCTCCATTTCGTTAAATTGTGGAGGCAAAGCAAGGTCAAGTGACTTGTCCAAGACCATCCACAAAGTACGGGCTCAGTTGGATGAGATACAAGCCTGGGCATGATACAGGGTATCTCCTCTTGGGGTCGATCTTTATGTCATGGTCATGGAGGTGGCGCAGCATCACACCTGCTAGTCTTCCCCAGGCTCTGTTGCTTTGGCCTCCACAGTGCCTGGTACTCTACCTTCTTTAGTCATTGCTTTTGCATTGCCCCCAGACATTCTTGTGTTCCTTTGGAGGAGGAACGTATGGAAACATGGGCCTGGGCTGGTTAATCAGATCAGCTGTCTTTTAGCGGAAGAGGGAGGGAATGGGATGCAGGTGAACTAAGCTTCCAGCAGTGATGAATTGGGAAAGGCTGAGAGCATGGACACACCCACTGGGATTCTGAAGTGTGGAGTCGTAAACAAAGCAAGGCCTTGGAACAGGAACGTACCTCTTCCCTCATTCTGTTCCATAGAACCGGTGTGGACCCCAGCAACGGGTAACAGGTGCATTTGGTGGCTTCGGCAACAGTTCTAGAGCATATGGTGTCTCAGCCTCAGAACTAATGACACAGTTCTTTGCTACTGGTGGCCATCCTGTGTGTTGTGGGAGGTTTCGTAGTCCTGGCCTCCACCCACTAGATGCCAACAGCTTCTCCCCACCTCATCCTAACCCCAGTTGTGACAACCAAGAATGTTTCCAGACTTTTCCAAATAGCTCTTGCAGGGAGAAATTATTCCTGCCCACCCAAACTGAGAACTAGAGATTTAGTGAAATGCTTGGAGGCTAGAAGGTCTCCGCAGAGAAAAGTGGTTTAGCCCCACGAGTATGTTTCAGGCAGAGTCCTGGCACACCAGTGGGCCTGAGGATCACCTTCACAGATCTCCCTTCTATCACCCCTGGGGCTGCGATCCCCTCAGGGTCACTGATACATTTTTTTTAAGAATAATTTTTTTTATTTGAAAGAGAGAGAGAGCACGTGCAGGTGGGCGGGGGGCGGGGGGGGGGAGGGAGGAGCAGAGGGAGAGGGAGAAACAGACTCTGTGCTGAGCATGGAGCCTGACGTGGGGCTCGATCCCACAATCCTGAGATCATGACCTGAGCCAGAATCAAGAGTCAGACGCTCACCAGACTGAGCCGCCCCTGATAAATACCCTTAATAAGGATCCTTTCAAGTTGCCACTACCTTGTAATTAAGAATTTGGCACCACTGTCCTCAGGAGGCCTCTGTTCAACCAGGCTCAGGACCTGATGCGGTTCAGTTCAGCTTGCTGTCGCAGGGAACGACTCAGCAGACGCTACTGAGACACTACACTCCAAATTAAAAAGCAAAAGGCCGAGATGTCAGATAATGGGGGAAAGCAAGAGGAACAAGAGCAAAGTGGAAGTGAGACTTGAGAGATGAAAGCAAAGGCCCACAAACTCTAGGGTCAGTGGGTTGAAAGGTCAGCCGCTCCTTGTCAACTGGAAGAATTTTGCCTCTTTATCCTGGACAATAGAGAAGTGTTTGCAGTCACTTAGAAATCTGCACCATTGTCTGCTTCAAAGACCTTTGAGATGCAAGCAATGTATACATTATCAATTATTTCAGATTATCTTTCCAGTTTTTCCTCCCTCCTCTTCCAGCTGCCAACCATTAGACGTGTGCATCTGGCAGCAATTTCGGTTTTTCGTCAAGTAAGGCAGCGTTGACTGGCTGTGTCACACTCCTGTTCAATTCCTTCAGATCAAGACTGGGGACAAGAATTTGGAAACAAAAGCCATCCATTTCCTCCCCCAACAATTAGAAACATGCTTCAGAACCTGGAAATAGTGCAGAAGAATCTCACTGAACATCCATTTAAGCCTATTCATGAGAATTCTTTGTGAATCCTTTCATGGAGCATTATAAGTCTTTTCATTAGACTTATAATGAAGTCTAGAAAGCCTGAAGCCCCAGCTTAGAAAGGGTGGGGGCTTCAGGCTTCTAATTTCTTCTGAGAAAGCACTAGAAGTGGGCTTTCAGCAGTGTTTCTGTAGATAGCATTAATTTAAGATCCGCTCAAAGATACGCTAATGCTATCTGTCCTAATATTTAACCTCTGCTGTTCCCCGTGTAGGTAGACAGGTCTTTGTCTAAAATCCTATCCGAGGGTCTTATTTTTAGCTTCACCACTATTACTTTTACCTTTTCTTTTTGTTCTGGCGCGTCCTCCATACCACCTCATGTCTCAAATAATTTTGTCTCCCTTCCCAAGCAAGACACATCCTGATCTTGGTTGGCTTCAGCCTCAACCCTTGGCTCTGGCATCTGGCCTGTGGACTCATTCTTGCTTGTTATTTCCACCAATACATTTGTGGTTGGTGTGTGTTTTCAGGTATCAGGAGAAAATTGGAGAGCCAGGGATACCTAGTTCTTAATAAGAATTCTTCATTAAGAGCTAATGTTTGAGGGCTCATTGTGTGTCAGGCACTACGATGAGAACTTGAGAACTTTTCATGGATTATCTCATTTTACCTCAAGGGCTAACCCTGTGAAATGGGTACTGTTCTCCCCGTGTTACAAATGAACACATTGAGATTTAAGAGAGCAAATGACTTGCCCAAAATCACAGAAGAATGAGAGGAGATTATGTAAGTGGTCTTAGTTAGTCTCCTTTTAAATTTTAACTTGGAAATAAGTTTTGAGTTAAAATTGGTCAGTCTTTAAAAAGCATAACAGTGAGGTGCCTGGGTGGCTCAGTCAGTTAAGTGACTGCCTTTGGCTTGGGTCATGATCCCCGGGTCTTGGGGGTCAAGTCTCACATTGGGCTCCTTGCTCAACAGAGAGTCTGCTTCTCTCTTTCTCTCTCTGTCTCAAATAAATAAATAAATGCATAACAGCCATGTGTTAGGAACCTCCTCTTCCTCAAAGTGACCTTTTTTTTTTTTCTTAAAGATTTTATTTGTTTATTCATGAGAGACACAGAGAAAGAGTCAGAGACATAGGCAGAGGGAGAAGCAGGCTCCCTGCGGGGAGCCCATGCAGGATTTGATCCCAGGACCCTGGGATCATGACCTGAGCCAAAGACAGATGCTCAACCACTGAGCCACCCAGGTGCCCCTCAAAGTAACCTTTTTTGGAATGAATTCCCTAAATTACATTTTAGGATTCAGAATTCCATACAGGATACTCCTCTGGTAGTGGCAACTCAAGGAAAGCACACTCTTGGTTGCATTACTTTATTGCAAGCAGTGTTACAACTTCTCCTGAACATAATCCAGTTACATAGAGGTCCCACCTGGGGCCTTCTGTAGCCTAGGGTGGATGGGACAGTTTTTTCCATCCTTTGAACATTGACTTTTAAGACTAGCTTTCATAACTCAGAAACCTTTATGACTTGCATTTCTTTAACAAGAATTCTTAAGTTAAAACAACTTACACTTGAGCACTGAATACGTTTGAAACATGCTGCCCTGTGCTTCTGCATTGATGACCAGTTTCGATTGGTTTCATTCATCCTTCGACAGTTTTCATTCATCACTTAGACCCCAGAAATAACGACCACAGCCCACTTAGCTTTGAAGACTCTGGATTAAATTCTTCCCTGCAGGTTCCTCTTAGCCTTCTCAAAGCAAAGAGGAAGACAAAGGGTAAAACCTTTGTGTTTGTGATTCATGAAGATGGCCTCCAGTTGATGTTAATTAGATGTGTGCAGTAGGGAAAGCCTACTGAGCTTGACCTTGCTGGGAACAGTTGGGAATGGCCCTGCCCTCCGTTAGGCCCGTCTCATGACCAGAATACCTACAGAAGATCAGGGCCACACAGCCGAGGTACCTCGTGGTTCCTTTTAAAGATGCCTGTTCAGTTCAGTACATTTTTCTTGCATTACCAAATTCTTCCATAAAGTCAACCGCAACCCATATTATCGGGGACTCCGGCTAAAACTTGTGGTGAGTAGGAAGTAGATTAAACACAGGTTTTCCCTTTTCTCCGGCTGCCAAGAGTGATGTCAGTGGTGTTAATGATCCTTACCTCAGCCCGCTGCAGACCCTGTGTGAACGCTTGTTCTGTGCTCTAGTTCCTAGGCTATTACGGAAAAGCTGCTGATGCTTGATAAGAGACAATTGGGTAGTCAGACAATTCCTCAAATGTAAAATCAGGCCCTTGCTTTCTTGAAGCAATTTCTGATATGACTCTGGGGAGAGTGCAGAGAATGCAAAATCTATTTAGTGTTTAGCAGAAAAATTAAAGCAGTACGACCGGGCTGAGCCCACTTGATTCCCTTTTGCCTAATTACAGAAGTGGTATTGCAAACACTTTTTTTTTTTTTTTTTTTTTTTTACCATCTCTGCACCACATTGTAAACTAAGTTGTGATTTTAATTTAGGTCTACTGGTTTGTATCAAAGCCAGACCAATAAAACCTATATCCTGTATTTCTGAACACCAAAAAAACAAACAAAACAACAAACTGATGTGAAATGACAATAAAAACTATAAACCTCAGAACTGGAATTTAATTCCTGGGGGAGAGCAGCATATCCTGCAGAAATAGCTCCCATGAAAGCAGAAGAAAGACTTGACTTTTATGACTTGCTTTCTCAGGTAGGGAAGAAGGTATCCTATTACTTTGATGTCTTCAAGCAACAGGTTTTTTTTTTTTTTTTTTGGTTGAGCTCCGTTAAAATTAAAGCTTCCTGCCCCACATTATGTGGTCTGACTCGTAATGTAGATGGACTATTTTTCTGAGTTCCCCTACCTGGACTGTCATGTACATGTCCCGCATTCTAATTTTGTTAGAAGACAGATTTGAGACATTTTGGGTTACGTTGTGGGGGGTGGGAGGTGGGGAAAGGGCTCTTATCTCTTGCTTTATCAGCATGCTCTCTATTAATTACAAGAATGGGAAATGACTGAAATGACCAAGATTGGGAAGTAACTGAAATGACTATTCTGCAGCTTAGAAGATTTCTGAATGCTTAGTCAGATTGCCTTAATTAATATACCTTATTTAAAAAAATATTTTTAAGTCATCTCCACACCCAACGTGGGGCTCGAACTTAGAACCCCAAGATCAAGAGTCACACGCTCCACCGACTGAGCCAGCCAGGCCCCTGCTGTGTGTTGCTGTTGCCTTCATCTGGCTTCCCCATAAATCTCTAACCCTCTGGAAGTGTCCTGGTCCAGCCCCTGCCCCTTGTGGGTGACCACCCCTGGACCACAGTGCAGGCTCCAGGCTGGGCGGCCAGCTCCCGGGTCAGCCCCTCTCTTCTTTTCATGATACAGGTGCCTTTCTTCCCCAGGGGGTCTCCCAAAGTCACCAGCCCCACCAGAAAGACTTTCACTGGGACAAAAGGGGAACTGGAGCCCGGGTGGCCTCTCACACGTTGTCCCCAGATGCTCCTCCCTGGCAGCCCTGCGTGCTCCCAGGCCCGGCCAGCGACCTTGTCATCTTCACCCGCCCGCGCCCATGTGACTCGCACCAGGCAAAAGTGCTCTTTAAGCAGCTCCGTTAAAGCCCTGGCCCGGCCACTTACCCTTTGCCTTTTAAGACCACGAAACCAAGTCTTTCCAGCCCTGTTCTGGCCTATTTTCAAAGATGTTGGTTTCCTTTCTTTAGCTTCTTGTCAACATAAAGGAGCAAATGTCTTGTGGTCTTACCTCTCATTTTAATTCTTTAGTTCCATCCTACCTTGATTTTTCTTTTTTTTTTCTTTAAGATTTTATTTATTTATTCCTGAAAGACACAGATAGGCAGAGACACAGGCAGAGGGAGAAGCAGGCTCCATGCAGGGAGCCCAATGTGGGACTCGATCCTAGGACCCCAGGATCATGACCTGAGCTGAAGGCAGATGCTCAACCACTGAGCCACCCAGGTGCCCCACATTGATTTTTCTTTTCTCTTTCTTTCTTTCCTTCCTTTTTTTAAAAAGTATTTTATTTATTTACTTGAGAGAGAGCACAAGTAGAGGGGGTGGCAGGCAGAGGGAGAGGGAGAAGCAGGCTACCCACCAAGCACGAAGCCTAGTGCAGGGCTTGATCCCAGGACCCTGGGATCATGACCTGAGCCGAAGCAGATGCTTAACCTACTGAGCCACCCAGGATCCCCATCTTCCTCCCTCTCTCCCTCCATCCCTCTCTCTTTTTCTCTCTCTCCCTCCTTCCCTCCCTCCACTTAGGTCTGTCCTTTGCCAAGGTCTCATCCTGTACTGACACTTCCCAGGTCTACCTTGTAAAGAGTAGAAAGATTCCCCCTGTGTCCCAAACTTGAAGTCCTCCAGAATTAGCTTTTCTTCTCTTTTCGCTTGGGTGATTACCATAGCTAACAGGACAACAGGACAGGGCTGATAATTCTGGGTCCTCCCTAAATGCTTCCATCCACCACCCTAGTTGGTAGAACCAAATTCTAAGCCAGGAAATTTCTCTAATAAGGGTTTCACAGCCCATCAAATGGAACAGTGGCCTCCTTTGTCCATCGGAGATGGAGTAGTGTGGATGTTAAAAGGCAGCGCCCCTATACACTCCCAGAACTATGAGTCTGTGTAACACTGATAGGGGTTGTTTTCCTGTTTTTTGTTTTGTTTTGTTTTGTTTTTGTTTTTTTCAATTTACTGGCCTGTTTGGCAGAATCAGGTAGGCTTTTTTTTTTTTTTTTTTTTTTTTTAGAATCAGGTAGGCTTAAAACCAGGATACTTTTGCAGTGTTTTATAAGTTGCCTTATTAATGAGTATGCATTCTGGAAGACTTGATCTTCTCTGAGTGGTAGTGTGAATTATTGCATCAGCATCAACCAGGTGGCTAAAGAAATGAATTGCGGTCATGGTAGTGGTGTGCAGTTGAATATAATTGTGTCAAATGAGAAATCAACAGGCTTGGGAAGACAAGCTTGAGAGAGGGGTCGCAGGTGCTACGTTCAGCATCCTGCTGGGTGTGGAGCTCCACACCGCACCCACCATTTCGCTCTTTATTTCCAGCCAAAGGGAACTGGTTTCTCTTCTGGGAGGAATCCTCCCCCCTGTTCTTCTAACTGTTCGGCCTGTGCCATTTCCTGAAGGACTTGGACTTTTGGACATCAAAGCCAAGCCAGAGGCTTTTTCTACTTTCAAACTGCCATATTCCTCCCCAAAATCATGAATTGGAAGGAGGGAAAGGGACAGCATACCAGGAAGGTTTAAAAGTTGGTTAAGAGGGACATCTGGGTGGCTCAGTGGTTGAGCGTCTGCCTTTGGCTCAGGGCGTGATCCCAAGGTCCTGGGATCGAGTCCCACATCAGGTTCCCTGCAGGGAGCCTGCTTCTCCCTCTGCCTGTGTCTCTGCCTCTCTCTCTGTGTCTCTCATGAATAAATAAATAAAATCTTAAAAAGAAAACAGTTGGTTAGCATTTCAAATATCTTCTCATCACAGTTATTTTAAGAATGGGAAAAAAATCTAAATATGATGGAAATGTGATTTTCCTGTCCTATTGAAACATTTGTGATATCGAATGCAGAATTTTAAAAGTTTAAGTCCTTTAAGCAAATAGTGGATTTAGAACCACAGCTGAATCGTGGCTTTCCCTGGGTGACAAGAATTCAAGAAATGTTTATTCCTTCTTTACATTTTCCTGTGGTGCATAAAATTTCTATATTATAGTCAAGAATTTTTTTTTTGACTCACAGCTGTTTATTTTAAGTGAAAGAGAAATGTGCTGTTTTGACACATTTCTTTAAGTGGAGGAATTTATTTATACAAATTTTTCTAGTTGAATCTACAATATAAGATTTCAAACAATGGTCTCCATTGAAGAAAAGTCATTACGATAGTCATTTTTTTTTTTTTTTTCAATCATAGTCGGGTGAGGAAGAGTTACTTTCTGGCTACATTTTGGTATATGAAAATAGCCAAGGAACTTCTATTTCACTCCTGTTTCCTTAGTAGAAGTAGAAACTGCTGGTAATGGTTTGACTAGGTATTTATAACTGTGTTGCACTTGACTCAACAAATTGGCAGGTTTCGAGCCATTTGAATACAAGATAAATATGTTAGTCGATGGGTTGGGCCAAAACTTCATTGTTGAAAGGATATGGATCCTTCATTGTACACATATCATAACCTTATGCTGTTCTCAGCTGCTTTATAGCGCAGCCTGGTCAATAGGCTGAGTGTGAAAGGGAGCAGAAGCTTTCTCTGTTTTTCAGCTCTCCGTAGGCATAGTTTAAGTGGGTCGAGGCCAGAAGATGTAAATTCCTATTGGATGCAATAATGCAGTAATCCATAGGTCTCAAGTAGCATCGCCCAAGTGTTGACTTATTTGATAATGCTTTAAAAATTACATTTTTCATTACTGGCAATAGGATTAGGTGGGTTTTATCTTACACGAAGACACACGGAAGGGGACAAGAGATGCTGGTGTGGTGATGAAATTTTGTCAAAAAGTAATTTCCTGCTGCTAAATCTCGTGACAGGTGCAGCGTCTTTCTGGGTCCAGGAGTTACTCCCCAGTGAGGTAACCAGAGAGGATGTATCCTAGGAACATCACCATTTGATATTTGCCCAGCTCTAATCCGAGGAAATATTTTGCTTCTTTTGTTTCCACTTCATGGGTGTTACAAATGAGTTTTTGTATTTGTATTTGTAAAACATCGTTGAAATATTTGCCTCCTATGGTTGGTGTGAGTCAGTCCGGGTTGTATATATAAAGAGCATCGAACATACCTATACCGGTGTCTTCCCTTGTAGTGCTTGTTACAGTCCTTATCACTGCCTTCTCATTTGTCACAGATATTTCTTGAATTGACTGACTGTGGGAGCCCAGTACGGGTATTGGTTTTTTAAAAACATGCTCTCAAAATGTCTGATATACATGTTGGCCTTTCTTCAAGTGAGTTGCTTTGGTGAAGATCACCCTTCTTGACTGCAGTTCTGGAGAGGCTGGGATCAAGGCAAATGAACTTTAGTCCCATGAACATCCACTGAGGTCTGTCTATAATGTCCTCAGGGTTCATTTCCATCAAAACTCAGCAGGGCAATTGTGAACAGCTGTGTTTTGGGAACTTTAGTTTTGGGGTCTTTGGCTTTCCATAAGGCCTCACTGGGGAACCGTTACCTGGCTTGATCAGCCCCTTCTTTCACCATATTTGGCTCTCAAGGCTTTTTGGCCATCCCCAAGGATCAAAGGTGCCCTCAGAGGGCTGAGACTGGCTGCTCTAGAGACCATTCCAAAGAATATGCCCAAGGCTGAGAAGGCCATCGCCAGAAAGAAATGAGAACTTGAGGAAGCATTCCAGAAATGCTTCCAACAATGGCTGCATGATTGGCATAGCTGTGCAGACCTCAAAGTGGCTGCAGTGAAGGACCAGTCTCACTCAGGGATGGCTGTTAAATATCTGTACCATTGGCTCAGGAGCTAAATTTTCTGTACGTACACACAGAAACACAGACACACGTACAAACACACACACACACACACACACACTCTCACACCCTTGAACAAAGATAAACAGATGTGAACTTCAGACTTTCCCTTGAAGGTTTTCCGGGCCTCTGCGGCCTGTTTATCGGGTCTGTACCCAGCCCCTCCCCGTCAGCATAACCTCCCTCATTCCTTGTTTTCACTTTTTCAGAGATCCCCAAGGTGATGGCACCAGTAGGTAAGCATTAGTGCCTGAGACATGTGCTGATCAGGGTTTATGATAAAGGACTTTGAAATGTAGAGTGCTGAGACTTTAGAGGGCAAGTTTATGGTGCAATTGATGGATCCTTTTATTTCCTGCTCTTTGAACATACATACTTGTGGGAAATTACAGGGAGGGGTTCAGCGTGGCCCAAAGCAATAGACTTCAGCATCTGGCGAAGCCAGAGTGTTTTCCCTCCTCAGGGAGGCCCCCAATCTCTGCCCCCCACTGCATCCGTGCAGGTTGGCACATGTGACAACAAAACTGGATGCAGTTTATTCCTGGGCAGAGCTCTTCATTCAGCCTGTTCTGGATGTGAGCCAGGTGTAAAATGAAAAGCAGACCGTGTGCCCTTTGCTCCCCCCACTCCCTCCCCCATTTCCTATAAATGAGCAAGCAGTTCGTTTGTTTGTTGCAAGTGTTTTAATAAAAGTGTGGCCTTCCCACTTCATTTTAGGACCAGAGCTGTGAAGCCGTGCTAAGCGGTGTCTAGATATTCTTGTAGGAACATTCTGATAGATTGCAGTGTGAGTTCAGGAGAAACTTGAAAGTAAACAAGAGATCTGGAGAACGGTCTCCCGGGTTTTTGAAGGGATGGGTTTTCCTTTCACTCGTAGGAGCCACGCGAAGTAAGTCCTGTTTCTCTGGCAATCAAAGGGATAAATAAGCCTGGGGTCCTTTTGTGTTTGAACATTGGTGTCTCCATGGAAAGTCTTTACTTGTATATAGAAAAACAGACTGTTTACCTGTTTTAGGGGTGGAGTCCATATTATAAAAACAGCAACAGAAATCTCATAAAACTAGAGTCCACGTTCAGTAAATTTCAGCTTACCTGAAATCCAAATAGTGAATGGTGACTTGTCCCAGCCATATTCTCCTTCAAGAGAAGAGAGAGGAAAACAGTTATGTTGGTCAGCATGTCCATTGGATGAATTGTAGAGTCTGTTCCTTTCCTTGTGGCTGGCGTGGGTTATGACTACTGTATCTACTACATCTGGGCGCATCATGAAACATGTCCTGTTGTCCCTGTCCTTAGATAAAGATACCTGAGCCTTTCATTTGAGATTCTTCACCCTCTGTCCCAGCTATATTTGCAGATTTACCTTCTTCGACCCCTTTTCACATACCTTGGGACCCAACCCAACAACCCAACACAACCCTTTCGCTTGGTCTGCCTTTGGCCATCCTTCTTCCCCGGGCCTTGTTTTATGGGAACTGGGCTTGTGTCCCTTTGATTCCTTCCACTTATATTTAGTGAGTACTTAACTATGCACTAGCCCTTGTGCTCGGCTCTGGGGATGCAACCCTGATGCAACAAAGATGCGATCCCATTTCCATATCCCCAAACTATTCCTTTTCTTCCAGACCAAGGTGAATGTGTCAGTGAGGTATTTCCTTTCTCTTCCCAGCTAGAAGCATCCTTCCCTCCCTCCCTGCAGTGAAAGCATCTTTTCCTGTTCATCTGCCGTGGGATTTACTCCCTTTTTCCTTTGCATTCTCTGTTCATGAACGGAGCTTACCTTCCTTGCCCGACTTTCTAGAAAGCAGGGCCTGTAGCACAATTCAGCTTCACGTTCCCCATAGTGTTTAGTGCAACCAGTTACCCGTTTGGCAATATTTATTATCTACTCTGTGCCACATACTGTTCAGGACATTCTGTAAGTACTGGTATTTTATAGATAACTTTGGAATGCATGAAAAATGTGGGCCTCGGAAGGACTGTCTGATGTTAATGCTAGAGAGCAAAAGAGGGCTGAGGTTGAAAAAGGTGTCTCCTCTTTGCAAGGGAATGGGTAATGCCCCATGAGGTCTGCTTTCTGGAATCACATAGAAGCAATGTGCTTCTGCCAGAATAACATTTCTATTAGATCTAAATCAGAATCCCTTTCTTTTTTAATTTAATGATTAACTACGTCTGTTTCACCTGGGCCTCCTTTTGCATCAAAAATCCTCATGTCAAGCAACGTCACGTTACAAACTGATTTCAGATTTTGTAATATTGGGGCTCGCGACTTCAAATTCTAAAACCTGCAGTTGACTTTAAACCAAAAGAAGTTGAAGCGTAGCCTGACCATAACCTGCTTACCAGATTTTACAGTCCTCTTTACATGACAACTATAACTTACATTTTTGTTTTGATCCTAAGAACATCAAAGTATTTTGCGTGTTTGTGTTACTGAACTCTGAAACCTCCAAATCACATCGATCTGTTGACTGATTTAATATTGACTATTTTGGGTTTATATTTGCTTTAGACTCTTGCATTTTGAAAGGGGGGAAAAGTTAAATACAGTTTGTTGATTTTATTTAAGTACACAGTACTGTTTGTGCCCGTAACTTCCGCTTATCTGATATTGCCTCTTTTTTAAAGAAAAAAAAAAAAAACCTCAGAAACTGATGGAGCATGCATTTTGAGAAGCCTGTGGTGATGAACCCTTTCGTTTTCCTTTTCAGAATGAAGACCTGAATGACCTCAGCAAATCCTCCCTTTACTCATGGGTACCCAGACTCTGAATATTTCATGATTCACAACCAGGACCTCACATCTTTCTCCTCAGTAGATGGTACGATGCATCCATTTCAGTTTGTTTACTTTCTACAATCCTCAGGAGTTCCTTGACTGAACTGCACGTACTATATTGTGCCAAGCAAAAAAGCACTGTGACACCAGAACAATGAGTCTGCATAAACTTCATCTTCAACCTTAAGGACTTAGCTGGCCACATGAGCTGATGTGCCCACCACCATGCCACGAGAGAATGGGTTTACTCTCATTGCATTTGCAAGATCCATTTCATCTGCTGCTGAAACTGTGTACGACAAAGCATCGTTGTAAATTATTTCATACAGAACTGTTCGCGTTGGGTGGAGAGAGTATTAAATATTTAACATAGGTTTTGATTTATATGTGTAATTTTTTTAATTAAAATGTAACTTTTCTTACAGCACATCTTTTTTTTGGATGTGGAACTGAGGTATACAATGTTCTGTTGTAAAGAGTGGAGCAAATACTTAAAACAAGGCTAACAAGAGTAGAATAGGGTACGATCCTTGTTTTAAGGTTGTAATTCAGAAAAATAATATAATAAGAATCATAGTGCCATTAGATGGTTCTCAATTGTATAGTTATATTTGCGGATACTATCTCTTGTAATATAGCCCTGATGTTGAGCTGAGATCCTTACAAGAATTGATCTTAATTTTGTATTTTTCCTGTAAGGCAATAGGCCACGTTAATTAAACTGAAGAAAGATATATTCTACTGGGTATTTTCAAGTGTCAGCTTAAAATTGGCAATTGAATGGAAGCAAAATTACAGGCAAATGAAATCAAAGTCTTCCATTGTATATACTGTAAAGAGGAGGAGACTTGGGTGATCCCTTTAAATCAAAAGCTCTCTTTGGAATGAACAATGTGGGTGTTTGTAAATTCTGGAAATTTCTTTCTATTCATAATAAACTAGAGACTGTTGATCTTTTCTTCTCCCCCTCCCCCCACTTTTGTAAGCTTCCTGCTCCATGGCTACCAGTTTTTTTCCGTGCACACATTAGGATATTTTATTTATTTCTGGCATTGTTTCGAGAAAGGTGGTAAGGCAAGTGAGTACTTGTCTCTAATTTCCAAGCAGAAGTTAAAATTCCAGAAGAATGGTTTTTATCATGACCAGGGCTACATGTCACTTTCCGCAAGACCCTTATCTCTTATTTTCTGAGAACATCCCGTGTTACAATATTTGACTGAATGTAGTTGGTCCCATTTGCCCTGGTCGGTGCTGGCCTCTTAGTGATTAGTTAATAAAACCCAGTGTACAGAGAGCATGTCAAAACATAATGACCGGCTATGGAAACATCTAGCCAGCAGTGAAGATGTTAATCCTCCTCTTGTTTGGAAAGTACACACATCTTGCAGTTTTTCCTTGTGAAAAAGAAAAGGCAGTGGACACACTTAAAAGATACTGCCTACAGTGTTTTTAAATCTTTTTTTGCCAGGAAACTTCCTAAAGGTTAAGTGAATTAATGCCAAGGTCAGGCTCCCTCAGAGTCCGTGTAAACTCTCTATCAGAAATTTCCACCCCCACTGTTGAGAGGAACAACATTTCATTTCTCTGATAGGTTGAGCTCCCTGGGTTGGGGAGGGGCAACAAGGAAGGGGCCAGGGTCGGGGGCCATTGCAGAGGCTGCTGCCCCTCATTCAACCAATCGGGGGGACCCCTACTCTACTCAAAAGGGAGTGGAGCTAAATGGAACCCCTCACGCTGCTGAGGCCTGTGTTACTGTTAATTCAACCGGATGGCATGTACCTCACAGATTGTTGTACGATGTTCATTGTTGCAGATTCTAATCATTTGCATGCTCATCAATTTCTAAGATGAATAGGTCTGTAGTCATAAGAATCCATTGTTTTCAAGGAACTTGCTGAATTACATCATTTCCTATGAGGAGAGAACACTACCGATTTTAAAAATCTGCTATGAAATTTTTTTTATACTTTTATAAAAAAGACTTCCTCGGTCAAACTAATTTAAATGTTTTCAAGTCTTCTGACTCCTACTCCTGCTAGGGTAAGAAGAAAGCAAGCTGTCATGCTTTCTTCCATTGAAGATATAAGTGGTTAGACATCAATGAGCAAAGTCAGCCCAAACCGTTTTCCTGTAAAGCTGGTTATTATTTCTCAAGAAAACTATACTTGGAATATGTATTACCAAGATACCTCTGCGTGTGGAGTATTAACATGTTTTGGGTGAGAGCAGAAATGAACAGACTGGAAAAGCCATCTCTTGGTTAATTTCTCTGATGTTTTGAGTCAAGTAGCAGAAAGGTAGAAATTTTTATTTAAGCTGCTTCTAGCGGTCCCTGATTTGGGTTTCATGGTGGTATCGAACTTCACCAATTTAAAACTGGAAGTTGCAGGCATTTAAGGCAAAAAAAACCTCATGCTTTGACTACAGAGGGGTTGACCTTGAGCAACATCAGCTGCTAAATCCTTGTGTTCAGTTCCTATTGAAAGCTGGCTTTTATCCATTTCCAAGTATTTGTAGGCCAGCCAAGGAATTACATTAATGGGGCTTCTAGTGGCCTCTGGTTAACCTATAAGTTAGTGGCTTTTTCCTCATGAGACCAACCTTTTATAGTGTTCTTTCTTAGAGACCTAGGCAGAGTTTTAAAATTCTCCTTTGTGGAAAGAACAAATATAGTTCATGACTTTGATGATATCTTCATTCTGGGCGGAAAAAAAAAAAAGAAAAAAGAAAAAAAAAAGGTCCTAGAACCAGCTAGAAGTGAAGAGAATCCATTAATGATCAACCATGTGAGTCAATAATGACAATTTGGTACTGATGTTACGTTTGTGGCTATTTCTTGCTAACTTTCAAAGGTCAGGGACTCTTAACTAATCTAGGTTGCCTGCAAAAATGGGTTTACTAAAAATCATCTAGCCAAAAATAGAGATTTTTTAATCTTTTTCCCCCCATTGTCTTCTAGCTTTAAATTTGAAACATTTAAAGTATTAAGAAACAGTCTTACTATACTGTAAGAAACAGTAATTTATGATACTGAAGCCCTGTTTTGTTCCATCTTGCATCCTGAATGCAATATGCCAGGTATTTGAAAACTTTATTTACTGCAGGTGGTTAAAAAATGGGAGGGGAGCTCATCATCCACTGACAATAGAGCCATGAAAAATGGGAGAGATGTGAAGTGCTCTGTGTACTTTGGCAAAGCTCTGTGAGTCAGTCCCTCACGCAGAGAGGCACTGGGGAATTAAGACCTTGATCCGGGAGAGACAGGAGGACCCTTTGGAAGGCATGCGAAGGAGAATGGATGGAATCCGCAAATGAAATCACTCCCTTGCAGTGAAAACTTGATAGGGGAGTTTGTGTTCCTAGGACATCGTGTGTGTGTGTGTGTGTGTGTGTGTGTGTGTGTGTGTGTTGGAGGTAATGCTGCATTCATAAAAGTGGCTGAAAAACTTTAGGGGAAGAAGCATGTACTTCTTGGGATGTGAGGAAATAATGGCCTTGCCCAACTAAGAGAAAGACCTCCAGTCTGTGAGCTTAGTTCTGGAGAGCAAAATAGTCTTCTTGTAGTCAGTAGAACACCAAGGGTTAGACACTCGTACCTTTGATCATTTCCAAAGCCAAGCCAGATAAGATCTTGGAGGTCCCACCATAGCTCTGTACATCCGTGTCCTAAGCATGGGTAGAGAATGTGTGTGGGTCAGATGGCATGTTGGTTTTCCCACTGCTTGTAACCAGAGCATCCAGTTAGGTGCTGAGAGGAGGTGGAAAGATAGTGGCGGAGTTTCACCCTATTCTTAAGGAATTCATCAGTAATAAAGAGCTTACAATTAGCTAATAGGATTAGAAAACATGACTTAGCTGGAGACTTGTCTTCCTTTCATCGTTCGTTGATGACTTGGCATTGGTGGTGTCCACCAAGAGCTCTGGGGTTTTTTTGGATTTTTGCCATTCACCTGGCATTTAAATCTCCCTTGGCTTACGTTGTTAATTTCCCCAGTGTTAACCGGTATGTCACATAATAGGACAAATTCAGTAAACAGGAAAACTTGTCTGTATTTGTATAGACCCCTTTAGTGCTGTTTTGGCTTTGTTTGTTTTGTTTGTTGGTTGAATCTTAGAACCTTGCTATTGGCTTAAGAATGTCGTTCCCAGAACAATTTTTCTCACAAAGTTCTTTCCTTACACCTCTTGGCTGCAGGGTGGGCCAAATTAAGTACATATATATTTTTTCATTTAATGTATGTGCGGTTTGGTTTATCATCTTAAGATGGTGGTGCTGCCCATGGTGCTACTTCATCTGTGTACAAAAGGACCAATGCATGGTCTGTATTGCTACCAAAACATTTATTGTATATATGTGTATAACATATGTATTATGTATATATGTAATGGGTACCAGGCCAGGTATATATTTTTATTTAGAAGTGTTTCACTTTTCCGAGTTTTCTTTATAGTGTTATGCTTATTTTCAGGTCCCCCCACCCCCACCCCACCCCTGATTCTGTCTCTGGTACTTAGAACTGTAGTGTCTTCATCGTTAATTAAAGAAAACTGTCTAAATGAATTCACGGATGTGAATGCTAGTGATCCTTCATGTTTTTGGTTATGGGACATGAAACAGAAATGGCCAACTCGAAGTTTGCCGGGCGGGGCATTTGGGTAAGAGCAGTGTACACCACTTAACAAACTCTAATAAATGGTTTTGGAATGGAGAGGTTTGCTGAATCCTATCCCTCTTCGGTTGGCTTTCAGCAGCCAAGAGGATAAAGAAAAAGACCTCTGGAAAAATTTTAAGCTGCTTTTGGTGGTGGTAGTAGAATGGGAAGAGAGAGAGGGGACCAACAATCCGTCCTTCTCGGGATGAGAAGATAGATGTTCTGTTGATAGGCCGGCGAACAGCCTTGTCAAACCTCCAGTGGGCACAAGGGCACCCCCACCAAGAGGTTGTTCAGACGCACATTGCCGTTGAGGGGTTGTGGGGACAGGGCCTGAGACGCACTGGCTACACCTTACCATCATCTGGATAGCTTTGGAAAAACCGCAGTGGCCAAGCCAAGTCCAGAGGTGCTGGTTCACTTTGAGCTGGAGGCGAGCATCAGTCATGGCTATGGACGGACCGCCGCTCTTTACGCTCTCCAGGAGACAGTACAGGGTCAGGGCTGAGAACCACAGGGGACAAGTGTTGCCCAAACTTGTCTGATTACCAGTCACTTAGAAATGCTGATTCCCTGGAGCTGTCTAGGAATGTGTGTTTCAACAGGCGACTTGTGGTGGGCGAGTTGGGAAATCCTGATTTCTGTGCAAGTGGAACCTTCTGGATCATTTCACCACTAGAAGGGATAGGACACCAAAGATTTTTTTAAAAATATTTTACTTATTCACTCATGAGAGACAGAGGCAGAGACCAAGACAGAGGGAGAAGAAGGCTCCCCGTGGGGAGCCTGATGTGAGACTCAATCCCAGAACCCTGGGGTCACGACCTGAGCCAAAGGCAGACGCTCAATCACTGAGCCACCCAGGTGCCCCCAGACACCGAAGATTTCAGAAAATAAGAAACCACTTTACCAATATAGAAAGAGCCAACTTACCCCCCCTTCTCCCAAACTGAGCTTTCTTGCTCAAACAATTTAAGTAGATGATCGTTGTGTTTTACACCGTTAGGGCAAACTCAAATTACTGAACATTGTGGAAACAGATTGGGGATTAATCTTTTTAATTTAATTTTTTAATGAGCTTAATGCTTCAAGGAGAATAAGAAGCCTGAGTTTTCTTGGAGCACCAGGCTAGAGGAGTCTTCCGTCTGGCCAGCGTTGTAAATGACATCTTCATTGTTCACAGGAAGCACAGAACAGGATTGGATAAATGCTTGAAGTCATCATTTCCTCTTCACTGTATCTTGACTGTGCCCATCTACTTTGAAAAGAAAAACAATGACAACAACTGATGTGTCCCTCCCAGTGGTACCACACAGCAGACGCCACTCTAACCGCTATTGAAATTACATGTAGACGTCGCTATTCAGCAGCAAGTTGAGGGCAATCTGATTGGAACGAATTGATGGTGCAATTTATAGCAGAATTGTCTGATCTGCCTTTTGCACAGAAACAAACTATATCAAGTGGAATGTCAAGAAAGGGTCTGCGAGAATGAATAATTGAGAATATAGGATTATCGCTCTAATTCTGTTATAAACAATAGCAACATTTATTCTGCACTCATTCTAGGTTAGCTACCACGATTCACATCAATTATCTCATTTCATCCTTCCAGTGACCCAGAGGTAGGTCTTAATCCCTGTTCCCAGATGTGTAAGCAGAGGTGAAAAGGGGCGTGTCTGTGCCTCCAGCTCTGAGGCAATAGAGCAGCTTCTCCAGCGAGGGTGGCTTGCTGGCCAAGTCTGGATTCTCATCGACGCCACTGCAAGCCTCTGGGTTCCAAGTACTTACACTAAAATTAAGTTCTGTACATGAAAAAGCATTTATCGCTCCAGCTGCCTTGTGTTACTAATTTGCTGAGCAAGTATGATCTCACAGGAGCCCAAAAGTGAAGCCCTGTCCAACTTAACAACTTTCACTCTACGAAGTAATAGGATCTTCTTAGATTTGTTTCCGTTTGTTATCTTTGTGTCCAGCATGGCTTATTTGTGTCAAAAGTCTCTTTCTGGTTCCCAGTTGTTCTTCTTAATAAATATATTCCTTTTTTGGCATCAGAAGAGAAATACTCAGCTTTATTTGAGTAACAAACCTGGGCAGCAGGTGAAATGTGAAAGGCACAGAAAATCCAAACCCCTGTGTTTTCAGACATTAGGTTTTACATATTGTCTCTGTAAACAGAAGTAAAGCAGAACTTCTTAAATTCTGTTAGAGATATGGATGATTAGGTAAATGACCGAGATCGGCTAGAGGAAAAACTTGAGGAGGTGGAAGTCTGAGTCTCTAGGGAATCAAAGAATGAGACCTGAAGTCAAAGAATGGTGGGAGCTCCTCCAGTCCAGGAATCCCTTCTCTGATTGACCCTGCAGAGGAGGAAAGAGTTTTCCTCCACTCTTCAGGTCTCTGGCTAGGTCTGGAAATTAAACTAAGGCAGATTAACAGGAGGGGGAGCATACAAACGTATTCAGTGCAAGGTTTGCATGACATGGGAGCTCTACTAAGGATATGAAGACCCAAAGCCACAGATGAGGATATTTAGACGTGGTTCGATGAAAAATGGGCAATTGTGGAGGAAGGCAAAAGGGTTAAGGAGTATGAGGCTATGGTACTACACAGGGAAACAGCAAAGCCTGCTTATTGGATCCTTCTCAGACACCCCTTTGTCTTTGGAGAGAAGTATGCTCTTTTTCTGTGGGTGTTATGACCTGGTCCAGGGGAGAAGGTCAGAGTGATCTTCCTGCTTCTGCTGTTTTCTTAAACTTCTTCAGCTTAATATATTTAATATGACAAGGTGTCCTATTTTGGGGTTGCATGTCCTGAACCCCACCAATCCACAGTGCTTCTCAAAGCTTGGACTGTACATGAACTACACAGAATTTCCTGAAGAGCTTGTACCAAGTAGGTTTTAACAAAGACCTCATGAGACTGTATTAGCAATCAATTGTTTCCCCCGGAACACACAGCTCTCCAGGGTTATTTTATACCCTGACCTTAGAGGAATGTGTTGCTGGTGTTCACCAGACATTATCCTTTCTGCTCTCTTCTGTATGTGTATTGCTCCAAATCTCAAGCCTCACATGTTTAGTTATAAATGTGAGAGAAGAAATAATATTGCTGGAGATCTTCACTGCTTCTGGAAAAAGCAATCTCTATAAATTAGAAATTAGTAAAATTGACCTAAACTTAGGTAGGAAAGAGCATACATAGTCAAGGAATTAGGGAACCTTGCACTTATAGTGTTATACAGCATTATCCTGATTCTACAGAACAAAATCCTAAATAAAACAAAATATCCCCAAATAATAAGAAGTAGTATGTCTGATTGCATTATATCCCATTATAAATTCTTTTAGTTTCAGCTTTTCTATTTTTCCATAAGTTTTTACGATGATCGTGTCATTTCCATAACGCAAGACAAACAAAATACTATTTAAATAACACAAAGACGGTTGGATGGGCATCTCAGTGATTTATTACCATATATCACACTATGCCGTGATCAGTCAGGCAGGTATCAGACAACAGTGGCCTGTAAGCTAAATCCAGCCAGCTGCCTGTTTGTGTAAATAAAGTTTTATCGGAACACAGTCCTGCTCATTCATTTACGTATTGCCTGCAACACTATCCCAGCAGAGCTGAGTAGTTGAGACCAAGGCCAGATGGCCCCTCAAATAAAACACGATCCGGCCTTTATAGGAAATGTTTGCTGATCCTTCCCTATGACTGATGTTTTTCAAGAGAGATATTTGGGCTGAGGCAAAGTTTTGTGCCCTGGGATTCTGAAATTCATACCAGTGTGCTGAAAGAGTTTCATGAAGCTCCGCGGCCACCATTATATTGCTGTTGGACAGAGTTTATGATCAAATGTATCAGAGTTTATTTATTAGTCCCTGTACAGTTGATCACTGAGGTACCAAAAGGACTTATTTAAATCTCATTTACAAACATTGAAGTATTTTTATAGTTAGGCATTGAGAGTTGAATTAGAGCAAATCTAAGATAATACTTTTTCTTGGTATTTCTAGATTAACAGCAAGAAAAAGAAAGGAAGAAAGAAAGAAGAAAGAAAGAAAGAAAGAAAGAAAGAAAGAAAGAAAGAAAGAAAGAAAGAAAGAGAAACCAATTAAAGTTTGTCCTTTTCTAAGAAGGGTTGAGCTTCCTCAAAAAATTACAAAAGGAGTTCAAAGTAGATTGTAGTATCCTCAACCCATCACAGAGACAACAAACAGGCGTCCTTTTCTAGTCTCCCTTTCTAACTTGTCATCAACTGCCATGCTGAGAATGGAAATCAGTGCCAAGAGCATGAAGATAAAACCTGGTAAGCTATAAGACAAAGATAAGATATTTTAGGATTATTGGATTGAAAAAGAAAAAGAAGAGCCACTGTCATGAATTGAGTCATTAGCTAGGAAGGCAAATTCTTGGGTATTTTTTTATTATTATTATAGACTATCAATATTTATTCATTTATCACACCCAGAATATTATTTTTTAAAATAATTTATTTATTTATTGATGAAAGACACAGAGAGAGAGGTAGAGACATAGACAAAGGGAAAAGCAGGCTCCCTGCAGGGAGCCTGATGCGGGACTTGATCCCAGGACCCCAGGATCACAACCTGAGCCAAAGGCAGACGCTCAACCACTGAGCCACCCAGGTGTCCCACACCCACAATATTATTGAGGATCTCTTCTGTGCTATGTGTGAGAGATACTCTCATAATGACCTAGTTCTTGCCTCCTTGGGGCTCCCATTTCAAGTAATCTCAGATCTGGACCGCTTGTTTTATATATAAGGAAATTGTATTTTAGTCCCCCTCTCATTGAGTGGGACTTTATTTTAAAATTGATTTTATACCAGGTTGATTAAATTCCTTGATGCCCCCCCCCCAACTCCTGGCCAGTTTTGGGGGATTGTTTCAGGGTCCCAGTCAGTATGCAAGTGTGTGAAGCTTCTGCATGGATTTAAGAAGTCATGACTTTTTGAAGAGACCAGAAAGCATCCTAGAATCACAAAGAGTTGCTGCTAGATGGAGTCCTTGATCGGTCATCTGGTGCAACTCCTTATGCTCAGGTAAAGTCAAGGAGCGAAGGTCCCCAGATTCTAGCCCCAGAATTTACAACTTCTGGATCAGATATAGTGAAAACCCAAGTAACGCCCCCAGCTCACTTTTACATGTGCCCATGTAAACTTTCATCTCCAAGGTTTGTAGATATAAAACATCATTTTAGAGAGTAAAAACTCTGTAGATATAAAACATCATTTTAGAGAGTAAAAAATCTGGGACGCCTAGGTGGCTCAGTGGTTGGGTGCCTGCCTTTGGCCTAGCGGCATGATCCTGGAGTCCCAGGATCGAGTCCCACATCAGGCTCCCTGCATGGAGCCTGCTTCTCTCTCTGCCTATGTCTCTGCCTCTGTGTGTGTGTGTTTCTCATGAATAAATAAATGAAATCTTAAAAAAAAAAAAAAAAAAAAGAGAGAGAGAGAGTAAAAAAATCAAAAGCCTAGGAAAGAACTTGCGGATTAGACCACTCAGTGGGCAAGTATAGAGCTAGAATCCTGACTCCGTTCCAGTTAACTCCAGAGCTTTGTTTTTAAAATTTAATAATTGAAAGACATGGAGACAAGAACAAAAATCCATGTTCTTTGAAATCCTCGTTTACATTTATGACCATAGATTGTCAGAAAATGCCATGTGGAAAGTTTTTGATTTACAGTTCAATACTTCAGACACAACCTGCACTCCCTCTGCATCACCCCCCCCCCCCCCCCAACAAGTCTAACTTTCTCTGGTGCTTTTGAGGGTTTCTGGTTGAGTCAGGATGAAAGTGTTCCTTGGCTTTCTCTTATTAGCTTCCTAAAACTCCATTCTTAATTAAGCGATTTTCCTCACCAAGTGAAATGCAGCTTCTAGTCTGCTTGTCACAGAAGATGGCAGCCAAATGCACACACATATGCACACCACACCACTCACATGTGCCCACACACACACACACACACACACACACACACAGCCTCCGCCTTCCCCCTACCCCAAGTCAAGGAGGAAATGTTAATGAGGCGTCCAAAACAACCAACTTATTTTTTACACCAGCAGCATGTTTCTGGTTTAAATTCGAATCGTTCATTTAATTTTACATCCCTCTCCCACCCCCACCCCACACCAACTATTCCAGTTAGCAGGGGTCCATGGCCCCTATGTGAAAAAAAGTATAGACTTCGGAATCTGCTTTACTTCATCTGTTGAAAAATAAAATGAGTTTGGCTGAGCTAAACAAACTTCTTCCTGAATAGAGTAACCCTACTATTTGTGTTTGCTGAAATGTTTGACAGATGGGAATCTGATGGGGGGGCATTTCTTTTAATGACTGTGTGAACACTTCAGTTCCTGTCTTTCCCTTGCCATACCTGTGTGACTTTGGGCAAAGCGCTTCTCTCTGGCCCTCCGATTCTTTATTTATAAAATATGAGGGTTACTTAATCATAACATGGGGTTCAGAAACTTGTCAATGCTAAAATCTGACGCAATGTTTTTCATGGGGTTGGCAGTGTTCTTTTTTTTTTTTTTTTTTCCCTCCACCTGGGGAGAAGGGACTGTGATTTCTAGTGGATTCACCAAAGATTCGAATCAAAAAGATAGTTCCTTGGAGTCAAAAATTTTACAGTTTTTGTGATGCCCTAGCAAGTTGTATAGAATTAGGGACTGGCCTAGGGCAAAAATATTAGGTCAGCAAAGTTCCCCTCAGGGGCTTTTTCCCCTCGACTCTACACATTGGTCAAAGCTGGGTTCCCCCTCCCATCGCCAAATGTTTTCATGGGGTCCGGGGTCTTTCTGGAGTGGAGAAAACAACTGATAAGCTATTTTTTTCTGGAGGTAAATGAAATTAATGTATTGGTTCCAGGGCATTTGGCTCCAAAAAAGAAAACATACTTAGAAGGAAGAGAACACTTCGGCAAACAGTGGGATTTTTAGGTACCCATGTGGGGAGATGCTTAATAGGGGTTGTTTGGTTTAGTTGAAGAAGATTTAATATTTTATAGGCACTGAACCTTGAAAAGGAGTGTGATGATCCCTTTCTCCTCCATGTAACTAAAATAAAACTTTACTTTGACAATGACACAATTCTTGCATGTTTGCTAAATTAATGATAACATCAATTTCTAGATTTTCGGAATCATTTCGATTCTGAGTTCATCAAAGCTGAACGTTTTCTCTCCTTTGTTTTTGGGGGCTGGAGAGGGAGGCGGTCCTTGCCTGGTTGGTGCTCTCAAATCTTTTCTGGGTTCAACATCCTTGTCTTCACATCTCTGAGGTCATTGTGGTAGGTGACCACCTAGGCCACCCGTTCGTGAAGTTGGCTCCGACCCACTCGATGATGAACCTTGCTTAATTGTTGGCAGAAGAACAACTGAAGCAGGAAAAGAATGAAAGAATTTCCTTCTGGCAGACAAACAACTCCTACTTGTTGCTACTAACGGGAAATCTATTTTTACTCTTCCGTGCCCCAGCAAAGGAGTTGATCTTCATGACACAAAGGAACCCTCAGCCAAAAATTGAAAAAGAGCATTTCTCTTTGGAAATTACAAACTCAACATAGGAAAGCACACTCTAGTATCGCAAGTAAGAAGATGATGCCCACCGTGTGTGTTCCATACAAATGTTGAGCCCCCAGTGAAAATGTTACCAACGACCAAAGATTTTCAACAAAGATGACCGCACAGTTGAAATCTGCCATTCAGTTTTTCCTTTTGTGGTTACAGATAAATTTTTATTCTAGGAAAGGGCTGCAGTGTTGGAATTAGATAGTTCTAGGTCAACCAGGAAATCCTGTTTCCTAGCTAAGAGACCATGAGAAAATTACTTAGCGTCTCAGAGCCATAGTTGCACCATTATAACGTGGGGATGATGCTATTTACTCTTCAGAGGCTTGGTACGCATTGCCAGGTACTCCTGCCATACCCAGCGCATCTGGGGCTTTGCCCATAGCTGACACCCTGTATGGTCATTTTGATTCTAAACATTTTCACAACTTTTGGAAGATAGCTCTTCCTTCATGCCCAAACGGTTTGGTCTATCTTCTCATATGTGTAAAGTTTAAAAGGCCTTAGACACAAGGAGCCTTCCTTGCTTGGTTTTTATTCTGCATTTCTGGAAAAAATAAAATAAAATAAAATAAAAATAAAGCAAGCCTGTGCTCCAGGGAGAGTTGATGATGGAGCCACAGGTAGAATTTTGCGATCACCGCGTCGCTTCTCAGAAATGCACTCGTGCAGAGCTTTCTGAGCCCAAGACTGGCACCCATGAGGCAAGTGGGCATGAGAACAACAAACACGTTAGTCAGTTCTAGCTTTCCTTCCAGCTAATGCATTGTTCTTCTCAAGATACAAGCCGGGACTGGATACCCTCCCCCAACCCGGGCCCCTTTCCATTGGATTCAAATATGGTCCCCAAGTGTCACCCTCGCACACTTCTGGCTCACCCACACGCTGCTGTCTCGTTCTAACTGTAGCATGCTTTTGGAGATGCTTGTCTATTAGCAAATGCTCCCCCCACCTGCCCCTGGCACCATTTGGCCCCCTTGCCTGCCCCTTTCCCACCCTGGGGTTGGCTTGAGTCAACTCTTTTCATGTTTAAGATCAAAATTCATGAAGAAAACTATGTAAGAGGAAGCTGTCACTTCTGCTTCACGTGTAGGGTAGGTTCCCCCTGCCACGATGCGCTCACGGAGGGGGGTATCGGGGGACCCCACCATGGAAGGAGCATCCTGGCCACGACAAAGCAGCCAGGCAGCCCTGAGCAGGCCCTGCCTCTGGCCCACTTCCTCTGATCCTGTCTCATCCCTTCTCCAGCCTCTCCCTTGTCTTTCCCTCCATTTTAGGGCCGGGCCAACCTCACCAGGCATTATTTTTAGTTCTCACATGGGAGCACTGACTTGTCTCTCTCCTGCTCTCTTTCCACCCCCCCCCCCCCCCTTACCGAGGATGTGCGATTGTTTTTCTGCCCTGTGTTCAGGGGCTGGGGAACATCGTGTGCTGACGTTTAACCCCTTGCCTTTCCCCGAGGTGCTTTGTGCAGTCGCTCATGAACTTTTAATTTTTTCCAGGCTTGTGTGTTTTGTCCAGGCTGCAGCTTTTCTGGAGCTTGGCCGGCCCTCTTTGTTTTAGGGAAGCTTATTGCTTCACAGTGCGACCATCTGACAGTTGTTATCTGTGACCCGCAAGTCAGAGGCAGCCAGGAGCCTGTTCTTCTTGAAGGCCTCCTGGCTCCCCCGCCCCCACCGCCATCTGGGACCACCCCAGGAAAGAGACCAGTGTGACACCAAATGTTCACAGGAGGATGAAGTTTTCTCCACCTCCCCCAAGGCCGGCCTGGTCTGTCCTTGAGCCCCCGATAAGGGGGGCAGAGAACCATCAGATTCATCTGTGTGGGTGTCCTAGGGCCTTCTCTCCCGCTCTCTGTCTCTCTCTCTCCTTCCTTGTCTTCCTCCTTTCCCCCTTCCTTGATACCTTTCACAAAAATCTGTGGGCCAGCTGCAGGGTCACAGCTCTCCATGGCAGATATCACACGAGTACAAGCCAGTGAACTGTGTCTTCTAGGAGGTTCCCAATCACGCTGGGGAGAAAATCCATGCTCCTGACCAGGGCCCCTGCCTGTCCCTGCCCACCTGATCTCTAGCAGGCTCTCCTTCACTCACTCTCCTGTCACCTCACTCCCCTGCCTGGAGCCTTCTCATCCATTCTCATCTCTTCTGAAATGCCCTGGCTTCAAAACTTCTCATAGATGCTTCCCTCTCATTGACCAGGAGACCACTCCGCCCAAGCTCCCCTCCCAGATGGCCTTGCTCATCCCCCTGCCTCTCTTGCTTGATCCTCAATATTTTTAGTTCCTTCACAGGGCCATCTTCATCTGAAATTATCTTGGTATTTATCACTTTGCTTCTTGATCTTCTGCCTTTATCCTGCCTACTCTCTGTCTTTGGCTCCTCGGGGACCTCGAGTGCCTGACACACACTCGGTCTTCAGTAAATATCTGTTGAGTCAATGGATGCATAAATATTTTAGTAGGGGACATAAGGATTAACCAAAATAACCTCACAAATAAGGATAATAATAATGATGATCGACCTCCCTTGGTATTTTACCAAGTGCCGTGTTTTATGTGTGCTATCTCCAATCTTCAAAACAATTTGGAGAGAGAATATGATTTTTACATTTTGCACCCCCCAACCCCACCCCCAAAAAAAGGGAGGCTTCCAAGAGTCGGTGTTTTCTCAAGGCCACCCACCTAGTGAAGGATGGACCTGGGATCCATCCTCAGACAGGTCTGACTCCACAGCCAGCAGTCCTTTCCTCTTGACCATGATGTCTAATACACGTAAACAACTATAATACAAGCCAGAAAGAGATAAGCCCCAGGAGAGGCACAGATAAAACATCATGGGAATTCAAAGAGGAAGAAGTGGCCCCTGGATGAGGGTAACAAGGAAAGGCTTGTGACAAGGTGATTTTGTTTTTCTGGATCTGTGCCCCTGACCACTCAAGGGAGGGAGGTGGGTTGGGGGTGGGGATTTAGACAGTTGGAGGTGGGATGTGAAATCCCAGGGCATGATGAAGTCAAACACCAGAGGGCTATGTGTGCACACGCTCATTATGGTTGAGGGCACAAAGGCAAGAACGACAAGAAGATTTTAAATTGAATTCAGAGAAAGCTGGGAGTTGTAATAAGGAATATTTTCATCCCGCATCCAGTTCTAACTCGGGTTATTATTTAAAGACAAAAGCACCCATCTGTATCTATTAGAGTAAGGGCTTCATATAAACATCTATTATCTCACATTTCTGTTTAAGCAAACCTCACTATTTATCTACTAAGAAATGTATTCTCCTACTGAGTCACATCTGAATTTCAGATGTAGTCTAAATGTTCCCAGGCCTATCTGGCCTGAGGGTCACATGTGACCATGTTGCCACTGAAACCCAAGTTTTCATGATTCAGTGTCCCCATCTACTTAGTAGGATTTATGTTCCCTGCAAAACCTCTGACCAGATTTTTCTTGAGTTTTCAGGGACACATCAACTGTGTTTATAGACAAGTCACTGCTGCTTGCTCTGCTTTGCCCTCTTTGTGCTGCTGGGCACTGTGGCCTCCACAGTCTCATGAACTCGATGCTTTGGGCCAAGCCCCTGCTTATGGCTCTAAACCTAGATTCCCAGTCTCCAAATCGGCTGCATTCCTCTCAGTCTTCCTGGCACTGGAGCTGTACACAGTGGTCCTCACAGGACAGGGACAAAGGCCTTCTCTCTTCTGAGGCTAAGACCTGTTGGCGGAAGGCTGGCAACCAGAATTGAAAGCACAGTGAAAGGCCTGGCGGACACAACAGATTCCATTTAGATCGATACCTGATGTATTGTCATGGTACGGAATGTAAGTTATAAATCCTGATGATGTCAATGTAATCCTAATAGTGTGATGTAAAGGAGGTGTCATAGGTGCGCTGATTTCCTGATCTATCACGTGAAGAGAACGCATGATTTATAGTTGATGAATGGCAGAAGTAAAAGTATGTTCAAAGTGTAAAAATAAATATTATAAAGTAAAATTGATAGTGGAGTAAAGAGCTGTGGGGAGGAAATAGAACGATAATAATTCTGATCCACTGGTTGCCTTCATAACTATAATATATCACAGTTTAGTGTGATAAGGAGTAAAATTGAGAGCAAAGTTCTAACATGTTTGAATATACATAAGCCTAAGAATGGACGCTCAACATGCATAAAAAAAGAATTGAATATAGCAAGTTATAGGCAAAATATTTTCTAGAAAGAGACTTGCATGTGTTCTCCTAGTCCATGGTAGATCGAGGGAATAAAAAGTAATAAAAGCAGTAAAAGACCTTACACAACAAAATTAACAGTGGAAATGCAACTGCTGTATCTCATACTCTGTTCCATGAACACCTTCTTCCCTAAGTGTTCATGGAACATTGACAAAAAAAGACCGTATCTTAGAACACCGAGAAACTAAGCAAAGTTCAATCTGTACAAAAGTCATCTCCTGATCATAATGGAAAAAAAAATTAGAAGAAAACAAACAACAAAAGCTCCACTCACCTGGATTTTTTTTTTTTTTTTTTAATGTTTCTGAGGTAACTCTTGGGTCAAACAGGAATCAAAACCAAAATTGTGGAACATTTAGGAAATAATGAGCACGGAAATACTACCTATCAGAACTTGTATTATAGAATCATAAATTCTACTCTGTTCTCTTTATATGTAATAAAAAATGAAAATAAACTAACAAAGAGGAAAGAATAAGCCAAAGGAAAGTATGAGAAAGTATGAGAGAAAAGAACATACATTAATGGAGAAAAAAAGAGTAGAGTAAAAAAAAAACAAAACCCAAATTTGTTTTTTGTTTGTTTTTTAAAAGAGAACAATGCAAAGCAAAATTATCAGCTCATCTAAATAAGTGAAAAAAGAAGACATCTTGTGAAAACTTATATGTAAACTAATAATAAGGAAATAATCACAGAGGGGGTGCCTGGCTGGCTCAGTCAGAGGAGCATGTGACTCTTGATCTCAGGGGTGTGAGTTTGAGCCCCACATTGGGTGTAGAGAGTACTTAAACTGTCTTAAAAAAGAAAAGAACTGCAGAGAAAAGAGAATTACAAGACTTGTAGGAAATGTAATGTATCCCTTCATAAAAATAAATGTGTGAACTTGGTTGTAATGGATAATTTTTCTAAGATAACAAGTTATACAAGAGATCCCAGAAGAGGTAGGAGTTGGAAATATTAGAAAATAACAAGAAGAAAGCTTAAAGCTCATATATGTGGAAGCTAAGTAACACAATCATATAACTCTCAAGTCAAAGTGGAAATTACAAAGAAAATGGGAAGTATTTAGTAGTGAACAATATGAGAAGACTATAGTTCCAAATGTGTGGGACAACACCAATATTTAAACTCAAATGTTCACAGAAGACTTACCTCCATTAACCCCAAGTTGGAAACAAGTCAAATGCTCATTAGCAGGTGAATGGCTAAACAAATTGTGGTGTATCTGTACCGTGGAATCATATGTAGGAATAATAAGGAATGGAGTATCGATTCGCTCAACAGCAGGGATGGTCCCCAAAGACATTATATCGAGTAAAAAACACCGGGCATAAATCATGCCTTTTGTATGTTTCCATTTACGTAAAGTTTCAAAAGAGGCAAAACTGATTTATAGATGACTGGTTTCTTTGGTGAAGGGTCAGGAAAGATCGAGCGACAGGGGGCATGAGGCAACAGTTTGGAAGGGGGTGGAATTGTGACTGTGGCTGGTTACTCAATGGGATGCCTAAGTTAAAACAGCAACCTGTCCACTTAAAATGACTACATTTTATTTAACTTAAATTACATCTCAATAAAGTTGGTTTTTAAAATTGTGTGACAACAAAGAAGCAGTTTGAAATAAATTTACCTGGAAACAAGGAAGATTAAAAAATAAAGATGTCAATCAAAGAAATGGAGAGATAGTTGTGCTCTTGGTTGCAATGAATTTACCTATAATTTCGGTATAACCCTAATCGAAATTACATTTGGATTTTTGAAAGGAAACTTGATAAATTTATCCTAAAATATATGTGGAGTGAAGTTCTACAAATTGTTAAGTCAATCAACATTTTTGCCTTGAACGTGAAAATTCATAAATAATATCTGGAAAGACATTAAAGTGAAATCATGGGAAGCGGTGTGTGTGCGCATGTATGTGTTGCGAGGAAGTAGTTGGAACTGAATGGGTGAAGGACTCCTTTTTACATATACTTTTTCATACTCTCAGTTTTTGGATCATATGAATCTATAACCTATTCAAAATATTAAATAGATAATTTGAAAAAGATGTTACAATTTGTGCTACTATGGTTGTACTCTAAGCAAAAATTTTTTTTGAAGATTTTATTTTTATTTATGAGAGAGAGATAAGAGATGAGAGAGAGAGATGAGAGATATTTATGAGATGAGAGATATTTATGAGATGAGAGATAAGAGAGAGAGAGAGATGTGCATAAGTGAGGGGAGGGGCAGGTGGAGAAGAGACGCATACTTCCCACGGAGCAGGGAGCCTCATGCAGGGTTTGAACCCAGGACTCCAGGATCATGACCTGAGCTGAAAGCAGATGCTTAATGGACTGAGCCACCCAGGTGTCCTGTCCTTATAAATGTATTTATAAGTATTTATAAATAAATACTTTCAATGTTGCCTTCTGATCCAATCTTGGATCACACTGAAAATAAATGGTCACAATTGTTTTGGGAGTGTAACCACCTAGGGTTTTAAAATCTGGAGTGAACACTAATGGTCATCTGATGAAATCCAAAATCTCATTTGCAAAAGGTGAAACGTGTGACCCAGGGGAGTGAAGTTTTATCTACTGTCAGAACTAAGCGAGAACTAAGGCATCTTGCATTTTCCTGTGAATTCACTGGCAAATTTAGTTATCATTTATATAATACATTTTAAGCTATTTTCACTCCCCTCTTCCCATTTAGATGGTTCTTCCTTAGTATTAACCGTGTGGTTACTAAATTACTGCACCATGGTTCTTCCAAGTTTATTTTTCCCTACTAGGGAATTAGATCCCTGAAATTCATGGGCCAACACTGGAGTGATAACCGCATTCATCTCTATACAGAAACATTTTGCTTGGGATCTTATTCTGAAGTTAGGTCTCATATAACTCCGAGGAACAGAAATTTGATTCTTAAAGTCAAGAATTTTCAATAATTTGGAGATGCTGTGCAACTTTTCTGTTTTCCTGAAGTAATAACAATAATAAATAATGAAGCTAACATTTATTGGGTTCTCTAAGCAAGGATACCAGTGATGTACTCTACCTGCATTAACTCATTTAACCTTTTTTACAATCTTATGAGACAGATACCATCATGAAACCTATTTCAGAGGAAGAAACTGAAGCTTGCAGAGGTGGAGTGCCTCAGGTTCACAGAACTGGTCAGTAATGGAACTGAATTGCAGACAAAGGAAGGCTAAGTCCTGAATCGGCATCCTTCATCGTTTCTCAGATGCCTCTGTCATAAGGTTTTTTTTTTTTTTTTTTTTAACATCTCTGACTCTACATTCCTTCCCCACTTCTCTCACAGCCGCTGAGTTAGATATGTCTATATTTTCATGAATTTCTGAGTTCAGTGAGCTCTGATGTCCATCTACCAATTGTTCTGTTCTTTGATGCTTCATCTTATCTAAGATGTCATTTAAGACATCAGAATCCTGTAAGGTTATTTCTCTTTGTCAAGTACCTACCCTTTAGCAAGAGCAATTTTGAGTACTAATATGTTGTTAATATGTAGCTAATGTAGGTTATAGCCATAAGAGTAATATGTTAATTTGTAAAGTTTTTTTTCCATAAAGAAATCAGTCATTGAGTATTAGAATAAGTCAAATGCATTCAAAGTTATGCAGTAAAACTTTTAAAGGAATGCTGGGGGCACCTGGGTAGCTCAGTGGCGAGTCTGCTTCTCTCCTTCTGCCCTTCCCCCTGCTTGTGTGCACACACTCCCTCTTTCTCTCTCAAATGAATAAATAAAATCTTTTCAAAAAAAGGAATGCTGCTCTCATTGCTTTCAAATAAAAATAGTAAGTAAAATAAGATGAATAATTTGTTACCTAATAATGACATTAGGAAATCTCTTTTATATATTAGAATGATTTATTATGTACATTATATTTTTATGTACATACAATTATATTTTTTGTATTATATTTATTATATACATACCAATATATATTATAAGTTTTATAATAAATACATATTTTAAAGTAAATAGTTTTCTTTTATGGCATAGATTTTTTGCCACCTTTTATTTTCAAAAATATAGTTGACTTACTTATGTAACAGGATGCTGAGTTGGAGGTCCTCATGTGGTGTTAAGACACAATAAATGCTCACACCATATACAAAAGTTAACTCAACATGAATCAAAGATCTTAATGTAACAACTGAAATGATAAAACTCTTAAGAAAAAACGTGGTTACAAATCTTGGTGATCTTGAATTAGGCCATGATTTCTTAGATATAACTCCTAAAGCACAAGTAAACAAAGAAAAAAATATATAAATTAGATGTCACCAAAATGAAAAACCTCTTTTTTTGCCTCAAGGAACACTATCAAGAAATTGAAAAGCCAAACCATAGAATTGAATGTATTTGGAAACCATATGTCTGAGAAGAGTCTAGTATTGAGAATATATAAAGAACTCACGTGGTAAAAGTCAACAGGAAAAAGCAAGTTGCTCAAAAGCTGGGCAAATATTTGAATAGACATTCCAAAGAAGATATACAAATGGCCAATAAGTGCATGAAAAGATGGTCAACATCAGTAGTCATTAGAGAAATGCAAATCAAAATCACAATGAGATCCCATTTCTCATCTACTTGGGTGGTTCCCATAAAAGACAGGCTGTAATAAGTGTTGAATAGAATGGAGAGAAATCAGAACCCTCACACATTTGGGACTGTAAAATTGTGTAACCATTTGAAACACAGGCTCGATGCTCTTCAAAAGGTTCAACATAGAGTCACCATGGGACACAGCAATATCACTCTTGGGTATACCTAAGAGAACTGAAAACAGGTGTCCACACAAAAACTTTTAGGTATTATTCATAATAGCTCCTCTCCCCCACAAAAAATGACGACAGCCCAAATACTCATCAGCTGATGAATGGGTAAACACAATGTAGTATACCTATACAATAGTATTATTCAACTGGAATGGAGGTGGGTGGGGGGATGGGTGGAATAGGTGATGGGGATTATGGAACACACTTGTGATGAGTACCAGGTGTTGTTTGGAAGCATTAAGTCACCATATTGTACCCTGAAACTAATTATTATACTCTATGAGAGCTAACCAGATTTTTAAAAAAGATTTATTGTTTATTGAGAGAGAGAGAGCATGAGCAGGAGGGGTGGAGGAGGAGTGAGAGAGAATTTCGAGCAGACTTCATGCTGAGTGTGGAGACCCATGCAAGGATGCTGTCATGACCTTGGGATCACAACCTGAGCATAAGCCAAGATGCTTAACTGGCTGCACCACCCAGGTGCCGCATGAACTAACTGCAATTTAAATAAAAGCTTAAAACAAAGGAATGAAATAGTGATACATGCTACAATATGAATGATGCTTGAAAACACTATGCTAAGTAAAAGAAGCCACAAAGTGAATGATTCCCTGCATATGAAATGTCTGGAATAGGCAGATCATAGAGACAAAGTAAATTCGTAGTTGCTAGAGGCTGCAGAGACACTGCTAATGAATATAGGGTTCCTTTTGGGGGATGATGGTAGTGCTCTGGAATTAGTGGTGATAGTGCCACAACCTTATGAATATACTAATAACCACTGAATTGTATACGTTAGACCAATGAACTTTATGGTTTATAAATTACATCTCAATTTAAAAAAGATGTGATAAATGTCAGAACCAAATGGACCTATGAAAAGATGAACCATATGGACATTTCAAAAGATATATTTCAGATTCTCCTGGATTCCTGGTCCAAGTGACTCTCCTCTAGATGAAGGATATCAAGTGTGGCCCTGTGCAGACCTACGGGATCACTCATATCTCCCAAGTTTTCTGGGAAATGTTGAAATGTTCATTTGTGTGGAGGTTCTTGCAAACCTTCCAGCTTTGCCTTCCAGCAAATTAAATGCTTTCCTCTGAGAGGTGAAGACAAAGAGGTAGCCCCTGCAAAGTAAATAACACAGAGTTAACAGCCTGATGAGCTGCAAATGCATTTTCTTAGCAGGTTGATGATGGAAGAAAATATTCACCGATAAACACTTTCTCACCTAGGGCACCTATGGTACTGCATAAATTAATTTCTTTGTCGAGTAATGATCAGCACTTTCTACAGAGTGTCTTTGATTTTAGAGACTTCATAAGTTTATTTCAGAAGGTGCTTAAAGACAAAGTGTATGTTGTGATAAATTCTACTCATTTATATCATTCATTTAAATTCAGGAAAGGATCTAACAGCACAGACACATGTTTATACCCAGCATCAAGTAAGGGGCTTTGAAATATTATTTGGTTAAATAGCATAAAAGTCGATGATCACAAATATGAAAGTTATACTAGCCGGCATTATTTTGATTGCTCTCTTGAAATATTCCCTTCAAAAAAGCAGTCATTTCTATTGAGAATTTTAAAAGGATGCAGCTTATCTATACATTTTTATCTATGGAAGGAAAAATAATTTCCATTGTATTTATAATTAAAAAAAAAACAGTACTATTTCTAAGCAGTGTGTTGAGCCCTGATTTTAAACTATCTAACAACATAGATAAGTGAAATCAATAAATAAGGGATTCTGGTGTGCATTGATCTAACTCGATCCTCACATTTTATAGATGAGGACATTGAGGTCCAGATGTGATATATCAAAGATGTCTGTCTAATTCTAAGACCAGCCTACTTCTACTACCCAAGGCTGATGGAAGATCAGAAGTGCCTGAATGTAGCCAAATATCATTCATCAAATGTCTTGAAGAGTTTCCTCAAAGCTCTTACTCAAAGTCAACTTGATCCAAACAATAGGAATGGAGCTACACTAGCTAAGTTCATGTTGTCCTGAAGCTTTGTTGTCTTCCTGTTGAGGATGAGATGGAGGAACTTTATACCTTGCCCTTGATCCCTGCACATCATTGCAACACTGTGATTTCTGCTTTTGTAGACCTAGAGGAGATGGAGTTGCAGGGTAGCAGTGGTTTGGGACTGTAGCATCATGATGATCGCTTTGAATTTGCAGTGTTTTATCTTGCCACCATTGTTGAGGAAAAGCAGATGATCTAAACAGAGTTTAGAACATGTGGATCCTACTGAAGCCTGCCATGTAATCACACCTTCCTCCAAGCTACCACACCAAAGACCAGAAGAAATGAGAAGTGAGTCTTTGAGCGGTCATCAGTGGCATGTGATTGACCAGCTGCTGCCCTTCTTTGTTCACGAATCATCTGATGACTGTTTGTTACTTATTTGATAAAAAGGAAAATGGGCATACTAAATGAATGCAGAACAAGCCAGTTATTCATTAATGAGCATGAGTCTATGTATTAGTTTCCTGTCCCCGCTGTAACAAAAGACCACTAACTTGATGGCTTAAAACAGCACGCATTTATTCTTTCATGGGTCTGGAGGTCAGAAGCCTGGACTCAGGTCCCTGAGTCACTGGGTCAAAATCAAAATGTCAGCAGGACTGTGTTCCCGTTGGAGTTTCTAGAGAGTGATCACATTTAGTGCCCACCTGGATAACCCAGGATAATCTCTCCATCTCAAGATTATGTTTAATCACACCTGCCAAGTCTTCTCTTTTGACATACAAGGTAACATGCACAGGTTCCAAAGATTGTGCCCTCAATATATTTGGGGACGCCATTATTCAGCTGACCATAGACCACAAGGTCAATATGCTTTCTCGAGGGTACACATGAGCCCTGCTTCCAAGCATAATTTTTAGCTTGGAATTAATTAATTAATTAATTAATTCTTCAGGGCCATTGTGTACAGTCACTGTGCCAGAGTGGATTTCAGAAGCCTAAAGAAGTTCATATACTTTCCAAAAGGCCCAATTTATACCCAGGAAGGGGCTTTGGAACCAGATTAGATTTTTATCTGTAATAGCTACTACTCTTACTTTATACTCAGTCTGTACTACTATTAAGAGTAGACTGAATTTGCTTAAATTTGCAGATTTAGAGATAAGGAGAAGAAGAATTATTCCTTTCTCCTCTTGTGTTCCTCATTCTTCCCGATACAAGTCTAATCACCACACAGAAGTATTGACTGGAAACTCTGTTGGCTGGGATCCTCCTGGACCTCAGCTGGGATCTGGAAGGATCCTGTGTGAGGCCTTTGGTTTGGCTGCTTTCCACTCCACAATTGGGAGCTTCACCTATGACACTGGCCAATGACTTTTCTCTCTGTCTGCTTGATACAAACCAGTAGATTTAAGGTATGTGTGCCTGTAACCTCTGGAGGTAGGGATGCTATAGATGGAAGGGACGGTGAATGAATCTTATTGCTGGATACCACGAATAATCCAGATGATGTGAGAAGAAGAATCTGGTTTCAGACTTAAGGGCCCAAGCTCTGGAGTTAGACTGCCTGGATCTGAATCTGGTCTGTGTGACCCTGGGCAAGTTGAGAAATCTTTGGGACCCTCGGTTTTCTTAGCTATAAAATGGGGGACAATTGCAGTTCTTAGCTTCTAGGGTTGCTGGGAAGGTTTAATAATATATTATGAATCAAGCTTTTAGCACTGTGGCTGGCATCCAGAGGCACTGAATCCGTGGAAGTACTTGTGAATAATGTGTCCAGCCACGGAGACTTCCAGGGCGTGGATCTGCTCGTCAATTCACCAAAATTATGCTGAATATATGTATATGGAGGAGAATGGACTGTACCCTGAATCCTGTCTTTAGTCATATTTATGGAGACTCCTGACAGAATTTGGTAGCTGTGGGAAAGAAAAATGTATAAAATATAGAACTCAACATCTATAATAGAAAGTGACATAGATATAAAAGTTCTCATAAATGCCACAGGACTAAGGCAGCTAGGTCATACTCTAGGAATCTCGAGCAAGATAGAGGGACAGGGATAGAGAATTTGGTGCTCCAATCACTTGTAAATCTCTGCACACCATTCTCTTAATTCTCTAAATGTGTTTCCATTTATGATTATTGGGTGTCCATTTATAGTTAAGAGTGCTGCATGGAAGTATGATTGGAGTCTGTATGGGCAGAGCCTGTTGACTCATGGGCCCCACAGGAGAGAGTTCAGGAGCAGTAGCCAGGGCAGTTGGCTTCCCCAGGGAAACCTCTGCCAATCTCCTGCCTGGAAGCTGAGCCCTGGAGCTAAGTAGAAAAGCAGGCTGATGAAGGTATCTGACCTTTCCGCAAGTATTTTCCGTGTTACCTTCCTATATCCAGGAGATCCTTACACCTTCAAC
Source organism: Canis lupus dingo (assembly GCF_003254725.2). Taxonomy (NCBI): domain Eukaryota; kingdom Metazoa; phylum Chordata; class Mammalia; order Carnivora; family Canidae; genus Canis; species Canis lupus. The sequence continues at coordinate 39,715,494 of NC_064267.1, read as the reverse complement.
TCCCTGGGATGTCCTCTCCAGGTCAGGGTGACCATAATAGCTTCCCAGCGCTGTCATATAGCAAAGTATCACAAACTGGATGGCTTACAACAAAAGAAATTTATTTGCTCATGGTTCTGGGGGCCGTAAGACCTAAATGAAGGTGTTGGCAGGGCTGGTTCCTGCTGGAGGCTGTGAGGGAGAATCCATTCCATGCCTCTCTTCCAGTGGCTTCTGGTAATCTTTGGTATTCTTTGGCTTGTGGCACCATCACTCCATCTTTGCCTCCGGTTGTCACATGGCCCCTCCCCTGTGTCTCTTTCTTGTCCTGTCTTTAATAAGGGCTCTCCTCGTTAGATTTAGGATCCACCTTTATTCAAAACGGTCTCATTCTGAGATCTTCACTTTCACTACATCTGCAGAGATTACTCTAAATAAGGTCACATTCTGAGGTTGAAGATGGATATCTTTTGGGAGACATAATTCAACCTAATACAGTGACTATGTATTTTGTTGTTCAAGCCTAGACATTTTGGGATGGACAAATGCTAAACTGGATGGAATGCCAGTCAAGTATCCTTGCTTGGGCAGGCTGTATGACCACCATCTAGATAAGCATCCAGCATTTTCCCCTGGGAGGAGCATCTGTCAGGCCATGTGGGTTAGAAGAGGAAATGTGAGGATTGAATTATTCTTTTTTTTTTTAAAAGATTCATTTATTTATTTGAGAGAAAGAGAGCAAGTGAGAGAGGGTACAAGCAGGGGCAGAAGGAGAGGAAGAGAGAGAATCCAAGCAGACTCCCCGCTGAGCCCAACAAAGGGCTCAATCTCAGGACCCTGAGATCATGACCTGAGCTGAAATCAGGAGTCCGCGCTTACCAGACTGAGCCACCCAGGCACCCTGGATTGAACTCTTCTTAATACAGACTTCTGAGTTTTTCCAGTATTCTTTGGCAAAAATTCACTTGCTTGTTGAGTCTTTCCCGTTAGGGAAACCGAAGTTGAAACCCACGTCACTTCCTGCTTGTCCATTACTTTCCCTCTTTCAGACTTTGTGGTGTTCTCTTTGCCTTCTCCCCTCTTCTTCTTATTAACCGTTGTATGTCACTTGAGTGGGACAAAAAGACATGGAAGAAAATAGACAGTTATTCACCCAGTTCCACCTCTAGGAAGTTATCTAGAAGAAAAACAAAAAAAGCGATTTGTTACAGACCTACATGTGAGGAATACGCATCACAAACTATGTGTAAGTCAGAATCAGTGGAAGTCTTAGTATGGTAACAGTTAAATTAGAGGGCACCCCTATGATAGCATTGGACGCAGCCACTAAGAATCATGTTTGAAAGAATGATGACATTGCCAAATGATCAGGATATGATTTAGAATTTAAGGGGCAGGTTACAAAGCAGTTTGCTCATAATGATTCCCGATTTTTTTTTTTTTTAGATTTTATTTATTTATTAATGAGAGACAGAGAGAGAGAGGCAGAGACACAGGCAGAGGGAGAAGCAGGCTCCATGCAGGGAGCCCGACGTGGGACTTGATCTTGGGTCTCCAGGATCAGGCCCTGGGCTGAAGGCGGCGCTAAACCGCCGAGTCACCTGGGCTGCCCTGATTCCTGATTTTAAAAACCCAAACAACTTTATATATTGTAAAAAAAAAAAAAAAAAAAATGACAGCTGGATGGATACATGTCAGAATGTTAAAATTCAGTCTCTCTGAATGATGAGATTACAAGTGAAACTTATTTCTATTTTCGTGTTATTTCGCATCTCTATATTTCCTTCGGTAAACCTGTATTACTATGTATTGCTGTTATATTAAGAAATTAGCCCTAGAGAGCAAAGACAAATGGGGAAAAATGAACACAACAGAAAAACATAATCTGAGTCCCTGTCCATTCCCCTTCTACGGTGTTTACATGGGGCAGTGGCAAGCTATTTAGGGAATGGAATCTCTATATATCCATACCTATATCTATCTCCACATCTATATCTGTATACTCCTCAGGGACTGCTGGCCTCTTCCTACCACTTGTGCCTTTGGAATCCAGCCCTTGGTGGCCCTGTTTCGTTGAGATCTGACCCCCACATGATTTCTCTAAGCCTGCCTTGTTCATATGTCATAGTTGGAAAACTCTTTAGACCTTGGGGATGAAAGGGATTGCTTTTCCTTTAGCTACCAATTTAGAGCAACATCCAGTCTTTTGTATCGCTTACTGTCTCTCCACGGTGACCCCTTTCTGCAAGTCACTGGCTCGGAACAGAATTGTCACTACTTAGTGTGCGAGTAGTGAAGTCCTTAAGGTGAGACTGCCGTTCCTCCCTTTCATGTAGTCATCAGCTTTACCTGACAGCTAGTCTTTTGGTTAGATAGATAATCTTGAACTTCTTCTGCCTTGGGTATTAGGAAAGCATTTGAGGCATTTTTTTTCCCCTTCGGAGGTATTTATTGGTCAGTTCCACAGACTTGAGAAAAATCTAACACATGCTCTCCCCGACCCCATATCCCACCTCCCCCAAATCCACTAAATCAGAGCTGAGATCCTATAATTTCTGATCTTTATATCATTGTCCTATTAGCCACTTTCACCTCATTTCTTCTGTTTTCAAAGCACCGTCTCTCTGCTCAGCATTGCTTTTTTCTCAATTTTGTGTGTGTGTACAACTTGCAGATTAAGAGCAAAATGACAGCTAAACAATTGGATGTGTTTGCACACATGTGATAACCGGTTTGGGATTAAAATTTGGGTTGCACCGTGAACACTTATATGCCACTCTGTGTTTTGGTGGCCTTAGATTCTGGAGCAAAAATTAGGACATATAATATAGTATTTTTTTCCTAGTGTTTAAATATCTATTCCATCAGTCTTACAGAGGGATAAAAATTAAAGAATGTTTATGTTAAAAGTAACCAGTATTGATAAAAGAAAATTCTATGACATTAAGACTGTTTTAGAAAATCTTCAGCATCTAGCCACTCTTGTATTTTACCCTTGGTTGTGTGTGTGTGTGTGTGTGTGCACGCACACGTGCACACGCATGTATGATGCTCACAGATGCTCAAACTACTTTGTATACAAGTAGTGTTATACAAATAATTCCATGGTATTAGAATATGCAATATCTCAAAATGCAGTTTACACTGACCCATCAGCTCGTTAACTTATCAGCCCCAAACACATTTAACACAGAGCAGCAATTGTTCATGGCAGGTTATTGCTTGCTCTTCTCGCCTGCCAGATGAAGGAATGCTAAAAATGGCTTTGTAGATTGGGAAACTTATACTTTAAAAGAGTGATATTACTTATTAGAAACACAGAGTGGGAATTTTTAGAGCAAGAGTTCCAGATTCCTGTGGCTCAGATGGGTGTGTTACTCATTGTCCAGCCTACTCCATTGTTTATCTGGCTCTAAAAGCTGTTTATTGAAAATAATTTTAAAAATTTTGAAATACAGAAAGGCATAAATAAAAACAACAATAACTCAATTTCAACACTCAGAGACAACTCCTATTAAGAATTTGACTTTTAAAATAATTTTCTGTGACCTTGGGACTATATGACTTCGTATCCTGCTTTTATTACCCAACAACATATGTTAAGCATGTTCTATATAACTAAAAATGCTTAAGAACATAGTTTTTAAATCATGTGAACTCTACCGTGATAGAGATGTTTAGATAGGGCCTGGACATAGTAGATACTTGATATCTATTGTACTCTGATTTACATGTTTGCTCTCTAGTTCTTTCTTTCTTTTATAAATTATATTACTATGGATGCTTTTAGACACACTATAAATCACAAGCCTTGGGAGTTATTTCCTAAAATTTGACGTCTTCAAGATATAACCACCAAGTCAACAGCACGAACATATTTATGGCCCTGGATAGAAATTGCTTTTCAGTTTTGGTGCCCAACTTCAAGAAGACTAGTAGAAATTATAGAATAAAATGATCTCTTTGGACAGAACATAGGTAACTAATTGATAGGAGAATCAAACTATGACTTTCCTGAGATCATTTAACCAAGATAGTTTACGAGTCATGGGTGATAGGGAACAGTGAAGTTAATATATCTAAATGTCGACCACCCTACAGTTAACCCTAGAAGGCTTTATTCTATATTCAATAACTGTGCATGGAGTGCTAATGATGAATTGTGTGCAAACCTTTACAGTCGACTTCATAGACCTCAGTCTATGAAGGTTTAACACCATCTGGGAGGGTTGAGTCAGAGAGAGATCTCAGAGCTCACGTCTTTGGGGGAAACTACATGTAATTTATTTCTTCACACATGCTGCTGCTCATTAGGTAGAGTTTGGAGGGAGAGGAGACTGAAAGTGAACCTTATAGAAGGCACGTGTGAGCCATGTATGAACCATGTGTGAACCATGTATGAAATATGGATGAGACATGGGTAGGCCATTATGAACCATGTGAACCATGCTGCGAACCATGTATGAACCATGTGTGAAGCATGTGCAAGGCACGCATGAAGCTTGTGTGAACTCCAGCAGAGGTCTTGGGCTCACTATTTAACTTCCCAAGGTCTTGGTTTTTCACTTGTAAAATAAATAATTATAATTCCAAACCCAGCTCGTCTTTGAAATCTAAGCTACAAGGGTCTCTGCTCAGCAGTTTAGAGGTGATCTCTAGGCTACCAGATAATATCCATTGATCTCTAAAGGTAGAACTTTGTGTTCACAGACAAACATAAGATTTTGGAAGCTTCCTGAGATATCCTATGTGATTAGCTTTTCTTAAAAAAATTTTTTTATACTAAAAATAGGCAAAATTGAATTGTCTGTCTTCTGCCTTACTGATCTTGACAGCACATCTTTTTTTTTTTTTTTTTTTTTTGCCAATGTTGTGGCCCCATCCAGAGCCCAGAGCATCTAGGAGCCAGTATTGGTGCCTTTTACCCAATTCCTTGGCTTAAAATGTGTTTTGGCATGATAGGATGATAGATTTATATTGTTGCACAGATGTTGAGTACATGCTTTTTCTTTCATCTGTTTTATATTATTTTTCAGTGTGGGGTCCTGGATGATATTCCATCTATGTCCTTCCCTAGATGAGCAGGAGCCGAGACACTTACTGGATGGTCCTGAGGGGACCAGGAATGGCTGTCCCATGCCATTGAGGGCTAATAGTCACTGAAAGAACAGTCCAGAGAGGCAGCATCTAGGGCAGAAACTGAAAACAAAATCACATAAAATTATCCAGCTGGTTTGTCAATCTGAAAGATCCATTAGAGGAAGAAAGTCCTGTCAATGGAAGGGAAACCAGATGATTCCAGAGGGTTGGAAGTGGAAGGGCAATGGAGCCTAAGCCGTGAGAATGGCTCTAGCAGTTTTTCGTAGGCACCTTGTCGCCTCTGGGGATCACAGAGAGTTACCACTAAGAGCAACATCTGGACGTGGCCAACTATTAAATGACTCGAACTGTACTAGTAAACAGGATCCTGGCTGGCAAGCAGCCAGCAGCAGATTTTGCTGGAACTGCCACACCAGCTCAGGGCCAAAGAACATATGGCAGGACCCCTGAGTCATCTGTGCTCTCTCTAAGCACTTCAAGAGCCACTGTGGAGTGCTCACAGTGGAGCACTGAGTGATACTGGATGCTTTTGTTTGGCTTGCATATTCACTTTAGTTACAGTGGATCTTAACTGATTGGAATAAACTTCCCCACGATGCTTTGTGACCAGAGAGCTCATCAACAGGTAAGTTGGTTTCAGCCTTCTGGGCTGCTCCATAAAGGACCTTTTTTTTTTTGGATGAAGAGCCATTCAGACACATGACTGGAAACCAAAATGCTAGACTTCTCGGCGTCGGGGGCTTTAAGAGCCATAAGGGCTGAACTGAAGATGAGTGAAGAACTGAAGATGAGTGAAGAGAGAAAGAAAATGTCCCTTCCAGGAGGTACAGAGATCACAGTTGAGGAGAAATTGGCACCCCTCACAGTCCCTCCCCCAACTTGGAAGCAGTAAGACAGTTACATCTTTACACAACCACGGTTACGCCAAGGAGACTGATGGTCATCTTAGTCCTTGAGTATTCCGATGACTTGAACTTCACTTTTTCCTCATGTTAATAATTCTCAGGCTAAATTAGTACTGTGTGTGCTAGTTTAAAGTTTTCCTTTGGGAACCTGCATCATTGCTTCTGGTACTAGCTGTTCCTCTTTTATTGAACAGTAGCAAATGTGCTACCCAGTTTTAAATCCATATTTGGCAAGTTCTCCATGGTTCAGTGTCAAAAGAGGAGATGCGGCCAGCTTTCCTTGATTTTTATAAGAGATGTAATTCTTTATTTGAAAAGATGTTTGCCAACCGTTTACATTAAAAATAAATATATCTACACAAATGCTATTTGGCTCAAATTAGGATAAGCTATGCTTTGACTTTAGATGAGATGAATTGTTTGCTAGAATGGAGATTTATTCAATATTCAGCAAACACTTATTGACTTTTCACTATTGGCCAGGAATAGTATTAAATACCATGAGGTTTGTATTGATAAATGAGATAATCCCTGCCTTCAAATCACTCATAGTCTCTTGAGGGAGACATATAATAAAAGATCAATGGCTCGTTGTGGGGCGCTGTGGGGCTTAATCGCTTAAGCCTCTGACTCTTGTTTTCGGCTCAGGCCATGGTCTCAGGGCTGTGAGATTCAACCCTGTGTCAGGCTCAGTGCTGGGCTCGGAGCCTCCTTAAGATTCTCTCTCTCCTGCTCCCTCTACTTCCTCCACCCCTCTACCTGCCCAGTGCTCACCTGTGCTCTCTCTCTCACAAAATAATAATAATAATAATAATAGTAATAATAATAATAATGGCACATTGTAATTAATATTTAGGTATACATAAGCACAGGAGGCTTTAAAGCCATTTTCAGGGATCCAGACATGGAACACCAGACTCAGAATATCAGCAATTACCTATGTGCATTCTTAGTTTTTTGAGTTTCCCAAGTGTTCTCTACATGTTACCAGGTTTGATAGCCTGTTCTCTTTAAGTCATTCCTCAAATATCACCTTCCTCCTGAGTCTTCCATGACCATCAGCTTTAAAATTGTATCTTCTGCCCACTTCTGTCCCAGCTCCATCCCCTACCCTGTATTCTCTACTCTTCTTCTGGGCTTTCTTTCTTTCTCTCCAGCAACTATCACCATTGGATAGAATACATATTTCACTTTTTATTTCTGATTATTATTATTAATTAGCTCTTTTTCTGTTCCCTCACTAAAAATGTAAGCTCTGTCCTTATATAGTCATATTCTGAGCACCTAGAAGAGTGGCTGTCATATAGGGAGTGCTCAGTAAATATTTGTTGACCAAAATTAAGGATGAGGACTTTTATCATTTGTACAAAGTTAAGGATATATCTAATGGCCTATCCATTGTATTTTTATTCTTTGCATAGCCAAAAACTTCTAAGGGGTACAATATTAGATAAAAGTCAGATGGGAAAGTTATCTTGCAATTAATTAATATTTATCGAGTTGCTGTTACACATTAGACACAGTGCTGGATAATGTAGTAAATACTGGAAGCTCAAGAGAGAGCTTTGCCTTCAAGTATCCTACAGTTTAATTGGGGAAGGAGATATGAAACCATGAACAAAAAGGTAAGAACAGGGGGATCCCTGGGTGCTGCAGCGGTTTGGCGCCTGCCTTTGGCCCAGGGCGCGATCCTGGAGACCCAGGATCGAATCCCACGTCGGGCTCCCGGTGCATGGAGCCTGCTTCTCCCTCTGCCTGTGTCTCTGCCTCTCTCTCTCTCTCTCTGTGACTATCATAAATAAATAAAAATTAAAAAAAAAAAGGTAAGAACACAGAAAAATCGTATCGGGCACATTAGGCAGAAAAAGAGGAAGAGCTAAGGGAAAGCCTAAGCAACCTTGGCTGAGTTGACGGAGGGTAGGCTGGTTGGTCAGGAAAATTTCCTGGAAAACATGGGACTTGATGTGGGGTGCAAGATTTAGGGAGAAACAAAGGAAGGCTATGGGGGAGGGGTGATGGAGGCAGAGAAATGTGCGACTCTACAAAGCTATGGCAATGGATGACATATTCTAGCATGAAAGAACCCTTAGATTTTTGCATGAGTGTTCTTTAGCAAAGTTATCTTGGGACACAGTAAACTTATTCCCGTAATGCTACCTTTGCTCCAACCATTGTGAAATGCCCCTTTGGAAATGATCTTTGGAGACTGTGACTTGTGTTTTTGAACTTTCTCACTGGGGACATCCTTCACTACTGGTGAAGCTATTTAATATTTTGAGAAAATCCAACAGTGGTTCCAGCTATAACAGTGGTTCAAGCTGGGTGCTATAGAATGAATGTTTGTGTCCCCCACACTCCCAAATTTACATGTGAAATTCTAGGACCCAAGATGATGGAATTAGGAGGTGGGGGCCTTTGAGGGCTCTCATTGGATTCATAATGGGATTAGTGCCTTTATAAAAGAGACTTCAGAGAACTCCCTCATTCCTTCCGCCATGTGAGGACAGAGAAAAGATGGCTGTGAAGCCTCTAGAACCATGAGAAATGAATCTTTGTTGCTTTTAAACCACCCAGTCCATGAGCACCTGGGTGGCTTTAGTCAGTTAAGCATCTGCCCCGGCTCAGGTCATGATCTTGCAGTTCTAGAGTTGAGCCTCCACCCCCTCCGCACCCCCCCCCCCCACCGCATCAGGATCCCTGCTCAGTGGGGAGTCTGCTTCTCTTTCTGCCCCTCCTCTCACTTGTGCTCACTCTTTCTCGCTCTCTTTCTCTCAAACAAATAAATAAATAAAAATAAAGAAATAAACCACCCAATCTATGGTATTTTGGTATAGAGCCTGGGTGAACTGAGATACTGGGTTAATAAAGTGACTGATCAAGCTGGAAAAGGCCATTTTGGCCTCCACCAAAGGATTTTAAAGTAATGGGCTAGATTTTCAGATGTGTCTCCTGCACTAGAGCTGAAGGCAACTCCCAAGTCGGGATTTAAAAACGTGTTGGGGAGAACTGTGCCTTTGTCATACATCAACTTCTAAGATGACTGTTTTGAAAGCCATTGCTCATTTGCATGAATAATTGCTTAAAAAAAGAAGCATTACTCCTTAAGAAGTCACTCTTCACTATTGTAAAAATGGATTCCTTTCTAGTTTCTTTGAATTCCTTCTACGAGCCCTTTGCGTATGGGAATGTTTTCTCTGCTTCTGTATTTATTGGAATTGAACCAACTTAACTGTGATGTTGAGAAATGACCTCTCAGGCTCAAGAAAATCATAGGGAAAAGAGCACAAACTTAGCTCTTATTTAATTGTTACATGAGCATTATTGGTGTAGGCGAAGGAGATAACTAACTTTGACTTTGTCCTTAATATAAAAGAGAAAAGTCAGGCAGTGGCTACATTGTGCGAACCAGACATGGTGCCCCCTTGGGGACACATGTGACCCATCCCACTTCTCCCTTTATGCTTTCCCATATCCAACTGTAAGCCTCAAACTCTGGCCTCAGGCCTCAGTCCTGAGATGCTCAGATGACTGGCTAGCTGTGAGCATGATCATCACTAAACTTTGCCTTGGCTTTCCTGAGTAGATGCCATTTCCATGTTCTTCAACGTTGGATTCTTTGGTGGTAGAGGGATTATAATCACCAAACCATTTCTATTTTATGTATACATGAGCAGACCAATAATCGCATTTGATATTTGGCATCTATAGAAATTATTCACGTATAGGAGCTTACAGATGACTTTGACAGGACCCTGTGCTGACGGAGAACATTCAAAAGGCTGATCTGGTCACTGTGGCTCTGAAAGTAACTCACCTCCCTGCATCTATCCCCACCATAGGGTGGACCATGGGAGAGAGAAGAGGTAAGTGTAGATATCCACTCGGCTAGAGTTTCACTAGCTGCTGACAAATAGATCCTAAGTGCGAGGGATCACTTGGGAAGAACCAGCCTTGTTTAAAAGGGGGCAAGGTCAAGTTTCAGGAATGGCAGTTCAATTGTCACCTCAGGTCTTAATATCCACAAGACTTCTAGCCTGAAAGGCCCACTGGAACCTCCTACTTACGCTGCCCTGGAATACATAGAGCATTGAAGTAGAAAGGGACTGGGGAGAAGAATTCATTTCCCCAAATTCATATGTAATTCATCTACAATTTGTCATTGTTGCTTAAGGTGAGTTAGACTTACCTCCCAGACTAGGTTGCATGTTTCTAGGGTATAACACAGAATATATGCCCTTAATCTGTCTCCACTTAGGTTAGCAAGTGTCAGACTATTTGGAAACACACAGTTAAATATGTTGAGTTACTGTGAGGACTAACCACTTGTGATTGTGTTTGGGTTTCACAATATCTGTAGAAATACAGAGAGCGCAGAAATAAAGCAAGTGGGGCGGGGGTACAGTGCATTCTGTTACAGGCAAAGTGACAAGAGACAAATTATCTCAGGGCAGACTTTCCTACCCCTCCGTAGTCCCAGAGCTGTGTAAGTCACCTCGCTGTGTGGTTTTGGCTTTTTATTGGTGATCACTGTCAGACCTGTACTTCTAAAGGCAACGCACCAACCGGTGTTTAAGCAGGCAAAGAAAGACGACGGTATTTGCAACGAAATGCAGGAAGGACTGGAAAACACGAGCAAGTTGGCGCTTTGTGGATCATTACTGCCCTTGCTTAATAAAGTAATAGATGCTTCAAAATTACTTTGAAGTGGCTGCCAACTTCCTCCCAGCGCTGTGAAACCTGATACTTCTGCCTTTAAACCATGCGTGAAAGTGCAAACAGTAGTACTTGTGAATTCATTCAGCGACTTCCAAACTGTAGTCTAAGCAGGGGATGGGAACCCAAGGGGGGTGGGGGGAAGGAGGGAGAAAGGGCCTCTGCAAGGTTCAGTGGTTGGATGTCAGATTTGGCTGCCTGCGAGTTATGCAGACTTGAACTTTACCGAGATAAACATTGGTTTCCCCAAACGATCTCAAGGAATTAAAGGGAGGAACTTTGATCTTCTTAACAATCTTCTTTTAATTTAATAAGCTCATGGCAGAGTTAAGTGAAAGCCAGCTCAACCCATATTTAATCAAACGCTTATCCGACTACCAAATTTAATAGATGCGTTTCAGAAGGGGGAAATTAGAGTCCAAATAATAAAAGGGTGGGGGGCAGCAGCATATTTTCTGTGCTTGAACCGAGAGGACTAGTGCGAAGGCCTGGCTCCGTCCTCAGGCTGAGATGGTTTGTTCTGTTCTCGGCCCTCCCTCTCCGAGCAGGTGGTCCACGTGCTGAGGTTCTTGAGAATGTCCAGAGTCATTCTCTTAAATGTCAATAAGGCCACATGGGAAATGGAGGTGTGTGGGGGGGGGGAGCCTCATTTTCAGAACTCCATCATGGCCTTGGTTGCAGGCTCATATAATCTCTGTTGTCTTTGGGGAGAACATGCCAACGGAGTGCCGTCCTTGCCCAGTTTGCTTGCTAACCAAGGGGTTTAGAACAAAGGTTGACTCCTTGGCCGTTCGTTGCCAGATGGGTTGTGTAACAGATTCAGAAGTCTGAAATCTGTGACTTCAGCTCTTCCTGAGCAACCAGCCACTAAATCAGACAAGCAGAGAGACGATTTTCTTGTGCAACACGGTGGGAGTACCAAAGAGGCATGTGGTGAAATAGAGAAGTCTTTATGTGAACCCTGGGCCAGAACAGCACAGTTTCTCTCCCAAAAAATTCATCATCTGGCTATGGTGCAGATGTCCACGAAAACCCTGTGCTCCGCAGCAGCACTGTTCAATGGAAGACTTTCCTCAAGAAGGACCTGCTTCTATCTGTATTGTCCAGTATGGTAGCTACCAGCCACATGTGGGCTGGGGCACCTGGGGTGAGGTGCTCCGTGGCTGAGCCTCTGCCTCCAGCTTAGGTCGTGATCCCGGGGTCCTGGGATCGAGTCCCACATCAGACTCCCTGCAGGGAGCCTGCTTCTCCCTCTGCCCATTGTCTCTGCCTCTCTCTCTGTGTCTCTCATAAATAAAATCTTAAAAAAAAAAAAAAAAGAAAGTGCAGTGAAAGTTACTTTTACTTAATTTTGATTCATTTTCATTTCAGTGGTCCCATGTGTCTAATGGATTCTGCATCGAACAGCATAGCTCTAGAGGGACCAGAGCAGAGATATTTGTGAACACCTGCTTCATGTGTTAATACAAAATTCATGGACACCATGTCTGGTGTAGGCTTTTAAACTTTAGGAACTTCCATTTATTTTTCTCATGAAGCCTGCAGTGCTGATCATAAAAACGAGACACATTCCTGCAATATGGTAAAGCCCTCCTTAAAAATAAGAAAGGAATGATGAAATGTAAAGGGGAAAAAATAAGCTGAAGTTACAGGTGTTTCTCGAGAAGGACTGATGATTATTTCTTGGCCAGACATTTGCTGTGATGAAAAGCAGTAATACCTCAGCAAGCAGACCACTCTCGTACTGTCACCCCTTTCGGGATGCTGGGTTCCTGCACTTTTATGTGTTGGAGAGCTGTCTAACTCCTTTCCAAGCCACATCTTAGAAAAACAAAACAAAACAATAAAACAGAGAGAGGAAGATGTGCTAGGTGTGGGAAAATGCTTAACGACACAGGTTTCAACTTGCTATCAAGTCATACCATATGTGGCCGTAACTTACTGATTCGGAATCTGGAACACGCTGGCTGTGGAAGCACTTTTCTAATTTGCTAGCTTCCAAGGCTGAGCCCCGGTAGGCTATTTTACTGACCATGGAGTCCTATATGCCACTTCAAATATTTTATTTCAAAGATGATGGCTTTCCTTTTCTCGTCTGTGGGCATAGCAGTTTGTTGCTCTTAGAATCATCAAGGAGCCTTGTTTGGGTTTGTGACTGGAAGAAATTTCTGGAGAGCAAGAAAAATTGAGAGGGAAACAGACTGCCATGGAATGGATAGAAATTGAACGGAAGTGGAAGGATCAAGTCAAGGTTGAGGACGATTGTTGGAGGTGAAATTCATACAGTTGGGAATCCTAACTGTCCCCATTCACAGAGCATTTCCTTCTAGCACCTGGAACTGAGCTAGATTATGTATGTTAATAATTTCTTGTCATTTTCCTGACAACCCTCTGAAGTTGACCCTTTCCGCCTTCTGCCTCAGTGGGGAAACCAAAGTTGAGAGTTGAAACAACTCACTCAAGGTAGCCCCTCACCCTCTCCAGGTAAAAGTAGATGAGTCTGGATTTAAATGCAAGCCTGATGAGTGCCAAAGCCCCTGCCTCCCCTGACACTGATCCTGGTGTGAAATGGAAGATGTGGGTGGTCATGATGTGTACGACCCCTTGCAGAGAGATGAAAGGGCCCCCCAAAGAGGGTGTTGGGGTGGTGGTTCCTGCTGCTGGTCTGGAAATGGGTGATGAGCTGGCAAGGAGCAAAAGGGGATCAATCGTGGAGTGACCAGCTGGTCGAGGTATGAGAATTTTAAGGAGCCAGGAGATCAGGACCCGGGGATGCCTCTTGTCGCATCTGTGTGAGGGAAAGCTCTCTGGCACCGAGCAGCCTGCAGGCTCGGACTGTTGGCCCAATTGTTGGGAATGTTGGACCTTGGTGGGTTTGCAATGCTCACCTTTCCAGGGAATTCGCTTCAGAGACTCTTCTCTCTGGTCTCAAAGGGTGAACTATGCAAACCGGTACGTTCATTCCAGCAATCCACCTGTTTTGAATACCCAGTGCTCACTGCCAACCCTTCTACATGCCACAAACAAGGAACGGATGCCTCTTAGGAGTCACGTGCTCTTTGATGCCACCTAACGAGAACACCGACTCCACATAGTGGATAATGTATCTTAAAAGTCAAACTTTAATTTACTTAACCTCTTATTTTAAAACCTTTTTAATCCCCTCATGAGGCTTTATACCACAACACTGTGTGGCACTAACGTGGTCCTTAAATGAGAGCATTTTCCTTGCAAGTGTATTTATAACTTTCCTCTTGATTTAGGGCTTGACAGGGCTGAGTAGAAACTAAATATAACCAGCATTTGTATTTTTTCCCTCCGAAGCCTGTTGGGCATTGAAAAGGAAGGAGGAGAACACAAGCGTTGGGAAAAAGCCTTCCAGTGTTAATGAGCAGCTGTATGTATCTCAGGAAAACAGTTTGTAACTAAAAATAGAGTCTCTCTAACTATAGCAACTCAGAGCATTTAATACCCAGATTCTGCATGGGCAGAAATGAATTCCAAACAAGTGTGTGATTAAGGAGGGTGGAATGGTAGCGCTGAAGGGTCCGAAGAACCAGGGCCCCGAACCCAGGGGTGCATCAGTGCCCCTCACGAACTTCAATCAAATGTGCTTAGTGCATTCACAGGAGATTTTTCTGAGTCTCCAAGACAATTAGAAATCTGTTTGTAACAATGAAGCTGAAAGGAGAAACAGTGCACACAGGCTAATTTTAGCACACTTGGCCAAACTGGTTTTCCTCTTTCTTTCTTTCTTTCTTTCTTTTTTTTTTTTTTTTTTTTTTTTTTTTTGGGCAAAGAGTAAGTAGAAAGAAAGAAATATAAATACTTCAAGGAAAAGGTAATTTAAGTTTCTTGGTATTTGGCTACAGTTTACTAAAGATTCCAGGTAGGTCCAGAGCATGGAGGACCTGAGTTTTAAAATGGCCATCTCTGTTATTTTATTAGTATTTGTTAAATTTGGATATCTCGAAAGTGCAGTCTAAGCCAAATTAGAAAATTAATTTTTATTTATTTTTTTAAATTTATTTATTCATGAGGACACAGAGAGAGAGGCAGAGACATAGGCAGAGGGAGAAGCAGGCTCCCCGCAGGGAGCTCGATCCCAGGACCCTGGGATCATGGCCTGAGCCTAAGGCAGACACTCAACCACTGAGCCACCAATAGGATTTAGAACTTTCAAGAGGTATTTGTTGTTGTAACCAGTGCTATGGACTGAATTATGCCCCACCCCCACCCCCATTCATAGGTTGAAACCCTAACCACCACCGGTGCTGGCATTTGGAAGTGGAGCCTTTGCGGGGGCAGTGGGATCCAGGGGAGCTCATAAGGGCAGGGCTCTCCTGATGGGATTAGTGCCCCATTGGAGTGCTTGCTCTTTCTCTCCCTCTCTCCACTAGGTGAGAACACTGTGAAAGGAGGCCATCTGCGAGTCAGGAAGAGATCCTTCATCACGAACCAAATCTGCTGACCTCTTGATCTTGGACTTCCCAGGCACCAGGACTATGGGAAATCAAGTCTATTGTTCCAGCCACCCAGTCTATGGTAGTCTATTATAGCAGCGTGTGCAGACTAGTACAACTAGCATTGCCATTGTTGTGTTGCTTGGCTATTGTTCAGTAACCAGGGGATGACCAATCAAGCATTTTGGTGCCTCTCCATATTCTTTTTTCCTTTCTCCATGATGAATGAAATCTTCTGGAAATGTCAACAGGTGAAGATATCTCCTAACACCTGTTCTGATCTGGGCTGGCTATCACTCAATAAAGCATTTCTATCATGTGTAGATTTGTAATTTTTAATTAAAGGCCAGACCTGCAAAGCTAAGCATTTTGGTGTCTTTGGCAGTTTAGTACTGGAAAGAAGAAGAGGGAGGCTGCCAATGTTCAAATGGCTGATAGCCACACCTTTGTTTTGAAATCATAATTGTTATGTTCTTGGCCCTGGAGGATGACCTGGTTCCATAAATACCTGTGAACTCA
Organism: Canis lupus dingo; assembly: GCF_003254725.2. NCBI lineage: Eukaryota > Metazoa > Chordata > Mammalia > Carnivora > Canidae > Canis > Canis lupus. The sequence continues at coordinate 39,699,815 of NC_064267.1, read as the reverse complement.
TGAAGGAAAGAATACTTCCCACACTGAAGGATTTTGACCACAGTAATGCTTACTTAAAATACAGTTGGTGAGTTCCCTTCTTGCAAGCAACAACCGATTAACTTGAGAAATGAAAATATAACCGACTTTTTAAAAGGATACAATCGTTTTTAAATCCTTGACACACATGGTCTCATTTTTATTTGTATTTTGGAGTCAAGTCGCAGTGGCAGGTATCACGGTACCTTGCAACTGATGGAGAAACCCTGTCAGAGAAGCCCAAGTAAAAGGATAATTTGTTTCCCTCTGTGGGATACTTTCTCAGAAACTTTAAAATAATAGCTTTCCATTTCTAGAGGACTGAGACTGACCATTCTCAAACTGTTGATGCACTTTTTTTTTTTTTTTTTTGCAGCGATGGGGGGGCCAGAGCCGAGGAAGAAATTCCACTGCTGTTCTCAGATGTATATTCCCAAACATGGGTAAAAACAAGGAGGCATTTCTCGCGCTCTGTATTGTTGAAGTCGTCTTGGGTAAAAATGGACCAAAACAAAACAAAATAAAAACATTGTGGGCAGCCTCCTTCCATGGCCTGCAGAGTCCTTGGGTAGGACTGGGTGATTCTTTCCAGTCTCTTCCCAGGTCATTTTAAGTGCAATGTGAATGCTAAACTGAACCATACAAAATAACCACAACTTTTGTGGGTCAGAAATGGTCAAGTACGGGCAATTTCTTATAGCCCTCCTTAGAACAGATATTTCTCAGTTTATATGGCACAGGTTGATTGTGACACTGCTCAGTAGTCGCTCAGGCATTTTCAGCTTCCTCCTCTCCCTCCTCCTTACTCCACTACAATGATTAGTTGGTGTTTCTGGGTGCTGTGCACTCACTGTGTATTCAGATTTTATTGAAACACCCAAATAGGAGGGGAGGAGAGGGAAGGACTAAGGACCATAATGGTTTCTAATCATCACAAGAAATAAGAGCCTCTGGCTTAGGTAACATAGGATGCATTTTATTCCAGAGCAGAAGTCCACACAGCTCTCTATGTCTCACAAAAGAAAGGGTGGATGAAGTTGTCACTGTTACAGGAATAACCTAGAATTGGCTCTGGCTCATTTAGGAGGTCAATCGTTTTCCAACATCGGTAATGAATGAGGCACACTCAGTGACTCATATACACAGTGTCCTGACCCCATGGGTGAGAACTCTTAGCATTGCCTGTGAGCCCGTGGGAACCAAAGGGTTAAACTCGAAAGCCTTGAGCCTGGGCCCCAGGGAGCACGTCAAATGGGCTGCCCAGGGACTATCAAGATGACCAGGAATGCCACATGTCTGGGAAACCTCATCCAGTCTGTAAGTTATAGTCAGTTGCTTTAAAAACCCTCCTTGGCCACTGAGGCTGCATGCAGTGGAGCCTCGGTGGCCCGGATCATTCAAGGCACAGAGTAAGGGCAGAGCTGGAGGGCCTCACGAGCACAGCCAACGAGCCCGGGTCAAATAGGAGCCGACATTTCCAAGGGCACAGAATGAAGGCAATTGCAGCAGCACTAGGGTTGAGAGACCGTCCACCTAAAATCACCACTTCATGCATTGTGGACTGAGAACCATTTGCAGCTGACAGGAAATACCTTGCTACAGAGAAACAGTCCTCACAGGTTTAGAGCCCCTTGAGATGGTCTTCAGTTGACCGAATTAGGACTCAAATAGCTGGAGAGGATGCCAATGAGGCCAGGGACAGGCCAAGTCTTACCTGGCTAAGAATTTCCACCGATTTTTTAGTAAGAAAGGAATTCCCTTAGAAGAGAATACCAGAAGTTCACAAAACAGTATTCGTCCTTTATTTTCTGGGTGCGGTGGTAGTAGCTGTGGCCCACCTTGTGTGTGTGAGCACGTGCTTATATTAATGGCTAAGTCATCTGTCTCTAGTTTTTTAATTTCGTAGCACGGGTTTTATGGCTCTCAAGGGACTCTTTATAAAGGCTGGAGTTAAAGGGCCGTTCAGATATTTTTATAGACGTGTCTACACCAGGTGGAATCAACGGATGGGTTCTCAGGAGATTTTTAGATTCTCTGAGGAGGCCGACCAGACAGTTCTTACAGAGTGCCGAGAAGGCTTGTTGGAACCTGGCCATATCCCACCGTCCGCCAGGACAACAGCATGCTTGCTCATGCTCACCAACTCATTGCTTGTATTTGCCAGAGATAGGGAAGGAAGCCCATTTACATATTCTTTTTTTTTTTCTCCAATCAGAGTTTTGGGATAAAGATAATTAAATTTGAAGGGCTTCCAAAATAGGTGTATGGATGAAGAGAATTGGATATTGTGACAATGATTGTCAAAAGGGACAAAGGCTTGAGTCTTAGGAGCAAATATTTGTGCTATTAATTAAAAAAAAATAATAATAATAATGAAATTCCAAAAAAGAGGCTAGTATAAGACAATAAAATGCACATGAAAACTTTAAGACTAGGTCAGCATTAGATTATCAAGGTTTTTTTTTTCCTCCCTCTCTTAATTTCAATTTCCTGGTTGAACAATAAGATTATAGTGAGGGGAAGAAAGTTTGAACTGTACTTGGTCATGGACACTTAGGGTATGCTGAGTCTGACCCCACCAAGAATTTTGCAAACACCCACACACTCTGAGCTGGATGGGGAAAAGATTTCCTTACATGAAGGTGCATATGAAGTGGTATCTGAAGTGAGAATTTCGAAATCTACTTTTTATCAGGTAGAGGTGAAGCACCCCGTATTGTTGGTGTCTGCAGTTTCTTACCTGTTTCTCTCGGAAGAACAGGCACTTTTCTCTATGTGGAAAGCAGAACTTGAAAGGGTGAATTCTAGGAAACGGTACTTGGGCATCAGTAAACCACAGAACTGCCAGTCACTATAATTAGGAATATTGGCTTGTGATGGTCCCAAAAGGCATGCATTTTAAAAATCCCTAAAAATATTTTTGGAAGAAGGCAAGGGCATACATACATAAAACAAAAGTGAAAATTTACATTTAACACTTTTGCCTAGTTTCAGAGAAATTAGGGTAGAAAGAAAACAAAATCTTCCAACCACCAGTCTGGTATAAGAGATTTCCATTCCATTTTTGAGGGATCTGGTGGACAGATGGGACTGGATTCATGGCAAGTAGGGAAGAGATATCAAACCTAGAGAAATAAGATTATTTAGTTATTTATGATTTATTTAAATGTCTTGGGGCAGGGCAGAGGTGGAGAGGGGCTTTGTTTCTACTGCTCTGGGTTTCTACATGGAGGCGTGTCATTTCAAGCAGAGATTCTTATATTTTGTTGTTGTTTTTTTTTTCTGGCAAAACTTACGAACCCTTCTCAAAATATTGTTTTTATTTTTATATATTTTTTAAAGATTGATTTTATTTATTAGAGAGAGAGAGAGAGAGAGAAAGGGAGAGAGAGAATCTCAGGTAGATTCCCTGCTCAGCACAGAGCCAGCCCCATGGGAGGCTTGATCCCACGACCCTGAGATCGTGACCTGAGCCAAAACCAAGAGGTGGAGGCTTAGCTGCCACCCAGGTGCCCCTCAGAATGTTTTTAAGTTATTTAATGCATATATTGTGTAACATACACATACGTTGTGTTAGTAGAGGAAATTATATCATATCATAGAGGAAATTAATTATGTCAAAATGCCCTTATCAAAATACTGAAACAAATGTATTATTATTTTTTTAAACTAGAAAAGGTTGTGTTATTTTTTAAATTTATTTTATTATTATTATTTTTTATTGGAGTTCAATTTGTCAACATATAGCATAACGCCCAGTGCTCATCCCCTCAAGTGCCCCCCTCAGTGCCCATCACCCAGTCACCCCAACCCCCCGCCCACTAAAACAAATTTAAATTTGTGATGTAACATGTTTCTTAATATCCTAAATATCAAGATCTAGCAGCGCATTGGAACTTCCTTAACTTTGAAGTACTGATGCACAGTAACGTGGTACGAACTTTTCGTAACGTGGTACGAAAGCATCTGAGACGTCTGTGGCCTAGAGTCACATGAGCTGCTCATGCAAGTCAGGCTTATTGCCTCCTTTCATAACTGAAGGAAATGCTAAATTTCAGCTAGAGGTGAGCAGGTCAGATAGAGTTCAATAACAATAAAGAAGTAATTTTTCCCCTGGCCAGTTTCTTAGCCCCCTGGATTTTCTCTGAGGACATCTTGTTAAGAACCACTGGTGGAGATCCCTGGGTGGCTCAGCAGCTTGGCGCCTGCCTTCAGCCTAGGGTGTGATCCTGGACACCCGGGATCGAGTCCCTGCATGGAGCCTGCTTCTCCCTCTGCCTGTGTCTCTGCCTCTCTCTCTCTCTCTCTCTCTCTCTCTCTCTGTGTCTCTCATTAATAAATAAATAAAATCTTAAAAAAAATAAAATAAAAAAAAAAGAACCTCTGGCTCTGCTTCCCTTACTTGCTTCCATGGGAGGAGGGATGGGTTACTTGCCCACTGACTTTGGGAAAAGAAATGCAGCCTGTTCCTCTCCAGTCAGCTTTTTGCAGGCTTCTCTGTGTCTTCCAGGGAGCCTGTCTGCACGACGCCTTCCTTCTCCCTTCTCTCTGTCCCACAGAAAGGCCGGCCCGGGAAGGGAGATGTGCAGTTGTTGAGCTGGCCCGCACCCTAAGTGGGCCACTCGGTCTTTTTCAGGGCTCCTGCACCCTCTCCTTTGCAATGGGACTGGGCCACGTCTTCTAATCCAATTTTTATCAGTGATAAAACTACCAATTTCTAAAAAATAATTTATTTATTTATTTATTTATTTATTTATTTATTTATTTATTTATTTATTTTTGAGAGAGAGAGAACAGGGAGAGAGACCGAGGGAGAAGGAGAAGCAGACTCTGCTGAGCAGGGAGCCCAATGTGAGGCTGGATCCCAGGACCCCAGAATCATGACCTGAGCCAAATGCTTAACCGGCTGAGCCACATAGGTCCCCAAAGCTAGTGTTTTGCGCTCCAGATACCTCATTGTGATTTGTTTCCTTTGCCAACCTCCCTTTGCACCCCCAGGCAGCCCGAGCGTGTGCCTGGAGCCCAGAGATTCTTGGAGGCAGACAGCTTGGGTGCTAAGCTCGCCTCTGCTACTACCTGCCGGGGACTTTTGGAAAGTGATTTCTTTCTCTGCCTCAGTTTCTTAATTTGTAAAATGGGGCCAATAGAACCCACCCCATAGGATTGTATGACAATGTAATGAGTTAATCCACATATGATGCCCTGAACTAGGTGCCTGTTTGATAAATGCCAGCCGTTCTGATTCTGATTGGAGACTAAGGGGGTATGCTACTGATTGAGCCCCTGACCCCAGCAGTTTCTAATCTGTAGCACCTAGTTGCTTGCTTGGGTTAAGTTACCTAGATACTTGCCAGATCGTACCTACTTGTGCTGGGTTGCCAGAGTATCAGACTTTGCTTATTTCGGAAGAGACATAACCTCTGTACATGCACTGATAATGGTGTCATGGTTATTAAAATAGCGAAGCTTTATGAAATAAATGGTTTTATAGGCCAGGAATAGTTATATATCAGTAATTTCATGTGATTTAACCTGATACTGGTTGTGAAAGAGCCTTGGTCTCCCAGTCTCCAATCTCCCTAGATTCCCTAGAACTCTCCAACCAAGGGGATCCCCGGGATCTTGCTATGGTGCCAAGGCTGACATCCCATCCTGGCTGTTTGGTGCCTTTCATTTTTTTTTTTTTAAGATTTTATTTATTATTTGAGAGAGAGAGACAGAGACAGAGAAAGAGAGAAAGAGTATGAGCAGGGGAGGGGCAGAGAGAGAGGGAGAAGCAGACTCCCTGCTGAGTAGGGAGCCAGCCATGGGGCTCCATTCCAGAACCCTGGGATCATGACGTGAGCTGAAGGCAGCTCATGACTTAACCAACTGAGTCACTCAGGCATCCTGTGCCCTTTCAGTTATGGGAAAGGTTCTTGTTTTCAGAATTTTTAAAAAGATTTTATTTACTTTTTCATGAGATTACAGAGAGGCAGAGACACATGCAGAGGGAGAAGCAGGCTCCTGGTGGGGAACCTGATGTGGGACTCAATCCCAGGATCCCGGGATCACACCCTGAGCCAAAGGCAGATGCTCAACCACTGAGCCACCCAGGTGCCCCAAGAGAGAGGTTTTTAAAAATCTATTATTTATTGAATATCTGAAGACTTGTGTTGGATGCTGAGACCATGTAAGGCCCTCAATGAATGGTTTGGACTTCAGTTTTCCAAAGCAATACCCCAAACCCACCCCCAAAACAAAAATCCAAACCATCCTCCCCAAAACAGACCCCAAAAACCAAACACACACTACAAAACAACCAAGATTCAAAGCTTCTGATCGTCTACTTGAAAACACCCAGGCATCTGTGACATTTCTTGAACCTCTATGCTGTGTCCCTATAAGCCTAATTATCTCAGCTCTCAGACACAGAAGACTTAACGTCTAGTTCTCTTAGGAGAAGCATAGCATGAGGACTGATTAAACAGAAGCTCCTAAAAGGATTATCAGCAGGCACACGGCTCCCAGTGCCCACCAGCTGAGTACCGCCTCCTGGGGTGTGAAGAGGGATCCTGTTATGGTGTTACTTCCGGCCACTGTGTAAGTCAGCCCATGCACACAATCCCTCTGACATCCCAGCTAACCTGGGGGAGCAGACTGCGAAGGAATAATTACTTTGGCTTTTAAGAACTGCTAGGATTCAGCACTATTTCCTACCCCCTTTGCCAATAGGTTGTCCCACAGGGATTTTCACCTCGGTGTTTCTGGTTCCCCCTCCAGAAATATCCTTTTCTCTCACCATTCGCTGTGGAGACCTACAATCCGGCCCCAAAAGCCATTTCCTTTTCAAAGCCTCACTGGGCAGATTGCACAACGTGATGGTTTCTGGATCACATCAAGGCTGCACACAGGCTTCTTTCGCAGTGGGATACTCAGGTCAGAGCTTCCTTTTTCAAAGGCTGGAACAGTAGGAGGAAGAGGGTTGATGGAGATAAACACTAGTTGAGCTCTTGTTATGAATCAAATATTTCTGAGAACTATTGTTTGATCACTCATTAGGGCAAATATTTATGTGCCAAGCGTGTTCTAGGCACTGGAGATAGAATGATAAGCAGGACCCAGTCCTTATATTACCCTTAAAATCTAGATCTTTCTATTTGTGAAGCGTGGCTTTTAGTAAGGTTGTGTGCTATTCTTGCTCTGTAAGATCGTGTACACAAACACACACATACATATGGAATGGGAACTAGGTCTATTTATTCCACTGTGAAATTTCCTTCCTTCTCCAAATTCAGCATTGCCATCACTATTTTTCTAACCTAACCCCTGTGGACACTAGTATAAAATAGAAAGGTCATTGAAACAAAGTGAAATAAAAAAGCTCAGGGTCTATGTGCCTATTTTCCCTTGTGACTAAAGACCCACTGATTCCTGCCCCGTCTCCATGGACTGCGGTGCGTAACAGCTCTGTAGCACCAAGCATTTGTCACTGGGCTACAAAGGCAGGGCATATGCAAGCCAGGCCACCTGCGTGCAGAGGCCTGCTGAATTTACCAGCCAGCGTGTGTAGATATGGAGAGGTCCAGACTGAACTCAGTGGCGAGCTCATGCTCAGATAAGCAAGGTCAGGCGTCCCTGGGGGCACAGGCAATTATACAAATGACAGCTCATTGCAGCCCCACAAATAGGTTGCCATTTGCTTCTTGCTTTGTTTTGGGCTTGGGGCCAATGTTATACAGGGAGAATTATATTGTAGTATTCACTTGCCAAAAAATAAAAAACAGCCTGTGCTTTTTTTTCCCTTTTTTTGGTAAATATAACAAATAATCTTGTTAATGTAACCCAGTTTGAATTTTACAGTTCTGCAGACCTCATTTTTCATTTTTAAGGTGAGTGATTTTTAAAAATAATTTGTTTGCCTTTTGCTTTTGCAAGCATTTTGTAGAGAGTAAAAAAAAATTATATGTGTGATCCACTGATGTATATAGTATTTGTTTAAATTAAAAAAAAATTTAGTGAAAGCAATGGAACTGCTGTATATTACCAGGTGAAGGTATTATATATAAAGTATTCAGTGGATATTTGTGTCCAAAGATACTTTTGATCAGGGAAGTTTCTCAGAGACGCTAGCATGAAGTTAGGGTTTGGATACAGATATTTACAAAGAGTTATGCATATTAATGTAGCAATTTCTAATTAGCAAAATGACTTCCAAATAAACAATCTAGCTAATGTGTCTAAGGAGCAATGTCTTTAATTGCTCTGTGATAAACTACTAACGAAACCCGCAGCTGGATAACAGATAGCAGTAAAATCTGTCAATAAAAACCAATATTGTTATGCTTCACCAGCTCTGCTCACTTGTTAGAGTGCGTTAAGCAGAATTTTAATGGAGAATTATTTGAAAGACATTTAGGCACGCTGGAACATATTTCTGCTCATATGATGTGATTTGGTGGAATGTTCTATCCTTCAAAGCTAATCATAAAAATGCAAAACACATACAAAAACATTTAGGTAAAGGTTTCCTCCTTTTTTTTTTTTTTTTTTTTTCTTAAAGTTTCCTTCTTTAAAGACTTATGTGTCTAAACAGAAAACCTGGCCGGGATTACTGTCCCTGTATCCCATGTGTGAACACCGTGTGCTAGTCCAATGTGGTTACCTCTTAACTAGGCTAAACTTCACTTGAGCTTAGTAAACACTTTCATTACAGTAATATTCTCCGTTTGATGATGTTCATTATTAAATATTTAGTTATATTGGGGAGGGGGGCACAGTCAGTTAAGCGTCTGACTCTTGTTTTTGGCTCAGGTCGTGATCTCAGGGTCGTGAGATTGAGCCTTGTGTGGGGCTCCATCCACGCTCGGTGTGGCGTAGGCTTGATTCTCTTTCCCTCTCCTTCTGCCCTGCCTGGTCATGCTCTCTCTCTCTTTCTCCAGAGTAAATAAATAAAACTTAAAAACCCCCACATTTTGTTTGTATTAAATTTTCTGAACTCTTCATCTACTAAGTGATTTTTAAATAATCTGCTATGTGATTTTTTTAAATATGACTCTGATTTAGGTGGATGACAATTACCATGATTTTATATTCCAGGTGGGAGATTGCACATACTCTGATTCCCTTTCAGGAAGTCATAGAAGAAGATTAGGACCCAGCGAGCAGGTCAGCCTGTGGTAACCATGGCCTCTCATTGCCCTGCTTGCTTTTCCAGTGTTCTCCTGGCAACCCTTTGTTTTTCTTTCGGTGCCAATCCTGCCCATTCCGCATGAACTTTGTGGGGCTGGAGGTCACATTGCCTGCCCTCTTGTGACCACAGAAGTCAGACACATAATCCTGATCACCCTTTTGGCCTGGCTACGATGATTAATTCAGAGATTGGCACATGAACCAATCTGACCCCATCACTAATGACATTCTCTAAAATGTCTCAGAGTTACTTGTTTTCTGCTGGAGAATTTGGTAGGCAGCTCCTGTCATCTCAGAGAGACACTGGTTGAAGACTGAGGCCAACTGAGGTCAAAAGAGTTGAGGAATGGAGAAATGGGGCCTGGAGACATAATTTAGCTCCTGATACCACCTGTGCGTGAAATCAGGGATAATTCTAGAACTTCCAGAAATATGGGATTGCCTTTTTTTTTTTTTTTTGGTAAGAGCTAGTTTCAGTTGAGTTTCCATTATTTGAAACTCTGAGTCATGATTAATACAGAAGGTTACTTGTCTGGGCGACATTCAAAGCAGACTTATCTTGATTAGAAAACCTAAGTATAATTGCTAACAAATCCCACCAAAACAGGGATTCTACTAAGGTGGAAGTTTGGAAGACAGTCATGCTAATTCCACAAAGTATCTTGATCAATGTTACTAGAGACCTCCAAGAACCATTCTACACTATTTTCCCACATAATTTCTGCTTCAATTAAACACTGTATATTTAAATATGACTGATTTATGTGGATGAGAATTACCATGATTTTATATTCCAGGTGGGAGATTGACATACTCTGATTCCCTTTCAGGAAGTCTTTCATAGAAGAAAGATTAAGACCCACAGAATAAGTCAGCCTGTGGTAACCAAGAGGGTCTCCACTTCGTGAGGTAATTTCTTTAGCTTGTTGATCTATATGTTGATATGATATATATGTTGGTCTATACTTTTTAAATGGTATAAAAAACAAAAAACTCACTGTACAGTAAAAGCAAAAGAGAACATATTTCTTTCTTTCTTGGTAGTCATAGATACTACCTCAGAATCGGCTGAGTCTTGTTTTTGTGGTTCCTCCAAGAAAGTCATAGCCCTCCCCTCATTTTGGTTCCAGTTCTCCAAGGTCAACTGTGGTTCAAAAGCAGATGATCCTCTTTCTGATGTGTTGGCTAAAGATCAGTAGTAGCCTAATCCTATGTCCTAATGTCAGCATCGTTAAGTCACTTCATCTCATCATAGGCATTTTGCTCATCTCATCTCTTCACAAGAAGAAAGGTTAATATAGTACAGTAAGATATTTTGAGAGAGAGAGAGACTATATTTACACAACTTTTTAAGAGTATATTATTATAATTGTTGTATTTTATTACTAGTTATTGTTGTTGATCTCTCACCATGCCTAATTTATAAATTGAACTTTATCATAGGTAGGTGTGTAGAGGGAAAAATATAGTATATAGAGGGTTCAGTACTATCTGCATTTCAGGCATCTGGTGGGCATCTTGGGATGTATCCCCTATGGATAAAGGGAGGTACTCTACCACTGATAGGCTTGCCCCGAAGACCTCATGTCCCCATGTTTTTCTGATTTAAGTCCCAAGTTTTCTGACCCCATTGGCTTCTTTTAGGGTTTCATACCTTCATCCTGTCTTTATTTTGCTATTTCTCAGCCTTGATCCAATTTCTGAGACCCCCATTTCCACCCCTACACTGTCATTCCTTCTGGGCTCTGTGTATTTTAAAAGATAGTTCTTTAGGTAAAACTCCTCCTGGATAAACCTATACTCCAGGGCTCTTTCTTTACTCACACTGACCTTGAGAAGTCTCCTTGCCTCCCCAGTCCCATCTGTTATTTCTAGCGTTTGATGTGAGAATCTTTAAGGGAGGTTTTTCTTTCATCATCAGGCCTCTGAAATTTAGATTTCAATATATCAAGAGATACATTCTCTTGCCTTGTTTCCTCCCTTGATAAAATGTCATCAATAGTGTTCTTGGGATGGGGGGGCTGTGTTAGACCTTGTGGCTGACTCCACGATGTCCATCCCACTGCCCCCACTCAGTGGGGATTGGGGGGTTGTGCCAGTTCCAGGGTGGGCGGGAACCTGATTAGTCTCAATCAATAATGGCCTTTCTTCCCCTTATCAGCAGTTGGTTCAGGAACTCAGAGCACAGCATTCCATGTATGACAGATTAGGGGTAAATGACATCGGTTGGTCTAACAGCCAGAAAAGAAGGCTTTGAGTCAATGGCCTGGGAGAGCGTCTCTCTGTTCTTCCTCTCCTGTCTCTCTTCACTTGTCCTTCTGGTAGACATGAAAGAAGAAGGCTATGGCTCGAAGTGACACATGTTACCATCCTATAACTAACAGGGAAAACAACTTTAGGATGAAGCTGACGTTGTGTTTAGCAGAGCAGAGAGATAGACAGAACCTGAGTGTTTTGTGACATTGTCCAGTCCGTGGCTCTCCCAATCCTTATCAACACTTCCAGATAAGTGAGTCATACATTCTGCATTCAAACCCTTAACTTTAAAAAAGCGAGTGTAACTAATACAATGGGTTTATTAGTGTTCTTTTCTGTGATCAGGTTTTGAATCCAGAAGAATAAAATAGAGCCCGGAAGGAGATCAAAGGAAAATATTTCCTAGAGGAGGATGGAATAGGGCCGAATATAGAGTGAGGGAGTGAGGAACACCAGAAATAAACTTGTCATACTTCTCAACGTGCCGGAGGTCAACTCTCTGTCCAAGTAGCCTGGAGATATGATTATTTTTTTTCCCATTAATCAGGGATAAAGGCTCCTTTTCAGAAATTTTCCTTGAAACCCTCTCCGTCTCACTACAGTGATGGAGAAGCTTGTCCAGGGTTTCCAGGCAAAGAACATAAGGTTGGGCCACAAGTCCAGCAAATAATAAGAGTGAATATTAACATTTACGAACCATTTCCTACTTTACAAAGGGCTGCCACTACCTGATTTCATTTGAGCCTGAGAACAATTCTCTGGAGTAAATGGTTATCATCCACATTGTACAAATGAGGCAACTAAGACGCATGGAGACCAACTAGATAAATGGCACAGAGCGACCTGACAGGAGATAAGGAATCCAGGACCAAACGCTGGAGTTCTGACTCTGGGCTTCACTGCTGTGACCACCTCACACCACCTCTCTACCCTTCCACGTGGCTTCTCTTCCCTGGGTACACAGTGGCCGCCTCTACATTCAGAATTAGTTTTCCTTATTGGCATCTCTTTGGGAAGGCAGCCCCAGGGCCTTCCTTATCTGTTTGTGGTCGCTGGATTTCTCTTCCCATGAAAAGGGCTTTATTTCTTGGCATCTAATCTCCTTCCTTATCCACTGCCTCTTCTCCATTACTTCATTGGATTTCCTGTTGGTGTTGAGTTCTGAACCCAGTGGGTTGACAACTGGAGTCAATTTCTGCTTTTGATTCAAAGGATACTGGGTTGGATGCATTCCACACAATGCTGAACTTAGTGGCTCGTTACATCCGAAGTAATTCCCAGGAAATGTGACACAACTATAGAAAAGGTATCCTTAATCCCAAATAACGTGGGCTGAGGGTGAATAAGCTCTTTGGTTCCTAATAACACTCAGGAGACTATTGATGTCTGACTGTAAGTGTGGAAGAAAGAAAGAAGAATGAATGAAAAGGAGTGAACAAGTTGAAGGAGAGGGAGAAAAATCAACATAGGTACAAACATTAGGAGTCAGTATGTATATGCAGTAATTTTCCAACCTCTGAGGTTTTTCTGCCATTTTTGAGTTAAAGGACACATTGCCTAGAAGCATGCTTAGCCATTCTGTGGAAGCCCTTGAATACCACTGAACACATTAAATCAGTAATTTGTGTGATGGGCTGATAGAGTTAGCAGCTGACAAAATGGCAGATGTAATCAATAACCTACTGACTCACAAAACGGTTGATTTGGCCCCCACATACCTATTATGTTTATTTGTGACTCTCATGTGCAGAATATAAATTACGAGACAGTGTTGATCATTTTCTAGAGTTGTTTATTTTTCTTTCCGTCAATAAGCCCTTACAAATTAAAATGCAAAGTAGAGGTTAGGAATTCGCAGGTCAAATCTTGTTTTGCTCATTTTTCCCGGTGCACATTTGCATTTTCGATGGCTAACATCTCTCCCTCCCTGCTTTAGCGAGGCATGTGGTTGTTTTATTCCGCCTTATAAATATTATGATTTAGCTAAGGTGAAACTTGGATAAGGATCAGAACATGTCAACCAGGAACTATTAGATTAAGAGAACTTTCAATCACATTTGTCCTAGACCTCTGGCCTCTCTCTGTGGCTCGTGATGTCTTTAAGTCCCTCGACGAGGGAGGTTTGGGTGCTGGGGTGTCTACACTCAAGAAAATGATAGGATGAGTTTCATATATACTTAAACTTTGTCTTTTATAACCAGGTGGCAGCCAATTTATTTAAAGCAGTGATGAATAAGAGCAACTCTGGAAGGGAACATTTGACTCATCCTTATCTTTACTTTTAGGATGATGATAATCCTTGGAATCAAGGAACATTCAAATAAACCATGTAATGCTGGAGCCATCTGATTAGCTTCATTAGTAGAACCGTGAGATTTATTGGAAATAATTAAAAGTTGGATTTGGCACCTATCTTAATTGTTAATATGCAGAAGGCAATATAAGAAAAGATTTTAAATATATCAGATGAGAGAGTTACAGTGTAGCTAAGTGTGGGAAAACATTTGCAAAGTTTATCCATATAACATTCCTTAAGTTGTCATACAGTATATTTGTGTAATAAAAAATGTTCAACAGACACCATGGGATGACCATCCTGAGGGTGTTTCTCTGTATCCATACGGGGGAACTTGGTAACTAGAGCAAAGCTACGAACTGTGCAATCATTCTGAATTTGTCTTCACTTAAGGAAAGACTTTTTTTAAAGATTTTATTTATTTATTCATGACAGACACACACAGAGAGAGAGAGAGAGAGAGAGAGAGAGAGAGAGAGAGAGAGAGGCAGAGACACAGGCAGAGGGAGAAGCAGGCTCCATGCAGGGAGCCTGACATGGGATTCGATCCCGGGTCCCCAGGATCACACCCCGGGCCGAAGGTGGTGCTAAACCGCTGAGCCACCGGGGCTGCCCTTTTAATTTTTTATTTAATTTTTTTTTTAATGAAATATTTTGTTTATTGAAGAGAGAGAGACAGAGAGAGTACAAGCAGGGGGAGGGGCAAACGGAGAGGGAGAGAGACAAGCAGACTCCTTGCTGAACATGGAGCCCAATTTGGGGAGGCTCAAGATCCCAGGACCCTGAGAGCATGATCTGAGCAGAAATGAAGAGTCTGTGCTTAACTGACTGAACCACCCAGGAGCCTCTTAAGGAAGATTTGTAATGTTCTAAGTTTGTTTTACCTTTTCCGGACTTCATGATTCCTATCTCTTTGCCTTGGTGTGCATTTACATGGCATAGCTCAGCTGTGTGGTTTTTTTTTTTTTTTTTTCTACTTGTTAATTTTCTATCCAATTCACAGTGAAGCTTATGTGATGGATGCGGGCTAGATACTTCTAGGGAGTTACGAACAGGTCAAGGAATATGAGCAAGCCACACTCAGCCTCCATGCTATCCAACTACTCAACCTTCCCTCTCAAGATGTCTGATGAGTGTGTGTGTGTGTGTGTGGCAATGCTGAGAGATAAAAGGAGGTCCTCTTTCCAGTATCTCCTTCAGAGACAAGGGCTAGCACAATGGCCAGAGCAAATACCACCATAATTTAGTACACAGTAGAAGTGCTTTTATATCCATTGCCTCATTAGGTCCTCTCACTACCCAGGGAGGATGGTGATATTATTGCATTTGACAGATGAAGAAAAGGAGATGCAGAAAAATTAGGTAAATGGGCTTGCACTTTGCACAGCTGGTGGCTGAAAGTGTGAGTGTATAAATCCAACTTGGTGCCTGCTGAAGCCTCTGCTTCTATTACTGTGCCCTGTTGCATTTTTAGAGCGAGGCTTTGGGAAGGTAGAGGATGACATGGGCCGCTGGTTACGGGTCCTTCTACAATTGCCTTTCTTCTCTCCTGATTTCATTTCCCTCTTGCTTTTCTACCCGCCACACCCAAGCAGGAAATAATGGGACAGAACCGAAAAGGAGACACTGGTAGTTGTTACTGATTTAGAAGGAAAAGAAGCTCGTCTTCTAAAGTAGACTTTAGAACGCAACTTGGCCATGTTCCCAAATTCTAAACTTGGAGGCTCAGCTCTTTCCATTGAGCAAATTATCAAGGAAATCATTTAGATAGGATTTCCTCTGAAATGTAGATAAATTTTCATTCAGACTTTTGGCTAAGAAAGGCCCATTATCATATATTTTCATTTCAGTCTTACTGTGTGGGTCTGATCTGGTGGTTCTCAGACTTTTGTATGAATAAGACTCATCCAGGAGTGAGTCAATTAGTGTTCTTTGGCTGTAAGAAACAGAAATCTTCACTGGTTCTTATAAGCACCAAGGATTTGGGAAGCTCTCGGAAATAAAGGGAAGCTGAGAGAACAGGTGCCAGAGAAAGCCCAGGCAAGTTGACATGTACAATTAACTGTAGTGCCCTGGTTCGTACATCCTGCGTAACCCCTTGAGTGTGGGTAAGATGATGGAAGAGGGGTATTCCTTCTGTCAACAGGTTACCCACTAATCATTGGACTTTGAGTTCATCAAAAGAAGGATTATCCTAGGCTCGCCTGATCTAATCAGATAAGGCCTTCAGTGAGCACTGGGCCCTTTCTGGGATGAGAGATTTTATGAGAATGAGATTCTCTTACTGATCCTGAAGCTGAAGAAGGCCACAGACAAGGCCATATGGCAGGGAGCTGCGGGCACCTCCGGGGGCTCAGAGTGACCCTGAGCAATAGCTAGCCAGAAAGCGGGACCTCAGTCCTAGAATTGCCAGGAGCTGCATCCTGCCATCAAACAGTTGGGCTGGGAGAGGACCAAAGTCTCACTGCAGCTCCAGCCAACACCTTGATTTCAGCCTGTGAGAGCCCAAGCAGAGGAGCCAGCCACACTGTGTCTGGACTTCTGACCTATGGAACTATGGAGATCAGAAATGGATATTATTTTAAGGTGCTCAGTCTGTGGCGACTGAATCTCGACCATCTGCGTGCTGATGACGCTCCAACCCAGACCTCTCTCCTAGCTTCTGTCTGATGTCCAACCACCTCCTTGATGTCTCTGTTTGGCTGTCTGGCACATGTGACGATCCTAACATGTCCCAAACTGAGCTCACCCTTTACCTTTCCCTCAACTCACTCTTCCTACAGCCCTTCTATGTCAAAAGTGACAACTCTATAGTTGCTCAAGTCAAAACACTTTGAATCATGTTTCATTTTCAATCCGTCAGTATTAACCTTTGACTCTCGTTTCTCAATCTTTCCAGAATTAACCACTTCTCACTAATGTCTCTGCTGTCACTCTGACGTACGCCACCCAGTGTGTTTCACATGGGACAGTGCAATAGCTTCTGACTGGCTTCTCAGATTTCACCCTGGCTCTCTTACAGTCTCTTTTTGACACACCAACCAGGGTGGTGTTGTTAAATGAAAGATCAGGTCAGTCATCTGCATCGAGCCTTCCATGGCTCTCCGGTAGACTGAGTTATGACTGAGTTCTTCCTCTCTCTGAACTATGTGGCTCCACTCCTTGACTCAGACTTGGCCATGGACTTGCTCTGAGTCAGTAGACAGAGTGGGGAGAGGTGTGTGGAAATGACAGTATCTCAGTTCTGAGTTTAGACCTTTAGTACCTGTTTTCACCTGCCCTCTCCACCCTACTGTTGCTGAGAGAACATACCAGGGCTAGTCTAGTTGTTCAAGGAGGATGAGAGGCATGTGGAGCAGACACAAACCTGGTCTCCCACTTAATGCTGTCCAGTTGAGCCCAGCCTAGATTTGGCTGGCTCTAAGCTGAACTGTAGGTATGTGAGCAAAATAAAAGCCAGTAGTAGGTTACCGAGAGCCTGTGATGGGTTCTTTCCAAGCAATCGCTGATGAGACAGACTCAGAAGAGAAGCCAAAGTAATTCCAGTGGCCTGTAAGCCTGTGCCCATTCATCCCCACAAGAGACCTCATCTCTCCCTATCATTCTCCCTCTCCCTTGCTGTACTCCAGCTACATTGGCCTCTTTGCTTGTTCTGGAACTTGCTAGGCCTGCTTTCAAGCAGGCCCTTGTATTTGTTTCCTCTCTTTGGAATCTGTCTGCCCCTGAGAACTTGTTGGCTTGCTCCTCTACTGCCTTCAGGTTTTCACTCAAATATCACCTTTGAGAGATGTTTGTGAGAGCTGGTTGGAGTTGTAACCCCAACCATTATCCTTCCCTGCCTCCCTTCCTTGGTCTGTTTTTCTCTACAGCACCTATTACACTACTACATAGTTTACTTTTTACTATTTGACAACCCCTCCCACCCCTGTTCTGCCCCAACCCCCACTCTAGAATGTTAGCTTCCCAAGGGTGGGAGTTTTTGTCTGATTTGTTCACTCCTGAATCTCTAGTTCTTGGAATGGAGCTCAATAATATTTATTGAATAAATGCAGGCATAAATGAATTCATTTCTGATAATTTTAACAGGGAGTCATTTTCTCATTCTCTATCATCCTGCCCAAGAACTAATGTCTCAGGCAGGATTAGACCTGGCTTAGATCTTGGTCCCACTCCTTGGCCGGGACAGAGCAGGACACCTTTACTCATAGTCCCTCCAGTTGGGAGGGAGGATTCCCACAAAGGAACCGGGCATGCTGTAACCTAAACCAGGGGAAACGGATGCCAGAAAGCTGAGTAATGGAGAATAGTCTGTAATATCTAGCTTGAGTTAACTAGGCCCACTCTCATACCATTCTAGAGCTTCTATCTCACAGTGTCTGCTGCTCATATTTTGAGGAACATCAGATGCAGTAAAACATCTTACAAAAGTCCTTTGAGAATTGCAAAGAGATATGGGGAGACCTGAAACTCTTTTCCATGTGCAAAGTGAAAGAGAGAGCTCCATTTGAAGCCCTTGGAAGAGGTAAACCCTAGACACCTGGGAGAGGGGACTCATACAGAATAGGAAGTATCCCCAGGGACTTCTAGGAGCTCCCAGACTTCCTAGCTGTTGGCATCTGGAATCCCTGATGAGCCTATCAGTGTCCCCCTGGCCTTTTCTCCACCAGAGCACATCCCAGGCCTCAGAGGCTCAAGGAAACTCAGCTCCAACTTCCTGGTTAGCATGTAAGAGGTGAAAGGTGGCTCCCACCTGCGGCCAGGGCGGCAGCATGAGGGCTGCGCTCTTGCCCTCCTGGGTTGGAGTCCCAGCAGTTCTTTCCCCTGTTGACCATGGTGTGTGGTTGCAGGGCCTACAGTACACTTGAGTCATGTTGTGCATGTCACAGGCTTCTGTGGGGTGGCCCCAGATGTGACCTCACCGTCCAATGTGTGAGAAAGCATTGTGAGCAACAGACACAAAGTAGCTGACCTGTTTGTGGGATGCAGAATGTTTGTAAGTTGGACATTCTCTATACTTCTAGGGAAGGAATACTCCACAGTCTTTCTAGGTAAAGTACTCAGCATTTAATAACTTGCTGAGATTGACCTCCTTCCTTACCAATCTTCCTGTCATTTTCATGGACGCATCAGGTTACAATGTCCATTGTGGAGCTGGACTAAGCTCTTTGATTTGCATAGTTCCTTGTGTTCCAGCAGCTTCTTACCAGTGTGCCTGTATCATAGATTTTTGTAACTCAGTTATCCGTTTTCACAATTCCTGCCTAATGGGAATAAATATACTTCTCATCTCAACAGCTCGTGGAAAAATTGATTAAGGAAACGAAATTATGTGAATGACTGTGAGCCCTTTAGAGATAGTTGTTATTTAAATTCATTCATTTATTCATTTATGCGTTTTGATAATATGCCTATTGACTTGTTGCCGTTCTACTTCCTGTTATCAGTTTAAGGCATTTAAGGCTTCACTCACAATTTTTTTTTTAATTTTATTTATTTATTTATTTATGATAGAGAGAGAGAGAGAGAGGCACAGACACAGGCAGAGGGAGAAGCAGGCTCCATGCACCGGGAGCCCGATGTGGGATTCGATCCAGGGTCTCCAGGATCGCGCCCTGGGCCAAAGGCAGGCGCCAAACCGCTGCGCCACCCAGGGATCCCTTCACTCACAATTTTAACACCATAGGTATTTCTACGTCCTGCAAATTAGGCTTGAGGGATCAGAGTATTTGAATAATAATAAGAGCAGTAGTGGTAGTAGATATGATAGTAATAATGAAAACCATCATAATAATCATAGCAACTATCATTTTGAGGATTCAGTGTGTGCTATGGGCAATCCTGGCATATATATTATGTCACTAGAGCTTGCAAATCTCTTGATTCTTCTCATAGCAGGAAAATCCAGGTTCACTTAGGGAGTGCAGGGTTTAGAGTCAGATAAACGTGGCTGGCTGTGTGATATGGGGCCAGTGACTCCACCTCTCTGTAAAGTGGAGGGGCAATCCCTATCTCACGGGATCTTCCCGCAACTAACGCTAAATGCACCTCTGCGCATAAAAGACTAGGTATGGAGCCAAGTGGTCATCTCTTACTAGATGGTGGCTATTTGCAATAATGAATTTACCATGTGGTACACATAGCAAAGCTCCTCCTTGCAAAGAGTCAAAGAAGAGTGGCTGAACACAGAAGACTCCTACCACTTGGACTCCACGAGAGAAGGCACGCATTTCGATTTTGACTGATGATCACTATTTGCGAACCATTATTAAACGTGAAGATTAGAGGACCCTACAAGGACTCTGCCTGTAGCTACATCCCCGAATCTGAGCCAAGCCGACCATCATCAACCATTCCTTCTAAAACCCTTTATTACTTTCTCATTAAAGTCTCGGTCTTCGAGCTGTGAGCGCCATCAATAAAAAGTACAGTTTATGGGAGGCGGGGGTAGGGAAGCAGGAAAGCCTCCCTGTAAAGAATACTTTGCCCAGGATAATTATAACCACTGGAGAAGGACGCAGGCAAATTAGCATCATAATCTATGGGAGCAGAAGGCGCGGCAATGATTTTCCCATAAGAAATACATCTATTTTGGAATTCTCAGTAGTCTATCACTTTCTCTACCATGGGAGTCAACACAGTTTTGATTTACTGACTCACTGTCCCTGGAGTGTTTGTCTCTGAATTTTAAATCAAAAAAAAAAAAAAAAAAAAGAGAGAGAGAGAGACAAAGATTTGTAGAAGAAATGCAAGGCAAGAAGGAGAAACAGTGAGGGGAAAAAAAGGAAATGAGAGACAAAGGGGAAAGGAGAGAAAATAAAACAATGGCTGTCACAGAGGTTTAGAGTCAAAACCTAACTTTTCACTTTGTTCTAATTGAGTAAAATACTGAAAATTAAAATTGAAAATCTCCTTCTGTTTATTGAAGCGTTACTAAACTATCAGTAGGTTCAGACTTTGAGTATTTACTGAATCTGGAAGCATCCCGTTAACCTAATTGCAAGTGTCTACAGAGTATTTGTTGGGGGGTCTAATCTTGCCAGGCTCTCGGGGGTGGGCAGTCTGGCCCCTTGATGGGTCAGTGTCTGCTCCTTAGCACTGGTTATAGGTTTAGAGATACCAAACTGTTAGAAAATTAGATATCCTATAATCAGGAAGCAAAACTGACAGAAAGCCAGTTTGTTTCAGTTCCACAAGCTCCTAGAAGGAAAAGAATAATAATAATAATAAAAAAAGGTGGCCCAGTCAAATACCTTTGGGAAAGTCTGCCACCTGACTGTTCTAGAAGAATCTCTGTGCATATTAGCATATTGACGTTTCCCTCTTCAGCAAAGTAACTTCTTAGCTCGGGTTCCCTCGGGCACAGAGGCTGCCAAAGCTGTGTGCAGAGAGTTTATTAGGGACTGTGAACCCAGACAGCAGGGCAAGGGGTAGAGAGGGGTGAGGAAGGGAAGGGCACGAAGGAGAGGAAGCCAACACAAGCATGTCACTGACCTTGAGTCAGCCAACATCAAGGGCACCTGGTACTTGACCCTGTGGGGCTTTCTGCTGGAAACTGAAACCAAAACATGGGAAAACAAGGCCAAAAGTTGAGAAAGAGTGAGCTGAATCTTGGGAACTCTTATTTCAGCTTCTGATGAGAGCCCTAGCAAATATGGCTCAGAACTGTCCTCCTAGGAGACCAGAGGGGGCTGTTTCTCCATGGGCTCTTGAACGCATTGGTCAAGGGCAACCCTCATGTGGATTGACTCCCTGGCCCTTTGGGTTGCACATCAATGATGGCTGAGCCGTTCCCACGGGGGAGTCATGCTCCACACCCAGTGGCTGGAGGAAGTGGTGGGCCCAGGAGGGTTTGGGGTGGTACGCAAGCACCGGCCAATCCAGATGCCCAGTAGAGCTTTAAATCTTGTATCTGCCATCCCATGGAGTTATTATTCTGCTGGATGCATTTTGGTAAATTCAGGAATGCTTTCTCTGACAGTAGGAAAAGGACCCAGTCCAACTTCAGGCATAGCTCTATCCAAGAGCTCAAATTCTGTTTCTCAGATTTTTTTTCCCCTCAGCTTTTGCCCTATTTTGCTATATTTGGGTTTCATTTTCTAGCAGGCTCCTTTTCCACATGGTAGGGAAGAGGGACCCTGGTAACTCATTCGTTCACTTGCCCATTCTTCCTGCTGCTCTGGGACACATAATTAGATGATTTTCCCGGCTTATTTTGCAATTTGGTGTGAATGCATGATGGGTTCCGGTGAGTGGAAGGTGGACAGAAGGGATGCATGGCACCTTTCCTCACAGGCCTTCTCTCTCTCTCTCTCTCTCTCTCTCTCTTTTACAGGCTTTTCTTGTAGGTAATGGGGGATGCAGAGAGGACTCCCCAGAAAGAGAGAGCCTGGCTTCCTGATTCTCTGTGTGGATGGTCACCTGCCAAACACCCCTAGGGGATTATTAGGTGAACAACAACAACAAAAAAAGGTCTATAATGTGAAGCCAATGCAATTTTGATGTGGTTTGTTACTGTAGTTGGCCTACCCTAATACAGCTCTCATGATGCCCATGTTTGTATAAGTTCCTAGAAAGAATTCTCATGATCTCCACTTAGGGTATTTGACCACACACTGGAGTAATCAGGGTTTCCAGGGGGAATGGGAAGAGGTAGAAACACTTGATTCCCACCAGAAGCACATGGGATGTATTTATATTTTATGAAGTGAAGAGAGGTGGGACAGAAAAAAAAAAAAAACGCTGTGACAATTGTTATAGAATCATATACAAGTTGGCACTGGATTCTACACTTGGTTTTACTATGACGTATATGTGTGGCTGGGGACATGCTGCCCAACCTTTCTAGGTCTTTTTTGCTCCCTCGGTACAGTGTGAGAATTGAGCTAGATGCTTCCTTCCTTCCTTCCTTCCTTCCTTCCTTGGAGGAGGACTAGGGGGAGAGACACAAAGAATCTCCAGCAGACCTGTGCTGAGCCCAAAGCCCCACACAGGGCTCCATCTCATGACCTTGAGATCATGACCCGAGCTGAAATCAAGAGTCGAACATTTAACCGACTGAGCCACCCAGGAGCCCCTGGGCCAGATGGTTTCTAATATCTTTTTCAACTTTGAGATGATTTGGTAGCAAAATGGTAAAAAAAAAAATAAACTGGACAGACTTCTCTTTGTTGATCGAGTGGCTTCTGCTCCTCTCATTTTCACAAGTGTTATAAAAAATACGGGCTGTGGCCTGCCGTTCTTGGCAATGCCTTCTACTGTGCTACAGAATCCAATGGAATCCAAGCTACGGCCATGGAAGTTGTAGACCAGGAGGGTCAGGGGCATCCACATATGGTAAAGAGGAAAACTCAGGCAACTCTTCTGGTGGTTCTGCCCCTGTAGGGACAGCATCGCCGAGGGTACTGCCTCATGCTTGAGAACTGGTGTTTGAAAGGAGGAAGTCAGGAAGTGCCAGGGGTACAGCTGTTTCCCTTGTGGTTGGTCTCCCTGGTGGTCCTGTCTTAAAGATCTGGATCTTTCTTCCATGCACTGCATATGACAAGAGAAGTAATTGCCTGCCCACTTGATAGATGCTTAGTTAAGAAAAAGATTGAGTATGGACTTAGAAATGGCCAAGGCAGGGTCAGTTCAGGGGCTGGCAGCCATGTGTGGTGGCCTTGTGGGCAGAACTGAGAACAGAGGGACCCAGTGAGAAAATGCAGAAGGAAAGAGAATGTTTCCAGGAGCATGTACAATGCCCTGAAGGGTGCAAGGCAGTAAGAAGTGACATTTATAAGGATATACAGGGCTAATAGCAAAGGACCAAAATAAACAGTAATAACCACATGCTGAGTCACTTCGGAACTTTAAGTTCTTAGCTGCCACCTTAAGAACACAGCAGAATGTAACAAAAGAGGAAAGGAGAAAAAAGAATCGAGATAGACTGGCTGAGATGTAGACCTAGTTAGTCCTGGCCAGAGGACATTTACCCTATTTCTATAAGGTGGGATCTGTGGTCATCGTTAGTACAATTCACTATATATACATATATTTATTTTATTTTATTTTATTTTATTTTATTTTATTTTATTTTATTTTATTTTATTATTATTATTATTATTATTATTTTTTTTTTTTTTGAGAGAGAGAATGTACAAGCAGTGGAGAGGGAGAAGCAGTTGCTCACTGAGCAGGGAGCCTGATGGGGGCTCCATCCCTGCACCCTGGGATCATGACCTGAGCCAAAGGCAGTCATGATCTTCAGTCTTAACCGACAGAGCCACCCGGGTGTCCAGGTTATATTTTTAAAGTGAATTTTGAATCATGTCTGTTGCTTTTTCAAATACTACTCTCTTTTTTTGTGGCGAGTCCTTTTGCAGGACTGGAATCAGACACTGTTCCTATACCAGGGGCCCTATTTGGAATCTGAGCTGATGTCTTCGCAAGTTGGGAAGACTAATGAGGAGAGCCCAGACATCTTGTCATGAGGGACCAAGTTGTGTCCTTGGAGAGGGATAGCCCTTGAAAAAAGACCTGGGCTCACATTCTAGATTCAATTAAAAGCAACTCAGTGTTTGGGGACAGTTTGTGGAAACAATTGTAATGGTGATAGAACTTATAAGTGCACATCTGAGTTGGTGGGAGCTGTGAAACCAAAAACATGGTTCACTAAAACTGTCAGACACTCCTTCCTTTCTTGATCCAACAAATATTTGTTGAGCACTTACTGTGTCCCAGCAAGGGCACTGGGGTGTAGTGATACGTACCTGCCCTAGCTGGATTCACAGCGGGTAAGACCCCGGATGAGCAACTTAACCCAAGCAAATGGCAGCTGGCTGTTGAGGGAAATAATCAGATTAATGAAATGGGGAAGGATTATGGGCTTGTGGGCCTGGATTTCTTGGTGAAACCTGAAAGGTCTCAAGGAACCAGCCATGCAAGGAGCAGAGTGTTTCAGGCAGTGGGAATAACATTTGCAAAGGCCGCGAGGAGAGAAGGAATTGGCACGTTCTGTAACCTGAAAGGAGGCCAGTGTGACTGCAGCATAATGAACAGGGGTAGAGAGACAGGAAGTGAACTGGTCATTTAGAGCAGGATTTGTTAACCGCAGTGCTATTATTGTCATTTGGGACTGGAAAATTCTCTGTTGTTGGAGGCTGTCCTGTAGGTTGTAGGATGTTTTGCAGGCTCCCTGGCCTCTACCCACTAGATGCCAGTAGCAACCCCCACTTGTGACAGCCAATAATGTCTCCAGATTGCCACTGGAGACAATCTGGGGGGGGTAGGTTTGGAGGTTTTGGGGGTTAGAACACCAAAGAGGGCTACCAGAATGTGAAATAAAGAGAAGGGCATTGGGATGGTGAATTGTATGCATCTCCTGGCTGGGCCATAGCGCTCAACCATTTGGTCAGATCGTATCCTAGCTGTTTCTGTGAAGGTATTTTTAAGATGAGATGAACATTGTAATCAGTGGACGTTGAGTCAAGCGTATTACCCTCCCTAATGTGGTGGGCCTCATCCAATCAGCTGAAGGTCTTAAGAGAACAAAGACGGACTTTCTCCTAAAAGGGAATTTTGCCAGCAGACTGCCTTTGGACTTGAGCTTCAACGTTGACTCTTCCTTGGGTCCTCAAGCCTGTGGATCCGCCCTGCAGACTTCGGACTTGCCAGCCTACACCATTTCAGGAGCTAATTCCTTAAAATAAATTTCTCTCTAACATATATGCACTACAGAATACATTGTATAATATATTCTATTTCA
The DNA here is from genome assembly GCF_003254725.2 of Canis lupus dingo. NCBI lineage: Eukaryota > Metazoa > Chordata > Mammalia > Carnivora > Canidae > Canis > Canis lupus. Next base: position 39,674,334 of record NC_064267.1, on the reverse strand, counting down.
TATATATGTGTGTCATATATAGAATATAGGATGTATAGAGACTCAAGCATCTGAGTCCCACTGCCTTGGAGTTTGGGGCTGAGGGATAGAGGAAATAGTGGGGGTGGCTGGAGCCCGACCAACAGCTTTGAGTACACCACAGAGAACAGCTGTTTTGTCAAGGAGGGCAGTTGTTTCCTGGGGCCAGAGCAGGACCAGCAGTAAGGCAGTCTCAGAGGGCCATGTGGTGGAGGGAGGCCTCGCCGAGAGCTTCTAGAAGACAGCCCTACCAGGGTAGGGCAGAGAAGCTTGTCTGTGGTGCACCTGAGGTCCCCCCAGGACCCTCCAACTAATGGGCAGGCAGGACTTTCTGTGGGGCTGGAGAAACCCGAGGAGAGGTGACAGTCAAGGACGTACGGCCACTGCTGCTTGGTGATGATATTTTAACTCCCAGGCTGGTGCTGCAAAATGGGGGATGTAGATGTATGAGAAACACCCCAATTTAGGTGCCATTTATTATCTGGTGATCTCAAAACAGTGCACAGGTATAGACAGACTCTCTGTTTGCAACCTGATTCAGAGGGAACAGCACCAGTGCCTGGGAAGCAGGGATAACTACATCCACACTGCCCGTCCCTGGGCGCGCCCTTCGAGAGGCACTTCCGTCGCCAAATGAACATACCTGACTTTTAATGGATGAAAGCAAAAGATCCCTCATCCCACAGAATATCTGGAAGTTGGATTCTTTCCCAAGAGAGGCCAGAGGGAAGAGGAAAAGTGGCTTCTTCTCTCCTTCCAGCTAGGAAAACACTTGGGTCTGCTGATTCGAAGGGGAGATTGAAGAGAAGCTTCTTTTTATAGATGGTTTTGGAGTGAGTTCCAGAAGTCAACGCAGGTATCCATCCTGTCTGCTCAGTAAACTTGCTGTGACCCGGCCGTAAGGGGAAGCTTTGGCGGCCTCCGCTCCTGGGCTATGTTGCTGACCCAACCTGAAATCCTTTAGGTTGACTCAGCAACATATCCCATGACTTTTGGGTGATAGGTTCTTTTATATAAGACCATAAAGCAGAGGGCCCTTTCTGCATCGTGTTGAATTTCGCAGAGGCTCTGATCAGGGATTAGACCGAGGTAAGGAAGTTTAAGGCACACTGCTAAAAAGCATTGAGGAATGCGTAACTTGGCTTACTCATGCCCTTCACGCGTTTGTGGAGAGTGAATAAGACCACGTGTAATTGTGAATAAAATGTGTTGCTTTTCACACGTTGGAATGGCTGAAGTGCAAATAAATCCCTTTAAACGTTTTAATTTCAATAAACTTCATATTATAAGACACACGCATACACAGTCACACTTTTTTATTTTTCTTTTTTTGGCTTGCATTGCTTTTGCTATGGATGTGGTTCTCCAAACCCAATGTTACATAAGCACAAAAAGGTTTTTCTTAAAAATTATCCAATTTATAATCTAAATATAAAAAAAAATCTCAAAAAAAAAAAAAAAAAAGGCTGTGTCAACACCTAACTAAGCAAACAGTTCCCATCTTTGCTCCTTCTGGCCTTTGTTTGTTTTGGCTTTTGTGATACTCATTCTCGGTCACTGGTTGCCCACTATGCTCAACCCCCCACCTCCCACCCCTGCACTGATGCTGCTCGCGGCTCACCTTCCTGTTGGTAATGGCAGCTCCCTCAAGGTGCTACATGGACTCTAATAGTTCTCCTTTCTCATGTATTGATCTCAGACCCTTCAACACCGTGGTGACCCAATGTCATGGTTGACAACTACTGGTCTAGGTTATAAGATGGTCAGCGTGATAGGACCGGGTGGTCTCAGACTCTACCCGGTGGGTTGGTATCATCCAAATCTGTTCATTTCAGCATTTTATTTAAATAGGAGGCAGAGTTTGGCCAAGCCTGAACAAAAAATAGACATTCCTTAATGAGGGAGAGTTTGTAGTAAAACAACAACAACAACAAAGTCCCTCCCCAAAACAATAAACCTGGCTCTTTTGTCCATAAGAAATCTGGTCATGGTCAAATCCAAGAGGTGACATGACTAGCTCTGTGACTGAGCAGACGACTCTACTTATTTTGCATTTCAGTTTCCTTATCTATAAAGCAGAGCGAACAATAATCAGTCCTAGCTCACGTACAGGGTGGCAGTAATCACAGGCAGTGGGTGAGATTAGAGAGAGTGGTGGTGAGTTTGAAAGCATCAGGCTTATATAAGACTGCTTGCAGTCACTAATAATTATTAAGCATTTACTAATGGGCTGTTATCCTCTGTGTGCTAAACTTTAAGTTCAAGATCCAATATAGTATATAAGGACGCAAGACATGGTCCCCTTCTCTGCAGGGACTGCACTAGGGGAGACCCGTGAAATGAGAAGAAACTGCCATTCTCTAACATCACATAAACCTTGCATTACTAAGAGGTAATGCGGATTTAGACTCTGTGATTAATCAGTTTCACCAAGATTTCAATAGCATTGATTGGATTTTTGTGCTTTGGGTTCAATTTTGTTTTTTTAGTCAAGGGGGTGAGGGTGGACGCCTTCACTTCATTGATTAAAAGAGAACTTTCCTTCAAGTTACACAAAGAAGCTACACGCATTTAAACCAAAGCTACAGAATCGCAGAGAGTAGGTTCATAAAGATGAGTGCAAAATCTTGTGACAAGTATGAGAAAACTGATTTAGGGGGGTCCCTGGGTGGCTCAGCGGTTTAGCGCCTGCCTTTGGCCCAGGGCGCGATCCCGGAGTCCCGGGATCGAGTCCTGCGTCGGGCTCCCGGCATGGAGCCTGCTTCTCCCTCCTCCTGTGTCTCTGCCTCTCTCTCTCTCTCTATGTCTATCATAAATAAATAAATCTTAAAAAAAAAAAGAAAACTGATTTAAAAAGCTTAGGATGATATTGGATGGGTGTTTAATAAATGTGGGGTTTTTTTTCTCCTTCCTTTATTTTGGAAGTTAATTTGAGTGGAATTAACTTTATATGTAATATAGTCATCTGAAGAAAGCCTAATCTGTTATGAATATATCTTTGGCTCATTTCAGGTTCCATTTGTGCATCATGAATGTCTCCAAATCCCAAGCGCCTGTGGAAGGCCCTTCTATGCCATTTTACAAACGAATCTTCTCGAGGCCTTTTCAAGGAGTCTATCATTTACTCTTAGGAAATGCCTCACCCTCACATTTCCCTGGATGCCTCACAGTTTTGAGGAAAAGGTACATTTAAAAAAATGTCTTCTGGGGATCCCTGAGTGGCTCAGCATTTTAGCGCCTGCCTGGTCCAGGGCGCCGTCCTGGAGTCCCCAGATCGAGTCCTGCGTCGGGCTCCCTGCATGGAGCCTGCTTCTCCTCCTCCTGTGTCTCTACCCCTCTCTCTCTCTATATGTCTATCCTAAATAAATAAATAAATAAATAAATAAATAAATAAATAAATAAATCTTTAAAAAATATATCTTCTTGTTTGTTGAATGACTTTAACCTCCAAACACAGTCATTCCTTTTCCTGCAGCCACAGGGTAAAATGTCCTCTTAGAACATTGCCTCTCAGACTATTGGAAGACTGAAGTAATCAAAATAAGTAAGTAGTGAAGTTTCACTTTTATCATGCTGTAGGAGTGGTTTTATTGTAAATTATGGAAAGAGAATTTGCTGGTTGGCCAGGAAATAGGAAAGGTTTTTTCTCTCTCCCTCTTTTTTTAAAATTATGTTAGAGAAAGGGTAGGGGATTGGAAGTAAGGGGAAGAGGGAGAGAGAGTGGAGTCCAATGCAGGGCTTAGTCTCATGACACTGAGATCATGACCTGAGCCAAAATCAAGGGATAGATGCTCAACCAACTGAACGACCCAGGTGCTGTGGTTTTCTTTTTTATCTCACATGTTGTGAGTCAGGGCATCTCAGATGAAACAGCTACACTAATGAAAACAGGTTGTGTGTGCTCCCCAGTTAAAGCAAGAGGTCCCACAGAAGAGTGGACATGCTGAAACGGCTTCTCCAAAGTTTTCCATGGGGTAGAATGGTTTTCCTGGTGACACATGAAATTATTATCTCCCCTTTGAAGGAGGATGCCATGCTGTTACAGACAGAGCCTGCACTTTGGTGCAGGTTCACACTGGACTCCAAATCCCATCCTGAGATCTAGGCAAGTTGGCCAACTTCCCTGTGTCTCAGCATCCTTGGATCTCTGATGTGCGGCCTCATAAGCAGGTTGAGAGGACAGTATGGGCAGGGTAGATTCATATTTCCAGTATACAGTTCGCATATAGTAAATCTCTGTTCTTTTACTCCTGCCTCCATTCACTAAAAATCTTAGGTCAGGTAGTTTTAAAACTAAATGTCTGTCATTTTATGACAGATGAAAAGTGCTTTCACATCATCGTGTCCTTTGATTTTTCAAACCAACGCAGTGAAGTAGGTGGTCGTGGACTTAATGTTGCCACCATGTTACACATAAAGAGACAGCGCTCGAAGGGGTTATCAGAATTAGCCGTCCAAACTCTTGGCTGGTGAAGCAAGATGCAGGGAGGGGGTCCGGGCCATTTGGCACCTAAGTCTCTGCTTGCTGACCCCTTTCTTTATTACCCCAACTCTTTGTGGAAGATCCAAATGGCAAACTTGAATGGGTTCTTCTTGTTCTCTGATGAGACCTCTATCCATCAGGGTTCAAACCAGAGAAGAAGAGCTGGTGTCAGATTTATCACAAGCAATTAGCTCACACGATGGTGGGGACTGGCCATGCAGGCCTGGAGTCTGGGGGCAGGAATCAAGAAAGAAACGTCACAAGATGCCAGAACCCCAGAAGCAGGAGTCTTCTTTTAATGGGCTTCCAACCAAGACAGGTCCACCGGACGGCCTCCCTCTGGAGTGACTTAATGTCAGCTACTTAGGGACCTTGATCACATCTGCAAAAGTCCTTCCCAGCAGCACCTAGAGTCGCATTCAGTTGAATCGCCAGGAGAAGGCATGTGTCTGCCACCACATGGCTTCTGCCTTCCTTTCTTGAACTCCCAGGAGAGGATATCCGGTTTAGTCCACCCTAACCAGAACATACTAGAAACGGAATTTGGGGGATCATAGTTCAGTTGGGCCAAGTTGCAAAATCACACAGCCGTTGTAATAGAAACCTGAAGCTCACCCCCGAAACACAATTTTCTAGTACCGTATACCTCTGGCACCTGTGCACACCTTCTGGTCACCGAGAAGAACCTGAGCAAACTGGGAAAGTGAGTGCTTTTCAGGAGTTTAGTCTTCGGGGTTTCTGCTGTCAGGTTCCAGGGACAGAGCTGCTATGCATACGAGCTTCCATGGTTTGGATCTCTGGCACATTCCCACCAAGTGTCTGCTGGTAGTTGTAGTAGGTGCAGGACTCACAGCTGAACTTGAGGTATTTCGCCGTCTCAGGCAAATCCAAAACAAAGCAATAACAGCTGAACCAAATAAAAATGACACCTCTAGGGACGCCTGGGTGGCTCAGTGGTTGAGCTCACATCGTGATCCCAGGGTCCTGGGATCAAGTCCTGCGTCGGGCTCCCTACAAGGAGTCTGCTTCTCCCTCTGCCTGTCTCTCTTTCTCTGTGTCTCTCAAGAATAAATAAATAAAATCTTTATTTTATTTTTTATTTTTTTAAATTTTTATTTATTTATGATAGTCACACAGAGAGAGAGAGAGGCAGAGACATAGGCAGAGGGAGAAGCAGGCTCCATGCACCGGGAGCCCGACGTGGGATTTGATCCCAGGTCTCCAGGATCGCGCCCTGGGCCAAAGGCAGGCGCTAAACTGCTGCACCACCCAGGGTTCCCATAAATAAAATCTTTAAAAAGAATGACATCTATAGCAATAACAACAAAGCAAGATCAACAGCAATGATAGTAATGACATTAGGGCTTTATCACATGTAAAGGTTTTATTCTCGATGACGAGAATTATTTGGTACCACTGAAAAAATCAAGGGATAGCATACCTGGGGACAGACCAGCCATTTGCCTTTACTGACTACTCTTTTGTCTTTTGCCTGGCGTGATACCCCACGAAGTAGTTGTATTAGTTGGGATTCCTCAGAGAAAAAGAACCAGTAGATGTGGATCTACACACAAACACACACACAGACATTTATTATAAGGACCTGGCTCATGGCATTTTGGAGGCTGGCGAATCCCAAGATCAGCAGTCAGCAAGCCAGAGAGCCAATGCCTTAGTTCAAATCCCAAGGCAGAAAAAAAAATCCCATGTCCTAGCTCAGGGGCAGCCAGGCAGGAGGAATGATGGGAGAGGAGACTCAGCTTTTTGTTTTATTTAGGCCTTCAACTGCTTGGATGAGGCCCACCCAAAATAGAGAAGGCAATCTGCTTCATTCGTTTGATCAATTTAAATGTTGAACTTAAATAAATAAATAAATAAATAAATAAATAAATAAATGTTGAACTCATACAAAAACACCCTCCCAGAAGCACCCAGAGTAATGACCAGGTATCCGGATAGCCTGTGGCCCAGTGAAGTTGACACAGAAAATTAACCAACATAGTAGTTTCAGTTTATACCAAGCATTGAAAAAAGAAAAAAAAAATTCCCTGAAGGGGCTCTAATCCTCTTTTCTCAGGATCCCTGGATTTTTGTTCTGGTTAGCTCAGAGCATTCCAAATGTGCTTTCCTTCAAGCCATCCACCCCCAGTTTTTCTTTGCCCAGACACAAAGCTGAGCTTTACTGCAGATGCAGTGATCTGAGGCACCTGCCTGTCTGCTCCTCCCACAAAAGGGGTTACCCTCATCTCTGGAGCACCAAATGGTGGGATCAGACATCCTGGTTGCCAAACTCTGATGATGGTGTACTCAGTCCATGCTGACACAAACCCCCTACCCTGGAGGGTTTAGGGAGTATGGCATTGAGGGACACATGTATGAGAAGTTGGGGGCGGGGGGATCACAAAAGTGTCTTTAATTTTTCGTGCCTGCAATTGACTTTGAAGCTCCTCCTTTCAGAAAAAGCAGGGTTTATTTCCCCACTTCTTGAAATAGGTTGGCCTTGGAACTTGCTTTGGCTAAAGAAAGCAGTGGAAGTGATAGTGTGCTGGTTTTGAGCTCAGGCTCTAAGAGGCCTTGCATACTTCCATACTTTCTCTTGGAACCCTGTCCAGATAATTTATGAATAAGCCCAGGCTAGCCTGTTGGACGATGAGAGAATGTGGAACAGGGATGAGCCACTGCAGCTGAGACATTTCTAGACCAGCGTATCTCAACTGGCCTAGCAGCCAACCACAAATGCATTAATAACGCCAGCCGGGCCCAGAAGAACCCCCCCAATTGGTCACTGATCACAGCCCCAATGACCAACCTGAAGGACTGTGAGCTAAATAAATGGATGCTGTTTTAAGTCATTAAGTTTTGGGGTGCTTTGTTCGGATCTTCAACTTGAATTTTAGCATACAAGCCTGGAGGACATAAGACACTAAGTTTCGAGTATCTGTTTACATAGCAGTTCCACGGACCCCGAAAGGTTTTAGAAGGGGGGGCTCTGGCTTCCCTCTCATTCTTGTTCAAGTAAATGCAGGTTCTAACCGGCCAAGTGGCCTGAGCAGGTGATAACTACACTCATTTCCTACTGCATTTATAATCTCCTGCTGAATTTCCTTGACCTCCATGGGGTCACAGATTTGAAGAATTATAGAGCAACGTAGTAGAGTGAAAGAACAATTTCAGAAGAGATTCATAGATTTTGATGACTATGAATCATACCTTAAGAATTTGTGGCTACCTTTGAAGTGCAGACCACAGGATGTATCTGATTTATTCAGCATCTGTGCTATTCCTTTGGTTCAGTTTCCGAAAGACCTGACTGAGCCGAAAACCAACTGTACTCACCAAAAGACCACTGGTGAAAACGGTGGGTGTATTAACCAGAATCATTTAGAATTTTCTGTCCATGGGGCCAAGATCTTGCTCAAATTTGGGTTTTACTGGCTTCATGGAAATATTTTCTTCCATGAGACTTTGAGGATCAAAGCTGAGTCTCTCTCGGGGATGTAGACTGTGATCCAGCAATGCCATGTGAGCCAACTGAACGTCCTCCTGAGATTTCTCCCAGTAGCTCAGTTTAAGATCAGTTTTCCCATTGACTGATGAAGATTTGCAAGTGACTGCCACCTGACCTCCAAGAATGGATTTTTGCATCTGTTGGTCGAACAACTTTTTTTTTAGATTGCTTCCCATTGAGTGAAAAGGAAGTATCTACCAGAGTGTCCTCTACTCACAAGGCTAATCCAGTTAGTGTACCAATCTGGCAGATGTTTTAGTGTGACGCAAACAAATCTTTTCAGTTCTTTTACCTGCTTTGTTTAGTTGAAGGGCCTGATGGAATAGCAGGTAACTTTCTAGGAACTATATCCATCGGAAGGATTATACAATTTGTTGGAGAAGTTACTGCACAGGCCACCCCCCAGCAACCTGCACATTTTTGAAATATTTTCTATTTTGACTGAAAAAAGACACTATTTTTCAACTGACAAATCATCCCTTCCTTCATCAGAAACATCTTCCCTTTAGAGGCCTCGTTTCATTCTAGCAGAAGATAATATATCTTCCTAAGGAATGACATGATGCCTTTGGCTGAGCCAAGCCCAGCTTATTTGGCTTCTAATGAAAAAAGGTGAATCCAATGACTATTGATTAGTCTGTTGCTATTTTATTAATAGTGGTAATAGTAGTAATCACATTTATTGTGTCCTGGGCAAGACACTAAGTAAAATTACCCATAGCGTCATCTCTTTTAATTCCCACAGCCACCCTCTGGGCTGGGCATTGCTATTATCCCCATTTTCAGCATAAGAAACTGAGGCAGAGAGGAGTCAATGACTTATCCAAATGGATTAGCTGGAAACCAGAAGAGTTGGGGCCCAAACACAAGTTTGGTTAGGCTCAAAGCTCATAGCTCTTTCAAAATAGTGTATAATATTAAAAATAATTAAAAACGAAGTACTAAATAAAGATTCTCTTTTTTCCCCCCTTAGTGTATCAAAACATGATGGTGAGTGGTAGTCTCTTTGCATAGGTGAAGATGAAAACTGTATGGGAGAAAAAATGAGTTTCCCTCTACCCTTCTGAGAACCCGGCTGTAAAAGATCAACAAGAGAAAAGCAAGTTTATTAGCATGTAGCCCTCCTGCATACACGGGAGCTACAGGGAAAAATGAGTAATTCAGGCTTACATACCATCTTCATGGGGACACGGGAGGGGGGGGGACACGCAGGCCTCTTGGGGAAAAGTAAGTGATATTTGGCAAAGATGAATGGGCTCCTAGAAGAACAGGTGGGAGATGACGGTTTGTGGCAGAGTTTGGGTGTGATGTCTACCTCTAGTCTCTCTCTGGGCACAAGAGTCAGTCTTCCTCGAGTGATGAGTTTCCTGGGGAGAAATTTATACCAACTGAGTTCCTTCTGGAGGATGTGTCTTTCAGGAAGATAAGAGTTCAGAGAAAGCCGCTCCCTGCCTTTGCTATTGTTTAAGTGCCTGCAGCTCAAAACAACGAATACACCCAATGGCATGTTTCGGGGTGGCATGTCCTGCGACCCTGCAAAACCTAATGTCTGTTGGTTTCGCTTGTGGCGAAGGGCCCATTGCGTGCTGACTCCTAGAATTGAGAGTGCGGGATGATGTCAAGTTCAATGTCTCTGTTGGGTCCTCCTCTCAAGGATCTTTGAGATTCTAGATGCCATTCACGGCAGAGTACTACTTCACCACCATTCTGGAGTTAGAGGAGGGGAAGAGAGGGGCCTGGAAGAGAGAGGGAGAGATGGAAAAAAGAGAGACAGAGCTGCCTTTGCCACTACCAACCAACCGTTGACCATCTGACATCTTCCTAGCTTCCATGCCTAGCACCCAGGACACGTGCTAGTATTTCAGTTGCATCACCTGGAAAATGAAAGGTCACAGCACAGTGTCAGGTGTGGTCTGTTTCTGGTCTCGGTCTCTTGAATTTTATTGACAGCTGGTTTCATTTCGGCTCAGTCAGCCACCTGCCCTTCATAGGCAGCTGCAATGGGCCACCGTGTCCCAGGTCCCCACTTGCCAAGCATGTATGTCCGTCAACACCTGGGGTGGAGTTTGTGCACCCCTGGGTCATGAAAAGCCCATGAAATGCAGGCCTTTTGAAACTTCTTAGAGCAAGTAACAGGGGGCCTTCCCTGGCTTCCCAGGTGGGGGGCAAGCTCCCAGCCAACGCCCTACCTACCCAGGCCCCCTGGGCCCCCTGCCCTGCAAACACGTGGGCTTGGTTTGCTGGGCAGATCCCACAGTTTCCCCAGGGAGGTGGGGGACCGATTCTGAAAGAGGGGAGTGGCGGGGTGGGGGGGTTGCTTCATGGGGTCCAGGGCGGCAGCTTGCCTGCAACTGCCCTTGAGCCGGCCTCTGACAGCAAAGGAGAGGCAGCTGGGCTCCGGGGTGACTCACCCGCATCGCTGGGTGGCTCGCACCCGCCCGCCCTCCTGCAGGAACAGGAAGGCCCTCATTGTGCTCAATTGTTTTCCTGAATGCCTTTCTCCACAACAGCAAGAGGAAACATTACTACCTGGCGACAAGCCATCCAGGCCACTTGGTGCTCGGCGCTGGGAACGGCCAAGTCGGGCTGGGCCGGGACACGCAGGGACGCGGTCCCTGGTGTGTCAGATTCAGCAGCAGCCCCGGGGGGGATTTGAGACGAATGGGAACTCCCTTTACTTGCAGCAACTCCCCCACCCCCACCCAAAGTTGGACCATTTGTTTTATGAGCCTATTTCTGGTCCAGGACCCCCTAGGGTGGGGGGGAGGAAGGGGAGGAAAGGGGGCTGCTGGCTGACACCCCCACCCGCTGAGTCGTCTGGATGAAATAGGAAAGACCCCCCGCCTGCCAGCCACCTCCTTCTGGGTTCTGATTGCTGGGGAGGGGTGAGGGGGAGCTGGGCTGGTGGGGAGAGTGTGGCCTGGGGCAACAGGAAGGAGGAAACCAGAAGGTTCCTTGATATATGAAGGGAAGAGAATCAGGCTGTCCCCCGCCCTGCCCCCAGCTTTCCAGCCTCTGGGTGGAATTACGGGGACAGTTCGGTCCAAATGGCAGTGCTCCCATCACTGGAGGCTCCTGGGGATCTTACCCCCCCATTCCCATGCTGCAATGTTAGCGTTGCTGGGGGGGCCTCCTGCTGGGTGGTATCCCTCCTGTGCTCAGTAGCATGTCTGGATGCTTCTTCCTCTGTGGAGATCTTGACCTGACCAGACCTCTACTTCTTTCTCGGCTGCTGCTGCTCTGCCCAGAGAAGCCTGCTCCTCTGGGCTCAGGGGCCAGTGAGGCTGCCCTTCGCCCTCTGCCCAGGCAGAGAATGGGATCTGGGCAGAGCGTGGTCAGGATGCTTCAACCAGGGGTGCTCTGGGCCCCAGCAGCCCTCACTGCGTGCACAGTCTAACTGGGTCCTCGGTGCCGGTGTCCTCAGCCTCTCTTGGAGGCTCAAGTGGAGGCCCTGGTGGGGGTGGAGGGGTGGAGGCAGCAGCAGGCAGGTTCTGCACCATTCCTTCCCCCAGGCCCCCTCGCCCCCCATCCTGTTCCTGATCTTGCTTGCAGGTTCTCCAGCACCAGCTCTACCCGCTTCATCAGCCCCCGACCAGCCCCACAGACGACCTGGAGCAAAGGGCCGCAGGTGGAGGGTTTCCTGGCCCACCTGTTCTGACGCAAGGAAAGCTGAAATCAGCTTGGGCTCAGCCAGAAAATCTGCCTCATGAGCTTATTCCATAGCTTTAGGTTTTTTTTTTTTTTTTAATGATTTTATTTATGTATGCGAGAGAGATTTCCTGAGCGAGCATGAGCATGAGCAGGGTGGGGTGGGGGAGGGGTGCAGAGGGAGAAGCAGACTCCCCCGGAGCAGGGAACCCCTGGTGCTCATCCTAGGACCCAGGGATCATGACTCGAGCCCCAGGCAGCCGCCTAACCAGGCGCCCCCCAATCCCCACCCCCCCACTTAGAGGGTTTTTGTCAGTCTATATCAATATATGCTTGAAACAGGTAGGTTGCCAAAAAAGTGAGCCATGCCTTAAATAGTTTGGGCAACTCCATCAGAGAAAAGCCAACAGGTTCTTTGCTGGAGCTTTTCAGGGACCTCAGGATGAAGCTGTGTGCGGTGGTTTTGCAAAGACTAAGGCTGTGCAGAGGTTAACTGGTGCCTTAACCTGGTGAAGTAATCCTCTCTGTTGTTCCAAGGGGAGAACTGCAGGCAGATGCTTTTCCTTCGACTGAGTGGGTCTTTCTTAGACACTGTAGATTCACTAGACAGGAGTTAAAACTATAGTGAGCTTTGTGGCTGCCTCCAGCACCCCTAAAACCATGGTGGGGGGCACAGGGGAGAAACTCAGGGGGAAGGGGTAGGTTCACAGCTTTCAGAGCCCAGGGCAGGGTCACATGCATGCTGCTGATAGGTGGAAGTAGCCAGATTCCAAATTTAAGGCACTTCATTGGGAGTGGGGTGAGGACAGCCATTACGAAGGCAGGTTCCAGCAGGGGAGCTGGCTGAGAAAGGGCCAGAAGACTCATCCTTCTGGCACAGCTGACTGGTCGAGTCAGGGCTCCCAGGGACAACAGCCAAGCATGTACAGCTAGGGTGTGTATGCTCACGTCACACAATTTTCTCAGGTGCATCAACAAATAAGCAAGCCAAATCTCAACAATAAAAAGAAAACCACTCACACTCTTACACATCACATTTGCACACACATCATACTGCCAGTGTGTTATAACCAGCTGGAGCCACCTTGCTCATTTCTTGGGCCCGAAGTGAAAAACCTCATTACGGAGCCCAGAACCTGGGAGCTGGGGGTGGAGGGAGAAGATCTGGAAAACACAATCCATACGCAGTTTTACTGATGTTGGAACCACGTCTACCTTTGGTTTTGTTTGGTTTTAAAAAGAACATCTCCTTTTGAAACTTCTTGGAAATAACGTTTCCCAGAGCCCAGTTAGGAAAGCGCTTGTCTTTACCCATTCCAACTTTCTGTGTTCTCTTTACAGGGACGGGAGAGATAAGCCAAATACCTGAATCAGAAATGAACGACATTCCAACCATGTGGGAACACGAGGAGTAAGTGTGTAAGAGGCATCATCCTCCAATTTCCTTTCCTCCTCTGGTAAATTCTAAGTGAGCAAAGGGAAGGATAAAGGCCAGGATGGAGGGAGGAGGAGGAGGGACGTACCACAGATTAGGGCTTGTGTCGCAAGTGGCGATGGTGGGTGTTCACCAAGAGTGGGATAAAGGGAAGCAGGCAGGATCTTTGGAAGAGAGGGAAGACTGTCAGCTCCCTTTGGACAGGCCTCAGAGACATGCAAGGGGAGCTAACCACCAGGCCGCCAGATACATGAGTCTGGAGCTCAGAGACGTCTGGGCTGGAGACATAACTTTGGGTCAACAGAGAACTGAAGCCGTGACTGTGCATGAGATCATCAGAGACAGTTCTGTGTGAGCAGTAGAGGGGCCTGGGCTGGGCTGGAGGAGGAGGGAACCAGGAGGGAAGTCAGGCGAAGAGGCTTGGGGAATCAATTGCACCTGCAAGTTAGCTCTCATCAGAGGTACACTAACCTGGGGAGCCACGATGGAGTCAATGGGGCTCAGATTTGCATCAAACACTTGAAATGGGGCTCAGTTTTCTTTGTCAGTGTTACCTTCCATTGGCATATGTTTGTAGGGTTTTCAGAGCACTTTTTCAGTGACTCTATTCTATTTTATAAGATTTTATTTGTTCCTTTTAGAAAGGAGAGGGAGAGAGAGTGAGCAAGGGGTGGGGTAAAGGGGAGAGAAAGACCCTGCGCAGAGTGTCCAAGGGAAGGCGAGGTGGCCCTCTCGATCTCACTGATCTCACGACCAAGCGGAGCCAAAATCAAGTCTGGATGCTTAACCGGCTGCACCACCCAGGCACTCTTTGGTGATTTTATTTTATTTTTATTTTTTAAGATTTTATTTATTTATTCAGAGAGAGAGAGAGAGAGAGAGAGAGAGAGGCAGAGACACAGGCAGAGGGAGAAGCAGGCTCCATGCAGGGAGCTCAATGTGGGACTCGATCCTGGGTCTTCAGGATCAGGCCCTGGGCCGAAGGCAGACGTTCAACCACTGAACCACCCAGGTGCCCCAGTGATTTTATTTTAAAAAAAATTACATTCTTATAAGCAAGTAAGTTGTGGTAGTTATGACTCTCCCCCTTTTCCCAGGATAACTGAGGTATAATTTACAAAAAAAAAAAAAAAAAAAAAAACACCTATGAGATAGGTTAAGTGTGCAGTAATTATTTTGACATACATGTATGTTGTGGAAATATTCTTCCCATCAAGTGAACACAACCATCGTCTCACATACTATCTTTTTTCTTCCTTTCTCTTTCTTTTTGGTAAGAACAAGTGAGTGCTACTCTCAGCAAATTTCAATTATACAATACACTGTAGTCGCGTTGTTTTACATCTGATCCTCTGACCTTATTCATCTTATAGCTGAAAATTTGTGCCCTTTTGCCAACCTCTCCCTCTTTCCTTCACCGCCCCGCCCCCCCAGCCCCTGGCAAACATTTTTCTGTTTCTGTGAGTTGGATGATTCCACACATAAGTGATACATGTGGTATTTTTATGAGCTTCTTTTTAAGGATAAGGAAGTTGAAGCTCATCTGCGGGGGAGACAGGGCAACGCTGGTTAACTGGCACTTGGCATTAGTGTCTTCCTGGCTCTTTCTACTTCACTTTGGCTCATCACATATGACCTGTCCACTTTCCTATTGGATTACAATGTACTTGACATTGGGAATTGGCTTCCTTTCCCTACAGGCTCCCCCTCCTCCATCTAGAACCTTCCTTCATAACTCCAAAGTATTTGATAAATTGAGGGGGAATGGAATTGATAATAGGACCAAAGCATTCATGGCTTGAATGCTTTGAAGCTTTCATCTGTGGCTCAGAGATTCCCTTCCCTACTACACAGCGCTGCTGTCATGGATTTTGTTGTAATCATCGTTAGAGCCTCAAGAAGAGATTAATTCATCCCATAGGAGAGCCTTCCTAGGGAATTCAATATGACCAGCTCAACAAACACTTTTTGGATCCGTATGTATTTTTACACAATTCTCCTCCCTCTGTTGTCTCTCTCTCTCTCTCTCTAATCATACACACAACTGCATTGGAATCTGCTTTTGGAACCATGGAGAAAGCAATCTTCTTTCATTTCTTTAGAGTTTAAAAACTATAACTTTTAAAAATAATTTTAATTTTTGGCTTGTTTTTTTCCCCTAAATGTTATATTTTGCAGAACTTTGAATTTATTTCCTCTGAGTTTAGACACTCATAGGATTCCTGATATTGGCTGGTTTCTGCTCTGGGCTATTTAAAATGAGAGCAATTCATATAGCACAGGGGAGAGAATGTGGGCTTTGACTTTAGTAGATCTAGTGTGGGCACGGGGTGACCTCAGGCAAGTTACTTTGCCTCTCAGGTTTGTTGCTTCATCTGTGGAAGAAATTCTATGGCTTCATAGGGCTTGAAATGAGGATTAAGCAAAATGAACCCTACAGGTAGCCTAGACTTGCCTATTCTATGGCTCGATAAATGTTTATTTCTATCTACTTCCTCTGTTTTAAACTCTGACACGTATTTATTATGCAACCTGAGAGAGCTCTTTCAACACTGAAAAGTATTAGTTGTACCTGTCATTCACCACTTCTCACTTTTTCCATTGGCCTGTGCTTCCCATAGTAGCTTCTAAATATCTTGCAGATAGAATGATATATTTTATATTTTATTTTTTAGGTGTTTTTATGTCCAATCCCCTATGATATGCTCATCAGCAAGTAAGTGGGCAGATGCTTTTTTAATGAGCTTTTCTTTATTTCTAATTACATCATTTGTCATGTAGTGATAACAATATTCGCTCCTGTGAAAGAAATTAATTAGAAAGTTGAAAAAAGTCCATCAATCTCAGGTATTCGTGGTAGAGATCTAAGGTGGTAGTGTTGTTACCATTGATCTACCTCACGATTTCTCTGATCAGAGGATACTCAGCTCTATATTTATCACTCTTTTCTCTCTGTGTGGCAGGATTCCCAGCACAATCTGCAAATTGGCAAGCGGTGAAGTTTGTGCAGACACGAGTGTCAGTTAGAAATAGAGTGACTATATAATTTGTTGTTCAAATGGGAACACATGTGAAAGTGAGAAGAGGAGCTTTTCATGATTGTGTTGGCTCAACAGCGGTAAAGCAGGGCCATCCAGGGCAACCATAGCGACTCCCATTACCCCAGAGGGGTACCAAGGTTATCTCTGCCTTGCAACAGCACCCCCACCCCCAAAGTAACCCCGATAATAAGACATGGAAGCAATTATGATGCTAATTGAATTTTGTATGCACTCTGCAGTATGCATTTCTTTACCACTGTCTATTAGTATCTAAGGTAGAATGGTCTTGGCTAAATTAAGTATATTATATAGAAGAGAAGGAAGAGAGGAAGGAAGAGAAGATTCCAAGTTTGGGAGAAGAGAAATTGTATGGTGTCTTTTATTTTTTTATTTTTTATTTTTTTTATTTTTTTCTTTTTTTGTGTATGTATGGTGTCTTTTAATCATGCAACTCACAACTTAAGGAGGGCCATAGGTATGGTGCTACTGACTTATCTTGCTGGTCTCCCCACCCATCCTCCAGACCCCAGACTCTGCTAATTAATTTGTGCCCCTGGCAGCATCCTGCCAGTTCTAAGGATCCTCTCTGAAAGGCAACATCATCAGTTTTACTCCAGGAGAACTTAACTACAATTTACTTTATAGAGTTGGGAGAGAAATTTCTTTGCAAACAGAAGATGTGTGAATTCTACTACTATTCATTCTCTAAAATTCTAAAATAGTAATACTACCACTATGATTCATTCTCTAAAACTGGTCTCATTTTATTAGAAGGTGGCTCTCTGAGGACTTGTAATGTCTTCGGTGACATGGTAATAACCGCTGAGACCACAACCCTGTCTTTCATGAAATGAATCAACGAAGAATTTAAAGTAAAGATGGATATTTAAAATGTTTTGCCTATGAGTTCCTATTATCCCGTTGGAAATGATACGCCTCTTGATTTGTAGTTAGTCAGCAAATATCTTTTTTTATAAATAAAAAGTGATGTTCTTGAGCAAGGTCGATGCTGTCTTTTGCTATTGCTCACCTATGCAATAGGTTTTTATGGCTTGGCCTACTAGAGCCTGTAAGTCACTGTAACAACGTCTTAATGGTAAATTTTGTCCATCACGGTATTAGAAAGAGGACAGAACTTGAAAGACAATCAGGTTCAGACCCAGACCCTGCCTTTTATCTGCTATCTGGCTTCAAACCAGTCTCTTTGTCATGATGGCCCTCAGTATTCTTATTTGTCTACTGCTCATTTATGGATCAAATGAGATCACATGTGTCCATCACTTTAGGTAGCCTATAGGCACAAAGTTAATAAACCTAATTAGGATGCAAGTGCCATGAGAGTGGGCATTCTGTTTATTTCTCTACGTTGTACATCTGTGAACTCCATACATATTAGTCGAATGAATGAATAGTATTGACTAGAAGAATAGTCGAGAATTTTAACATGTCACCATGGATTTATTTAGGCTAGTGTTGTACCTTCTATCTCTCCTGTTCTGAGCCCAGAAGTAAACAAATGTGAAAGATAGGGTCAGCACATGTCCATAGTTGTTGAAGTGAATTCCTAGTGAATAAAATTTACCAGTAAGACCCTGTTAGAGTGGTAATTAGGCTCTTCAGCCAGGCCACAAAAACCTAGTGCTAGGTGAAGAATAGAAAAAGACAGCCTCACCTAGCTCGAAAAGACCAACCATCAATATATCTGTTTGCTCCTCCCTTTACTCCAGCATCCATTACACGTGTAGGTCATTATGAATCGCTGTCACCTTACTACTTGTGGCCAGCAGGATCTCAGAACATGTTAGAAGTGAAGAATCTTGGGCTGGCCATGGTTTTACTGAATTAGAATCTATAATTTTTTTAAAAAAGACTTTATTTATTTATTTATTTGAGTGGGAGGGGGAGAGAAAAGAGTAGGGGGAGGGCAGAGGTAGAGGGAGAAGCAGGCTCCCCATTGAGTAGGGAACCTGATGCAGTGCTGGATCCCAGGACCCAGAGATCATGACCTGAGCTGAAGGTAGACGCTTAATCAACTGAGCCACACAGGTGCCCCCAGAATCTGTATTTTAACAAGATACAAGTGATATAAGTGACACCTGAGAGGATCTGCTCTGAGAAAGAAGGAGAGCTCTTTGGGGTCTTCTAGGAACTTACAATTTATGTGAAGACAAAAATGCACACATGTAGCTAGTAGACATTTCAGGCCACAAGCCTCAGTGTGCACAAAATATGACTTTACTTTTCCTGTAATTCAGTTTAATTCCGATTTCTAGCTCCACATTGCTGGCATGATACAAACTTCATCTTAAACAATCTGCAGTTTCCCTCACTCTCTCCTGACCTAACAGCAAGGTGTGGGGGATGAGGGATGATCAGTTCATCAGTCTTGTGTTCAATAGGGTGTCCTCTGAGATTTCCATGGGCTGCTTTGATCCTTGATCTCTAACGTTTTTTCTTATGGGCTTCTTTGAGTCCCGTGACTTAAGTCCTATAAACTGATGTCATGATGGGGATTTCAGTGAGACTTCCGAGGCTCAGGGGGCTTGGACACAGTCGATGAGTCTCTGCTCAAGAAGTAGAACAGGTAGGGGATCCCTGGGTGGCGCAGCGGTTTAGCGCCTGCCTTTGGCCCAGGGCGCGATCCTGGAGACCCGGGATCGAATCCCACGTCGGGCTCCCGGAGCATGGAGCCTGCTTCTCCCTCTGCCTATGTCTCTGCCTCTCTCTCTCTCTCTCTCTGTGTAACTATCATAAATAAATAAATAAATTAAAAAAAAGAAAGAAGTAGAACAGGTAAAGAGCATATGTCTGTGTGTGTGTATCTAAGTGTGTGTGTCTCCATGTGTGTCTGTGTCTCTTTGCATATGGGTGTCTCTGCGTGTGCGCGTTAGCAGAGAGGGGTTTTGTTCTGAGACACATTCAGGACTCTGCTCTCATTTCTCCATCTCTTATTCTTCCCTCGGGTCAGGAAACCTGTTTTTCTACCCTGGGAATATTCTTTCTTCTCTTGTTTTCTTCTCTTTCTTCAGAGGCAACCCTGAATAGTGGTGTCTACCTGAAAGGTACTAGCATGGTCTCTTAATGAGTTTAAGTTCTTGGAACCACAGATACCAGAAGATTCTGCCACCATAATTCCCCGGGGCACTGGGCCTACTCTTTGCTTGTGTGGGGGAAGAGGGGCACATTACCATGGAGTAAAACCAAATAAAGTCATGTCTCAGAGATACTATTTCATTACAGGAATGGAAAAGTGAAGAGAGATCATAAAGGTAAGACATCCACTGGGCCCTGACAGTAGTAGCACGTGAATGAGTGAATCACTCATGAAGGACAAGCCATGCGTGTTACCATCTTTAACCAAGGAAGACCGAGTGCCTCTCTGTGTTAATGTGCGTGTGCCTGGCCCAGCACTCCACAACCTTCAAGGATGAATTTAAAGATGCCTGGTCTTCTGAGTGGGGCCTGGAGGGTACTAACATTCATTCCATCTGTACTGCTGTCACCTACTCATGAATGGTAAGCTGTTGTGGAAAGTGAGACACCATGTCCCTCCAGCCACAGCGAATCTTTCAAGGGCTGTGTAGCTGAGCCACTTTTGATTGTTTTTGCTCCCTCGGCTGACCACATGGAGGTTGTTTGATGTTCAGCTATCTTCAGTTCACTTCACAATCCCCTTCCAAATGACAAACATCCCAAAGAGTGAAAGGTGTTAGGTATGGAATTAAGTAGTGTGCTGTCTTACAGATACGTAGGCACTGCTCCCTGGGAGACTCAAGCTTGAGTTTTCAATGCAAATGAGATTTTCTTTTCCTGTCTTTTTTTTTTTTTGGTCTCTCTTTGTCTATTTGCTTCTTTCATTTCACCTTGTGGGACTATTGAATATTTTCCCAAGCTAGTACCTTCTGTGATGATGGAATAGTAACCTCTACAGTAACAGACCCTGCCTGGGGCCTCATGAAGACTGTCCCAACTTGCTTGGTATGCAGACAAATAGCCATCTCTTTGTCTTCTTCTTTCAATCTTTAGGTGTGCTACATTCAGAACATCTTCTTCCTGCCATAGGACATAATTACATGGGAAAGGTGTCTCTTACCTGCTGGCATTTGTAGGTAAAATAGCATTTAGGCACATGATTTGGAACCAGTCTCATTGGAGACATAAGAGTTGCTGTCTCATTAGAGTCATCTTACAGTTTTTAAAGCACTTTTTAATTCATTTGAGCTTCACAACAACCTATAGAAATAGATGACAGATTTTTCCTGTTTTATGAATGAAGAGATCGCAGCTAAGTGACTTGCCCGAGGTCATATAAGCAATAAATGGGAGACGTGGAACTTTAGCTGATCTTCTTAGAAGCCAATCTTCTGCGTCTAAGACTTCTGATGTATAATGTTTACCAGAGTGACGTTAGATTTATTTCTTCATTCAAGTTTTTATTTTACTTGTGTAAGTGGATTGGCATACTATACTGCCTTTGATAGATTTAACATCCCTAAAATTCAAATAGATTGGCTTTTATGGTAACAAATGTGCACACCTGTGGATTTTGCTTCCTTAGCATGCAGCCCTTTTACTTTTGATAGCAAAACGTTGATTTTCCTTTCAAGACAAATCTTCCCTGTTACATGTAGGTTTAGCAGGGGTAGTACCGTGGCTCCTCGCTGGCCTAGGGTTGAGCAGCATCTCTTAGCTAGACTGTCTTGGGAATTGGGTCTTCAGCTGAATGACTTAAGGATGAGACAGTTTTTCCCAGTCTATGGCAGCATTCCCCCAGAGACTATGAAATTTTGTTACGTAGATCTTTGGAAATTTCTTGTGCTTAATCCATTTCTGAAGTCTGTATGATCTGATTTTCTTTGATTTTATGAATTTCTCCATATTTTTCCAATGAATTCCTTTGTGATTAGTTTAGCCAGATTGATTTTAGTTGCTTATGCCAAAAGTTTCCTAGCTTATACAGGAATTATGAAAGAAATCAAAAGGAGAAATAAGATTTTTCTTGTGGCATATTTAACTATAGTATTGTCAGATATATTCTCTCCTTTTTCTTCCAAGAAAGGAGTACATCTTCCCACTCCATGGGACTTGGCCATGTGATTGTCTTTGGCTTCATGGTAGGCAGAGGATACTTCCCTACCCCCTTGGTTTTGGGCTTAAAATGTGATTTGCTTAGGCTAATGGAACATTAGCCGGTGTGACTCAACAGAGCTCTTGTAGGGTAGCTCCTAGGCTCTCCCATTCTGCTGTTGCCATTCCCAGGTTAGTTTACAGGTTCCAGGAGGAGGATGAGAGACATGGTTCAGAGTCACCCAGTTGAGCTGCCCTAGCCTGGATCAGCACATCCCCAGCCAATCCACAGACATGTGAGCTAAATAAATGTTTACTGTTGCATACCATTGAGATTTTGTAGCTGTCATTTATGCAACATTTTTGTAGCAAGAGCAAACCTATACTCGAATTTGTATTTTTAAGTACTGTGCTGGCTGCAAGAAAAACCTAAAATATGTGGGGCTGGGTGGCGGGTGTAGGTTGGAAAAATGTTGAAGAAACTATCATAAAAGCCTGAAGAAATGGTGACTCATGTTATATAACTGTGAAGCATTTGGTATAACGATCTTCTGTGGCAAACTGGAAGATAGAAATATAACCAATGAACTCGTGGATTTGGGCAAGATGGTTTCTATTAGAATGTTGAAGTATTAGCTGGCTTCTTTTAGCTACATATGATGAGCTCAGAAAATAACTAGCTGGTTTGTAATAGAAATTTGGGGAACTATAGAGAACCCAGAATTTGCCTGTTTAGGGAAAAACAAGTTTCTCATACCAGCTTTCCATTCAGTAAGAGATTCTTAAGTGAAGGCATAGGCTGGGAATGTACTTAGGATCCTCATCTCCAGCAAGAGGTAGACTTCCACTCCGGTCTTTGCTCCAAGGCTTAAAGACCAAAAGCAAATGTTGGGCTGTAACACCTTTAAAAATCCCTGGAAAGGACTCAATGACAACTAGAACACACTTTCAGCTGGAATCAGGAGGCTAAGGGTGTGTCCCACAGCAACCTGATATATCCAGTACCAGTAATTAAATCTAGAAAGAAAGAGGTGTGTCTGGAAAATAATGGTGGGTGTGGCTTTTGTAGGCCACGATTGTGAAATATATATAAATATAGCAGATGTTCATTTATTTAAAGAATTGTTAAAAGAATTCTAAACAAAGGACTTTTTTCTTTTACATACAGAAAATGTAAGTCAGTCGGAGAAGGACAAACATTATATGTTCTCATTCATTTGGGGAATATAAATAATAGTGAAAGGGAATATAAGGGAAGGGAGAAGAAATGGGTGGGAAATATCAGAAAGGGAGACAGAACGTAAAGACTGCTAACTCTGGGAAACGAACTAGGGGTGGTAGAAGGGGAGGAGGGCGGGGGGTGGGAGTGAATGGGTGACGGGCACTGAGGGTTATTCTGTATGTTAGTAAATTGAACACCAATAAAAAATAAATTAAAAAAAAAAAGAAAATGTCTAAGCAACTAAAACCTAGACATCTACCCTGTGCAAATATGCCCTGAGACAAAGAACAACAAAGCAACAGAAGTTGTAATTTAATGGGATGTCAATTAGGGAAGAAATAGAAAGAAATAGAAATTTTAATATAATGAAACATCAACATCTGATGTGTCAGATAGTTCCCTTCCCTGCCAGGAACAAGACGAAATTATATTGCTATTAGTGCCAGGAACAAGACGAAATTATATTGCTATTAGTGGACTATGAACACGCAGAGTTTACAATAAGAAAAGGCCAGTGTCAGTGATATAGGAGGATATTCATAAGGCATATGATAAACAAGAAACAAACTTAGAGCAGGAAGTTCAGAATTAGAGGCAGATGAAATAGCAGCACTTCTAGTGAGATCTTTGAAACTGAAGAGACAACACTGAAAAACAAGGAAGACCAAAATTAAAGTTGGCTCTAATGGGTCTGTTATGTCTTGGGTTTTATTCAGTCCATTTTATCACTTTCTGTTCCCAAACCACCAACATTTATGAAGTTAAAAATGGAATTAATGTACTAAGACTGTTAAAAAAATAAGAATTTTAACAGAGAGAGATTGATTTGGTCTTCCTTATCTTTTACCAGTAAAAATTAGGAGGAACTTTTGAAAATCTTTGTATGATACAGTCCAATGAACTTGGCCCATGTTTAGTCTTGGTAAAGAACCCCTTATCTTCTGTTTTCTAAAACTTTCTTTTTTTTAAGTGGGATTCTTCCCTTGTTGAAGCTAAGATCCAAAGATTGAGAATTACCATAGCTGAGTTATTAGAAATATATTGTCCAATACATAAGCCACTAGCCACATGTAGACACTGATTGCCCATCAGATACACTCCAGCACATTTTAGGCATTCTTTTTTTTTCTTTTTTTTAGAGATTTTATTTATTTATTCATGAGAGACACAGAGACAAAGGCAGAGAGAGAGAAGCAGGCTCCCTATGGGGAGCCTGATGCAGGGCTCAATCCCAGGACCCTGGGATCATGACTTGAGCCGAAGGCAGATGCTCAACCACTGAGCCACCCAGGTGCCCCCACATTTCAGGCATTCAATAGCTATTGCTTTTATGCCATACCCCCCCCCCCATTTTTGGTGTTATTCAGTGCCAAAGCAGTAATGAAAATCATAAGTGATACTAAAGCAGAAAAATTCAAATTATCTGCAAAATAATTGTATAGATTATACATATGTGGTACCTTCCTCTGGATACAGATTTCTTTTTTGGCCTTCCTCAGTCTTCCTTTGTGGTAGTTCAAGCTGACGCCCCCAGAACTCTCGCGTGGAAGGTGAAGAAACTCTTTTAACACATGGTGAATTGAGTGTTTGCTCTGTGCTACTCTAATCGGTTTGGGGGTAGGTTCTAAGTTTGGCAACTTTAATGCTGGGAGCTTGGGTTAATTTTTCATCTCTGGGCTCGAAGTAATGATACTTGATGAGAACTATTTTTTTTTTTTAAATCAGTAAGTGCTCCTATTAGGACAGAAAATGAACTCACAAATTCTTCTGGAGTCTTGTTATTTCTGGGTGATAACTTGGTGTAAGCAGTTAGAGCCCAAGTACTTTCCTTGTATATGAAAAGCTTTGTGTTCTTCATACCTAGAAGTGTACTTTAACATTTGCTCAAATTTGCCTCTGGTGTTTTTTTTTTTTTTTTTTAAATAAAAGAAATAAAATGCCTTCTGTTCTTTTTAGTACAATTCTACACATAAACCCTGAGAACAAAGGACTGTTTTGACAGTACAGAGTTCTAAGAAAGAGATGCCTAGATTAAACAAACGGTAGTACCACTACATCTCCTGCCAAAGGAACAACAGTGCTTGGGTGATGTTTTCCAGGCAACTCTATGGCATAAATCTTTAATCCCACAGCCTTTCATGTGACATTTATATATAAAAACTGTTTAGAGAGCAATGAAACCTTTACTTGTGTTCATTAGGGTTTATCAGGGCCGCCAATGCTTCGATACTTATGATATAACTGCTACAATACGTCAGCAAATATTATCAAGGCATTTTGCTTTTGCTCTTTGTTTGGATTCTTACCAGAACCAAATAAGGTACTGATGTACCAGTTACCAAAACAAGGTCAAGGACAAGAAGACAGAGGACCTTATGCAGCTCGTACTTGCAGGCTCCAGTGTCGAAGCACCGTGAATGTTTTGCGTCAGGCCAGCAGGGAAGATTTTCTCTTCACAGCATCCATGAATGTTGACTTAATTAATTTTCACAGAAAATGTAGGCAAGATAAATTTGATTTAATTTAAATAAAAGAAAACTGGTCCAGGAATGGATAAATTGGCATGCTATATTAGAAAATAATCTGCCCAATTTAGAGAATCGTGGATGTTTTAGAATCATAGATCTGGAAAAAGGCCATTGAGAATAATTTTTCCATTGATTGAGTAAATGAGAAAACCAATTTGCAGGGATATTCAGCACACTGTATGAGGCTCTTGATTGCAAATGATGAAAACCCAACTCAAACTAGATTTTGTGAAAAGGTTAGTTGATTGGCACAGGTAATTGGAGAGGCAGAGAGGTACGCTTGACTTTGGGCATAGGTGGCACCAGACCTCATAGATCTACTTCTCTCACCTGGCTTCCCTCTTATCCTCTCCCCAGGAGGTGGCACAAGGGCCCCCAGTTGTTCCAGATGCATATGGTCTTCAGTATTCCTAGTTGTAGAGAAAGAACAGCTGTCTTTTATTGACAAGAGTCCTGGGGACATTATGATTGCCTCAGTTTAGGGCAGATGCACGTTCCTGATCTAATCACCTCCCCAGAGAGATGGGCTCAGTTCTGCGATTGAGCTAGCCTAGGTCATGGCCATTCCTTCTGCAAGAAGGTGGTATTGATCCCATCTGCACTATGTGGTCTAAGGGGGATTCTATAGAATAGTGGTGGAGTCACTTCCCAAAGGAAGGGATGCTGAACACACCAGAAAAATATATGCCCACTCTGACGAGTCATTGACAGCTGTAAGTGAAACATGAGGTATGTGAGTCTCAAACTCCATGTTTCTTTGTTTTGGTTGATTCTTAGTGTCAGTTATTTCTAGTCTAGAGATGGCAGGTATGTGTAAGTTTGTAAAAATCAGTGTACACCATTTGCACTTGGGTTTGGAAGGCTTAGGGTTAACAGAGGGGGAGGCTGATGATTGGAAGGAGCTGTCTTTTTACTAGGAAGTTCGCAAATGGATCATAGACCAAAAAATATTGAGAAACTTTGTTCGTCACTAAGGCATGCTTTCTTCTTAAAGTGGTTACATGTGAGTTACTATAAAATTCAACAGTAGCCTGGGCTTTAAGGTCGTGCCTGATAGGCAAAGTAAAACCTGCACATTTGGGATAAAGAACCTAATGTCTGAGTTTTATCTGAAACTTTTGAGTGTAAAGAGGGAAAATCATAAAACAAAACAAAACAAAACACTGGCTTGTGTTTTCATGAGAAAAAAGGTGCCTCCCGAGAGTCATATCTCTTTTGCTGACAGTCCCAACTGGAATAAGGAAATTTAGCAAATGCAATTTAACAAATGAAAAACTTTTTTAGTAATCTGGAAACTTGCAGACCTTGAAACAATTCTGTTCTTATTTATTTCAGTTTTTATTCAATCAGATCTAATTCAATGTCCTCATACTTCATTTGAGAAAACTGTAAGAACAAAGACCACTGTGGGAGTATTTCTGGTTCTAAGACCTTAAAGAGTTAATATTAATACACGAACAGATTCTATTTGAGCATGGCACCATCGCAATCTGTGTGAGGGAATAGAAGAAAGAAGATGCCCTGTCTTTGTTATCAGGTGTCAATAGATTTTCTAGTCCATTTCCCTTTGCCCTAGAACAGTGGTCCTCAAACTGTAATGCGCACCAGAATCACTTGGGAGGCATGTTGAAACCCAGATGGCTTGGCCTCATCCCCAGAGTTTCTGATTCAGGAGGTCTGTGGTGGGCCCTGTAATTTGCATTTCTAGCAAGTTACCGGCGTGATGCTGATGCTGCTCATCTGGGACCACACTTGGAGAACCACTCCTCTTCACAAATCTCAAAGCTCAGCTCTGGATGAGTCATCATGATCCATAGTTCCAGCTGAGATTGGGGGTTGAGGCTGCCCTGGGGCCATCAGCATAGCCAGTTTCCAGTAGTGGTGATGGTCTGAATTATGGCATAGGCACAGTTCCAGAAAGGAAGCTTACGGGTGAACACAGGACTCCAGCTCACGTGTGGGGTAAAATGGCAGGGTTTGCATCCTTGGGAAGATGTGCCAAGCAATAATTAAGCAGGTGGTAAGGGCTCTTACCTGGACTTTAAGGGCGGTTTCTAGGACTAGATAGGAATTTGAGTGCCAATTAGGATAGAAATCTAGTTGAAGAGCCTGGTGCTATGATGGTCATAAGAAAGGCTGAAACTGGAGGCCATGTGAATCCCCGGGCAGCTTACCTTGACTAGATTTAAGGCAGCAAGGCCAATTGTAGTCTCATGCATGAGGGAGACCTGTACTGAGGAAATTTGGAGCCAAGACTAACTCAGGATGTAGACCTAATTGTATCTGAATGTATGTTTCCTGTTCGGTGCCTGTCATGGTCAGGATTAGGGCAGGTAAGGCCTCGCTGGAAAACTATTTTGCTTCTCAAACATCTTTTGACTTTGGAATGCACTAAGAAATACAAAATACATGATAAAATAGTACACACACATATACATACACACACACTTTCCCCAAATAATATTCCCCTTATCACGTACAATGTGCCCTATCCTGTTTTATTCTATTTCTTCCATTATATCCCATTATTTCATGAAAACCAAAACCTTTTGCTATTCAATAATTTATTTTATGACTCACCAATGGATGGAGATCAACAGTTTGAATACGTTCACTTAGGACTTGCAATGTGTGCCATCCATAGCCTTGACCTGCAGCTGGCCTTCCCAGCCCCCATGCAGCAGCTGGCACATCGAAACCAGCTGCAGAACACAAAGGCACTTCCAGTTAAGAGGCCAAGGCCTTCCTGCTTCACTCAGATCACATTATTACTTCCTGAAGGCTCTCTTCCGGGTTAGCCTCCTTCATCGCAGAACTCCGTGGCTTACTGGATTCTATGCCTTGCAACAATTTTTGGTTTTGACTTCTTTTGACATTGTGAAGAGCCAGGCCTGGCTTTGGGAACCCCATTGGCAAGGCTGACCCTTCCTCCTGTACCTCTGAGTTTGGACCAAGACAGAAAGCAAGGCTTGTCCTTCTTTCTCCTTTAAGTCCTCTTCTGTTAGTTAAATGTTTGACTAATAATTTTTTAAAGCCCCTATCTGTGCTAAAAATAATAACTAATAAATTAAAATAACTGCTGATAAGTTCCAGTTGATAAAACCACACTAGTGTGGGAATGAAACCATGGTACAATCTGACGAGGAATCACTTCTAATATCTGTAGCAACTATAGTGTGGACAAGATGGATATTAACCAATCAATCAACCAAACAAACAAAAATCCCAACAACCCAGGTGTTTGAAGAAATAAACCTTAGTTAAATCTGTATACAAACGTAGCCAGAAGAGATGGTGTGGTAATAAAGCCATGTTTAAAAGAGACAGCCTGTCTGTGTCCATCACAGTAATAAAACAATGGGTAAGATAGCTGAAATGCTAATAGAACACCTATTTTCAGGCCACCCAATCAATCTCTGCCCAAGGATATATTCCAATATTTTAATGCTTAAAAGAATATTGTCACTTGTAAATTGGTATAGACACTATGGAATATAGTATGGAGGTTTCTGAAAAAATTAAAAATAGAATTACCATATGATCCAGCAATCCCACTTCTGGGTATATATCCAAAGGAAATGAAATCATTGTCTCAAAGAAATGTCTGCACACCCACGTTCATTGCAGCATTATTTACAATAGCCAAGACATGAAGACAATTTTAGTGTTTGTCAATGAACAAATGCACAAAGAAAATGTGATCTATACATATGGAATATTTTTTTTAGCCACAAAAAAGATGGAAATCCTGTCATTTATGAAAACATGGGTGGACGTGGAGGATATTGTGCTAACTGAAATAAGTCAGACAGAGAAAGACAAATGCCATATGATCCCACCTATATATGGAATCTAAAAAAAATAAAAATAAATTAAAAAGCCAAACTTGTAGAAACAGAGAGTAGCATGGTGGTTACCACAGGCATGTGGGGAGCGGAAATGGGGAGATGTTGGTGAAAGGGTACAAACTTCCAGTTATAAGATGAATAAGCTCTAGGGATCTACTCTTTGGCATGGTAATTCTAATTAATAAAACTATATTATATGCCTAAAAGTTGCTAAAAGAGGAAGTCTTAAATATCCCCACCACACACACAAAAAGGTAATTGTGTGAGATGATGTTAACTAACATTATCGTGTGATCCTTTTATAATATATACATGTACCAAATGATCAGGTTATACACTTTAAGCTTATACCATGCTATATGTCAATACTTCAATAAAGCTGAAAAAAAAATTGTCGCAGTGACCAAGAAAGGTCGTTAGAGGGTACCCCTCATTTCTCACCATTGTTCAAATTTTTCAATTCAAGATGGTGCTTTCTTGTGTAGGATAATTTACCTCTTAAAATAGCTATTTTTAAGAAATTGAAATGCATAAGGAGCACCTCGGGAAATGCAGATTCTGGGGTGTTGCATTAGAGATTCTGATTCACTACCTCCCGGGTGGGGAATATGAATCTGCATTCTTAACAAGATTGTTTCCTCCCCTGTGCTCCTCCTTTTCACCACTGGCAGTGATTTTAAGGTAGGTGATTCACAAAGGCCACGCTTGGAAAACACTGTCAGGAGATAAAGTTTATTTCAAGGGGTCGCTGAACCTCTCCCACAGATTCACATTTCGGTGACCTGACATTTGATGGAAAGACAAAGTTGTTTTTCATATTTCTTCTCTCACTCGATTAATGGTCAATTTCCAGAACTTTCCATGTGACTATTCTCAAACTCTGGCAGGCTGGCTTGGCGTGAGACCTCTCCGTTCCAAAGGCAACACAGGCTGTGTGAATACAAGAATGAGCAGAGTGGCAGGGGAGGCAGAGAGGGACACCTGGCATTCCGACTTCTTCTAAAGCAGCGTGTGAGTCAGCACCTGCCCCCGTGCGCAGTCACGATGGCCACCTCCTCCCTTATAAGCATTTTTTTATCCTCAGGAAGTTCCAGAAAACTTCACAACTCAAAATCTGAGATCACAAGTAGAGAGAAAATTTTACCTTGTGAAATCAAAGACAAATACAAAATTAAAATAAAATAAAATACCAGGTTATTTCCAGCCAGATGTACCAAAAAGAGGATCTGAAACAGCACCATAATCTTAAAAAAAAAAAAATACAGTTGTAAAACATACCTAAAGAGGGAAATGTGGTTTTTAAGAACTCGCTGGCTCACGGTCTGGCTTAGTCTCAGAAATCTAGAACCTACCATCCAAAAAAGTAATTTATGCTTCTTTGGCTGAGTTCCTGATCTGTGAAATGGGACACAATGGCTTTTTGCTTCTTAAATGATACGCAGGAATATCATGTGAAACTATTAGTCAAATCTATGCTTTTCCAAACAATATTCTTGTGATTTTTTTTTTTTTTTTGTGCAAATGAGAGAATTTACCTTTAGTGGATTAGTGCCTTCAGTCAGAGAGAGAGAGACAGAGAGAGAGAGAGGCGGAGGGGGGACTTTCAGGGCACACCATGATAAATGACAATAAGTATCAGCACCTAACTGAAAAATAAATACATAAGAAGAATTTCTCAGAAGCTCCAGTGTGCTTAAAGCATCAAGTCCTCTGCAGATTGAAGTGATTTATTCTCAGACAATTCACCTAGAGACATTTTTCTCCAATTACTAAAGGTCTGGCGAAGAAGAATCTTGAATGACATAGTCAACAGAAGATATCTTGGAAGGGCCTCTCAGTTCCTGTTTGGGATCCAGCAAGGGGACAAAGTTAGAAACTGGGAAACATTTGGCTGGCTCCTCATCAGAAAAAGAGATATTTAATCCCATCTAGTGTTACATGCGGCTTTGCTCAAAATAAAGCAGCTGCTTGGGAACTGATTTCAGGCCGTTCTGCTTAAGCAGATCCATTTTGTGTGTGTGTGTGTGTGTGTGTGTGTGTGTGTGTGTGTGTGTCTTCTTCAGCTGAATCTGACTTGTCAGGCTGAGAACATATGTGTGTGCCATTCTAGAAAGAATGCACATTTATTTTCCTCCCATTTAATGTTTGAACATGATCACAGTCACCAGATGGGTCAGAAAAACAATGACAGCATGGTATAAATCTTCAGAGGGTTTATCAATCTGATTGAATTGAGAAGATAAAGTGGATTTTGCTAGAAATCCAATAAACTCTCTTCACCACAAAGAATAATAAGGGTTTGTGCCAATTTTCTCCTTTATTACCATCTCTGCCCTTTCACTTTTTATTCTCTATTCTGTTCCACTGCCTTCGTCTTCTAAGGCTCATTTTACTCTCTAAAGATGTTAGGTGAACCTCAGTTCTTCTGGACTAATTAATCAAAGAAATTGGAGACAGCATGTTGGCAGTGGAAATAGCACAGGGCTTAGAACTGGACACACAGGAGTCTGAATATAGGCTCTTCCTCTATCCCCACTGTGTGGTCCTTGAGGCCTTGTGTCCTCGTGTAAAAGCAAACCAAAACAAAACAAAACAAAAAATGAGGCTAACCTTTCCAGTGGTTGTGAGTTCTGGAGATTATGGATGTGAAGCACGCAGCATGATTTCTGACCCTATAAAGAGTGACTATTATTATCTTGGGCACCTGAGGTTAGATTTGTTAGCCAGACTTTCATTCTCTTTAAGGAGGCAGAAATTTGTTACCAAGAGGGGAAGCACATTCTTTACTGAAGATCTTTAATAGTGCCACACTTCTTGACTTTAATAGTACCATAGGGTATAACCTGTATCCTCTGATTTTGTGGTGGCCCTGTCTGTGGGAATGGCTGTCCAGCTCAGTGGTTTTTTTGTAAGCACTAAAATGTTCAATTTGCTATTGTGCACTAATCAGGAAATTGCAGGCCATGGTTCTACACGCAGCAATGGGCAAAATCAAACACCAGTGCTCTATTCCACTCTGACAAGATGCTTCGGATGTCTGCATTTAAAAATCTAAGTGGTGAAGTTCTCTCGGAACTTTCTAGAGTTCCTGGTGCTCCGACTTCCCACTGTAATGAGCACATGGAAATTTACAAAATGTACCTCCTGCAGACATCTGAGGTTCAAATGCCTTCATTTTGGCTAATGAAATTAATAGCAGGTAAGATGAAAGATAAGAGATGGCACTTAGGCCACTGTTCTTTATGGGGGCTTTGACTGGGGAAAGTAGACACTGTTCTCAACATGACTTAGGAAGCAAGCGAGGGAGTTTTTCAAATTCTGTAACAAACAAGGTTATTTTTGTGACCACATCTTAAGATTTCACATTTAAGGGAAAAAAACGTCATTGAGGAGAGGCAGTTTGAATTGAGCCATATGAGGAAGGCAGGCATGCAAAGATTGGACGAGAACATTCCAGGCAGGGTACTTATGGGCTGCAGATATCCTGAGGTGGGAGTGGATTGGTGGCTGAGGAACAGTAAGTAAGAAGGATAATACAGCTGGGATGGAAGGAATAAGGGGGGAAAGGCACAGGGTGATGGGGGTTAGGGAACAGAACATGGAAACAGGTGGAGCCAAGCAAGTTCTTGAAGCTGGACAGGTCACCAGTGTATGTCTTTAGGCAGATAATGAAATGCCTGGCAGAGAATGACTATGGTGGGGTGGGGCGGGGGGGCATGCATAAAGGCAGGAGCCCAGGTAGGAGATATTAGGAGATATTAGTGCCCTGTGCTGGGGAGTGGCAGCAGAGATGGAGACAAGTGGACGGATCCAGGATATAGTTTGGAAGTAGTCTTTGAATAGAATGTGCTGATGGGTTGGCTGTTGGGAGCAGAAAGGATGAGGCAAAGAGTGACATCAATGACCCCTTGGTTTTCCATTTATCAAAACAGCTGGCAGCGGGTACTGGTGCAGAGCTGGGGAGGTGGGTGGAGCATGGATGGGATGACCCAGGTCTGAGGAATCAGAACCACAGATGTTATTTTGGCTGTGTTATTTTATTTAATTTTCATTTTTTAAAAAATATTTTATTTATTTATTCATGGGAGAGAGGGAGAGACACAGGCAGAGGGAGAAGCAGACTCTCTGCGGGGAGTCCAATGTGGGACTAGATCCCAGGATCCCAGGATCACAACCTGAGGCAAAGGCAGATGCTCAACCATTGAGCCACCCAGGTGCCCCTGGATGTGCTAGTTTAATCCTAGTGATGGTCTTTAGAGTTTGATATGAATCAACAATGTAAATAGTGCAAGGACAGGAGGTAAGTTCACCCTCATAGAGATCAAATTACTGAAGATCATGTGCAAAGAGAAACCTAAACTATGGAGAAAACTGAATGTGACTCTGAAATGTCATTTAGACTTGCCACTTTTCCTTCTTTCCATACCCCTCAACTGCTCCTTCCGGATGCCTCCTCCCCACCAAGGTTCCCTGGAACATGCTTAGAGAGAGCACAGTGTTTTCTTTTCTCTTTCCCTGCTGGGCAAAGGGCTGGCACAGAGCTGGGGGTCATAAAATGTTTTTTTTTTTTTTTAAATGAATAAGAGAACAAATCAAGGCATGCTGAGGCCCCTAGATCTCCACTTCAGGCTGTAATTTGGGGTGAGAGACATTGAATTGAAGGTATGCATCAGCATTTCCTTGGTTCTGACGTGAGCTTCTATTTATGCATGGCACAGAGTTTTCATCTTCCACTCTCATTTTGGTAAATGGCTGTTCATTCTGTTGTGCCTAGATTTTACCTTGTTAACCTTAAGCCACCCTTCCAGGCTATTGAAGACAGACCCCCACCAAGTTCTTACCAGCTCCCTGTCCTGACTGTTTTCCATCCTCACCTTGCTCTCTTGAGCCCAGGCTTGTGATGAAGCTTTAGCCATTTTTCTGACACAAATTGTTTGCTCCCAGGTCCCTGTTTCTGAGCCCTCTGGCCCATCAAGTCAGTTCATCATTCCTTCTTGGACCTGCCCAATGACAGCTGGTTGCTAGTGTTCCTATTTGCTCCCCATCACCTTTTGGTTTAACCATATGCTACG
Source organism: Canis lupus dingo (assembly GCF_003254725.2). Classification (NCBI taxonomy): domain Eukaryota; kingdom Metazoa; phylum Chordata; class Mammalia; order Carnivora; family Canidae; genus Canis; species Canis lupus. Next base: position 39,640,464 of record NC_064267.1, on the reverse strand, counting down.
TAACCACCCACAAGCCTTAACTGTACCTCAATTAATGTGCCATCTCAGGGAACGTAGCCAATTTGACTTCCAGGCACCTCCAACTATCCAATCACAGCTATCATTCTTCAATCTGGCCAAGTCATTAGAGACAACTCATATTATCAAACAAAACACAGGAAAAAATAAAATATCCTATTGGTGTAAAGAAAAGCAGCAGGCCCTGGTCACATGGCTCCAGAAAGTCACATGGTTATAGGTATATTGGAGAGAGACAGAGACAGAGACAGAAAGAAAGAGGACAAGTAACTTGATACATTTATCTATGAATACTTCCATTTTTCAGTTGTTTACTCCCTTCATTTTCTAGGAGAAAACCTAAGGTCTGCCACACTGCCATAAATCAACAAACTTTGATTAAACTCTTACTGAGGAGTTGGATATATAGCTAGGAACTAGGGGTACCAGTTGCCATCCATTCACTTATTTAACTGATATAACTGAATCCCTTCTATGTGCCAGGCATGGCTCTGGCTCCAAATCCATCTTTGAACATCTTTGATCAAGATGAATTTCGGAGGTTCCCTCTCTTCTAGGAACCTGTAGAGAATGACAGATAAACTCCTTGGTGCCCCCCTTTTTTTTAACCCACATCATGATTCAAATCCAAACAACTCTAAACTATAAAATAATTGCAAGGAAGTCCAACAAAGTATTGATTTTTTTTTTCTGTGACGATAATTTCAACAATTTTGTTAAAATAAATAGCAATTATGAAATATTTTTTTTTTCATTTTTGTTGTGGCCGTTGGCTCCTGCACATATTTCCTGGTTTGTAATCCAGCACTGCTCCTGATTAATGGGAGCAATAGACAGGCAAACAGATTTGGATAAATAATTGTGTTATAAAGAGACACACCCTATAATAGAAGTGTATCCAGACTAACAAATGTGAACACAGGTCTGTGTGAACAAGTCACTCCCTACTCCTCCTTCCTTCTTTTGCCTTCACATTCATATTCAGGGGAAATTATTTCCAGATTCAGGACAAAATGGAATGTATGAATGTAAATCACAGCTCTCACAAAAAATAAGGTAACATATGGCCATTTAGGTCTTTGTGTGAGATGAAAGTACGAACTCAGAAATATCTGCCTGTACTTGTGAAGCTTTGTAGGTCTTGTTATTGCAACCCTTAGGTGTGAATTGTGTGCACTGTGTCTGAAATTAAAGTTCAGGATAGCCGCTAGCTCAAAAGTTTCATATGCTGCTTTTCTCTTCTTCACTAAGACTTAGCTTACACAACTTGTTCAAAGGATAGCATCAAAGGATCGTTTTATCAGTTAGTTTAGGGTAATAGACTGGGGTCGAACTCTAGTCAGTAAAGGGAAACTTTTCAGACTTGGAGTTAAAATTCAATCTGTTATTCTTGGCAAATGGCCCAAGAGGGAACCAGAATTCATGGAGGAGGCTCGTTGGCTGGACAGCTATCTGATCCAACAGTTGCTATGAACAGATCACAGAATGGAATCATCAAATGAATGTTCACGCACAACTGACAGCATGGAAATATTTCCTTTTCCCTCCATATCTGTTTCTTTAAATGCTGTTCTTAGTGTTCCTTCAATATACCAAAATCTCAGTCACTGTGAGTGAAAGAATAAACGTCTCCATGTGGACTCAATTCTGGTGTTCATTAGGTTACAGCAATCAGGAATGTATTTCCCTTGGGACTCATGTTTCTGCTTCATGTTGAAGGTGATTACTTGGCATTCAGATCAGATTGGTAATGATTTCTTGCTCTCTGATGTCCAAAGAAAGAATTCATGTCTGGTGCCACTTGTGAAATGATTGAGAACAGTGGTCAGCTGAGGCAGTGCCAGGAGGCTCTTCCTGGGTCTAATTAGTAGTCCTTCCCTGCCCTTGTTGTCTTAGTACCAACCAGAAGAAGAGGTCACAGGAGTAGAAAGAGAGGCAGAGAGTAGGAAACTGGGTTATGAGGGTTCAAGACTATGTAGTGGATGGGCATGCTCCTACTCGATCACCGAGGGGCACTGTCTGTTGCTGGTGAGAAGTCATTACTGGACACAACCCCATTGCTCCTGAGTGCAGGCCATGGCCCCTCTGCTGGTCCAGGATGGCCTTGCTAGCCCGTGTGTACGTGAAGGTGTACTGGGGAATGGAGGTTGGTCTGTGTTTAGAGATCGACACTACATCTAAATCTGTGCTCTCCTCTTGTCCAGTCACCTTATCTGGGCTCTGCTGACCTCTCTCTGCTTTGTGTCTCATTCTGCCAAACCCAAAGAAACTTTCTGGTATCTGGTAGATGTTTTGTTCTTCCCCCGCCACCCCCTTGGCAAACATGCACATGTTTTTCCTAATCTATTACTTAGGCACAGTCATCATTTCAAAAGTATTATCTCATCAGTATCACTTTCCTCATCATCCCACAAAGTTCATGGGGAGGATGGAGAACAAAAGTGTTGGTGCAAATGCAAGCATGTCCCAAGATGATAAACCTAATCAGATATAAAGATATTTTAAAAAGTATAAATGGGGTGGTGGTGGTGCCTGGGTGGTTCAGTTGGTTGAGCGTCTAACTCTTGATTTCAGCTCAGGTCGTGATCTCAGGCTCATGGGATTGAGCCGATTGTAGGGCTCCATACTCAGTGGGGAGTCTGCTTTTCTCTCTTTCTCTCTCTCCTCCTCCCCTTGCTTGCATGCTCATGCTTTCTCTCTCTTTCTGTCTTAAATAAATCTTTAAAAAAAATACACGTATATAAATGGAAAGGTAACAAATATGGTTGAAATCCAATTGCTCAAACATAAGATGATAATAATAGTGAACACCCGCAGAGTGATGCCAAGCACTGTTTGAGGGCTTTGCTTATATGAACTCAATCTTCACAATAACTCTGTGAACGTGATGTAGTTTTTGTCTCCATTTTTAACAGATGGGGAAACTGAGGCACAGAGATGTGAAGCATTTAGTCACACAATTGGTAAGTCCCAGACCTGGATCAGAGTCTGTGTACTTCAAAAGGGCAACATATGAGTATAACATGCCAGTTGAAGCAAGAGGACACTCTACAAATAGGAAAACCACGTGGATTTGAGTTCAGAGGGCTCTGCTGCTGGACAAGTCACTTAACTAATTTGAGTCTCAGTGTCCTCAGGAGAACACAGAGATAATGTGCCTGCTTCATAACCCTTTGTGAAGAGAAAGACTTTCATGGAAAGGCACTTAGCTCTAGGCCTGGAACAGAATGAGCATGCAACAGCGTTTTCTTCTTCCCTCCTATATCCATCCTAGTCCTCGTCTATCAGACTCAGTCTTCAGGTATATTGCTGTATGACAGAAACAATATTATTAGCATCTACTCCAAGTGGAATCTTCAATTTATTTAAAAATATGAATTGAATTTTGTGGCTTATACAACAATGGCTCCCCAAAGATATCCATGATGTAACTCCCAGAACCCGTGAATTTATTTATTAGCATTATATGGCAAAAGAGACTTTGCAGATGGAAGGAAGGTTGCTAATCTTTAAGTAGGGAGATTGTCCTGGATTATTCTGGTTGGCCCAATGTAATCACAAAGGCCCTGAAAGGTGGAAGAGGAAGGCAGAAGTGTCAAGGAGAAATGCAATAGAAGAGGCAGGAGAGATTCAAAGTAGGAGAGAGACCCCACTCACCGGTACTGGCTTTGAAGGTGAAGGGGGTCATAAGCCAGGGAATGCAGAAGGCTTGTAGAGGCTGGGGATGATGGCCCAGTGCTTACAGCCAGCAAATAAGCAGGGCCTCTAATAATCACAAGGCATTAAGTTTGGCCAGCACCCAGAGTGAACTTGGAAGCAGCTTCATCCCCACAGCCTCCTGAAGGGAAGGCAGTACTACTGACACCTTGATTTCTGCCTGTGAGACTCTACACTGAGGGCTCTGGCTGAGCCATGATGTTTCTGAACCTTGGACATGCAGAACTGTGAGATAATAAACATGGTTTTAGACTGCTAACTTTGTGGGAACTTGTTACCATGGCAGTAGAAAATCATACAAGTATCTAGTTTGTCCCAAGAACTTGGCAAAGTTCTGGGAATACAGCTCCGAGCTGCGCAGATTGCTATCTGGGTAACAGGCTCACCCAAGTCCAGAGATCGGCAGAGGCCATTTCTTTTTCAATCCTGTTTGCCAATTGTCCCTAAAGCAAATTGCTTGCTGGTGTGTGCCTCAGTCTGCAGCTGTCAGACAGTCATAATCACACAGGGCTTTTCTCTGGAACTGAGGTATAAACACTTGTGAGCTGTTTTCCATATAGTCCTTGGATGACCTGTGGAAACTCAACTTCCTCCTAACGCTCAACTGCCTGTCTCCTCCCAAGACGTGGCTGTGCCCCTGTGCTCACGGATGTGGTTTGGAAAGATGTTGCCTCCAGTTCAGGGGGAGTGCTTATTGGATGGGATAATTAGATTATTGCCCAAATTAGTTTTAGGAAATATCCCCATGTGTGTATTTTTTGACTGTGGCCCTTTTTGTAATTCTTTAGACAATGGTAATTATCAGATGAGGGATAGAATTAAAACGGAAAGACAACAAAAGAGTTCTCACTGTACTGATCTCAGACAAATTTGAGATCATCAGACAATTGGTTGCAACAAACCAAGGTCACATGCAAACAAACGTAATTATCTAAAAATACAAAATACTGTCCTCAGCAAACAACCTTAAGAACTGAACAAATATTTAGATTTGCCAGCATCTGCTGAAAATCTGTGTGAAATGCCTCCAATAAACTGAACAATGCTTCAGAAACACTTGGGCTAAATAACCTGGAAAGAAATTATTCATATTTACTAAGGAATTACATAAATCAAAGCTGCACATGTCAGAATATAATCCTATCTGGAGAATTTACCTCCTGGGATAAGCTTTTCCTGACCATCTTGTCTGATTTATTACACTAGTTAAGCCTTACTTCATCCTATTTATTTTCTTAGAGTACTTAACACTGTTTAGCATTACCTTCTTGAAGTGGTTCGCTCATTCTCTCCCTCCCTTTCTAGAATATAAGCTCTATGAAGGCAGGGCCTTGCCTATCAGCTGAGATGCCATTCAGGCATCTGGTACTTACTGTGATTTTCCTCTGAAGAATCCTAGACTTTCCTCTGCCCATGTATTTTCAAGGAAGTAGAAACTGTCCTGGACTCCAGTCTTGAAACATAGGGATGCATAGCCCAAACCAATCAGCATATTCCATCCGGCTGGCTAGAGAGATTGGTTTGTGATGGGCACACAACCAAAGTCATGTCTACTAGGATAAATGTGACCCAATTTTGTTTGAGCTTTCCCGCTTGAGTCTTAAGCCTGAGAGGATGTGGGGGCTGGCATTGCTGTTGCCTTTACCCTTCCTTTTTTTTTTTTTTTTTTTTTAAATTTTTATTTATTTATGATAGTCACAGAGAGAGAGAGAGAGGGGCACAGAGACATAGGCAGAGGGAGAAGCAGGCTCCATGCACCGGGAGCCTGATATGGGATTCGATCCCGGGTCTCCAGGATCGCGCCCTGGGCCAAAGGCAGGCGCCAAACCGCTGCGCCACCCAGGGATCCCTGCTGTTGCCTTTATACCTCCACATTGAGTAATAAGAATAGATGGAAGGCTGAACCCAGAGATAGAGGAAAGAGAATCTTGATGGCACAATTTGGGCCCCATATTCTGCCATGTCGAATTCAGCATGAACATGGAGCTTTTACTTAAGTGGATCAATAAATATTTTTCTCAAGACAAAGAGCCTCAAGCTGAATTCTGACTGATAATTTCAATAAACCAGAGAAGCATAAAGTGCTGTGGAGTAATGACCTCATTAATCTGGGCGCAAAACTTCTACAACTGCAAGTGAAAAATCATGTGTATATGTGCTGGTGGGGGTGTCATTCAGCCACTCATTATTCTGTGTCTTGGGGTCCAATACATTTAGAAAATTCAAGACAGAAGAACCAATATAGTATATTCACTACTCCCTAAAATGGCAAGTAAAATCTCTGATGTAGGGCGTTGGAAACTAAATGATATTTCTGTTGTACCCAGGCTGGCAGCTCTAAACTAGTTGGGTAAGAACTTTCTACTCTACATATTGAATATCACTGGCCTTAATGCAAATTATTGATGAGGTAAATTAGTTTGAGTTCACAAGATATTTTAATTTTTTTTGTTACTATTTTCCTATGTATTCAGGTAGCTATGGAATGGCCAATAGACATAATCCACAAAAGCCAGAAGCCCTGACCATAGTTACTTCAAGAGTGTTTCCTTAAAGAAGATTGGTTGACTGATGTATTGTCATGAGAGACAAGATGGCTGTAGTGCCAGGTATACTGGTCACAGTGGGGAGTATAGTAATCTGACAGGTGCTATATCTCAACCTGTTGTTCAGAGACTTGTTTTTATTTAATATTTTAATGTGAAGAAGAAAGAGAAAAAGGTGGAATAGCCTGTCCAGAGAATTATGTAGAGGCAAAAGAGCAGACTTGCAAGAAGAATCTTAACGCACTAGGAAGAAAATCAATAATAAATTACTAGTTCTGCTCTTTGAAACCCATTGGACACATGCTGAAGTTTTACGTATTTATTAGTAAGGGCTTTTTGTTAGAGTGTAGATGGTCACAAAAGAAATTATTTGGAGAGCTGGACCTTGATAATCTCAAAAATCTCGAAAAGAGAAAAGCAAAGGGACATTGTAGGAACGAACATTTAAGGATATACATCCAAAGATATGTCCTAAACTGTGTGCCTCAGTTCTAAAGGTTGGCAAACATCACAGAACACGGCACAAATGCCCGTAGTAAATGTCTAAAATTACTTTATGTAGATACATGTGTGACCAGAGGGAAAGGTTGAGATTCCAGAGGGCTGGCTAAATACATGGCAAGTATTGGAGACCTGGGCCCAGGAAGATCAGTGATTCTTTTTCCCTATTTGGATCACACACCTTAGTGAAGGGGTAAAAAGCATGAATCTAGTACATCCAGAGTCAAAATATCAAGACTGACTCAACACTGAGCTAGCAAATAGCTGACCTCACATTCTCTGATTGCCTACATATAATAGGAGTTAAATAATTGTAGCTTCAAAGGAAGGGGTCAAAATAAGAGTCTCTGTGGAAAATGTGCCCTCTACCTATCAGATCCAGGCTTAGTCAACAGAAGGCTGGCAGATGAGGCACAGCCAAAGCGGAGAGAGGAGAGAAATGTGCCAAGGCAGACAGTCTGACCAAGTCTAGCAATGGGTCATAAGAAGAAATGTGGGTGGTTGAGTGGAGCAACTGAGAGTTGGTGACAATCAAATGGCAGAGGTGCAGAGAAGCGGGTGTCCCAGAAAGGTAGGATACAGGACTCCAGTAGTGAGAGCTATGGCTCAAACAAGGCAAAGACTCCTTGTCTTAAAATGCTTGGAGTAGAGGGTAAGACATTGAGAACAAATGTCAAACGTAGGGGAATTGGATAAACAAGATTTCTGGATCTCAAGCACAAGGATGAGATGATTTTGAGCTGGCAGGGATCTCCGATGGCTGAGTCTTGGTTCTGCACTCTTTCAACTCTAGGGTGAAGCTCAATCTGCTGTGGATAGCTGTGAAATCCCAGATCTGGAGATCAGAGGGCCATGTGGTAAATAGGATGTAGATGTTCATTATAGGTCTTTATTCCTCAAATTTTCTGTTCTTGGCCATCCTTTCTTCACTCTCTTTAGATGGTTTTCCTCCAGGTTTCAGCTTCTATCTAAAACCTGGAACTTTACTCAGCTCTTTCTCTCTCTCAATTATCTATCTATCTATCATCTATCTATCTATCTATCTATCTATCTATCTATCTATCTATCTCTATCTCATGTTAAAAATTGCCCTTGAATGTCCTTGGGATATTTTTTGCTGCCACAGCATGGGATATAACTATGTAACCACAGGAGATAAGGAAACTACCTCGAAAGACTACCTTATTGGAAGTTAATGATTCATGTGATACCATTCATTCATTCATCTGTCCATCCAAACGTATTTACTTTATGAAATCCCTGATTTCATGAAACTTATAGTATAGAACCTAGTTTCATTTCTTAGTCCTGAATCTCCTAGACATTTCCCAGATTCTGTGTGTTCATGTCATATTCATGAAAAAAACATGTTATTTGTTGTATGGTTGGTCTGAAGTGTTGCATATTTCAATGGCTTCTTATTAACAAGCAATTTTTGATCTGAGAAAGTAGCTTGGTAAAGATCTTCGGCAGTTTCTAGGATCTTCAAACCAAACTGCTGCATGATAACACCTTACAACAGTCCACCGATTGGTGATGCACAAGTGAAAAGTAACAATAGGAAAATAAGTTAATGTTTCTGATTAGAGATATATGTTTCTTATGGAAAACATAAATAGGGGATCCCTGGGTGGCTCAGCAGTTTGGCGCCTGCCTTTGGCCCTGGGCGCGATCCTGGAGTCCTGGGATCGAGTCCTGAGTCCTGTGTCGAGCTCCCAGCATGGAGCCTGCTTCTCCCTCTGCCTGTGTCTCTGCCTCTCTCTCTCTCTCTGTCTATCATAAATAAATACATACATCTTTTTAAAAAAGAAAGAAAACATAAATAATCAAAAATAATAAAATTACTTATAATTCTACTACTTAGAGATAATCACTGCTAATTATCCAATGTATTGCTTGCCAGTTTTTATACGTGTATATGGCTACCCTATACTGTTTCATGTTTTTCTTTCTATATATTATATCATAAATTACCTTTCTATAGTATCACCTTAGTGGCTATTCACTGTCCCATCCTGCAGATATACTGTAATTTATCTAATTACTCTCATACCACTTGAATATAGGTTGTCTCCAATCTTTTCAGTGTTATAACAACAAACACTTAGAATGTAATCTTTTCCATTTCCTCTAGGACAAATACTTAGAAGAATTTATGGCACAAAAGATATAGAAAACTTTCAATGCTTTTGTTATATGTATGTCATCGAATTTCAATCCAGAAAGATTTTATGCCCAAATTTACAATGAACAAATGTTATTAATTCCTTAATTATACTATGAACCTGACTATACAAACTCTCCCGATACACGAATATGATCAAATTGACTGTTACACCTTTTGCTTTCCTCTTTGCATGTATCCTTTATCTGGCAAATGAAAGAAAGTATTGCATATTCAGACAAAATACCTAAAATTCTTGTGGTTAGGTCCTACTAGACCATGTGTAATGGTGTATTAGATAAAACTATTTTAAAAAGTTTATTTACATGTGTTAAATGTATCAAGTGGCCAGCGTCCTGATGTCAGGTTAACCTCACGTTGATTGCACTTCTGGGTTGTAGTGGGACACAGAGAGTCATTTCGGGCTTTTAAGAATGCCTGTCTTCAGAGCAGTTCTGGCTACAAGAAGCTTTGTTTCCTTAGGCATCTAGAGAGAAAACAGATGAAATTGGTGGCTATTCCCCAACCTCTCATTGTTCTTGAGCCACGTTAAAGCCAGAAGTTTTCAAAACTTTGGAAAGTGGGTTGTGGCATCTCTTTTTCCTTTTCTTCCTTTTCTTTCTTTCTTTCTTTCTTTCTTTCTTTCTTTCTTTCTTTCTTTCTTTCTTTCTCTCTCTCTCTCTCTTTCTTTCTCTTTCTTTCTTTCTTCTTTCTTTCTTTCTTTCTTTCTTTCTTTCTTTCCTTTTTTTAATGGCATCTCTTTTCTTAACTTTTGTTTGAAATTACTTCTGGCAGTTTTACAGGGTCTTCCTAATGTCTCAAAGACTGCTATCCCCAAAGCAGATCTTTGACTTCTTGCAGCATTTTAGACTGGAAAAAGCTCACTCTTTGGTGGGAGAAGTGTGGTGGTTAAACATGTCCATAGATTCTTTGCTGCTCCCGCCCATAGGAAGTATAGTCTGTTTCCCTTCCTCTAGAATTTGGGATGGTCTTGTGACCTGCTTTGATCAATGAAAAGGGAAGGGAGCAATGCTGAACAATTTCTAGACCTAGCCCTTAGCAAGTCTAGCAACTTGACCTTTCATCTCTTGGAGTGTAGCTGCCAGGCTGCAAGGAGTCTCAAGCCAGGGTGCTGAATGATGAACTACCAGGTGGAGAGAGGTCTCGGTGAAAGAGAGGCTCTACTTGATGTCCCAGCTCCAGGTGTGCTCTGAGCTGGACCCAGCTGCATGAGTGACCACAGTCAGCTAGTACTATACTCATGGAGTAGAACTGTCCCACTGAACCCACTTGGCCCATAAAATTATGAGAAAAAATTTTCTAAAATTTTTTTAAGCTAGTAGTTTGGGGCATCATATTATGTACAAATAAATAACCTAAATAGAAAAACAAATGTGTAACTTCAATTCATAGTAATACTGGCTCTAAAGAACTAAGTGATAGAACATGAGTGGATATCAACACTTATCTGGAGAAGTTTGAAAAGTCTTTCATGGAGGAACGATACTTGACTTCAGTTTTAAGGAATGAATCAGAGTTTCTGAGCAGATGAGGGGGAAAGAGTCTTCTCAATGGAGTAAGCAGTCCAAAAGATGAGTTGGAGACTTAAAATAATGGGACATCCTCAAGGGATCTGATAACTAATATTGACAGGGGTTTACTCTGGTGGTCTAGAGAACACTTCTGGGTAACATTAGGAGGAGGAATAACACCAGTAATCTCACGCTTTTCTTTCTTTTGTATCATTTTATCAGGGGGTAAGACCCTGTAGTTGATGCATTTCACCTCCTCACATTTACAGGGCCAAACATTTTCTCAAGTATTAATGAGACAAAAGGAATTGCTTTTGTTGAAAGGCAGTGTCTGATCCTCATTTACTATTCTAGCTAAATGATTAATTCATTCCAGAAACAAAAACAAAGACATAGCCATATTATAAACACGAATTCCTCAGGAAACCCGTCTATGGACCACCTAGAAGGCTCTCAGGGACCACCAGTTAGGATTGGTCTGGGCAAGATTATGACGTGGTTGGAGTTTATCTTGGTGTTCCCAGCCTCCCATCTCTGTGTCTTCAATTCAGTGTCTCAGTGGCACCATGACCTCATCTTCTCTATGAAAATCTGCTTCCCAGAGAGAATTAGATACACGTGTTCTTACTTAGAAGCATGACCCCCAAAAGAGGGGTATTGCCTCTGCCCCAGAGGGATGTCCACTGTACTTGTTAGAAGACAAGGACGTAAGCTAAAAGGATGACTGTGATGGTGGACCCCCTTTTTTAAGTAAGCAATTTAGTGTGGGGTGTCTGGATGGCTCAATCTGTTAAGTGTCTGACCCTTGGTATTGGCTCAGGTCATGATCTCAGGATCGTGAGATGGAGCCCTGAGTTGGGCTCTGTGCTCAGAGCAGACTGCTTATTACTCTTCCTCTGCTCCTCCCTCTGCTTGTGCTCTCTTTCTCAGATAAATAAACAAATAAACAAATAAATAAATAAATAATTTTTTTAAAAAAATTAAGCAATTTAGTGTGAAAGAATTTGCGGTTGATATAAGGAAAGAGAACATGCTGCCGTCTCAGTTTTTCTATAATCACATGCTTTTAAGAGACTGTCCATGCCTCTCATAGTCAATCCATTCAGGAAGTCATCAAAAGAAAGAGGCTAGGGTCAGGCTAGGTGCTGTGGAGAATTCAATTGTTAAAAATAGTTCATGACCTCAAGGAGCTCATAGCCTAGTAAAAGAGGTAAGAAATGGAACACCTGGGTGGCTCAATGGTTGAGCATCTGCCTTTGGCTCAGGTTGTGATCCTGGGGTCCCAGGATCGAGTCCTGCATCGGGCTCCTTGCAAGGAGCCTGCTTCTCCCTCTGCCTATGTCTCTGCCTCTCTCTGTGTCTCTCATGAATAAATAAAAAAGTAATCTTCAAAAAAGAAGAATTGGTAATGCATGGCAATAAAGCAAGGGAGAATAAATCACAGATAAGGACATATACAAAGTACTATATGGGATTCCTCCTTAACCATTGCCACGCCGCCGCTCCCCACCCCCCCCCAATAAGTAAATAAAGAAGAAATGATTATCTCTCAAAGGTGAAAGTCACCAGAGTGGTATAGAGGGCAAGGCAGGAGAAGGGTAGTGGGTGGTTGGTATTTTTAGCCCTATCTAGGAAGCATTAGAAAGTAGAAGTTCATAAATTTATACTTCCTGAGTAACCTAGCTCATGACTGGTGTGCTGGAACTTAAGGTAAGTGGAGGCATGGTGTGAGAGATGGTGTAGGGGTCATACTTTAATTCCAGAAATAAAGGAAGGCATTGAGGCTGTCTTGCTCACTTATAGGGTGAAGTATGTTAGTGGGTCAAATGGGACATGATACACATTTAAGATGGTTGCTGATATTGTGAAGGATAGGGTTAGAGAGGGAAGAGACTACAGGCAAGGAGCCACATCACGAGGATTTATCTATTCATTCATCCATCTGTTCTGCAGAAGTTTAATCAGTATCTGCTATTTGCCAGGCATTTTGAAGAACTTTACAATAACCCATGTAAAAGAATGTGAGATAGGGGATCCCTGGGTGGCTCAGTGGTTTGGCGCCTGCCTTTGGCCCAGGGCACGATCCTGGTCCCGGGATCGAGTCCTGTGTCGGGCTCCCGGCATGGAGCCTGCTTCTCCCTTCTCCTGTGTCTCTGCCTCTCTCTCTCTCTTTCTCTCTCTCTATGTCTATCATGAATAAATAAATAAATAAATCTTTAAAAAAAAAGAATGTGAGATAGGCAGTGAGCAAGAAAGATGGCAGTAGGGTTTTAAGGGGATGGGATCATCTTCTTTATATCTTCTCTTTGGTATTTTTCTCAAAAGCAGGGCATGGCCCTTCCAAGTTGGCTTTGTGCATATCACAACTGGCTGGCTATAAGAAGAAGGAGTGTGGGTAATGATGAAGCTCTGGGAGGGCCTTTGTTCTCTGGATGGAAGTGGAGATTCTGAATCCAGAGCTTCTTCCCTGAAGTCCAGAGGGAGCAGGAGCTTCTATGTATTTCTCCATCCTCACTCAAGCGTCCTCCCTAAGATGACCCTGCTAATTTTCTCTAAATGTTTTGTTCCTGGGACTATCTTTCTCTGTGGACATACAGGGACCCAGAGGCCAGAGAATTAGATAACGTGCTTCTCTGCAAATTGTAAAGAATAAATGTCTGTATATAAAAATTAATCTCAAAACATCTAAACCACAGATTCAAATGATATCAGCCTCTAGCAGCTTTTGGAAATGTTCTCTCTTCAATAACACTGACTTGGGAATGTGGTCAAAGAATCAAGATGGTGTTGATCAGTATGGGTATTCCAACTACAGAGGTTACATGTCACGAGGGAGGATGTGGAGCTGAGTAATGGTGGGGGAATTGTGAGTTGAAGGGGGAAATGGGAGGATGATGTATCCACCCAAGAAACTCTAGGGCAGTTGGAATATTTCCAGTTTGCATATATTTCTTTCAAATTTGTTCATTTTCTTTCTTTACTATCTGATCTTGCCTTCTACCATTTCTTTAAAATGAATAGTCAAAATTGCCTTCTCTTTGCAGATGTTTTGATTTTCCTTTACTCAGATTAGTATCCTGTCTAAAGTATACTACAATCTGTTGTGTTCTTTTGCCTCTATTGGAATTATCTTTATTTTTGAGCAATTTCTAGTGAATTTGGGTTAGGAGATTTTCCTGGGGTCAGTTTAACAAAATAGAGGAAGTGATATCCTTCACACAAAGATTTCATTCTGTGATGCCATTCAGAGTGATTCTACTGCCATGCTCTCAAATTAAATCTATGGTGTCAGTTGGGAGACAATATCCTCAGTGGCTGAGACTTTCTGTTTTGCAATTATTTATTTATTTATTTATTTATTTATTTATTTATTTATTTAGAGAGAGCGAGAGAGGGAGGGAGAAGAGAGAGGGAGAGGGAGAGAAAAAAAATCTTAAGCAGCCTCCATGCCCAGCATGGAGCCTGACTCAGGGCTTGATCTCACGACCCTGAGATCATGACCTGAGCCAAGATCAAGAGTCGAATGCTTTACTGACTGAGTCACCCAGGCACCCCTATGTGTTTGTAATCAGACACCCATTAGGCTGTCCCTCCCAGGCCAGAACATGTGGGTCTGAGGTATGGAACTAGGAGTAGATCCCCTCATTAATAACCCAATTGTGATTATTTTGCTTTTCATTTGTTTTGGAAGTCTTGGTTCCTGAGAGCTAAGAGCTTCTGCCCATGCCTACAACAGTGGTAACAGTGGTTTCATTGAATTGGAAGTAGGATTACCACCTGGCCATTTGGGGATCCTTGTGCCCCTGAGCCAGTGTGCCAAGAAGGGGTCACTCTACTGGTGAGGGGATCGACATGATTACCAGGGAAGATTGAGTTGCTACTCACAGTGAGAGCAAGGAGTATGAAGTAGCTGCTTTCTGCAGTTACTACCTCTGTGATACCTTAGGGTTCTGCTTCTGGCTTTTCAGTTATCCAGGTAGCTGAGAAGTATTTAGGAGATAAGTTTCATTTGGGAACATGAGTAGAGATTTTCTATGGAGAAAAAGGACAGACTTCAAACATAGATCCTTTGATCCTCTTGGTTCCCCTTAGCTGCACAGTTCCCCTTCCAGCTTCCTGAAAAGTTACCAATAAGCATCCTTTGGTGGGATGGGTGAGGCTGATGTCTCTTTTTGGTAACTGTCATTGTTTATTTACCCCATGTTTATACTAAATTGCTCAAATAACCTTGTGATAACTGTCTCCGGATAGGATCCTGACTGCTACAGTGCTTCATAAGACTCAGTATTATATATATAATAAGATTCACTGTAGGGAGGTCAACTTTTGAAGGGTCATCCCAAATTCTGGTCCTACCACCTGTGATTCACTAACTCAGAGTGCACTGATGAGTGACATGGTATTTTCATACGTTAGAGTCCTCTGGGGTAAATGAGGAGGATGGCATCTGCTTTGGCTCATCCATAAGATTGAGGTGGGAACTGAGTACAATAGCACCTGAGGCTGTCTTGGTCAATCATGAAGAGCTGTCCACATTTCAGGAACTATGATCACAAAGGCTGAAGACCATCTCAAATGAAGACACCGACCTCATCTGTCCTGCTAAGAGATGCATATTGGTAATTTTACAGGTAGCTGGCTCGTTTGCAGCTAATGGAAACTGAGAGGACCAAGAGGTCCATAGATGAGTCTCAGTGCTTTTTTTAGATAGAAAATCTCTACTCATATTTCCGAATGGACTTCATCTCTTCCCGATTGCTACTTCCAAATGTTACCCATGTTCTATTTTAGTCTTGGCCAGTTATGAGAAAAATGTCAACATTATTATCATCACAATTTTGCTTTTACATTTTGGATTAAACCTGGTCCTCTGTTGCTATAAGGCATTCTGGATTTGCTTGGATTCGAATTCCATTTCTGCCTCTTGCTAACTGTAAGCCAGTTATTTACCCTTCCTGGTCTTAATTCCCTCACCTGTTAAATGGAAATAATGTCATTTTGCTATCCATTTCACAGGACTTTTATAGTTCATAAAAAAGTGTTTTGTCAATTCAAAAAGAGGTGTTACTATTTTTGTCAGTAGTGTTCATGGTAGTGGAAATTCAGGATTGTTTAAAAGGATTCTGTAAGCAGTGTCTAGAAATAGCACCTTATGAATTAGCATTAAAATGTGCTGTTTCAAATCTTTTCCATTGATGTACATTAAACATATCCTGGTAAAAATACGTGGCATTGAATTTCAACAAAGCATTAGTTTCTGGAACGAGATGAGACACTTCAGCATCTTTCCTGGCAGTTTTGATCTCATGAATATATCCTAATACTGCAGCCACTTGCTCATGTCTGAAAGAGTGATTACATCTAAGAGACATTCATGCATTGGGAAAGGAAAGACTGACGAATGAATACTCAGAGATTCCAGAATCAGAAACAACTGATTCCAAGGTTTTAAATATCAGAGATGTGTATGTTAGAAGTGACATGCATGATAGAGCCATTGAACAGAAGTGTGGAAAATACCTCAGGCCAAATTACTTCTCTGATGGACTCCAGAATAAATGTGCACCAACCAAAGCTTACTTGCCATACGTTTTTCTTTTGGCTACTGTTTAAGCTGCTTCCAGACACAAGAGGGAAATGGAGAATGGAGTCAATTATCTGCAGAACTCATGCTAACAAGCAGTAAAGGCTCATTATATACTTATTAATTCATACAAAATCAGTTATGTCTGACTTATTTGTGTTGGCTGTCTATATAGATTGGATTCATTATATAATTGCTAACCAGTTGAAAGATGAAAGGATATCGCTCACTTAAGAAACAAGGAAGACATGATTTGCGTGTGTATGCTGCTTTTATTTCCACTGTAAAACTAATCAGATTTAATAAGACAATCGAACCAACTCCTGCCAAAATAACACAATTGACATACTTAATAGTTATTGAGTCTCAAAATCATATAACAGGCTATTTCTTGATTGAAAGGGCATATGTTCATACATAGAAATGCTGGCAAATCACCACTCCCTCGTGGTGAATTATTGGCTGTCTATCCAGTTGTGAACGTGTGAAGATCACAAGATGAACCAATTTTAGCTTTTTGTTAGAATTTCCACTGGGTAGATTAGAAATAGTTTACAGATCTCCCCAAATGTCTCTCAAATCATTCCCCACCTTGAAAAGAATGTCTTCATTTAAGGCTACTATTTCAAGTGACGTTTTCCCGTTTCTCAGAATTTTATAGTTAGACTTCTCAAAATCATTAAACTGCCAGTGGTTCACCACAAAACTCTCATCTGTGTCTGTAGGCTCAAAACTGTTCAAACACTTATGGCTTTTTAGGTATTTTATTTCCAGGACGTACCTGGTTTTCTAGTGAGCTAGCTCCTTTTCCAGCAGCCTTGATTTAGCATGGGAATATGATTTGTGGCATAGCATGTAAGTTATGAACTGAGGACATCTTAGGTGCATACCACTGTGTCTCAGAGCATTGAAAGAACTCCCTGATGAAGATGTGGTCATCTCCAGACACGGGGGTGGAGGTGGCTTGAACTGGCTGACCTGAAGTAGGATCCTAGTAAGGTGTTCACTTAATATATGGATCACTGGGTCCTATTTTGTGTTTTTCTCTGCTTTAAGGGGGAAAGGCAAATCTTTAATACTGATTAGGCAGCAACAGTTCTCAACTGAGATTTTTTTTTTTTCTTGACTAATACAATTGTTTGTCAGTGAACAGTACCACCTTCAATAGTCCCCATTGCTGTGGTGGATCCTCTCATTTACCTTTTGTGCTGGGAGGAAATTCAGATGTTATTGTTAGCAGGCACCTTCACCTCATTTTATCAAAGAGCAGTGCAAAGCCTGGAGAGATTAACTGACACAGAGCTCATGGCAGAGCCAGGTACTTTGATCCTTGGTCCACTGCCTATATGAGGTGAACAACACAGGATGGTTACCTTTGTCCTTCAAGATACCTGAAATCAGTGTTCTTCATACTCTGCAGATATAAATGAGCCAAGATGAGTTAAAAATGGCTCCAAACACTTCTTTGGAAGAACTTGTTATGGGAAAAGGAGGTTTTATGTTCTCTACCACTGCAAAACAGATTACTCTGAAACTTACCAGTTGAAAATAAAACACATTTATTGTCTCCCAGTTTATGTGGGTTAGGAGTCTGGGGATATCTTAGCTGGGTTCTCTGCTTCAGGGTCTCTCACAATGCAGGTATTGGCCAAGACCACGGTCTCATCCAAAGGCTCAACTGGAGAATGATCCATTTGTAAACTCACTCACATGGTTGTTGGCAGGATCCAGTCTTTTGTGGGCTATTAAGCTGCAGACCTTAGTTCCTCACTGGCTGTTGACTGGAGGCAACCCCCAGGTCCTTGGCACATGGGCTTCTTCAATATGATGGCTTGTTTCACGGAAGCCAGAAAGCTGAGAAGGCAAGAGAAAGAAAGAATGCCAGCAAGACATAAGTTATAGTCCTTTATCGCCTAATCTCATGAGTCACAGCCCATCACTTTTGCTATGTTATATATTCATATTCACTGGGAGCAAGTCCCAAAGGTCCAGCCCCTCCTCAAAGGGAGAGGGCCATACAAGGGCATGGATACCAGGTGGAAAGAAACACTAGGGAGAAAGTCTTCTGCCATTTTAGAAAGTCATCTACCATAGAGGTGTCATCCTACTTGTCACATATTTAACACATATTAAATCTCATTTACTTTCGTTCGCTAGAGTTCATCACAGTGTTCTGTTGTAACTTGACTACACGCTATTGTCACTAAAATATAAACGAGGATGAAAAGTGAAAAATCCTCCTCTACCTCCTTCATCCTTTTCAGTTCCTGTCTCCCCACACTTAGGCACACAGAGGGAAATGGTGCTTACAGGGAGGGCTTCAGGATCTTCTGTATCCTTCTAGATCAAGATAATCACAAACTTATCTCCAGAGAGTCACAGCAATTATACTGTGAAGCAGGGCTGATGAGAGGCATACCACCATCCACCTACGCCTCTCCACGTTAGGGACGAGGAAGCTTGCCCGAGTCTCAAGTTTTCTCAAAGCTTTATTGATTGTTTTAAGCACTAAACTGACATTTTGTATTATTTCTCAGCAGAAATAGGACATTACCTTTTTGTAATGACACAAATATCTTTTATTATTTAAGAAAAAAGCCAAACCCTGAAAAGTATAGTTGGCAAAGAGAAGAAAATTCTAACCCCCTATCCTCATCTTTTTCAACCTCTGCTAACAAAGCCTAGAGCTTGATTTAGGCTCTGCACAAACATAGAGGAAGAAACAAGTTTGAGAACCAAACATTAAAAAGAAATTTTTTTGGCCACTGTGCTCTCATACATCATGTGGGTGATGAGCCTGAGATCCCCAATGACCACGTATGAGATATATGTGATAGTATCACATTCAAATGGCCTTTTTTTTTTTTTTTCATGGGCTAATCTTTTTGGTTTCAACTATTCATTCTCCATGCTTGGTTAGCATTTCACTCACCAAAGTGGATGGATACACGTGCTCTTTGATGTCAGTTTGACTTGCCTTCCTCTTGAATAGTTGCTGCAAAAATTAGCCCTGGTTTAAACATATCAAATTCACCCATTATCCTCAGAGAGGCAGGCTGGTTTTCTTCCCTGGGAAGAAGTTCTCCTATAAAAGGGGATACTCCAGGACAATGATGAAAATTAGAGGTTTTAAACACCAGACAAAGGATATTCAGAGCAATATCTGGCCAGAAAGAGAGAGAGAGAGAGAGAGAGAGAATGAGAGCAAGAGTGTGTTCATGTGTTCATGAAAGGGAGAGGCAGAGAGAGAGAGAAGGAGAGAGAGAGAGGGAGAGAGAGAGAGAGAGAGAGCAAGAGGGAGAAAGAAAAATCCCTTTGTAAACAGTCATTGAAATACAACTTCAAATACTCTGTGTTTCTGGGAAGAAAGCCTCTATGTAAAAAAAGGAGCATCCCTCCAGTAAGTTCTAAATTAAGTTAATAAAAACAAATCGAAGCTAGGGCCAAGTCTGCTTTCTGGAGGCCACTGTAAGAGTCGGACTCTGGCAACTGTTTCCGTGAGAAAAGTTGGTTGACTGTGGGAACCTAATGATTTCTGTAGATTTATTTCTGCTGCAGATACATGGTGAATCAGGGCATCATGTCACTCTTCCTCTCTTGCCCTCTCTCTTTTAATCTTCTTGAAAATTTTCCCTTTATCATCCCAAAGCAAAACAAATAAAGTCCCCTAGTCTCTCTGCCTTTGGGGGCCAAAAAGCAAGAGAATAGATTTGTCACGGGCCATTCAGCACTCTTGAATTGGAACAGAGCTGAACAGCTCAGGTGTCTGTAATACAGATAAAAGGGGGTTGCCCAGTTCCAAAAAGAATCTGTTTTTCTTTGACTGCACCTCAGGAAAGGTCAAATAGGATTAAATTTTTAAGTTGACCAGAACAAAGATAGATGACTTGATTTTCAGTGCAAATTTGGTTACGTCAAACCAAGTAGCACCAGAAATATGATCGATTAACCTCTGGAGAGTCAGTGGCATATTTCATTTCACTCCCTTTGGTGTCACCGTGGGCACTGTGCTGTCTTTCAGGATGATGGATTTACAGGGATTTCCAAATGTCTATTAATGCCCTACACCCACTATGCCGAGATCAGTCATGTGAACAAATGGTTTGAAGATTTTGTATGAAGATGCTATAAAAAGAGTCATTGGTTTTTCTTGTTTGTAGCAGTTATCATGTACATGGATAGGGAGGTTTGAATTTGAGAATTGATGTCATTGAACATAGAGCAATGTTTGAGAGCCTTGAATTCTCCGAAGAGTTCAAATAAAGGTGTCTAGTTTGAAGAGGATCTTTATTTTCCAATGTATTATCTGGAAGTACATTTTTCTACAGCTTTCCTTACACATGTTTTATTTTACATATTTCCACATGCTATGCAAATTATAAAAATCCCAAATTTTCTCTACCTGACGAAAATGTAAGAATAAAAGCAAAATGGAGACTATTTAGGGACTGTAATAATCACCATGGAAAGCGGTTATAATTTTCAACCTACACGTTCTGAGCTAAGGTTGCAGAAGGTCAGCAAGGAGTGGGCAAGATGCTAGAATCTTCTCAAAAATAGAAATGAAGACACTGCCTGAAAACTACATTTGTAAACATTTCCAATGGAAATAGCATTTAAAATGTTATATTTATATTATATAAATACATACACACACACATATATATAAAATAGACATTTAATAATTTCCTGTTGAGAGATTACTATATATTAGGAAATGTGGTAGTTAAAATGGTCATTTTGGACAGTCTGCCCTGAACACCATATATGAGGTGGGAGCAAATGATCACACAAATTAAAAAAGAAAAGAGAAGATCACACAAACTCTAATACAATGTGAATAAAACCTAAATGCTGGACAAGAATTATAAGCCATGCTCTACAGAAAAGACAGAGGGGGATGGATTGATTTGATTACGGAGAAAGAAGAGGGAGATGGGAGGAAAAAGGAGGAACATCCCCAAGGAGGTGAAAACAGGAGACCTGAAGTGCGAATAAGATTTAGGGTTCTTAAGCAAAAGGGTAATGAATGAAGGACAGGGTTAACAGGAAGAGGGGAAGATGCAGGTGATGATAAACTTATTCGCTCCACAAATATATATTTACTGCATGCCATATGCCAGGAGCTGTTCTAGCACATTCTAGCTGACAGTATTCTCTGTGCACATTCCTCAGGAAACGTAGTGGGAAGATACTGCAAGACATAAACAATGTTAAATGATAAAGAGAAGAAATAAAGGAGAGGAGGGGAATAGGAAGTCTGGAGGAAGGGTGAAACTTTTAGATGGGTGGCCAAGGATGTTCTCACTGAGAACCAAAATCTTGAGTGGAGACCTGCAGGGAGTAAGGGAGGGAGCTGTGTGGCTCCTGGGGAAAGAACATTCTAACAGAGGGAACAGCAAGTGCAAAGGCCCCATGTGGGAACATGCCTGTGAGAGAGAGCACAGAGCACAGGGGTCACTGTGGCTGGTGCAGAGGAATGTGAGAGGTTCAGGGAGTGACAGTGAGGGTAGGAGCTTGGGCGGAGGAGCTTTGAAATAGGGGCAGGCCTTTGGCCTTTGGTCTGAGTGAGACAGGAAGATGTCGAAGCATTTAGAGTAGAGGCGTGCCATGATCTGACATGATTTCAGCATCTCCCCAGCTACTGAGTTGAGAACTTATATTTTGGTACCACGTTGCAGTCTGTAAAGTTCTTTCACATATGACCCCATACCACTCCTCACTCACCTGATAAAGAAAATGAAGCTCAGAGAAGTTAGGGCAACTTGCTTGAAACCTTTTAGCTCAAGAGGAGTTGCCCCAGAATAAACCATCCTCTGCAAGATCTAAGTTGGGACTATTTCCATCACGTCCTCCTGACTCCACTATTGTAGGAAAACACACAGGACGCTCAAAAAAAAAAGAAGAAACGCCAAAATTTCCAGTTTATTCATTTTTCTTTTTTTCTCTTCTCTCTCCAAAAACACTTTATGAAGTTGCTGTCCCCACCCTTTACTTCAAATGCTGTTTTGGTGAAATGCAGCGTCTTAAAGATTGGGTGTGTGAGAATCAAGGCCTGAATCACAGATGTTGATGTTGTTTATCAACACATAAGAATTTGGCTGAAGAACATAGGCTTACACTCTTTCTTAAGGCTGGAGATAGATGGGGGCTGGAGCTGGTCATGACTCTCAGTTTCAGAAAGTGATTCTGGCAAAATCGAGGGCTGGCTGCTTAGCTTTCTGGCAGTATAAACCCCATCACCAAGCTGGTGAGGAGACCAAGGAGGGGCTAAAATGTCCTCCTATCTACTTCCTAGCTGGCTGTGCTATTGTAATCGCAAGGGGGAGTGTATGTAGGCAACAGATCATGTTTCTCAATTCCCTCATGTCTTTGCCAGAAATGTTTCCCTGATCCTAGAAAAAATTATCTGTGTTGTTTTTAATTTTCAATGCCTTTATGAATTTTTACCGTTTTGGAGGGCTTTGTATTAGCATTCTAGATAACTAGAATGACCTCATTTTTAACTTTTTAGATAAAATAAGAGCACTTACTTTTTTTTTTTTTTTATCTATTGATGATTTTATTTGATCTTTACAACCAAATTAGTAGGTCCAATAACATTTACTTTGACCACATGGAGAAACTAAGGCACAGAATAAAGAACTTGCTCAAAGCTACACAACTGTTAAGTAGCAAGTCTTATAAATGCTTCAAGGTATTTCAGATCTCAAAGCCTACACTCATAACCACTGTAAGGTGTCACCTCATCTTGCACTATCTAAGCCATTGAACACACACCAGGCACCTCCAGAGACAACAATGAGACTTTTGTCATTGAGAGTGCACTTAAGTCTTGATGAATATTTACATAAATAAAGCTGTGTAACCATTACCCCAAATGGACAATTGTTCCAGCCCCCTTGAAAGGCTCTCTTGTGTCCTTTTCCAACAACTAGCCCTATTTTAACTCAAAAGCTTATCTATGGTTTTGACCTTCCGTTTTGGCTTATTTTCAGCAAAGATTTACTCCTCCTTCATAATAAAATAGGTTGTGATTATATAGTTATTACTAATGCCTGTTATAAACATCTCTTTTTGATGAAAACATATAAGAATACACTAATGACATTTTACTTATCATGCATGTGTGTTTAAATAACCAAAGAAAGAAGATTTGGAGTCAATTACCATTGAAGTTTTTATTCAACACAAAGATATAACAATAGGCATTTGGAAACAGTGCCAAACCCCAATTGTCTACTGCCCTCCCACTTATTATATGTCCTAAGACATATAAAAATTGAGGTGCTTAATGTCAGGAAAAAAGTAAAATCCTCATCATCACTTTTTTTTGTTGAGTTGGTATGCTGTACCTGGCCGCAAGTCATGCAGAGGAAGATATTTTCAGCAATATTCATTTGATTCAAACTGAAAAGAAACTGACGGATTCCCAGTTGGGAAGAAAAATCAATATTCTCCTACCAATACATCAGCTTCAAGTACAGATGTAGATTATCAACCAGTCATCATATTTACTGTTTCTTCTTCCTTGAACATTTTAACATTTGTGTTGATTTGATGATGTATATTTGCTCTATGGATTAACCAGTTTCTCAGTAAATTCATTGCTGAAATATGGGGCATATATCTTAACATAAAATTATGAGTCATATAGGTGACTTTAGAGAGACTTCTGGCAGTAATTGAAAATTAAGATGTATATTGCATTTGCTTGTGTCTTACCTCTCCACACTCAGGGAAAGCACAGCACATTCTCCCGGAAAAGAGTGCTTTCTTCTCAAGCTCCAGGACTGCTGCCTTTTGGGCTGACTTAAGGAAGATGCCCATTCCTCAACCTATCACTAGGGCCAAAGGAATACAATGTAGTGATAGGTGAGATTTGGAAAATGTGCCTATCCCTGGGGATGGGGGTATATAGGAGGTGGCTTCCTCTACAGAAACACTCTTTAATTTAAATTAATTTAATTTTAGTTTAGTTTTGAAAAAGATTTCATTTATTTATTTATGAGAGACACACAGAGAGAGGCAGAGACATAGGCAGAGGGAGAAGCAGGCTCCCTTCGGGGAGCCCGATGTGGGACTCAGTCCCAGGATGCCAGCCAGAGCTAGAGGCAGATGCTCAACCACTGAGCCACCCAGATGTCCCTATAGAACCACTTTAGACAACAAGTGAGGAACAGCATTTTTCCAAGGAAACTCTGATGTTTCCAGAACCAGGAGGAGTGTAGGCTCAGCAGGCAAAAGACATGCAGGAACATGGGAGGTGGGGGAGGAAGGGAGCTCCAAGCTGCAAATTTAGAGTAGGAAGGACCATTTATAAAGCTGGTATTTTAAGACTCATCTGGTCCTCCTTTGAATGACTTGTGGGAAATTGGAGAGGTGATCATGTATACTCCAATATCCAAAAATATGACCTGCCCTGAAAAGTTGTGTGGATTTCCTTGGATATTAATGAGCCTCCTACTCTAGCACCTTTTGCAAAGAAAGTTCTTCCAAAATACATTCCCCTTTTCTTCCCCTTTGCCTTATAACTGCTCCTTAGCATTCCTGCAGAGAGCCAAGACTTGAGTTTGGTTGAAGGTATTATCAAAAGGGGGAAGATGGTTATTCTTGCCTAATATTAATTTATTTTTTAAAAGGATTTTATTTATTTATGAGAGAGAGAGAGAGAGAGAGAGAGAGAGAGAGAGAGAGAATGACGAACCAAGCAGGGGGAAGAACAGAGGGAGAGAATCTCAAGCAGACTTCATACTGAGTGCAGAGCCTGACACAGACCTTGATGCAGGGCTGGAATGCATGACCTGAGTGGAAACCAAGAGTTGGATGCTTGACCAATGGAGCCACTCAGGCACCTCTAATATTTACCGATTTTTTTCACATTCTTCTGAACCATAATAGAAACTCATCCTACTGAGAATTGACTATGCTCTTTCAATTCATATATATGGTAAAAGTTAATTTCTTAAAGAGGGTCTTAGTAAATACATTATATTGTATAATTTTTTCATCCTTAGTATCAAGTTCTGAAATTTTAGAATTAAAAAAAAAGCTCTTAAAAATGATTTGAATTGTTCTGTTAGGTTCTAGATCAATTTTCACATATTTATAATTAAATAATCAAATAATCAAGCAAATTATGGCAGCAATGAATTAATCAGTTTTAGTATCATAAGTATGTCTGGGCCCCACAATCCAGATTTTGTTGTCCTGTTGAATCTTGTTTTCTCCTTGGTTTTCTGGTGATTTCTGGTGCAGTGGATTCTTTTTACTTACTAAGAGATGTGCTATAAATGAGCTCAGGGATGAGGATTATTTGGATCAAAGCTTATTTATCTTTTTCTCTATTTTTTAGACAAGGAGTCAACCAGTGTTTCCTTCCTAATACTACGTTATCTCTCTCCTCCAGAGTCTCTCCTCCTTGTGAATTTTTTGGGGGAGGGGATGTTAGTGAAGAAGAGCTCTTGCTATGCACTGGGAAAACCCATGTCTTATTTTCAATACGTGGGCAGTACGCCTCTCTGCTCATCCTGCCAAGTTCTGTCTCCAGTGTCTTTGTTCTCTTCTCATTGCCTTATATGGGTGTGGGAAGAGTTAATTAATTAACACTTAGAAAGAGCTTTGAAGATGAAAGTGCCCTGTTAGTGCCACCATCTTCTCTTGACTTCCCCTGTCTCTGGATTTTACTATGTGGAGGTCCCTCCCCATCTGCTCAGCAACCCCTCCTCAAGGCAGAGGCTCTGTTTGAACTTGTAGGAATAGATTACTGGATTTTCAAAGAAAGAAAACCTATGTGTTGTAGTAGAGGATAAAATAAACCCAATGGAAGCATTCGTTTTATTACCAGATTTGCCAAAACATAACAATCAAATTTTAGGTCAAACTCCTTAACTTTTTTTCTTTCTTTCTTTCTTTCTTTCTTTCTTTCTTTCTTTCTTTCTTTCTTTCTTTCTTTCTCTTTTTCTTTCTTTCTTTTTCTTTCTTTCTCTTTCTTTCTTTCTTTCTTTCTTTCTTTCTTTCTTTCTTTCTTTCTTTCTCTTTTTTAAACTCCTTAACTTTAGACACTTTTTGAGGTGGGGGGCACTGAATACATGTAATGGATCTATATTCCAAACTTTCTTATAACCTTAAATGTCCTTTCCATCATAAGACAATGTCCTAGTTAGTCATTTTCACTACCTTTTGCTCCTCACCCTCACTTTCACCATGGCTGACTGGGGTCCTGGCCTCCTCATGCTTCCCTGAGGTCCCAACCTCAATGTTCTGTCATAATAAAATCTCACACCTTCAGAATATTTCTGCTGACTTCTTCCTTAAACCAAGGCAGCCGTAGCTTCCACTCCACTCACTGTCATGTGACCATGGCCCTTCTACTGACAGTACCATGGAATCTTGCCCCTTTCTACTTGGGTCAGTGAGCTCTGAGACCAGCCTCAAAGCCTTAGTGATCTATTGCTGTCCTTTTTGAGTGACCTGAAATGGCTTTTGGTAAGTGGAAGGGAAGAGAAACTTTTGTGAAAATTTCAAAGACATGTAGAATCCAAACCAAATGAAGACTATATTTCTTAATTTTCAGAGACAATGGTGATGATTTGTAAATAGTTGTACAGCCAAATAAAATATTGCTTTGGTACATTTTGCCCTCATGAAAATGATTCCTTCATTTGGGATTGCTGAGCCAAATGTTCAGGTTTGAGGTCTTGCTTTGTATGTTTCATTTGTCCTAAAACTGTGTTTAAAAAAGTCATTTTATTTCTCATGTCTTTACATGATCTTACCACATTTACTTCTGTTTTCTCATTTGGTTTAGAGGAGCTTTATAGAATAATTACAATAATTACCATAGAAGAGCACCTGCAATATGCCAGGCACACATGAGATACTTTTCTTTCAATATTTCATTTAATCCTTATTATAGTTCTTTGAAGTAGATTTTACTATTCTCATTTTATACATGGGCAAATGGAGGCTAAGAGAGATTACTAATTTGCCTAAAGTCATGGAGCTTGTAAACAGCAAAACTAGAATTTAAACCCTTGCCAGAGTGTGTCCAGATTCCATGCCTGGAGTCCATGCTCCCACTAATGTGCTGCTATCTTTAAGACTCCATTTACTGCAGCAAGGGAAAGCTGATTCTTCTCTGGTGCATAAAATGGATGAAGGACCTTACAATCTACCCCAAGTGTCATCTAGTATAGTGAATGAGCTCAGGGATGAGGATTCATCTGGAGAAAAATCTTCCAGATTTTTCTAGCTGATTCTCTAGTCTGTTGCAATGGGTACATACTGGCCGGGGGATATTGAACAGGCTTCTTTAACCCCTCTGAGCTGCAATATCTTCTCCTGTAAAATTGGGATAATGATAATACCCACCACAGGGGATTTTTGCTATGGGATTATGCACAGGAAGTATAGAGTAGTGAGTTGCTACATAGCATTGGTTAGGAAGCGATTACATTATTCTTGATGAGAGATTGTGGAAACTCTGAACTCATGATAATGGAAAGGAGACTACAGGCAGGGATCACTGCATGAGGAGCAGGCTTATCAGGGGAGATAGGGAGTTCAGTTTGAAACATGTTGTTTAAGGTGATGGGAGAATTTCTCTGTTGAGAGGTTTAGCAGGACTTTGCATGGGGAGCGAGAAGGCCAAGTTAAAGATGTAGGCTTGAGAGCCATCTGTAGAAAAGAGATATTTTGAGGTATCAAAGTGAATGAGATTGTCTAGGAGGAGAGTGTGAAATCCGAAACAAATTCTGCATACAGAAACTTGTGAAAGCCTACACTTAAGGAAGGCATTTAAAGGGGATCCCAGGAAAGTTCTGAGAGGAAATGACAGAAAGAGAAAAACGAGGGAATGAATGCCACCACACATGAAGAGAAGAGGATTTCGGGAAAAGGTTGACATTAGTGTTGAGGTCTGCGGAAATTGACAAGGATCACAGGGCTGTGATTTTGCAATTCAGAGCTTGTTGGAAACTGTTGAGAAAACAGTTTCTAAAGAGGAGTGGGAGCCAAAGCCGTGTTGCAAGGGTCTAGAGAATGATTTAGTGTGGCGATGCTGGAGTGAGTGAATGAACACTACTGGATGGATCTCAAGTGAGATCTTGAGCATGTCTCATCCATTCAGGAGTAAGACAGTCTAATACTCTTGGTTGGGTGGTTTAGCCTCTTGGGCTGGGTTCATCTAAAAGCTGACTCAGACTAGGATTTGAATACAAGTTGTTTATTTGGGAGATGGCTCCAGGAGAAACCAATAAGGAATGAGGCGTTGAGACAGAGAAGGAGGGAAAAAAAATGTAGGTGATATGCTGAATTACTGCTATGGCAACTGGAGCCCATTTTTGCTGGAGACAATACAGAACACACCTCAGACATGCCCTTTTGGGGAGGTAAGGAAGCTCAAGTATTTATTCCCCAGCTCTTATCTGTATTGATTGAAAGCTGTTTTCAGGGTGTCAAGCCCTAGCACCTCTGACCTGCCTCATGCCTGCAGAGAGCACACCCCAAACAAACAAAGCACTCCCCAACCCCAACAAAAAATTAAAAAAACAAGCCTGAGATAGAGTCTCAAGTGCTTGCAGTAGGAGGCTGTCCATACGTACACGGTGAGTTTAGAGAGCAGCGGGCAGGGTCTGTTACAACTGGGAGTGGGCAGGGCAAGTTGGAGACTGAGGAAAGGAAAAGAGGAAGGGACGAACCTTTATTGAGCACCTAGTCTATATAGGACATGACGGGGGTGCTTTTGGGTGTGTGTGTCTCAGCCCACTCCATCCTCAAACTTCCACGTGAGGAAGCTGAAGTTCAGAGAGAGTAACTTTGCAATGGGCAAACAGAGATTCAATTCTTCCTTAGATGGTTTAAACAGAATTTCCCCACCGTGGGGCAAGTAAACCTGGCACCGTCACGGGGGCAGAGCAGAAGTAGTGGCCCGTGGTGTGTTTGGACAGATCATCTCATTCAAGTGATGCCCTTTGTTTCTGAATTTGTGCTTTCATACCTTCTCCCATTTGGAAGGAGTAATTAACAGTTTGGTTTGTAAAAGGTCCCCTGCAGGCTTACAGGCTGCACATGGAAATCAAAATAACTAAAAGAATAATGAAGTGTGTTAACAAAGGATATTATTATCTCTTCTAATGATTTATGTTGTTGGAAACTTGAACAGAAGATTTGCTATGATTATCTCATGTTGCTGAAAATAGAGATTATTACACTCATCTCATCTCTCTTGGTTTCCTTCCTCTTTTTTCCTTGTCCTCTTCCAGGAGCTGCATCCTAGGGTCTCCTACCTAAGCTCAGGCCTTCAGATTCCTTCTCCACCCTACTGCCCATCTAGGGCGCCACCTGACCACGCGGATTTCCTTGCCCTTCCTGGTTGAACTCTGAGCTTCTCATCCTATTTATCTCTTTACTCCCTTTCCTTAAAGGTCCCTATCTGTATCTACTCAACTGATCATGCAACACGGGCAGTTGTGTTGTTTCTGGCTTCCTTCTGCTTCCCTTGATACTTTTCTGTGTCCTAATCCTCGGGCTCTTGGCACCAACTCCAGCTAATCTGATAAAGATCATTCTGGTGAAGTGCTCTCAGTGGGAGAGACCAGAGCAGCAGGGGCCCTCCAGGCAAGCCCCCCACCACTCCCAGGAAGAGTCTCCTTGTGATTGGTGGTATTCTGTTAATGATTTTCCAGATTGGGTTTTGTGGTTTTAAAATGTAAGATATAAAAATAACAGCAAAAATGTTCAAAAAACAAAAGGAAGAAAGAAAGAAAAATAATGGAAATGAGCACCCTCACCCATCCCATCACCTCAACACACTAGGTTCCTTTCTTTCTACTTATTCCCTGCAAGTCTTTATCCTAGTCTGGAGTCTTGACTACTGCTTTTTTTTTTTTTTTTTTAACATGACATTAATTCAGAATCATTTTAAGTCTATTTATACCTGATTGCTGTAATAGTCCTTTTTAATGAGTGATTAATATTCCACTGTGTTGGTGGCATCATATTTAATAATTCCCTTCATGAAAACACGTTTTCATGTCTCTAGTCCTAATGCCCAAGAGTGCAATTGCTGGGCCTGATGATAAATTTATTTTTAGCTTTAAAAGAAACTGCCAAGCTATTTTCCAGAGTGGCTGTACCGTTTTACATGCCCACTGGCAATGCAGGAGAGATCCAGTTTCTCCACATCCTCCTTAGCATCTGTTATTTGCTATTAGCATTATTTTTTATTTTATTCATTCTTAAAGGCTTGTCTGCGATAGTCTCAGACCTAGCTTATTGTTCCACTGAAACTATTTTTTTTAAAGATTTATTTATTTATTTGAGAGAGAGAGAGAAGAGAGAGAGAGATAGGAGGGAGGAGTAGAGGGAGAGGACCCCCAAGCCCACTACCAGCTGAGTGCAGAGCCTAACTCGGGGCTCAATCCCACGACCCCCAAGATTGCTACCTGAGCTGAACCAAGAGTTGGATTCAACCAATGGAGCCACCCAGGTGCCAGCCCCATCTTTACCATTTCTAAGTGTACAGCTCAGTAGTTGAATACATTCACAATGCTGTACAACCAATCTCCAGAAATGTTTTTGCTTGCAGAACTGGCATTCCGTACTCATTAAACAACAACTCCACATTTCCCCTTCCCTCAGCCCCTGAGGATCAGGATTCCCACTTTCTGTCTCTATGACTTTGACCACTCTAGGGATCTTACATAAATGGCATCATATAGTATTTATCTTTTTGTGACTGGCTTAATTCACTTAGCCTAATACCTTCAAGGTTCACCCGGGTGTTAGTTAGCATGTGTCATAGTTTCCTTTTTTTAAAAAAAAATATAGAATGATATTGCACTGTGTATATGAACTGCATTTTGTTTATTCATTTATCCATAGATGGATAATCCTGAGTTCTAGGGTTCTTTCTTTATTTATTTTTTAGGGTTCTTTATATATTCTACAATTCATTTATTGGAGATGTAATTTGCAAACATTTCTCCCAGGCTGTGATTTGTTATTTATTCTGTTAACAGGCTCTTTCACAGACCAAAAGCTTTTAATTTGGATGACATCCAATTTATCATTTTTCTTTTTATGTGTCATGTTTTTGGTGTCAAGTCAAAGAACTCTTCACCTAATCCTGTGTCTAGAAGGCTTTCTCCTATTTCTTTTTTTTCCAAAAGTTTTGTAGCTTTATGTTGTGCTTGTAGTCTGTGATCCACCTTGAGTTCATTTTGGTGTAAGGCGTGAGGCTCAGGTCAAGATTCATGTGGTTTTATGAATGTAAGGAATCTTATTTAGAACAGGAGTGGGATTAATAAGGCAGAAAGTATGTAACTTTTAAAAAATATTTGTCTTTTTTTTTCTAATTTAGGGGTTACTATGATATTGGGAATGTCAAGTGCTGGGAAACTCAGAATCAGTTTGAGGACAATGTAGGACCTACCTATGGAGCAGGTGGGAGTCCTGGATTGCCTCACACAGAGAACAAACAACACACACTGGTTTATCTCAGACAGTCCAAGATCACACCTACAATTCCACAGAAATTACTAATAGTGTCACTTCTACCGTCAAAAGGAACTGGTTTCTTCAATATGGAATATGGTCACCTCACTTCCTTGTCTCAGACCCCACCTCTAAAGGAAACACCATAGACCAAAACATTTTATATCGTTGTCTTTCTAAGACACTAACTTGGTGCTTTAATTTCAGAAAAGTCCAGATATCTCCTGCTGGAAGGGATCTTCGTGATGCTCTAGACCAGCTAACATTTATGTTGCACTTATTATGTGCAGGCACCATTCGAAGACTGTTAGGTGTAATAATCAGTCCTCACCACAGCCTTTAAGGCAGGTTTTATTTTCTCATTTTCATTGTATAGGCAAGGCTGCTGGTGGACAGAGGAGCTAAGGAACATGCCCAAGTTTTTGTGACTGGGAATGATAAAACTCTGATTCGAGCTAGACAGCATGGCTTCAGAGGCTGCACTTAAATGCTGCTCATCCACCCCTCTCTTCATGTCATTCAACAAATGTGAAAGGAGAGCCTAAGACAGCGAAAATGGTAGCGTGGTGAAGGAGAATCTCTCCAGGTTCCATACTGCAACCAACTTAACAGTTAACAGTGATATGTGGCAAGTGAAATAGATTGTAGATGAATAAAGCCAGAATAATTGTTTGGAACGCACAAGGGTAATAAAGACTTAGAGTTGCAGTTACACATCATGAGACCTTGGGCAAGTCAACCTCTTCATTAAAGACACTGCACATGGAATACCTAAGTCCCTAAGGTATGAGTATGTAGGCAGGTGATGGAGGGTGGTGGTGTTACCTGAGGTACATATCAGAAAATCATTGGAGGGGTGCCTTGGTGGCTCACTTGGTTGAGTGTCTGACTCGTGGTTTTGGCTCAGGTCATGGGATCGAGCCCTGTGTTGGGCTCCCCACTTGGTGGGAAGTCTACTTGAGGATCTCTCCCTCTGCTCTCTGTCTTCTCTCTCTCTCTCTCTCTCTCTCTCTCTCAAAATAAAATATTTAAAAAAAAGAGAAAATCATTGGAGTGCATTGAAGTGGTGGTGTTTATACTTTGGTCTGAAAAGTCACAGTTCATTCTTTTGTGTTCTCCTGTCTGCTCTTAAAGATTTATTTATTTATTTATTTATTTATTTATTTATTTATTTATGTATTTATTTACTTATTTATTCATGAGAGACACAGAGAGAGAGAGAGAGAGAGAGAGAGAGGCAGAGACACAGGCAGAGGGAGAAGCAGGCTCCATGCAGGGAGCCCGATGTGGGACTCGATCCCAGGTCTCCAGGATCACGCCCTGGGCTGAAGGTGGCATTAAACCGCTGAGCCACCCGGGTTGCTCTCCCCTGTCTGCTCTTGGACAGTGGCAGAGACGCTTCCCTCTCACATGCTACCCTTTTAGAAGATAAAGGCAGAAGTGGCCTAAACACACATGTCAACAGAAGCTGATACTTGGGTTGACGTCTAGGTCTTGTCTTTGTTTCTGCAGCAACTTTGGTCTTATTTTCCATCACGTCCCTGAATGGGGTAGACGTTTATAGCTTATTGGTAAGTGTCCAATTTATAGCACATAACTAGAGGCAGCGTAAAGAGACACTTAGTTCTGACACTGCATTGAAATTCCCGCTGAATATATGGGAAGCCAAGTGAGTGCTCTGGCTGTTACATCATTAAGCTCTAAGTAATTTTTATCAGAACAAGATATATTCCCATCTATATAGATGGCGCCGGAGTGTTTAAAATTGTATCACTAGGTGCTCTGGAAGCGTTTGAAGAAAAACCGCAACAGATTCAGTTAAAAGTAAAAGAGAAACTTAAGGGTCCCTTTTAATGCAGCTCAAAATGAGGAGGAGAGAAGAGACCTATTTTGACTGTGTCAATGTTGTGGAAAACAAAAATTAAGATCTTGGTAAGGAGACGCAATACAGAGGCTCTGGAAGCCAGATTTGAATCCTGATGTGACTCTCTGTGCTGTTCTGCACTAGCCATGGCCCTGACCAATTCCTTATTCCTTGGGACTCAGTTTCCCCAGCCTCACGATGGGGATTAACACTGCACCTGCCTGCCTCATAGGCTTCTGGCAAAGATCGAATGAGGAAGCCCATGGAGAGAGTTTAAAACAGCAGCTGGCACGTAATTAAGTCCACAGTACGCACTTATTTTTGTCTATGTTATCTGAAAATCTGTGCTGTTAAGTCAGTTTTTCAATGAAGAGGTTGTGGAAATTTGCCTACAACATCCTACACAACCTCTTATAGACCAGGGCTTCTTGACACATCTGTCGCAGAGGAACTATTTTTATAGGTCTCAGTTTCTAATCTGCCCAACTGGACTGATTATTTAGGAACAGAATTACATTTTGCAACAATGTGGAATTGGTGGAAGAGTTTCTAAATACATCCTCTCTCTTTTCCTTTTTCCCTCATCACTAGCCAGCAACACCAGTTCAGGAACCAGCCCCAGTCCTACGATGATATCCTGAGGGGCATCGGCCGAGTTTTTCCCCCACTGCCCTTTGCTGTCTGCAGTGGATGTTGTGTTCTCCGCATCCCTTCACCTTTGCCCCAGAAAGAGCATCTCCTTTCCCTTTGGGAACTGCCCCTCCTCCACCCCATATGCTCCAGTGGGGTTCCAAAGCACAGGGCCCTGCCCCTCCTGAATACAGAGTGAGTCCATCCCAGTCCCAAAAGGAAACAGATGGCACCCTCAAACTGGGTAATGTGAGGACAATTTAATAATGGTAATGCTTACATAGTTAGGAGGCAGATTTAGAGAAACAAACAAGACATGATGCAAGACATTGGAGCTGAGAAGAGGAAGGCACTCTTGCTACCCCCTAAGCCTAAAAGGCAAGAGGAAGAAGTGGGTCCCAGGCCCTGGAGAGCGCAGCTAATGAAGAGGGCTGTCTGAAAGTAGCTGAGGTGTTTAAATGAGCCATGATTCAGAGACCAAACACCATCACCCCATCCTTCTCACATTCTTTAATCTTATGCAAGCAACTTCCATTGGCCAAACCCAAGTGAAAGCCAGAGAGAAGGGAGCCCTTGATGCTTTCTGTACAACTCAGGCTCTTGGGCATAGGCCAGAGAAGGTGGAGAGTAGATCAGAGGATGACCACCCACTCAGGTTTGCCTGGGTCTGGGAGTTGGCGGGCCCAGGAAACCTCCAGCACTAAGGCTGAGCCCGTCCTAGGCATCCTGGGACAGTTGGTGACCCTAGATAGGAAGGACCAGAGACGGTGGCTTCGGTCCAGGTCTGACTGGTCATAATACACCCATTTTCTTAGCCACAACAATGGTCTATTTTGTCCATTCATCACCCCAAGCTGTGTGTGTGCTCACGTGGGAGTGGTGAGTAATCTAATGCAATTAAGTCTCATAATGAGTGTGAGGCCCTAAGGCCTCATTGAAATCCCTGGGTGTTCTGGGCAGGGGCTGGCCCATTAGGGATCCATAGTGATTGGTGTAGTCTTCATCACACTGACCAGTTGTTCTCAATTTTGGCTGCATTCTGGAATCACCTGGGGAGCTTTCAAATTACTGTTGCCTTGGCTCCTCTCCCTGATAATCTGATTTAATTGGTGGAGATGTGGCCTAGGTGGTTCCAATGTGCAGCTGGGGTCGAGAACTAGAATGACCTCAGATGGGGATGCTAAGGGACTTAGTGGAGGTAGAGCGGTGCTTCAGTGCGCTGTCAGGAATGCTGGATGCAGGCTGAGAGCTGAATGATTAGCTTCATGTTCCATCAGGGCTTTATGTAATGTCCTGCCTTGGTAGGAACTAAGACACTGCACATCTCAGGCTCTCCCAGTGACCCCACCTGGAGAAGGGCTGGGGTGGGGGGTGGGTCTAAGCTCTTCTGACAGTCTCTGACCTGAGAGTCATATACTTTTTAAAGATTTTATTCATTTATTCATGTGACCGAGAGAGGCAGAGACATAAGCAGAGGGAGAAGCAGTCCCCAAGCCCAATGCGGGACTCGATCCCAGGACCCTGGGATCACGACCTGAGCCAAAGGCAGAAGTTCAACCACTGAGCCACCCAGGCGCCCCTCTGAGAGTCATATTTTAGGAGGCTGAGGCTGGGTGTTTAGTGGGAGGCTCTGCAGTGCTTCTGAGGGAGAACCGGCCATCCTCAGCCCTGGCAGTTTGTCGGTCCCATGAGCACTGGGGTAAGTCCACTGAATATATTATCCTTCTGAACACTTAGCCTTCCAGAAGCATCTGAGAGGATCATCCACACGGCGGCCCTGCAGCACCGGGTTGGGACTCGGTGAGGCACCAGAGGGCTCCAGGCACACGATTTAAGGAGGCATCTACTCTGGCCCTGAGAGCAGGTGCCTGCTTAAAAATTGCACCTTTGGCTCCTTGCCTCACCTCATCCTTGCACTGCAATTCCTAAGTCATCCAAAATTGCCCATCTGACAAGCAGCTCACACAGTGCAGTTTAGAGCATCTGCTTCCCTGAGGTTGACTGGATGGGACTGGAGTGTGTGTGTGGTGGGGAGCGGGGGTCGGGGTTGGGATGGGGAGAGTCACATCGGATTGCACTATTGGTTTTTCTCTCTCCAGTCCAGGCTGACACAGATGGCAGCCACTTCCCGTGGTCCCCGGGCCGCTCCCTCCCTGTATCACATTTCAGCCTCTCTGAAGGATCCACCTCTTAGGAGAAAGTAACTTCTTGGTTGGGCTCTCAGGGTGGATTTTTGTTGAGCGCCCTACAGCCTCTATTTTAAGGCAGACGAACTGGAGTATCCCTTCCAAACTGGAACCTAAGCTGGGCCTCATCTTCAGCAGCTATGGCACATGACTTATTTCTTTCAGGTGCTTTGCTGGTTTTTAAGCCATCAACTGCAAACGTGTTCTCCCTTTTAGTACAGCCTAAATCCATTACACAGGATGTGGTTCCAAAAAGAAACTTCCTTGTGTTACTTGAATTAGCCTTTTCGTACTCAATCACTGCCACTACAGAAAATTGTCTTCATTTCCAATGACTGAATTTGGGAGTCTAATTATGAATCAATTTATGTATCTGTATATTTAATTTTTTTTCCCTTAAATTAGAAGTCAGTATTATTTCTCACCACCAACAAAGCCACTTTCTGCCTTTTCTTCAAGAGAGGTTCTTAGTATTGCAGCTCTAAGGTTTCTTTCAGGAGAAGAGTACTTCAGAACCGGGCTCTGGCTTTTGCTGGTGTTATGGGGTGCCTAGCACTTTGCAATACTTAGCACAAGTGAAGCTATAAAGCCACTTTGTACTCCTTGTGCAATAAAGGCATTGCCTATCATAAACACACCATGAAGTTAATGTTTCATAGTTGTAATGGTCACAGCCAGAATGTATCCTGACCTGACCCTTTTTGTTTATATGAAGCAACACAAACTGAAGAATCCACACAAAGGGCTCTGTTGGGGCACAGCTCTTGGCTATTGTCTATTTCCCTGGGACAAAGAAAATGGCCTAGAAAGTCAGGGGAATATAAGAATTTTGGAATAATTACCAAATGAAGGCCTAAAGGGCGATTGTAGGATCGTTCCCCTCGAAGCCTTTTCTGGGGAAACAAGGACACAGGTGCATTGCCTGAGGTCACAGAGTGAATCAGCATCTACTTGGGAGATTCTGATTCCTAAGCCTTGGCTCAGGTCTTGGCAGCGGTAGGGGTGGGGATGGAGTGGTGGGGGGTGGTGGGGGTAGGAAGGTGGTGATGTGAATAACCATTGACACCAAACTTCAATTTTTTGACACTAAAAAAAGCTTTGGAAATCAGTTTCCCTTCACGACCACTATTGATTTTCTGCTATTGATAGATTTTTTTTTAAAAGACCATTTGCATGTAAATTAAGCAGACATTTGCATTTATATTAGCAGGGTGCTCATTGTCATTAATTATTTATTATTTTTAGTTTTCCTGAAAGGTGGGTTCTCTCATCTCCATTTCACAGCTGAAACTGGTTTCTGATGACTGCGCTGCTAATTCCAGGTCAGGTGGGCTTTCATAGCTCACCTAAGAAGGAGGAGAGGGCCTTCCTCACCCAGGGTGCGTACTCATGTGTTTACTGAATGAATTTTTACATTGATTATCATTTGTGAAAATAATCAACAACATTTTGAGGTTTCATTCACCGTGTTATGAAAACCTTTTGGTTAATTTGTTGTCGGCAGTGTTGGCGAACTTTCATGGAAATTGTCAAGCATCCACAAAACCAGAGAGAGCAGTATAATGACCTCATTCACCTTCCCTAATAATCAACATTTTGCCAGTTTTGTCCCATCTACATCTAGCCTCTTGTTTTATTTTTTTATTTTTGTAAAGATAAAGACTTTAAAAAACCAGAATCATAATCCTATTATCACATTCAAGAAAATTAACACAGTTATTTCATACTACCTTAATCCCAACCCATGATTTAAAAATGCCTTATTTTATTTGGTTTCTTGAGTCAGAATATTTGAATTTGTTCAGTGGATTTCCATTCCTTCAGTTTGATAAGTGTTGCCAAGTATCAATTATGGGCCAGGTGCAGGGGCAATGAAGACCAATACAGCTTAGTTTCTGACCTGGGTGTGGTCACTGTCTTGCAGAGAAGACCAGGCACAGAAATAAATCACTCTAATATAGTGCAGGGAAGGCTAAAAATCAAATTGTGTATTGTGGGCAGTGGGCATACTGGCAAGGTTTTTGGGATGCTGCAGGGGTGATAGCAGGACATTTCACATCCTGATAAGTAACATTTATAAAGCAATTGCTACATGCCAGGGACTCTTTCAGTTATTTATTTTTAAAGTAAACTCTACCCCCAACGTGGGGCTCAAACCCAGGACCCCAAGATCAAGAGTCACATGTTCTCCTGACTGAGCCAGCCAGATGCCCCGCCAGAGATTATTTCTAATGTGAATCAACACATTTAGTCTTGTCAACATTCCATATTGTTATTATAATATTGTACACACTGAGGCCCTGGAATGTTTAAATAATATAATTATTGAAAGATGAGTAAGAGTAATAGGTAGCACATTGGGGCAGGCTATTTGGGCAGAGGAAGTCCAATCAGGAGGTAACTGTGAAAGTTCACAGTAAGGGACCCATTGACTAGTGTGTGTGTGTGGGGTCCATAATAGGAATGGGCTGGTGGCAGAAATGGAAGTTGACTGGAGGTCAGAAATACTTCATAGATACAGGCAGAGGAGCCTGGACTGTTTAGGAAATGAGATATCACTGAAAGTTTTAGAGAAGACAATGATAAAGCTGGGTTTGTATTTTGGAAAGAAAATATGTAGTCTTCACGGAGGATACGATAGAATAAGGACTGCCTTGAGAAATCTCTGGGAAGGAGACTGTCAGTGGGACAATCCAGGAAAGATTTATTCCACACTGTTGTTTTCCTTTTGTTCCCCTAAAGATAGTTAGGATGTTCTTTTCTTACTATAAAAAGTAATACATGCTCATTCTAGAAAATCGGAAAAAGACAGCTTTAGCCTTTTTGGTAAAGATGCCCAAAAGAGGTATCTTCTAATATTTTGGTATGTCTCCTAGTTTTATGCACCTACCTACCTACACGTGCGTGCACATACACACACACACTTTCTTTCTTTAAACTTTGGATCATCATTATGTATTATTTTGAATCCTGTCTCTTTAGTTACTATTATGCCTTACTATTTTTAGTGTCACCGAGGATTACAAAACATGATTTCAAATGAACATGTAATCCCATCAAACAGTGACATCATCATTTATTAATTAGTGTACATTTAGATTATTTATTTATTCCTATTTTCCTTATTTGCATTTCAGAGGGTAACCTTTGCTTGCATTTATACCAAACTTCTATACCTACTTCTATACCTATACTACTTCTGTAGTCCTTGATTCCCCACTGCTCTGACTAAAGCAATTACTCAAATTTTCCACTGAAACTACCTCTCATGCCAAAAAGCAACCAAGCAGTAATCACAGAAGAGGAGAAACTGAACTGCAAGAAGCTGCTGTGCAGTCGGGACTTGCAGCCCCAAACTCTACCCACCAAGTGTATTTTGGATAACAGCTCATCAAGCAAGTGGATTGACTAGGCTTTCACCTGGGTCTGTAAATCAGGTTAGCACTCCTGTTGTTACTGGTGCCCACAGAAACACATTTTTTCTGGATGATCTTTACTTACCACAAAAACCACCCTTTTAATTTATTAATAATAGCTACTTCCATAATAGAAGGGAGTGAGAATGAAAATCTTTGATTTTGAGAATCTACAAAGGGACAGGTTGCTTAGCTGCTGCCAGTAGGTGCTATTTTGTGGCAAACACTAGAAATATTCCAAAGGTCACTTCTATGCCGTCAAGGACCTTGTTATAGTGAGTTCATCTATTCTCTCCTAAATCATTTTTCATTGAAATTCTAAATTGATCATTTGAATTCTTTCGAAGAATGCTATGGTTGAGTTACTTGAGAATCTGTATAAAATAAAATACAATCTGTCCAGTGTTTATATGTAATCCGATCACACCATATCTAATTGAACAATAGGAATTAGAGGTAATGGATCAAATCAATTATTTACCCTCTTCCAAAGTAACAGGATAAGCCTGCAGAACAATGTGAAAATACAAGGAATTTAGTTGATGATGCTCCTGATTAAGAGAGAGAAGAAAAACAAAAAGAAAATGGCAAAAACAAGAGAAAGGTATGTTTCCAAGGAAGTTATTTCTTCAGCAGTCCATATGGCTGTGCCCAAATTTTGCTGTTTAGATTCAATGCATTTTGACTACTATTAAAGTCAGTGGTTTATTCATGTACTTGCTGACTTTAAGAAACAACCATCATGTACCACTTGAAGGCTGGTCACACCTGAGTAAAATGTGCGCTCTGTGAGAATGAATGCCCCTGAGCATCCAGGCAGGCCCCTGAAAGATGGAAACTAGGCAACTCTCCTCAAGAGAGAGCCCTGGGACCCATGAAAACTCATTTCTGGAGAGTCTGCCACATGTCTCTGTTAGGGATGTTTGTGCAAAGTCATAGTTCCCTACCTCCCTCAAAAGAGTGAAGAAACTTTTCTTGCAGGTTGGGTGGGATTTGGTTGGTGTTAGAGGTCTGAATCTGAGGCTCCAAATTCCTTTTTAGATTTTAAGAAGGCTGATTCTCAAATACCGACCTTGAAGTCCTTCTCAGACATCTCTGCTGTGATGCAGTAAGGAGCCCAGAACGGGCATTTGTTAATTGTTGTTTACCACAAAGCAGAAATATGACATCCTAAGGAATTGTGTATAAGGCAGGTGAGAAAAATGGAATGTTGGAAAGACAAAACAGTTCCTTGAAATACTGTCATTTGTCTGGATAGAGACATGAACCATGTGAACTACGCCCATCTAGTGAAGGGCAACCATTGTTACCATGATGTCCCCCTTCTCTTCCTTTTTGTTGAGTTGTTCAGAAAAGAAATTGAAGAGGGAGGAACCAAGGTAGAGATCCAGGGAGTGTTATGGACTATGGGGTGGGGTGGGTGACAGAGGAAGGAAGCCACTGGTTTATGTAATGTCTTTGCATTTCATTTCCTGTTTTCCCAGGATGGGTTTTGATTCTATTTGTGTATGTAGGAGTTGTCATATCTCAGGGCTCTCAGGAGGGGTTGACTGGACAATCTTACCCTTAACTCTAATGTTGGGGGATAGTACTGGAATTCCTATTTGTTGACTTTTAAAAGTCACTCTTTCTTATTAAGATACATTATAAAAAAGTCTGAAACATACAGAGAAATAGGGGAAAAAAAAGAATATAATTCCCATAGTATCATTATCCAAAGAAAGCCATTGTTAGTGTCTGTGTCTCTTCTTCCAGTCTTTGTTGTTTTCCATCTCTATTAGAGCACAGTGTCAATATTTTTGGAATCAAGTGGATCTTAACTCAGGTACCTATTCTCCTATCTACCCATTGGGAAGAGAGCTCACAGCAAAAACCAAGCCTGCTAACACCTTGATCTTAGACTTCCAACCTCCAGAACTTTGAGAAATAAATATCTGTTGGTTAAGTTCCCCAATCTGTGCTGTTAAATTGGGATTGCCTCA
The DNA here is from genome assembly GCF_003254725.2 of Canis lupus dingo. Taxonomy (NCBI): domain Eukaryota; kingdom Metazoa; phylum Chordata; class Mammalia; order Carnivora; family Canidae; genus Canis; species Canis lupus. The sequence goes on along the minus strand of NC_064267.1, from coordinate 39,598,826 downwards.
GCAGAAGGGTACCCAACCTTACCCACCCTGCATGCTCACACATACATGCACACAAATGCACTCTCACATGCATACTGGTGTGTGTGTGAGAGAGAGAGAACCCAAATGATCTACTTTGTATCTTTGCCAGCATTATGATTCTATGGGATAGGCCTTGTGAAATGTACCAATTAAAATACACATATGACAAGAATCCTTAATTCATAAGTAGATGACATGAATCACTGTGACTAATAGGATAGCTGAAAGAAAAGAGGAGGAAGCTTCCAGAGAAGGGAGGAGCTAAAATTAACTTGAAGAAAAATGGGTCTCTTATTAAGGAAAAGAAGGCTAAGGTGTGTCCACCTTGATGTCATCCTGAGCCCACACTTCTATTATCCATCACCAAGAGATGACTTCTTCTCCTGAGCCCTTCCTCAGTGCCCCACCTCCTCATACCATTGCCAGTGTCCCCCAGGCCTGTCCTCAGCCACTTTGGTTAATGCCCCATCTGAGGAACTCTTCATGGCACTGCATGGGAGGTCAGGGCTCCTGCTTTTTTCTATATGGAAGTTTTAAATGTCATAGGTAGTCTTCAAAGATTCCTAGGGGATTTCAGAGCACACTTATCTCAGGGATTCCATCCCAAACCCTGAAAATGTGTTGCTCTGCACACCTGAATCCATGTATCACATATTTTATTTTATGACTTGACACTGTACATGTTTTAGTGTTATCTACTCTTGCCAGCATGTTTGGATAGTAAAGCATTCATACCTTCTGGGACTGTGAAGGGTGTGCTTCTGGTTTGGACATCAGCTATTAACTTTATTTGCAAGCCCATTGTCATCTTGCCAGATTATAAATGGAAAGATTTAAGTCATCTCATACCCTCAAGCCACATTGTGTATGAAATCAAATCAAATCAAACCAAATCAAAGCCCCACCACCTGAAAACTTCTTAGTTAGGTATGGTTTGGAAAGCAGAGAAATTTAAGTTATATGCCTTGCCTTTAAGGAATTGATGGTCCAGCCTTAGACTAGGTGCTTGCATCTTCCTAACCTCAAGAAAATGAGAGATCAAAATAAGACATTTCAGAAAGAAAGGAAAACTATGATCACTAGTCATGGAGTCGCGTAGTCATGGCAGTTTGTTGGTGGTGATGGATGTAGTAACAAGGTAACAGGATAGAATAAATGAAAATCTAGCTCCCAGAGTCTGTGTTTGGTGCTATTCTGTTTCCCGCTTACCCAAATACTCAGCCTCTCTCAGCCTCAGTTTCTCTGTGGCAATAGGGAGATAGTAACAAAAGCCCATCACCAGGTACCATTGTGAAGAGTAGTAAGCAAGGAAATGCATATAAAGTGTTTCACAAGTTCTTGCTAGGTGGTAACCTCTCAATAAATTCTAGGATAATTTGTTTGTTTTTGGCTTTTAAATTTTAAATGCATGTCTCCATAGGTGGAATATTTCCAGTAAATCACTCATTTTCTTGATATGAACTATATTTTTAATTTGATCAGGGGGCCTTCAGTGTAATAGCAGGAGGAAGAGTTTTTTCACTCCTGATATGGAATTTTGCTATTTTCTTCTTTACTCTTTGTTTTTTTGTAAACATCAGAAATGAATAGAGGGAAACAGGCCCCATCTGGGAATCTGGGGGAGACATTGATCTCATTCTTCTTATTCCTGAATGCCTCACTTTTTCCTGTCTTTAAGTTCTAAAGCTTATGATTCTTTAAAATCTGAGTGTCTTCAATTTCTCTCCTCATGGGAGCAGGGGCACACCCTCCCGTGTGCTCTGATTTGAGGGTTGGGGAGATGGGTTAAGAGCAAAATGTCTTTGAGAATCTGCCATGTCGAGGGTTTGTAATTTGTCTCTTTCTGTATACAAAGGTAAGCTGGAACATAACTAAAGTTCTACATAGAGTTTACCGTGGTCAGATTGTCACTTTGTGTGTGTGTGTCGGGGGGGAGGGGGGGGGACATGGGAGAGAATTTTTCTCTTGTGCTTGGACATAAAAAGTCATTCTGGACTAATGTCTAAGGATCAGTCTTTTTTTCCCCCCATTTTAAAAAATCAATATCATAGAATGATACTATATTCATTTCAAGTCTCTTGTGGGTGCGTATTTTTCTCTTTCTATAGCCTAGAATATTTTCTTCTGCATTTCCTTACCTTTTATAACCAAGAAGTAATTTCTTTCAATTGATTAAACTGCAAGGCTGAATATCATAATTATATTACAACAGGTATCATTAAAAATACATACAACTGATTAACAACAACAAAAAATGCCTTTGTGTTTTTCTTTGTTCTTTATCACAAAGGAAATAAATTCCAAGTACCTAATTTTGAAAGGTGAGTTTGGCTAGCCTTAGGGTTAAAATTCATGGTAGATATTAAATTTGCTAGAAAGCCAAGCAATTGATTGTATACTTAAGTTGTAAATTAATGTGCTTTTTATATAAATATAGACTCACACAATCTTCGCCCTCAGTATCTTCTCCAATTTGTGTGTGTGTGTGTGTGTGTGTGTGTGTCTTAAGTTCTAATGAAACCATTTTTAAAAAAGGATACAGAAAGAAGTTCACAAATTTTATAAAAGGGATATATTCAGGAATTATAGGTGTCGGGTTAATGAGAGAATTATAGGTGCTGTGTTAATGGCTTTACTGAATAAATACTGCTTCTTAGGTAGTTGCATTAACATCAAGAAATTGTCAGTTGCTGTATTTAATTTTTTGTGGCTGCAGTGGACCAAGACTCTTCAGAAAAAAAGGGATGCCAGCAATTAAAAAAAAAAAAAAAAAGAAAAAAACAATAACTTTTTTCAGTTTAGATTTATTTATACTTCTTAAAGATCTAATAACGATTTTTCTAGATCTACTTGATGTTCAGTTCTGCCAGACAAGGAATCCTATTGTTTTAAATTCAACAATATTATTTTCCAAGAGGTTTTTTTTTTTTCCCCTCCCAGAGGGAGTCTTTCACTTTTATCTGTGCTGATTGCTTACGCGCTTTGTTGTTTATAATGGGTGAAATATAACTGAGGGGACTCCTGACTGCCAAACATGGTTGAGAAATAGGACTCATGACAAATAAGAGTGTTGGAGCAAATGTGAGCTTTTAATGCATGAACGTGGTGGTGTTCAGGGAAAATGATCAAGGGTTTCTGTTTGTCAGAGGGGAGAACTTTACTGCTAAGTGGGTGGAGGCTCGTGATAGTGATTTGGGCAAATATGGGGTCACTTACCTTATGAAGCATCTTCAGGCACGTCCACATCCCCAGCTGACTCCTCTCTGACCTGTTCTTTCCAAGGCGTGGATCACAGCTGCATTTAGCCAGGTGCTGAGCCAGCTCCTATATTGGGAGAAGAGGTGCAACTCAAATTGTTAGTTTTTGACTGGAAATAAACAAAATTAAACACTCTTGTTCTTATGTTGTATATTAGAAAGAACATCTGTTATTTAGATTTTAGGCTTTACTTACCATATAGAGTCACCGGTTTGTGCTATTTGCTATATGAACTGAACTGAGCCCCCCTCCCAAATTCATATACTGAAGCCCTAAGGCCCAGTGTAACTGTTTTTTGGAAATAGGGCCTTTTAGGAGATAATTAGGGTGAAATGAGGGCATGAGGATGGGGCCCTAATCCAATTGGACTGGTGTCCTTATAAAAAGAGGAGACCCAGGGATGTGCATGCAAAGAGAAAAGCCTGCGTGAAGACAGTGAGAGGGTGGCTGTCTGCACATCAAGGAGAAAGGCCTCGGGGAAAAAACAGCCGCATTGGCACCTTGATCTTGCATTTTTTAGCTCCCTCAGAGCTGTAAGAAATACATGTCTATCGTTTAAACTACCCAATCTGTGGTATTTTATGACAGCCCTAGCAGACTGATAGACTATGGATTAGTGATTCTAAAGAAACTCTGCATTCAAAATAAGTCCACTGCATTTATTTCTACCACTTGCACATATGGTTGAGTATTGTTAGCAAATTGTCCTCTTATTTATTGAAAATAATATATCCCCAGCCTTACTGGCTTTATTGCCCTATAATTAAGGAGATTGCAGTAACCTAGAATCATTTCTGAGAGTATGGCAACTCAGCCACTATCGGAAGATTCAGGTGATTAAGAATAGTCAATCTAATTATCAGAAGCACTTATGAATACAAGTCCATCAGCATGTGAGCTCATAAAGAGGCTAAAAAAAACTACATGTGTTACATTCATCTGTATTTCAGGGAGACTCAGCAGCCTTAAATGGAAAAGTCTGAAACATAAGTGGAAACAGGATAGATAGCCTGGCCACACACACTTTGCTTGAACTAACCCACCCTTAAAGGTAGATGCCCTTGCCATTTGATTATACAGTAGGAAGACAGGGATATTAACTTAACCTGTAAATATCAAGAAATGCCTCATAAGGATCATTATAGTAGAACAAAAGAACTAAATTTTTGGCTGGTTGTTTAAGGTTTTAAAATGAAGGTGTATTATATGTTGGCAAATTGAATTTAAATAAAATATTAAAGCAAAAAAAAAATGAAGCTGTATGCATGTAACATTGATGGACTAGGAGCAGCTTCTTTCTCAACTTATCTTTACCTTTCTGGATAAAAGTTCCATGCACTTGGCATGAGGTGGAAGTTAAATATGAAGAAGAAATTTTCGATGCCAGTAGGTTCTGGAGAAGGAGCCCAGAGCTAACTTGGGCAAAGAGTAGGGAGCACACAGTTGGAACCTCAGGTTGAGGAGACCTATTCTTTCCTTCCTAGGGACAGCTCTTAAATATGACAATTTGCTCAGTTTACGAGACACTCTGCATGGCAGGGGTGCTCTGAGTAGAAGTGTTTGGTCACATGGGTCAGAAATCACCACGTGGAGTTTCTTCACTCTGAGCCATTGGTTTTCAGTGTGTTCACAAGGGGCTCGGATGTGGACCTGGGAGGTCTTATTCTGGGAGGAGGAGACCTCACTACACTCTCTCTGAAGCTCCGCCATTGAAGAGCTGAGATCCTGAAGACATTTTAGGGGCATGGGCAGTTGGTGTGTCTGCACTATTAGGTTTTGATCTATACATCACAGGACTAACGGGCTATCTCAGGGGATAACCCTGAATTTTGTGAGATTATGTTTATCTCTTCCTTATGCCTGCCCAATGAAATGGGCCCTCTGAATGAAAACTTGAATTTATTGTAAACTTGGAAAAGGTTTATTTCTTGTTGGTCTGAGTTTGGGCTTGAAGCTCAACAGTGCCTGTCTGCTGCAACTGTATGTCAGCAGTTGATCTTAACTGTTCCACTTACCTGGTAGAGTAGAAACATTTTGTATCTGGAAGGCATGGTGTAGAAAGGGGAGAGATTGTCCAGGAGGTTGCTCCCTTGGGCCTTAAATACCTACTTCTCTAATTGGTTAACTTTGAAATTTTGGGAATTTAGGCTCTAAAGATTAATTGCTCTATTAGGGCTTTCTGGAGGAACATTTGCTTCTAGTTCTTTATTTTTGGTCCTGTTTCAAATTTCCTAAGGAGACTATTCATAGCCTAATCCCCAACCTGATAAAATGAAGGTTTACAGGTGGTTCCAAGTGACCCAAGGCAAACTAGTTTCTTACCATCAACTGGAGTAAATGCAGTCAGATTGACCTTGGAGTCATGCTGGCTTTCTTAGAACATGCTGGATCTGGGAGAAACTGGATGAGGGATAGAGACATTAGCTCAAGAATAGCCCAGGGCTTGCCCTTCCCTATTGTGCACTCATCTTCTCGGTTTCAGCTAAAACCAGAATGGTCTTCAGATGCGTGGATTCTCCCCTACACTTAGCCCAGAGGGCATTCTCCTAAGAGCAGCTAAACAAGTATCACTTACCTAAATGATTCCATGCCAGATTCTGTTCGAAGCCACATTCTTCATGACTTGAGAGCAAATCTGATTCTATTCTGTGTGTGTCCTCTTATAAAAACCGTCCTCCCCACCCTGTACTTTGCAAATAGCTCCTTAGCTCTTTTCAGCTTGGTAAGCCCTTGAAGGTCTGCAAATATTTCTTCCTAGGGATGGAAACTGATGATTTCTCTTTTGGGCACTTCGAAAGCACAACCTGCCCAGTGTCTAATAACTAAGTTTTCTTATTCCTTTGCCATCTATTGATCTTTTTAGAATGACCTGCTTTTTTCCTACTGTCTGTTACAGAGTTCTTGTGGAACGCCAGGTACAAAACAGGGAATACAATTTGCCATATGCTACCTGAATGAGTGTGTTTTGTCTGTGGAGGCAAGGCTGATGGGTGCAGTGTCAGAGAGAGTTACAGTGGACTTAATGACTTAAAGAGGAGACATTCAGTAGCTGGAAAGGGATTGGATATTGAACATTGTGAAGAGACCCAAAGATAGAACTAATATCTTGAAGCTTCCTTCCAGAAATTGGAAAAAGGAAAAAAAAAATTTTTGACAAACTGCAAATACAAGAATGCAGTGAACCCCAATAACACATTTGGCAAGGGAGAACCACACCCTCAATCATCCAAATGTGTTAATTTCCTCCAACCAAGAAGTTCTGCTCACTTCCAGAGCAAGCACAGTTTAGCAAGAGCCATAGGACAGTGGTTCTCACCCAGGGGCTATCATCCCCATCTCTCCCTACCTCACATCACAACATTTTTAATGATCACAAATTGGTGTAAGGAGAATTCTACAGGCATCTAGTGAATAGAAACTAGGCTTGTTGCTAAATGTCCTACAATTCCAAGGACAGCCCTGATACCCAAGAATTATCTAGTTCAAAATGTGAATATGCTGCTGTTGAGAAAGTTCCAGTCTAACATTAATTCCAAATGTTTCAAAATCAAGTGGGTGCTCAAAACACAATATCTCTCATCAAAAGATTGCTTTTTAGACACCTGCCAGGGATTGGACATAAAGACAAGTGATTTATAGTTAAAATCACTGTAAAAAAATGACTTACAGTTAAAATATAAGCTGACAAACCTGCTTCTCTTTTCGAAGAAACTGATTTATAAAGAAAGGATGCTGCTTTTTGGTTGTTGTTTTTAAAATTTGTTTCTTTATTTCCAGAAAAATATTCTCGCTTTTATGTGTGTCAATGAATGAGAAGCTTTCATAGAATTTCCACACATTTTTTAACATGAATAGTGAACAGACACTTAAAAACCAATTTATTAGACTATGGGATGATTACATCACTCTGATGCACACGGACTTCTTATTCCAGATCTTGTGAGGAACAAAAGTGCTTATTTTAGATGAAAATGGACACTGTACTCGAATGCCCCACAGAAGATGCATGTATTTTAGCCTCGGGAAGAAAATTGATCATTCATTATGACAAAGATTACAGCTTGTTCCTGCCATGTTTAAAGCCTGAATCATGAAAGTTTAAAAGTTTCACAAGGATCTTATACTTTAACCACTTGGTAATTGTCACTGTCACTTGGGAATGAATGGGGGGGATGACGCAGTGTTTAGTGTGGCATTTTGCATGTGTGTGCTTGTTCATCTCGTCGTGGGACCACTCCATTTTGCCTGTTGAGAGAGGATCAGGGTGTTGTAAGACTCTTAAGTCAATAAGAGCATGACTTCCCTCTATGATGTTTCATCAAGCAGTTGGATTGATAATGAGAAACATTTTCAAAGACAGAATCTTAATATAGACCTTTTAAGCTCTTATGAATTCACATCAATAGAACTAATAAGCTCACTGTCGCTAGGCTAGTGTGTGTGTCTATAAAGTGAAACTAATTTCACTTAATCTTAATTAATTTTCAATTTCTATCTTGTCTCCTCAGTTCCTGCATATTCTCTTAATTACAGCTTATGCTTAGCTTTGCTGATACTAGAAATAAAAATTAAATGAAGAAAGGAAGCCAAGTCCACCCAAGGCTGCTTGGGTGGCAGGGTCTCTACGACCAAACTGTTACTTGAATATGGAGATGGAATTTCTTCTGTACGTGTGCTTGTGTGCACATATATGTGTGTGTGTGTTTATTATCTCAGGTTTTGATTTTCACAGAAACTAGCACTTTTCCCAATGTGTCAGTTTCCATTTGAAATGATTGGGGCCTTTTTCTATCTAGAAATACCTTCTTGACTATCTATCATCATACTGTTGTTAGTACTTAGCAGTGGCATAAACTTGTTAGAATAAGTTATAGACTATAGCGACCATTCTTCCTAAACTGACCTAATTACTTTAATATGTATATACAGAACTGAAGGATCCTAGAGCCTTTTCTGGAGGGAATTATAGACTGTTACAACCAGTCACAAACTGAACCCTCAGTGTCAGGTGATACTTAATCTAATTTCTAAGGGCATGGTCTTGCTTTCTAAATTAATTTGTTTTTTAAAGTAGGCTTCATGCCCAGCATGGAGCCCAGCATGGGGCTTGAACTCACAACTCTGAGATCAAGACCTGCGCAGAGATTAAGGGTCAGATGCTTAACTGACTGAGCCATCCAAGAGCCTCCTAAATTAATTTCTTATTTTATAGTATTGGGTTGCATTTTTTATCTTAATTCCTGTTTTTTTAATCTTAGGGATTGAATTGTAGAGATTAATCTTAGAAATTAAAGAATTAAAAAAAAACTTTCTCTCAAATTTTATTCTGAAAAGTAGGTGTATCACCCTGAGCCAGTGTGAAGGCTGTTCCTGAGCTCCCTCTGCCTCTTCAGACGCAGTCATACTGAGCTGCTGGGGACCGTCAGAGAAGCTACATCTTACTCATTGCAGCTCCATGTGCTGCTAGAAAAGCTTAGGTGTCTGACTCTTTCTCCCTCTCCCTAGCACTGTCAGAAAAGGAATGCAGGTGTCTCTTGGTTCTAGTCAATGTAATGGCATGCCCACCTTGTCATGAATAATAATGTAGTAAGGGCAGAGGAAAAGCTCTTTCCCCAGAATCCATTTCAGAACTTCCAGTTTAAGAAGAACATCTGGTCAGTGGTCCCCCAAACAAACTGTTTTACAGAAAAAGGTAAAAATTTACACAATGACATAAACCTAAAACTAACCGTTTATCTCTGGTCGGCAGCTGGAACTAAGCATTGATGGCTGGTTTCCATCACTAAGTCTGAATAAGATCCTTGGTGGTCCTGAAAGTGGACAGGACACCCTTTTAACAATTTCCCACCCTCAGCTAGCAACATAGAACTAATCTCGGAAATATATATATGGTTTAGTTCTTTACTCTTTGGTTCTTCAGCATCTTTAGACACTGCCCTAGCATCACAGGGTACAGCAGTCCTTATCTTTCTATTTCCCAGACTAACACTCCTAGAAGGCAATTCATTGAAAGGGAGAAGGGTGATGGGATGGGGAGGGAGTGAAGTTGGGGGGAAATAGATGAGGATAGATGCTAGTGGAAACAGAAGGTACCTGGCTTGTAGTGTGTCTTCTTACTTACCTTTTTTCAAAGTCAGGGAGCTGAACAATGAGGTTGAGTTGATCCCATCTCATTCACGAGAGTTATGTGTGTTAGTTAAGGAAAATTCGCCTAGGAACTCTGTACACATCCATCTGCCATCCACATGGAGATCTGAGAAAAAGGAGAGAAATTTGACCAGGACCCAAATGGGCAAAGAAGAGAGCCAAAGTTAGTGCATACATCCTGCCTTTTAGATGCTGGGTCTGGACTGATCCCTTATTTAAACAGAAACACACATACTCACATTTACATAAGCCTACATATATGTGTGCATATACATACATAGTTTTTTATATATAGTTTATATAAATATACATAATTTATATATATTTATATAAAAACTATATATATATACACACATTTACATCTTGCTCTGTCCTATATGTACATACACTACACACATACACATATATATATTAGAGCAAGAGAAATTGAACATCATTCTGAAGATACAAAGGAAAAAAAAAATGAAGATACAAAGGAAGAGCATACCCCTGAAAAAGATTTACTATAGGAATAAGAAAAAAATGTAGAAAACTGGCATCCTCTATGAGATTAAAAAGCAAAAAGACAGAGGTACCATAAAATAGGAACAGGAATCCGTATAAGATGAAATTGTAGTTGGGTTAATTAGAAATATAGAAAGAATAATGATGCACTAACAGAATTAAAGCAGCAAAGAGCCAAAGAAGTGTTATAAACAATCAAAACAAAAAAGGGAGAGAGGTTCTACTAGGATATAGAGGAAAAAACGAGAGTTGAGAACAGTGGCAGAAAATATGTCTAAAGGATAGAGAACGGAGAGGCAACCTGAGAATTACAGGTGTTCTGGGAGAAAAGTAAGTAACAAGCAGAACAGAAGCAATTATTCAAAGATATAATTAAATAAAAGTTTCCTGAGTTGAAAAAGAGTGAACAAGAACAGATCAAAAGGGCTCACTCTGTTCAAAGTAAATTAAGTGAACGGAGAACTTTGTAACATTTGAATTACAGGGATGGAGAAAAAGAGACTATTAGCATTCATGCAGAAAAAAATAGGTGAAAAACAGAAGAACAAAGCTAGGCTGGCCTTGGACTTTTCTGTGGACACAATGGAGCTATGTCTACAGAATTTTGAAGGAAAATGTTGTCACGTGACCATTTTATGCTTAGCCACGTTTTAAAAATATCTGTTAATATAAAAATAAGATATTTACAGATATACTAAAAATATGTCATCTGATTTTTCTAAAAAATTTTATCCTTTCATATACGAAATTCAAGATTAGTGAAGCCAAGGTACAATGTGACTGCTACGGACATAGTGGCACAAGAGCTGGGCAAGAATAAAGTTTGCTTCCAAGTCCCAAGGCAAACTGTCATGCCAGCAAATGTGTGTAAACTGGCCGCATTAACAAAGCTATGAGGATTTGAAGGAATCATTGCCTCTTTCTGCAATGTCATCTGGGGGTAGATTATAAGGAAATTCTTTCATTATAAATTGTTATTGCAATAGCTTTTTTTTTTTTTAAGATTTTATTTATTTTTTCATGAGACACACAGAACTAGAGGCAGAGATACAGGCAGAGGGAGGAGAAGCAGGCTCCATGCAAGGAGCCCGATGCGGGACTCGATCCCGGAAATCTGGGATCAGGCCCTGAGCCAAAGGCAGACGCTCAACCTCTGAGCCACTCAGGTGTCCCTGCAATAGCTTTTTAACAGCCACAATTTCATCTGAAAAAGCTCGTTTTATTTTTTAAAATGAAATCTACCACTAATCTCAGAAATATATATATGTATATATACACACAGTGCTAGTGAAACAGGGAATACATACAAATATACTTGTTTTCTTTGCACTGTGATGGCTTCTTCCTTTTTACAATTTTAATTAAAATATTTTTTCAAGTATAATCGAAATTATATTAATTTCAGGTATGCAACATAGCAATTGGATCTTTGTAATCATTGTGAAATGATCACCATAATAAATCTAATTGATTTTCATCACCCTACATAGCTACAAAAAATTTTGTGTGTGTGCAGTCGCATTTTTTTTTTTTTTGGCGTTTATGAGCACTTTTAAGATTTCTTCTCTTAGCAGCTTTTGAATATGCAATACAGTATTATTTACTGTACTCACCATGTGGTACAGTAAATTCCCATGACTTATTTATTTTATAACTGGAAGCTTATACCTTTGACCTTCTTCATCCATTTCTCTCCCCTAGCCCCTGTCCTTTGACAACCAATCTGTTCTCTGAACCTATGAGCTTGGTTTTTTGTTTTGTTTTTAGATTTCACATAATAAGTGAAATCATATAGTATTTACTTTTCTCTGTCTGACTTGTTTCACTTAGCATAATGCCCTGGAGGTTCATCCCTGTTGTTGCAAATGTGAAGACTTCACTCATTCTTTATTTATGGCTGAATAATATTACATCATATCTGTATTGTGCTGATTATATTTAGTGAACTTGCATTACTAGTTGAACAGAGTACAGGTTTGAAGAAAAATGGTCATTTATTTATTCACTTATTTAAAGATTTTATTTATTTATTCATGAGAGACACACAGAGAGGCACAGACATAGGCAGAGGGAGAATCAGGGTCCTTAAGGGGAGCCTGATGTGGGACTCAATCCTGGTACTCTGGGGCCACGCCTTGAGCTGAAGGCAGACTCTCAACGAGTCACTATGACCTGAAAAATGGTCATATAAAAATAAAAAAAAATTATAGTGATCTAATTCCACATTTATTATAGCAGTGATGGGTTGTACAATTGAAGACAGTTCCAATTCTATTGCTTTTCTCTTACCTGACCTTGAATTTTTCTTAAGATCTAGGAGGGGGTGACAACATTTCCTTTAAGGGGTTCCTGCAGGTGGACATTGTTTTTACCCTCATCTTGGCCATGATTGGTTTGATGATTTCAGTGCTACACTTTCCTGTATAAAAGAATTTGTCTGAAAAAATGAGTAGGAAGAGAGAAGAGCCAAGGAGGTCTGGGGCGAACTAGTTACTCAGATCTGTCCCATTTCTGTCATTCCTGTTTGCTCCATCAATCTGTCCCCAACTACAGCAGTGAAGGAATAAATTTGTTCCAACTGCCTTTGCGGTGTTCACGGTATGGAAGCAATTCTCCACGGTCTCGTACATCCACGTTGAACATGACTGTGCAATCAAACAGCCAGCTTCTGCTTCATCCTGGTGGGAAAACTGGGTGGATTTAGGTATTCACCAGATGACTACAGTTTTGAAGCGATGGGAGAATGCTATTGTACTGGTTTAGATTTCCTAGTTTTTAATTTTTTACCCCTCAGCCTTGCTCTTTGTTCTTTTGTGCTTTATTCCAGGATATAGAATGTGGTACAGCGCTTGAAAAAAAAAAAACATTCTTACGTCTGTGCTATAATGCCACATTTCATTCTTACAAAACCTCTATGGTTTTAGTGGCCAAGTCCTAGACCATGTATTCCATGTCAGTAATTGAACATTTCACTTTTGGAGAAAACCAGGCATGTAACCATGGTTTGTAAGTAACTCATAAAGCATATTTTGAGATGTGTGTGTGTGTGTTTTACTAAGCTTTTTTTTTTTTTTCACATTATCTCATTTCTCCTGAATAATATTTTTTGGTCAATGGCACCATTAACATACTGCTTACTTTGAAATCGATCTCGTCAGCTGTTTTAAATTTTTCTAAATTTGTTTTGTTGTTGTTGTTGTTGTTCATGTGCATTCCTTAGTTCTCCCTACTTAAGGATTTTAATTTAGTGTCTGACTAATGTGCTGTTGTTATTAGCATCCTTTTTACATCAGTTTTATGAAAGTCAACCTCCCAGATAGGGGATAATTATAAAAACAACCCCCCCCCCACCCCCTTGGTAACGCTCTGGAGTTTTGGTTGCTAGTAATGATGAGCTAAAATTATCGAGAAAGCTGTGTGCCAGCCACTGAGCTAACTGCTTTATTTTTGTGGATTGTCTTCACAAACCCTCCCAATAAAAGTAAGATTCAGGTACTATTTTTGATCATTATTTCACAAACAGGACAACTATGGTTTAGAGCGGTCAGACGGTTGTCCAGATTTATATAGAAATGACAAAGGTCTTGGGTCTGATTATTTCCAAATTATTTCTACACTGAATTGTGTAGTGAACAACTCGTGCATCTTTTTGCTTGGTTTCAGTGGACGAATTTTGTACCTAACAGACCAGCTTGTCTTGAATACCACAAGGATGTTTTTTCTTTGCCATTTCCAAGAAGACTGATAAAAATCAGAAAAAAAAATATTTCCTAGAATCATCAAATATTAGGAGGTTCCAAGAAGTTAGTTTCTGACAAGTGTTAGTAATCTGTTAGCAGGTAGATTGAAAGAGAATTAAATGAATTCTTAACTCCATGGAAATATTTAAAAAATTAGGAGTTCCATGTGATCGGGGCACCTCCGAGCTTTTGTGAGACAGATCTGCAGGAGCCTTTCCTTTTGTTTTAGTTTGGGCATGAGATGTGTTGTAATGGAAAAGAAAAGGGAAAACATTTCAACTGCAACTGGCACATGTTCAGAAACCACACCTCTTCTGAGTATCATCGACCGTTTTAAAAAAAATAGGTTTTGCTCTTTATGGCGCATGTCATAAAGCATCAAACACTGTGAGAAGCCTTAGCATGTCTTCTGAGTTTAAAAAAAAACAAAAAACAGCCTTGCCTTGTCTGAAAAATGTTTACATCACAGATGGTTTTGCTTTTGAGGTTCTAGACAGGTGACTGTACCTGTGGGAACAGACCTAACTCTTCCAAATCCTTGCTCTCAACAAAGGGCGAGGGGAAGTTTGGTGGCAGAGAAATGCCCATGGTGTTGGACCTGGAGCCCCACTGGGAGGAGAAATCCTTTCCACACCCTGTACTTTAACAAACCTGTTCTTGCTTTGCTGCCCACGTGCAAGGAAGCATTTTTCTAAATAGCTATGTTTAGATTAGAACTGGGTCTAACAGAAGTTCTAACATGTTGTACTGATTAAACAAATTGAGATCAAAACAGACAGGCAGAGATACAAACAAACAGGCATCTTTCTCCGAAATGTCCCATTTCTTAGAGAGCAGGGGAAAATCTCTGTATAATTTTGGAAGAGGTTGCTCTAATTCTGAGTAGAAAAAAAGAGATTTTGGGAAATAGACCTGCTATTTGTTTTGGGGTTGGGGGGGGGAGATAAATAAAATGTACGAATGAAAAAAAAAAAAAACAACTTGCATTTGCTTTGGAGACAGGACTGCACGCCTGGGACTGAGAGCCTGGCTGTGAGAGGGATGGAGCGGTGACCCTGAGTCATTTGGGGGTCACTGCAATTGAGAATCAAGAAACCTTGCCTGCGGATGTGTCCTTGGACCAAATCCCTCTGGCCCGTTTGCCAGATGCTAACTCAATTGGAGGAGAGGGGATTATGCCTAAGGAATGGATAAATCTTCTCGCTGATACTCAGACATGGATGTTATTTTATGGTTCTTTTTACAAAGGCAGATGATCGGATTTAAGGAAGGAAAGAGGAGAGCAGGGACAAGTGTAAGCTGTCATGGTGATCTTAGTACTTTAATCTTTTAAGTGCATTACCTTATTTTCTGTAGTAGATACAGTTCCTCAAAAGCTGTGTGCCATTAGGTTTTTTTTTTTTTTTTTTTTTTGCAGTTTCAATAGTTTTGATAAATGTATTATTTTAAAAACGTCTTTGAAAAAGAGTTATTTGAAAAGATAAATGGCATTTTCTAGTTTCATTATTTAACAACTTGTCAGTCCGTGTATTGGGTTTATTAGAGCTCCGTGCCCTTGTGTAATATGGGGCCCAAGTAGGACACAACAGAGATGGTGATAATTGCCAAATGGTTTCGTAATAATCGGTTATATATATAACTGTAACTTGCTGAGTAATAAGGCACAAAATTGACTTTTGACATCCCCGGTCCCAGCTGTGTTACAGTAAAATAGAAAAGGTTTAAAACTTCTGGAGTCGTGCTCAGGAGTCTCCAAGATGCTTTACTCTGATGTTTACTTGCTCTAATTCAGAGAAGAATACTCCTCGTTTCAAGTGGATCAAAGACATGTAATTTGGAATTTGAAATGCAGGCAGGAAGGAAAGTACATTTGGGATAACTTCTAAGTTAAAAAAGGTATTGGTATCCTAAGAAAGATCTTCCGTAATATCTTTCAGTGAGTGGTGTGCTTGCTTGTAGGTGCTTAATATGTGCACCTGTGGTTCTTTTCTCAAACATAATAAAGGCAGTAGTATTTGATGCTTTGATAAAGCATGACCCAGTGGGTGTAGGGAGAGGGGGCCAGGGCAGGGACGGAAACATTTTTGGCCTTTCATCACAGAAACTAAAGCACAGCTGTTAATTGCCAGTTGTCACAGACTTTTGGATAATTTGACCTTTGACACTGCTTAGGAAATATCTCCCTTGCTTCTCTCTGGCTGTGCTGAATTCCTTGCCCAGTCTAGACTTGGACACATCTCTGTAGAGACCATAAACCCTCTTTCTAGTTCTCCTTAGAACCTTCGGTAATATCCCAATCCCTTGACTGTCACCCTACTCATAGTAAAACACGTTGGACTCCACTGGGTAGCTTGAGCCCTGTTGAGGCAGAGCTAAGCCTTCCATCTTGTTTTCTTTCAACATAGGGTCAACACTCTTACCCTGTGCCTTGGTCTCATCCTGCTCATTTCCTACGCAGATTTTCTGATTGTCCTCTGAAGTCCTCAGACATCCCCGGGAGTCCCTATGATGCTACCCATGCACACCCATGTGCACACACACACACTCTCACACACTCTTCCTTTGAAGGCTCCCCCCCCTCCAGGTTTCTCTGTACCTTCCAGCTCTGTTTGAGAGAAGACTCAACTATGAACTGGCCCTGGGGCTGGATCCAGAGACTTTCTCAGATGTCCTCACCCGTGATAAGGGGAGCTGGCAGTCCTGGAAGATCCGGGTAGGATAGCTGAGGGCCAAATGCCAGGAGAAGAGTTGGGAGGAGCACCTAATCCAGGAGGGACCGGAAGCAGAGAAGGCAGAGAAGCAGGCAGTTGAAAGAACCACTGCCAACAAAGCTGTATTCATGGGGGAGGGAGGGCCGGATATTCCCGAGAGGCTGCTTGAGCAGACAGGTGGCAGTTTAGGTTTGTTTTCATGGGCGACAGGAATGAGACACGTATGCGAGTGGGTTAGTGAACAGAGGCACTGGTTGGCGTGCTCTTTCTGTTTTGCCTTTGATCATCAAGTTTCATGAATGAATTGACCATGCCTTTCCTATTCCCTCAGAGAGTAAGGTCTACTCTCTGCTTATCTGCCCGTGTAGAGGAAATCCTCAATTCATTAAAGGTCAGAAGGGGGTTGGTTGATAATCCCTGTGTTACTGTGCTCGGGCTGCCATGACAGAATATCACAGACTGGGGCATTAAACCACAGAAATTTATTTTCTCACTGTTCTGGAGGCTGGAAGTCTAAGATCAAGGGACTGGCAGGTTTGATTTCTACTGAGGCCTCTTTTGGCTTGGAGATGGTTGCCTTCTTGCTGGGTCCTTGCAGGGTCTTTCCTCTGTATCTGAATCTCCTCTTCTTATAAGAACATGAGTCACATTGGATTAGAGCCCATCCTAATGACATCATTGAACTTCATCGCTGCTTCAGGGTCCCATCTCCAAACATAGTCACATTTTGAGATACTGGGGGTTTGAGATTCACAAGTGAATTATTGGGAGGGCATAATGCTACCCATGAAGCTGCCCAGTCTCTCAAGCCCTGCAGTCTAGGCTCACTCCCAGGGGGGTGGATGAGGTGCCACATTAGGGTCCCATCAGCTCCCACATCACATCCTGTGCTCCAATGCCAGCTTGGGCCATTCTTCCAGGTCCTCTGACAGCTTTTCTTCCTCGAGGTTGGAACTGGTCTGCTCTCAAGCCATGTCTGGCCTGGGGCCTGGTTTTGTTTGACTCACCCTGTGTTTGAAAAGTTTAATTAGTGGCTCAGATTAAAAAGCAGATGTTGACATTTTACATAAATGTCTCACATTCTGGCCTTTCTTCAAAAGCTGGAAGACCTGTGGACATTGGCTTTGATTTCCACATGACAGTGAGGACTCTGGTGGTTGCCTTCAGCCTCTAGTCCCTTCAGCTCAGGTCTCTCCTGTAATTGACTAACCCGAGCCCTGAAGGCATTTGGATTTTCGACTCCTAAATTATTGATGGACCCACTACACACCCCACCCCCTGGTCTCCAATGCTTTGACCTGGTTCTAATCTCATGCTTCTGTTTGCAGCCAGAACCATTCCATTTGATCCCATTCTGACAATTAAAATCAAACCTATTCTCATGTGTTAGCACAGGTCACTTCAAACACCTGGCTTTTTAAGTTAACAAAACTTCTGTGCTTAGTCTTGGGAGCTGGGCTCATCATTGACCTCCATCTCCAATGCCCCCCTCTACTTCATCTCATTCTCCTGCCCAAAGTATCCTGCCTATCTATTATTTTACTCTTGGTCAGGCTCCTACCAGCTTGTTATTTCTGGCTTGTTGCAAAAGCTCTTTAGCTCATCTCTTCTCTTCCAGGTTCTACAGACTATTTCCAAAACACTTATAAAACATTATTTTCAGTATGTTGCCTTTCTGTTTTCCTCCTTCCTGCTCAGTGACTGGCACATTAGTAGGTGCTCAGTCACTATTTGTTGAGGAGTGAGAGGTCCATTCAGCACCTCTGAGTGTGTCATTGTGCTTTGCTTTGCCTTGACTCGCTTCATCCATATCCTCCCACCCCCAGCTCTCCAAATTCTCCTGAATCTGATCCAAAAAAGCGCCTGAAACATGTCTTTGCCTTTTTTTTTTTTTTTTTTTTTGGTGTATGTGGTGCAGGGCTTTGCACATAGTAGGTATTTACCAATAGCTGTAGATTTCATTTTAAATCACTAACCTACCAAAGTCCCTATGTTCTCTGATCCCCAATTTAGTTCACTTATTGTGAGATGCCCCTCAGCAAACCTTGCGGTTTTCTTTTACTTGTAATCCTAGTAAATATTAATGAAATAAATACACAGCTTTTAATTATAGTGAGGACACTATGGAATTTACTCTCCTAGTCAGTCAGGCAGCCAGAAATTACAACCTGACTTTGACTTAATGAAAGGTTGAGGTTTCTATCAATCAGAACAATGGAATAGTCTACCTCATAAGCAGAAAGCTTCCTCTTCATTCATTCCTTTATTCAACAAATAACTATTAAGGACACAGTGCATTGAAACTGCCTTCTTTTCTGCTTTCTTCTTGAGAAACATAGTTTAAGGGTAAAATCTTAAAGAATAGGAAGAAAATGTATTAGTTTCCTATTGTTGCTTTAAGAAATTACCACAAATATTGTGGCTCAAAACCATGCAAATTTATTATCTTATAGTCTGGATTTCAGAAGTTTGAAATGGTTCTCACTGAACTAAAACCAAGGTATTTGCAGGGTTGTTCCCTCTGAAGCTTCTAAGGGAAAATTAATTTCATTGCCCTTTCCCAGCTTCTAGAGGCTAGACTGCTCACATTCCTTGTCTTCGGGCCATCAACCCATCTTAATTGGCCCCGAACTATCTCAAACTGAATCTTGCATTATCTTCCATCAGTTAAAGCTCAAAATGGAATTTATCAAAAATTATCTAGCATAACATACCAACATATTAATGTAAAGTTCATTTTACAAAATGCAAAACAGCTATTTTACATAAACACTCAAAGTCTATTTTTATAAATGTGCTCATTAGATATTTTCCTTTGAGAAATGGTTCAATAGAGCTCTTACTGTTTCTTCCAATTAGTAATCATTAGCGTTCTGCAGCATTTCCCTGAGAAAGAATATTAAAGGACTAGAACAATGTCACTGGGGGCACAACTTCTAAATTTGGAAGCTATGTGAAAATCAATGATTTTGGGATCAAACACATAGTTGGTCTCATGACTGCCTAACATGGTTCTTAGTCTTTAGGATGAAGATCATCAATATAGACAAATGTTAAGAGAATCATTCTTTTGTTCTTTTGACATACTGCAAGTCAGGAAGCATTGGCTTCAGTCCAAAATTTAATTTATACTTATAAAACTGTAGATTTTTTGTGTTACTAAAAGCTAAATAAACATGGAACAATATACCATTCAACTGAAATGTTATTTGAATGCCAGTGATGGACTCCTTGACTTGAAATCCAGAAGGCCTTTCTTGACTTTTATTATTTTTTTTAAGATTTATTTATTTATATGAGAGAGAGAGAGGGAGATGGAGAGAGTGAGCATGAATGGCAGTGAGGGGGAGGAGCAGATGGAGAAGCAGACTCCTTGCTGATCAGGGAGCCTGACATAGGGCTCTACCCAAGGACCCTGAGTTCATGACCAGAGCCAAAAGCAAGATGCTTAGCCAACTGAGCCACCAGAGGTCCCTTGACTTTTATTCTTAATAATAATTATAGTACCTTACATGTATAGCATTTTACAGTCGATAGATTTGTGAGTAAATTATTTGATAATCCCTAACTTCTCTGTGTGTTCCTATAAAACAATATTCATCTTCCTGTATTGAATTGTCTGTTCTATGAATTCTTTGAGGGCAGAAACTGTCTCTTCTCAGCACCTATCAAAATTCCCAGGTCAGAGCTGTGATTCACTGCTGTTGAATGAATAAAGGGATGGTGGCCATACTTCTTATTGTTGCTCAATCTTCTCTTTTTGAAATTTTCTTCTCCCATAGGTTCTTTCATGACACATTCCCCAGCTCCCCCACCATTTTTCTTCTTCTCCTTTTTAAAAAAGACTTATTTATTTATGAGAGAGAGAGAAAGAGGGAGAGAGAGAACGAGAGAGAGAGAGAGAACAAATAGTGGGCGAGGGACAGAGGGAGAAGGAGAGAGACAATGCTCAACAGACACCCCATTGAGCATGGAGCCTGATGTGGGGTTTGATCTCATGACCCTGAGATCATGACCTGAGCTGAAATCAAGAGTTGGACACTTAACTGACTGAACCATTCAGGTGCCCCCAACTCCTGCCATCTTTCTTGACCATGCTTCCTTCCTTGGCCTTCTATCTTTTATATCTCTCTTTTGACTCTAAAGTTCTATGCTCATCCTTTGCTACATTCTCTTGCTACCCCCCTCCTTCTCCCCTTCTTGGCTCATTCACTAGCGTTTCTCTGTGTGTCGACTCTGACTCTGTAACTCCCATGTTATTTCCAACCTAGGCTGCTTGCCTGCATTCCAGTTCTGTTTCTCTAAGGTGTTCTTCTGACACTAAGCATATAATGTTGAAACAAAGTCCACACTTGTATTATTCAAGGCATTCAAAATTTTATCATAAAGAATCCCTGATTTCTTTATTGCCATTAGTAGTCTACATATCACCCAATCTCAAAACCATGAGTTCATATTTTATTCATCTTTCTGTTTCCCAACCCCAATCAGACAGCTACCCCAACTCACCACCGAGTTTCAGTGTTTTTCCACATTGGAATGAAATGTTTTGATCCTTCTATTTTCTCTTCTCTCCCCTCCCCTCCCCTGCCCTCCCCTTCCCTCCTCCCCTCCCCTCTCTTCTCCTCTCTCCTTCCTTTCCCTTCCCTTTCCTTCCTCCCTCCCTTCTTTCCATCCTCCCTTCCTTCCTTCTTTCCTTCCTTCCATCCATCCATCCATCCATCCATCCATCCATCCATCCATCCATTGTAAACCTACCATTTAGATGCCATTGTTTTTGCCTAATCTTTAAGATATCAAGAGCATTGAACTAGGAGCATTACATTTGAGGGGAAAATGCTCATGGACATTTTTGAAATATGATTTTTGAGACTTTAAAGGATTTTGACATTTTGGCAATGTGGAATAGCTAAGGATTGTTTTTCCTCAAAAAATGTCTAACTTATTACCTGACAAATAATGCAAACCATCAGTCTATTTCTAGGGATCATAATGAACATTTCCAGTACAGTAATTAATGGAAAATAAATTCAACCATTGTTAAAATGGCAAATCATGAACTTCAATATGTTTAATAAGTTGATAGAAAAATCAAATATTTTTGACATAATTCTTTGATCCTTAGAAATATGACCTGAATAAGTTAAACTGGGTAGAATTACTTACCACCAAAGAAAACTCACATTAATGGGATCTAAAAGGGTAAGTTGTCGTTGTTAACAAAACAAAAAAATCCAAGCAACTTTAAAAATAGTGATTGATAAATCAATTATTGCCTTGAAACTTTCTCTGGGGAAAATAATTTATTTTGATTAAGATAATTTCAATGAAATAAGAATAAAAATAGAAAAATTAGCAACCACTTATCTTCTCTGTTTATAAAAGTGATGAAGGAATTAAGATGGTTTAAGGAATTACGCTCTGGAGAACTCTTTCCCTTTGAAAATCCTTCAATTGTTATATATTCTGATTATACTTTTCTTCAGAATATCCTCAAAGTGAACATGTTGTGAAAATATCTACTTTATTAAAATGACATGATAGAAACAGCATGAACAAATGTTTCTCCATTTTCCTTTGCTCACTGCCACCACTTGGATTAAGATCTTCCTTTATTTCTGAAATGACCTTTTATTCAGTGTCCCTGCAATCAATTTTTTAGCTCTTAAACTTGACACCCCATGCTAACATTTTTTAAGAATAATTTTCATTCTGTGTTGATGGTTAACAGTGCATTTTTTTCCCCCACAGCCTCTAGCTCAGTCCCTGGCACATCATAAATGCTCAAGGATTATTCTATCCTTTTGCATTTCTACATCTTTCTTTCTGTCCAAATTCCTAAACCTCATTTTGAAGATGGATGCTCAATCTATTTAACTACTCTTTAACATAGCAATTTCTTCTTTCTTTTTGCATTCTTTACCCCTCAGGAAATCTGTTCACTACTTTACCACATTGTCCTGTTACTCTGCTTTTCTCAAGAAGGTGTCCCCTTTCCAGATCATCCCTCTCCTCCTCTGCCTATCTGAATCTTTCCTGTTCTCTGCACCTAGTTTTAGTACCACCTCCTCAGAGAGACCTTCTCTTACCTTCTCCTAAACAAATGTGAGGTCTCTGTCCTGGTAACCAACCTAGAACTTTATGTGCTGGGACTTCACACATTTGTCTTTGCTCTCTACCAGAACATCTGAGCTCTATAAGGGTAGGGATTATTCTTGAAAGCTTTTGAAATCTGAACAGGGCTGGCATAGTCTCTTACACACATTAAGTGCTCATTAATTATTTGCTGTTCAACTATATGAAGCCTAGAGGTGACAAGATGTGTCTGTGAGACCAATTTAGTAAGAGTTGTGTCCCTCTGTAGGATAAGCTTACATGTTCAAATTGAGGCTCATTGGAGATTGAGGTGGAGAGATAACTGGCAATGAATTAGACATTACTAAAATGTAAAATTTGCTTGTATATACTTCTGGGCTTACTATTTTTTCTTCTCTTGCATCTATCTCCAAAATACTTTCCTTAATAACTATGCATTTGGAAAACAATGCATTGTATGCTTATCTCTATGTGTTTTCCTCTTTCTTTATGAAATTCACATTCAGAAGTTTAAAGAGAGGGCCTGGTGTCAGGGAAAGGTGCTTCCTGTGAGAAGGGTATTGATTTTGACCCTAAGATATTAGAGGTTGGCCATCTGCTTAAAGATAGCAGTGTTTCCAACCACTTCACAAGTGTCTGAAGTCCATCTGCTAGATATATTCCTGACTTTTCTATTAGTCAGAAGCTCATTTTAAATTTCTAACTTTCATAGAAATGAAATTTCTCTACGTAGATCAATGCCCAATGTATTCACTTTCTTACATATTTGCCCAATTCTAAAGTTGGTCCAAGTTAGTTTCTGCTTTATTACTCTATCTTGGCACCTTTTTCATTTCTTGACTTCTCACTGATTACACAATTTCAAATTATAAAATTTTCTTTTATACTCAAGAAAAAAAGTAAACATGATCATACTTTCAGAAAACCCTGGGAGCATTCGCTTATCTCTGGTCCTTATTACTGAGAACCTTGATGAGGATGTGCTGTGATTAAAAAAAAAAAAAAATCACAATATACTTTAACAATTTCCATTATGAGCTAATAAATTACCAATTATTTTCTCTTAATCCACAACATGATTTTGTTATTATCTATCAGTTTAAATAAGAGTAGAGATTAAGCATATCAATATGATCTCACTAGCTCAAACAATTGGTGAAAGAGCATGAGATAGTAAGGATGAAGTCACTTATACGTGCCTGAGTTTGTGATGAGAAAAGGAACAATGCTGGCAAAGGAGGGAGCAAACATGGCTTTATTATTTGGCTTTCAGCTAATCATTCCCAGCCATATGAACTTTTCAGGTACCTCTGGAGAGATTTAAATGCAATTGCTGATTTTCTGTCCAAATGAGCAATATGTTTACTAGCAATGTATTTCTAATCTGATGGGGAAAATGACATACCAGAACTTTGCAGATTTGGGCAAATTCTTAAGATTGCCAACCTCCTTTTATAGGAAGAAATTTCCTCAAGTTCCAGACTCTTGAGAATTGTCCTCACCCAAAGAATGTAACCATACTAATAAAACAGCCATTTTGTCTTTAAGTACAAACCATCCTACAGATTGCAGTACTAGAGACATTTTGGTTATTTCCCCCCTGTTAATTAACACATAGAAATCAATTAGGTTTGCTCCTGTAATTTTCATTTAGAATAGAGCATTAAATTTAACAGATGATCAGTCTCATTACTTTCACTGAGAGGTTTCTTGTAGCTAGTAGCCACCTGCTTGCAAGCATTTTTATATGAAGTTCCACACTTCCGTTTCTGAAAGCAGATTCCCGTACCATCTGTATCAGAATCACCTGGGATGATCATTAAATATGCATGTTGTTGGTTCTCAGGGAGGTCTACTGAGTGTGGCTGGGGAATGTCAACCTTAATGAACACTCTCAGTGATTCTGATGTACACCAACATTTGAGAAACGATGCATTTGTGAGCATGCTTTCAGGCAATCCGGATGATTCACGTGACAATGGATTATGGTAATACAAATCATCAGTGTCAATAAGTAGTATTAGCCAAGAATTCCTGTGTATACTCTTACTTTTGACATAAAGTGGAATGGTCATTTGTGTGTTGCCATTGAAATGAATTCAGAAAGTTCACTCCAGAATTGCAACATAATTGCTGTAGATAAAAGCTTAGTTTGAATTGACAGTGTCACTTCAGGCTTAATGGTCCTGAATGGAAAAGATGATCAGGAAAAAATGGTCAGAATGGAGAGAAGTCAATGCCATTGAAAATACAGTTTTAAGGAAACAAAGAATTCAATTGTTAATGGATATATACTGTTTTGGTTCGAAAGAAAGTACAAATAAATGTTGCTAAATCTCAGGATTGTATATGGAAAATATTACTCGTCATCTTTTAAATTTATACATTAAAGTCTAAAAGTCAAGTGGGTTTTTTATGTTCTTTTTTACTTGGCCTTTTTTTCCCTTAAAATAAGAGAAAGAAGACAGAAAATTATAGAACAATGTATTTTCAAGTGAGGACAAATGCAAATAATTATACAATTAGAACAAATTATGGATTTAATGCAACTGAGACTTATTTGGTATCTATTCTGTGGACAGAACTATCTTAGTCCCAGGGAATCAAAAAGTCACTGATTCTGTATAGGAAGCTTAAATGCTTATTACTGAATGAAAGCAGCTGATCTGAAAAGGCTGCGTGTTGTGTGCTTCCACCTATAAGACATTCTGCAAAAGGCAAAACTCTGGAGATAGTAAAAAGATTAATGATTGCCAAGAGTTAATGGGGAGGAATGAATAGAGGAACATAGAGGATTTTTAGGGTAGTGAAACTACTCTGTATGATGCTATAATGGGGGATCCATGTCCTTATACATTTGCTCAAACCCATAGAATGTGCAACACCAAGAGCTCTAACGGAAACTATGGACTTTGGGTGATAATTATGTGTCAATGTAGGCTCATTGATTGTAACAATTGTACCCTTGTGGTGTAGGATGTTGATAGTGGAGGAAGTTATGAGTATGGCGGTAGGGGTGGAGGTTTGTGGATATATGGGAACTCTCTGTATTTTCTTCTCAGTTTTGCTGTGAACCTAAAGTTGCTTTAACAAACACAATTTATTAAGAATACTTAGACTTTTTGGAAAATACTAACTGCCTAATGGTTGGGATTGAGCTGAAATACCCAGTAGAGTCCAGTCATCAAGGCAACAGGGGAAGTAAATACTAAGAAGTGGGACCACATAGAGGAAGGAACAGTTAGCTATGGAGAAGGAAGGATTGAGGAAGATCTTAAACAAAAAATTAGACATCTGAGCTGGATTGTGGGAAGTTAGACAAACCTGCCAGTTACATTCCATCATACTGACATTCCAGCGTATTGGCCTTAGTTGGGGAACTGTAAATCATCTGGTATTGCTGGAGCAGAACTAGAATAGGGAGAACACTAAGAATGAGGCTGGACAAGTAGGCAGGGGCCAAGTCAGGAAGGCTGACATGCTCACACATCTGCAGATATATACACATGTACATACACAAATACATACGTGCTTGTGCATATCCATAAATATATGCACATATTCTAAAAGATTAAGGTCTTTAAACCTGTTGGGGAACCACTGAAAAACTTTTAGCAGGAAAGAAATGTGGACTCATTTGCATTTTTTAAAGAGCCCTGGGGTAATTATGGGGAGGTAGAAGGGAAGAGAAGCTGGATGGAAATGCCCAGTCAAATTAACTGGTTGAAGTTAAGATGTTATAGCAATAAAGGAAAGAGAGATTCAGATTCAAGAGATATTTAAGAAATTGGATCAGCTGAAATTGCTAAATGCTCCCTTGTGAGAGGTAAGAATCAGAAAATTTCACTCAAATTTTGAGCTTAAGATAATAAGAGAATGCTACATTTTTCATAGTGATGGCCACCCTGGACTAGTTACTGGGGATTCAGCAATGAACGACAGGTCCATGTCCTTGTGGAGATTACTGTTAGTGAGAAAAGAAGGCTTCCCACAAGAGCTATAGGTATGATGTCTGTTAAGAGGAAGTGTAGCTATCTATACAGGAGAGGTCTAGGACGGAGACAGTTTTGAAAGCCGTCAGTATATAGGTAAGAGTTGACATCACAAAGATGAATGAGGTGGCCAAGAGAGGATGACAAATGAGAAGTGGAGAGGGTTGCAGACAGAAACGTGGGTATCCCACGATGAGAAGGAGAACAAAGGAGCCCATGAACAAATAGTCAGAGAATCATTGAGGGAGAAGGATGGCATCAATAGAGCAACTTCAAGAAGAATGAAATGGTCAGAAGATGCTACGGAGAACTGAAATAAGATAAGGCCTCAGGGTCATCTCTGGATCTTGGAATGTGGAAGACTTCGTAATGATTGTGAGAGCAGCTCATGGCACAGATGAAGCCTTTTTGGAATACATTGAGGATTAAGGAAAAGTTATAAGGGAAGACAACCAAAGATGACATCTTCCTGAAGGTTGGCCCTAGAGGGAATGAGAGAGAGAGAGGAAAGTAAATAGACACAGGACAAGGGGAAGGTGCTTGGAAATGGGAGGCGTTTGAATATATTTAGTAATGAATGAAAAGAAGCTAGTAGAGAAGGAGGGGTTGAAAATGAAGCAGAGAAGGGCTAACTTGCAGAGCTATATCCTTTCAGGCCAGGAGGGCATGGGGTTCATTGATGGGTCTTGAGTTAGCTTTTAACAGGGAGAAGGTAGTTTTTCTTCAAAGCTAAGTGGAAAGAGGAAGAGTATGTAGGGATGTTTAGAAGCAGGGAAGGGGAGGCTGGGAGGAGCCTAGGGGCAGGTTACTAAAATAGAAATGCAACTTTTTAGATGTCATTAAAATTGTCAGTCTTGATCATTTTGATATTTATATCCCATAACATACTATCTCACACTTAAAGTTTTAGCTTATCAGATTAAGAAAAAAAATAAAAAAAAATTCTGGCTCCAATGTGAAGGGAATGTCAAACATAAAAGATGGATTCAATTTTTAAAGTTCCTCCCTAGGGCTTTATATTTAAACAAGGCAAGAGCCTCTGATCCCTATAGATCACATCAGGAACATGATTCCAGAAAATTCTGAGGTCATGTCATTCTTGGAGATTTTTCTAACAAACAGAAGCTTTGCTGCAGAATCCTATAAATATTTATCAGCTATGACTTTTACCCACAGGAGGTTAAAGATCTCTGAGTTTTGGATGAGAATGCATAGTTGTCTGATTTGACCTGAATTAGCAGGCAAAAGGAAATCTTCAGATTTAAATCTACTAAGTGCAATAAAATAATGACATCTTTTGCAAACATTATAAGATAATAGGAGTTGGTCCAATCACTTATAAAACAATGTAGTATTGTAATAACTTCTATCATTATAATCACATTTAATACATTATATTTGCCTTCAGATTGGTTTTGTTGCCTCAGCAGAAAATGAAATGGGACATATTTTTAAAATATATGAGATGTTAACTGGGTTAATTTTAATGTTAGAAATTTGTCAACTTCCTCTTTTCAACTGTTCCCAGTTCAAACTTGTCATATAGCATGCCATTTTATTCAAAGATTTGCTATGTGTTCCCATTAGAATGCATGATTTTTAAAAAATGATTTATTTATTTATTTGAGAGAGGAGGAGAGGGGCAGAGGGAGAAGGAGAGAGAAAATCTCAAGCAGACTCCCTGCTAAGCACAGAGTCCCATGGAGGGCTTGATTCCATGACCCTGAGATCATGGTCTGAGCCAAAATTAAGGGTCACTTAATCAACTGAGCCACCTAGGTGCCCCTGCATCATGATTTTTTACTTTACAACATTAAGAATTTTAAGCTTCCTAACATAGGTGCTTCTTGATGACTTTATTACATTGGTAGATAATTTTATTGATTTAAAAATAGCCATGAGATGATAAATAGATTATTAAAGAGAAATATGAAAGATAGGAAAACAGATACCATTATCAATCACTTTAGAAATATAATTATTTGTGATTAGTTTGATTACCTGCAAAGTGTTTCAAAATAGTAAAGAATATTAATGTGAAATAAATACAATTTTTCTCTTAATAATTTTTTGGTGTTTATTAAGATAAACAGAAATGGTGTGAGGCAAAGTGTAATGGAGAAACATTATTATATTATATGGCTCCCTCAATATAATATATTATATTATATATTATATATATATATTATATTATATATATATATTATGGCTCCCTCATTAATATATTATATGGCTCCCTCAGCAATATATTTGACAAGGCAGGATATATAGTTATTAGTGTGACAAGCAGCATATAAAGGAGAAGCTTGAGAGAGGTTCCCCAAATGTGACAACTCTGAAATTTGCATGATATTATAGAAAAACCACCAAGCTAAAAAGAAGTTTTATAAACTGTCAATAATAACAAATAGATTTCAACCAACCATGCTAGAGCAAAGTGCATTTTTTTCTCTTCTCTCTATGGAAAATGATATTACAACATAGTTTTCATATGAAGAGGCCATCAAACAGTATTCATTCAAAAATGTAGGAATAATCTTATAAATATGTTTAATTAATAAAAGTTGTTTAATTAATAAGAATGATGCTTTTCCAGATTTTGTGTTGTCAGCTACAAAAACTTTGTGATGTCCTGTGAGTTATTTTCTCATTATAAATAAATATTCATTTTCATACTTAATTTTGTATCTTGGGTTCTTTTATTTTTTAAGGCTCCACAAAATCTTTATCTGCCCTAGGGCAAATTTTATAATTCTCATTGAAAATAATTTTTTTCCAGGACATTTAGAAAAATGTTTCAGTATTTGATGTTCCCCTAGAGAAGCCTCATTTAGCCCTGCCTAAGGGGTCAACGTATTTTCCTCACAAGTACATTTTCATTGCTGTGAAATCATATTTTACAATAGTTATATCTTTCTTAACAATCAGTGCCTTTTTATAGTCTATTCGACTTTATCTTTTTTCATAGTAATGGTTTCCATCCTATAAAAGAACAAAACCAAGGTGTCCATGTTTATAGTATAATCACAAAACAACATTTAGATAATGATATGCATGATTTGAAGGGTATACTCAGAAGTAAACATAGCTGCTGAGTGTTTCTCAGCAAAAATAACTAGAGTGTTTCTCCCTCTTGTAGTATACTTTCTACAATTAAAAGCATTTCTAAAAGCCAATATATACCAAATCCTGAATATTTAGGGAACTTCTCAGTGGAGGTATGCTGATTTTTGACGCATGTGTCATTAGTGACAGATATATTACCCTGCAAAATAAAAGTTTTAGAAACTCTACTAGTCTATTTCAGGAAGGACTCAGAGTAGTGATTTTCACATTTATTTTCTAGTGTTCTGTATCTGGGAAAACAAATATGTATTTTTATATATCTTAGTGGCACACGTTTGGCAATCACATATGAACCAATTATTATAGAGTGACTTGGGGTTTTCTTTTCCCTACTATCTTGTCATGGCTGCCTCAATATTCTTGCATGTAATGTAAAGTGTCTAAATGGGTAATTGAAGTTATTCCAAGTCCAAGAAGACTTAGGACTTCTAGAAGTCAGGGCAACTTTGGTCCTCAGTGTATATAACCTTTTCTTTTTAAAAAATGAACATGGTGGAAAGCAGGAAAAATATTGTAAGGTTGTATTTTGAATTGCCTGTGTGAGAGGGCAATGTCCCAGAAAACAGCTGAGTGCTCTAATTTTGCAGCTATCTGATAACTTATGGATGTTGTCTCCAGGAGCCTCTCACTGAGGTCAAGATTGAGATAGACCCTGAGGACAGAGCCATGGCTGCTGTCTGCACCCTGTTCCCAGCTAACTGTCTAAAGATGTGTGCTGATGTTCACATGTTTGAGGAGAAGGGGAAATTAGGCAGAGATAAGTGCAAATGTATTCCTGCTACTGACAGACTAATTCACCATCTACCTACTCGGGCTTAGGAAAGTGGCAAATCCATAGCATCATCTCCATAAATGAAGGAGAGTGTGTTATTGTAGACACCAATTAGTGTGTGTGTGGGAAAAACGAATTGCTAGTTTGAAACCAGTTTGTCACTTTGAAATCAAGCTCAGTAAATAGGGTTGCATAAAAAGCAATCCTGAAGTATTCCATAGCTGTCATACTCTGGCATGTTTGGCAATATTTCCATTTATGTGAAATTGTAAGATACTAGTTTGACTGTATTTGTATCTATGTGTTTCTGTTGACAATTGGCTAGAAGTTAAAAGACTATGTAGTAAAGACAAAATTCCATCCATACAAATGAAATAAAGGATATTTACTTTGACTCATTTTTTCATGTGTGTCAGCTATGGATTCCACCTAGACACAGTGTATATTTTCCCCTAGACTTGATGTTCTTTAAGGTTAGCACAGCAACAGATCACGGGATTTATTTTCCCCTGTAGAATCTCCTGCAAGCTACAACTACCTTGTTTTCCTGAATTCCACTTACAGTAGTACTTTGTCTTAGGAAATCGAGTTAGAATTGAGTATGGCTGTGAAACATATAAATGGTATGATGATAGTTCTTGATGAACTATAGTGCTTGGCAAAAGTGGTTTCCATCCAGGGATGATACAAATCAAGATGGGAATATGATTCTTTATACCTAATTGATAAAAGATTTCTCTGTGCGCCCTATGAATCATTGACTTCCATAAATGAAAATAGGAGCTCATTAGGCATTGGCAAGCAGTAAAGACTGTGGGCTAGCAAGACTAATTATTTAGCAGCTTTATCCACAGGACCGTGGAGCTCACAGACAATATAGAAATAAAACAGTTTGTCACATATTTTCTTTACTTTGTAACAATCTATTGCTTTACACAGTGAATTTGACTACATGGCTGGTACCACCTTATCATGTTGTTCCATTTTGGGGGCATATTTAAAGACCACCACTTACAATGGCAGAAAGCTCACCAGGGACCTATGTAATTCAAGCATTGATTTTAATTCTCCTGTGCACGTTTAATGCCAAATTAGATTTCATTTTGAAAGCTTGAATTCTTAATGAGTTTTTATTATTTTCTTTTTTTACTAGTCCATGGTTGGAGTCTTCGGAGAGTTTTTAAGGCATTGGTATTTTTCATTTTTTGCAGTTTTTAAGCAGATTACAGAGAAATAAGTCTTGAATATGGAGTCTCCCATCCCTCCCCTAACAGCATAAAAAAGCCCCACAAAAACCCCTGTGAAGTAGAATTTTATTTTTAACTCAATGAAAATTCACTACTAGTTTGTAATCAATGGCTTACCTATGGCAATAAATGTATGAGTTCATTATATATTTACTGAATATACTTATAAAAAGCCATGCTGAGCTGTTCTTTATTATTTCAAATTCCAATCTGTATTTTGGTCATAAATAGAATTATCAAGTTGACCATCCATGTCTAACTGTTTTAAATTAGAAAGATATAATATGTTGGTTTTTCCTGCTGATGAGTTGGGAATGAAATCCACGTAAGGCAGAGATAGAGTAAGATTAGAAAGACTGGCTGTGATGGAAGACATGGCTTATTCCCCTTGGTTCTGCTCAAAAGTCCGACTGAATTCAAGTAGGCCTTCTCCATGGGCACTGATGCCATTTGAACAAACAACCAGGAAGGTGAGGGTAAAAGTCAAGGTAAAGGGAAGGAGGCCAGAAAATTCACCTCTGGGTAAAGACAAGTTGGAACAACTTAACTGACAAACAAAAGTACTCCTTCTTCATCATTCAAGGAACTAGAGTTCTTCAGGGAGGACTTACTCACTAGTGGAGAGCTGCAGCGAGCACCGGGAGCTGTCCGTGGTTCAGACAGAGAGGGAGACAACATGTTCTGTTTTCTTAGACTGTATTTTGGTCTATTTGGCATCTGTTCATCACAATGCCAGTTATATTAACTATATCTTCTTATTTTTTGTATCCTTGATGCTCTGGCAATTGTGGCTTCACTTACTGGAGAGTAACCATCCCCAAGGCTACCAAGGTTTTAGAGATAGTGAAAAGCTCACCTGGGAACACACCTTCTGTATGTAAACTAACCAATTCGGAGCCCATACTCCCTAACCATCTCCTTTTCCAACCCCACATCAAGCCAATATTCTCTTGCCCTACATCATCCCAGGGCCAGGTACCTGACAACTAGGGATAGCTTCTATGCCCCAAGGTTTGATGGAATTACTTAAACCAACCAGTCCTAAACTGTTTTAGCCTGTCCTGCCATGTCTTTCCCATGAAAGCCACTAAAGCCTCTGATTTGGATGTTCCCCTCTCTCCTGCTTCCTGCCCCAAACTGGTGCTTCCTTGTGTGCCTCTATATGACATGGCATATCCCTTCTTCTTGGGAAATGTAAATAGTAAAATTCTTCTCTTAACCCCATTGGCCTCTCCATGTCATCATTAAGTCACTTCTATAAATCAAAATCTTATGCGTACATTATGAGACATATAGCCTTATTTTTGTAGTGCATAATCAAGAGATAATAGCTCTTCCCTTAGGCTCTATTTTCCAGTAGTTAGGGTATTTGTAAGGATCTTTCTTGGCTCAATGATGACTGGGCCAAGCTTATATGTGACAGTCATCACCTTGGGAATTTGGAGGAGGCAGAGACAAAGAAATGGCTAAACAGAATCAGTGTACAGCAACAGTTCAACTAATATGGAAAAAGAAATAATTTATAGCCTATATTAAGAATGCCTTTCCCTTTTTAAAAGTCAAGTCTTATGTTCATTAGTTAGACTATTAAACTCAATTCCATGACTCAGTTTATCAACATGCATCTGGTAAGCACCCTGCCAAGTGCTGTGGAGGCTGAAAACAGAGGCAAAACATTATTTCTACTTTTAAAGGCCACACAATCTAAATAGTAGTAACACCATCTCTGCTAGCTTGAGTTTCCTAGAAGTTGAGGTCAAGATAAGATTAGATGTAGAAGAAACTTTTTGGATGAAATGAGAAACACATGAATCTCTTGCATTTCTGTACATTTCATGAGGAAAGGGAGTGACTTCCCTTGTTCTACATTATCTTTTCAAGGACACTTGTATAATGAACAGCCTTGGAAATCAGAAGTAGTGTCTCCTTCCAGAATAATAAAAATGTCTCCCTTCAAGCTGAAGTTCAGGCTCGTTATAAGAAATTCAAGTTTTCTAAGCTTGGGGAACCTTTTCTCTAAAAACAATCTCAAAAATAAAACTCCAAAATAACCCTCCCATATGTAGGGGTGTCACTTGGACTTCTTAATATCATCCTGTGGGGTTTCCAGCTTGAGTAACTAAAGCAAATGTTGATATTGTAGCTACTGCTATTGCTGGGAGCAAGACACTCTCCTTTGTCTCTCATCTATGAGTCTCTTGTCTTCTGCCAGCATCCACGAAATGGTGGTAGGCTAATTTGCTAGCTTGTAAGCAGGATGAGAAAATCTCCAACCCTTTAGAATTCTTGACAAAATACCTGTGAAGGAAAATGGGAAGGGAACTGGGATATCCTGAGACAGCTCTTAGATCATGATACACATTCTTGTATTAGAGAGAGGGAAGGAAAAAGGTTGGGTGGAAGACTCTTGGACAGTGTACGGTTATAAGAAATTTTGGAAAGGCTGATGGGGAGTCTTGCAGCCAATGACACTCTTTAGAGCTGCCCTACATCTCATACAAATGGCTTGCTCACTATTCCTGCTGCCTCAGTCATTGGCTGGAAGCAGCTGGTGGGACACATGGCATTGGATCAAAAGTGCTGGTGGATTCAGAGCATAACATCTGGGACATTGGTCAGTACTTTATAGTGAGAGATCTGAGAGGCACATTTTCATGGCTGTCACATCAATTAAGGGTCCTGTGATTCTAAAGTGTTTTATTTTAAAAACAAAGTTGACCACACTATAATTTAAAGCATTCAGAAAGTCTGGTACATGGAATGTTTAAAGGTTAGGTTGAGGACTGTGTTGAATGAGACTCTTGGTTATAAGCATCCGAAACCCAAGTCTTAGTAACTTGAACAAACAAACAGATGACAAAGGGAGTTTATGGCCTCATGGAACTGAAGAGTAAAGAGTCAAAGCTGGTATCAGCATCTTTCAGAGATCTGGGCTGGGAGATTGGGTGATGTCTCTTGCTCAACCTTCTGCTCTGCTTTCCTCTGTGTTGGGTTTTCTTCAGGCAGATTTTCCATTGATGCTCTGTTGTCCTTGTGGGCATTAATACCAGAGAAAAGGGAGGTTCTTCTCTCTGATAGTGCCAGCAAAAGCCCTTGGGCTTGTACTCATTGGCTTAGTTTGGGTCAAATTCCTTGTCATAACCAATTGCTTGACTCAAGGGACATTGTTTTCTACTTGCCCAGCCTTAGCCTTGTGCTCAGCTTTATGCCAGGAAAAGTGAGTTGAAAATTTGTTTTCCAGAAATTTTCAGTTAGTAAATTTGGCTTTATGAAGATTGTCTTCAAATACATGAAATTACATGACAATTTTTGGGTCCCGAGTGGGCCTGTCCTATTTCTTTCCTTTACTGAAGTTCAAAGTATCAACAGACTGATCTAACGAATGATGTTCTTTAGAGTGCATTTTTACCTCATGTCCTCTTGGACCCAATGGTCTCAATATTTCTTTTCTAACTCATTCTCAGAGGCAACTGTGGTACTTAGGCTAGGATTTAGAATATCTGGGTTTTTGATCACTGCTCACTATGTCCTTAGGAAAGTCCTTTAGCTTCTTGAGGAAAAATGGGTATAATGATACACTTCTTAAACTGTTGAGCCAAGCAACTGAGATAATACATGTGAAGCTCTACGGAGATGCAAAAGATGAGAGCTATAGTGACCTTATTCTCAGGGATGGGACATTCAGGCCAAAGATGGAGATATAAGGAAATCACCTGTTTTGTTTTTAAATTATAACACATAGGGTGGAATCTCTTTTGCCTACACCTAGGATGATTGTTGCCAATCAGCTGGCTTTAAAAAAGGAGTTGAGTTGTCCTAACTCAGAACTCAGACAAACCTGCAGATCCCCATGACACTATGAAGGAATGCACTTGTATTTTCTTCTCTTTGTTTTGGTAATTGTCAGCCTCTAATTTATGTCCTTTGAGGAAAAGCTTATCTCACCATCAACTCATTAGTGGCTTAATGTAGGGAAAGCTGATTATAGGCAATCTGAACAGTGAATGTTCACACTGCAGAGCAATCAAGCTAATAATACCTTTTGAGACTATGTTCCTTGGATCTATCATTTTGGTTGATCTTGTCAGATTTTATGTGTATGAGCATCTTCAGTGCTTCTTACCACTCAGCTTCTGGGAGCTGCATGCACTGTAGTCTCCCCCCCCCCCCCAAAAAAAGGCGGCATGAAGTCATATGTCTAGGGAGCAGAAATGAAATTGTTTATACATTACCACTTGGTTCTCAATTTGTTACTTGATCAAGATATCCCAAGATTTGGTCTGAAAGAAAATAGGAGATCATGTTACCATAGGGTGCAGGGTTTAGGTAACCAAAGTGGAAGCAAAGAAGATACACACTGAGTACCCAGAGAGAAATGAAGGAATTTGAAACCCATCCCAATCCTTTCCTTTTAGTCTGTCTCCAAGAGGCTAAAACATCTGGTGAATCACGTCAAAGATTCAATCAATCATCCCTGTGTTTGGTTTTAATGATGCCAGACATCTGGATTGACTAAGTTTCTCTTTTCTTTAATTAAATCAACTAGATGTTTTGGCTTCCTGCAGAATCAACTTCAGTCTAAATAATAGACATCTCTGTCCTGTTTGTACTCTTAATCAGTTGGGATACTTTTTGTTTTAATTTTAATTTCTAGTAACTGAATGATTGATTAAAAATAGTTTTGAATATTGTATAATATATTTGAGCATTAATGTAAGCTTTAATAAATAAATCAGAAAAACAAAATTGATTTGATTGCTTTGCTTTTTCCTAAAAGGAACTTGGGATATTACCTACAATGAACAGTAGTTGGAGAGTTAAAGAAATGTTAAATAATTATACAGCTAGTTCCCAGCAGAGATCAAAATCTCCTCTTTGATGTAAGGACCGCTGGCATCAACAGTCCTTTTAACTGTGTGTGACAAGAACACACGATTTATATAATTTATGCATTCCTAGGTTTTTTTGGTCCATAAGGATTTGGTCTGGTTTTGTATTATTTTCAGATACCCTTTGCATCCTTTCTGGAAAGGCTTTTGGGCAACTTGATAATGGGAAGACATTTAAAAAGAAATGAAAAGAAACTGGACACATACTGGTTTAGTGAAATATTGTATTTTCCAGGAGATAAATGAAGCCTCAAAATAGACCAAACACAATTTATCACTCTGAATATGGGAGAGAAAGCAACTGAACAATTTTGGAATAACTTCTCTTCCCTCACTCTTTTATGGTGTTTACATGGGGTCTGCCTAGCACACAAGTCCTTTCTCACTGAGGTGATTGTGTTCCTTGGTTTCAAATAAATCTTGATGTGGTTGTTAATTTTGAAAGACAGATGAATTATGATTTTAGGATTCTTATTATAATCATTAAGCCAAACTGGCCATTTTATATCTAATGTTGTAAGAATTATATGACACACGTCTAAACACAATACCTAAAAGTTTCCACCAAAATTAGGCACAGCTCCATTCCTGCAGAAAGCCCCACAGTGTGCTGCTAGTCAGACCAGTTGCTTAAGTAAAAACTACTGTGAACTTTGATGCTCCTCTACCAGATGTGGATATTGCTTTATACTTTTTCTGGAGTTGCTTTGGCAGATGTGTCCAGTGCATTAAGCAGTTTTGTCAGGACTCTCTACTGATACTCTATTAGTGGATAGAAGTTTCCAGACACTCCTGCTCACCTTATGTATAAGTAGATCTTTTCACTACTGCTCACAACAAGCCTATGAAGAAGATACTATTATGAATAGTAGCCAAAACTGAAGCTCAGGGAGGTTAAGGAACTGACTCAAAGTTAAATCAATTTTTGAATTAGTAATATTTATTTTAAAAATTCGTTTATATGTGTATACACATATTCATGGCAGACATTTTGGGAAGATAGAAAATGTTTTTAAAAAAGAAAAATATATACTCAAAATGTCATTTCCCTGAGATAATGACTATTAATTTTTGCTGTACTGACTTACATACACATATATACATAAATCTTTAAATAAATACATTTAAAACCATAGACTCCCATCAAGCACATTATTTTGTACTATTCCTTTTAATAAGCATAATTTTTTTTTAAATTTTATTTATTTATGATAGTCACATAAAGAGAGAGAGAGAGAGAGGCAGAGACACAGGCAGAGGGAGAAGCAGGCTCCATGCACCGGGAGCCTGACGTGGGATTCGATCCAGGGTCTCCAGGATCGCGCCCTGGGCCAAAGGCAGGCGCCAAACCGCTGCGCCACCCAGGGATCCCTAATAAGCATAATTGACAACTTCATCCATATTATATGACTTTTTCTATAGCAGGGATCAACAAACTTTGTATAATGGGCCAGAAAGTAAATACTATATGATTTGTGGGCAATACTGTCCTAACTATTTAAACCTGAGAAACCAGCAATATACAGTGCATATATGAATGTGTATGGTTGTTCCAATGATACTTTATTTACAAAAACAGCAGTGGGTCAGATTTAGCCTGTGGGCTGTGGTTTTCTGATCCTTGATCTAACAGAATCATTTAAAAAAATGGCATCAAGTGGAGTTGATCACATGGCTCTATTATTATTTACCTATAAATATTGATTTAAAAAAAATAAATAAATAAATATTGATTTAGTTTGTGTCTCTTCAGGAACACTAATGTGATGAAAATTCTTATAACTAAAAGTTGGTACACATGCACTAGATTCTCCTT
Source organism: Canis lupus dingo (assembly GCF_003254725.2). Lineage (NCBI taxonomy): Eukaryota > Metazoa > Chordata > Mammalia > Carnivora > Canidae > Canis > Canis lupus. The sequence continues at coordinate 39,560,507 of NC_064267.1, read as the reverse complement.
AAGATAATTTCCTAGGAAAAGAATCTCTGGGTCATATGGAGACTCTTTTCATAAAGTACGTGATATTTATTGCAAACTTATTGTCTACAGGGTTATAATCTCCATTCTCACCAGTGATGTAAAGGAAGGCCTTTTTATTTATATCTTTGCTAATCAAAAATACTAGGGAGTTTTTTTTTTAATCTTTGCCATTTTGACAGACAAAAACAATAGCCACTTGTTTGAATTTGCAAGTTTTGATTTTTATTGATATGGGTAGTATTTTCTGCTTTTTACCTGCTTAATATTTAACCTTAAATCAGTTACTTCCTTCAGGTCAACTGAATTTTATAAATGATAAAAACATCCAAATTTAGTTTTAGTACATTAAATGACTTATATCCATAGTTAGATCAACTCATAAAGTGATTAAACACGTAGGTGCTACCAAAGTAGTCCCTGGGAGTCCCTCTTTATACAGTGTAATGGTAAAATAAACTGCTTCTTTCCTAATCTTACTTCCTTTGACTCTTGCCCATAACATAAGAAAGTGTCTTTTTTGGGAAGTTTTTGCTCTTCATTTCCCTCTCACTGGATCCTCCTGATGGAAAACACACTTTATCTGACTTACTAGAAGGCAAAATTTTTATATCACTTGGTCCTGGCTTCTCTGTGTGGTGGAATAAACATACTAAAGATTTTGGGCACTGCTATGGGTTGAAGTATATCTTCCAAAAAAATCTGTTGACGTCTAAACCCCCCAGTACCTGTGAATGTGAACTTATTTGGGAATAGGGCCTGTACCGATGTAATCAAGTTAAAATGAAGTGGTTAGTGTGGGCTCTGATCCAGTACAACTGCTGTCCTTATAAGAAGTGAAACACAGAGAGGGAGAGCCAGGGAAAAGGTGAAGATGAAGGGGGAGACAGAGCTTGGAGTCATGCAGCCACAAGCCAAGCAACACCTGGGCTACCAGAGGGTGGAAGAGAGAAGGAGGCATCCTCCCTAAGAGACTTAGGAGGCAGCATGGCCCTGCCCACATACCTTGATTTCAGACTTTCAGCCTCCAAAACTATGAGAGAATGTTTTAAGCCACCCAATTCGTAGTACTTTGTTATGGCTACCCCAGGACACTTGCACAGGCATAGATGGCCATCAACTATTTTGGAACTACACAGTACAGAGGTTCTTCAAGTGGGGCTCTCATTAGAGCAAAGCTCTTGTTCTCTGATGGCTGATCTGCCAGTGGGTTACTTATCATAAGAAGGAAGCAGGAGGAAGCTTTTTGGGCTTTGAGTCAGACCTCTGCCTTAATACCTAGCTGAGCTATCATTACAGCTGACATTTTGATTTCCTACATCCTTTCTTCCAAAATCTCCACAGGAAGATGGGCCTGGAAGTCTCAAGAACAATGGGGGAGACTGGCATTTTGGTGACCAAAATACCACCTGGAGAGGCCTGGCTCCTTGCTTTGGGTGTGGTGGCTGGCGTCTGAGTGGGGACATAGATGACTTAGCTCAGATCTGCAGTGAGTGTGGCTGGCTTCAGGGCCCCTGTGTCTGTTATTGATCCAAGAAGGTGGGTTATGGTCACATCTGTTATCACAGATCTTTGATTGTTGGGGGATTTTAAATTCCAGTTAAATTTTGTCTTAAAATGGATGTTTTCTGCACTGTACAGATTTTTTTGGCTCTGGTGGAAGAAATGATTTATTTCCTTTTATCTCTATATTTTTTTCTAGTCAAGACTTTGAACTGCAAAGGCAGGTACATTTCAGTGGGCTTCACAGCACTTGTGCATGACGTTTGAACCTTTTATTTAGTCTTATCATAAATAGGCAGCACAAGGTGTGTTGCCCTATATCTATTCCTTCTTGTCTTATTTTGAGGTACTTTGAAGGATGAAGAAGGAGTTGTAGAAGGGTTAATCTTGTGAACTGATGAAGGATGGAAGTCCTTATCACACACCAGATAAGTAATCTTCTTGAGTTAAAAAAAAATACACTGTGATTATTATGAAAAACTCAAAGGTTAGGATGAAATCTGAAAAACCTGTTTCTGGAGCACTGATTTTAGAAAAGCTTTACCAGAAAGGCTGGGAGGAATGCAATTGGTGTATGGAACATGTTTTCATCTTCATGTCAAAACACGAACAGTTGAAGAGAGGAAGTGAAATAAGTCATGCTGATTTTACGGGTTGGGGGTGGGGGCTGGGAGGTGGGTGGGCAGGTGAAGGATTTTCTTCTTAGAAACATGAAAAGGTTGGTTGGTAGATAAAAAGGTGGTTGGTACAGATTGGTTTATGTAGGTGGGACTGGGAGGCTCTTTGCAATAAGGCTGATGGGTCAAGGGCTAGCAGAGAACATAGGAGAGAATTGGAGAGGTGTTGGCATGACTGAGGAGGCAAAGTCCAATTGGCTAGTGTTCATGACCCAGCTATGATGGAGCAGGAGGGAGCAGGCCTAGAGTGCTCCCATCACCAGTTCCCAGAGACAAGCAGATGCCCAAGAGTGAGGCCAGTTCAGAGCAGCAGGCTTGGGGTGGGGACCATCAACTGCAGGGTACAGGAGACACAGAGGTACCATGTGGGTTTGAAGACTCCATCTCTTCCTTTTTTCTGGCATAAAGTACGGATGGCTATGCCTTGACCTCATGGAGCCAGAAGCCATCTTAGAGAAGAGGACCTGGGAAACCAAGCACTGATCTCAAGGGACTGTTTAAAGTTTTGCTTCAAACCAAGTTAATCTATTGACCTGAACTGTACTGTTTTTTGTTTTTTTTTTTTTTTCCCCTTGCTACCCAACAGATAGGGTGTCATGAATGATTTGATGAGCTGATTATATTTCTCAGTCTCAGACAAATAAAATACCATGTCTTCTTGTTCTTGCACATTTGAGTTCAGTATACGGGGTTTTTATTATGCAAAAATAGGCTCATGGGGCATATACTATTTCTAGCAGACTCCGGGAAGAGGTGGGCCTTCTTCTTGCCCACTGGCCCCCAGACTGTACCCTAATGCTACAACGTCTACATACCCCCTCTTCATGATTGGACTCTTCTAGAATGCTCTTTACTTACTGGGGTACTCCAGAAACAGGTGCAGAGGATGAGGAGCCAGGTACATAATTTTAGGTCACCCTCTCCTCCAAGTTGGCCGTTTCTCCAGCTTTGAAAAGTTGATCTGTCAATGAGGACCCAGGATGAGACTCACTGATGTGATTGCTGTGTGTTTGAAGAGTTACCTTGAGACCTGGGCTGGCCATCAGTCTGGGGCTACTGATTCCTTGTATATTTATTCCTTCGTTCAATAAACATGTGATGCTGAGGCTAAACAGCACTCTTACAACCAGGAAAGAAGAGTTGTTGCACATTTTCCCTTCGAGGAGCTTATAGTCTGAGAAGTAAACAAGCAGCAAAAAAGGCAGGAGGGGGATGGTGAATTAAACCAGTATTTTTCACATCAAACTTGTTTCAGAAGTTGAATGTGGGAGAATAGGGCTTGGCAAAATATGAAAAATGAAATTATGTGTTTGGGTAGACTCTATAGTAGACTGACATTTTCTGAATGTTTTTGGCAACCAGATATCATGAAGGGTCAGAGAAAGAACACTGAGCAATAGTGACCTTGTCCAATTATGCCTGTCTCTGACTTAATAAAAGAATTTCTTATAGAACCAACTACTTTATACAGGAACAGCAAACTGAAGAAAGAGTAGAATGGAACATCAGAAACTTCTTCCTCGGTTTGGAAAAAAAAAAAAAAAAAAAGATTTTTTTTTTCTGTTGTTGGTTTGTGATGTCATCTTTGAATACCAGGGAAAAACCGTGTTTATACACATCAGGGAGAGGAAACCCAAGTATAGCCAATATTTATGCAGGAAATGAGCATAACATGTGCTACCCAAACTTGCCTCTGTCTTATTTCCCAGTCTTTTGCTGTTTTGCCACACTTGGCCACCCAGTGTCATCGACTTCTGAGGCCCACCCAGGGGATCTTGGTGTCAGCAAGAAAAGACACAATTGCAGTTAGGCGTAAACATGAAAATTTGTGTTAAATGTGTTAAATCACAGCTAATGGGATTCCAAACATTTCTCTGTAATATGCAATGGCATTTATAGCAATATGCTTGTATAAACCATGCTACCCGGACTACTGGGCTTCCAACTTATAAATAAAAAATGAAATTCAACACGGAGATACTTAATATGAAGAAATATGGTAAGTGATAAAAATTATGTTCTCCAGAAAAGATGAGGATGCTTTGGTTTCTGGTCGTCTGAATTCAGTTCTCCAGCACAGTCTACAGAGCTAGGAAAAACATTAGCATCAGAGTCACTTCCTGACCTGGGCTAAAGTCTGATGGTGTCCCTTCTGCAGAGACCTTTTTTTTTTTTTTTTTTTTTTTTTTTTCACAAGAGCAGTTAAGCATTGTTTACAGATGTTTTGTAATTGATCTATGATTGCTTCACTGTAACACTCCATCTGTAATACAAGACTCCCTCACTTTTATAAATAAAAAACTATAACCTATTAATGTACTTTCTAACAGCAAGGCCAGCTCAAGCATACTAATTATACACGTCATAATTTATTTAGCTTTAGGTTGACCCTACTTTTCAATTTGTCTCTGAGAAATCTGAATGTATGTTTGTGGTCCAGTGTGTTTATTAATAGCAGTCTCTGACACTCAGAAATGTCCTGTTTAGGGTGGTAAATTATAAAGTCAATTTAGTGTAGCACTGTGTCCCCGGCTCTATGCTAAGTATTTGATAGGTGTTGTCTCATTGAATCCTAAGCAAGCAAATAAACCTATATGATTTCTGCCACTGCCTTTAACAGATGTATCAGACTCATCCTCATCCTGAGATTTGATAGGTGAAGGTCTCAGAGAAAGAGGAAGCATATTCTCTATTGCTTTTCTCCTTAGGACATCTGTCAATTTGTTGGCCATGAAAGGGAAAATAGGTAAGAAGTAGTGGTTCAGAATTTTATCATACATATAATATACAGAAAAGTACATAAATCACAAGTATTTGGCTCAGTAAATTTTCACAAAGTAAATACTTCCATGTAACTACTGCCTCCATCAAGAAACAGCATTTCTAGCATCCTCTCAGGTGTCCATGTACCTTTTCGAGGGCATTACCCACCACAACAGTGATCACTGTCTTGACTTCTCTCATGTTAATTTTGCTTGTCCGTGAACTTTATATGAATAGAATCATAATATATATATAATATTTATTTTTATTTATATATATAAAGAATATATATATATATATATATATATATATATATATACTCTTTGTGTCTGGCCTTTTTTCACTCAATTTTATTTTGTGAGATCCATCCATGTTCTGTGAAGTAGTAGTTTATTTTATTATTGCTGTATCTCATCGTATGAATGGGCCACATTTATTTGCTCATACCACTGTTTGAAGGATATCATTTAGGGTATTTGACTATTTTCAATAGTGTTGATTACAAACACACTTTTGTTTAATATATGCCTAGTGTAGAACAGGGTAATAGAGTTTATGTCTGTCCACTGTTAGTAGATATCATCTGAGGTGGTTGTACCAGCATATATTCTTAACTCCCAATATGAGGTATATTCAGGAAAAATTTATGATTTAGCAAAACCATTAAATTAGGGAATTGTTATATGGTTTTCAGAAAGATTCTTTGTTTTATAAGCGAACACTTAAGAGTAAGCTTATTTCATATTTTTAAAGATGTATCCAAGTTTTCATCTAATTTCTGAGATAAAAAATTTACTGGGAAGAGTAATATGTAAAGCAATTTTCATTTTGTTGCTTCTCTGGGTAAAAACCCTCAAAGTGAGACATAGGATATAAAATCATATTATTTAGCTGTTAATCAAAATTGGAAATTCAAACTATGTGTATTATTTTTCTGCACTAACTGCTTGAAGTTTGTGGGGAAGAAATAATTTCCTAGAGGACTAATTTTCCAAATATTCCAAGATAAACTTTGGATATAGTTACACAGAGCTTGTTCTTGATTTCATCATGCATTTGAGAGTGAAAAATATTTCAATGTCAATTATATTTGTATTTACTTGATATTTACTGAGGTTGATGATTTTTAAAAAGAATTTGTTTCTTAATTTGGGAATTGCTTGTTAATATATTTTGCCTAATTTTTATGAGTGTGTATAGGGGAATGCATGGTGGCTCCCAAAATACATGTCCGCATTTTAAGCCCTGGGACCTATGAATGTGAACTTATTTGGAGAAAGAGTTGTTCTGTTTATTCCGGCCTATTGATCGTGATGCTCTTGACTAGAATGCTCTGAGGCTCCCACTTAGGCAGCATTACTAGTAGCAAGCCCCACAGACATTTCCCCCACTAGGGTTGTGGATAGACTAGCCCTTTTCATTATTATTATGATCACAGGATATACTCCAGCAAAAAGCCATCAGGGAACATTGAGGAACAAGGTTTATTAGTCATAAGTCCTAAAAGGCATGTGAGGACACAGGGATGACAGGGGAGAGACAAAGAAAGAGAGGGAGAAGCTGGGGCTTTGCCTTTTCTAGGATCCAAGGGTAGGGTGTCTGAAGTTTCAAAAGGCCACTTATTATTGCTAATTTGAAGCCTAAGAGTGGGAATTAGGGTGTGGGAGAGTGGTAGCAGGGTCATTCAAGCCACATTATCTTGGTTGCCCTGGGTTTTCCGAAAAGAAAACTTCATGGGTGTGTGGGGCCTGGCTCTGTACCTGTTTCTTGTTTTTATTATTATTTTTTTTTCCCCAGAAGCAGCTGCCAATCTGTTTGTTTAAAATGAATGTTTTTTTGTTTTGTTTTGTTTTAAGTGATTACCTTGATGATGAAACTCTTAAAATGTCAGGCATTTACGCTGCATGGGTATTTGCAGCTATAATTAAGGATCTCAAGATGAGATCGTTCTGGGTTAGTTGGGTGGGCCCTAAAACCAATGACAAGTATCCTGATAAGGGATATGAGTAGATGATACACACACACAGAGGAGAAGGCCACCTGACGATGGAGGCGAAGACTGAAGTGGTAGCCCCAAACCAAGAGACTCCTAGGCCACAAGAAGGAAGCTAGAGTGGAAAAGAAGGATTTTTCCTATGCCCTTTAAACGTCACTATTATAGCTTGATTTTAGAATTTTGGCCTTCAGGACTGTGAGAGAATATATTTCTGTTGTTTCAAGCCACTGATAATTCCTTACAGCAGCTCTAGGAAACTAATAGTGTATTTACAATTTTTTTTTAAACTGGGCACAGTTTGTATATTATGGCTAGTAACCATTTTCCTATTATGCACATGACAAATAATTTCCCCTTAAGTTTTGATTTAAAAAATTCTGTTTATGGTTGTATTTCTCCATGGAGAAATTTTTTGTTTTGTTTTAAATTAATAGACTTTATTCTTTAGAGTAAATTTAGATTCATAGCAAAATTGAACAGAAAGTATAGAAAGTGCCCATACACTACCCTGTTTCTCACCACCCCACAAGCTACCATTCCATACCACTTTTTAAAAAATTTTTATTTATTTATGATAGTCACACACAGAGAGAGGCAGAGACATAGGCAGGGAGGGAGAAGCAGGCTCCATGCATCGGGAGCCCGACGTGGGATTCGATCCAGGGTCTCCAGGATCGCGCCCTGGGCCAATGGTATATATGGAAGAAACTACATGGGTACATCCCTATCACCCAAAGTCCATAGTTTACATTAGGGTTCACTTGTGCTATTGTATATTCTGTGTGTTTTGACAAATGTATAAAGCCGTGTATTCATCAATGCAGTTTCATACAGAGTATTTACACCATTCTAAAGATCCTGTGTGCTCTGCTTGTTCCTCCCTCCCTCCCAAGAAACTTTAATTTACTCACATTTCCCAATCCTTTTTGTTAGTATTTCTACTTTTGGAGATATCTTAAGAATGGTTACAATTATACCTTTAATAAATTAATAGTTTCACCTATATTTCAATCTGTGATTGTCTAGAATTTATTTGGACACATTTATTTGATATCCTGGAGAGAATACAACTTGCCACACGATGTTATATTTTCTACGTTGCGTAGTATTTGTTACATGAAAATGGTACTTTTTTCTTCATATACTTGATATATACATCTGATGAAACTAACTCTGCTAAGGTAGCATTGCTTCTTGAGTTGAATTTCAGCTTATACAGCCAAATCAAAGGTAACCATTGGATGGACAAAGACCACTGGAATAGTGAAGCACAAAACTGTCCACACGAGCAGCTCGCCTAGGATGGGGCAAGATTGATCTTAGTACTGATTCATTTGGGAAGTGAGAATGGTGAGTCCTATCTGAGAAAGTAGATCATGTGAGCCCAGGCTATGCTTTGCTCCTGCATATCCTATGTTCTTCCTACCCTAGGCCATCCTGGAACCAGAGTGAATGGAAGATTGGGTTTTAAGCTACTTCAGTTTTTAGTATACCTATACTCCTCATCATCCACCAAAATAGTCATCTATGTATTTACCTTCCTTTTTACTTGAAATAATCTAAATTAATGTAGTTTTATAATATGTTTGATTAACTTAAAGGAGCCTATTCATTACTCTTGTTTTTCTAATTTTGTGCATATACTTGTGAATTTTGAATCATGTTGTTAAGGTCCACACTCTACAGCCCTATACTCACAACTAAAACTTCCTGATATTTATTTGGATTGCCTTATATTTATAGTGTAATTGGAAGAGAATTAACATCCGTAGGATATTGAAACTTCCCATATGGGAAGACCCATACATGATACAAGTCTTCATGTCTAAAAGGATTTTGAGTCCATGAGTAAAGATCCAATGTACTTTTTAAAAGATTTTATTTATTTATTAGAGAGAGAGAGAGAAAGAGGGAGAGAGAGAGAGGATGCATGAGGAGGGGCAGAGTGGGAGGGAAAAGGAGGGAGAAAGAATCTCAAGCAGACTGCACCGAGCATGGAGTCCATTGCAGGGCTCGATCCCATGACCCTGAGATCATGGACCTGAGCCTAAACCAAGAGTCCATTGCTCAACCGACTGAGCCACTCAGGCATCCTTTAAGTATTTTTTTGTTGTTGTTGTCGTTATAGGCCTTTAACACTATGCTTCAGTTTATTTAAGATATTTGTATTTAGAAGAAGATTTTTATCTATTGTATTTTAAAAATGGTAATTTCTGATGTATCCAGTATTGTTAATTTCGTTTTATTTGTTTTGTATTGATTCTATTGCAAAAAAATGATATTTTTGTTTCTTCCTTGAAAATCTTATATACCTTATTTCATTACATAGCTAATTCTATTAGATGGCCCTTCTGTAAATTATCTCATAAGGAGAGAAATATGTCTAATGTTTCAGTGTTAGATAGACCATTAGAGCCAACTCTTAGAACCAAGGCATACTCTTTTCGGAGTTTCAGATGTTATTCTGTTATAATGGTTCCATATTTTTCTTTTCCTTTCGTCTTTTATCTCATACTTTTACAATGCAGGATGCTTTTCAGTAGAAAGGTTGGTTTAGTTGTCCTTACTGTAGAGGTCGAATGTCTTTCTCAGACTTTCAGGTGGGGTAGAGACTGTTTCATATAGGACCCGAGTTTTAGAAGCCTTTCATTTAGAGTTTTGGTGCAATTCTACTGTGTTAGGGTCTTTTTTACCCTACTATTTTGGATAATTATGTTAAATAAAAAACAGAAAATACTATTCTCAGTACTGCTCCGAGGTCCTATGTATCCTTGCCCATGCATAGTGTTTGCTCTGCCTGCTGCCAGCACTGATTGTGGCTGGAAGTAGATGTTGGCCTCTTAGGGTAGTTCCCAGGGATCCTAGTGCCACCTGCCTGTTCTCTGCTAGAGAGGGGAGGTCTCCTGTGAATCTCTTCATGTGCATATCTCAATCTGGGCAGCAGTGATGTGAGAGGTGCAGGGCCTCTCTGTCAAGTAGACTATTCATTTACTATGCAATGTGTTTGAGCCTCAATATATATTTCACAATCCGGATCTAACTCTTTTATAATTAATGCTGATTCCTTTTGGATTCTGTTTTTAGGATGATGATCAATCACAGCTTTTCTGAGAGTTGTCAGTGTGTGCCTTTCTTGTACTTAATGAGAGGGTGGGTGTGATTTTGAGGGGGACTGCTCGCCATTCATCATTTTGAACTTGTCTAATGTATGGTTACTCTTAAAGATGCCTGTTTATATTTAACTTACCCTGGTCAAATCTCATAAGGTTAAGCTTGGTCAAAACATGTTGGTTGTGTTTCAAAATCTTGTACTCTGATCTCTTTGAAAAGTTCGCAGAGTCATGCTGAGTCACTCAAGAGAGGTCCTCTGGAGTTTGTTAATTACGAGCAGTTTAAATCAAATCTCTTATGGGAATAAAACCCAGGTATAAAGAATAGGGGAACAATGGTTGAAGAAAGGGATAATTCAAAAGAGTCTCCTAGCTACCAAGCTATTTGTCTTCTTCGTTAAATGTATCACAATTATGATTAAATTATTGCATAATTAATATCTTCCTACTCTTTTTAATGCAAATTTGATGAGGATGAGGACTATGTCACTTTCACTGCTGTATTTCTAGCATTTAGCATAGAACCTTGCACATAAGCGAGTGCTTAAAAGTATGTATCAAATAAATGAATAAGGGTTACTATTGTCCCAATCTATGCCCATGCCACACCCAAGAAAGCATTCTTGCCTCAAAAAAAAAAAAAAAAGGTAGTGTTTAGTAGAAACTAGTTCTTTTGAAAAATTCTAACCAGATGAAGGAAAAATGGCAATAAATACTGTATGTATCAAAAAACTCTACTTTTTTTGTACTTGAACTTTGGGCTGGGAAATGCTAAGATAGAGATGACCAAGGAAAATGACCATGATTAACTTTATATTTCATTAAAAAAGTAGAACATCAAAATAATACAGCAATAGAAAATAACTGTCCTCAAAAGTGTTTGTGCTAGTTTAAAAAACTAAAATATAACATAAAACAATAGTATTAACCACTCATGTCTGTTTGCACATCTTTTGGATATATAGATTTTTGGACAATGATTGTCAGAAACATAAAGCAATTGTATGCTCTTTTCAAACATTCTCAAATTATGGTCTAATGTCTTAAATCATAAGAAGTACCTCTAGTCACGAAAGTAAGTGTCTCCATTTGGCTTGATGTATGTTTAGTCTATTTCTTCTTGGCAAAAATATTTTAGTGTAAGTGTCCTAGCATAAGGATGACAAAATGTTTTCTTTCCTACCCATTTGTGTGGTCTTCTTTAACAAAATTATATAAAAAAAACCCCTAGGATTTGTTCAGAGGAAATATGTGTGTGTGTGTGTGTGTGTGTGTGTGCAGTTTATTTGGCATTAAGAATAATTGAAAAGTAGTTGAGTTTTAGGTGAGAAAAAGCAAGAGAGCACGTCTATCATCAATGTTCCAGCTATTTAATTAGTTTGCCTTATTTCATTAGAAAAAAATGAAAATCATGCAATAATAAGAAGATAATTATAATTTTAAAAATAATTGTATTTGTAATGCCTAACCACTTTTGCTCTCACCATTTAATAATACATAGGTGTGGATTTGTTTCTACTTTTTTCTTTTTTGAAGCTTTGGACAGAAATTCTGCATTGCATTACATTATTCTTACAATAATAATACAATATTAATATAATATACTACATAATATACAATAAAATTAATCTTAATGCAGAAAGTATTATTGAATTTGTCTTAAGCCCTCAAAAATGTTGCTAAAGTGTTCTAAATATCTTATAACAGAAATGATAAGATACATTCACATGGCATAATTATAAGTCCCACAAATCATAGTGTGGCAAGCTACTGTAATGGACACTTGAGATTTGCTATAAAAATAAAGAGAAGAATGTTGCAGTGGGCTAGAAGAGTATGACTAACTGTTTAATCCTAATATGGATCCTGAGAAGAATAAGTTTAATAAAATAAATGAATGGTGCAGGTCACTTCCTCTTAGGAAAATAGTATAAGGAAAGACTTAGTTGAGAGTGGGCACTGGGAAGAGAGTTTGTGTGTGATGAGGTTGGCCATGAAGGTTGGTATTAATTTCAGGAGAGTCTTGAGAACCTGATTCATGAGTCTGGATTCCACATTTTAGACAATTAGGATGAGAGTTTGAAAAGGGGAATGAAATGTTGACATTTATTCAAATTCAGAAACAACATATAGGATCAATTGGAATATGGGGGGATTAAAGACAGAAAGACTGTCTGGTTCAGGAAATGCTGATATTAGGATAATGGATGTGGCTTTCTTTTCCTGCATACCTTGTGTTCTTAGATGTCTTCAAATTTTTTGCCTGAACCAACGAGGAGAATGAAAGTGCTGAAGAGGCTAAAGTGGAAGACTCTTTTCTATGGATGATGGATTTGGTCTTGAATTTGTTGATTTGGAGGCAAATTTTGGTTGAGCACATACAAATGTCCCTGAGGTAGATGGAGCTCCAAGAAGAAAACACCCAAGAAAACAGAATGGAGATGCCTGTCTGACTCATCAGCATAGGAGTAATGATTAAAATAATGAGAGAGGGGCACCTGGGTGGCTCAGTGGTTGAACATCTGCCTTTGGCTCATGTGGGGACCCCAGGGTCCTGGAATCGAGTCCTGAATCAGGCTCCCCACAGGAAGCCTGCTTCTCCCTCTGCCTATGTCTCTCCCTCTCCCTCTGTGTCTCTCATGAATAAATAAATAAAGTCTTTAAAAAATAATGAGAGGTGATAACATATAATGATGCTTTAGATAAAGGGTTAAAGGCAGCTTTGGACAATTTCCCCAGTTGGTGACCAGGAGAAGAATGAAAAAGTAAAAATGAGCAATGGGACTCAGGAAAACAAAACAAAACAAAACAAAACACAGTGTCAGTCAAGTCCAGTCTCAGAACAAAATGGGTGCTCACCGTCCGATTGTACTTGAAGGTCAAGTCTGAGGATTGTGAAAAAATTCACCCAGAAGAGATTGATGTAGCCTTTTGTGGGGGTAGGGCACATGTAGGATGTAGGTGGGAGCATGTGAAGAGAAGTAACATAGGATTTCAGGGCACTAGGGTGTAGACTAGAGTTGTTGAACAAGTCCATGATTGTATGTTGCTAGTTTAAGAAATTATGGCAAGGAAAATAATGGAAGCACAGCCGTAATTAGGGAAAGCAGAAGAGTCAAGAAAGACATTTTCAGAATGGGTAAATGCGTTAAATATGCAAAATAGAGATATTTCATTGGGGAAAAGCAGCTTTTAAAAGTGGCGGGAGTGAAAGAATGTGTGAGCTGCAAGAAGACAGGAGAAAGGTATAGAGTGCTTCACCCCTAAATGGATCACATTTTATTTTTTAAGACATTGAGAACAGGGTCTCAGGGAGGGTAGAAGAGGGAACAAAAGGCGGATAGCTTTGTTTTTTGCAGGGAAATAAAGGCAGGAATTTGCTGGCAAGACTAGAATGGAGGAGTGAAAGGAATAGAAATATTTATATAGTAGAGTCATATATCAGTCCCATATTTAATTTATGTGAATATTACCAAGTATTCTTTGGAGAAAAAAGCAAGGTAACAAGTGCCTTCAGTTTCATAAGGATAAAATTATTGGATCTGTTCTTCACATATAAAATGATTTTTTTGAAGTTTTTTTGTTGGCCACGAGATGAAAATATTAAGTGTATCTTGCATGGTAAACACTGTGATATGCACCCAGATCTTCCGGGGTTGGAGGATCTGTTTCCCCAGCTGCTGGGAATATTGCCAGACAAGACTCTTTAGCTGTCTTTCCACTTTGGAAATTGCTTTGGCTGAGGAAATATGCCTCACCCAAGGTCATGTCTCCTTCTGGATGGCCCACAACCAGTGACTGATCAATATAGGAGGTAAAGACCTGATCCCGTTTCCCCAGCAGGGAACCAATCTGAAGGTCCAACCAAGCTCTAGAGCCTCCTTTAACATTTGCTAAGTTCTTCACTGGGATGTATCAGCTCTTGCTTTTCTTTCCTCTCCTTTTAACAAGTGTTCAAAAACATTCCCTAAACATCCTACATGCTAATCTATGTTTTGAAGTCTGCTTCTCAGAAAAACAAACCTGCAACAGTGGAGAGACTTATTTGCCCAGTGGCTGGAAAGGCTGCTAGAAGATAGCCATCAAATGTTAGTCTCTTTTAGGATTTATCTCAGTTGAAGAATACTATGTCTACCAAATCATGTCTTCCTCCAGAAATGGTCCACATTCAATGACTAATCGATGTGGCAGTATAAAGGGCTTGTCATTCTCACTCCAACTGAGGACAATTCTGATAGGCCAACTGCATTCAAAGCTTCGTATGGCATCTGCTGAGGCCTTAGTTGGGACTGAATTACTGTTCAGTTTTTCCCCCAACCCAATTTTCCTTCCTTCCTTTACCTTCTATAAGGGCACTACTACTTCTACTACTACTACTGCTGCTGCTGCTGCTTCTTCTTCTGCTTCTTCTTCCTTCTTCCTTCTTCTTTTAAGATTTTATTTATTTATTAAAGTGAGAGAAAGAGAGAGATCACAAGCGGAGGGAGGAGCAGAGGGAGAATCAGACTCCCTGCTGAGCAGGGGCCTCAATGCAGGGCTTGGTCCCAGGACCCTCGGATTATGACCTGAGCCAAAGGCAGATGCTTAACTGACAGAGCCACCCAAATGCCCTTATAAGGGCACTCATTACTCAACTCTATCTGAGAGTCCACTTCCTGTGACCCCTAACCTCTTCCATCTTGCTAACCCAGGTTTTCTTTTTTAACACTTTTTTTAACCTTAGCAAAGTACTTTAATAAAGTTCCATTTTGTTATTTCACTCTTCTAAAATTAAATAAGTGGTAAATGCATTTTATCTCATTTCATGAAAATATTTTCCATCAGTGCCCATAGTTTAAATTTTTAAGGCTCACTGATAATGCCACCTGGATTAGAATGTTTATATGTCATCTTCTGTTTTATTGATTTCAATTATTTTAATTTTTTTTTAGATTCTTTTATTAAACTAAATTTCTAATTGTTTGACAACTCTATACAATATCAATCAATACCTATGACTATTTAGCCACAATATGTAGAAGATGATTTCTGGTACTCTTTTACTGAATATTGAACAAGTGGTCTTATCATACTGATAACTTCAGTCGAAAATGACAGAACCTGCTGGTTGTTCTCTAATAACCATTTCTTATGATTTAGTTTAATCTCTCTCTCTTTCTTTCTTTCTTTCTTTCTTTCTTTCTTTCTTTCTTTCTTTCTTTCTTTCTTTCTTTCTTTCTTTCTTTCTTTCTTTCTTCTTTCTTTCTTTCTTTCTTCTTTCTTTCTTTCTTTCTTTCTTTCTTTCTTTCTTCTTTCTTTCTTTCTTTTTTTTCTTTATTTTTCTTTTGCAAGCATAAGGCTGTCTTGTTAAATACTATTTTCCCTTGCAACTAGGTGTGGCCCACGTGACTAAATTCTGCGCATTTGCAATATTAATGGGAATGACGTGTGCCACTTCCAGAGAAGGACAACTGTCTTCTCATGGATGTGAACACAAGGGTAAGAGCTAGATGGAGGAGAGACCTTGAGCCATGTTAAGGATGGCAGAATGGCAAGACAGATGGAGCCTGGTTTCCAACATGGGCCAACACCTTAGCCAAGACTTTAACATGAGACAGAAACATGTATCTTATTTAAGCCATTATTATTTTGGGTCTTTCCATTATAGCAGCCAAATCAATTCCTTAACTAATCCTCTAGGAATATGCATATCTTAGGGTGCTTCCTAATGTTATATTCATATCATCAGTTAGTAGTAGTTGCTTGCCAATAGATTGGGAAATGTATGAATTCTGCTAAAAACATGCTTATTAATCTGGCCTTTTTGTGTCTGTATGGATAATTGGTGGTGCGCAGAGTTCAAGAACTCT
Organism: Canis lupus dingo; assembly: GCF_003254725.2. Taxonomy (NCBI): domain Eukaryota; kingdom Metazoa; phylum Chordata; class Mammalia; order Carnivora; family Canidae; genus Canis; species Canis lupus. Next base: position 39,544,591 of record NC_064267.1, on the reverse strand, counting down.
TAGGATCAACATGACATGTCTTCTCCAAGTATTGGCTTTATGCAAAGTTTAATAAAATATTAAGCTTCAGAAATTTCCCAAAGATAATTAAATTAAGTCGTTAAAAAATTTATACAGATATATATTAATGTTTAATGCAAAGCTACCATGATATTGTAGGAGAAACACAAGACTTAAAGACATTTAATGCTGGAGATGAGCTATTTTTGCTGTGTCCCCTGCCTACTAGTAGGCTCATGTTCCCTAGTCCATTTGCTTTTATGGCATTTCTGGGGAAATTTTTGGGAAGCACTTTTCTATGGAGATGTTCTGTCTCAATGTCAGGAGCTCTCAGGCTGCATCAAAATAATGTTTTCCTTATTTATATCAGCATTTAATTTGTTGCATGGAGGTCAAGACACCATTTATTAAAATGATGCCTTGACGTTTTAGAAGTAACATATTTTAAAGTTTTAGAACTAAGTTTTGTCATTTTTCTTGACTTTATTCTTTGAGTTTTTTAAAGATATTCTCATTACCATTTTCAACAGAGGTCTTATTTATTCCAGCTCAGTAGTTATACATGGCTGAGTCTGGCTCAGACCACGGAGGCCAATTTATTGTTTTTGGCTGTCCTTTTCCAACTTTGTTATTCAAACCCTTGGGTGGCTGCATGCTCATTTTTGAGTGTCTGATAGAGTTTCAGAGATTCCAAGCACATAAAACAGAATGTTAGAATGCTTCTTGGGTTCTGTTCAGTGATAGAAATTTTGGTATGAAGTTCAAAATTACAAATATAAATGGATTTTCTTCCTGATGGCAATTAAACTTTAGCCTCATTTCAACCTCCAGAATATTAAACCTAAGAGCTAACAGTGGGGACAAAGTTCAGATAGAGAGTTGGATATGTTTAATATAGTTTGAAGAGGGACATTTTAGGGGAGCTTTGGAATGTTGAGTGGAGCTAATGAAGATACATAGTAGCCGGCATTTATGAAACCCAAGTAAAACACCTTCTATCTACATCCTTATGAAATGGATGTGTTTGAAAGGAGTGCAAAAAGGGTTAGAGAACATGTTAGCATCATACTAATTATCAACAAACGATAATTTGTATGGATAATGTAAGGATAATGAGCCTTCTCCTTATCAGGCTCACTGTTGAAATTAAAATTATTGGATAACAGGAGGCAATGATCTTATATTTGGGGTTTCAGCTCAACCTCAGAGTGCTAACCTTATGCTGAGCAGCATGAGGAGTATAAAGAACAAGGGACAAACAAACAAATGGGCGAAATGGCACATGAAACAAAGAACAATGCAAAGCCACCAGTGATTAACTGCCAAAATGCTGTGGAAGTTGCACTTGGAGCATGTTGGGCAATTGATCATGATACTTGGCAAAGTCCACTGCAGCTGAAGAAAGCCTGAAAAAAAAAAAACAAAACTGAGGTGTTGTAAAGGGGACTCTTTACACAACCACAGTTATGTTTCAGCAACTCGGTAACAAAAGCTGTCACTTGGCAAGAAGATGGAGTGGAGAAATGAGCAGTGGTGAGGGGCCTGATACTTGTGCCTGCTCTGTGTGGAGAAATGCCAGCAAGTCACAGGTCTGCTCTGGGTCTTGTTCTTGTCACTCCAAGATGTTCCTCCTTGATTCAGTGAGGGTACATAGTCTGCCACCGTAGAACCCAGTTTGGCCTATTTAAGCAGAAGAGGAATTTATTGGAAAGCTGGGAGGTTGTTTACAGAATTGAGGAGAATACTGAAAGAACCAGATTAACTTTGGGAGTTTAGGATGTAAAATAGGAAGAATGTCAACCCTGGGATGAATCCAGTATTCATGCCCTTTGCTCTAAGATCAAGTTTCAGGGAGACAGAATCTGATATGCCTAGTTTGTGTCCCATGGGGATAGACAAGAGATTTATCCCAGAACTTTATCCAGTGGAAAAGATATAAAAGGGGAAAATTATACTATCTTTTGCTGCCTTCCAGTTAATGCATAGCACCATTCTGACTTTGAGTGTTGGTTGTTACATTATATTGAGAAAGTTATTTAAAATGTTTTGAACTTCAGCTTCCTCATCTGTAATGACAGTGTCTAACTCAAAGCATTGGTTGAAAGTATACATTGAGGTATGTTAAATCTTAGGCTATTGAATGGAACATAGTAAACACTCAATGAATATTATTTTCTTTCTCTTAGTCTTTGGAAGATGGTCCAGTATATGATTTAGGATGTGTCACATATTTACAAGTATATTCTGAAACCATAAAAATCCTAGAAAAGAGAGCACAAGCAGTAATTTCTTTGACATTGTCTGTAGCAACATTTTCCAGACAAGTCTCCCAAGGCAAAGGAAATAAAAGCAAAAATAAACTATTGGGACTATATCAAAATAAAAAGCTTCTGTACAACAAAGGAAACAATAAAAGACAACCTACTGAATGGGAAAGATGACAGCATATGACATATTTAATAAAGGATTAGTAACTAGAATAAAGAAGTGATAATAATCCAACACCAAAAATCCAAATAATCTGATTAGAAAATGGGCAGAAGATATGAACAGACATTTCTCCAAAGAAGAGAAACACATGGCCAACAGACAAGAAAAGATCCACAATATCATTCGTCATCAGGGAAATGCAAATCAAAACTATAATGAGATTTCATCTTACACTTATCAGAATAGCTAAAATAAAATAAAAAAAAGAACAAGAAACAACAGTGTGGTGAGGATGTGGAGAAAAAGGAATACTCTTGCATTGTTGGTAGGAATGCAAACTGGTGCAGCCACTGTGGGAAACAATATAGAGTTTTTTCAAAAAATTAAAAAGAGAACTAGTCTACAATCCAGTTATTGTATTACTGGATATTTACCCAAAGAATATGAAAACACTAGTTAAAAGAATATAACCATCCTTGTTTATTGCAGCATTGGTTTTTTTTTTTTTTAGCATTGTTTATAACAGCCAAATTATGGAGGCAGCCCAAATGTCCATTAAGAGATGAATGGACAAAGATGATGTGGTATATATATAATATATGATATGTAACGGAATATTAGTCAGTCATGAAAAGAATGAAATCTTGCCATTTGCAACAACATGATGGAGCTAGAGAGTATTAAACTAAGTAAAATAAGTCAGAGAAAGACAAATACCATATGATCTTATTCATATGTAGAGGTTAAGGAAAAAAAGAACAAGTGAACAAAGGGAGGGGGAAAAAAGACAAACCAAAAAACAGACTCTTAACTATAGAGAACAGAGGGTGACCAGAGGGAAGGTGAGGGGATTAAGAGGACATTTACAGTGATGCGCACTGAGTAATGTATAGTTGTTGAGTTACTACTTTGCATGACTGAAACTGATATGACACTATGTGTTAACTATATTAGAATTAAAATAAAAAACTTAATAAAAAATTGAACTACATCACATATCCAGAAAAGTTTACATATTATAGGTAAGTGGCTTGATGAATTTTCAAAGTGAACACACCCATGCACCTACTACCTGGACCAAAAAGGAGAATATCTCTCTTGGCCAAGAAGCATCCCTTTGTGCTCCATCCAGTCAATAACCACATTTCACAAAAGGGTAAAATTCCTGACTATTACCACTAAAGATTCGTTTTGTCTATTTCTGAATTTTGTCTAAACAGAATCATATATTATGTATTTCTTTGTCTCTGGTTTCTTTTGCTCAATATTTGTGAGAATCTTTCATGTTGTTGTGAATAGCAGTGGCTTGTTTATTCCTGTTGCTGTTTGGCATTCCATAGTGTGCTTATATTAATATTTACTTATCTATTCTGTTGATGGACGGTAGTCTTAACATGTACTTTTCTATCCCACTGTTGGCGGACATTAGGGTTATTTCTGATTTGGGCTATTATAGACAGAGATACTGTGAGCATTCTTGTACCAGTCCAGCAATCTTGGATAATTATGAGAAATTAGAAGTTTGAGGATATGGTAGTAAAAGAAACCACTGTATATTAGTTCCCTAGGGCTGCTGTAACAAAACCACATACTGGGTAGCTTCAACAATTGAAATGTATTGCCTCACTATTCAGGAAACTTGAGATCTGAGATGAAGGAGTTGGCAGGGTTCTTTCCTTCTGAGAGCTCTAAGGAGAAGACTATGTCCTATGTCTCTTTTGTAGTGTCTGATGATTTACTTGCAATCTTTGGCACTCCTTGTAGATAGATCTCCCCAGTCTCCATCTTCACTTGCATCATTATATGGCATTTTCCTTTGTGTGTGTCCTTGTGTCTGAATTCCTCCTTTTTAAAAATTTGTCTTTATTGAAGTTCAATTTACTAATATATAGTATAACAACCAGTGCTCATCCCATCATGTGCCCTTCTCAGTTCCCATCACCAGTTACCCCAACACCCCCACCCCTGCCTACTTCCCTTTATGCAACCCTTTGTTCATTTCCCAGAGTTAGGGGTCTCTCATGGTTTGTCTCCAATTTTTCCCACTAAGTTCCCTTCCTTTCCCTTATAATCCCTTTCACTATTTCCTATATTCCCCATATGAGTGAAACCATATGATGATTATCCTTCTCCGATTGACTTATTTTACTCAGCATAATACCCTCCAGTTCCATCCACATTGAAGCAAATGCTTCTGATGGCTGACTAATATTCCATTGTGTATATAGACCACATCTTCTTTATCCATTCATTTGTCGAAGAACATGGTGGCTCCTTCCACAGTTTGGCTATTGTGGACATTGCTGCTATGAACATTGGGGTGCAGGTGTCCTGGCGTTGCACTACATCTGTATCTTTGGGGTAAATACCTAGTAGTGCAAGTGCTGGATTGTAGGGTAGCTCTATTTTTAACTTTTTGAGGAACCTCCACACAGCTTTTCAGAGTGGCTGCTCCAGTTTGCATTCCCACCAACAGTGCAAGAGGGTTCCCCCTTCTCCACATCCTCTCCAACATTTATTTTTTCCTGTCTTATTAATTTTTGCCATGTTCACTGGTGTGAGGTGGTATCTCATTGTGGTTTTGATTTGTATTTCCCTGATATGGCAAGTTGGGAAAATTGGACAGCCATGTGCAGAAGAATGAAACTGGACCATTCTCTTATGCCATACACAAAGATAAACTCAAAATGGTTGAAAGATCTAAATGTGAGACAAGAATCCATCAAAATCCTAGAGGAGAACACAGACAACAACCTTTTTGAACTTGGCTATAGTAGCTTCTTGCAAGATACATCCATAAAGGCAAAGGAAACCAAAGCAAAAATGAACTATTGGGATTTAATCAGGATAAAAAGCTTCTGCACAGCAAAAGAAACAGTCAACAAAAATAAAAGACAACCTACAGAATAAGAGAAGATATTTGCAAATGACATATCAGATAAAGAGCTAGGATCCAAGATCTATAAAGGACTTATTAAACTCAACACCTGAGAAACAACAACAACAAAAAAGCAATCATGAAATGGGCAGAAGACATGAACAGAAATTTCACCAAAGAAGACATGCACATAGCCAACAAGCACATAAGAAAATGTTCCGCATCATTTGCCATCGTGAATTTCTCCTTTTTATAAGGTTGCCAATCATGTTGGATAGAGCCTACTCTAATGACTTCATCTTAAGCTGATAATCTGCAAAGACCCCATTTCCTGAAATAGAATCATCATAGGGTACTGGGGGTTAGAACTTCCAACATTTTTTTTTTTTTTTGAGACACAATTCAACCTATTACCTAGAGCACAGGGCTGTATCAGAGCACATTGTTGTTGAGAAGGGTAGAAATTTTGAGTGGGAATTAGAGATTTTGTTTTCATTTATGAGACTTTATTTTCATTTTATCACATATATTGTCATATTTCACCAACATATGTGAATGTATGGGTATGCAAAAGTTGAACATAAGTATAAGGCTATCTGGTCAATGCTTATTTGTTTTCTAGAGAGTAATAATTTCTATTTTAATTTCTTTTCCTTCCAGAATTGCCTGCAACTATTTGTATGCTAGATTCTGTCCAAAGATGTTCTGAATTTCATTATTATTTCTAAATAAGGGTTTTCTCATCTGTGATCAGTTACTAGGTCCTTCCATCTTCCCTTCCTTGTCAGTATTTTCTTCTCAATAATGGGAAATTGGCTTCCTGAATCTATATGTTTAAACCCCTGGAACTGAGCATATTCTCTATGCCAGCAGCTCCTGCCCCTTCCACACTCCTAAAGTCTAGCTATTTAATTATGGAGTTAATCTTGGGAAATTCCTAGGAAAAGGAATTTGAAAGTGTTTCAGGTCAGCAGCTCACCAAGACTGGTTCCATTTTGATGTTGGCCTGTGGCTCTTATGCAGCTCTGCAGACACATATCTTTTTTCCTTTGTGTAGTAGTGCCTAGACCTTTCAGTCTTATGCTTCGATCTCTGAATATCCTTAATTTTCACATTATATGGAGTCTTCTATGAGATTCAGCAGAATGAGAGACTTTGGAAGAATAATAGGTGTTTGCTTGCTGGGGCTAGACTACCAAAACTTTCGTGCACATATATTTTTCTCTCAAGTATCTTTTGGTACCTCCTTTGTGCGTGAGCTTCATTCAACTCCCTTGGACTTGTTCTTACAATATACCTGTATGTTTTATTATTGCTTCCAGTTCTGTCTTAACCTGAGTGCTCTCAGCACTCTCCATCTTTCCTTTTCTTTTGAATTTAATCACTCCAGCTCTGGGCCCAGCAGTGATCAGCACTCATAACATTACATATGTATGCTTAGAATCTAGGTCTTCTAATTGATCCAAGAGAAAATATTAAGGCAGCATATTCATTATAACAAGGTCTTAGTTTATTAAAAAAGCCATCGTACATTTGAAGTAAATTGACCACTTTTTGTGAAAGAATGTTTAAATATAGCAATAGGAAAGTGGATGCATATTAAAAAATTGGGTGCCAATAGTTGGTTCTGAAGCTCATTAAAACAAATGAAAGATTTGGAATATTTTCTTGCATGTGGGTTTTTTTTTTTTTTGGCAGAATTTACACATCCACATTGCAAGTTTAATGATTCTATGCTTGTGATTAAAACTCAAGTAATAATTTTTTTTCCTTTGAAGAACATAAAAAAATGCATGTGGCATCTATAATATTCAGTACTTCTCTGTCATATGGTAGAGTTTCTGGGTGCTTAAAAATATTAGCTCCTTTGCATAATACCACTTGGGAATAATTTCCATCTTATGGCTCCCATTATATCAGTGAGGAAATAAAAATAGAAGGATTGTGTCAGGTTAGTGGCAGGATCCCAATAAAAATTCAATCACTCATTGTAACCCAAACCCAAGGTTAGAACCCCAGGTGGGAAATTGGGAAGACTTCATTGGATTATCTACCATATGGGCTCATGGAGTCAGAATCATAGCACCTTGCCTCCCTCCCTTTCTTCCTATCATGGACGGAATATGGTGAAATTAATTTATAGGAATCCTTATGCAATTCTACTTAATCTATACAGAATTAAAAACACAAATCTTGTTCCCAGCGGGTAATACAGAATACATCGTTGCTGAGCCTCTCGTTTGTTCCTTGCTTTCCTGAACAAACTCATTTATTAATTCATTAGTGTGTTTCCCCTATTCCAACACCCCACCTCCTATAAAAAGGAATCCAAATGCAGGGGAAACACACAGTAGGTTCCTAAATTTTACAGAAGCAAAATCAAATTTAAATTCCTCACAGGAAACCCTACACTTCTTTGATCAATGAGCTTCTCTCCATTCTGGCAATCCTCAGTTGGCTTAGGAGCTTGCCAGGTTGGCTCTGGGCATCAAAGGATGACCCTGGTTGTCTGTTTCCTGAAGGTGGAGTGTTTACTCTTGGTTTTGCTCAGTTGCCTGGCCAATCAAATAGGATTCTATTTAAAATAACATTTTTTTTCAACCTTGGCCTCTGAAGCCTTCCAGAATATTGGAAACCTGCTAAAGCATAAACATATGTCATGTAGAGAGAAGGATAGTCAAAGAAATCAGGATAGCAAAGTCAAAGATGCAAATTAAAACCCAAGAAGAATCAATTAAAAAGGCACCAAAGGTCTGTTTAAATGATTAAATGAGACAGAAGTGCATCTTGAGATGAATAAATTACAGGAATGTGTGAGAAAAGAAATGAAGGCATAAGAGACTCATGAGGGGGAGGATAACTGAATAGATGTTAGAGAAGAGATTTAATACAGAGGTGAAGTGTACACGGTCTCAGGTTTTGATTATTAGATTGATTAAGTATGCAAAAATGTCACCATAGCCTCTGGGTAATTATACAAAACATGACAAAAATGGTGATCTCCCTCTGCTAGAAGAATAACAAGAGGAAAGCTATTGCATCCCTCATGGTGCTAGTGAGCACGTGTCTCCTGATCCCCCACTGTTCCTCTTTGTACCAAATGCAGCGTGTCTTCAAGCCTAATCATGACCAACTGTGCCTTTCGGTCTCCCTCCTCCCTACTGCCTGGCTAGAGAGATCTGGGTTAGGCTGCTCTGTAATAATCTGTCATTTTATATGCTTCCCTAAGTGCTTTCATGTACATCATGTAATCCTTAAAACCAGGTGAGAGTGGCAAGCACGAATTATAATTCCAGCTTTCTAGGGACAGGAACCAGAAAACAGAGAAACGTGGGTATCCCAAGCTCACACAGAATCAGGATCTGGCAAGTGCAATTGGGTTGTGCAGTACACAGGATTACAGGCCATCAAGACAAATGGGGGCTGAACTGCCTGCCCTGTCCACTTCACCACACTGAGCAGCTTGGCATGGGGCTCGTCTGTGTGGGGTAGGGGCATTGTTCTCTGGTTTGCAAGGGAATGACTTAAAGGCCAGTGGTGGCCCTGAGCTGAACTTGGGTCTGTTGATGCTCTCCTTCTCTGTCTTGGTCCTGCCCTAAGATAGTTCTCTTCCTTCCCTAATCCTATCCAAGTCAGGGTCCTTTCTTCATCGTAGACCCACCAGCCTGAAATCACAGTGACCCTCCAGCAATGCAGGGGTTGGGGCACCGACCCACTTACACAGTCAAAAATCCACATACAACTTTTGACTCTCCTGAAACTTAATTACTTAATAACCTGCTGTTGACCAAAAGCCTTACTGATAACAAACAACACATATTTTGTATGTTACATGTATTCTATACTGTTTTCTTACAACAAAGTAAGTTATAGAAAAGAAAATATTATTAAGAAAATTATGAGAAAGAGAAAATGCATTCACTCTACTGTACTGCATTTACTGAAAAGAGATCTGCGAATAAGTGGGCCCACATGATTCACACTCTTGTTCAAGTGTCAATGGCCTACTGTGTTATCTTTCAATGATTTTCCATTTTGCTTCACACAACAGTCCCTTCAATTTTTATTGTTCTTTACTGTTTCTTACGGCTTTCCATATATTGTCTTTAAAACAACCTTCTGTACAAATGATTATTCCCACATGAGAGAAAGTCACCCCAGAGAGAATGTCATAAGGGCGCAGTGTTCCCAGGAAGAAAAGCCTGGATTGGAACCCAGGGGGGTTGCCTGGTTCTGGGCTCCATGCGCTGTGCTATGCTGCCCCAAACCCGCCTCCTCCCCTACTCTATCTTACTCCCTCCTGGCTTCTCTATGAGTAACTATAACCATTTTTACCTCTTCCATGAATCTCTTTATGGATTAATCAGAGGTGGGCCAAAAATACCTGATATCTTCCCTGTTGAGTCTTGGCCTAAGGCAAATAAGACTAAGATGTTGGCCTTGGCTCAGTTCTTTTGTTAAAATTCCCATTTGAAGCAGGTTTTCCATGGGATCTGTCACTCTACCTCTCCATTCCTCGCAAAACCTCTAAAGGGGCCAGTTGACCTCATCTCCATGTTTTTCCTCACCAGACTCTGAACCAATTCTGAAATTGTCTCTGGGGTTCAGGAGAGAGAAATAAGTTTTATTTCTGGATATAAGGAAGATGTGGCTAGGACCCAACACCAAAGTGGAGTTCTGACTATGTACCTACTCTGTCATAGGTGTCATAGTTGGGGAAGGAAGCCTTCCTGCAAGACAGGTGGGCAGACGAAAGGAAAAAAGTGCTTGCTTCAGGGACAGCTTGTTTCCAGAGTGAGATCCATGAGCAAGAAGAATTGCCCATTAACTCCTGCCCCCACCCTGTAAGAGAGGCTCTCGTCATCTTTCTCCTTATTTGGGATGGGAGAATGGGTGATAGAGAGAGGAGTAGGAGTAACTTCTTTTTGGGGGATGGTGGAAGGGGTGGCAAAAGAGCAGAAGAGCTGTGGCAGGAATGTGTGCAGCAAGACTATCTGGTTCACAGAAATGGAAGGGCCTCAAAATAGCCTGCAGGTGAGCTCAGTCTCAGAGTGAGCACCTCTGAAGTTTTCCCTGTCCTCCCCATGGAAGAACCACACAAAGTGTATTGCCTTCTCTCCAAAATGGTTCTACAGAGAAAGACTTCTGGAGATAGTTTTTTTTAGAGATAGAGGGATGATCCTGCCTGTTGCACATAACGGGAATTCCTGCCCCATGGGTATATTTGCTGGGGACGACATTCCTGGGACAAAGGGAAAAATTGCTCTCTTTTTCCTGGCAAGCTATTGATGTTTTGCCAGGCCATCCTCTGAAATGGAATTTTATCCAGTATGCATAGCAAAATGGGAAACATGTCCATTTTGAAATTATTTGCATGTCAACGTGTTACTGGGTAATTTGAAGACCAAGAACACTGAGACTTAATTCAATCAGACTTAGGCCACTTAGACTGCCCTGGGATTTAGGAGACAGATGATTGTTTAGATACTGGCACCTGTGGGATGTTGGGTATGTCTGGATATGTCCCTTCACCACTGTGGGTATCAGTGGTTTTCCTACATAGCAAGGTTATTTAAGGTGGATCCTTTGAGGCTCCATGTCTCCCATGTAATGACCTCTGAGATTTTAAGAACAATAAGAAGGCTCCTGGTTGACTTGGTGTTAAACATCAACTTGCTCATCTCCAAAGTAATTTTTGAGAACAATAGGAAAGAGTTGAATTTGATACAGATATGTGCGGTATCTAGTCGTCACTATCCTAGCAAGTGGCAAGACTGCGTCCTTATCTGGTTTAGTAGTGAAAATATTTTATTTACAAACACTATCTACTCAGAAAAGACAAAATGCACCACAGAGCTGAGTAATGGTAACAGGTCAGAAGACTGCTGGGTAATATTTCACGGGCAAATTATCTCTATGAATGTAATCTTGTTGCTACCGAGAATGGGTTATTTCTTTACATCTCTGGAGCATTAAGAAAGACATTGATTTTCCATAGATATAAATCAGCAGAGAGGGTGAATATACATTTTATAGAAAATCTATAGAGGAGGAAATAAGGAAAGAATAAATGGATTTCTTTAGTGGTAACGATTAAATATGTGAAAGGCTATATTGCTATAGATACTCTTCATTTCCCCAGGATGGTAAGTGAGGATAGTCCTGCAACAAAGAAAGGATCATGTTAGTTGGACAATGTCCCTTTTTACTGAAATGAGAAGGTAGGGGGAAAGAGTGAGACAGCAATAAGCAAGATTCCAGGAATATATGCGGCAAGGTCTTATTCTTTAAAGTTCAAAACTGGTATTCTGCTCCTTTTTTTTTTTTCTTTTAAAGGAAATATTTTGAAAACTGAAACTTGTACTGGAAACTAGTGACCAGTCATAAGTCTTCTCTACCCTGGAAACTTGGTTGAAATCCAATTTGGATAGATTAGCTAAGTGTTATTCCAGTTATAGTCCAGCTTGGTTTTCTTTTTTAGAATTGGGTAGTTTTATTACAATTAATTCACCTTAACTTCAGCTAAGAGAAAATATTATACCAGCTGTATGAATCACCAATTTTCTTTTAAGCTTGAGGCCTTTTGTATGTCCTGACAGCGATATCCAGCTTGTCTTTGCTGTTGAACCCTCTGAGGACGGCTTCTGTGTATTTCTGAACCCGTTAAGTAGACCATCACCAACTAATAAATTTTCAGCCTCTTTAAATTAAATATGCAACTTAAAAATTACAGTATGACTCAGAAGTGGAAGTGACTTGTGTAGGCTCACATAATTAGTTCCTGATATGGTTAGACACCTGTTCTCTAGACTTATAGAGAACTTGCTTCATGATTGCCATGGTTTTGAATCTTTCTATGTATCTGTCTGTCTGTCTGTCTCTCTCTCTCTCTCTCTCACACACACACACACACTCATGTACACACACCTTAGTACTATGTGTGTATATATATAATAGGAATAAAGAAACCAAGTAGACAACTTAAAATTATGGATAAGGCATACATGTCTGGAAAATTCAGTCATCATTTATAATTTATCAACATTAGAATGACAGTAGGAGGCTATAAAGGGCTTGGATTAGCTTCCATGTTACAAATGCATTGCAAAATTTCAAACTAATATACTCTCTATTGAGTAGAGAAAGAATTTCTGAAGGACTAAAGCTAATTTGAGATATATATAGATGTAGTTGTAGGTATAGATACATGTGCATGTACATACACACACACTGCTGCATTTTAGGAGAATGACATATATCCTGGGCCACCAATTGCACACCTTCAGAAACCACCATTCCCATAAAGTACAACACGTATGGGAACACCCCTCTGCCCAGAACTGCACAATGTGGAGTGCTGGACATTTATATTTGAAATATGTCAGAGCTGTCATCATATAAATGCATAATTTCCTCAGGCCTGTTTTAAGATCCTTTTAAAAGTTCTGAATCACATGTAGTTCTTGCATATTATTTTTTTATGAGTGAAAGAGTTTGGCCAGAAAACTAATTGTATTTAAGAGATCAATCTAATTTGGACGAGGCTGGTGGATTTTGCAAGACTTATTTCAGAGGTTGTTACCTTAGTATCAGAAGGTTTAATGTAGATGAGACCCCCTCTACTTGTTGGCAAAATAAATAGTGAAATTAGGAAGTCCCCAAGTAAAACACAAGCTAAGACAATTCTCCCCTTGGCATCTACCATGATGTCTGGAATTCCTAATATTAGTCATTTCTTTGAGTCATGGTGTTGTCTCCAGGACTCCTACAGGGCCTCATTAAAATTATGATGTGTCCCACTCAAGTGGGGCAACATGTACGCCACTAGGCATTATTATGAATTCAACCAATAATACATTTCTTAAGGACCTGATATTTTCCTAATAATAAGTTATGGTTCATGTATAACTCACTTGATTCCAAAGAGAATTTGAAGCAACCTACAATTAAAAAGCTTATACAAACAAACTTGCTCTAAATGTATAATGGTAATTATCTGAAAAGGCAGATGATGAGAAGTGTGTATGTTTCAGTGGGTGTTTGAATGGGTCTAATAGCTGTGGTTGTGGGGTGTTGGTCGTGGTTTACTCTCAGCCTAGCTAAAAGTGTGATCTGCTGTGGGATGAAACATTCATATGCATTTATGATCTTTCCTCCTTCTCCCCAACCCTGGCACTAAATAGTGCTCTCAGAACTATTATACATTTCCTACAGTTGAGTAGAAAGTCTTGAGACCAGAGTAACACTAATGGACAAGTCATCCAGGGTGTAGTCGTGTTCTTTCCTGCTTTTGCGTGTGTTTTTTCTGTTTTGTTTCAATGTGTAGATAAGCTTAAGAGATAACATTTCTCTCTATTTTCAACACATGTTTGATTGAAGAGTCAGCACTTATTTTCCCTCCAGAAACCCTCCCACGGCAATGGAAAGGGAGCCCTGTGAACGAGAGCAGATGGCACACGAGCTCAGGAGGAAGGATTACAAATCCAGAGTTTGCATCAGAGAAGAACAGGGATTCAAGGACTGTAGAATCACTCATTGAAAGACAAATATAGGTTTAAGAATAAAATATTTACATAGAAGCTTTAATTCAAAAACCACGATATTTTTGTTTTCCTATATTCCTCATTGATGCTGCTTCATGTTTGATTGGAATGTAAGATTCATGAACATTCATTCAGAAGAATGAATATTCTGAATGAAGATATTTGTTTGAAATACCCAACATCGGGTGCCTCTCCCTTCTCTTTGCTGACCATCCTTTTCCAATCCATGTCCATTTGATTCAGGTAGACTGTCATATCTGATGCCGGGAATGGAGTCTGTGACACAAACTTGACCATTCAGTGCATGAAAGCCTCTTAACCAAAGTGATGGCTTCAAAGATGGAAAGGAGTGAATCTAGGGGGATGTTCAGGAGTTCCCGGGAAGAAACATTTTCTCTTCCTTGCAGGATTGAACATGGGAGAATGTGAGCCTAGAGTTATCTGAAGTCCCCAACACAGCAGAGGGCAGAGTCAAAAGATGGAGAAATTTTAATTCTGGTGCTTTATTTGAGCCTCTGAATTAAAACCTACCTGAGGGATCCCTGGGTGGCACAGCGGTTTGGCGCCTGCCTTTGGCCCAGGGCGCGATCCTGGAGACCCGGGATAGAATCCCACATCAGGCTCCCGGTGCATGGAGCCTGCTTCTCCCTCTGCCTATGTCTCTGCCTCGCTCTCCCTCTCTCTCTGTATGACTATCATAAATAAATTTCAAAAAAAAAAAATTAAAAAAAAAAAAACCTACCTGAGATTGAAGCTCTTCCCTATGAGCTTCTTGAGTGTGCATATTACTGATAACAAATCCATAATCACCAAAAGGTTCTGGTGAAGTCCTCAGCTACTTGAAGTTATTAAACACAAGTGGCTGTTAAAGTCTTCAGACACAAGGGACATTGAGTATTATCTTGTTAAAGACTTGTGAACTATAATGAATTTGATTTTTATCCCTTCCCTATTTATTTATTTACGTATGTATTTATGTATTTATTTTTTTATTTCACAAGAGAGATGAGTTTATTAGATGCAAATAGGGCAAATGTATCACCTTTAAACATGTTCTCTCTTTTTTTTTTGCATATTTTTTTATTGGAGTTCAATTTGCCAACATATAGCATAAAACCCAGTATCCCTTTTTATTTTTATTTATTTATTAATTTTTAAAGATTTTATTTATTCATTCATGAGAGACACAAAGAGAGAGAGAGAGAGAGGCAGAGACACAGGCAGAGAGAGAAGCAGGCTCCATGCAGGGAGCCCGGAGTGGGACTCGATCCTCAGTCTCCAGGATCACTGCTCTGGGCTAAAGGCAATGCTAAACCACTGAGCCACTCTGGCTGCCCTCCCTTCCCTTTTTAAACACTCTCATCTTAAGAATTTTAAATTAAATTTAAAAAAAAGATCTTTTGAATTCTTTCCATGAAATGGAACCTGTTTACTTCTTGAACACTCATAGTAATTTGCATCACATTGAGATAAAGGTGTTTGTATACCTATCTTATCACCATAAACAATGTTAAGATTCCTTTGAGGGATGCCTGGGTGGCTCAGTGGTTGAGCATCCGCCTTTGGCTCAGGGTGTGATCCTGGAGTCCTGGGATCTAGTCCCAGGTCGGGCTCCCTGCACAGAGCCTGCTCCTCCCTCTGCCTGTGTCTCTGCCTCTAGTGTGTGTCTCTCATGAATAAACAAATAAAATCTTAAAAAAAAAAAAAAAGATTCATTTGAGAAAGGACAGGCCTTGCACATAATATAACACAGTCTTCCATTGCACACCAGGATCCATTAACTGAAGTTACCTGAAAGCATGTGTGAAGTCAGGTTATAGAGGCCTGATATTCAGGATGTGAGCCAAATAATTAGGTAAAGAAATTAAACATGGAGCCAAGATTCACTGATACTTGAAGTTACCCATATTTAATGATTGGCCACCCATTAAGGGAAGGAGACATAAGCAGAACCTTAAAACAACAGCTAAGCCCTGTATGAGATAGGTTTCATTCCAAATCCACTCAAAAATTTACATGCATGTAGTTGCACACGGCCATTCACAAAATGGCTGACTTTAAATGATGGTAAATGTTCTCTGCTTTGTTCTTTGTTTGTGTGTCTATCTCTTGCACTAGACTGGAAGTTCCTTGACTTAATCTATAAGGACTGATACTCGGTATATTTACTGAATGATCACAGAGCAGAATACATGAAATATTTTCCCTCTGATTTTTATTGCTCAGTTTAAGCATTTCATTCTGATTTTGCCTACTGCTCTCTGATTGTTTTTGCCTGCCATTTGGGTGGCCCATTGTAGAGTATGCATGTGTATGTGCGTGTGTGTGTGTGTGTGTGTGTGCGCATGTGTGTATGGCAGCAGTGTGAAGAGTTGGGCCACTGTGAACCTCATACCTTTCTAGAACTCTTTAGTAAAAAGTATTTGTGCCTTCACCCTCAGTTTCTTGTGTAATCATGGGTTTGTATGTTGTACTTACATTTTATTTCATGTCTCAGGTGGACTATCAGAACACAAATGGATGTCTGTGATAGTGTGTACTGTGGATCTATTGGTTGGGAGAGTGGTGAAGAATATACCTGGGGGGGTGCCTGTGTTCTCCACATTGCCATAGACTGGCCTTGCTCACAGAGATTCTGGCTTTGTCTATGCGAAAGGAATAGCCAGACTGTGAAACAGTTTGCTTGTTTTGGCCCTTTATATTTTTGGATCATTTCATAGCCCAATCAATTGTGTAGCAATTGGCTCTAAATTTGCCCAAATGTAGTCAGCTGAATACATATGTACACTTCGGCACTTGCACACCCACCCTCACTGTGCCTGACCTGAGCCTCTTATAGCCGGGCCCAGAGTGTCAGTGGCTCAGGACCTGCATGGACATCATAAGAGGCAGGAGAGAGTTTGGGTTAATGGCCCAAATTCTGGAATTGGATATCTGGTTTTAAGCTTAGGTTCTGTTACTTACTAGTGTGTGGCCTTGAGTAGGATATTTGCCTAATACTTCTGTGCTTCAGTTTTCTTACTTATTAAGTGTGGATGAGTCTTATCTAATGGGGTTATAAAGATTAAACAAGATAATCTGTGAGAAATACTGAGGTTAGTGCCTGCCAAATAGTAACTCAATAGTTGTTGGCTATCATCTTTGCTGTTACCACCACCATCATCAACACCTCTATTAACATCAGCAGCTGCATCAACTTTGAAGGACAGCTATTCTGAGAACTAGGCCAGAGGAGGAACTGTTGGGATTTGAGGAAGGGATAGCAGGTTTCTTTCTTTACTTTTCTTTTTCTTTTCTTTTCTTTTTTTCTTTTCTTTTCTTTTCTTTCTTTTCTTTTCTTTTCTTTTTTTTTTTTTTTTTTTTTTGATAGCAGGTTTCATGTTAATGCACATTATCTCTGGAAGTTGGGGGCTATATGCAAATGAGGTTAGGATGTATTTGTTTCTCTTGGATGAGTGGCTACCTAGACGTGGTCCTAGAGGACCAGGCCAAAAGATGGATCATGATTTAATTAGTGAAAATTCATGATAATCCTCTGGAAATTTATTATGTGTGACTTTTTTGATGGAAAGTCATAATAAACATTGTCTTCATGTGAAAAGATACATGCACACAAAAATAGTCATGGGCAAGATGGGGAAACAGGAAGATCTATCTACAGTGGCTTCTGGGTTCCGCAGTTGGGTAAATGGCTGAGTCTTGGTTTCAGTTCAGGTTTGAAGTTGAGATGGAGCCCTGCATGGGGCTGCTCAGCATGGAACACACTTGAGATTCTCTCTCCTTCTCACTCTGTCTCTCCCACTTGTACTTGCACACACTCTCTCTCTAAAATCAATCTTTTAAAAAATTTTTTTAAAAAGATCTATCATTTACCTCTATCTATCATCTATCTCTCTCCATATATATAGATATATATTAGGAAAAGTTATATATATTTACATATATTTTTTCTAATATACATATGCATTTTGGAGATCTTTATCATATCTTTATATTTAATTCTTTTTTATTCTAGAAATGACAGCAAAGTATCTCTCTGGGAGAAATGTAGTTATATGCGCATGACTGCTTGCATGCATAGTATAATCTAGGGTGTGGGCTCAGCTGTGAGATTTGATGTGGAAGGCAGATTTGAAAGACTCTGGAAGACGGCTGTTTCTCTTGTTTCAAAGCCTGCCATGAATGGAAGGAACATATCAAAACAAGTTCCCTAATGGAAACAACAAACTAAAAGCCCTTATTGGGTTTTTGTGACTCTATCAGTTTGTTCTTTAATTGTGAGTTGTCCTCACATGGGAAATATAAGTATCAATAATTTCTAGGATGTTAGCTCCACAATTCTGGTGTCCAGGCTCACTCACTTTCCCTCCTAAACTATGGCTCTGCCTAAGATGAATGCTGCTTGATGGCTTAGAATTCTTGACATTTTTCTTCCACATTCCCAGGGGTGAATAGTCAGTTATGAAAGGGCCACCTTCTATTCACTTTCTGAGAAGGAAGGATATAGAAGGAGAAGGAGAAGGAGGGCGGGAGGTGGGGGGGGGGGCGGAGAAGAGGAAGAAGAAAGAAGGAAGGAAAATGTGAGATATGGTGACAAAAACACAGAAACAGCCAAGACACTGGACAGAGATAGGAGAAGCTGACCCACATGTTCCACCTCTGGTCTCCAAAGGAAATGATAATCCACACATGAGCTGCAATTCTGTTGGGTGTTTTTTTTTTTTTTTTTTTTTTTTTTTCTCTTTTGAAATTTTTTCCTTTTTACAGAGCTGAAAATATTTTGTTTTCCTTTCCTCTAGTTTTCTTTCTTATCCTGGGTTGTGTACCTTTTTAACATGTATTTCTTTTTTTCTTTTTAAAGCTTTGTCTTCCTTTCTGGTATTCCTTTACTTTTATTAAATTCCATTTGTGGGTGTGTATGTGTGTGTACATGTGCATGTGTCTGTTTGAATAAAGAGTGTTTTAGAAGGAAGAGATTTAAAAATCGAGGAAACAAACTGAGTTTGGAAAGAGCCGTGTTCTCTGAGGCACATTCTGTTTGCCATGTGCTTTGAAAGACATGTCCTCAGGCATGTGGTACACCAAAAACCCACAGTGAGTACAAACAGTGGAAAATATGTCTCCTTTCCTGCTTTCATATAGGCTAAACTAGCTGAAGTCATGGGCTCCTGGGTTGAGCGGTGTCTCTTCTGCTTTCCAGTGAAAAGTCAGTCAAGAGATAGCATGTTGAGCCTGGTGTCAGAGGCGGCAACAGGACACAAAAGTGGAGTTATTTTACATGTTGCACAATGAAAGAATGTTGTTTGTGCAGGATCTGATGAGGAGAAGTGCTTATTAGGTGTACCTTGTTAAAACCAGTGCACGATTTAATCATAATGATTGTCCTTGGTGGTGGGGATTAAATTACAGAGCCTCTTCTGTGTAAACAGGTAGACAATTGAAATCTTGCTGAAAAGAAAGGCATCCATCTTGGTGCTCCAGGAAATATCTGATTTCTCCGAGGTAGAGAAGAATTTGAAAAATCTGACATGACAGCATTCAGGCAGTTAGAGAAAGAAGTAGCAGCTTCTACTCCAAGATATTTTATATATATATATATATATTTTTTTTTTTTTTCACTCTGATATTCATTCCCGCAGGATGAAAACCAAACCCAAATACAAGCTAACTTATCATCACTTTTCCTATTCTGGAAAACCCTTAGGAACTGCTTTAAAAAGTTATGATTCTTTTGGGTTTGTTTGATTTTTAAGTCTTAGGTAGAGACTGCAATCATAATTACTGTACTTCTCTCTTCCAAGACCTGAAAAATTTAATAGGCACCTGAACAGGAAGATTTAATTTTTGTTTTAGAACTGTGCTACAATAAAGCTTGGAAATGTTACTGTTTATTTTCTCATTTTGAATCAAAGTCATTATAAAACAGTCATTTTTGGGAGTCCAAATTATAACCTCAAGGCCATGTCAAAGTCTTTACAATGGCAATTCCCATGGAAATTGCAAGATCTAA
The DNA here is from genome assembly GCF_003254725.2 of Canis lupus dingo. Taxonomy (NCBI): domain Eukaryota; kingdom Metazoa; phylum Chordata; class Mammalia; order Carnivora; family Canidae; genus Canis; species Canis lupus. The sequence continues at coordinate 39,524,730 of NC_064267.1, read as the reverse complement.
GTACAAGGTTCATCAACAAGATAAGAAATAACAAGTGTTAGTGAGGATGTGGAGAAAAAAGGAACCCTTGTGCACTGTCAGTGGGAATGTAAATTGATGCAGCCACTTTGGGAAATAGCATGGAAGTTCCTAAAAGAATGAAAGATAGGAATACCATATGATCCAGTAATTCCATTCCTGGGTATTTACCTAAAGAAAAGGAAAACACTAATTTGAAAAGATATATGCAGCCCTATGTTTTGCAGCATTATTTATAATAGCCAAGTTATGGAAGCAATCCAGAAGTCCCTTGATAGGTGAGTGGATAAAGAAGATATAATATAAACACACACATGCACAAATACACATAGTGGAATATTACTAAGTTATAAAAAGGAATGAGATCTTGCCATTTGTGGGTATATATATATATATATATATATATATATATATATATATACCTAGAAGGTATTATGCTAAGTGAAATAAGTCAGACATCAAGGGACAAATACCATAGGATTTCACTTATATGTGGAGTCTAAAAAATGAAACAAATGAACAAACAAAGCAGAAACAGACCCATAATTATGGATGGTTGCCAGAGGGGTAGAGAATGGGCAAAATATGTGAAGGGGAGTGAGAGGTACAGGCTTCCAGTTATGCAATCAATAAGTCCCAGGGATAAAAGAGACAATATAGGGCACTTAGTCAATGATATTATGGTAGTATCACATGGTGACAGATGGGAGCTACATTTGTGGTGAATATAGCAACCTACAAAGTTGTCCAATAACTATGTTGTACACCTGAAACTAATATCACACTGTATCAGCTTCAACAACAAAAATAGTAACTGTGCCCATCATCATCAGAATCATAAACCAGGATAATGGCTTATTTTTCCTATTTGTTTTGATGCAGAATAATTTTCATTTAAATGCTATAATGGTTTGAGAAGAAAGTGATTTTAAAGAGCTAAAGACTCTGCAACCCACTGAAATAGCCTACATTTATCAATTGGAAAAAATTCAATCCAAATTTATGCCTCATACTAAATATAAATGTAGAGTCTAATTATGATGTACATAATAAAGTAATGAATATGTAATGTTAAACATTTTTAAAATACAAGGTTCATTTTTTGAGATTATTTGAAAAGTAACTGAAAGGATGTTTTTCCATCTTAAGAAAAATACATACATTTAGAATGATGAAGATGATTTACGTAGTCTGATACAATTTTTTGATTATCTCTTTTAGCAATTGCACTGACTAACATGTAAACTTCTGCTAAATTCTGCTGTATCATTTGGTGCCTGTGAGTTGAAATGCTATCTGAAAAACCCTCTGTAAGATATCACAGAAAAAAGAAGGGAAAAGGAAATAAATTTGAAATAAATACCAAATAGATTCACACTCAAATGTAAATGATACCAAGGAAAAAATTAATGAAAAGTTTTATTTTGAAGTAGGGCCTTCAACTCTCTATAATTTCATGCTTATAAAGCACACACATGCTGTCTAAATTGGCTCCAAAAGCCTTTTGTGATTGTTCATGACACACATGCCTGGTTCTGGACCTCAATTTCTATCCAATCCCCAATATAATGTAAATTTTATAAGTGTGAAATTAAGTTAAATGATGTATATCCTATGCGAGTTCTAACTATGCAAAAGCATGACCTAATTTTCTTGATTTTCTGATTATGTACTATTCTATTTTTTAATAAATATTTGTGTTGTTCGAGCCACCAAAAGAAAGAAGCTTGAGCTACGTATGACTTTATAAATCTGATTATTAAGCAAATAATTTTTTTTGTTTTCTTTCCTAGGGGGTATAACTTTTGAGCCATTTGAGATGATCTTTTCCTTCCAAAAAATTTTGCTCTTATGTGAGAGATTTAAGATGCAAATCAAACACCATCATATTACTAACAAATCAATAGCAAGCAAAATAAAATATCTTGACTTCACTGCATCTCTGGGTTTGAAGGCTTTTCAATGACCAAGCTGTGTAATGAAATTCAAGCACCACCCCAGACCATAGGCACAGGAGATTTTGCATCTCAACCTTTACGTAAGACAGCCTGTCTTCTTGGAATGCCCTTCTCTGTGTTTTTCCAAGTCACCTATTTTTCAAGGACAAATAACATGCCACTCAGTGAAGACATTCCCATGCCTTCTCTCTGATTTCTATCACTTGCAGAAGTAGAGGTTCCTTTGCCAGTCCCAAGATACCTCTTCTTACATCCATTGTAGTATTCATTTTATTATGATTTGTGTGTATACCTTAGAAGGTGAGTTATTTGAAGGAAGTAACCATGTATTGGGCTTTTTGTTCTTATAAGCGAATCCATTATCAGGCATAGAATAATGCTTAATAAGTATTTGTTACATGGACCAATATATTCAGCCAGGAAACTAAATCCTTTCATCTGGTAATGAGTGGCTTTCAGGCTCTCGGTATAGTAATCCTTTGTTAAAAATTATTTTCATCACAACTCAGAACATACAACCCAGGAAGTACTCACATAGAGTTTTATGATATGGCCTTCCCTTCCCTCAGTATGTGTGACATACATTATTTTCCATTATTCTATTCTATTCTATTCTATTCTATTCTATTCTATTCTATTCTATTCTATATTTTAATCCAGTCATTTTTAAATTTGGTTGTAATCCACGAAATTAATTTCCTGACCTCCTTGCTTGTGACCCATAGTTTAAAAAACACCCATCTTTGTGGTTTTAGGCATATCTATTTCTTTCATTATCATCTCAAGGCAAGCTGTCCTGTTTTTGAAAGTTACCAGAGATTCACATTATTATAGCTACCTTCTAAACATTTGGTCTCCTGGAGACACCAATGTATAAATAACATGTTCCAAAATCTTCCTATTACTATTTTTGCCCCAATGCTTCTCTCTTATATTTTGTCACAGAGGTTATTAGCAAGCAAAGAGTTCTCTAATTCCGGTTTTACTTACAGTGTCCGTAAGAGATCCTAAGGAGTGATGAAAATGGTCATGTGCCATGACATACAGTGTATCTGAATTCATGTAACAAGGAATCAGTTTCCAAGAAAATTGCAAAAGGATGTTCTTGAAATAACTGTATGGAAAACTCAAAGTAAAAGCCTTAGGAACTGATCATAATTCTTGACTCCAAACCCACAGAGGAAAAAATATTGAACAAAATCATTTCTATGATCCAGAAAGTGAAGACCACAAATCAAGTTACAAAAACATTTAACTACACACCATGGTCATCCTGCTGTGCTTCAGTTACAATGGGGCAATGACTCATTGGGCAACTCTTAGTGGAAAATGTATAGTCAGGAGACAGATCCTTCTCTCTGTGAAGTCAGAAGGAACTAACCAACCTCTTCCTGACTTCCATAATATTATCCACCACTGAAAGGCTATCAAAGCAGAGCTGGAGATTAGATAATACTTCTGAATAACTCAAAGGAATCCCTTTTGGAAGTGAAAATGTTTTTGAAATTTTGCTATGCTTGAGCTAAATATAAGCGCAGCATCTTATTTATTAATTGGGGCTTTTGAAAGGTAGATGGATATCATCTTTAAAATCCAGCAAAGCCACTGTCATCTGATAATTGGTAGAAATATAATGTAAATTTTTCAGAAATGTTTTGAATGTCTTGACTCAGTCAGTAAAATTTTATTCTCCAGGGTGGCACTGTCAATATGGTGGCATTAGCCACATGAGGCTATGTAAATTAAAATTAGTTAATATTAAATAACATTTAAAAATCCAGTTATGGAGTCACAGTGGCCACATTGCAAGTGATCAATATCCATTACTGCAGAAGTTCCTATTGGACAGTACTGTTCTTGATAGAGAACATTTTATTCAATTAACATCTGATTTCTTCGGTCACTTGTTTGGTTGTTGAAAGGGAAGGGTAGAAGTGGAGATGTGACAGTGAAGCCTTGTCCATACTGGGAAAACATTGACTTCAGCCTCTACCGGGCTTGTTTTCTTACAGTCCTCTATCCCCACTGTTACTGGGTCATTGCCATGGATCCATTTTAGCTTGACTTGAGTCTCTTCAATCTGTCTTTCTCACTGCTTCCAGAGTTACCATTCTAAATCAGAGGTCAAGTGTAAGCCATTGTTTTGTTTGTTTGTTTGTTTGTTTGTTTTCCTAAGAAAACTTCAAATCACCCCCATTATCCCCAGAGTAACTTTTTATTGGATCCAATGGGGTGCAGATCAGCAGCCCTTTATTCAATTCCTCCATGTAGCTCATGCTCTGGTGATGCTCTTAGCCACCTACCCATGTGTCTTTAGTCCTTTGCCTGCACATTTCCTTGCCTCAGAGAAAGGTGTCCTTGCCTGTTGGTTCAGCTTACATGCCAGACCTTTGTGAAAACTTCTGTGGTCCCATCAGACCGAAACTTGGCACTGCTTTAAGTGCTCGCCACATGCTCTTTGCCCCTCTGTTACTGCATCTTTTTCCAATTACATGTTTAACGTGTCTAACTCTCCCACTGGCTGATAAGCTTTCTGAAGGAAAAGGGACCCTCAGTATCCCCCAAAGCTTTCTACACGTGACTGCTTAACAGGCAATAGAGAGGGACACTTCAATTTAATTTGGAGTGAGGAATAGAAAAACTGGCTAACTGGAATCGAGTAAGCGTTTGCTTAGAGAAATGGTGCTGGGGCTTGTGTAGGGTTTTAAGGGATGCAGACAGGAGGAGGGCTGAGGTTAAGACCAGAAATCTAACCTTGGCAGTGCTGAGGAGCAAAATGGAATGGTGAGGCGGCAACTGTGGGCTGCCAATGTTTCATAGGTCACAAAACACCACAAGGCATTCGAGATCAACCTCAGGCAGCATGAGTCATTCTCTCCCTGAGCTCACATGGCAGTTAATCCATAGCTCTGCTGTATTCCGTGTTCTCAGGCTGGGCACTTCCTGGTGTCAGTGGCACCATCTTACTCTCTCTGCTCTCCTCTCCTCTACCCCGTCCTTCCTAGGTGCCAGTTGCATACATCCAGCAAGAGGATTCTCTGCAAATTATGGCTGAATAAGTCCCACTGCGAGCTGAGTGAAAAGTCACCACAGGTAGAATGTAAAACATGTAAGATTATCAAGTACAAATAGGAATGTGGAGCATGTTGCCAGAGTTCTTTTATGCATTTTCCAACAGCACAGGGTCGTGGGGTCATCTCTACCATTTAACCTAGCAATATGTTGGCATGCCTGGAATTCTGAATCCCGTTTGATCAATCATCACTTCTTTTGTCCACCGAGGGCCTGTTTTTACTAGAGATAAACCTCCTTCCTCGTCTTCAAAAGGGAGCCCAAACTGTTAAAAAAGAAACAAACAAAAGACACCCCCCCCAGAAACAAATAACCCCAATCACCCCTCCCTTCCCCCACCCCACTTTGATTTTTCTCACTCTATGTTTCCTGGGGTCAATGCGAAGTGAAGGTGAATTTGGAGACTCAGAGCTGGAGGTGTTAGGAATGTGGAACTCTTTTCCATGAGTGGGCGGGAAGTTCATCAACATAACGGTGGTCAAGGAAGCTTAAAAATAAAGCTGCTTTCTAAAGGAGAGAAAGTAAAATTGAAAAAAAAAAAAAAGAAAGTAAAATTGATTAAGCTTTCAGTTAGCTACTTTTTTTCTTAAGGAATCAGTTGATTTACTAAAAAAGGAGGAAAAGGAAGGAAGGAAGGAAGGAAGGAAGGAAGGAAGGAAGGAAGGAAGGAAGAAAAGAAAGAAAGAAAGAAAGAAAGAAAGAAAGAAAGAAAGAAAGAAAGAAGAAAAGAAAGAAGAAAGAAAGAAAGAAAGAAAGAAAGAAAGAAAGAAAGAAAGAAAGAAAGAAAAGAAAGAAAGAAGAAAGAAAAAAAAGCTGCCAGCAGAGGAAAAGTCAATGCACTCTTCCAAAAAGATCCTTTGACTAGAAGGAACACGTAAATTCCAAGAAAAGTTAGTTAGAAAGAACAGTTTATTCTCGCTGGTTCCTTCTCATCACATCAGTATTTATTTCCCCCAAATGCCCTTTATTTATTCATTTTAACCATCCTAGCTGTCTACATGTTGGTTCAGGGCATAAAGAACTTTTCTTACCACAAAGACCCTTTTGGGACACCAAGTGGAGACCTCAGCTCTCCTTTTAAATTCTCAGGACTCTAAAACCTAATGTCTGCAGAGACAAACAGGAGGGCTACTGCAAGAAGTCAGGAGCCTAAGTAGTTAGGATGTAGGCCTCTTACCAAGAAAAATCACGGGGCTGTTCCAACATGAGCTGGTTTGCCATCAATCCATAAGATGGAGATAGGGTGTGCCAGTTTCAGAATGTGTAACTTCTATTTACTGAAACTGTAACACATATTCATTGTAAGCTACAATTATCCACAGTTTGGTCTGTTTATGAAACCGTTTTGTGGTTATTTATTAAAAATAAAATTTATGTGTGCTTATTGAAGCTATATTTTGGCAGGCAAAGGAGGTTGGCAGAAATGTCTGAGTCAACAGCCAGGCTCCAGCCACTCTGTATGTCGTCATATAAAAACTTGTCAAATAATATTTAGTTTTTAATCTTTAGTTGCAAACATAAGGTTAGTCATGAAAATATTCTGTGAGTAGGTCTCCTTGAAACAAGAACCTGGGTGTTTGGATTTCAGTAAAGGTGATAATTAAGTTGCTGGCTTGTTTAGGGGCGATTTGTCATTCCTTTTCTTCCACAAACTTCTATTACCTGTTGTTTGTTCAGGTTCCTCACATCTTTAAAGAGCTGTTTTATAATGATTTTTTAAAATATAAGCAATCTGTTTATCTATCAAATTTAAAACCCCAAACAAATACGTCATTCATGATTAAGGAGACATTATCCTGCCAGTTAAGTCCTGGTCCTCTTCTACTGGAGGTCTTTCAAATGCAAATAGATTATTTTTTCAGACCTTTCAGTTATTTAAATCATTATTCAGTTGACCCTTGAGCAATAAGGGTTTGAACTGTGCAGGTCCATTTATACAGTTTTGTGTTTTTTTTTCTGATAAATACAGTACAGTATTGTAAATGTATTTTTTCTTTCCTAAGATTTTCTCAATAATGTTTTCTTTTCTCTAGATTATTTTATTATAAGAATGCAGTACGTAGTACATATAGCATATAAAATATGTGTCAATCAACTATTTATGTTACTGGTATGGCTTGCGGTCAAACAGGCTTTTAGGAGTTGAGTTTTGGGGGAGTCAAAGTTACATGTGGATTTTTGACTATGTAGGGGATCAGTGCTCCTAACCCCCATGCGGTTCAGGGGTCAACTGTGTTTACCTTTCTAATGCCTTCTAAGAAGGAGGTTCTTCTCAAAGGGGCCACAGCTGTTTGTTTCAAGAACGTATATTTCATCTTACTTAGCCATGTGCGTGTATATATAAGCCAAAATGATAGAAGTTGGTCGATAGGGATCCTGAATAGAAAGAAAAATGTCATTAAATAAAGGGTCTTGGAATTGGAGAGAAGGGATGTACTCTGCATGAATAGGGAGAATCAAGTATTCTTTCCTTTGGATCTACTTGCACAAGATTCAACGAGGGAAGAGGAAGGGCGTAATGGACTAGAATTAATCAAGCATGAATTAATTGAGAAGAAAATTTTCCTAAAAGGGAGTTTCTGAGATGCGATAATCAAGAATTGAAAAAAGAGGGAGGCCTGGGTGGCTCAGTGGTTGAGCGTCTGCCTTTGGCTCTGGGTGTGATCTGGAGGTCTTGGGATTGAATCCCTCATCAGGCTCCCCCATGGGGAGCCTGCTTCTCCCTCTGCCTATGTCTCTGCCTCCCTCTCTGTTCTCTCGTGAATAAGTAAATAAAAAAATCTTAAAAAAACAAGTTGAGAAAAGATAGCCCAGTACACTTCTTGCTGTTTCCTTAAATACCTTGCAGATGAGTCATTGCTGAGATTGTGATTTAGTTTGCCTTGACAGACTTTCTATCCCAACTTTATAAGACAGTTATACATTTTATATATCAATTGTCTTCTATCGCTCCATCCCCTTTCTTCATTGGAATTTGGCTTTAGCTGTAGTAAAAAGCTATTTGAGGATTTCTTCATTGATAGTGACTTGGTCCTGCAATTTAGAATTTGTAGCCAAGACACATAACTCAATTCCATACACATTTTATTTGTTGGGCGTCTTCTGTGAGCAAAGCTCTGTGCCAGGTGCTATAGAAAATGGTAAGTTTTCTAAGACAGAGCCATTCCTATACGAAGCTCATAAAGTGATGAAAAGTGTTATCTATGGATGATCTGTTCCCATAGCCTATAGTGGTTTGGATACCATTAACATGGTGAAAGTTTATTTTGGATTCATCAGTGCACAAATCCCAAGGAGTTTGCAAAAACGCCTTGTAGGAGCTTGGTGCATTTGAAACAGAGACTCAGCATGAATGGAGCAAGAGAATGGCAAGAGAGGAATCTTTCTGGATCAGTAGAACCCCCAAAATAGCATTGTGGGGAGTTAAGCAGGGAAACAAAAGATAGCTGCAGACTACTGCAGCCTTAGAGGATGCAGCCTTAGACAGAATTGAGTGGGAAGGATGTTTATTAAGGAGTGCTCTTGATTAGCATCTGTGGGAGAAGGGATAAAAGAAGAATTGAGCAGAGGGAGAAGGTGACCTGGGGTTTAGGTCTAACCACAGCCTTGCTTAAAGGGAGCAGTGGTCCTCCAGAGTGGTACCGGTGATGCTGAGATATTTGGGCATTTATTCTTCCACTACTTAAACAATATTGGATATGGGTTTCCCCAGGATGGGGTGTGACCTGGGGCAAGGCAGTTCTTTTGCAGCCATGGCCACCCTAAAGGGATTGACATCAATATCCCTTTCTGGGCACCAAGTCTTTCATGGAAGCAGAATCTGAGACATTGACGCATCTTGATGACCAGCACAAAAAGACTATTATTTGCATTTAAAAAAAATGATGCTGGTAGTTTGGGAAGAATGGATTAAAAATAGAAAAGAGCAGGAATGGAAGCCAGTTAGGTGCTGTTGAAATTTTTCAGTGGGAGTTGATATATTTGGACTCTAGGGAAACTGTAGGGTTGCAAAGAAGTGAATGGGATCCAAAGATATTTTTGACATAGATCCTGTAGGAATAGGTGGGTGAATTGGATGAGGGAAGTAAGGAGGATGAAGGTACCAAGGATGAATCTCTTGAGTTTTGGCATGAGCAAGAGAGAGGATGGAGAAACCACATATAGAGGAGGGGAGGACTTGAGGAAGAGAACTGTGAGTCAGAGTTGAAATGTTCACCTTTCAACCAAGTGGAGACACCATGCAGGAAGCTGGGTACACCGTTCCTGAGCTTAGAAAAGAGGCCTGCCATGTTGTTTAACATCCTTGCTACTGTTAGTACCGAGCCAGTTGGAAGGACAAATTCCTAGGGAGGGAATGTGGTAAAATGGGAAGGAAGTTCGGCCGAGGAAGGAAAAATGGAGACAGAAGAATAAGGAAAACCAGGACAACATGAGGTTGTGGAAGTTTAGGGAGGAGATCATAGCAGGAGGTGTTGCTTTATTAGCATTTCTTTGAATATTAATAAGGAAGAACGTCTCTTTAAAGTTTATTAGTCCTTTTATTAATGACTTTGTTGAGGCACATATCCTATAATCCACCCGTTTCGAGTGTACCATTCAATGATTTTTTTTCTTTTTTAGTAAAGTTACCAAGTTGTGCAACCATCACCATAAAATCAGTTTTAGAATGTTTCATCCCCCAAATAAGATCCCTCATGCAGTCATTAGTTCTGTTTTTCTTTTGTGAAGCAGCTTTCGGTTATTTAAGATATCGATTTGCTAAAACTTTAAAAAGCAGATATTTTAATTTTTAGGGGCAGAGGCTTGAAAATAGTTGTTTGTTGTTCTTTTTTTTTTTTTTTTCCCCTCAGATTGCCATTTATCCTTCAGTCTGGTTGTGGGGAAATATTGCGATGTAAAACATCACAGTTTTTTGGAGTTAAATATGCTGATCTTTCTCCTTTATGGATATTTACTTTGTTTTTGATTTTTGAGATTGTTAGAAAGTCTTTTTTTCCCCAAGAGTGTAAAAATATTTTTCTTAGTGTTCTTATGTTTTTTTTTTTATATTTGATTTCTAGTTCATCTGAAATTTGTTTTGTTTTAAAGAAAGAAGTAATAATCCAGTTTTACCTGTTTTTCCAAACTGTTGGCCCTTTGTTCCCAAATTATTTACTAAGGCACCCTCCCTTCAACCCTTGTTTGGTTAAATTACCATAATCTGTCCATTGTTGGATCTATTCTTGCCTCAGTGCCACTCTGTTTTACTTACTACCCCTTGGCAATACATTTTACTGTCTAATAGCCTGAGTCTACAATAGCATTTGGCTAAATCTCCAATGTGACAGAGTTGATTCAGAAATTCATTTACTATCCTTTCTAGTATGCCCTCTGGCCTTTTGTCTGCCTTTGGATGCAATCTGGCCCTCAACCCAAGTAGACCCTGCCTACCCTCAGGCTTTAAGTCTATTTATTTCGGTCACCAAACTCTCAAAATAAATCTGGTTCTTCAGCCAGACTGGTAATTTAGAAGTTTGACTGTTTTATTTGCATGAACATCCAAATTGGTGTGGCTGCCTGGTAATCTGAGGGTAGCTCACCATCATCTGCAAGCAGTCTATTTTGTGGGTAATGTAAGGTAAACAGTATCTTGTGATGCTGAAAAGAAGGGTTGACTATTGCAGTTTTATTGGCCAATTGACATATTTAATTGAGTTCCCTGTAAGTAACAGGCTTTTGTGTCAGTTTTGTGTCATTTTACTCTTTCTGGTAGTCTTCAAATAAATTGGGAGTTGAGAGTTGTTTTTCCACTGGCTGCATAATGACACTGGCTATCTTTATTTATTTCATCAGCTCAAAGTATTGCCCTGATCCTGCAGAGCAGTTTGACGCATTCTCTTTCTCTCTCTTTTTAAAAAATTTCTTTTCTTGCATACAAGAAGGCTTCTGTCTATCAGCATGCAGACCCTGGGATTTTGATGACTGTGGCCTGTGAAATTAAAAGAATTCAAAGGATAGGAAGTGATTTCACAGCCAGTTACTTTGCCTGTTATTGTTCACGAATACAGAGTGATGCTGGGGAAGATTCTTACAGCATATGCCTTTCCTATACAATGATGAGTGAGAGGTTGTCAGTTATAACCAAAGTGGTACAGGTAGTTGATAGACCTTGGTTACAGTGTAGGATACTAGTACTTTTATTCAGAGCATAATCCTAGAGGTAATCATGGCAGGGTAGTAGAAGAAGCAGAGCTGGTACCTGAAGACATGCATTTGGCTCCTGGGTCCCTGAGTTAGTGACCTTGAGCAGGGGAGTTAACTTCTCTGGACCTCTGATTTCTGGACCTCTGAAAAGAAGTGATAATAAACACCTATCTCATAGGTTTGGCATGAGTACAAAACAGCACATGTGGAAATGCGTTAGGTAGGATAAGGAGCCGTAGAAATCTCGAGTAGTATTGAAGTATCTAGCCTTTCCATGGCTTGAAAGTGTTCAGGTTAATTGAAGGCAAACTAAATAATGCTGTTCATCTAATCTAATATGTCATAGATGGTAAGATACATCGTTATTTTATGTACCACAAGGGAAAAATATGCCCAATATTATCATCAAGCGTGAGACATAACCTGATTTCTGTGATGATAATATCTGAAACAATTCTGTGTCTTAGAATGGATGAAATCAGTAAGTAGAGAAAATATTGAAGATTTGGACCAACTGAGGAGAAGGCCAGAATGAATTAGTGATAAGTCAGACCTATTGAATCTTTTATGAAGGGATATGGTTTGTAACTTTTGAGTTATAATAGCTGAAATGGATTAATGAGTCACAAGAGCAATTGCCTTAATGAATAGATAATTGATTTATAATTGGCTTGTTTTCAGAAGTCAGAATAGGATAATTGTTTGGGTCCATTAGAAATCCATGCCACCTGGCCCCAAGCTGCGCTCTGGGTTCGTCCTCTGATGGAGCTCTTTGGGGATCTTGTTGAATTTTTCACAGGAGACATTTCAAGAGCTTTTTACACTCTCAGATTTTCAACCCCTGTGCCTGTTAGTCAGCCAATGATTTCTCCACTTATACTTGAATGTGAGCAACTACACTTTCTCTGAACCTCGTTCCAACATGTCTTTTCTTCTATTTTAATTAAAAATGTATCTTTTCTCTTCCAAGATTAAAATTGCATGAGTTTCTTTCTCACCTTTTTTTGAGATTTTGCTTTACAGTTTTTTCTTGACTTTCTCCACTAGCTTTTTCTGTTTTGCCTATTAGTGGGTTAACATTTTCCAAATAAAAAAAAGAATCTCTATAACCTATTGTTAATTAGAGGCAATAGAGTTAAGCAGATAAAAGCATGAACTGTAGAATCACACTCTGAGACTTCAAATCCCACCTCCCCTACTTCTTAGCTGGATGGATACATTGGGCAAATTGCTTAACATTTCTTCTTTGAGAAATTTGGGCCATAAAAAATTGTGTTTATGTCTTAGAGTTGGTGAAACATTAAGTGAATTAATATAAGTAACACACTTAGGACATTCCCTGGCACATAATAAATGCTGAGTAAGTGTTATCTATTATGGTTATTATTCTTCATTTTACCAGTTTATTTCCTTTTATTCTCATCCCAACATTAATAAAGTTTTTTTTGTTTGTTTTTGTTTTTTTTTAACCACTGCATTGGACTGATGTCTGGTTTTGCCATATTTCCTTTCATGCCTCTTTCTTTTATCCCACTTCTTTTGGTGAAACTTAAAGAAGTAAAGGCCAATGGATGTGAAAGTGTTACCTAATCCCCAAATCGAGTTTTGTACATCTTCATATCTGATAACCAAGAGTAGCTCTACTGTTTTGTTCTCTCCAGGACAGTGACTTCCTACTGTCTTGTAATAGCTGCAGATTTGATCCTTGTGTTTTTAGCTGGCAAGTATCAATAGTCTTATCTTTAGAAAATTACAGAAAGACACGTAAACACATTTTTGAACACTCCATTTTGCGAATGCAAAAAAGCTAACCTACATCAATAGTGGATGTCCATTTGTATAAGTGGACTTATTATATTTCCCTTTAAAAAACTGTTCAATGGAATTTTCACTGTTTTCTGACTTGTAATTCCTTAATGTTCTCTTTGGGAAGGTGAGATAAATGATTTGAGTACAACTCACATCTTGCAAAGTCTGAGACAATAACATTATAACTGTCGACAAACTGCTCTCATTATAAAACATGTGCATAGCTTTCTATACCCAAGAAGCAGTATAAGCTCTGGAAGCACTGATTAACTATACAGAGAAGGCATAAAGCAGAGTTTGACAAAGTGTAGCCTAGCTGTTCAATCTGGCCCATCACTTGATTTTTGTAAATAAAGTGTCTTTTTTTAAGGTTATTTATTTATTTATTTATTTGAGGGAGAAAAAGAGAGAGAAATTGAGAGAGAGATCACAAACAGGTGGAGGGGCAGAGAGAGAGGGAGAAGCAAACTCCTTGCTGACCAGGGAGCACAGTGAGAGGCTCTATCTCAGATCCCAGGATCATGACCTGAGCCAAAGGCAGACACTTAACCAACTGAGCCACCCAGGTGCCCATTTTTGTAGATCAAGTTTTATTGGAATGTAGCCATATTCATTCATTTACATATGGCCACTTTTGCCTTACAGTGGCACAGCTGAGCAGTTGTAGCAATATCATATGCCCTGCAAAACCTAAAATATTTACTGTTTGGCCCTTTACAGAAAAAGTTTGTAGATGCCTGATATAGAGTATCAAAGAAATCTGGCTTTTCATCCTAGTTCTACTCAGTTACTCTCATATAAGTATGGCCTTGGATTTATAACCTGTCTTTTAAGGAAATAGCTTATTTGTAGGTGTGTACTGTGTAATGACAAAACAGAGATGATAGAAGTTAAAATTTGGAAGTTTAAGTTTAGGAACCAAAGTTGTCTTATAAGGGTGAGGAGGATGAGGTTAATCTTGAGTAAGTGACAGTCATCTCAGATGCCACGATCTAGGGGAGGAGAGGTTAAAGCTTAGAGAAATTGTTAACTAGTTTTCTCTGTTGATACCTTTGCTATTTAAGGAAAAATATTTTGTATTTGCTAAGTTAAAAGTGCCCTATTTTGTACGTCTTCTTTGATTGCAGAGTTGGCCCATGAGAGGACAATTTCCATTTTTTCCCCCATGCAAGAGCAATGATTATTGGTTTTAATTTACTTAAAAATGCTCTGGAAAAGGCATGAATCAGGATGCATAACAGCATGAGCTTTTGTGACTCATTCCAGTTTAGAGCAAGCATGATGCCTGTCTTATTGAGTACCTTTAAAGACCTGGTTCATTCATTCATTCATTCAAAAGTTATTTACTATCTATTTACTATTGACTATTCTGTTCCAGCACTTATTCCACATAATTGAGATTCAATAACAAAACAAAGAAAGAAAGAAACAAAGCAGGTCATTCCCCCTTTAGGGGGCCATAATCTTGTAAATTACATAGCATTTTTGAGGTAGATGAGGACTACAGAGAGACATAAGGCAAGACATAAGGAAAGGAGGCTGTACCACCCTTTTCCCAGCACTATGGGAAAAGGGTGATAAAGACAACCTCACAGAGAAGATGACATTTTTGTAAAGCCTTGAGGGAAGTGAGGGAGTCTTCTATTCCAGTAAGTGCAAAGGTCCTGAGGTAAGAGAACTCTTGCCATGTGCTACAAATAGCAAGGGGAGAATAGTTATCAATGAGTTGGTGATATGATGGGGGCAGGTCAGATCATATAGAACGTTGTAGGTCTTGATAAGGACTTTGGATTTTTAACTAGATTTTCAACTAGATGGATTTTCTACTAAAAGAACTTGTAGAGTTCTGAGGAGAGGAGAGATCTGATAGTTGTTTTTAAATCATTTTTATTTATTTTATTTTTTTATGATAGTCACAGAGAGAGAGAGAGAGGCAGAGACAGAGGCAGAGGGAGAAGCAGGCTCCATGCACCAGGAGCCTGACGTGGGATTCGATCCCGGGTCTCCAGGATCGCACCCTGGGCCAAAGGCAGGCGCCAAACCACTGCGCCACCCAGGGACCCCTGATAGTTGTTTTTAAATATTACTCTGACTGATTGACTAAAAGGTGAGGTGATAATATTGAGAAACTATCTCAATAATCCTTGTGATAACACAAGGCTTTGTGTTATCATTGAAAAGTGATCAAATTTGAGGTATCTTTTAAGGACAGAGCAAACAGAATTACTGTTGCAGTAATTGTGAGATGTGGGAGATAACAGAAGAAGTCAAGGATGATTTGAAAGTTTTGATCTTAGCATCTGGAAGCATGTGGTTACCCTTCACAGAAAGAGGAAGATTATGATCAGAGCTGGTTTGATGAGGAAGAGGAGAAGTTCGGTGTCGGTCCTACTGAGTTTTTGATGTCTGCTGGCCAGTGGAGATGGTAGGCGTGCAGTTGAATATATCAGCATGAACTTGGCTCATAGCCTGGGCCACAGAGAGAAAATAGAGTTTATAGGATATTTAAAGCTTTGGGACTGATGAGATCACCAGGGGAGTGAATGAGGGAAGAATAGGAATAAGGGCTGAGAAGTGAGTGATTCCGCTGTCACTCACTTCTCTAGTAGGCAGGGAGGTGAGAAGGGAGGTAAAGAAGGAGGGATTGGGGAGGAGCAAGATGGCGGAAGAGTAGGGTCCCCAAATCACCTGTCTCCACCAAACTACCTAGAAAACCTTCAAATTATCCTGAAAATCTATGAATTCGGCCTGAGATTTAAAGAGAGACCAGCTGGAATGCAACAGTGAGAAGAGTTCGCGCATCTATCAAGGTAGGAAGACGGGGAAAAAGAAATAAAGGAACAAAGGCCTCCAAGGGGGAGGGGCCCCGCGAGGAGCCGGGCTGAGGCCGGGGCGAGTGTCCCCAGGACAGGAGAGCCCCGTCCCGGAGGAGCAGGAGCTGCACCGACCTTCCCGGGCGGAAAGGGGCTCGCGGGGAGTTGGAGCAGGACCCAGGGGGGCGGGGATGCCCTCGGGTTCCCGGGGACAGTAACAGCAACTGCGCGCCCAGGAGAGTGCGCCGAGCTCCCTAAGGGCTGCAGCGCGCACGGCGGGACCCGGCGGGACCCGGAGCAGCTCGGGGGGGGCTCGGGCAGAGGAAGAGGCTCCGTGCGGAGGGGGCTGCGCGGTTCCAGGAGCAGCTCGGAGGGGCTCGGGCGGCGGCTCCGCGGAGGGGGTTGCGCGGCCCGGGAGCGCGAATCCACCAGCGCAGGCTCCGGAGCACAGGGCGCCGGGACACAGCCCAGGATCCCGCCTCCCCCGGGACAGGCAGAGGCCGGGAGGGCCCAGGACAGCAAGGACGCTCCTGCCCCAGCTGAGCACATCAGCGGCCCCACCCCGGAGCCTCCAGGCCCTGCAGACGGAGTTCCTGCCGGAGCTGAATCCAGGTTTCCAGAGCTGCCCCGCCACTGGGGCTGTTCCTCCTGCGGCCTCACGGAGTAAACAACCCCCACCGAGCCCTGCACCAGGCAGGGACACAGCAGCTCCCCCAACTGCTAACACCTGAAAATCAGCACAACAGGCCCCTCCCCCAGAACACCAGCTAGACGGACAACTTCCAGGAGAAGCCAAGGGACTTAAAGAACACAGAATCAGAAGATACTCCCCGCTGGTTCTTTTTTTGTTTGTTTGTTTTTGTTTTGTTTTGCTTTTTGATTTGTTTCCTTCCCCCACCCCCCTTTTTTTTTCTCCTTTCTTTTTCTTTCTCTTTTTCTTCTTTTTTTTTTTTTTTTTTTTTCTTTTTTCGTTTTTTTTTTTTCTTTTTTTCTTTTTCTTCCCTTTTTTTTTCTCTTTCTCTTTTCTTTCCTTCTTTCTCTCCTCTCTTTTTCTCTTTTTCCCAATACAACTTGCTTTTGGCCACTCTGCACTGAGCAAAATGACTAGAAGGAAAACCTCACCTCAAAAGAAAGAATCAGAAACAGTCCTCTCTCCCACAGAGTTACAAAATCTGGATTACAATTCAATGTCAGAAAGCCAATTCAGAAGCACTATTATACAGCTACTGGTGGCTCTAGAAAAAAGTATAAAGGACTCAAGAGACTTCATGACTGCAGAATTTAGAGCTAATCAGGCAGAAATTAAAAATCAATTGAATGAGATGCAATCCAAACTAGAAGTCCTAACGACGAGGGTTAATGAGGTGGAAGAACGAGTGAGTGACCTAGAAGACAAGTTGATAGCAAAGAGGGAAACTGAGGAAAAAAGAGACAAACAATTAAAAGACCATGAAGATAGATTAAGGGAAATAAACGACAGCCTGAGGAAGAAAAACCTACGTTTAATTGGGGTTCCCGAGGGCGCCGAAAGGGACAGAGGGCCAGAATATGTATTTGAACAAATTCTAGCTGAAAACTTTCCTAATCTGGGAAGGGAAACAGGCATTCAGATCCAGGAAATAGAGAGATCCCCCCCTAAAATCAATAAAAACCGTTCAACACCTCGACATTTAATTGTGAAGCTTGCAAATTCCAAAGATAAGGAGAAGATCCTTAAAGCAGCAAGAGACAAGAAATCCCTGACTTTTATGGGGAGGAGTATTAGGGTAACAGCAGACCTCTCCACAGAGACCTGGCAGGCCAGAAAGGGCTGGCAGGATATATTCAGGGTCCTAAAGGAGAAGAACATGCAACCAAGAATACTTTATCCAGCAAGGCTCTCATTCAAAATGGAAGGAGAGATAAAGAGCTTCCAAGACAGGCAGCAACTAAAAGAATATGTGACCTCCAAACCAGCTCTGCAAGAAATTTTAAGGGGGCCTCTTAAAATTCCCCTTTAAGAAGAAGTTCAGTGGAACAGTCCACAAAAACAAAGACTGAATAGATATCATGATGACACTAAACTCATATCTCTCAATAGTAACTCTGAATGTGAACGGGCTTAATGACCCCATCAAAAGGCGCAGGGTTTCAGACTGGATAAAAAAGCAGGACCCATCTATTTGCTGTCTACAAGAGACTCATTTTAGACAGAAGGACACCTACAGCCTGAAAATAAAAGGTTGGAGAACCATTTACCATTCGAATGGTCCTCAAAAGAAAGCAGGGGTAGCCATCCTTATATCAGATAAACTAAAATTTACCCCAAAGACTGTAGTGAGAGATGAAGAGGGACACTATATCATACTTAAAGGATCTATTCAACAAGAGGACTTAACAATCCTCAATATATATGCTCCGAATGTGGGAGCTGCCAAATATATAAATCAATTATTAACCAAAGTGAAGAAATACTTAGATAATAATACACTTATACTTGGTGACTTCAATCTAGCTCTTTCTATACTCGATAGGTCTTCTAAGCAAAACATCTCCAAAGAAACGAGAGCTTTAAATGATACACTGGACCAGATGGATTTCACAGATATCTACAGAACTTTACATCCAAACTCAACTGAATACACATTCTTCTCAAGCGCACATGGAACTTTCTCCAGAATAGACCACATATTGGGTCACAAATCGGGTCTGAACCGATACCAAAAGATTGGGATTGTCCCCTGCATATTCTCGGACCATAATGCCTTGAAATTAGAACTAAATCACAACAAGAAGTTTGGAAGGACCTCAAACACATGGAGGTTAAGGACCATCCTGCTAAAAGATAAAAGGGTCAACCAGGAAATTAAGGAAGAATTAAAAAGATTCATGGAAACTAATGAGAATGAAGATACAACCGTTCAAAATCTTTGGGATGCAGCAAAAGCAGTCCTAAGGGGGAAATACATCGCAATACAAGCATCCATTCAAAAACTGGAAAGAACTCAAATACAAAAGCTAACCTTACACATAAAGGAGCTAGAGAAAAAAACAGCAAATAGATCCTACACCCAAGAGAAGAAGGGAGATAATAAAGATTCGAGCAGAACTCAACGAAATCGAGACCAGAAGAACTGTGGAACAGATCAACAGAACCAGGAGTTGGTTCTTTGAAAGAATTAATAAGATAGATAAACCATTAGCCAGCCTTATTAAAAAGAAGAGAGAGAAGACTCAAATTAATAAAATCATGAATGAGAAAGGAGAGATCACTACCAACACCAAGGAAATACAAACGATTTTAAAAACATATTATGAACAGCTCTACGCCAATAAATTAGGCAATCTAGAAGAAATGGACGCATTCCTGGAAAGCCACAAACTACCAAAACTGGAACAGGAAGAAATAGAAAACCTGAACAGGCCAATAACCAGGGAGGAAATTGAAGCAGTCATCAAAAACCTCCCAAGACACAAGAGTCCAGGGCCAGATGGCTTCCCAGGAGAATTTTATCAAACGTTTAAAGAAGAAATCATACCTATTCTCCTAAAGCTGTTTGGAAAGATAGAAAGAGATGGAGTACTTCCAAATTCGTTCTATGAAGCCAGCATCACCTTAATTCCAAAGCCAGACAAAGACCCCGCCAAAAAGGAGAATTACAGACCAATATCCCTGATGAACATGGATGCAAAAATTCTCAACAAGATACTGGCCAATAGGATCCAACAATACATTAAGAAAATTATTCACCATGACCAAGTAGGATTTATCCCTGGGACACAAGGCTGGTTCAACACCCGTAAAACAATCAATGTGATTCATCATATCAGCAAGAGAAAAACCAAGAACCATATGATCCTCTCATTGGATGCAGAGAAAGCATTTGACAAAATACAGCATCCATTCCTGATCAAAACTCTTCAAAGTGTAGGGATAGAGGGAACATTCCTCGACATCTTAAAAGCCATCTATGAAAAGCCCACAGCAAATATCATTCTCAATGGGGAAGCACTGGGAGCCTTTCCCCTAAGATCAGGAACAAGACAGGGATGTCCACTCTCACCACTGCTATTCAACATAGTACTGGAAGTCCTAGCCTCAGCAATCAGACAACAAAAAGACATTAAAGGCATTCAAATTGGCAAAGAAGAAGTCAAACTCTCTCTCTTCGCCGATGACATGATACTCTCCATAGAAAACCCAAAAGTCTCCACCCCAAGATTGCTAGAACTCATACAGCAATTCGGTAGCGTGGCAGGATACAAAATCAATGCCCAGAAGTCAGTGGCATTTCTATACACTAACAATGAGACAGAAGAAAGAGAAATTAAGGAGTCAATCCCATTTACAATTGCACCCAAAAGCATAAGATACCTAGGAATAAACCTCACCAAAGATGTAAAGGATCTATACCCTCAAAACTATAGAACACTTCTGAAAGAAATTGAGGAAGACACAAAGAGATGGAAAAATATTCCATGCTCATGGATTGGCAGAATTAATATTGTGAAAATGTCAATGTTACCCAGGGCAATATACACGTTTAATGCAATCCCTATCAAAATACCATGGACTTTCTTCAGAGAGTTAGAACAAATTATTTTAAGATTTGTGTGGAATCAGAAAAGACCCCGAATAGCCAGGGGAATTTTAAAAAAGAAAACCATATCTGGGGGCATCACAATGCCAGATTTCAGGTTGTACTACAAAGCTGTGGTCATCAAGACAGTGTGGTACTGGCACAAAAACAGACACATAGATCAGTGGAACAGAATAGAGAATCCAGAAGTGGACCCTGAACTTTATGGGCAACTAATATTCGATAAAGGAGGAAAGACTATCCATTGGAAGAAAGACAGTCTCTTCAATAAATGGTGCTGGGAAAATTGGACATCCACATGCAGAAGAATGAAACTAGACCACTCCCTTTCACCATACACAAAGATAAACTCAAAATGGATGAAAGATCTAAATGTGAGACAAGATTCCATCAAAATCCTAGAGAAGAACACAGGCAACACCCTTTTTGAACTCGGCCATAGTAACTTCTTGCAAGATACATCCACAAAGGCAAAAGAAACAAAAGCAAAAATGAACTATTGGGACTTCATCAAGATAAGAAGCTTTTGCACAGCAAAGGATACAGTCAACAAAACTCAAAGACAACCTACAGAATGGGAGAAGATATTTGCAAATGACATATCAGATAAAGGGCTAGTTTCCAAGATCTATAAAGAACTTATTAAACTCAATACCAAAGAAACAAACAATCCAATCATGAAATGGGCAAAAGACATGAACAGAAATCTCACAGAGGAAGACATAGACATGGCCAACATGCATATGAGAAAATGCTCTGCATCACTTGCCATCAGGGAAATACAAATCAAAACTACAATGAGATACCACCTCACACCAGTGAGAATGGGGAAAATTAACAAGGCAGGAAACAACAAATGTTGGAGAGGATGCGGAGAAAAGGGAACCCTCCTACACTGTTGGTGGGAATGTGAACTGGTGCAGCCACTCTGGAAAACTGTGTGGAGGTTCCTCAAACAGTTAAAAATATACCTGCCCTACGACCCAGCAATTGCACTGTTGGGGATTTACCCCAAAGATACAAATGCAATGAAACGCCGGGACACCTGCACCCCCATGTTTATAGCAGCAATGGCCACGATAGCCAAACTGTGGAAGGAGCCTCGGTGTCCAACGAAAGATGAATGGATAAAGAAGATGTGGTTTATGTATACAATGGAATATTACTCAGCTATTAGAAATGACAAATACCCACCATTTGCTTCAACGTGGATGGAACTGGAGGGTATTATGCTGAGTGAAGTAAGTCAGTCGGAGAAGGACAAACATTATATGTTCTCATTCATTTGGGGAATATAAATAATAGTGAAAGGGAAAACAAGGGAAGGGAGAAGAAATGTGTGGGAAATATCAGAAAGGGAGACAGAACGTAAAGACTGCTAACTCTGGGAAACGAACTAGGGGTGGTAGAAGGGGAGGAGGGCGGGGGGTGGGAGTGAATGGGTGACGGGCACTGGGTGTTATTCTGTATGTTAGTAAATTGAACACCAATAAAAAAAAAAAAAAAAAAAAAAAAAAAAAAGAAGGAGGGATTGGCCAGGGGGGCAGGAATATGAGGAGATCCAAGGGGAAGGAAGAGCTGGTGGGGAAGAAAAGTTGTGTCAACTATGGCTGACAGGTTAAACAAGTGAAAGACAAACGTCAGTGGTGACCTTTACGGAAACACTTTGGTGGAGTGTTGTGATTGTTTAATACAGGTGGAATGACAGCATATTTATGTAGATGTAATGGTCAGATAGAGAGGGAGAAGCTAGTGAAGCAGAGAAGAGTGGATAATTCCTAGAACAAAATCCTTGAGTAGGCAAGAGGGGATGAAATCTGGTGCACAAGTGGAAGGGGTTGATTTCACCCAGAAGTGCACACCGTCTGTGGAAACTGGAAGGAAGGCAGAGGGTAGGGGTGCCAAAGCTGGTCGGTGAGTAGACATGATGGAAGTTCTGTTCTGGTTGTTGCTGTTCTTGATAACACTGGAAACAAAGTCATCATGGAGGGGTGAAGACTGAGGAAGAAGTGTGAAGTTTCATCACAGTCATCCAGGGGGTAGGAGGACCAAGAGAATCGGAAATCTGCAGGGATTGTCTTGTGGCAGGAAGGGACCCTGAGAATAGCGGCTGCAAATTTAAAGTAATAGTAGATTTTCTTTAGCCATATTTAGCTCTTTTGCTATAGACCATAAATGGGTTGAAGTTTGGGCTTAACCAGGGTTGAGTTTGTTTGTTTTTTGCTGAATGAGTAAAAGGACAACAATATGAAGAAGTGATTTGAAATATACAGGGTGTTCAAGGGAGAGATGAGGTCCTGGGAGGGTCAAAGGGCCATCAGAGTGAAGGCACTAGAGTTAACTTGAGGTCAGAGTGTGGCATTCTTGGAACTGGATTATAAAGGTATGGCATTCTTTGGTGATAGTGAGGTCAAATTTGAACAAGTACCAGTATCAGAATCACATGGGGGAGCTTATTAAACACGAATTGCTGGGCCTCACCCCACATTTCCTGACTCAATAGGTCAATGTGAGGTCTGAGAATTTTTATTTCTAACAGGTTCCCAGGTGATAGTGAGACCTAGCTTTGAAAACCACTGTTCTGGTATGAGCACGGTGAATAAATGGCTGAGATAAGTTGAAGAACATTGTCATTAGAATACAGGGACTCAAGAATCTCAAAGTCAGAATGTAGGAAAAATCATCTCTTTGTTTCAAGAGAAGGAACATTAGGTCCAGGAGCTAAAGCATTGAGAAATGATGAGGATGGCTGCCATTAGGGAGAGGAGCTTGGTGGTAAAGTCTGGCAACATGAAATTCAAATTTGGATGTTTTAATGAAGGAAGCGTATACACAAGAGTGCTCAGTGGAAGGTTGGGCAGGTGATGCCCTGAACATCTCTAAGGGTTGTCATCCACATTATGATTCCTAGGAACAAGAATGGTCTGTCAACTTGATTGAGACATGAAAAAAATAAATTTACTTCTTAGATTCCAAGCCCACAGATATATGGGCTCTATATAAGCTTGAATAATTTCTGCACTAAAGGAAGATGATTGGCTCTGCTTAAAATTGTGGGGCTCTTAAAAATCTTTCTCTTTGGGGTAGCCAACGCAGGAAAAAAAACCTCACACATAATCACATACAGCCCTCCCTATATGTACGCACCTCTACGCCCAAATGGGAATGAGTCCTTCTGACATCCAAGGTCACAAAAGTAGGGTCCTCAAAGTTCAAAGAATATCACAAATGTCTCCAAATAAAAAATTAAACAAAAGCAAGGATTATTTTGATATTTTCTATTTAATGTAAAAAAGTCTGCTTCACAGTCCTGTGAGGCAAGGGGTCATGTCATTTTAGAGACAGCAGCTCAGAAGTATTAAGTCTGCTGCTCTGTCCCTGTCTTCTTCATTTGCTCTTGCAGCATGTTCTCTTCTTCCCTTTACTCTCTTTTGCTGCTAATTATATGTCTATCTTTTTAGGTCATCCCAACACTCAACATGGGACTTGAACTCACAACCTCAAGATCAAGAGTCACATGCTCTACTGACTGAGCCAGACAGACACCATATGTATATATATTTTGGCCAAACACCATCATCCATTAAATCAGATTGACAAATGCCCGACTCTTACTCATTTTCTGGACAGCACTGATGGACTACAGGAGAAGTTGAGGGAGCATGCAGGATAGCATGGGTCCATCCCTTTGCTGAGGTTACAGGTGTCCTGTGTGGGTCCAATGGCCTCAGTGAGGGTGCTCCTTTCTGTGGGTGTGGTATAACTTGCTGGAGGATCTGGTTCTCCCAAGTTAGTAAGTAGGATCTGATGATAGCCCAGAATTGGCAAGTAAAATGAGATTTTAATTTTCATAGCTTAAAAATCCCGCCTTTACTTTCAGACTTATGTTTTAGGACCAGCTAACAACAAAACATAGAAGTGACTTTACAAGGAGAGTTTCGATTGGCTGGTTGGGCGGATAATACCCTCAGAACATAGGTACAGAGCAATTATTTTCAAATGGCCATGAAAATCCATATGTATGATTTCCTCAGATGAGCTGAAATTTAAGAAAAGGCCTGAGCATGAAGAAAACATTTGGTTTAAACTAAGCTTAGAAGAAGTTTTTGTTTTAGAGAATCCCTTTGGGGTTAAGTTTACCTCTTGTTTTTAGTTTTATTTTCTTGTTTTTGCTTTTTCTGGTATTGCATTTCTGGTATATATTGTATTCTTAAAGAAAAATTATGTGTTTTAATATTTAATATTTTCCCTAGGGTATTTGAAATAATTGTGTTTGGAGCATGTTCTTATGAAGATGGAAATATGCTCACTCTGCAACAGCAATGCGTAAATAATTGCAGAGATAATATGTGAAGGGTGATAAAAATAGTAATTTACTTTTCATGGTCCTTCTTAAAAATGCTATTGAGGTATAAATACACATAATACACTGCATGGATCTTAAGTGTTCATGCTGAGGGATTTTGACAATTGTATATGAACAAATAATCATTACTGAAAAAATTTCATCACCATAAAAAATTGAATTGTATCCCTTCTGGTCAATATCCACCCACCTTGTCTGCATGGCACTACTTCTGAATTTAAATTTATACAATAACTTTGTCTATTTTTGAAACTCACTAAAGAGGACCACAGATATGTATTTTTGCTGTGTGTGTGTGTGTGTGTGTGTGCAACTGGGTGAGTATATTTGTGTGTCTGTTTTGCTCAACATGATGTTTAGGATTTATCCATGTATAATGATTTTAAGATTCATTCATGCTGTGCCCTGTATTAATAATTCATTTCCTTTTATTATTAAATAATATTTCATGGTATGGATAGATCAACTTGTCTATCCATTTATGTGTTTATGGGCACTGTGGTTGTTTTCTCATTTGGGCTATTATAAATAAAGTGGTTATGAATATTCACGTATAAATCTTGGCATGGACACAGGTCTTAACTTACCTTAGATCTTGAATTTAAGAATGGCTGGATGATATATTAGTCGTACAGTTCCTCTATTAAGAAACTGCCAGACTGCTTTCCAAAGTGGCTAAACCATGTTACATTCCCAGAACAGCAGTATTTGAGAGTTTTAGTTTCTCCACATCCTTGCCAACACTTGGTATGGTTAGTCTTTTAAATTTTAGCTATTCTAATTGAGATGTGGTGGTAGCTTACTGTGGTCTTAAATTTTCATTTTCTTAATGAATAATAATGTTTAATATCTTTTCATGTGCTTATCTGTGAAGCCTGTTCAAATCTTTTACTCGTTTTGTATCTTTGTATCTGGGTTGGTTATTTTCTTATTTTTGAGTTTTGAGAATTATTTATATATTCTTAATGCAAGTCCTTTTTCAGATATATGATTTATAAATTTTTCTTCCTAGCCTTGTCATTCTCTTTACTTAATTGCTTAAATAGAAATTTCAATTTTGAGGCCCAATTTATCAATTGATATTTTTATAGATTATGCTTTTGGCTTTATATTGAAAGCATATTTGCTCAATCCAAGGCACTTATACTAAGACACTTAAGGTTGTCCCATAGCTCTTAATGTTCTGCTTATTTTTTAGATTCATCATCCAAATAAAGTATCCTGTGCTTTATTTTGGGTAATTTCTATTGTTATATCTTCAAGTTCACTGATCATTTTCCTGCAATTTTTTTATTATCTGCTATTAATTCCATAGCATGTATCTTAAGTCTCACACATTATGTATGGTAGCATTTCTAGAAGTTTGATTTTGGGTCTTTTAAAAGTATCTTCCAGGCCTTTACTTACCTTATTGAAATAAAATATTTTTATGATAACCATCTTCTGTCTGCTAATTTTGACATCTGTATCAGTTCTTGGTTGGCTTTAATTGTTTATCCCCTCATTATGGGTAATATTTTTCTCTTTCTTTCACGTGTGGTAATATTTTATTAGAGGCTGGACATTGTGATCTTTCCTGTGGAAAAAAACACCTTGTGGGTGTTAATTATTTTTGCAGTCTTATAAATATTCTAGAGCTTAGTTCTGGAAACAGTTTGATACTTTTGGATCTTGCTTTTAAAATTTGTTAGGATAAAGTGGATCAGTGCTTGGGGAAGGCTGAGTGATTCCCCATTACTGAGGCAAGACTGAATTCACTTTCTGCAATTCTCCAAAGGTCACAAAAGTTTTCAGTGTGTCTACCACAAAAATATACTATGAACAGCTCTCTGTAAGGATGAAGAACTGTACCCAAAATTCTTTTGGGTAGTTCTTTCTCTAGCTTGGGTAATTTCCTTGGATGTATGTATTTGTCAGTACTCAACTGGACATTTGAGGGAGCCTCTCCAAAAAACCCCAGGGTTCTTTCTCTGTACACCTCTCTTCTTTTCTAGTACTTTGTCCAGAGGACTTTAGATGGGCTTGTCTTCCTGAATTCTCAACTCAGGGAGTCCACTGGGCTCCACCAGGTGTTGTCTGAGTTTCTCTTCCCTATGCTGCAAAGTAGAGGCAGCAAGCCCGGAATAATTTGTTTCCCATCTCTCAGGGATCATGAGCCTTCAATGCACTTAGACACTATTTTGCAAACCAATGTGTTATATATGCTATTAAAAACATTGTCTCAGGCAGGCAAGTAAGTTTAGCTCCTGTTATTCCGTATTGACCAAAAGTGGAAGTCATGTTTTACACTTGTTAGTTTTTGCTTCATGTATTTTGAAGCTCCGTGTTTATTGCATACACATTTAGGATTGCTCTATCTACTTGATGAATCAAGCCTTTTCTCATTAGATAATGTTTCTCTTTATCCTTGATGAAACTGCTTGTTCTAAATCCCACTTTGTCTGATACTGGTATAGCTATACCAGATTTCTTATGGTCAGTTTATTTTGTACAAGTTTTCTCACCTTTCTATCTTCATCTTGGCTGTTTTATATTGAAAGTGTCTTTCTTGTAAAGAATATACAAATCTTGCTTTCTCACCTTCCACCCCAGTTTGATAATATTTGCCTTTTGCCCAAGTATTTACTTACCTATTCCATTTACTCCATTTATTAATATTTATTAATATGATGTGCTTTATCTCCCATCTTGGATTTTAAATTTTATTTAGTTTTATTCATCTTATAATAAAACTAAATTTAGTTTTGTTTCCTCTTTTTCTTCTTTATTATTTTGAATGAATCACATATTTTAGGTATATCTTTTGGGATTATCTTCTTATTAACCATTCTGGGTATCGTGATATACATTTTTATTATCAATGTTTACTCCCAATTAACAATGTAAGAACTTTCACAATAGTGCCATATCAATTACCCTTTCCCAACATTTGTTCTATTATTATCTCACATTTTACTTCACTACATGTGCTATATTCCTCCCAATGCATAGATGCTATTTTTATTTTAAATGGCCAATATTTTATTATCATTATTATTTATTATTATTTATTATGTCCAAAAGTATATATACATGTAAAATAATAGCACATATTACTAATTCATATTTGCCCAGATTTATTCCTTCTGCTACTCTCCATACCTTATGCAATTTTGAGTTCCATCTGATATTATTTTCCTTCAGGTTAAAGAATTTCTTTTGTCATTAATATTGTATCATAAATTCTGAACACTCTCCTCCTCCTCCTTCTTGTCTTTCCATTTCTGTTTCCATTTGCATACTTCCTAATAAGTTTGCTTCAAGTTCAATGATTTTTTTCCTTCTGGTGAATCCAGTTTACCCTTAAATCAATACTTCATTTTCATTTTCTTTCTAGCATTTTTATTTAATTCCTTTTTCAGTTTTTATAATCTACTTAAATTTCCTATTTAATACATACAGTATTTGGTTCCCTTCAATTTCTTTGCATCTTCATATCATTGGTAGTTCAGAATACTACTATTTTTTATAAGTATTTTATTTTTTGATTATGACTATAAAAGCAAAAGTCTCTTGCAAATTTCTAGTACTGACCAAAAGCAGAAATCTTCCACTGATCCTTTTTTTAAAAAGATTTATTTATTTATTTCAGAGATACAGAGAGAGAGCATAGGGGAGGAGGAGAGAAGAGGGGGAGAGAAAATCTCAAGCAGACTCCCCATTAAGCTCAGAGCCTGAAGCAGGGCTCAATCACGTGACCCTGAGATCATGGCTTGAGCTGAAATCAAGAGTCAGACACTCAACTGATTGAGCCACTGATCTACTTTTAAAAATTATACATTTGAGTGATCTTTTACGATATAACCTCTATGCTCATTCACATAGGGCTTCCTTTTATTCTCCTACATTTTAAATAGAATTTTTATTTGTACATGTTAAAGACTAATCAATTGATTAATAGACATGATTTTCAAATTAATAATCTGATAAATTGTATACTACTTTACTAATGTAGTTAAATGATGAAAAAAGAGAAAAGATAATACATGGCTTATATAGCCATGTACCAAACCTTACTGAAAAAGAAAAAAAAAAGGTAGTTGTTTTCTCTCTGTGTGTTGGGAAATTTCTGAATAAAAGCTGTATGAACTTCACATTAATAAAAATTAAAGAGGAGAAAAGACCAAGTTTTTTAGAATGGTAGAGGAATATTTTCTAAGTCCTTTTTAAACCTTACTTCATGATAGAATTGAAATTGTCATTTTAAATTCTAATCAATGGAATTTGCAAGTTGATTAAGGTTGCATTTAAAGGTAGTATTAAGGTTGCATAAAACTGTGCCAAAGATAAGTTTTATATAAAAAGATTAGAATTCTTTCCATAGCCAAAATGTTTTTATTTGCTGTATAGAGTTTAGAGATGAGGGGATAAGAATATTAGGAAATACAGCAATGACTACTTGAATATCTGACCATAGGAGTTGATAAATCCAGACTATTATCGTCAAAGGCTCTCTAAAATCTGTTTTAACTAAACACAGTATATTTTCTTCCAGTTATGAGACTCCACTTAGCACAAAGAAGATGAAGTTATATGAATAAAATTGAAGCCCATTTAAACTATTTGGCTTGTAGCTGAAATTTACTTAAAGTTTGTTCCATTTGGTTATGGTTGAGATTATGTTACTGCTCCCAGTTATTGCTGCCCTCTTTGTAAGAAGATTGTATATTCCTACCCTTTGTTGTAATGACCACAGTGTCCTGTATGGTATGCATCCCCATCCCACTGAGCCAGACTTTTTTACTGAGTTGCATAAGCTAATGGAATGTGGATGGCAGTGGCTGATGTGAGCAGAAACTTCAGGAGCCTTGTTTAATTCTTTCACTGCTCCTTTTTTCTCTTAGCCCACGGTTAGAGTCATTGCTACCTTATGCCTCTGTCCACTGAATTACTTTTTAGAAATGTAGCCCCTGAAATTTTGAGTATAATCTGAATTATTGGAAACTATAGTTGGCAACATTCTTTTATAATTTTAATATATGTCTGAAAACTGATCATGAGTTGACACTTAGTGAAACTAGGTTATTAGGGCAAAGTTTAAGATATTGTAATACAGAGACTGTTGAATTATAGTGGTTTGAAAAGAGACAAAGTTTTCAATTCCTCATGTAACCATCTGTCTAATTTAGCTTGCTTGGGAAACCCTGCTCCCTGAAGTCATTAAGGGACTTGATCTCCATCCATTTTATTTTTCCACCCACAGTCCTTTTTTGCATGATTGGAGTTGGGCAGAGATTTATCTATATTTATAGCTCATGATAAAGGGAAAGACAAGAGGTCCTGGGCATGGCATTTCCTTTTAAATAAACAATTTGGGAGTTGTATGCAGGTGAATCTCATTCATAGTCCATTGCAAAGAAAGCTGAAAATGTAGTTTTGAGAAGGTTGCCCACAAGTCCAGTCCAAAACTAAAGAAATAACTATTACCATGGGAAAGAAGTGAACTGATAAAGTGAGGTACCTTTATGGATCTTGTTGACCATCTTAGATCATTGGGCCTCCCTATACATTGCATTCTTCAGAATTCTTAAATTGAAAGAGACTCTAGATGCTGTTCCACTCAGATCCATGACAGAAATCAATCTCTCTCTTAATTTTTAGCTTTTGGAGAGAAGACAATTTAGAGCTCCTCTTGGTTGTTTACTTTGGTATCCTGGGACACTAAATGATGAAGTCCTTCACAATGCCTGGCACACAGAAGAGGCCTGATTGAAAACTATTAGATGAATGCACAGTATATTTCTTAGGCTTGTAGGTCAATGCTTATTAGTTAGAGAATATTTAATAAATGTTTGTTGAATATCGAGTGAAAGGCTACTGAAGTAAATTTTCAATTATTAAGTATAAACAGGCTTCCCATTGAAAATGGTGAACTGTGTAAATGGATTAATTATTTCTGCCTCTGGAGACTTAATAATAATGCTAGTAAAAGAATAAAAATCAAGCATTAGTCTAGAAAAAATCTAGCTGGGGCAAATTGAAGCAAACAAGATATTTAAAAAATCTTGGTTGATGAAATATAGCACGTATAGTCTGTGTTCTATATTTCAGAATAGCCATAGACTTGAACACTCTCAGACAAAGATGCAGCCAACAAGGAATGCAGGTGTCAGAGGCTGCTGGGATGAGGAGACACAGGAATGAGAAGGTGGTTGGAAATGTAGGGAATAATTTAAAATCTATATATCGATGAGTCAGCTCTAGTCAGACCCCTTTCTTCTAATTCCAAAGGGAGACAAAACTTTTTTTTTTTTTTCCTATTGTGCAACCCATTCTCCCAAACTCAAATTTTTATTAAAGAAATAGAATCAACTTTATGGCAGGTGTGGGGAGACATGATGCCTCAGAGCAAAGCTTCTCCACTTTGTCATCTGGGACCTCAGAACAGAGACCCCTTACCTCAAAGAGTTAAAGAGCCTCTGAGTCCAAGAGCCCTGCAATGCACATGGAAAAGACATGAAGATACCATCACAAGAGTAAAACCACCTTTAAAAGTGACTGACAATTATAAACAGATTAAATATCCAGAAGGAGCTATTACTTTCTTCAATGGACTAAATTTTGTCCCCACCTCAAATTCCTATGTTTAAGTTCTAAACCTCAATGTGGTAATATCTAGAAATAGCATCTTTAAAAGATGATTAAGATTAATGAGGTCATAGGGTAGATCCCTAATCTGATAAGATGGTGGCCTATAAGAAAAAGGAAAGTCTACACCTCACCTCCATTCAATATTGGCTTTTTGAAGATGTACCAAGAAAGTGACCATCTGCAAGCCAGGAAGGAGGCTCTCACAGGACCAGACCATGCTGGCACTCTGATCTTATACTCCTAGATTCCAGAACTATGAAAAGATACATTTCTGTCATTTAAGCCACCCAGTCAATGATGTTTTGTTACAGCAGCTCCAGCTTCCCAGTATGCCTTCATTAAAAACCCTTCTATGCTATTTGATTTTTAATATTTTGTGTATGTCTACATTACTTCAAAAACCCTGACAAAACAATAACAACAGCAAGAAATAAATGAGACCTTCAAGCTGGTGCAGAGTGGACCAATCAGCTTCCCTTTTCATGGGTGGAAAAACCTTCTAGAGCTAAATGATTTGCCCAGGGCCATTCGGTTTGAAACTCAGCCTATTTATTTATTTATTTACTTATTTATTTTTAAGATTTTATTTGTTTGGGAGAGAGAGAGCTCAAGAGATAGCACGGGAAGCATAAAAATAGCATTCCCCATGGGAAGGGACAGAGGCAGAAGCAGACTCTCCACCAAGCAGGGAACCAGATGTAGAACTCAGTCCAGGGACTCTGGGATCATGACTTGAACCAAAGGCAGATGCTTAACTGACTGAGCCACCCAGGTGCCCCAAAATACAGCCTATTTAAAACCCATGATATTTAAATTCCATGTCCAGTGCTTCCAGTATTTGTTGCATATTCTGTAATATGTTTGCATTTTAAATATATTTACCAATTTACATATTTTGGCCAGATTGAAAACATATCACATTCTAATTTAAGATTGCCTGATTATATATAATGGCACTAGATTATTTTGATAGTATAACTGGAATCATAATCTACATAGATTGCTTACACAGGGAAAGTAATATATCCACAATATATAAACATTCCAAAGAATTTAAAATATTTGAGCATTTTCATGTTAACATCTTTGAGAAATTGCCTAGTTTAGTGAAAAGTCAGGAAAAGGATGGAATTATGGCTCTCCACTATATTATCTGTATGAAAATGGCAATCCCTAAAATTTTCTAGGTCTCAGCTTCTTCATCTGTAGCATGAGGACAAGGCTTGCATACCCTACAAAGATGTTGCAATGATCAAAAGAATTCTAAATTATTAGATGTAAATATAGTGTATATGACCATAGACCATAACACAGAAGAATCCACAGACCTGACTATCTGGATGCTTTATTATACAACTCTTTTCAAATTATTGGATCCGTGGTCCTGCTTGATTCTGTTTAGGTGTCATGGATTGTTTTAACAGTTGTTATTGTGCATTATATTTGGGGATGTCCTGTGGATGTTATGGATGTATGATCTCAGAAATTAGCTCAAACTTCTTCAAATCTCAGAACCAGTGTTTTCCAAGATTGCTATTCTCTTACTTTTGATGGCGGACTTTGGCAGGGAAAATGTTTGGAAAGGTAGAAGTGCCTGAAGATGAGGATGCTTTTTCCCATCAAGCCATCAAGTCATGAATTATTATTGATATGGTTTCTCCTACTATTGGCTTTTTGAAAGACTGACCTTAATTTTGTCTCAGCTCTGACAAGTGGTTTCATATATTCAATTACTCCCTTCTGGATCTATTAAAAAGGGCTCGGGAAAACAGACTATGATTTCTAGAATATTCAATAACGCAGCCATCCTGGTAGTCCCCTAATTGGTCTCCCACATTATTTGTGAGCTCTTGAATTCAAAATAGATTCTTTGTAAAAGAAACAGAATGAGCTTAACCTTATGTAAATGTTTTTTTTCTAGTGTTAGTTTAGAGGAATTGTTTTTTCTTATTTTACATGACAAAAATATGCTTTAATGTTGGTAAAGCTATTGGAAACTTTATGTGAAAATATCAAGTAACATTTTGTGTCCAAATATATATTAGTCACTATTAATTATTTACCTGTTTAGCGTGATGGCTATCTAGCCAAGCATCTCCAGTTGCCATAGAAAATGCTCATAATATTTTTCCCTTTGTCATTTTTATATCACCTGAGACAGGAGGAGCCATTGACACAAGAAATGCTGTTATTCCATGCTCAACTAACTTTTCAGACCCACCAATCCTCAGGAAGCAGTAGGATTCATTGCTCCTTCTGCACATTTACCATTTTTGAGCACAGAGCTGACTGTGCCTTGCAATGGTGTTGGTTTGTGCCAACTTGCTTGAAGCCAAACAAGTTCCTGATTTAAAATCTTCTGTGATCTATTTCCATATATACCTTTGGGATTGAATGCATTTATGTGGTTGATCTCATTTCTGAAACTAAGAAACAAAAAGGAAGAATGATTAGAGTTTATAGCAAAGTTAATTATCTATTTGCCTATTTCCACAGACTTGGGATTCCCCACTACTTCTCATGGTCATCAAAATATACAATCTATAGGTTGGAGTGTAGTGGGATAGCTAAGAATGAGGACTCAAGTTTCAGATTGTATGAATTTAAGAATACAACTAAGTCCTTTGATTATTAAGGAAGTATCAGTTTCCTTACTTATAACATTTAGATAGTAATTGCATTACCATATAAAAAAGGAGAAATAGGGGATTGACAGTTCCTAGTATTTTACTGGACACCTAAAATAAGGAAATGCTGGCTGCTATTGCCATAGGTTTTGTGCTTAAGAGAACTTCAAAAATTATGTGTTTGTAAAATAAAAATGAGTGCTGGCCAGAAGAATCCTACTAACCTTACCTGTGGGACTTCCTTAATAAATATTAATCAAAATGCTTAATACACTTCTCTGTAGAAACCAATACTGAATTTATTTAAAAAACAGATGAGTTCCCACTATGTGTGTAGTATGGGCACAGCAGACACAAATGAAGCTTTTATTTTCTGGGACCTCATCATCCAGCAGAAGAGATGGACCAGTAAATAAATTGCAAAGGTTAAACATAATAAAATAAATTCAATGACAAAGTTCATATTGGTGCTGAATTTGTATACCCAGTGGTTACTGTATTGCTAGCACAAGGCAGAAATGCAAAGTCAAGGTCATCAAGCCCATAATGCAAATGTGAGCTTGATCTTAGTTTCAAACTGAATATTCTAATGGATCAGGGTTGTTATCTCAGCACATCTTAAATACTCTATTGAAGAAGCTCTTGTAATTTTTTTGGATAAGAGACAAAAAGCCTCTGCAGGTATCAAATTGCGTTGCCTTACATGGTCTGGGGAAGTGAGGCCAAACAACATCTACCGGATATGCCACTAACTGTTGTTTATGTGAGCCAACAGAAAGAATTAGTTTGCACATCCATATCAAATGCCCACACTCCCAACTCCCAACTCTTTATATAGCTGTCATGAAACAAAGATACGCCTAATTGGCTTTGCCAGCAGTAAGGGATAAGCTATCTTTTTCTCCCCCTCATCTTCATTGGCTGCAACTCCCATTCCTGATTTGACACAGAATGCTTAGCTCCCTCTAAAAATGATTCATATTAAAATGAATGCATGTTCGATGCAGTTTTGCATATAGTGTCCAAAAAGCAATGGAATGCTGGAAGTCTCCGGTGTTGTGGAAACTTGTTATTTAGGACACGTGACTGGCATTTCCTTTAGGGGTGTAAGTGGTTCAAGTGGCTCAAGATAGAATGCCACTCTATGCCTGGTATTACATTATGCACTGTCAGAAACTCTGACACTGATTTATTATTTCTGCTTATGTGTTTTACACCGTCTAATATCTTATATGAAATAGACTCCTAACTCAGTTCCAAACATTGTTTCACTAATAAGAAACAACCCAGACATATTAACATGTGCCTTACAGTAATTGTATTCACTATAACTAAATTTTTTCCCAACATTTTAGGGAACCCCATTGAAGTATTTCTCCCTTATTTCTTCTGATCTCATAGCTTTCTCTATAGAAGTAAAATTTTAATAATAGGGCAAGATAGCTGAGAGTGTGTAGCCTAACTTCTCTTGCTATTTGTACATTAAAATTAAATGTTGCTGAATCTGTGAAGTGGAGCTACTAAGTATTATACACTTGGAATCTTGTGACTTCTCACCAAAGTGATGGATGGATGATGTTATTTCTGTCATAAATGAATGGGAACAACTGGGAGTTTTATCATCACAAGTTAATATTTTCATGTTTTCTAAAGAGTTTGTTTTGTAAATCTTATTTCTGGGCTATATATTTACTTACAGAAATCTTTATACAGTACAGAAGAAAGAAAGTAAGAAAGCTTCCTGTTCACAGCAGTATTCTTAGCCACGTGTTATTTAGAGCACCGCATTTGTCATTTGTTTTTTACCTCACTGTGCTTTCAGCCAACTTTTTCTTTTTCTTTTTAAGATATTCCTTCGAGAGGAGCTCTATCTGTTCGGGCTTATTTGGTTCCAAGCGATATGCATTTAAATCCAGACTTTTTGAGGGAAAAAGAAGCAATTTATTGATTCGCGTGGTGTACAGTGTGTAGGACTGACTTTAGGCGAGGCTTCAGTCAGATCCTAAAAAACTGGCATCCTTCTTTTCAGTCTTTAGACTCATACAGGTTCTCTCCTCTACCTTATAAAGGGCTGCTTAACCCAACACTTCACAGTTTCAAGTCCAACTAAAACGGACAAGGGTCTTTTTGCTGGAAGTTGCAGCCAAAGTCAATGCTTCTGTTTTGTTTTGATTGATGTAGGTAAACTTCCTGGGACTCATCACCATCACCGGGCTAGTGGTTTGAGTTTGCCCTATTTTCTGCTTGTGTGTGGAAGTAGTGACACACTTGGCTAAGAGTCACTGGTGGGTAAATCCCCAGATGATATTATGGAGCTAATATTGGAAAAAGAGGACGTGCCTGCAGAGCCTGAAAACAAGCAAACAGATACAAGCAACGATGTCTACTACAGAAGGGACACATTAGTGCTCCTGACAACGACAATTTAGGTTGTGGTAGGAACAGCTGTGCTGAAGAATGATTAAATATAGGTGCCTCTGGGGGCACTCTGACCTTTCCAACGTAGGCACCTCACGTTCCCAGAATTTAGTTTCTCAGAGTGACTGCTGCCACTCTCTGTAGAAAATGGTTCTGGACCACAAGGGCTTTCTCAGTCCAGAAACATAGCCTGTGTAGCATGCTACATGCAACATCAATGTTCCTTTCTTCTCTCTTCCTTCACCCCTGTGGTCTTCCTTTCTTTCCACTTTAAGTTTCTGGGAAAGTGTCCTTCCTCACCTCTTCCTTATTACATTTAGTGCTCAGATAACTAATATTTTTTTTAAAGATTATTTATTTATTTATTTGAGAGAGAGAGAGAGAGAGAGAGAGAAGCAGACACATAGGCAGAGAGAGAAGCAGGCTCCATGCAGGGAGCCTGATGTGGGACTCGATCCCAGGACTCCAGGATAATGCCCTGGGCCAAAGGCAGGTGCTCAACCGCTGAGCCACCCAGGCATCCCTCAGATAACTAATATTGTGATTTCTCCTGGCTTAGAGCAAATTTCATATTAGTTTTTTAGGACATAAACTTTTGAGCCTTGATCTTTATTGGCAAACCAGTATCAATGGCAGGAAGTTTCATGGAAATTCTAGGTGTACTACAGAGGCCTTTTCTAGGGTCAGCGAAAATCTTTTACCAAATGTGCTTGTGAAGTCAGCCCTGATGAGAAGAAAGACTGTGTCTATTGAATGAATACAGATCACATTTTATAGGACTCCAGAAGATTTCATTCTCTAGTTTCTCGGTTCAAAAAAACAGCTCTGAGATTTTTATCCCCTTAGAGAGCCAGTCTTATAAAGAAATATTTTGGAGTAGCATTCCATAAATTCTGATGTGTGTGCACATCGCCTAGGATTCCTGGTAAAACACAGATTCTGTTGGGAAATCTATGAACAGAGGATGCCAAGGCTATGGGTCTCCAGGCCACACTTTGAGTAGTAAATTTCTAGCTCTGTGTTGTCTGATAGTTACTACTATTTGTGGGTAGCTATTCATATTCAAATTTAAATAAACATTTAGTCCTCAGTCTTATTAGCCATGTTTTAAGTGCTCAGTAGTCTCACATGCTAGTGTGTGAGGTATTGGGCAGCACAGACTAGATTTCCATTATCTCAGAGGCATCTGTTGGATGACCTTGCTTTATAAGATGGATTGTCCAACTTTGGAATAAGCACAATGCTGTAAACAGGGCAAGGCTTCTTCTCACAATGTCCAGGTAGCACCATTTCCCAGAGAAATGGTCTGTATCTTCAGAAGGTACCTAACCAAAATGTCTAGCATGTACTAAACCATGGTGTGATCTAAGCTCTGTGAGATTTCTCTTAAGACTTTCTTTTCTTATTTGAACACAAGACGCCCAGCACCTGTTACCATACTTCGTCAAGATGCTTACATCTAATTTAGTCCTGTGTTTCTGTTGTTGGCTATGATTCTCATCTTGGTACTCTTGATATGTATTTTCGATCAAATAATTAAAAACCTGTAAAGGATCTCCTTAGCTATCCAGAAGTCTTATATGGCAATCACACACATTGTAATGTAGGTAAAAAGCCAAGAATTGGGAAGGCTGTTAGTGGCCAAACAACACACAACAAAAACTTAGCAATTAAACAGTGAAACACACATCTATAAAACATCCTATAAACACATATCCATAAAACTTTGCCATATATAGGTCTGGTGATGAGGGAATAACCCAGCCTCTGCTCTCATGGGGGGTTTATGTGGCTTTGACTTTACCTACAATTAGCTCCATTTTATTAGAGCCTATTAATTTCAATGCCTTAGAGAAGTAAGGTATATGAGTGCCCCAAGCAATGCTTAGCTGCTTCCAATTTAGCTCTGAAGCCCTTTTCCAGTGTATAAATGTCACTGTCTTACGCATGGCACTTGAGAATGCTTCCTGAGCACAGAAGGACTTATGTAATTCAGTCAATCTTATCCTTTGGATTTGTTTCAATATGGACAGGACCTTTGTGGTGATAAGTACGTGGCACACTTTTCAACGCTTCTCTGTGACTGAGACATGGTTCGGATTTTGGCGTCACACGCCCTCCAGTGCCATTCCTCCAGAGTCACATGAGTCTTTAGTATTTCTGTCTCCTGAGAGCTGGCATGACAAGTATACATTTGGCCTCAGCATTTGGTTATGTGAAATCATTAGCCTGGGTGAGGTTGTGGGGTACGTTCCTTCAAGTTTCTCTAAGGATAAGTGCAGAGCGTATTTGCTACAGGTTAAAGTTAATGTCCTCAGCAAGAGTCTGCCTTACACTGGGATAAATGTTCATACTCAAGAAAGGGACCTGAGGTCAGTCTTCCTTGCCCCTGAAAGGTTATCTAGTTATGAGTGAAATAATCTCAGGGATGGTTGTTGGTGCCTTGAGGGGGCCCTATAAATGGCATTTTTCTTCCCTTCCTGAGATTGGAACCAATGGAGAAATGGGCATTGGAATCAGACTCATGGGAATAAGAATAATCATCTTTATGATTTTTTGATAAAACTGCTGGACAATGGGGCTTAGGGGTTGTAGAAGGCAGCTTCTGACATGACCTCCAGTGACATCAATCTGCTGGTATCCTCATGTGTATGTGATCTCTTCCCCTTCAGGCCTAGTAACTTGCTTTAATGAATAGAATGGCAACAGTGATGCCTATATATAAGATTTTAACTTCCATTTTGCTGGTAGATTCTTTACTGACCCTCTCCCTTACTGGGCTTTGATGAAGCAAGATGGAGACACTCAAGAAGCAAGAAATATAGGGCAGCCTCTGGGCTGTAGCCCATGAGGAACTGAGGCCCCAGCCCAATGTCGTGCAAGAAAGTGATCCTGTCAACAGCCAAATGAGTTTGGAAGCAGATATTTCTCCAGTTGAGCCCTCAAATGAAATCTCAGCTCTGGCTGATATCTTATAAGAAACCTTGAAGCAGAAGACATAGCTAAGCCACGTCAAGATTCCTGACCCACAGAAATTGTAGGATAACAAATTGTTTTAAGCAGCTAGATTTTTAGCAATATTTTCCTAAGCAATAAATAAGTAGCACAAGCGAATTTGCTAAGGAGGCTTGCTAATCTACCCCCAAAGCAGACAACTATCCTTGCTTTCTGCAGCTGCATACTTCATCCTTGGGGGCTACCCGGTATAGCTTGCAGAAGTAGAGAAGACAATATGCTTTTGTTAGGTAGGTAGATTCCAAATTACCTGGGGAAGAGGAAGGATTAATTCCTTTTATCAAATTTACCTGCCAATAAGTCAGTTTCTCCTTTGCTGGGAAAAAACTGAGGGTTGAGAAAAGCCAGTAGTGTTATTCCAAATATGTCTCTCTACATATGTAAATGTGAGTGCAAATGGATGAGTGTCCTTAAGCCACAGGGTTATCTAGTGACTGGGTGAGTTACTTTACTTCTACAGGTAAGAATGAGGTTAGAGCCATAGGCCAGAAATGTTTTAAGGGAAAATTTCTTCTCATAGAAGTGATAATAGTTAAAAAAAAAAAAAAAAAAAAGTATTTCTCTTTTACAATGAGGACCACCCCATGTTAAAGAACCCTTGCATAAATGGGGCACCTGGGTAGCTCAGTAGTTTTAGTGTTCCGCTCTCTTTTGGCTCAGGTCATGATCTCGTGGGTCATGGGATTGAGCCCTCTATTGGGCATTACATTCAGGGCAGAGTCTGCTGGAGATTCTCTCTCTTTGTCCTTCCCCCACTTGTGCTTGCATTTTCTCTCTCTCTCTCCCTCTCAAATCAATCAATCAATTTTTTTTTAAAAAAGGTCCCTCGCATAGAAAAGTGTTCCTGTGCTGATTTAAAATCTTGCATTTCACTCTTTCATCCTGGTTTTGATGTCTTATATTAAATGAAAATCCTGTGCCCCTTCCCAGGTGCCGAGTCTGAGCAATGCAGAGATACATTAAGACTCATCCCTGCTCTCAAGGGACTTACAGCCTGGGAGGCAGATGTATTGAAAGTAAGCCACTAGAACACACTATTGCAGGTTTGATTCCCCTGGAAGCTGGCTCTGAGAAGAAATTTAACATATAAAATGTTTATTGGGAAAGGCCTAAGGGATCAACACTTGAAGGAAAGGGGAGAGGGAGTCGTTGAGCTGTGAAGGAGGCCTCAGGTGAAGTTCTGGTGCTAAAAATGCCACTTGGATTTGGCCTGATAGGCTGAAATAGCGTGGCCTCCATCACTGGATTCTTCATTGGATATGGGCCACTGTGATAGGGCAGGATCTTGAAATAGGCTTTTTTCTTTTCTTTTATTTAAAGATTTTATTTATTTACGAGAGAGAGAGAGAGAGAAAAGAGAGAGAGAGAAGGGCAGAGACACAGGCAGAGGGAGGAGCAGGCTCCATGCAGGGAGCCAGACATGGGACTTGATTCCGGGACTCCAAGATCACGCCTTGGGCTGAAGGCAGGTGCTAAACCACTGAGCCACCCAGGCTGCCCGAAATAGGCTTTTTTTCTGTACCCGAGGGAGTCCCTGTAGGGGCTGAAAGCCAAAAGGATTGTGCCACTTGCTTTCCTAGCAGCTGGGGCAGCGAGTCTTCTCTTGGTGGGGCAGTTTAGAAGGTAGGATCCCTTCATCTCTCTCCAAAAAAGATAAGGATAAGACTAAATGGTAATAGCTTCTTTAGTGGAAATGTCCCACAAAATGCCCTCTCTTCACATATAGGCCCATTTTTTTAACCCTAAATGGGGTTGGGGTGTGGTAAAGACACTCAGGGTTCTTATTTGCTTTGCCTACCTCTGCTAACCTACATCAGCCTCACCCTTACTTTGGCATCTGGTGTCCGCTGAAGTAGAAGTTCCCATTGGAACACCCCACTGCATACACTTAGGTACAAAATGGCAGTGCCTAGGGAGTGCCTGGCTGTGACCAAAAGGTTCCCTTGGATCAGTTTGTGAAGGGAACTATCTGTCACAGTCAAGAATTTGAATATTTTGGTTAATGAGATCTTATTGGAAGATTATTCTTCATGTTACCCATGATGCCCAGTGGGAATCCAGAAATGAGTGGCAGTGCAGAGCATGGGTTGAAGGAGTACAAGATCGGAGGCATGGAGACAAAATAAGAAACCAAGAAGCTGTTGGAGAGAGTGGTGGTGAGGTCCAGGGCAGAGCAGGGCAGGAACAAGAGCAGGGATGGGGGCTCTGAGAGAGGGTTTTAGAGATTAAATTGATAGGATTTGAAAATTGATTTGGGAAAAAACAGTAGAATAAATTTAGTTTTCCAGCTTGAGCTGATTTGTATGTGTGAGGGGAAGAAGAGTAGAGCTCTTTTCTATTGCAAAAATGTAATTACTCTAAAACAAACATATAGGAATATGCCGTTATTGAGATAATATTATATTTTTGAGTTGTTGCATAACTAACAGTTTTTCAGGCATAGAAAATGTGGGTGGGCATTAAAGCACCCCAAAACATTAGCTCACGGTTGATAATTAGAGTAATGGCAACCTTTTGTTGGGTATTTTCTGTCTTGCTGGCCATTGGGGCACGCATCTGAAATTTTGTTTTTAAATATTTTATTTATTTATTCATGACAGAGAGAGAGAGGGAGAGAGGCAGAGACACAGGCAGAAGGAGAAGCAGGCTCCCCATCGGGACTCTATCCTGGGACCCCGGGATCACGACGTGAGCCAAAAGCAGACGCTCAACCACTGAGCCATCCAGGTGTCCCGAAATTATCTTATTAAACTCCACAACAAGGCTACCATCCTGTGGATTATTATTATGTCAACCTACAGATGGGAAGAGGAAAATGGTGTAATCAACATTGGAATGACCACACTCTGGCTTTAAAGCTCATGCTTTATTTGTAATAACCATTTCAAAGCCTCACTCAAGGTGCTCTCAGTCTTCTCCTATGCCTATCCCCTGGGCCATGGCATCTCTGCTGATAATGTGTACTTCCCATCCCTTGGCAGCTAAAGGGTTAAGGGTAAGGTAGCTGATTCTGCAGGCAGTCTATGCCAGTAATTTGTGGTATGGAATGTTGATGTGCTGAGAAAAAAAGATGCTCTGGTTGCCAGGATTTCTTGCATAGAAACAAAACTTCCATTCACATCCTGCTGAATTTCCAGGACCTAATTAGATGTGGGACCAAATATTACAGTTTCTTCACTCAACAAGAGCACAGATGAACACTGATGAAGGTTGGGAATAGGATTTTCAGCCTTTTTTTTTTTTTTTTCTTTTTAAGAATTACAGATTTATTTGCTGGTAAGCTTTGGTTTAAATACTACCTACAGACAAATGTGTTCTCTCTTAATTTTCTAGTATATCACATTACATTTGAATGGGACTTTGTCTTTTACCAGACATGAAATCCTATTTGATGTTCCAATAATGTGAGGCTGGGTGACTCAGAGGGTTGAGTGAGTTGTCAAATCTCTCCCAGTTACTAAGAGTCAAGACCAAGTTTCAGACTTGGCACTTCCAATTTCAGGTTCAGTACTTTTTAAACATTTTTCACCACATTGAAGAATTTTGTTGGTCCAACAGTAATCAAAAGCACATGATGTCAAGTGTATTTTTGTTATTTGTATATCAATGTATAGAAAAATTATTTTAATTCTACTCCCGTTAAAAATAGAGTTTGAGTGAAATGAATAAAAGTTTGGATTTTTTTTTCTTGGCCTAGAAAAACAAAACAAAGCAGAAAACAGGAGAGAGATTCATTTTTTTATAGTGACACGGGACTGATGACATCTAGTTAACCCAAGGATTTGCATAGAGTTTGCATTGTTTTTGTGAAATGTGGCAGACTGCTATGCTATTGAATTGAGGAATGACATTAGAATTTGGACTTTGAAATAAAGACGAACAGATAAGTCTTGGTGATACACAAAGCCTGGCCTCTTTTGCCTTAGATTTGCAGACAGGGATTTCTGTGTCGTACAGTGATGAAGGGTGCCAAATGTAGCCAGGAACTGTTTCAGCAATCATAGATGTTGTTTTTCCAATTGGGCCAATCTGCCAGACTGGCAGACAGAAAACTAACAGAAATATTAAATGTAGACAGCTTCTATAGTTGAATCTTGTTTTTTCCTCTCTCTGCTGGAAGCCACTATAAAATAGTAGCCTGTGTGTAGGTCATTAAAAACATACACAGATACACACACTACGTTGTGTATTCTCACTGTTAAATAAGTCTTTGTGAGCTCAATAACTGGGTGCCAAAACAGCTGTTGCAGATGTATTAGGTGACTGAAGCTGTCCTTCATTTACAATGTTGTACCCAGATACTCTCTCCTGGCTCCGTGTCACACTGTAAAGGATTCCATCCCCTGTTGACCACACACCTTGGGAAATCATTGCAGGGGAAGCACCATTCTTGAGTTTCTAAATTCACACTCTTGAGGTCTGGTAAATGTGATGGATATGTGCTTGGAGAACTTGATAGAATAGTTGGTTTCATTTCCGGGATTTGTTTCCACGCATGGTGAACAAAGATGCATAATTACGTGCAATTCTTCTCCTGGCCACAAATGTAACAGAAGTGAGCTCAGTTAGCTTCTGTGACCACAATTTATATAGAGCAAACCCTCCCCTCAGATTCAGGGAAATGATGACACAATTCCATTGCAACATACATATGTGGCTTCCCCAGATGCCCCTGGGGTACAAAAGGGCCTTATGCAGCTTTCGTGGCACTGTGAGTCCTCTTTTCTCTGAATATTTGACTATTTTCTCAGCTTTCTTATGAAATGTATTTCTACCTCTTTTGGTTTCCATTTCTTAGGAAGGAAAAGAGTTTAATTGAATGATATAAAGATAACTTTGGCTTGGGAGAATTGATCTCTGTTCAGTTAGGAAAAAGATCTTCCAAATAATTTTATCTCATTGGTAGAGCATACAGGAATAGTAGGCTTCATTATAGCTGATTTGGAATGACCTCTTTTTTCCTTTCCATCAGGAAAAGTGGCAAATAAAATGATGCCGTCTTTGGAAATCTGTGTTCATTATACATGGCTTGAGAAATAGTTCTCTCCAATATTAAAAGTAACATTTAATGGACATCTTTCTAGATGGATTGGGAATTATGCCCTTTTTTTTTCTCTGTTTTCTAGAGCTTGGAATG
The DNA here is from genome assembly GCF_003254725.2 of Canis lupus dingo. Classification (NCBI taxonomy): domain Eukaryota; kingdom Metazoa; phylum Chordata; class Mammalia; order Carnivora; family Canidae; genus Canis; species Canis lupus. The sequence goes on along the minus strand of NC_064267.1, from coordinate 39,480,104 downwards.
CTTGACCCTTTGACCAAAGCCATGAATGAATTTCAGGAACAGTAAACAATGTCATCTTCCATCTTTAGTACTCTTTACTTCTTGACAGTCTTAGAGGTGTGAACCTGAATTGAGAAAAAAAAAAAAAAGGTCTATTTCCCCTTTCTTATGTCTGAGAGATGGAGAACAAGAGGGAGGGGGTAGAAAAGTTGCATTTTTCAAACAATCCACACCCCAGTATAAACAGGATATATATAGTCATTTCTGGATAATTATATGTTGGCAATGCTTGCTAACTAGTTTTGTCTGACTTCTTAACCTAGACTCTTCACCATTATATTGCATAGCAACACATTCCTTGGACCCAAAAGTCATTTGTGGCCTAGTTGCTTTATACATGTGGGAAGACACCAACTGCAATCTTTTTCTTTAACATGAGAACTTTTCTCTGCATAGGAGAGAGACCCTTCCTGTCTTGAATGTGAATGCTTCATTGATGGCTCAGAAGCAGTTGGTACCTCTTGGAAATTGTATTTTCTACGGAAACTTTAAAAATCACCATAAATTTGTGGCTTCTGACAACATAAATTTATTATCTTACAGTTTTATAGGCCAGAAGTCTGTTATGGGTCTCAGTAGGCTAAAATGAAAGTATTGGCAGACATTTATTCCTTTCTGGAAGTTGTAGAGGAGAATCTGTTTCCTTGTCTTTTCCAGCTTCTAGAAGCTGTTGGCATTTCTTGCCCTATGGTTCCCTTCCAATTTTGAAGCCAGCAATGGGACATTGGGTCCTTCTCATGGGTATGACTCCAATCTTGGACTTCATCATCACATCTCCTTCTGTTCCGCCTTCTTCCACTTAAAAAAAAATACCTCATGATTACATTGGGTCCACCCATATAATCCAGTATAATCTCTCCATTTAAGGTTAGCTGATTAGCCCACTTAATTCTACCTGCAACCTTTATTCTCCCTTGCCACATAACATAACATTTTCCTGAGTACGAGGGTTAGGGTGTGGCCATCTTTGGGGGGGCATTATTCTGGCTACCCTCATCTCAGATTTCATTAAGGAGGGGCTGAGGTTGAATTCTTGAACTGGGTTAGCAAAGGATAGCTGATCTTAGCAGAAGTGAAAAGAATATTGCTTGGATAAATGGTCAGGAGTTTTACCCTAAACCTGGGCATTGTTCTTCAGAGTAGCTCTGCATGCCTGCATGAGTACACTCTGCAGAATCAGGTCAGAACCAAGACATTCAGTCTATAGGAGTCCCAGAAGAGTGTCACGAATGAACACCACTCTTTACTAATATAAGTATGGTATCCTAAAAAGGAGGGAATTTACATTTACTGACTATACCCTCTTTGGTCCTAGTCAATAAATATATTATTATTCTTTATACAAATTTGCCTTGAGATGACAATGCATTCCCTGAGAAGGTTGCTCACCAAGCCTGTCTATCTGGGAGCAGGGCACCTCCCATTAGCCCCTTTGGGATGGTTAAAGATGCTGTTTCAGAAGAGGCTGTCTTAATTCAACTTTCCCACTTCAGCTACTGAGATATGCTTTCAAGTATTTTGAAATGTGCATTTTTCCCCTTTCTCCTTTGAATTCCAGAATTCTAGTGATGTAGATAGTTTTTAGATTGGACCTCTGCCCCTCTGCCCAGCCTGGACTTCTGAATGTGGCTCCTGAACTCAGCTCTTTTAGCTTTGTCCATTTATGTTTGATTGGGACAATCACTCCAAATTGGGTTTTCAAAAGTGTTTTCTTATTCCTTGCTTCTTACATCTCCCACTTTCCACCTTTACTCCTACACTTGGGACCTCCCAAGGCACACGGAACTCTCTGCCAGGTCTCACTGACCTTGCCAGTTTTTATCTCAGTCCTTTCTGATTTTTCCCTTGCTGATTTCCTGTAACTCTGAGCAGATACTTAGACAATGGTGAGGCTCATTAATGTAGAAGAAGATGCTTTCATGGGAGAAATATGGCAACTTCTGATAGAACACACTACACGTAATTTCTCAGCAATGCTTTATAAGGAATTGGAGTATAGGGAGTAACTCTCTCTTATTTTTATGGCTATCACAGTGAGAGCACAGCTATGGAAAAGAAGAGAATCTTAAATATCTTCCACTGAATAGGGAGATCATCATGATCGGGAAAGAAGATTTTGGCCACAGAAATTTGAGTCACTGTATAAAAAAAATCTCCCTTTAGACTGACAAGTTATTGTTTTTTTTTTTTTTTTTTGAAAAAATTATTTCTGGCTTTTAGTTGGAAACCTTTCTCAAACTTCTAATTACCCAGAGGTAGATTTCTCTAGGCTTTTTGGAAATAAAATGAAGGATCCAGAGAGAAGGAGAAAAGTAGCTGAAAGTCAGAAGACAAGTTAAGGCAGAGTGTTGTATTTCTTTGGGATATTTTCCAAACTGTCACGAGTGTTTGGGGCAGTCTGGGGATGCTGAGGGAGTAATTCAACCATGTCTTCAGGAGAGGAATGAGGGATGTCATGGCTGTGGTGGGTGGGATGGAAACTCACTGGCCAAAGACACTCTGAAGCCAGTCCTTCTCAGAGGAGAACAAAAAAATCTCCTTCTTCCTTTAACTAGAAGACAAGAACAAAAAGGAGAGAGGACAGTAGACATGTGGTCTTGGAGCCTAATATGGCCTAAAATTCTTTAAAGAAACACTTCGCAACATGAAGGGCTGTGAGTAGGAGAGTCTTAAATGAGAATTTTATGGAGACCATAGGACAAGGGCTAGAGCCCATCTGCAGCCTTCACATTCCCGTGAAAACCTTTAGGCTTCAGCTCCAGGAGTCACAGGATGTTGAAAGGTAAATGGTTTCACAGTCAGGCAAGTGTTGAGGGAAGTACTGCACTGCAGCATCTACTGCCCATCTGCTGCTTTCTGACCAGAGATTTTTGCCTCAGAATAGATGTTTTGTCACAGTTTGTGCTCCATGAAGTCAGGTGGCCTGAGTTGGATCCTGGCTTTCTTTATTACTCTCCAAGTGACTCCAAGCAATGCATTCAATCTCAATCTGCCTTCTGGGTAACATGGGAGTAATAAGATACTCTCCCTTATTGTGGAATTTTGAGATGTATGTGAGGTAACACAGGCCACACATTCAGCACACCTCAGGGTGCATAGGAGGGATCGTTAAAATGGGGCTGCAACTGTTATCATTATTAATATTATTACAGTTAGTTAAATTCAATAACTTGAGAGATGAGCTTGTAGTAGTGGCTGCATTTCTGTTTCCTTTTATTTAGATTTTTTAAAAAATTATTTACTCATGAGAGACATAGAGGCAGAGACACAGGCAGAGGGAGAAGCAGGCTTCCTGTGGGGATTCTGGTGAGGGGCTAGATCCGAGGACCCCAGGATCACACCCTGAGCTGAAGGCAGACGTTCAATCCCTGAGCCACCCAGGCATCCCTGGGGTTCTGTTTCTTGATCCTGTCCTACCTAAGGGTTAACTTGCAGTTATAAACAAGCCCTCCCTTTCAATTTCCAGGGCATTGACTTCAAAGTTTTAGGCTCTTTACACCCTACAATTTGAATTGGTACTACTTTTGGTTCAACTGTGAAATTGTGGTATGATAGAGCTTACTCAGCCAGCCTTACTTTTTCTATTTTCCCTTGGAGCCAGTTTGGCATTACATAGATCTTAAAGCTGGTTTCACACTCCATTGTATCAAAGGTTAGAGGTCAATTTGAAACATGGCAGGAGTGGACAGTAATAGCATTTGGCACCTAGCTCCCCCTTTTATACAGTGTGAAGCATTTTAGAAACACCAACCTCAGTGGGGTGCTCAGATTAGTTCTGTTTTGAATTAGTCCCTCCAATCTGGGTGGTAAAATGCAAGCAGGGAGGTTAAATGAACTTATTCAAGTTCAGAAACAGAGAGCTTTTCGAAATTGATATTCATATTTAGAACATAAGCCTTACTGCTTTCCATTTCCTGCCCCTTCCTCTTGGCCTTCTCTGGGATCAAATGCATTCTCTGACATTTACAAATCTTCTGTATCTAGAAGGAAATGGCATTAAAGTACAACATTTGTCTAATTTTTTTCCTCATTCTGGTGGATTTTGTTACTGGACAGAGGGCATCAGGAGGGGAAGAAGGAAAAGAATTTTGTCCTGGACCTGCTATCAGTTGTGATTGTGTTTACAAAGTCATCAAAGTGAAGGGGATTACAAAGACTTCCTTGGGAACCAGCCATCCTCATTGGTGGTCCAGCAAAGGGACTCTGGAGGTTTGGTGTTGGAGAGGGAACAGTTCTCAAGTGATGCTGAATATTCACTTCTATTTTTCTAAAAGGAGAATTTTCAGCAGGTGACGCTCCCCTTCCTCCACCCAAGAATTTAAGGCTGCTATTGTTGGTTCTGACATCTTTCTAAGGTAGAAATGATAAGAAGAAGGACAAGAAAAAGGAGAAGGAGAAAAAAGAAGAGGAGGAGAAGAGCTAGAGAAGGAAGAGAAGGAGGAAAGGGAGGAGAAAAGTAAGATTTCTCCTACATAATTGCTGAAGATAAACATCTCTCTTGGCAAAATTGAAACATCCCAACAGTCCTTTATTGCTATTATTATTTTTTTCTTCTTGAAGAAGAAAAACACTTCAAATATTTGAATGCAGATTCAACCATAACTGCATTTGAATAACAGGTAAACATGTTCATGAGGGGAATATCTAATATTAATGGACGATGCTAAGGTAATCTAATCACAGATGGACACCTTTTTCTTTGGTGTCCCTGCTCTACAATGTAATGCTGAGCTTTTGAATTTATGATAAGAGAGATTATTCCATTGTAGCTAAAGATTTTACTGATGCTTAAATTGTTGACTTATCTATAAAGCAAGACATCTTTTTGTTACTTGCCTCGCTAGCTTCCTGACTGGTAAAAGTTATTGTACATTGTTTAGCAGGAGCTTTCAACTTCTCTCCCTATCACTTGGCAAGGAGTAGCTTTCCAGTCATTTGCTATTTTAGGCTTTATGAATGTGTCTACTTTATGAAGCTAACAAATGCCTTTTTAACATTCTGGACAATGTGTACTCATTTCATATCGTGACTCTTTCTATTCAGCATTGGCTATGTCTATAGACAAGCAAGAGAGGTAGGATTTTATTTCCTTAGGCTTCTGGCACGTTGAGTGGAAACTCGACATCCCAACCTTTAGAGCTCATGCTAGAACATACATCAGTGCTCAGCCTAGGCTCTCAGTCAAACATAAAAAATCTCAGTCAAATATAAAAAAATTCTGAAATGTTATTTTGGAGGGTATTATAGGTGTGTTTCTGGCAAATTTCATGTGGTGTTAATCAGCTGTTCTAAAGAGCATCCAATGGGAATGGTGAATCTCGGTGTTTCCTAGTGGCTTTTGAAGTCCCACCTAGATGGGAAATTGCAAAATATACAACATTTTCCCTGTAGATCCAAGCAATATGTTCACAGAATCCTCAAATATACATTCCAATAAAATCATTATAATGCAGCTCATTTATTATAGTTCTACTTTGAAAAATAGAAAGTCGGTGTCCATCAGACTTCTAGATTTTTTCTTCTATGGTTAATTTTGATATTTCTAGGCAACTAGGGTCAATAAGTCTGAGTCGATATGACATTCAGCATCTTTTCCTTCTTAAATGCTTAAGGATATCAGGGAGAACCTCAAGCATTAAAACATTTGCCTTTGGGTAGTATCAGTTAGTTTTGCAAATCAAAATAAATTGATGTAAGTTGTACTTTAATAGATATAAGATGTACTTAAAGTCACTTGGTGTGTTATCCTAACTTGAAAAATGCCTTATAGGGCCAAAAAGATATCGTTCTTAGTTTTCTCTGACAATATTCACACATATTCACTTATAGATTAATATTGTTGGCTCTCAACAAGCAGTCCAGACTCTGCCAGTCACAGGTCATACTGAAATGGCTTACCTTAGTTATAAGTTTGGATGCTTCTAATTTATACATACTCTATTTTTTTAAAAATTGTATTTATTTATGCATGAGAGACATAGAGAGAGAGAGAGAGAGAGGCAGAGACACAGGCAGAGGGAGAAGTAGGCACCATGCAGGGAGTCTGATGTGGGACTCGATCCCGGGCCTCCAGGATCCCACCCTGGACTGAAGGTGGTTCTAAACCGCTGAGCCACTGGGGCTGCCCTACACACTCTATTTTGAGTGTTATGCCATCAAGAAGAGAATTAGAATTTTGAAAAAATATCCCTGAGTAGTAAGTCTTTTATGATCATTCCCAGATCCTCTAAGGATGTGAAAATTCTCTGATAGTCTAAGTGCATCTAACTTTTTGGTGGAATAACAGATACTCCAATCCCCTGTGTTGTTAATTCTATTTAAAATTCTTCTGGACAATGAACCTGCAGAATGAAGCATCCTTTACTATGCTACTGTATCGTAGCTGAAACTCTGGGAGGGCAGTTACCAGTTTAGAGTGTTTTTGCAAATTATCTTGAATCCGTATGTAATTGAGGGAGAGTCAGGCTCCAGTACCATTTCCTAGTGAGAAATTATTATTTTTTCCATTTTCATGAAGGTTTAATGATAATAAAAAAAAAGCCTACAACATTTTTTCTGATGTTGGGTTGGGCAATAGTGGTGGTGCCCTTCCTCCCCAGTGTGCCTCAGCCCGGGAAGATTTCAAATAGTTGGGGGACACCCTAGGCAGCCATCTCTTGTGTCTGAATGGCTCTTTCCATAGCTATGCCCATCCATCACCAATGACAACAATCTAGAAGTGCCTAAAGGAACACCTACTTCATGACTTTTCACACTATATATGATGAAGGACCAGGTTTTATGCTTTATTTCCAAGGAAAGAAAAGATCTACAAACATAAGTCTGCTGATTAGGCAAGTCAATTGACTAAATAGTTTCTAAATACTTCCAATTTCTGTGCTTGTGGCACTATGGACAGGTAATAAACAGTTTGAAGACAAGCACTAGTCCCTGGAGGAAACTTTAAATAGCCCTGACCTAGGTCTGTTGGTAGAAGGACATCTTGGTTCTACTCTCTGGACAAATTAGCATCCTAGCTGAGCCATGTGATGGAGACTGATATTTAGAGTTGGCTCAAGTAGTTTTTGAAGGAATTTTCTGTAATAATCTGGTATGCCACCCTTCTCACAGTCCAGTCAAGTTCCCTGAAATAAGGGATTGTTTTACTGTATTCCTTTGATGAGGGAGGAGGTGTTTTCCTGCTCAGAGGATACCCTTTGGATTTCCTGTTTCATCGTACTTGAACTGTTAGGATTCAAGAATTTAGAGAATTTGGCAAAAGTCCTAAATTCCTCTCGAATTTCTCCCATGTGACACAAGGACAAATATGCAATTGAGAATCAGAAGGAAGGGGGGTAAAAATTTCCTGGGGGTAGGTATGTAAATCAAACATTAATGAGAATTCTAGGCTACATGTATTAGCATTCAAATGTAGACAATGAAACTTTTAGAGCTTGGGAACAATAGCACAATTTTAATGCAGGAAGCTTCTTGTCTCCATATATGTGAAAACATTATTTATAAAAGGATGACAACAGGAGTGAAAACCTGATAGTAAACAAACCAATTCTTAAAGTGTTATTCTGCAAAATAAATACTGCAATGCTGTCTTTCCAATGTTTGTTATTCCAGATATATCTTAATTGTGCAATTTGAAGAGCTTAAAAAAATTTTTTTTTGTAACCTCTTTTTTTCTTTCTGCTCAATTGTTATTCCTTCTAGCTCTCTTTGTTGTGAAACCAAGGTCTCAGTGGTGCCAACAGCGACTTAATGGGTCTTTGAGGAATCCTCCCTAAGCCATTTTTAGCAATTAGGACCCAATCTTGTTCTATGATTACTGAGAATTTGAAAAAAATCAAACTCTCTCATATATATTTCTAGAATAATAAGGGAAACTGATTGACAGAATTTGTAGCATTAACTAGATGTAATTTTGACTTAAAAACAATGAGCTTTTACTTGACAGTTATGCTCATCCTAAAGCAAAATATTTTGGAGTTGGTCAACTTAGAAGAATACAAGGGAAAGAAAAAAAGCATACTTAGTAGACAAGGATGATGTGTACAAATGTCACATCTTCTACTGGAAGGGATAGTTTGGGTAGCATGTCATAAAAAATGTCAATTAAGTATCTCTTAATAATACTCAGCATTTAGGCACCTCTAAGCTCTTCAAAGAAAGATAAACCAACTGGATTTATTAAATTTCAGAAAAATAGTTTCTGTCAAGTAGCAAAATATAAAAATTTACTTATCTTTCATGCTGTGAATCTTATTTGGATGCAACTCATTCTTTGCAGATGAATCCACGGTACTTTTTCCACACCTTCAGAAGGTGTAGATGCAAAATGAGAAAACTCATAAAACACCATAGTGATCAATCCAGTGCCCTGTAGTTATTGACAGAGTTCCAATACAAGGAAGATTTTTTTGGTGTTTTTCTCGTCTTTCGCTTTTAAAGAGAGAAAGGGCAGAGAAGGGTTTCTTGCATGGGTCAAGGCAGGATCTAAGAGAGATATTAGGGTTAAGATCCATCCAACCCATGGTGAGGTAACTTCTCCTCTCACCTCCCTTGAATCAAAACACTTTACCTTAAGAAGTTATGAGAGAAGAGAAATACATAAACTTCAACCTATGTTTTTGGAAGATTTTCAACAAAATGAAAATTTTCTACATGCATAGAAAAATAACTTATCTAGAGTAATTTATACAAGGAAGAAGCTTATCCAGAGGCTATTTCTAGCTGCTTGAATCTCAACAGAAGAGTAAAAAAAAAGGAGAGCTAGTGTTCCGAATTCTTGCATCATGCTTTTTTAGGGAGCTCCATGGTCACTTGGGCTTATTGATTTCCTGAATGAATAAAGGTGCTTTTTCATTAAGTCCCCTTGTCAATGCTCCATCCTTTCTTGCATGGCAGGACCCATGTTAGGGCTGTGGGACAATGAAGGTAAGCCCTTTCCCTCCTGCTGTACCCAGTCAGGTGAAGCAAGACAGGCAATTACACACAATGCATATGAAGTGGTAGGGATATTATGGGAGCACCCAGGGGAGGCATATAATCCAGGATTTGGAGCTTCAAAGAAGGTGCCCTGGAGGTGGTGATGTGTCCTTGAGACCAGAGAAATAGTAAGAAGGTGGGGCAAGGTGTTGAGTGTCATGGAAGAAGCACTTTCCAGGCTGAAGTGTGAGTGTGAAAATTGTGAGTATGGGGAATGGAAGGCAGGATGGCTATTTACAGGGAAAAAGGGTGAGAAGAGAACTTCTCAAATTGGAGGGGACCTTCAAGATCATGTCACTCACATACTTTTCAGATCAGGTAACTGAAGCTGGGGAAGAGGGATTGCATAAATTCTTATCATTGGTTAAGAATTAATCAGTACTAGAGCTCAGGCTTTCTGACTCCCAGCCCCTACTTTTCTTATAATTCTAAGGACTTGGTCATTTTTCTTCAGGATAAAATACATTGAAAAGAGCTGATAAAGGAAGGGAAGACTGAAGAAAGAAGATAAGCCACCACCAACAACAAAACAAGTCTTAATTCTTGTTATAGATTGATGGTCATAATGCTAACAATCCAGAAAAAGTAGATCAAATTTAGAATTTCTTGTTTAAGCAAACAAGCGTATCATATGGCTTGGAAATACTTAACATAAAATGATTAAAATCGAAATACCATACCCTTTTCAAAAAAAAGCTTTGAACATCTACTTCATGAAACACACATAGGGGTGAAGTTTTAATTCAAGATGTATTTATGTAGAATACATCATTCTGTAATAATAACAGATAAAAAGGATATAAGAATACAATTGGAAATCTTGAGTAGACCATGTTATCAAAGGAGAAAATACACTTTACATGCTTGTCATACCATGTTGCCTTTAAAATCATTCTTCAGCTAATCCTGAATAATACCTATACGAATAGTACCATTTTTAGACTGTCTTTGCCCTTGATGCAGATATAGCAAGAGCTTGGGGATGGCTTTAGGAACACCAGAAGCATCATATGCAGAATTCAAACATTTCAGGGCAGCAGTTAAAGGGGATGACATATAATAATTCTGCTTAAGGCAAATCAATAATTCTCTGAGATAGGCATTAATGTTTAGCTGGAAAACTTTTTGAAGAACAAATATATCTGAAAATGGAAGAAATGTAATAGAAATATAATCGACCAAAACTTGATGTCAACTGAAAATCCTAGAGTGGCAAGTATATTTAGAGTACCAGGACAGGTGATAAACCCTATGGGTAGTTAGTGATTAATGTGGGTACTTGGAATTCTCTTTTACCAGGGACACACACACACACACACACACACAGGGCAAGGGAGTAGTTAAGGAAACTTTCAAAGGGGAATTTTGGAGGATGAATAGGAGTCACCCAGATGGAGAATTTACTCTGGATGGTACAAGAACACATAGATGACTGGAAAAGGCAACTGGGTTCTGGAAATTGGAATGGAGGAAAATAAGGCAACAGAAGAAGGAGGATAAGCAGTCTGAGGTTCTGGTAGAAAGAACTACTTTAGCTAGATTCCATGATAGGAGGCTCCTCATGCTAGTTGGGTATCTGGAGTGGGATATATAAGAATATAGGGTTTCCATTTGCCATTCCTGTACAGGGCTAGTCTTCCTTTGCACATGACTTGTGGCTCTTCCTCTAGGGTGTTGCCACTCAAACTGTGATCCCAGGACCAGCAACATCAGAATGACTTCAGAGTTTCCTGGAAATGCAAAATATAATGCCCTACTGTGGATCTGCTGAATCAGAAACTGCATTTTAACAGGATCCCCAGGTAGTTTTTATGCGTTAAGTTTGAGAAACATTAGTCTAGGGCAATGTTTTTTTCAAGTTTTTTTTTTTTTTTTTTAAACTCACCCTTCCACATGGCAAGATACTCATTTTACATTGTGGCATAGAAGATGTGTGCTCATGCACTTGCATCTGAAGACAATTTTTCAGGGGGGGAAATGTATGTCGTCTATGCTATGCTATCCTATTCTGGCCTATTCTAAAACAAAATACAGGTCAACACCCACTCCACTGATTTCATAAGTCACTAATTTTTTGTGACACATTTGGTTTATGTTCCTAAAGAGACCAAAGTGGCCTAGTCCTGAAATAGAATGCAGGAAGTACTTTCCCAGTTTTCAGAAAAAAAAAAAAGAAAAAGAAATTAAATAGAAAAGAGTTTGTCTATTCAAAGATTTTTTTTTCCTGTACAGTTTTTAAAAAGATCTGGCTTTGCCATTACTTGATTGCTAGCAACTGTCAGTAAACATAATAAAGGAAGAGGAGACAAATATTCATGGGAAAAGAAATGGAAAGAGTCAATTATGCTTAGTCTAATTAAAAAAAATAGTGATGTGATTTTGATTGGAATCTTATTATCATAGAATTAATATTTCTTGGCATGACATTTTTCTTGAGAAGAAAAGTCTGACCTAATGATATCACTAATGTATTAGTATTTAACATCACCTGATTACAGTTGACTATCACTATTCTAGAAAAGAATTTTTCAAACAATTTTTTACCATAGTGTGATTGGCAGGGCAAGAGACCCCAAAGCCCACTTATTCTATCCATTCCCACCCTACAGAGGAAAAAGAATATCGTAATAAGAGGGAACGTGTCACTGTATAAGCAAATTTTTGTGGTTTGCCTTCACAGAGTGGTAGAGATGATTTGCATTTGAGTCACAATGTATATATGACTTAAAGTCTAGTGATTGCAAAATTATGGTCCTCAAGTACCATTGATAGAAGCATATATCACTCTACACTCTGGGGTTAACCAAACAATCCACAACAAAGTCCAATGTGAATGAAGAAGCTAAGCCAAAAGTAATTCATAAGTAGAAGGCATTTGGAAACCATGGCTACGCTAAGACCGCACAGATAACCAAGTACACTTCCTGAAATCTGCAGGAATTCCACAAGTTGCTCTCAGAGTTGTGCAACCTTCTAGTGTTACATGGTGAGGTAGCACCCTGTATTAGACTCATCAGTAAGCTCTACTCAAACAAGAATTTAATTTTGCAAATACAGTATTTTAGTAACTTTAACTCATTCATTCACTAGGTGGCCAATATGTGGTCACTGAATGTATATAAAAATGACACTATATGAATTATGCATTGTTTAGCTGAAAGAACCACAGAATGTGCATTATTAAGAGGCCCAATGTAGATTATAATCCATATTTTAGAGCCGCTACCAGAGAATCATTTATTACCAAAGCTGAGCTACCTAGTAACAACTCTACAGTTTTATAGCTTTTTAAGGTAATTGTTTTTTCCCCCATTTTTCAGAGACTATAGGAGAATGCATTGAGATTTGCCTGGGAACCAAGCCTGAGTAATTCTATATTTCCACCTTCTCAGTCCTGTCAAGGCCAAAGATTACTGTAAAGTTTCATCTCACAAGCAAGATCTGATTAATTTGTAATAGATGCCTGAGGGGCTGTGATGAAACCAGAAAGAGGTATCTTGACTGATCAAGGATACTGGCCATGGGTGTTGGGCAAGGGAAGGGCAGTTGCATGCCTTGATTTGTCCTTATTTTTTTTTTAAGAGATTATTTATTTATTCATGAGAGGCACACACAGAGAGGCAGAGACATAGGCAGAGGGAGAAGCAGGCTCCTTCTGGAGCCTGGGGAGCCTGATGCGGGGCTCCATCCCAGGACTCTGGGATCATGACCTGAGCCAAAGGTAGATGCTCAACCACTAAGCCACCCAGAGCCCCTTGATTTGCCCTTCTTGCTACAGGCTCTCCTAAACTCTAAGGCAAGGCATGGATCATCTGTCACATTGTTGAGCTATGCTTCTGGAATATCACCGGTTAATTAAGCTTTGACTTCCTCCTCACCATGTCCAGACTCAGCTAAGGTGGTCAGATAAAACACTGGATGTTCAGAGAAACCCAAATGTCAGGTAAACAGCAAATACATTTTGGTTCTCAATATGCCCCGAATATCGCGAAGGACACGCTTACACAAAAGATATTGTTTATTCAAAATTCAAATTTTATTGAATACTCTCCATGTTTATTTGCTCAATCTGGCATGCTAAATCTGGCATTTAGGACATGTATTAGTGTCCTAGAATCTGGATTTATAGGTCATCTACCTCTAACTTCCTTAGGGGACAGCAAACTCACCAAGCCCTGGAATAGTTCTGGGTATCCCAGGGTGACCCAAGGTAAATAAGCAAAGTAATCCTGAATCACACAAGTTGGGTAAATCCAAGGAATGTGGGAAAGGGGAGTGGGAAGTGATTTAAAAGATTAGGGGGTCAGTGGGATGTAGGAGTCAGGAATGTTCAATATTGTAGGTTGGGATTAAGCTGTCTGGAGGAAGCTGAGGTAGGGAAAACCAGTTGGCCAGAGGTGACTCTTTGAGAGGGATTTAGGAGGAGAAAAGTAGTGTGGCTTTGTGTTTGGTCCTTTCAAACTTCCGATGACTTTCACATCAGGAGTTTCTTGAATAGTGGGAAGGAGTAAGAATAAGGCATTTCCAGGGGTTCAGGCCGGCACTTGACTTGGAAGGGAAATCATAATTCTATGTGTGATTCTGAAATACGGTGATGGTAATCTTTGGAGTCCTGCAAAAGCATTCTAACGTAATATTCTTAACACTTTCACAAGGAAAGTGGTGGAGAGAAAACGCATTTGTACACAGAGTGCCAGGAGGGACTCTTTGCACTCCTTCTCTCTCTCTCTTTCTCTCTCTCATTTTATCTGGTATCTGGGAGTAAAATCTAGTTGTCGGTATTTGCTTCAAATGAATTGTGTGTGTGTGTGTGCGTGTGTGTGTGTGAGAGAGAGAGAGACAGAATGAGAGACAGAGAGAGAGAGAGAGGATATGAGGATATGGTTTAATTTTAACCATGATCATTTTTGGCAATGATTCAATTGCACCCTAAGCTTTGTAGGGCAAAACAACGGAAAAGCTGAAAACCAGAGCTTTGCCAAAGATTAAATTTGTGACCAGCCATAGAAAGATTTACAGTTGGGCACTAGGTTAAAACTAATTTCCCCAGTGGTTTCATTAGATTTTTCCGTATGCAGAAGAGTTATGCTGCAATGTGGCGATCTTTGTCATTCTGGTAAATTGCACGAAATCAACCAAGTGCCTGGTGGCTGTGATTCAGAACTGTGATCGAGCCTGTGTTACCCATCTGAATTTGCAGGGAAGGTCTAACTTGGAGCTTCTTAGAATTCAGCCCAGTTCTTTCTTTTGCTTTATTGACATGTTTTATTAAGCGCTGAAACACCTACGGAATGCCCAACGGACTGCAGGCAAAACGGGGTTAAAGACATTCATCTGATGACTTTCACGTAAAGTCTTAGATATTCAGCAATTTAGGAGGAAATGCTCTTACCAGCTCCCAAATGCAGCTTCCCAGCAAACCGGCTATACTGGCTTGGGTCCCAAGAACACTCTGCGGTGTTTCGAAAATATAATGGTCATTTTTGCGTTACTTACTGCAAGGTCCCCGGGAAGATGAAGGCAGGGGAAACAGCTTAATGTGCCAGGCAGCTGGATTTCCTCTAAAGCCTTTTCCCTTTAAAGACGCTTCCTCCTTTCGCAGGTTTATAAACAGCCCTTCCTGTGATTTTGCAGCATAGGATATGGTGAGTGCCCCTGCCAGCTCACAGCACAGCCAGGTGCTAAGCATCTGCTGTAGTGAGCTGGTGCCTCTGCAAGCTGCGTGTGCACTGTAGGTGTGTGATAGCCATTGTGTCATTGTTTGGGAAGCCAGGAGGCTGGCTGTAACTCTCACACGCGAGCCTCCTCAATTAGTCTTGCAGGTAGCAAGAATACCACTGTAGTGTGAATTGCTCATGCTCTGCTTCTTGCTTTGTCTTCTCTGCTAAGCCAGTCCCAGTGGTACCAAAAGAAGCAGGAAGCCCAGCCCGGGTGGTGCATTATTGCTTTGCAGCCAAGCGGTCCTGGAGGTTATGGGCAGAGATAGTTTCTCTTTTCCATGATGAACAAGGACAAGTTCCATTTTCTTCGTATAATCCCCCCCTCCCCCCGCCCATATAACTGTTGAATTTCATGATAGGAAAAGTATAGTGATAGAAGATAGTCTGGATGCAAAGACTTGGGAAACCCAGGTACATGCATAATGGAATGGGTTAGCAGTTGGTCCTTCTTCTAGAGGTAAACAAATAAACAAACAAATATTGGGTAAGTCATCCCAGAGGCATGATTACAACGTTCTGGATGGCCCGCCTACTATGAATGACATGAAATTTAGATCAGGGAATAGCTGAGCAACAAAGCAACTGTTCCACCTTTAATAATTATGGATTTGATTTCTAAATTACATGAATAATTAGTAACCAAGGGCAGAATTGGTGGCATCAAAAATAACCCATATTTCTACACGATCCCACCCCAGTCTGAGTGTATGCCAGATGCACCTCATTTCATATGCTTTATCCAAAAGAGAAATGTGAGTACCTTGAATTTTAATAACTGGAACTGGATTTTAAGTCTACGAGGGTGAGACAATGTATGACAGTTGATATTTACATAGTGATTACTATGTGCCAGGCACAGTGTTAAGTACTTTGTGTGAGTTTTTAAATTTTAATCCCTGCAACAACCCCACGATTTATATGCAATAATAATCACCATTTGATCCACATAGATGTTGCCCCAGAAAGGTTAAAATAATTTACTGTAAGTACTTAGTGATGAAGTTCAGATTTCGACTCGGGCAGTCTGGTATTCCTGGGGTCCATACTCTACTGGCAAAAAGTGATCTGGACATAGTTGTCACATAGGTAAACCTTAGACTTGCCATCGTTCAGACTAGAACCCACTAGATAATTCTGACCAGACAATTGGATACTTCATTCTGCTCTCATTGCCAGACCTCCCTTGTAAGATTGACATCCATGAAGTCAGACTTTGTTATCTATCTCTGTATTTTGAACCACAGTTAGCTCAGACACACAAGGCAAGATGTTTGGCAATATAGTTGAATAAATGACTAGGATATTTATAAATTATTTTTGTAGTAGTGTTTTTGTATTTTGTCATATGTAAGAGGTTAAGGTAACATCGCTATGGTTACCGATATTATTCTACGTGTCTTTAGAATCTCTATCCTGCTAGAGTGGTAGCAAAAACAATTTTAGTCAACTTGGGGTTTCCTATGCTTTTTATATACATTGTAGCTATGTTTGGAGGGGGGGTGAATTGGAGGCCCTAACCAGGTGAAATGGACCCTGGGTACTCTTCCCAGATTCCTTTATCAGCACAGAGATATCTATTCCCCCAGCTGAGGAGAGTGTTGTCTCTGGAGAGCTCACAGCTTCATTCCACCCTGAAACTTGACCTTGGCTTAAAAGAGATGCCCTAGGTTATAGCCCTTTCCTGGAAGCAAGACATATCCAATGATGATTGAAATGGGAGTACAAAGGCTCACCCCCTAGCCTCAATATGGGACAATTCTGAGAGTCTCTCCCAGCCCAGAGCTCCCTAAAGAATTATCTGAGACCTCAGTTATAACTGCATTGCTCTTTAGCTCCGTCCCTGCCCAAATCTGCTTCATTTAGGTCTTTGCCTGTGCTCCCAAATATATTTCCAAACAAATTTCAGCACACAATTCTCTCTTTCAAGGGACCTGACCTAAGGTGGTAGGTATTAGGAGCAGTTCTAGGAAGCAGACTTCGAAATGAAGTTTGGGAGCTAGACTACTGTACCAAAGACCCAGACATAGGTGGGAATACAAGCAATCGCTGTATACCGTGACTGTGCTAGTGTTAACGTGTTCACCGCAGATGAGATGGAGATACGATCTCTGTGGAAGGGAATGCATTAGCTGGTACTATTTCTCAGGCATTTGGGAGATACAGGGGGAGAATTCTACTTATAAGGTCCAGGGAATCAGATTGCTGTTGGGAGCTCTGGATGCATTGCAGAAAACTGAGTGATTCATCACCAACTGAAGATGAAGTGTGAAACTCAGAAGGCCTCCTTACCTCTGTATGATGAGACTTTCATTTCTTGTATTCAGGAGCCAGAAAAACCTGGTGATGAGGATAGGTCTGTAGCAGAGTTCTAGGTATGGTCTAATATTCAACTCTGGCAAATATGCCAGGCCAAGGTCAAGGCCTTGACTAGAAATGCATGACATGTTGAGACTTGATATGAAGACATCTAATTTGATGTACTCAAGAACCTTGAAAACTTGGATTCCTCTAAAACTTTGTGCCTGCAGAACTGGCCTTCTCATTTCTATTAGAGGACCGTGCTCCCTTTGGCTTGAAGACATTTCAGTAGCCTCTAGCTTGTAAGACAACATGCACCCTACCTGCCATAGTGTCCACCACTACTTCCCTTCCTAGACACCAAATCAGGACCAACTTATAGTATAATCCACCTGGGGAAATGCTATCCTGCTAAGGAAAGAAAGAGGCTAATGTTGCGACATGGCCCAGCCAGTAGGTACCTGCAGGAGCTATGAGAGTAAATATAGACATGATCCAGGGAGCACTGGACTGAAAAACTGATCAGTATAGGAATATTTTCCCAGGACACAGAATTTATCACCTGACCAGAAGCCAGGGAGACTGCACTAATATACTGCTAGGATGGCTTTTATGAGTTTGAAAAAAAGAAATGGCCTATACAAAATGAAATACAAGTATCAGAATTTCTGTGGAAGATAATGGAGTAATAATGTATCCAAGGCTTAGAGGAGTGAATACACTTGATGTAGCTTGGATATTCCAAGGAAGGCTGGAGACCCCACCAGCTAACTATGTTCTATGGGAGGATTTGAAATACCCCTCATTTATCAAAGTGATGAGGAATATGATGGTAAGGGGGTACTCATATTATTGGGAAGTTCAGTAGTGGCCATGCTCTGTATGCTAGGGCTAATGATAGGAGATGTTGTATATCTTGGCTTCCTAATAGAAAAGGGGATTATAGGATTCCAAAATAATAGAGACCAAGTAATAAAGCTTAACCTCTGAATGAATGAGGGCTTAATTTTTGTAATGAGAGTCAAGGTTGAGTAGCAGTGAAGAAGCCTGACATGCAGAGAGTTAGGTTGTTAACAAAGTACATCCTAGCAGGGAGATAGATGGGTGGCCAATAATGATACTGCTTAATCTATGTTATCAAAAGAAATCATGGATGGATGATCAGGAGGCTGAGGGCAGCTATGCCAAAGAAAGTCATGGTTCCTCTCCCAGTTTCTGGACCTATAATCCTCATATTTTTTCCTTGGCCTGTGGGGATAAGAAATACCTTAACACAAAATGTATAAGGCCAAAGAGAAATTTTTGAAATGGTCCCTGTCCCTACTCCACACCACTACCCCAGCTAAGAGGTATATAAAAGGCAGTGTCACATACCAGGAGAAATGGAAGATATTAATGTCACCTTTAAAGACTTAAAGTGTGCATTATATCCAGACTTTATCCATCAGCTGGGCCCAACAGAAACCAGATAGGTCCTGGTGGATAAGAGTAGACTACTTCAAACTTAACTAAGTGACATTCCCAATTGCAGTTGCTGGGCCAGGTCCGTGACTTTGCTATAGTAGATTAACACAGCCTCAGTACATTGTATGAAGTGATCAATATGGTGAACATATATTTTTTTTCCACCCTTATCAGGAAGTAGGTTCAGATGCAATTTGCGTTGATGTGGGACAAAAACAAAAATAGTATACATTTATTATGTTTTCCCAGAGATAATTAATCCTCCCTGCTTTTGTTATAATATAGTCCAAAGGGATTGGACCATTTGGATATCTGCAGAACCTAGTCTACTGTATTGATGAGATAATGTTAATTGGACTGATAGAGCAAATTGGACTGATAAATAGCAGATATTTGAAGTTCTTTGTAATTTACATGTGCTCCAGAGGATGAGAGATAAATTATACCATATTTCAAGATGTGGTAGGCCACATCAGTAAAGCTGTAGGGATCTAATGGTCTAGAATATGCTGTGAAATCCCTTGTGAAGAAGAGGACAAAGTATTGCATCTTGCATCCTCTACCACTGAGAAAGAAGCACAAACTTGGTAGGCTTCTGTTGCCACCACATTTGGAGATGTTGTTCTTACCTATTTACTGGATAGGAATCTGACCTTAGCTGTGCCAAAATGCTTGCAGTGAAGGATGTATAATGCCCTAATCCTTGATGTCATCTATCACAGACATGCATCATCCGGTCTGGTTCTTACTTACCATTTTCTATGTGACTGTGAATATGCCCTCATTCCCACCTGCAACTGCCTTGTTTGGGGATGTCCTAAGAAAGCACATGAGAATTATTCTGCTTTTTCTGTGCCATGCCAGAACATGAGAACCCATAAAGCAGTCTCTTGTTTTGTATACCTACGAGCACCTACACTGTGAAACCATTCTCATTCTTTTTATCTCTTTGATTTTGCTGCCTGTCTGCTGCTTCTGAGTTTCCTAATATTGGGCACACTCTTGGGGGCCAGTTGGCCCCTATGATTAGTATCAATTCACTTCTTTCTTCTCAGCACTTCCTTTTTCTTCCCTTCTCTCTTGTCCAGGGAGAAGATATCAACTACTGGGGCAGGTGTTAGTGGATGAACTCACTTCTCAAATCCCCAGAATGACTAAAATAAGCTTTTCAACTCCCTTAGGGTAAAGATTTTTGAAATAGAAGAATGAGTGGTCTTTATCACCTTTACTTTTGGTCTGGCTATATGCCTCCTCTGAGATAATAAATGAAGAAGGCTTAGGTGGTTGGATTGGACAAAGGGTAAAAGATAGGCTACAGAAGAAAATACCCTTAAATATCTGTAAAAGCCAGTTCAGATATTTCAAAAATATAATCACACTATATCTAGCACTTTCTTGCAGTGAATATCTACTTGCCCTACACAATTCTTTTAGGGCAACATCGATCTCTCTTTCTTATTAAATCTAGGATCTAATATGCTGGTCTATGTGTATTAATGATTTTTGTTTTTATTATTGAAGTTGTTAACTATAGCCAACACACCAGATAATAAAATGGTCAATTTGAAATACAAATACTGACATTAGATTCTTGAAACTTAACATTAACCATATCAGCTATACAGATGGGAATTTGCAGTCCTATCTTCAGAGTTGACTGACTTAGGCTTTCTTTTATATTTTAAAACTTACAAGCATCTTTCTTAGTATCCACAATAATCTATTTATAATGTTCACACACTTCAATGATTCACTGTAGTCTACATTTCTAAGTAAATATCTCACTTCCTGGTTAGATAATGAGATTTCATGAATGAAGCTGGTATTATGAATGAAAGGATTGCCAAGAAGAGGAAACCAAATCCAGAATTCAAGTACACCTTGCTTCTTCTGCTTGTCCCTGCTTTGAGTAAGGAAAGTGCTGAGGAGGTCTGAGCTAGCAACATTTTGGCTTGAGTGAACACTTGACTAATAGGAATCACTCTGTTCAACCATGTTAATTGTTAAGAAAGTGCACGTAAAACTAACAGTGATGTACCATGTCATGACTCTTAAATTGTCAAAGATAAATACAAAAATGATTTCTATGGGTTTAAGAAATGGACATTTTCACTTAACAGGTGTGACTATAAATTGGCCTGCTTTTTCAGAAAGGCAATTTGATAATTTTGGACAGGGGCCTCAAAATATTTGTTTTCCCTTTGATTTAGTAATTTCATATTCAGGGACTTATCCTACAAAAATTGTCAGAGATTAAGCAAAGATTTATGTACAACAATGCCTATTAAATATTTATTTGTAATATTCAAAAATTAGAACCAACCCAGTACTGATAATAGACTATGGTCAACCAAATGATACCATCATTGTACTATGGAATAAAATGCATCGATTTAATTTTTGAAAACATTCAATGACATAGAAGATACTTATTATATTAAATGAAAATTATCATATTTACAGAGTCATCAGAATTTCATAAGAAAGGAATAATCTCTCTGGGTGTGAAAAAATTCCAGGAGGAACCAACCATGCCAACACTTTGATCTTGGACTTCTAGCCTCCAGAACTATGAGACAATACATTGCCATTGTTTAAGGAAAAAAATAATTCCAGTATGAAAATACATCAAAGTGTGATCAATGTTTTTCTTGGGGTATCACAGTCAAGGGGAATTTTCCCTTTTTCTTTGTAATTTCTGTACTTTCAAGGCTGTCCACATTGGCTATGTGTTACTTACCATTGTGAAGGAATAATAGAAGTATTCTCATACAAGGGATATTTGTCTTCGGAGACAACATTGGTTCCCTTCGTGGGATGAGAAAGAAAGCATTCTGTATGCACATAGTGCCCTGCAATGATGGACGTACATGAAGTTTATTCCCACAAAGTGTCTCACCATTCTCTGTTTTCTATTCTCAAAATCTCAGTCTGGGGTTTCTTTGGCATGCACTTATTACAAGCACAGCATTAAAAGCTCAATCTCTTCCTTCGCAGGGTGCCAATGGGAATTGCTTTCTTTTGTTATTCCTTGATGATTACTTCCTAAAATGCTTCCCTCATAACTATGCATAATTTGGAACTTCATTCTCTTCTTAGAAACAGCCAACACGTTAAGCTCTAAGCAAAGCATAGAATTTTGTGGCCCATAGTCTTTGTCAACTGCTGAGACATGAATTTTGACTTATAACCAGGGGGATATTTAGGAGAAAGGAATTCCAACATCCTTGTGGGGAAGGAGAAAATGTCAATTTCTAGACAAATAACAATAGCAAGGTGCTAGTTTCCATGTCTACTGAATGAGAAAAGAAATCATGAGTTGGTATGAATAGAAACTCATTCAGTGAGAAGTACAATGGGAGGTTGCAATGTTTAGTATTTCTCCAGGGAAATTGTTTTCTTCATCTGACCCTATATACCCCTTTTATTTTGATCCACTCCTTCCAAGATTTCTCCCAGAACAGGCTTTGCATAGTGCAATGTAGAAAATAAATGAAAACAAATAAAATGCTGTAAAATAGCATATGTGTTTTAGGAATAACTAAAAAGAGATTTTTCTCCCTTTTCCTTCTTCCTTTGACCCTCCATTCCTTTTTTTCTTGTTCTTATTCTTACTTTATTGCTCTCTCTCTCTCTCTTTGCTTCCTGATTTAGGTTGTTACACAAAGCCTGATCCTATCTGTTTCTTTGTAGGTAAGATTACACAAAATCAGAGTTTTAAAAATGGTATTTTAACATACACAAGCCATAACTGTTGTGATGGGAATATGCTCTCCTGTGTGAGATCGCATCTTCGTTTGGGATTCAACTTGTGATGTCTTTGCTTGGTTAAGGATATTGACAATAAGAGTGCCTTTCCTAATTTTTAGACTTTGAGATGCCTAGTGGCTGTTTTTGAATGATTTACTCACCATGGATTTAAAACCAGGGAATGTCTTGTTTCTTGTTTCTTTCAATAATTTTTACCAAACATCTGCTAAGAGCTCCCAGGGGTATATTTTGCAGAGGACTGAAAAATGACTGCTGGTAACGCTAAGAGCCTGCTACTTTCAGAATACGTAACACAGCTAATATGCATTACGATTTCATAAATCCATGAATGGATATTATATGGAGATTGCAGACCAGCTGTTCCTTCCTAAAATAAGCTGGAGGAACAGGGCTGCAGCTAGAGGGATTCGGGTTCAATATAAGGACCTGGAAGAAGTTGCTAGGGAGATTTTTGAATCCCCTAGGAGGATCCTTACTTAGAATGTTGAATGTTGTCAGCTCTGGCCTGTGATTTCCAAGTCTTGCAAGTTAAAAAAAGAACAAAATATCGACTTGGATTTTAAACTTAGATGGAAATCATTTTATTCACTGGAACAGGTTCTCAAACAGTACTGAAAATAAGGAGAAAATTTCCAATCAAAATTTCTGGAGTTAAAATAGGCCCTGTTCACCCTCTCTTTCTCTGTCTCAACATAGCGAAAAATGAATCCTCACAGACTACAGAAGCAAATTCAGGTCTTGTACCAAACCCCACATGACAGCTTTCTCACTGGGACTCCCAACAAACTCCCTGCCCATTACCCTGCCAACCAGGATAGTCCTGCCATAAAACTGAAGCTACACGGATCCTTCCATTTGTTCTATATTCTAATGTTGAATGCTGTCTTGTTTAGTGTCTCATTTAATCTTCTCAACAACCCTACAAAACAGGCATAATTATGCCCATTTCCCAATAAGAAAAGAATTGAGGGGTAACCTATGCAAGGTTACCCACTTCTTAAGTGGCAAAGCCCAGGAAAACCAAGTGTTTTGGATGCTAGTTAAGGGTTATTTGTACTACAGCTCAGCAATTTTGATGCCCTCATCATTTTTTTTTTTTTCAGAGGTGTTCCATCTCCTAACAGTGTGGTTTATTCCTTTGAAATGACCTTGGATATCCACTCTTCTAGGAAATTGCAAGGGAAATACTCAGGCTGGAGCTTTCCAGAAAGTACCCTTGATGTGCACGTTCTGACCTAGTCATTCACTATAAGCATCAGTGGTCTGGCTTTTCCACTCACCAACTGTGTGGCAAGTTATTTAACATATCTCAGTGTCCTCATCTGTATAAATGAATATAATAATGCACCTACCTCAAAAGGCTGTTGTGAGGGAAAATTGAATTCATGTATGCAAGGTCTTTCGAACAATCTTTGCTTGGAATGTAATAAGTGGTGTGCAAATGTTGGTTAATATTACAAATTAGCCATCACCTCCAGACTCCAAGCTTGACTTTCCAGGTGACAGCAGAATAATTAACTAATCTTATAAAGTCATCTATAAACATATCTCTTTTTAAGGCATTGAAAGAATGTAGGGATGGATAAAAAAAATAGTGTCTGCCACCAGGAGACATGTTATTCAGTGGCAGGGATGTGGAGTATAGGTACATTTCTATAGTCCAAGGCACAATAAATAAGGTAAGATCAGAGCACAAAGGAAGGAGATATTCCTAGCAGCTGGGAAGATATGATAAGATTTCTAGGAGTGGTGGGACTTTGAATATCTTGTTTGCCTTACATTTCCACAGGCCCTGGCTTGGTGCCTACTACATAGAAGGTGCTCAGTGGTTAAGTGTGAAGTGACTGAGTATGGCATGTGGGGGTCAAGAGTATGGGAGAGCATCCTGGAGGGCAAACAGTATAAACCACACATGGAGCCATGGAAAGGATCCATTTAGGAAGTTAGTGGCTGGTGAATTCATGAGTTGAGATAAGTGAATAAAGAAATTATAAAGGTAGGTTTAGTCCTAGATATTGGATAGTCTTACATGGCATTCTACAGATTTAAATTTTATTTTGTACCAATGGAGGCAAACAGAACATCAGAGAATTCCAAGAAAGACCTGGCATGATTGGATATGGACTGCAGAACCATGCCGTTTATGGTTCCAAGGAATGTTAGGACTGATGGTCTGGTATCCAAATACTAACAGGAATACAGCTATTCTTCTCATAAGGTTGCCAAGGGAAATATCCATGTGGGGGGGTCAAAGGTAAGAAAAAGCAAAATAATATTTTATTATTAGTTGGACTGTTTGTCCTCAACTCTAGAGAACTCTATCTAGTAAGATGGGCTTAGAAGGTGGTATATAGACTAGAAGCCAGAGGAGCTTCTTTTTTTATCCCTAGGTCTAGACCCTAACCTGGGCACTGTGCTCTTCCTGGCCTTAAGGAAGGACAGACTTTTGAGATTGGTGGACTGAAATGAGTATGAAAGGGAAGTGATGAGCAGGACATTAGGCTGACTCAGTCTCCCCTATGTGGGAGAAGTCCTGTACCATTTTGCCATTCTAGATCCATAAAAGGAGAAAGCAAAAGAAAGAGCCATACCCATGGGTCCGATTATTAATCCACAGTGACCTTGCTCAATAGTAAATGTGGCCTAGGCACATGCCTGGGATCTGACTCATTGAGTGTTCCTCTCCCTCCAGGGAAGAAAAAGAAGGCACAGGGGAAAGTAGCTGTTTGTATTTTCAGAGGCCTCCCTGGAAGGTGATATAAAGAGGAGAACCATTAGAAGCAAAGAGAATCTGAGCTAGGTCAATGTCCATGAGACTAGAAAATGAGTGAGTTCAAAGACATTGAAGATGCTGATGTTTTGGAGAGGAAGTTGCAAGGTTCTTGAAACTGATTCCCAGTTTCCTATCTCCCGCTGACTGGGAGGATGATGGTGCCTCTACCCTTAACTGAGATAAACAATAAAGAGGCCAAGTGGTTTCTGTTCTTTTCTAGTTTTCATGTAGCCTTCAAACAAAACACATCTGCTTCTATCCTGAGGCTAAGCAGAACTATAAGTTAATTAACAAGTAATATTACAGTGTTAGGAAAAAGGGTAGGATCAAAACCACCTTTCTTCTTTTCCTAGAGAATAAAGAATAGATAGGCAGCATTCTTCAGGAGGGAGGTAGACTCAGGATGCTAGAACAAATGGCTGCTTGTTTCACATTTTTTTGCATGTCTCAGAGGATCTCAGAAAACATCTAAGAGGTGCTGAAAGCTTTTAGAAGGATTATGTCAAAAAGAAAAGTTGCGAAAGAAAGCAGTCACAGAAATTACTCTCTGAGCAACATTTTCATAGTTGAGCAGAGAGCTTTTGCTCTGGGAATTGTTTAAGTATATTACAGAGAAGAGATTCCTCTTAAAAGCCAACACTTGTATTTTCAAAAAAAGAAGAGGAGCAACATGATGATTCTAAGCTCAGGAAGAAAAATACATTGTGTATCTTACCATTTGTTCTAGAATCACAGAAGAGGGCTGCTGATGGGTTCAGGATAAACAAATGAGATTAGAAATGCTGAAATGTAGTTGACAGTGTGTGACAGAGAAGGGACACAAACTCAGTGACTGCTAACAAATCATGTAATTTCAGAGAATATTATAGTTAATGAGGGTCAACTCCAGGCATAGATTAGAAAGGCTTATGGGCTGTATACGTAGGCAACCACACAAGCAAGAGTAGACAATGGCCAAGATCCAAGGTGGTAGTTTGAGCCAAGGGGAGTCGGATAGTGGTGGTAAAAGTAGAGCTGCAACTTTGGTCAGTGCCTGGGAAAAATTTTAAGAACCCAGAATAGAAGCAGGAAGAAGGGCCATGGTAAGTGAGAATGTTTTCATTTGGGTTCTTGTTAGGACAAGAGCCAGTTTTCAAAATGGGTTACCTTGGGCCCTTATAAAATAATGAGTGAGCTCTTCATGTATGTATATAGAATGATCTGATATTAAGCAAAAGAAATACAGAGTATTCGGTATGGTATGCTAGCAGTAGTGCAAAATCAAAAGTGTGTGGCTTAGAACTTCAGAAAGAATTTACAGGAATCTCTAATAGTGGTTGCTTGGTTAGTGGGTGTGGTTGTGATGAGAAAAAAAAAGAGTGGTAGAAGGAAGACTTTAACTTATACCTACAAATTGTTATATGACCTATGAAAAAAATTAAGGATACACATTTTAAGAGTATGTTGCTTGGGATTTTCATGTGAGAGTCAATGGGATTGTATGTTTTGGAAAAGGTAGAGAATGAGGTGAGCAGTCATCTCACATCATGGAAGGAAATATTTTATCTTAACAAGTTGTTTCAAATATGCATCATCCATAATTTGTACTTAATGTGTAACCTTAAGCCTTGAACATAAAATCAAAAGTATGATGTGCAGCTAGATTAGAGACCCATTTCTTTGGAGAACATAAATCAGTCAAATCCTCTTGTTTTTGGGACTGTATGAATTTCTGATTCTTTTTTACTGTCTTTAGAGATGTGGTTAAAATTCAGGAGCAAACCTAGAGGATGAACAAACTTCTAGTATGAGAGACTCTGGAGTGAATTCCACGTGGCAATAGCTTTGTGATCAAGCTCATCTGAAATGCAGGTGTTTCTGTTTTGTTTTGTTTTCTAGTTGGTGTTAGCATTGTTTTGATTTAAAAACATCAACAAATCAACCTAACCCAACAAAACAAAACAAACCCAACAAAATAATCCAGAAAAGAGAAACAGAATTGATGGTGATGATAAGAAACACTACACTTTTACAGTTCTGCTCAGGACTAGTTTTGCTCAAAACATTTTTCCCTAAAGTTACAGCTGCTTACAATACCAATTTATGTTTCATTCAAAGCCTTTCTCCTGCTGATAGCTCTCAATTGTGGCGTGGGGAACAAGAATGGAAAGTGATTTTAGATTGAAGGTGCTTGGGTTCTTCCTATCAATGAAGTCCCATCCAGAGTAATTGAGGGATTGATTGGGTAAATTATGGAGGCTGCATTAATTGTAAATAGGTGTTGGGGTCCACTTTGGGAGAACTGGGAATTCTATTGGTGTTGGGCTCCACTTTGGGAGAACTGGGAATTCTAGATTTATATTTGGGCATTACGATCTCAAGACAATGCTAAAAATTATGGTCGATAAAAATGTTTTAACAGTGTAAAAATAAATACTTAGATAATTACAAAAAATATTAAAAATACGCATTTTTGGATTTAGCCTTGATTCTGGCACTTTTTCCTTTATATTCATCCTCTGCAATCTCAATGCCTTTATTCTCATCATCTCCAAAATGAGGAGATCGATGCTGCTTCATGACGCTACTAAAAGAAACAACTTAAGAAATGTTATATTGGGGCACCTGGGTGGTACGATTGGTTGAGTGTCTGACTCTTGCTTTTGGCTCAGGTCATGGTCTCAGGGTCTTGAGATCGAGCTGTACTTTGGGCTGCACACTCAGTGGGGAGTCTGCTTCAAGATTCTCTTTCTCCTCCTCTGCCTCCCTCTCCCCCTGCTCATGCTCTTTCTCTCTCTCTTTCAATAAATAAATAAAATATTAAAAAAAGAAATGTTATTGAGTCATTCTGCATGGATGAAATGTTACAAGAGTAAAACATTATTTATATTTATGCAAAATGATCATTGACTGGATTTATTGGTAAAACTCACATTCTTACCTGCTCTTTTGGATTACACTCCCTAAACACATCAATTGTTTACTTAACTGCCCTTTGTTTTTTTTGTTTGTTTGTTTTTGTTTTTTGTTTTGTTTTGTTTTTTTGCTTTGTTTTAAGATTTATTTTTTTAGTTGAGATGGAGAGCAAGCATGGAGTGGGGTCTGAGGAGGAAGGAGAGAAAGAATCCTTAAGCAGACTCCTTGCTGAGTGTGGAGCCCAACACAGGGCTTGATCTCAAGACCATGAGATCATGACCTGAGCCCAAATTGAGAGTCAGATGCTTAACTGACTGAGCCACCCAGGTGCCCTGACTTAGCTGCTTTTTTGGAGACATTCTGATTGACACTGAAACAACAGTGTTCCTTTCCTTGTTTATCTAAGTTCTTCTTTCCATTTTTAAACATCTCTGCTTTGATCTAAAGTGATCTTAGAGCCTTTTTCCTCTTCTCAACTGTAACATAGATTCATGAAAAATAATTCTTTTCCAGCGCTCCAGTCTTGTTTATAATAGTAAGTTCTTTAGAAATTTCCTAGCTCATGTTTCCAAGGGGCTCATGATTAAATATTAATGTATTGGGGCTGAACTACCAAAGAACACTTTCTGAAGGAGAGTATCAAATGGTCAACAAACCAACAGATAGGGAGAGCTATTAAATACTTTGAAATTCCAACTATTTATCATTGGTGTTTTGGTAATTGTGATTTATTGAGGAGAGTTTCAATGCTCTGAGTTCATCAGGCTCCACTTCTGTACTTTGGGCCAGGCTCACTGCTTTTGTTTGTAATATAAATCATGTCTGGATACCAAAGACTCCAGATCTGCTAAGCTTTAAGCTTTTTGTTTTGTTTTGTTTTGTTTGTATTCTTTGTGTTTCCTTATTAGGGAATTTCGATGCTATGCTTGAATGCATACTATTTCCCTTAAAAGAAATATTTGATATAAAAGTTATTAGAAGGCAGATGAGCTTCAATTTCATGGCACTTATTCCCCTTCCCTGTTTTTAAACTTGTGTTGGTGTCATTTTGTCTGAACCAGAATCACCTAATTCAAAGGCTATTGTTTTTTTGAAATCTTGACAATAAGTAGTTCATTCTTATGCATGAGTACATAATCAAAAAATTGGCATACTAAATATTGCTTTGTGAAGTCTCAGGTTCTTCTCTCTTTCTCTTTAAAAAAAAAATGGGGGGGATGCCTGGGTGGTTCAGTGGTTCAGCGTCTGCCTTTGGTTCAGGTCATGATCCTAGGATCCTGGGATTGAGTCTCACATCAAGCTCCCTAGAGGGAGCCTGCTTTTCCCTCTGCCTATGTCTCCGCCTCTCTCTCTCTCCCTGTATCTCTCATGAATAAATATATAAGTAAATAAAATCTTTAAATATATATATTTTTTTAGAAAGAGAGAGAGCTCGAGCAAGGGCTCATTTCCTATTTTTTGATCAAACTATGTTTTTATGTGCATGTTCTTATGATAAAAATTATTTTAGTAGCTCTATTTTAATTATTTTATCATTTTTAAAGGATTTATTTATTTGAGAGAGAAAGGGAGAGAGTGCACTCTCGGGCAGTGGGAAAGGGCAGAGGGAGAGGGAGAGATAGCATCTCAAGCAGATTCCCTGCTGAGGGCAGAGCCCCAAGTGTGGCTCCATCCTACCACTCAGATCCTGACCTGAGCCATAATCAAGAGTCCACCACTTAACTGACTGAGCCACCCAGGCGCCCCTTTAATAACTCTATCTAAAATAAGATAAGGAGGGATATCTGGGTGGCTCAGTGGTTAAGCGTCTGCCTTCGGCTTAGGGAGTCCAGGTCTGGGGATCGAGTCCCACATCAGGCTCCCTGTGAGGAGCCTGCTTCTCCCTCTGCCTATGTCTCTGCCTCTCTCTCTGTGTCTCTCATGAATAAATAAATAAAATCTTAAAAAAAATAAAATAAAAAATAAGATAGGATAAGGAATCAGGCCCTTTCAATTCCCTTCTCCTGTTAGTTTTCTCCTTGGTACTTAACAGTTTATCACCATTTAACATTACACACACACACACACACACACACACACACACACTATTAATTTATTTATCTTCATGTTCTGTTTCTCTTCAATGGTTTGTAAGTTACACATCAAAGATTTTTTCCTTTTTGTCTGTTTTGCTCTTGGGTCTACTGTGTCTGTCACTTATAAAAACATAACAAATATTTGTTGAATGAACAAGTATTTCCATACATAATTTCTACATAATATTTTTTCATTTAGCCTATTGCCAGAAAAGCAGCACCAATGCTTGCTTCTGACTTCACATTGTCTATACTATGAAACTGGAAATCTGTGGGCAGAATCACAATTCGGCAAAAATAAATCCTTAAAAAATAGTAATTATGTAAGGACTTAATTTTGTCGTTGTTTAGTGTACACTAGACATGTTAAACCCTTATAAGTTTCTCTTTAGAAGGGGAATGAAGAAAAAACCCATAAGCAGACATTCAAATTAGCTAGAATACAAAAAATCAACCTTACTTTTCTGGTGAATAGGAAAGGAAGCATTTTTAAAAAAAAATGTGATTCCATGGGTATACAGTTTAATAATCTCACAAAACAATTCTTCCTATTTTTTTCAGTTTTCATTAAAGAAGAGGAAGGAAATTTTCTGTTTTTTGACAACCATACTTCTTTATATCTTGCCTATGAAGTATGAGGAAAAAGTTTGTTTTTTACATGAGTTGAAATTTCCATAAATTTTACATTTTTTCAGGATCATTTGAGCTTTTTGAGTGCCAAGCACCCTTTCCCTTTCTCCTGTTAAATTAGAACGAACTCAGGAAGAAGAACATGTTGAGCAGCATTTTTTTTTTCTTTCCAGCACATAAAAGTAAAAGTTGTTCAATGTTTCAAGCAGGATGGGGTTACTCTGTGAGGCATTTTCTTTCACAGAAAAACATGGCATCCCCTGTTCACAAGACTGGCGAGCAGAACAACAAAGAGAGCTAAAAAGGAAATTGTTAGGACTTAATAAAAATCTGAATGACCTTTCCTTCTTAGAGGAAAGGGTTACTGATCCAAAGCATACTATTGACAAGAACAAGAAAGAAAAATGAATACATGGGGTTAGAAAAGTAAATTTTGAGTCAGTTAAATGGAAGCCACCTGTTGTCCCCAATTTATAGTTTATAAAATAAATTCAAAGTGCTAGAAATCCCAGATTATAGAAAGCTATTTTTCTTGGCATTAAATGAACAGAAAGCAATAATTTCCCTTTCTGAAACACATGTCCCTCCATTCATTTTCTCATTCATTTCTTTATTCCAAGATCTCATCGTCTACTAGACAGATCAACCTGGAAATAATTACAGTGGTATGACAAATGTCCTTATAAAAGTGTGAGCAATGCACAGAGAAGGATTTGGTTAGCTCTGCCTGAGAATTTCGACTAGGCTTTTGTCAGAGAGTGACATTTGAACCATGTTTTAAAGAATAAGGGGGATTTTTCTAGCAGGACAACGTGGAAGGAACATATTGAACAAAAGGAAATGGCATTTTCAAAGCAATCAAGATGGAAAAGAGGAAATCAAAAACATGTAAGTCCTTGCCTTGTTCATAAAGAGACTTGCTAGGCCACTTTCCTGAATGCTAATATCAAATGTTCTTCTAACAATTATATACCTGCTTTTCATATCCAGCCCAGCAGACTTCCCAATAAGCCAGATTTAGATGACTGACTCCAGAGTGTCAGGGAGACATATTTTCAATGGAAATCATTCACTTGAATCACTATGGTGAAGAAATGTGCTCACAGACTGGCCAGTTACATAGTCTTCACGTTCTACGAGCATTTCCAGGATACCTATTCATAATGATCAGTCCTCTTGTGGGTGAAATGCTGTTGTTTTCCCATTACTGGTGATGGAATGTCTTGATTAATATCTCTCACTTTTCTTCGTTCTACCTCCTGGGTGTTTTGGCCATGACTTCATGGGAATTCAATGGTTGCTTGGTAGAAATATTTGTGCAGTTAGGACAGCTCATATATTCTTTTGAAACAGATATTTGTTTGCTCCCTTCACTCCTTCTGGCTTCTGGCCTCCTTTCTTAACAGGCTTCACCTTCTTCCCATTCTCCCAAAAAGGAGTTAGGACTCATTCATGCCATGATCTTGGTATTCGTTTTTCTTAATCCTTATCATTTATTTACTCGCTATGGTGGATATTATAAACTTAAATAAATATTCCAAATCTAGTTGCTCTTGCTTAATACTTTAAGTAAATGTATAATCATTTGAGTCTTAAGGTTATAATAGAAGTATTTTATTGTGGGGAAATAATAATAATGCTTCCTATTTTTATGATAAAATGTTTTCTATTTTATGATAATATTATATTTGACTTAATCCATCTTTATGAATTAGTGTAACACTGTGAAAAATTATAATATTTAATGAAATAGAATTTTAACCTTTACATGTAGCTTTTAGGTATATTGTTATATGTACGCAATAAAAAGGAAAAAAAACGCACTATTATACAGAACCTTCTATTTTTGTTTATATTTATCACATCTACCCATAAATCATGTTAAGTGTTACTTATTCCCATAAACATTCATTTCTGTAAGTAAATCATTTGTATTTTCACTTTTCTTACACATGCCTAAAATATTTGAAACAGAGTACAGCCACCATATTAGTTACCAACTTAGCACCCCCCCAAAAAAAAGAAAGAAATTTTCTCAAAATACAAACATAAAGACTCTTAAAGTCTTTATATTTTTAAAACTACAGTTGACTCTTGAACAACATGGGGGTTAGGGGCACCAACCTGCCCACCTTCCACCAATGCAGTAAAAAATCTGCATATTGCTTTTGACTCCCCCAAAACTTAACTATGAATAGCTTCCTGTTGCCCAGAAACCTTACTGATAACATAAACAGTTAACACCTATTTTCTATGTTACAAGTATTGTAACTGTGTTCTTATGATACAGTAAGCTAGAGAAAAGAAAATGTTATTAGGAAAATCATAAAGAAGAGAAAATACATTTATGGTTCTGTATTGTATTTATTGAAAAAAATTTGTATGTAAGTGGATCCATGTAGTTCAAACTTGTGTGTTCAATGGTCAACTAAAGTATGTGTCAATAACGTTTAGGATGAGGTGCTTAAGTGATCCTGTTTTGTATATATATTTGTATATATATTTAAACATAAATAAATATGATTGAGAGTCTGATTAGTTTTTAAATTAAGTGGCATTATTTAGGTGGAAAAATTGAACTACCCTGTAAGCACAACTTTTTGTCGACTTAATCTCATAGGTCATCATTTCCATGAAATCATTAATTTTTTTAAAAGATTTTATTTATTTATTCATGAGAGACACAGAGAGAGACAGAGACAGAGACAGAGACAGAGACACAGGCAGAGGGAGAAGCAGGCTCCATGCAGGGAGCCCGACGTGGGACTCGATCCCAGGTCTCCAGGATCATGCCCTGGGCTGAAGACAATGCTAAACCACTGAGCCACCTAGGCTGCCCCTCATTAGTTTTTAATATTACATAATAACACTTTGTACAGGCATCTTTTTAAGTGTTTTACATTTATTATCTTATCCAGTAATCAGAATGGCCCTATGAGGAACGCACTATGGACCATCCCTGTTTGTTGATATGGAAATAGAATCAGAGTGGTGAAGGTGAGGTGGGATAGCCAGGACAGCAATGACAGCCTCAGTTCTCTGCAGAATCTGTATTATTAAACACTGAACTTTATTGTTTTAAATAATTTGGAGTGTAGTTGGACTACTCCTTCTACTCAATTAGCTGTGTATTGGAGGAAAATTTAATGAGTAACAGAAAATTTTATATAGAATCATGACAGAAAACCGACAGTAATATTGTGTAGTAATACTTTACACTTATTAGTTATGTCCTTTTGTGCAAATCTAATTTCTCTGGTCATGGTTTCTTGATTTATAAAATAAGAATTATGAAATATCTTTCACCAGGTGATTTTAAAGCTTCAATAAGATAATTTAAGATAAGTATTTATAATCTGCAAAGAAACTTCCATGAAACAAAAGTTATTACAAAACACAAGATATTTGCAACCTGTTTCTCCTGCACTTAAAATGTACATGTTTTTCTTGTTTCTTTTGATGTTGGTAGAAGTCAGTGAAAACCCTATAGCCATGTTAAGATGAAATGACTTTAAAAGCTTGTAGATCCTTAAGAGTTGCTAGGTCATTATTGAATTTGTATTTTGTAAAAGCAACTAGACTATAATAAATATTTTGACTTTGCCTTGGCTCAAATAATTGATTTGGTCCATTTCTCTTTATAAAACATCTTATTGTTATATACTTGATAGCTATAGAAATTTCGGAAGGTCTACCACCGGCAATTTCACCAGAAGGTGTTGTGGGGGTGTTGTGGGTGCAGTTCAAACAAAAATCTCATTCAAGCATTTATTTAGTGTCCAATATGTACCTGACCATTTTTTATAAGTATTGTGACATAAACATGAATAAAGGAAGTGAATTCCCTCAGGCATTAATCATGCTTGCAGACAGACATTTAAACTTTTTATAACACACAATGAGTGAAGTGTGATGATTGCTGGGTGTCTTCAGAGGAAAGAGGAGAATCTTTAAACCAGGCTTCTCAGAGGAGATGATACTTGATCTGAGATCGAGAGAAGAGTAAGACTTAGCTTGGTAGTGGTGGTATGGAAAAGATGTCTGTTGAAGGACTTAGCATACACAATAAAATGAAGATAAGAACTATCATGTTTATTTAAGGGACTGGAGTATTTAGTATGCCTGGAATTAGGGATTCAAAATAGGGAACAGGAAGAGACAAGGCAGATCTAGATCATCTGGAGCCCTGAACACTTACCTGGACTATTAAAACTTGATCATAATACCTCTGGGGACCATTGAAAAATGTATAACTGTTGCATTACCAGATTAAGATTTTGGAAATATCACTCTGATAGTACAGCAAAGGAAAGCCCCCGTCTAGGATTTGGGAGTGGAGAGAAGCCTTATTTGCCTATCTACATAGGCTATGATGAAAGCTTGGGAAGAGGAAGATGAAAAGGGACGTGAAAGATGGAATCTTTTTGATTTTTGTGACTGCTTGACTCAAGGTTCCTTCATTTCTAGTCTGGGTAATTGGGAATGGGTGGGATCATTAGCTAAGATAGGGAACACAAGAGGAGGGAAGTGGGCATGCTCAGGAAAATTTGTGTCTAGAACTTAAGGTAGCAGTTTGGGGTTTGGGATTTAGATATAGGTTTCAGTATTTTCTGGCATGTGAGACTGACCTGTATCTGGATAAGGAGAAGTGGTCTCCTCAAACATTAGATGCTCCTTACTTGGCCTTCTTTATCCTCAAGTGGACATTCCCCTTGAGTCACATCTCTGATCTCTCTAGAGAATTCACTATCAGTCATATTCTCTCTTGAAGATAGAATCAAGGCCATTGCTAAACAAGGCAACTCTTCTCTAATTCTAAAAGACTGATCTGGTCCTTGTGAAGTTGGCCAACCATGGACAGGGTCCTAGGTAAGAGGACTTTGGTCACTGATCTTAGCTGATACCATAACAGATTGAGGAACAGTTTAGATGTTACATAATTAATGTGAGGTAGGCATAAGGCAGAAGCAGAGTGCTGTGTTGACTCTAATTATAAACAGAGGAAATGCTATAATTTAGAAAGACGCATGTGGTGGCTTATGGAGTCACACGTCTGATGTGTTGATATACATAACACACTCAGAAAAGTGCCTGACATAT
Organism: Canis lupus dingo; assembly: GCF_003254725.2. Classification (NCBI taxonomy): domain Eukaryota; kingdom Metazoa; phylum Chordata; class Mammalia; order Carnivora; family Canidae; genus Canis; species Canis lupus. The sequence continues at coordinate 39,444,363 of NC_064267.1, read as the reverse complement.
CACAAAGACAATGCAAATGTTTGCTTGTATATCAAATTGCTTCTTTGTAAAAAGTAAGTGAGAAATCCCCTATGGAGATGGAGAGCTGAGGTTTTAATTTTCCTTCAGAGAGGGAACGAAGTGAGGAATAAGGTTTCTAATCAATAGGAATTTTTCTGTTTGGTTTGATAGTTCCCTCATTCTCAGAAAGGACTTAAAGGTCTCTGCCTCAACAGATCTTAATCTTTCTTGATTAGCTGTGTCCAAAGCTTCCATGAGTGAGCAAGCAGGTAATGGGTTAGAAGTTTTGAGGGAAGAAGCAAAATTTAGAACACCTGCTAAAGAGCATGTAAAAGAGGAGTTTGGGTAGCTAGAGGGGCTCCTGGGGTTATTAATATATGAGCTAGGAAATTATTAATACTGGTTCTCATCAAGATCACTGGGTAGAATGCGTTAGCAGTGTTCAGCAGTCTGAAAGACAGAAAAAACAAGTTAGACAATTAAATTTACCCAGGTCTAAACTATTCCAGGACAGGTGAGGCAGAAAAAAACAAGAAAGCAAGAAAACAAGCGTTTAGGGAAAGAACAAGGAGGTGTTTATGTGAGAATCCTAAACAAATCAGCTGGAAATGAAAAGAAGTAAGTCTGGAAAATGCAGGTAATTAGGAAGCATTGATGGGTGTCACAGCCAGACCATCTGTATGAGGGCAAGAAATAGAAAGAGTTGGAATGATGAGTTTGTGGTGGGAGAGCGGCATATTAGAATTTAACTAACACTACGTGGGATTTCACAAAAATATAACCAAGATTTGTAGAAACTGATTGTGTGAAGATAGGAATCACTGAAATGGAGGAGGCCAAGAAGCACTTTGCCTAAGATAGTAGGATTGTCAGAATGGACATGGACGTCATCTAAGATGTTGGCAAGACTATGGGTCTACGCCCATCAAAGACCATAAATCTACTGCTAAATATCATTAGTGAATGTGGAGAAGGAAGTAAAATATAAGTAGATGACAGGGATGAGGAGTCCCAGAGAGATATAATTACTCTAGGGGATCAGATTCGTAAAGCTGTACAAGTAGCAATGGGCAACAAGAAATTATTGAATAATTTCCACATGCTTCCTGATCTTCACGTCTGCTCTCTATTTTTAACCTTGTGGGAACATGGAGTTGGAGAATGTGTAGGCTCTACCTGAGTGGACCAAAAGCAAATGGGAAAAGTCTTAAGGAGAAAAAAAATTTATCTTAAGGAAAAATAGAGGGAAACGTGATCTTAGGGATGGTTTTAGGTAAAGGGAACCTTTTGTGAGCAAATTGAAGGTGATGATAGATAGAGAGTTTATACTTAAACATGCATTCCAGAGAGTGTCCTTAAAAATATTGGCAAGGAGAGACTCAAAGCGATGACGAGTAGAACGAAATGGGGTTTGCATGAGAGTTTGGCAGGGAATGGAGTACAAAAAGACTTGAATTTTGGGTAGAAGCCAACAATGCCAGGGATGTGAGAGATGATGGCATTCAATGGTCTAAAGATTTAGAATGGAACTCTGATATATAATTGTTTTTGTGCCAATGGAACACTGGGCCCAAGGAAAGATCTTATTCTGTACGTGGTCTGATCAGCGATTTGCAGCCTTTGCTTATTATTACAAATCGAGCCTTGATAAAATGATCTTTTCTGACTTGGCAAAGCTCAAAATTGTGTATAAAGTGCAATGTACTTAGAACCCAATCAGGATGTTGTCACCAATCTCTTAAGACCCATTGGATCTAATGGGTTCAATATTTGGCAAATAGTTGGTAGTGCTCATCCATATTCATTTTCTCTTCTTCTGGCCACACATCCAGACTAAATTATCTAGACTTCCTATGGTTAGATCCACACCTAGCTCCTATGATTGAATTCTACCCAATAGGATTGGTGGGAATGATGTATATCACTTATGAACCTGCCCCACAAAACCCTCCCCAAGCCCCTTTTCCATAATACCTGTCTGAATCCAGAGATCTCTGAGGACCTGTGGGAATCACAAGATGGGAAGATCTTAGAGCAGAGGATATTTCCCTCACTGCCTCCAATGACCTATAATATAATGGGACAAAAAAAAAATATGTGTAGTGTTAAACTAGTAAGAATTAGAGATAATTTGTCATAGCAGTGGCTTTACCTATCTGATAGAGTATCTATGGAAGACATCACTGTGGTATGAGCTGATGGCAAACTCCATAGAGCTTGGAGCAAAGGGATATTTTTGCAGCAGGTGATTTTTTATTTGGGAGAGGAGACCCTAACTTGTTATTGTGACCTCATAGAGACTAAACATAGAGTTACTGTGCTATCTAAGCACAGTATCTCCAGCATCAATTCAGCCTCATCTGATTGGATGAGCCATGAAGTCAAATGTTTCCTTGGGAACTCTTTTATCAAATGGAAATTGAATTTACAGGTCAGGATCCAAGCATGTCCTGATGGCACAAAGTGGCTGATATACCCTCAATGCCTGTTTCAAACATACTGCTGCTTCTCTCTCAAAATACTATCATGGCCCTAAGAGCAGTTTCCTATGAACAAATGATGTGGAGAGAAAAAGAGCCTTGTTTAAGATGACTATGCTTCATGTGCTAGCACCAGCATTACAACCTGCAGCATGACTGGCCTTGAGGGACAATAGGGGAAGAGAAATCCTCTCAGTGGGTGGAATTTTGCATAATACTTATCATATTTAAAGTTTACAAGTAAATCAGCTCTTTGCAAAATATATCCTCTAAAGATGTGAATAGTCTTTAAATATTAATCAGATGATATTACTTGCTTGCTCAAAGTCCTTCTGTTGCTTACTATTTTACTTTGTATTATTTTATACCTTGGTCTACTAGGCCCTAAGTGCTATGTTCCCACCTTTACACTAGAACTTCAATGTGGACTGCCCTTTATTTTGCTTCTCTAGCTAGTGACCTTATTTTAATTCCCAAGCATCAAACTCTTGGCCTTGCATGGACCTTCACCTCTGCTAACTGACAACTTGGCTGGCTTTCTCATCTTTCAGATTTTAACTTAAGTTTGGTCTCTTCAGATAGACTTTCACTAATCTTCCAACAGTTGAGCTTCCTCTGTGAGTTTACCTTTTCCAACTTTTCTTCTGCTTCTTTCTCTTTTCCTTCATAAAAGGTATCTGTATTTATGTAATTGCTTATATATTATTTTACTAAGGGGCACCTGGGTGGCTTAGTCAGTTAAGTGTCCAACTCTTGATTTTGGCTCAGGTCATGATCTCAGGAACGTGAGATGGAATCCTGCACCTGGCTCCATGCTCAGCAGGACTTTTGAGGATTTCTCCTCAAAATGGATTTTTGAGGTTTTCTCTCCCTCTGGACTCCTGCCACTTGGGCACATTCTCTAAATAAATAAAGAAAATAAATCTTTTTGAAAAAGTTGTCATCTTCATTGCACTGTATATTTGGAAAAAGTGAAGACCCCATTCATTTTGTTTACCATCAAATGTAGGACGCTTAGCACAATTCCTGGCTCATAGTATGTAGGTGAGAAACTTTTAGATGGATGTGGGTCCCTCAGTGGAGTACAATTGTACCAGGAGATTCAGTTGACTTATAAGCCATGGCAAAGAAGAAAACCAAGAAGCTGGTAGAACAAAATTAGTGATCCTCTGAGGAACGGAAAGAGGTAGGTATGATATAGATGTGGAGGCTGATGGAACAAAATAGGTCTTGTGGCTATTAGTGTTCAGCCAAAAGATGAACAAAAACTTGCCCATGACTTTCAGTGGTATCCTTTAAGAGACAGTCTGTTCCACTCTGACTGGCAGCTTACATTTCTTCCTTTCCTATTTTTTCTTTTTCTTTTCTCATTATTTTCTTTCCTTTTCATAAACAAAATAAAACAGAACAAAACAGACAAACAAAAATCTAATCTTCTAAGATTTGGGGCTAAAATATTGAGGACAATAAAGTCATTTATAGTGAATGAAATTTCCAGAAGATTCCTCATTCATTCATTAAAGAAAAACAGTGTCTACATTGCTGTTCATTAACCAAATAAAGATTAATTTCCCTCATGAAATATTTAAATTTTACTGCCAAATTACTGTAATGATGCTTTCCTCAGCTGAGACAATCTGGGAAATACAGCTTCTAATAAAAACTACTAAAAACATCAAGAGGGAAAATTCCAGATTTCCAACTGGAGTGCATCTCTAAAGATGATTAAACATTAATATCAAAGAAATACACACCCATATATAAAAAGCAGACCATCAAAGGTCACATTTTTGAAGGTAGAATATTAAGGAAACAGATATCCCTGTGGGTGACTGCATGTTACTGCTAACTTCAAAATACTCTTGGTTTCAGTTATTTTTTCAAGATGTCAAAAAATCCTGCAGTCATTCCAGTCATTTCATGCCTAAAGTTTTCCCCATAGAAATAAGATATTTTTCAGGAAAATGTTACGAAAGGAACGAAGGATGATTGTATTAAACATCTGCAGAAGATCTGTAAGATTAAACAAGACTTGGTTGTTTCATGATATGTTTATTCCTTTCTCCTTCTCGCTTGTAGAGTTTCTTGGAACACAAGCATTTTCTTTACTAAAAAAAAAGAAAAAAATTCTCTGAAGTATATGTAACTTCAGAAATTATACCTATTTAAATAGTCAAATATGACTCCAAGAAAAAAGTATCTATCACTTAGACCAATGGTAGGGGCATTTGATAGTGTAATTAATTGAAAGCAACAAAAATAAACTAATATAACTAGTAAAGCAATTTATTAGGAAATCAGTGGTGGCTCATTAATTCTCCAAGAGGATCGGAGAACTGGTTTGGGCGATGCAACCAGGAACAATACCTCAAGTCATGCCGCAAACCTACACATAAACTATGACTATGAGACACAACCAGAGTAGCCAGCATCATCAACACCATTGTTGGGCACTTCTGCCCCTGAAAACTGATGCAGGTGATAATTCTTCTGTATCTCCACCTCACCATCCAAGACAAACCACAATGGATTCTATGTGGACCATTTTCTCGTCTTCCTTCTCAAAATCCAAAATTCAGGAAAGGTGATTGTGATTAGAGAAACCTACGTCTTGCATCTGCTCCCTAGTTTTAAGGGAGGCTGACATTCTCCAAGTCTACATTGGAAGGTAGTCTTTTCTATAATCTAGGCATATGTCTTGGCCATAGAAAGGATGATTGGTTCATAGATAGCCTAAAGAAATAAAAATATCTGGTACCGTGGATATTAGTTTCATTAAATATAGGTTTTGTTATAAAGAGCACATAGTTTTTTTAAGTAGTTAGTAAAACCGAAATCTCTTTGGAGTCAAAAGTTCTAGGTTCAAAACAAGTCTTGAGCATTTAAAATCATCAAACCCTAGTAGTCTGCGTGAATGTCCACACGGGCATAGATGCACGCACGCATATCCTTAGATGGTATAATATTTTGTATTTTTGTTCTGCCTCATATTGTTATTGAAGTATTCTAATGAGATGTATGTGAAAAGAATTTGAAAATGTAGAGCAAAGGAATTTAAAATCAGATAAGACCAGATTCAAATCTGCGCTCTACCTCTTACTTGATGTCTGACCTTTGACTTGTTATTTAAATTATCCAAGCTTTAGTTTTCTGTTATGTTAGAAGGGTCTAAAAATGCCTACTTTTCAGAGTTCTCAAAGAGTTTAAATGGTTACCATTTAAATGGTTAAGAACTCAATGATTTAGGTCTAACATAACATAGACCTAAAAAGCACTCAACAAACAACAGGCAGCAAGAAGCTGTAGGTATGTCAAAGTATCGGATTTTTTGTTGTTTAGTAAAAACTGTCGTATACAAGATAGGCATACACATATTTCTATATCTTCCTAAGGATACATCCATATGCAAATATCTTTTCATAGTTTTAAATGTCTTTTTACTCTAAGGAATAATGTAACACATTTATCTCAATCACATTATGAAAAGAGGAAAGGTTCTTGACATCTGTTGGAAATATTAGTGCAGAGATGTCTGAGCTGGTCAGCCCTATAATATTTCTTTTGTTCTGCATGTGATATCATGCATGTGTCGGTTTGTCTGTGTGCTATAAGAAGCTTTCTTTCTGATTGGGATTTGCAAATGTTTCCAGGGAGCTGATCACACTTGTTAAAACAAAGCGGGAAATTCCTCTTAGATGAAAGAGTGTATTACCTTTAGGACGGGTGGGATTATGTACTAAACCCTTAGAAGTGAGCTGCTAGAAAGGGCTATGACTTGGAGAGGATAACTGCATGATGACATCTGTTGCCCAGTGACACCTTTGTGCTCAAATGAATTTGGGCCCAACAATCTTGTGATATTTTTCCTATCTGGGAAAAATGCCATCCCTTTTCATGCTTCAATGCAGCGAAGTTTGAGATAAAAGAAAATGAATCTCCCCCTTTATTCAACAGCATTTATTGAACTGTACTATATTCTGGTCATTATTGGCTCTAGAAATAAACCGAAAATTGAATGAGACACTGCCTCCTTTTACATTCTAGTAGAATAAAACAAATTTCTTAACAATTATAATATAAGATGACAATTGTTATAATGGAGGCAGATAAAGCAGGGAAAGCAATCCACATGTCCTTTGGGAATTCAGAGGAAGTCACAGGAGCTAGGACTTCAAAGATACATAGAGATGTGCTTGGGGGAAAATGACCAAAAGAGAACAATGCAGGAAATTTATATACAAAATCCCAGGGGTTTGGAGTCAACATAGGTCTGGTTCAGAGAAGGGACAGTAATCTGGTGTGGTTATATGAGGTGAGTAGTGGGAGGTGAGATGGGGTCAGAAAACAATGGGCATTGTATGACTGCTAAGGATTGCTAAATTTTATCCTGGAAAGGAATATTATTGCCTTTGGCTAGCTCTGTTAGACCAAATGATTTAGCACTACATTGGATAATAAAAGAAGGATTAACTCAGTGTGAAATTTTGATGTATGTCATACTAAGTGTCAGATACTGATTTAATTTAAATTTAATTCTTGCAAGCCCCTTTTTTGGGCTTATCTGGCATTATCATTTGCCATCTTGGTTAAGCTCTCATCCCAGAGTCAGATATTCAGAGAGCAGCAAAACAAGTCCAAGCCCAGGAAGTCTTGCCCCTTGGGCCACCCACTTTAACCTCTGGTGTCCTATCTCTCCAGACAGGTCTTCTATTCCTTTCATTCTTAGCCAATACAGTAGACTGTATTGTTTAATAGTAAGTCACTAGTATGTGCCAATGGATCAAGATCTTTTGAAGTTCAGAGGCTTAATGGATGTGATAGTTAAATGTCATATGTTAAGATAGGAAGCTGTTTTCTTCTTAGGACTCTTCAAATGTTATACCTGAAATGAGGGAGAATTCAGGACAACCCTCATCCTTCCCCTGGGTATTGAAAACTGAAGAAGGGAAATAGAGAGCCATTTTGCTTTTTGACCAAAGGATGTAAGTGTGTGACTTTAGAGTTATCAGTGGCCATGTCTCTATGATGCAGAGAAGCGTGAGAGCAGGGACCCAACTAGCAGAGAGATAAAGAGTGAGATTTAGGGGGAGAGGAGATTGACTATGTTCCAGACTTAAGACCTTGTGCCTTAGAGAAGTTTTTGCCATTCTAAGTATCTCATGATGTTAAACCATCACCCCTCCCCCCTTTTTTGACTGAGCTACTTAGAGAGTTATTTGCGGCATCCACTCTTGAGTATATGACAGCATATCTTTCTCATTTTTAGAATAGTTTAGTTCTTAAAAATGTAAATTTTCATTGCATAAGCTGATGCAATACTGCTAATTATACCTAACTGGACAATATAAAATGACTGTACCCCAAACCATCTTTCTTTGATCGCACACAAGTAAATTTTTATGTTGTTGCCATTTAACCATCCATTGCCATCCAATATTGGCACTTAACCATGTTTCTTTCTGGATTCATAGCAAGTGACAATGTGAAAGAAAGATAATAGATATGTGACTCAGAAAGAAGATAAGGGAAATAGTCCTTGTAAGATGGTGTATGACCCCTTTTTATTTTTTATTTGATTTTTTTTAAAGATTTTATTTATTTATTCATGAGGAACACAGAGAGGGGAGAGAGAGAGACACAGGCAGAGGGAGAAGCAGGCTCCACGCAGGGAGCCCGACACGGGACTCGATCCCAGGTCTCCAGGATCAGGCCCTGGGCTGAAGGCAGATGCTAAACCGCTGAGCCACCCAGGCTGCCCTATGACCCCTTTTTAAATAATAACTCTCTTTTAAGACCTCTAGCAAATTTCAACTGCTAGGCAAAGTAGGCTTTTGGTGCAAAGAAATTTTAGGAGAATGATATTAAAAAGATGTAATGACTGTAATGCATGAAACATTGATGCATCAGAATGGATACTGGCCTTCAACAACTGTATATAGTCATCCTGGTGTGGTGAGTACTTGCCTCACACAGGATGGTCCTTATTCCAGGTTCTAACTCTGCCTTGAAACATTATCTTGCTCCTTTGCCCATCCCTCTATTCTCCATCATTACTCTAAAAGACCTGCCACACACACACACACACACACACTCACACACACACACACACACACACACACACACACACACACACCCCATTCACTTAAGCAGGAATTCCGGATTTTCATTGAAAGCAGAATAGGGCCCCTGAGCTTAACAAACACATATTTTTCCTATTAAGGTGAGGGCGGCTTGTTTTAAAATTTAAACAAGGGATCTGTTTTGTATGACTATCATTTGACGATTTTCTGGCATTTTAATAACCTTTATTTATGGAATTCTTTTCCTATTACAACTTCTTCTGCGTCTTTTGAGAAAACGTTAAATTTCGGCATTCAAAAGAAAACCCATCTGACCCCAGTAACACTTCTTCCCAAGGGAGTTCAAAATGCTTTGGCCTTTGCGCCTTGTGTTTGAAGGCACTGCTTGTGCTGATTTTAGGTTCTGTACTTGGTCTCCTCACTGGCAGGAAGACTTATGCATGGATCATGGGAGGCAGGGGTGCCTTGGATGTCTCACCCTTGACCTCAAGACCAAGAAGTCCCTGCAGTGAGGGCCAGGTTAGTGAGAAATGTAGTGACTAATGGATTCTCTGTGTGGTTTTATAGTTGTTACATAAACATGTAGCTCAGAGGCTCATGCTTTTTGCCCTAAATCTTGTTCCAGTCTTGATTGTTAAGTAATATAGAGAATTCTAACATACATGTTACTATGACAAAAAGGTTGAAACACAGACAGGATTTTGAGGAAAGATCTCAAAGTGGAGGGGCATAACTTTGGGGTAGGGAGAAAAGCATCTCACAGGAATTGGATAATATGGAAAAGTCCAGAAATAGGGAGTTGAAAGGTGCAAGTAAAGGCAAAAGGACAAATTCTGTAGGGCAGTAAATAGGATGATATCATATGAGAAGAACACAGTTTATAGGAAAGCTATCCTGGAATTATTTACTTTCTGAATAGCTGGGAATCTCTCTAGCTATTCAGGTTGCCAAAGAGACCAAGTCACTGGAGTCTTTGATGGAAAGTCAGCAATTCACTTACACTGATTCTCAAATTCACACTAAGAACATTCTCCAACTCCATGGGGGTCCAGCAGAGATCCACCATGTGTTTTTGTGTTATAATCTAGCAATAGGAACTTACTGAAATCTAGAAATCATGCTAGCCACTTTAAAAAAAGAAATTCAGGTTGTCCTATAAGTTCAGCATCATAGGACAATTACTATTAAAAAGACAGCAAAACAAAGCTTTCATTCATATAAGTTCTGATGTGATTACTCAACACAGGCACGGTAAATCAGGTCAGCAGTAATGAGGTTACATCCCTCACTAATGTGCTGTAACACATGCACAGAGCTTGCAATTTTCTCTACTTAGGTTTGCATTTTCAAATGGCTCCCAAGATTTTAAAAAATATATATTACTTCTTCCTCAGTAAGAGATTTTCAGGTTTGTAGAACAAGCAAAGTATGAACTAGGTATAGAAAAGTATGTTTCTTTTTTTTCCCCTTTGGGCCTGGACTTATTGGGACCCTGTAAAATACGTAGTTGCTGTTACTAAGAAACCAAGGATATAATGTAAGAAAGGAAAGGAGAAAGGCTGAAAAATACAGAATTAAAGCTTGGATGAATCAGGCAGTTTGTACCTCAGATGCTTACATACTGATCGGACACTAGGTTACACTGAATTTTAGAGCAGGGGTCCGCAAACTATGGCCTGTGGGTCAAATCCAGCCTACCATCTGTTTTTGTCAATAAAGTTTTACTAGAGAAAGCCACATTCATTGATTTCTCACTACAATGGCAGAGTTGAGCAATTGCTACAGAGACCATATGGCCTAGAAACCTACAATATCTATTCTCTGTCCATTTCCGGAAACAGTTTGCCAACACTTGCTTTAGACAGAGGCTGCAGAAATACTTTGAGATACTCCTAAAGGTTTACAGGCATAAGGTAGACCACAATGAGCCTGGTCTCCACAGGCTTTTTGGGGAATATTGAGGTTAAGATGAATCTCAAGGGTCGGTTTGAAGGCAAAACAGAAGGAAAGTGTATGTTCCTAAGAGAGCATGTGGAAGGGGCTGCTGCCCTCAGGGTCATTTTGATTCACTGACTGCGTGTACACCAGCCTCAGATCTGTTTTCGGACCAGTTGGCAGCCCTTCCCCTTCACTCCTGTCATGTGAAACCTTAGCCACCTGGTCCCAGGAGCGGTGAGGGCCCCCCAAAGTGAGGGGCTCAAGCTGATTAGCCCAATTTGTTATACCCCGGGATCTGGTTGTGAGAAGTCACACAAAATTGGGACATTGTGAAACATAGGCACTTACCGAACAGGGTGCTATGTGATAAAATACCCATCACGTGATGCACACAAAAGACATAAAATGTGTAACTTGAGAGAGAAAGAGCCACCAGCTGGCATCATGAGCCAAGAATTCCCAGGAATGGCAGGATTTGAGGTAGGCTCTTGAGGAATGGGTAACATGCTGCTAAATGGAGAAGAGCGAGAAATGCTCCCCTGTGGAATCAGTGGAGATTTTCTCTACTCTGCTTAGAGCAGAGCAAAGCGACAGCTGGCTGACTTCCTACAGAGAGTGGCCTTTGTGCACAGGAACGGAAGACTCCATCCAGGCTTTACACGCAAGGATTAAACTACCTCAGACCTTGAAGAGACGGCATCCCTGAGCACAATTCTCGCCATTGTTCATTCAGGAATTTTTATTTGTCTTATCAAATTTCTCCCCAATGCTATCACAGTGGAAAGCCACAGGAAATATTTTGCAATTTACACGTTGAGAAAGAAAGAAATGTGTATCCATAAATCAGGTGAAATGGAATTCACATGGAATGAATTTAGGAGAAATAGCAGTAAACGTACTTTCAAAGCAGGGGAAGTTGGGGTATTAGAACAATTTACCAGAATGACAATTAATGCCCCATTAGTTACTGAATTCAAGCCTCTTGCCTCAGTGTGTAGTGCAGATATGCAGTCAATATGCACGAATGAGACTCTACTTTGTTAACATATTTTTTTAAATTCTTTTTTGGTTAGTAAATAGTCATTGCCTTGAGTTCCAAAAACTAAAGTGACCCAAAATTCTGATGGTCCTGGTTTATACTTCTTATCCTAGTGTCATTAATAGAATGCCCTTTATCACTCTCAAAACTGTTTTAGTTTGGGTGATAAATTATGTGGTCACTCAACTAAGGGTCCTCCACTGTATCCTCCCCTTGGATCTCCCTACAAATAGCAGGCAGAGGGTTAATGACAATGCAGGCAGGGCCTACAGAAAGGAGGATGGCCCAGGATCAAGGCTGGTAACTCTGCCCAATTAGTTAGTAAACGTTTTGGCTATTATCCCTACAGACTTGGCCTTTTTCAAATTTTCAAATTCTGTAGATGGTGAGAGAGATTCTCCTTTAGCCTCTGGCTATAAACTACACCCCACAGAGGGGAGGATTCAAGTCCTCTCATGGCTTTTGTGGCTCTGTATGATGTGGCCCTACCCATATACCTGTACCTCTCTCCAGACTCACCCATATTCTCTGTCTTCTTGCCATGTGGGCATCCTCACAGTTTAATGAGAGTAGCTCTTCACTCTTTCTATCCCCATAATGGTCCTTCTTTTCCTCATCTAGCTAAGACAGCCTATAGTCTCAGATTCATGATGACTTTCTCAGGCAACCTTTCCTTGACCCATTGTGGTAGCAAAACTCTAGGATGGTTCCTAAGAAATATGCCCCCAGTATATAGATACTTTGTCCCAGTTATTCAGTGAAACCCTAATCTAGGTACTGCTGTGAAGGGAGTTTGCAAATTTGATTAAGATCTCAATAAATTGACTTTAAGATGAGGATCCTACTTTGGTGTGCTTAACCCAAGCAGGTAAACCCTAAAAAAGGAACTGGTTCTCCTAGAAGAAGAAGCAATGAATCATGAGAGATTCAACACAAAGCATATTTTCTGTTGCTTGCTTTTTAAATAAAGATTTCATTTATTTATTCATGAGCGACACAGAGAGAGGCAGAGACATAGGCAGAGGGAGAATCAGGCTCCCTGTGGGGTTGGGGGCTGATGCGGGACCTGATCCCAGGACCCTGGGATCATGACCTGAGCCAAAGGCAGCTGCTCAACCACTGAGCTATCCAGGTGCTGATGTTGCTTGTTTTAAAGAGGGAGATGACTCTGTGACCAGAGATGTAGGTAGTCTTCAGGAGTCAAGCATAGTCCTCAGCTGTCAGCCAGCAAAGAAACATGAACCTCAGTCCATCAGCCACAAGGAACTGATTTCTTCCAACCATCTGAATGGAGCTTGTTAGTGAATTACTCCTCAGAGGCTCCAGGCTAAAACTCAATGTGTCCAACACCTTGATTTCAGTTTCTGGGATGCCGGTAGAGAATCCAGCCATACTGCACCTGCGTCCTGACTTATAGAAGTTTGAGATACTAAGTGGATATTGCTTTAAACTGCTTAGTTTGTGGTAGTTTGTTACATAGCAAGTGAAAACTATATCCACAGTCTCACATTTTTTTCTTATCGTTTTATGAGATCATATTCTTTCCTTTCCTTGGTCTCATTTAGTTTCTAATTTTGTATTAAGTTGTGTGGTGGGTTGAGTATAGTCTCCCCAAAATTTATCTTCCAGGAACCTCAGAATGTGATCTTATTTGGTGATAAGACCTTTACAGATGTAATTAGTTAAGGATCTTGAGATAAAATTATCCTAGATTTGGGGTGGGGTCTAAATACATCTGCACTCCTCATAAAAAAAAAGAGGGCACAGGGACACACACTGAGGAGAGGATGGTGGGGGTAGAGACTGAATGGAGTGTTTACCACTCAAGAAATGCCAGAAGCTGGGAAAGACAAGGAAAGATTCTGTCCTAGAACCCTCTTTAGAGGGTGCTTGGCCCTGCCAACATCTTGACTTGAGAACTGTGAAAGAATAGATTTCTGAGGTTTTAAGCCACAGAAATTTGTAGTACTTATTTATGGTAGAGTTGGGAAAGTAATATAGGGTATATGATTTAAAAATTTTCTGGATCTAGATTTGCATAGGCGATCCTACCCAGGGCAGTTCAAACCAAAGTGTGTCCAAGGATTTTTGTGTTGTTTGTTTTCTGGGAAATATTAGAGAAAAAATATTCATTCACTACTGGAGGCTGCTAAGATAATTCTTGAAGTGTAATTTCCATACAAAGGGAAGAGCCTAGCTGAGAGTGGATCAATGCAAAGGAAATTAGAACTGAGGAAGAAGGGGTACAAACCTAGCCCTAATGATGTGATTTGTGTCCCAAATTTGACCCCAATTCCAGACTTTCGGTTGAATGAGGCTTCTTCCTTCTTCCTTGTTTCCCACCTGTTTTCCTCCCTTCTTTCTTCTTTTTCTTTCCTCTTTTTGCTTCTTTTTCCTTTTTTCAGCCTTGGGCAAGTATGCATTATAGTTTCTGTTGCTTGCAACCAAAAGGATTCTGAGTAAGTTGGAGGAAAGAAGAGACAATTCCACTCACATATGGTGAGGACAGCTGAGCCCCCCCAACTGGTCTCTGTGGATGCTTGCTCTGCCTTGGTGCATACGGAGAGCATGGTCTTTGCCTTCTCTCCAGAGGGCACATCGTGTGTCTGTTGTTATATTTTTATCTCTACCTCTGATTGATTGGGTCCAATCCCTGGTATCCTCTGATATGGCCCCGTGAACTATCTTCCTACTCTTTCTGTGCCTGCTTTGACAGTTGCTTTCACTCTCTCAAAAGTTGTGAATGTTTCTCACTGTTGTTCTGAAAAGTGGGAATGGTGCAGAGAGGTGATATCTGTCAGCAGAGCAGCATTGTGAGATCAGCTTGCCAAGTTGGCAAGACCCTTCACATTGTTTCCCTCAGGGTGTGGAACTTTGTGAAGGTCTATTTGACTTTTGCTGTGAAGAAGTCAGTGCAGGAAGGCACGTGTGCCTGCCCTGTGTGCAGACAGTGCCTTCCTGAAGCTGTCTGGGTCACAAGGAGGGCCTGCATGAGGACCTAGTGTCATCCATCACTTTGGCTACAGCTCCCAGGCTCTGCTTTGAGAAATGTGATTTTCCAAGTTAAGACTGTGATCTGAGCTATGGCCAAACTAGGAAAGACAGAGTTAGGAGAGGACTTTTCAGGGCTTCCCTGTTTATCCTGGAGCAGCTGTCGGCATGGATGTAATTTCTTGCCGCCTACCTCTGACACGGCGGCCTAGTGACTGTTAGAATGATTGGTGACTAAGTGTAGAGCAGCCATTTGATGATAAAGTAGAACGTCGTCTTTATGGACCTCAATATATTGTTTCAGTAGACAGGTGGCCTTCCAAATCCGTTCCTATGGAGGTGGGATGCCATTCTTTGTGCAGCCACGAAAGTGGGTGTCTATCACTGCTGTGCCATGTTCATGGCTTTTATTATGATCATGCCTTTTGTCTGAATTGATAGAACCATTTTGTTTGTAAGCCCAAATGACAGCAGTTGCCTTTTCATTTAAAAGAAAGCTTCACATTTCTATTGGTAAGCTGTTAAAATCTCTTATGAAGAAATACTGCAATTATAAATAGAAGGCTCCTCAAAATTCATTTATTTACAATTTATAAATTTATTCTTATAGGATGTACCCTGGTAGATCTCCTGGAAGAGCATGCAGGGTGCTACAAGGACACGTTAGAAGTCTCAGAGAGTGTTCTGGAGGAAGCTTCTGGAGGAGAATGATTTAGGGAAAGGCAATAAAAGTTACCCAGGTGAAAAAATACAGCAAGGGCATTACAGACAAAGAGGATGACAAAATAAACATGGTCTTTCCAAACATTCCCATAATATTCATAAGACTCACTCATAAGAATGGAAGATGCAACAGAAAACTCCCTGATGAGTTTTTTTCATATAAGAATATTAGAAATTGGTATTAAGTTTTCCATGAAAGCTTGCTATCACTTGGACACTAAAGATTTTATGTATTTGAGAAAGAGAGAGAGAGAGAGAGAGCAAGTGGAGGAGCAGGGCTTGATCCCAGGACCTTGGAATCATGACTTGAGCTGAAGGCAGATGCTTAACTGACTGAGCCACTCAGGCACCCCTCACTTGGGCACTTTAAAGCGAATAAACCAGAAAACACTGTCCTATGTAGAACATGCCAATTACCCTTCATGTTAAGAGAGAATAAGGCACGTCCATCTCCAGGGAGGAGCCCACAGATCTGTGCTCTCAGGTAAGAAAGCTCACAGTCTTTCAAACCTGCACGATCTGGAGATATCAGACCCAAAATTCACCTTCTATTAGCTCTGTGATCTTTGCAAATTGTTTAATTTATTTAAAGGCAGTTCTTCATCTGTAAAATGGAGCTAATTATTGGTAGCACCTGAGTTCTTGCCAGGGTCAAAGGAGAAATTACATTTAAGTGCTTGTCACTGCTTCCATAGAAAGAATAAAAATAAACCACTTCATCCTTAAATATAATTGAAGAAAATAACCTGAAGGAAAGTATGGAAAATGGTATAACACAGATAAAAGCAAAAATTATGACTTAAACAGAAAGTTAACTTGATAAACTCAAGACATTTTTATACTGGGAAAAAAACAAGATGAATAGTCAAATTTAACAAAAACTAGAAAAACGCAAAACACAATCTTATGCATTAAATGCTTTAAAAGACTCATGCGCTTAGATCCAGGATTTTCAATTTTAGAAAATTCTCATGAGGAAATAATCACAGAAGTGCATAAAGACTCACAAATACATGTATTATTTACTTTAGGCAAATAATGGAAACAACATCCATTAGTACAAAACTGATCAGTTAAATTATGTAACTCATTAGGTAAGTAATGGCAGAGCCAAGCAATCAAATATTCATGGGTATTGGAAAATATTGCAGAATATTTTGCAGAATTCTATGCAGAATATTCATGGGTATAGGAAAAGACTCATAATATAACAAAGTGTAAAATTAAGCTAACCAGCTATCTACTTAGATACTGATTTGATTTTAAAAATCTATGTGAATTTAGAGGCATAGGGGATGGGTGTCGGGAGATAGCTAATGATAAAGCCTAGGATATTCAGATACAGTGGAGGAAGAGGATTATATAGTAAGTCTGATTTTCTTCTGTATATTAAAAAGAAAATCCTAATTTTGTACAATAAGCCTATATTGCTCTAGTATCAAGAAAAAAATACCAAAAGTTGCCATTTGTTCAAGCCATACTTTAACATGCAAATAACTGAAACATCTGTTTTTCTCTCCCCCTTTCTCTCCCTTCCTTTCTTAAAAAAATATTTATTTATTCATTCATTCATTCATTCATTCATTCATTCATTCATTCATGAGAGACACAGAGAGAGAGAGAGTCTGAGAAATTGGCAGAGGGAGAAGGAGGCTCCTCTCAGGGAGCCCGATGCAGGACTCAATCCCAGGACCCCAGGATCATGACTTGAGCCAAAGGCAAACACTCAACCACTGAGCCACTCAGGTGTCCCCTTTTCTCTTTTTCTTCCTTTTCTCCCCCTCCCTCCCTCTTGTCAGACACTTTGCTGGATGGGGTAAAGTCCAAGCAAGGATTCTTGCACAAACAGGCATTCACATGAAGAAACATTTGTGTACAAAAATGATTGGTTTTCAAAACTCCTCCAGGAGCTATGGGTTGGGAGGTAGGGTTTGGAAATACCCACCATTTCTATGCAAACTTCTCACATTTGCTTATTTCCTTTTATATTTGGCTCAAGTGAGACACCCCTTCCCAATGAGGGAGGCTTGCAACTATTCTCTCTTCCAGACTCACCTTAATCGTATCTTTTTCTTCCTGGCTGGGCAGTGTCAAATCATATTCATGTGAATGTAAATACAACTTGCATGTGTAACTGGCTAATTTTTTTTTTAAAGGCAGCTGCATATTTTAGGTCTCTTTTCATTTAGGAAGTTTGGATGGAAAATTAAGTCCATTCAGCAGTTTCCTGAAGCAGTCAGGAGAAAAGATCCAGTTTCTACAAAGTCGCATAAACGTCCGACAGTGGATTCATTTCTCTATATGGACTCTTATTTCTTACATTGGTTTGCATTTCACACTTTTAAGGTTTTGATTTCCTATCAATTTTATTGCCTGTGCCTTACAGCAAGTGAGTCCAGTAGAGCAATAAACACGGGGCGAGGGTTGAGTTCCTTGGGTCGGTGCAAGGAAAACACTTGATCTTCCTGTACAGCAGCATTCTCTTCTGTAAAAGGAGAAGTTTATTTGCGTAAATTCTCTCTTGGTTGTTCTGGAAGGATTAAATAGCCAATGTCTGGAAGCAACATGAGCAATTCTGAAAATAAGGCCCTGGGAATCTGTGATTTTCTTTCTCAGAAGGATTTATTGCTTCAGCATTGCAGCTTGCGTGCGTCGTGTGTACAGAACTGACAGTGACGTTCCTGGTTCAGAAAGGAATATATTTCTTTAACAAACACATGTGTAGTGCTTAGGATGTGCCAAGTGCCATTCTAAGGTCCTTGCAAATTTTAACTCATTTAATCCTTGCAAGAA
Organism: Canis lupus dingo; assembly: GCF_003254725.2. Taxonomy (NCBI): domain Eukaryota; kingdom Metazoa; phylum Chordata; class Mammalia; order Carnivora; family Canidae; genus Canis; species Canis lupus. Next base: position 39,426,319 of record NC_064267.1, on the reverse strand, counting down.
CCCTATGAAATATATACTATTATGTTTTTTTTTTCATGTTTTAAGATAAGGAAACTGAACCCCCAGAACCATTAAATAATTTGTCCCAAATGTTTCATTTACTGAGTGGTAAAGCCAGGTTGTAAACTAAGGCTACCTGTCTCTGGATTCCATGCTTTAAACCATGATTCCATGTTGCTTCAAATGAAGTTTTGAGACTGGACTGAAAGCCACCACCATTTATATTTTGAGGTTTGTTTGTTTTAAATGTAATATGACTAATCCTGCCTACTTCCTGATTTTTAGCTTATATTTATCCCACATGAGAAAGTGATTCCCGGTCTTAACTTTCAAGGGTGATTCTTCTGGGTAAATGCCTTCCACAAACTCACAAAATCCTTTCGATCACGTGTACGTGAACGTATTTGAACCCATAGGTTGAGAACTGCCAAAGTGGGGAGAGGGAAGGTCCTCTTCTGGATCCACAGAAGAGGAAGCTCAGCACGACTCTGTCCATCAGGGAGCTCAGAGCATGTTGCAGCAAGTTGTTTTGAGGATTTTAAATCCACAAGCCCAGCAGATTCCCCAGTGTGCTGATGGACAAAATCCTCAGGATTAGCCCCGCCTCAATGTAACACCATCAGCTTGGCCCTCAGTGGAATTAGCTTGGCTGTAGATGACATTCGGCGTTTGATCAAAATTAATGTAATGCAGCTGCAATTCCAAGTAACATTTGCTATTTTTTTCAAACCTGTTTGCTGTTTTACCTAACGTGTAACGTGGGCCCTTGTGATTATTATTATTATTACTATTTCTATTATTATTTGCTTCTAACAAGTAATACAAGTGGAAGTACCTGCTTTTTTCAATTTAATAAAAGAAAAATCCTGAAATGTACATTGCCATCAAGCCATCTCATTTCTTTCTGAATACACATACAAAATTAAATGCCACCAACCTCAAAATTGACTCTGGGGATCAGAATAAAGCAATCTCCTTGAAATAACTGCTATCTGTAAGAGCTATAATAAAACTTGTGAACATCATCTTCGTCCTCCCTAAGTGACTTGGTATGATATTCTTAGTCTTGGTGGCACATTACAATCGGAATTGTTCTATAATAAACTCTTTCCTAACAACCTCACACCACTCACTCAATAATTAATTTCATAATCCACTTAAGGGACAGACGAATATTATTACCTTTATAGTCCAAAGAAAAAATCGCCAATTACTATATTTGAAAAGTGGTTGTGTTAAAGCAATAATAATTAATGATGCTCACAGAGACAATGTTAAAAATCAAACATAGAACAGACAATAGAACAAAAGAGCTGCTTAAAAACTTCTACAGACAATGGGCAATGCTTCTTATTTTTATTTTAAAATACTCAGTTGACAACGCCTCTAACCAAGTTCTTTTATTTTATTTTATTTTTTTGGTAGAACAGTTGGTTTGTGCAGGCTGTTTACTAGGCCAAACCAAGAGATTTCAAGTAAATTGACAAGAGTAATATATACTTCTGCTGTAGTAACACTGTTGTTTAAGTACAGTCTATACAGATTAGATCTAAAGGCTTCTAAGCAACACTCTTGCCTTCTATACCTGCTCTCTGGAGGTAGTGTCTCCACATCTCAGCAGCCATGGGAGGCTGTAAAGTCTAGCTCGGGGGTAGTGATGTGCTTCTGTTCTCTGGGTATCAGCCCTGTTTCCTTTTTGCCTCCTATTTGCTCAATATTTATTTTTTATTGGTGTTCAATTTGCCAACATACAGAATAACACCCAGTGCTCATCCCGTCAAGTGCCCCCCTCAGTGCCCGTCACCCATTCACCCCCACCCCCTGCCCTCCTCCCCTTCCATCACCCCTAGTTCCTTTCCCAGATTTAGGAGTCTCTCATGTTCTGTCTCCCTTTCTGATATTTCCCACACATTTCTTCGAGCATTGACTGCTCAATACCCCTGTAAACAATTTCTTGTATTAATGCCCTTCTGTCTCAAGTGCCTAAAATAATTCAATTTTCCTGAATGGATCTAAAGCTTAATTTCAGCACACTTGGGAAATAGATGCTATTTCTTTGATTTCAATGGTATCACTTAGAAACTATTCTTCAACTGGCAAAATCTTTTAGAAGGAGCTTTTAGAGATACACTGAAAGCAATGTTAAAGTTTTTATCAAGCGATGATTAATTAACTGCATTTATTCATTAATCATTTATTGACGTGCCCAGTATTGTATTTACTGTATACATCTAATATTTATTTCTAGATTTTACAGAAATTTCTTTTGTCATTTCTTACTTAAGCTTAGCAAGATTACAAAACAAGAATTTGATCAGAAGCAGAAATAAATGCGCTTTTATTAAAACCCCTGGTTAAAAAAAAAAACGAAACCCCTGGTTAACAAGAAACAGTGCAAGGCTGATCAATCTAAGCAAGACAATTACAAATTTGTAACGGTCTAAAGAGCTGGAAACATGGCTAGAAAATTGCCAAGCATCCATAAACCTCTAAAGTATGTTTTAAAACACCTTCAAAGAAAATAAACTTTAATTCTAAGATGAACTTGGCAACTTTCTAATAGTAATATGGTATGTCTAGAGGCAAAAAGAACTACTTTCAACTTCTGTAAGGTTCACATAAATCCCAACAGAAAGTGGAACTGGTTAATGGTTGGCTTGGAGAATAAGAGTAGCAGACTCAGGTGCCCAGTCTAAGTGTTCTGACACTTAACTCTTTCTAAATAGTCTAAAATATCTCTCCTTTGCTTCTTTCAAAACAAAGCCCTCAGAACCAACTACACTTATTTGGCACGTGCCATTGCCCTGGTGGGATGTTTTTATTTGCGAGAAAATAACAGAGACAACTTTCTTTCACTCTAGTAAAGCATCAGTGGCTTCCTAGGCCCAAAACAGTAGAGAGAAAAAGGGAGATAAAGAAGTTAGGGCTTCTACAGGGTCTAATAGATTAGCACCTGCAGTTTGAATGTCACTGAAACACACAGTCAGAAAGTTGGGCAGCACGCAGATCTGGGGCCACATGCTCCAACCACTAAACAGCTGGCCAAGTAGAGGTTGGGCAGCAGCCATGGCCAGGCATGTGGCAGGGCAATTCCTGTCCCAGTAGGAGGAGAACTAGAGGCCCTCCCATGACCCTTTTTGGATATTATGAAGGTAACAATTCTGTGTCTTTAGGGTTGACATATTTGGAGTGATGCTTTTCTCTCTCCTCGCCTATATTTCAGAGCAACCAAGACCTTAACGGAATTCAGGATGAGAGGACTAAGAGAAATTTCAAATACATTCTAAGTACTCGTGATATCACCAGTGTTTGGAAAAGCAGATATCTGTGCATATTCACTTATTTTGTGAAAGGTCTTATATAATACGGAGAAGAAGTTTTACTTGGTAGACAGGAAACTTTCTATTATGAAGTACTTATGATAAAGCTACTTTATGAGAATGAGATTATTTTTTCCATATAATATTGTATCATTATTTCTATAGCTTTTCAAAATACTCAAGCCTCCCTGTTGTAAACAGAAGTGAAATTGAAGGAAACCAAATTTGCTTTTCTTCTCCACTGAAAATTTTTCTTTTTTTAAAAGATTTTATTTGTTCATGAAAGACACACAGAGAGAGGTGGAGGCATAGGCAGAGGGAGAAGCAGGGTCCCTGTGGGCAGCCTGATGCGGGGCTGGATCCCAGGATCCCGGGATCACGACCTGAGTCAAAGGCAGACACTCAACCACTGAGCCACCCAGGTGTCCCCTCCACTGAAAATCTTTCTGCTTCGCCCCTAGTTAATCTGCAGATGACACAAAATGATGCAGAGTCTATCAGGGTCCCATGGTACCCTCAACGGAATTAAGATGGAAGCCAAAAAAAAAAAAAAAAGTCAGAACTAAAATCACCAGCAGGATAACTGCATTAAACCAAGTGTCTCTATGTCCTCATACATTATGTTTTCATCAGAAATCTTAATAGAAATAGTGATTAAAGGAGATGATTGTCTCAAGAACACCTGGTCTTGGAGTCTGTCAGGTATCTGACATTTACAACATTGCTCACAGCACACGTCCATCTTTCTACTAGTTTGCATTTATGGAACACACTTGGCTTCATAAAGATCTTTTACACACATCACTTTATTTTCCATTTGTGGGACACCTTAGCATTCATGAAGCACTTTCACCTACATAGTGGCATTTGAGCATCGCAGAAATCTTGGTGCATTAAGAGGGACCCGCTGAAGACCAGATATTATAAATCATCCCCAGGTCACACAGGTAAGAGGTAACTCAATCCCCTAATAAGGACGCACCTGAAGCCAGGGCTTCTGATGCCTTTGCTCACAGGAAACCACAAATCAGCACACACACACACACAATCTTGCAGGTTGGTGCAAACAGGGAGTAGTGAACAGAATCCGGAGAGAATGGGAGTCACAACATAAAATTCCCCCATGTGAGGTACAGCCCTTGCTAAGGGTAGAGGTGTTGTCCTTTTTCACATTAAATCATTCCAGCTATATGAAATGCATCAAGATGACACCAGCAGAGCACCGACTTGATTTAGAACTGAGCCACACACCTGTTCTTCTAAATATAAACAAATTTGCAACCTGAGCCATTGGCAGTCCCTGGAGGGTAAGCAAGTGAAAGCTGGGGCTGGGATTTGCCTGCAGCCTGGCTCTGGGCTTGCAAATGCACAAGGGCCAAGGAAGCATAATGCCAGGCAGGATATTTGGGATTGTGATTGGGTGGTCACAGTGACCTTTTATCTCACTGGAGGGATAATAATTAGCTTCATTATCCTTATTGTTATTTTTAAATGTGCTTAATTTGTTCTTGTGGCTCAGCCTGTACCAGGCTTGTTGAACATTCCAGGTCCCCTTGGTATATATATATATATATATATATATATATATATATATATATATATAACCATTGCCTGAGTTGCCGTGTTTGGAGAAAGGTTATTCTAAGGGAAGTGGTTTGCTGGGCTCCGGAACAATGTATTAAATCATGAAGTATTTTTATTGTCTATGTGAAGGCAATACTCTTTTGGATTCTAGAGTTCCTGGCTATTCAAAGTATGTGACTACTCCTTAATACTGTCATGGGTTTTTCCATTCTTGCTCAAAGGGAAAGAGATCATGCTGGGGTCCTCGGAAACATTCCATATTATTCTTAACTGATGGGATGCTTCCAGAGGTGATGTGGATATAAGTAGCCCAGTGACAGGCATGTTACTGTGCATGTGGTGGCATATATGGAACTTGGAGACTTGATTGATCTCACTGGCCAAAGCCCTTGAGATGGTCCAACTTATGATCATCAGTAAATTCTGAAAGTATTACTTCTAGATGCCCAGAATCTGCAGAGAAATCTCTTGATTCTCTTTCAAAATTAATAGTTAAAAATCTTTTTTTGTGTGTGTGTGCAATTGCAGAAGCTTTGCATATTGAAGTTTTGAGTATACAGAAAATCTCCAAGGAAAACCAAAACTATTGCCATCTTTTGTTTGCTTATGTGGTCCCCCCACCTCCAACCCAGTAATTTGATTAATTCTACTCAAATGTCTTCTAGGGATGCCTGGGTGGCTCAGCGGTTGAGCGCCTGCCTTTGGCCCAAGGACGTGATCATGGAGACACGGGATCGAGTCCCACAACGGGCTCTCTGCATGGAGTCTGCTTCTCCCCCTGCCTGTCTCCATCTCTCTCTCTCTCTCTCTCTCTCTCTCTCTGTCTCTCATAAACAAATAAATAAAATTCAAAAAAAATTAAAGAAAGCCTTCTAGAGTGAATAAATATTTGAATTCAAGGGATGAGTCTTTTTTTTTTTTTTTATTTATGATAGTCACACACAGAGAGAGCGAGAGAGGCAGAGACACAGGCAGAGGGAGAAGCAGGCTCCATACACCGGGAGCCTGACGTGGGATTCGATCCCGGGTCTCCAGGATCGCGCCCTGGGCCAAAGGCAGGCGCTAAACCGCTGCGCCACCCAGGGATCCCATCAAGGGATGAGTCTTAATTATGTATGATGAGATATTACACATTGGGGCATAGATAGAGGTATAGAGATTGCTTTATTAATGTAGCTTGATCCAGCTGTGCTGACCAGAGAGGTATAGTTCATTTCTTTGCTGCAAAGAGTAGTTGGCAGACAGTCTCAATTGCGGAAGCTTGGAATCCACCTTAGGTTCAGACTCTGACCGCCCTCTCTTAGTGTTCTCAGCCAATGACTGAGCACAGCAGGAGGATTAGAATTGGGCCATTCTTGCTTCTTCCCATCCTCCACCAAGAGGGTGAATCAAAGTAGTATCATAGCCCAGGGGAATGGGAGCTTAATGCCTAAAATTAATTAATGACCTAAAAGATGCAGGGGCAGTGCTCCCCATCATCTCATTTAATTCACCAGTCCGGCCCCTGCAAAAACTATATTAATCCAAAAAAAATGACTACAGACTGCCACAAGCAATCAAGTGGTTCTGATCACAGCTGCTGTACTAAATGTGGTGTCATTGCTAGAGCAGATTTATAAGGCCTTATGTACCTGGCATGTGGCCATTGATTTGGCGAATGCATTCTGTTTCATTCTAATCGAAAGACAGGGGCAGAAATAATTCACATTCATGAGGAATACCTGACAATAATTACGGTTTTGCCTCATGGCTATGTTAACTCTCTCTCCTTTGACAATACAATCCAAAGAGATCTTGAGCGTCTATGTATCCTAAAGAACATCACGTTGCTACAAAATATCAATGACATCCTGCTGATGTGGCAGACGGAGCAAGAAGTTGTTAGCACACTGGAGAACTTGGTGACATCACATGCACTCTCGGGGCTGGAAATTAAGCTCCGTGATGAATCAGGGACCCATCTCTTTAGTAAACATTTAGAAATCAGTTTTCAGTAGAATTCCAGGACATAACCTTCAAAATAAAAGCCAAATGGCTACCTCTTGCATTCCCTACTACTAAAAAAGCAGGGAGTACAGTTCCTTGTAAACACTTTCAGGTTCTGGAGGTTTCACCCGGGTCCCAATAATGCAACTCTATCCCATGTGCTGGGTGTCATAATGGACTGCCAAGTTTGGGTGGGGCTTGTAGTAGGAAAGGACTCTAAAGTAGATCGGATTGTAGTGTATATAGTTCTCTCATTTGGGCAATTGGACCCAGCCAACTCTGTGTTGGAAGTATCAATGACAGGAAAAGATAAAGTGCAGAACTAATGGCAAGTCTGATGGGGAGAATTAGAAAGTTCTGAAGTTCTAAAGCAAGTGTATACCATTTGAGTGAGCATTATATGCTTTTGAAAAGCAGCTCTTGACATTTCACTGGGCTCTGGTAGAGGCAGAAGACTTCACTGAGGTACAACAAATGATCATGCATCTAGAACTACTAATTATGAGCTGGATCCTATTGGACCACCAAGTCATAGAGTCAGTTGGGCACAGCAGCCATCCATTGTAATGCAGATCATACATTAGGGATGGAGCCCAAGCAAGACCAGATAGTATGAGTAAGCAGCCTGAGCAAGTAGCTCAGATTCCCACATCTCCCACCAAAGTTGTACCAGCACCTCTCTCTGTTGGTCCCTCTGGCTACACTGTAGGGAGGGGCTCCTATATGGCCAGCTGAAGGGGCAGAAAAAACCCAAATGTGCTTTGCAGATGGGTGAGCTTGATAGGCTGGTGCCAACTGAAAACAAAAGGAGCACCCATTCATTACTGCTACAACCAGAGGTCACTCTGAGAGTCAGGGGAGAAAAAGAAAAAAATCTTTCCAAAGATGGAGCGGTGGGCAGTGTTCTCATGAAGAAGTAACCAAAGGGAGAGAAGTAGCTAAAAGTGGTCAGGGCCTGTAAGGAAAGGGATGGGAAAACTGGAGACCAGGAGGTCTGGAGCAGAAGCATGTGGATGGACATATGTGAGTGGGCATGGGGTGTGATTTCTGTCTGCCTGTTACAAAGCGCTGACCTCTGAAAACGCACTGGCAAACTAGGGAGACAGATGTTCAAGCCAGTTCATATTAGCCAGTCTGCATCATGAGCCATCCCAGAACTGGCAGGGTGGGCGTATGAGCTGAAAGGCTGAGGTGCAAGCTGCACATGGACTCCTACTTCCTGTGGTCCATGCTATATCTGAAAGTTCAACCTTTTGGCAACAGAGACCAAATATCCAGTCTGACACTTTTCTCCAACAATTGAATTTGGTACTTGGTGGCAAGTTGACCACATTGGGTGTTTCCCATTTTGCAGGGCAGAGCCTTGCAGAGACAGTGATCTATTTTGGTATGGATTTGCCTTTCTCACCCACAGAGCCTCAGCCAGCTCCGCTTGTGGGGACTCATGATTGCCCCGATCCACAGGCATGGGATGCCACATGACATAGAATCCAACCAGGACACCCACATCTGAACCAAAAGGGTGTAGGAGTGAGCTGGTTACTGTGAATTCATTGGTCACGTTGTATGTACATCCAGAAAGAGGCAGTCTAGTAGCACATTAGAATACCCTGCTGAAGGCAGAGCTGAAATGTTAGCTGGCTTGCAGTCGTCGGAGAGACCAAGTGTTATATTTCAGGACACGTGTACACTGAATAGGAGACGTCTGTATGATGCTGCATCCCTAACAGGAAGAATATATGAGTCCACAGACCAAAGGGGAGAGGCAAGAGCAGCACCATTTGCCAGTGACCCAAATTACAGAGTTGCTTATAGCAAATACTTGGGACCAACAGAAATGTCAGATAAATTCTGGTACAATAATAAAACAGAATGATAGCTAACTATAATTATTGAAATTAATAACATTCATAATATAGTGACATTGTATGGGTTAATTTTTACCTTTCATCCCCACAACTCTGTATTCTGCAAGATTGGAGGTTCTGGTCCCCAGAGGGTGATCATGCCTTAAGTTGGGTTGCCAGGGACACAACTAAATTTTCATTTTAATATAAACTATGGCTGGCCTCAGGGCATGGACTCGGTATGCCCAGGGACCAGCAGGGAAAAGGAGGAGTTGCTTCCATTCCAAGGGCAAGTGACCTTGACCAGTAGGAGAATGAAGGGCTGCTTTGACACGCTGGAGAAACACATTTGGAACCCAGGTAATCCACTCAGGCACCTCCCGGTGCTCCTTTGCTTCACTGTCACCATGAACAGACTTGTTTAGCAACCCCGGGCTGAGGATGGCATCATGACCAAGTACTCGTATCCCAAGGTACAAAGGTTTGGATCACCCCACCAGGTGATATCAAGACCAACTGAGATGATGGCTAAGGATGAGGGGAATTTGAAGTAGAGGATAGAGTGGAAGAGAATGGGTACCAGATGTGGCCCTAAGTCCAACCACAGAGATGGAGGCTGCATTTTATCCCACTAACTTCTTTCTCCTATGTTTGTCCTCAGGAAAAGAGGCTGTAGGAACAGTGGCCATGTGTCAGGTGGGTTTATGAGATGCGAGGGGTGTGTGATGATGGCCATTAAGTTGTGTCACTTGGAATATCACTCTTACCTAAATCTCTTTACCTCCTTCACTGCTTTCAAGTGTCATATCAGCAGTGCAGACATGTGAAGGCTCTGCCCGTCCCCTCTGGATTCCTCCTCCACTTACCCTTCACAGGCATTTCTCCTAAGTCAATGCTTCATGTCTAATCACATCTTGGCATCGCCTCTGCAAAGACCTGATGTGACATATGAGATTTAAAGCTTAAATTCTGGCTTCAACACTTTCTCTGGCTCCCCCACTGCCCCTCCCTCCCTCAGGTCTGCTTTTCTTCTGCCAGACTTTCATCCTCAGATCGGCTCTCTCCACCTGGTGGCATGGACAGCTGCAGGCAGGGCTGGCCTCAAGCGCACGCAAACTCTGCAGTGGCACAGGGCCCCGAGCTTAGAAGTGGCCAGTACTTAGTTTAATTATCTGTGGTCACTGTATTTGTTTGCTAGGGCTGCCGTAACAAAGTACCACCAACTGGGTGGCTTAAACAATTAAAATTTATTCTCTTCCAGTCTGGAGGCTGGAAGCGATCTCTTGTCCAAGATCAAAGTATTGGCTGGGTTGTTTCCTTCTGAGGCTGTGAGGAAGAATCTGTTCCAGGCCTTTCTCCTAGCTTCTGCTAGTTTTCTGGCAATCTTTGGTGTTCCTTGGCCTGTAGACACATCGCCATGATCTCTGCCTTCATGTTCACATGGTGTTCTGGGTGTCTGTATCCAAGTTTCCCCTTTTTATAAGGACACCAGTCATATTGAATTAGGTCCCACCCTACTGACCTCATCTTAACTAATTATATCTGTAATGACCCTATTTCCAAACAAGATCATATTCTGAGACACTGGGGATTAGGACTTCGATATGTGAATTTTGGGGGAACACAATTCAACCCATAACAGTCATTACCTCGAAATTCCCAGTGATTTTCATTTTGCATTGGTCTCCACAAATTATGTAGCCAGTCCTGGCTCTGGGCTGCTAATTCTAGGCTTTAATTGGCCTTAACATCTTGGATCCCAGGAGAGAGTGCTTGTTTTCCTATAATTACAGCAAATCTCCCTAGAAGGCTTGATTGGCTTTGACTGCAACATCTAGACATTTCTAACAGTTGTATCACCATAAAGACCTGGGACTCTGGACAGCCAGACCTGGGGCTTGTGACTCCCAAATCACATCACCTGCCCAAGGGGACGGGAATGGCAGCATAGTCTTTGATCCATTAGAGCATTCTTCTCAGGATTTGGGACTAGGCTTATGCTCATTTTATAGAATAGGGTTTATAGCTTTCCTATAACTTTTTGATCTGGAATGGTTTATGTCGTTTAAGAATTATCTATGACTTGAATGTCTATAAAACATCAATGAAGTCCTCTGTTTTTCATTTCAAAACATTTTTTTTTTTAATTTGGTCCATCTTTACATCATGACTAATCTCAGAGTTGTCTATTTTTTGAGTCAAAATCTAAACTTTGCATTTTCTTTAAAAACGTGTTCATTAATGAAATGGCCATTTTAGCATTTTCTCCTGTGTGTAGCTATTTATGCCTGTTATGGGCTGAATTGTATTCTCCCAAAATCCATACGTGGAATCCTAACTCCCAGTAGCTCAGTGCCTATTTTTGAAGCTCGAGTCTTTAAAAAGGTTGTTAAAGGGAGGTCATTAGAGGGGGCTTTAATCCAGTGTGACTGGTACACCTGTAAGAAAAGGAGACGACACAGACTTTCCATGTATGGAGGGAAGACCATGTGAGGATACAGATGGTCATCTATAAGCCAAGGAGAGAGGCCTCAGAAGAAACCAATCCTGCCAACACGTTGATTCTGGACTTCGAGCTGTTTACAGCAGCAAGTCTAGGTTCCTTGGTTATGGCATTCCCTCACAAACAAAGACAACGCCTGAGGGTTTGTATTTGTCTTTTCTTGTATTTTCTCATTCCAATTTCTGAGACTTACAATCTTTATTTCCAGAAAATATATTTAGTTGAAAAAGCTCCTGAGACTTCCCATGTTTGATAATATCTGTTTCTCTCCTCTCATCTTGCTATAAATTTCTTGTTTTGTGGTCATTTTTCATCAAAACTCTGTGGACATTGTTTCATTGCCTTCTGTCATGTTCTGTTATGAAAAGAATTTTAATATAAAGTGAATACTTTATCCTTTGTAGACAACCTCTTTATTATTCCCTCTGAATTCATTCAGAATGTTGTTTTCTTTATTTCTGAAATGAAAACATATCGTAAGAATATACAGCTTTTTTCATTTGTTCTGTCTGGCAATCACGAGCCCCTTCGACTCCAAGCCTCAAACCTGTCTTCAGTTTGGAGAGAGTTCTCTGATGGTATTTTGAGTCTGCCTCTCATCTGTCTCCTATTTCTGCTTGAAACTGCTGCTACGCGTGTGTCCTGGTTCCCAGATATCTTTCTGTGTCCCATCTTTTCTTTCATCATTTGCAGATCTTTAATCTCAACTCATGATTATTGAGTAGTCTCTGAACTAATAAAGTCTCTGAACTAACAAGGTCTCTCCCTTTATTAAAGAAGAAAGTCGATCTCTTCTCTAATCGACAAGGGTTTTCAGGATTCTCATGACGGTGGCGCTGCCTTCACGGCACTTGTAAATCTGGAAATAAGCATCCCTTCTGGATCTTCAATGACTGCCGCTTTGTACTTGACTAATATAATAGACTCGTAGATGCAATATTCTCTTTAATTTTTCCTCAAATCTTTCTCTTTTCATCGCAATATATCTAGTGACATTGAGAAATATTTGCTTGATTTCTTGGATTGGCTCGTTTTTTTTTTTAACTGAAGTATTTTTGTTTTGTTTTGTTTTTATTGTGTTGGGTTGTTTTTCTTTGCTCATCTTTACATGTCCAAAGTTGTCTAATGTCACAAATTTTGTTAAGTTTAATAGCTATTGTGTGGTCCCTGGTCCCTTGTTGGATCTCATAGTCTCTGATGAGGGACAAGGAGCACTTTTATACTTATGATAATTGTATTCACCAGGTGTGGACATGAAGTATGAGGGATACTGAGGTAATGCCAGCTTAGTCCCTCTCCTCTGCCAAGTAGTTTGTTTCTTTTCATTTCTTTTTCTTTTATTTTTTCAGGTTTACTGATGTATAATTGACAAATAAGTTGTATGGTATTTATAGTGTACAACGTGATGATTTAATATATGAATATACAGGGAAAAAACTCCCCCCCCCTCCAGTGAATTAACTAACATCCATTATCTCCCATATTTACCTTTTGTGGGTGCATAAGAATATTTAAGTTCTCCTCTCCTAGCAAATTTCAATCATACAATACAGTGTTAATCAGCTAAAGTCATCACGTTGTACATTAGATCCTCGAGCCTTATTTATTTAATACCTGAAAGTTTGGAACATTTTAGCAACCTCTCCCTATTTCTCCCACTCACAGGTGCTGGCAACTACTTTTCTACTCTGTTTCTATGAATTTGACTTTTCCTCTTTTTTTTTTTTTTTTTAAAGATTCTATTATAAGTGATACATGTAGTATTTGTCTTACTCTTTGTGGGTTATTTCACTTAACATAATGCCCTCTAGGTTCATCTATGCCATCATGCATGACAGGATTTCCTTCTTTTTATGGCTGAATAATATTCCATTGTCTATATATGACATTTTTTTAATCCATTCATTACACAGACAGACACTTAGGCTGTTTCCATGCATTAGTTGTAGCAAATAATACTGCAATGTGTATGGGAGTACAAACGTCTCTTTGAGATGATGACTTTGCTTCCTTTGTATATATACCCAGAAGTGGGATTGCTAGATCATAAGGTAGTTCTATTTTCAATTTCTTGAGGAACCTCCATATTATTTTCTCAGTGGCTGCATCAGTTTGTATTCCCACCAATAGTGTGCAAGTGTTCCCAATTTTCTACATCCTCACTAACATTTATTATTTTATTATTTCCATCTTTTTTTTTTTTTTTTAGAAAGAGAGAGAAAGCACAAGCAGGAGTGGGGGGGTGGTTAGAGGGAGAAGGAGAGAGAGGATCTTAAGTGGGGTCCATGCCTAGTCAAAGAGCCCTACACAGGGCTTGATCCCACAACCCTGAGATCATGACCTGAGCTGAAATCAAGAGTCCAGGCACCCCTTTATCCCCTGTCTTTTTGATAATAGCTATCCTAACATGTGTGAGACAACATATCACTGTAGTTTTGATTTGCATCTCTCTGATAATTCGTGATGTTGAGTACCTTTTTATGCACTTCTTAGTCAACTGTATGTCTTCTTTGGAAAAAGAATTTTTCTTTGGAAAAATTGCCTATTTGGTTCCACTACCCATTTTTTAATCGAGTTATTTGTGGGGTTTGTTGCTATTGAGTTTTATGAGTTCCTTGTACATTTTGGATATGAACCTTTTTATCGGATATATGCCTTGCAAGTAATTCCTCCCTTATCATAGTTGTCCTTTCATTTTGTTGATTATTTCCTTTGCTCTACAGAAGCTTTCAAGTTTGATGCAGTCCCACTTGTTTGTTTTTGCTTTTGTTGGCTGTGCTTTTGGTATCTTATCTAAGAAGTCATTGCCAAGACCAGTATCAAGAAGTGTACCCATTTGTTCTCTTCTAAGAATTCTTGGTTTCAGGGGATCCCTGGGTGGCGCAGCGGTTTGGCGCCTGCCTTTGGCCCAGGGCACAATCCTGGTAGACCCGGGATCGAATCCCATGTCGGGCTCCCGGTGCATGGAGCCTGCTTCTCCCTCTGCCTGTGTCTCTGCGCCTCTCTCTCTCTCTCTGTGACTATCATAAATAAATAAAAATTAAAAAAAAAAAGAATTCTTGGTTTCAGATTTATGTTTAAATCTCTGGTTCATTTTGAGTTGATTTTTGTGTATGATATAAAATGGCAATCTAGTTTCACTCTTTTGCATGTGGTTGTCCAGTTTTCCCAACACCATTTATTAAAGAGACTATCCCTTCCCCTTGTATATTATTGGCTATTTTGTTATAAATTAATTGATTGTATATATATGGGTTTATTTTTGGAATCTCTATTATGTTCTATTTTTTTTGTTTTGTTTTGTTTTGAAAGAGAGAAAGAGAGAGAGTGCAGGCAGCTGTAAATGGGGGTGGGGGTGAGAAGAGAGTAGGGGCAAAGGGAGAGGGAAAGAATCTCAAGTAGGCTCCATGCCCAGTGTGGAGCCTGATGAGGGGCTCGATCTCATGACCCTGAGATCATGTACTGAGCTGAAATAAGTCAGATGCTTAACCCACTGAATCATCCAGGCACCCATCTATTATGTTCTACTAACCTATGTGTATCTTTATCCCAATACCAAACTGTTTTGGTTACGACAGCTTTGTAAGATGATTTGAAACTGATAAGTGTGATGCCTCCGGCTTTGTTCTTTCCCTTTAGCTGTTTGGGGTCTTTTACAGTTCCATACAAATTTTAGGATTTTCTTTTTCTTTCTGAAAAAATGACATTAGAGTTTTGATAGAAATTGTGTTAAGTCTATAGACTGGATTGGGTGGTAAGGACATTCTGACAATATTAATTTCTCAAATGTATGAGCATGGATTATCTTGTCATTTATTCGTGTCTTTTTCAATTTTTTCATCATTGCCTTACAGGTTTTAGTATATAGATCTTTCTTTTTAGTTAAATTTATTCCGAGGAATTTTATTCTTTTTCATGCAATTGCAAATGGCAAAGTTTTCTTAATTTTTCTTTTTGATAGTTTGTTGTTGGTGTATAGAAAGGCAAGTGATATTTGTATAGTGATATTGTATCCTGCAACTTTTTTTAATTTACTAGTTCTAACAGTGTTCTAGCTCAGTCTTTACGGTTTTCTATGTATAATATCATGTCATCCACACAGACAGCTTTAATTCTGCCTTTTTGCTTTGGATCGTTTTCATTTTTTTTTTTTTTTGCCTATTGTTCTGGCCAGAACTTCTAATACCATATTGAATAAAAGTGTTGAGAGAGGGCATATTTATTTTGTTTTTGATCTTAGAAAAAAAGCTTTTGATGTTTCACCATTAAGTATGATGTTAGTCCGGGGCTTTTGATATATGGCCTTTATTATGTTAAGATATGTTCCCTTTGTACTCAGTTTGTTGAGAGTTTTTATTATGAAAAGACGTTGAACTTTTCCAAATGCTTCTACCTGCATCTATGGGGAAGGCATGACTTTTATCCTTCTTTTTGTTAATGTGGTGTACACTTATTAATTTGTGGATGTCAAACCATCCTTGCATCTCTGAAATAAATCCCATTTGATCTTGTTGTATAATCCTTTTAATATTGTTGAATTCAGGTTGCTACTATTTTGTTGAGGATTTTTGCATCTAGGTTTATCAGGGATCTTGGTCTGTAATTTTCTTTCAGTGTCCTTGTTTGCCTTGGAGTCAGGGTGATGCTGACCTCATAAAATAAGATTGGGAGTATTCTCTCCTTTCTAATTCTTTTGGAAGAGTTTGAAAAGGATTGATATTAGTTCTTTAAGTATTTGGTAGAATTTGCCAGTGAAACCATCTAGTACTAGGCTTTTTGTTGTTGTTGTTGGGATATTTTTAATTAACAGGCTCCTTGCTAGTAATTGGTCTGTTCAGATTTTCTATTTCTTCACAATTCAGTCTTGGTAGGTTGTATGTTTCTAGGAATTTACTTCTTCTAGATTGTCCAGTTTCTTGGCATGTGATAGTAATCTCTTATGATCCTATATATTTCTTGGGTATTGGTTGTAATTTCTCACTTCTCATTTGTAATTTTGAGTCCTCTTTTTTTTTCCTTGATAAGTCTAGGTAAAGAGTTGTCAATCTTTTCTCTTTAAAAAAGCCCAGTTTTAGTTTCACTGACTTTTTGAAGAATGTCCTTTTAGTTCTTGTTTCATGTATTTCCATTCTATGATTCTTATTTCCTTAACTTGTGCTAACTCTGAGGTTAGTTTGTTCTTTTTTTTTCTAATTCCTTGAGATGTAGTTAGGCTGTTTATTTTAGATCTTTGTTTTTTCTTTTTTACTTTTTTCAGTGTTTTTGTTATTTTGACTATATAAAAACTATTGTTAGGGCAAGTATTTTGCTATTGTTACTTTTTTTCTTATACATCACATTTTTTCCCTGTAGTTAATAATTGCATTAAAAATTGAGATAATTATAGATTCATATACAGTTGTAAGATAATACAGTAAAACTTTCTTTATATTTTGCCAAGTTTCCCCCATACTAACATTTTACAAAGCTATGGTATATTATCACAACCAGAATATTGGCATTGATACAATCATATTCAGATTTCCCCAGTTTTACTTGTTTACTGGCACCCAGGTTTACTTGTGTGTGTGTGTGTGCGCGCATGCGTGCACATCTGTTTTAAGTTCTATACAGTTTCATTACCTGTGTAAGTTCATATGTTCACCACCACAGTCAATATCCTGAGCATTTCAACACCATAAGGATGTATTGTGTGGCTCTGTTATGACCACATCTTGCTCTCTTTTAACTCTGTGCCTGACCCCTGGCAACCCTAGTATTTTCTCCATTTCTAAAATTTTGTCCTTTCATGAATATTATATAAGTAAAATCATACTGTATGGAAACTCTTGGAATTGCTTTTGTTTGCTCATCATATTCCTTAGACATTGACCTATGTTGCTCTGTGTGTCAAGACTTTTCTCTGTATATTCGTGACTAGTATTCCATGGTGTAGATGCACTGTTTAACCATTCACCCATTGAAGTACATTTGGGTCACCTCCAGTTTGAGACCACTGCAAATAAAGCTGTCATAAACATAAACATTACTGTACAGGTTTTTGTGTGAACATAAAAGCTTTCATTTCTCTGGAATGAAAAGAAATGTCATTGCTAGGGTGTAGGGTAGTTTTATGTTTAGCTTTAAAATAAACTGCCCACCTTTTCCAGAATGGCTCCATCACTCTATACTCCTACCAGCAATATGTGGGTGATCCAGTTTTTTGGTGTCTTCACTAGCATTTATTGTCAATGCTTTTTATTTTAGCCATTATGATAGATGTGTAGTGGTATCTTGCTGCATGAGGTCTTTTTTTCTTTTTGTAGATATTTATCACCAGAAGCTTCTTACCTGTAACTACTTTTGCTGCATCCCATAAGATTTGGTATGTTGTGTTTCCATTTTCATTCGTTGCAAGATTTTTTTTTTATTTCTCTTTTTATTTCTTCTCTTACCCATTGGTTTTTCAGCAGCATGTTGTTTAATTTTTACATTTTTGTGAATTTTCCAATCTTCTTGTGATAGATTTCTACTTTCATACTATTGTGGTTGGAAAAGATGCTTGATGTGATTTCAGTCTTAAATTTATTAAGGCTTTTTTTGTGGTCTAACATGTGATCTACCCTGGAGAATGTCCCATGTGCGCTTGAGAAGAATGTGTATTCGGCTGTTATTGATGGAATGTTTTGTATGTGTCTGTTAGGTCCATCTGGTCTAGCAAGTAGCTGAAATCTAATGTTTCCTCTTTTTTTTTTTTTTTAAACCTTATTGAGATAGTTGAATTAAAGAATTCTTCCTTTCTTCATTATTGCTCTCATTACTTAGCAACATGGTGGCATTACCTCCATTTTTTTTGGCCAATAAATCACTCTAGGCTGAATTTACGTGTGTTTGAATGAATACTTTTGAGGAAATGGTCTGTTTCTGTGGTAGGTTTTTATTCTACTTACAGTTTCTGTAAATGCCACCTTCTCCACTCCATCCAAAGCCCTACAGCACTATCACAGGTGGTGCTTTCTTCTTCAAATTTTGATATGCTCTTGCGTTCAACTTGGTGTGCTACCTCTTGCTTGTGTTTGGGGCTTTAGCATATAGTAATCTGTATGTTGGCAAATAATCCCTTATTTTAGATTTCTCTATACCCTGAAGAAGTCCTGAAGATTCTGGTCTATGAAAAACACCTTTCCCTGACTTCTAAAACTTGGACAAACTTTCCCCCATTTATATTTCTTTGGACTGTATAACACACAAGCTTAAGCTGTCAATAACAGTGTAACAAAACCTTAATGAACTTTATTTTGTGTGAAAATATTTATGACAAGAATAATTTCTACCTGGCAATAGTAATCCTAAGAAAAGCCTCTCCATTCTGGGATCACAGTAGTCATTACTAACAGTAAATGTGATGATTAAAAGGGCATATGCTTTGGTTACAGACTCACATACCTGTTTTCAAATTCTATTGAGTCCTTTACAAGCTGTGAACACTTAGGAAAATTGTGAAGATTCTCAGAGCCTTGGGTCTACTCTCTATAAATCAGTGATAACAGTAACTCCCTTGCAGAATGTTTTTGGAAAGTTCACAGTAATTGCAAATACACATTGATTGCTGTGTGACAGCCATTGCTGTAATATATATATATGTGTGTGTATACAAATATATATACTAATAAATGTTATGCATAATATATATTATACATAATATAATGCTATATGATATGCATTATGTTCAACAGAATATTAGTTTTTATGTATTATGAAATATATAATCATTAAGCTTCACAAGAACTCCCATAAGGTAGGTACTATTAATTTCCCTTTTTATAGGTTATACATATTAAGCATAGGAAGATTAAAAGCCTTGATGATATAGGAGTTAAGTTAGCACAACTATTGAGTCATGGCACCAAGATAAGACAAAGACTGGTTGGCTCTTAAGCACCTAATTCAATCATCTAGCACTTTCTATCTAACCTTGCAAATAATATATGCTCCAAATAAGAAAGTAGCTTACATTCGAGTAGGTACCATTGTACTTACTTAGGAGTACAATTGTATAGCCAATGTTTTAATGTGCATAAACATATACACACAAACACAGGTATAAAAGTAATACAAAATCTTATCTTTACAATATGCACACATCAAAAATAATAGATGAATAGTACAGATGCCAAAATGTTAACAGTGACTTTTTAAATCAATGATTACAACATATGCTACCATTTTTAAAAATAAACTTTTTCTTTTGAAATAATTATAAATTTACAGAAAAGTTACTCAATCAGTATAGAAAGTTTTCATATAGACCATATCAATTTCCTCTATTATTATCATCCTATATTAATTGAATGTGTTTGTTGAAATTTATAAACTGGTGCTTATACATTATTTTAATAAAATCCATACTTTACTGATTCCACACAAATCTTAAAATAATTTGTTCTAACTCTCTGAAGAAAGTCCATGGTATTTTGATAGGGATTGCATTAAACGTGTATATTGCCCTGGGTAACATTGACATTTTCACAATATTAATTCTGCCAATCCATGAGCATGGAATATTTTTCCATCTCTTTGTGTCTTCCTCAATTTCTTTCAGAAGTGTTCTATAGTTTTGAGAGTATAGATCCTTTACATCTTTGGTGAGGTTTATTCCTAGGTATCTTATGCTTTTGGGTGCAATTGTAAATGGGATTGACTCCTTAATTTCTCTTTCTTCAGTCTCATTGTTAGTGTATAGAAATGCCACTGATTTCTGGGCATTGATTTTGTATCCTGCCACGCTACCGAATTGCTGTATGAGTTCTAGCAATCTTGGGGTGGAGACTTTTGGGTTTTCTATGTAGAGTATCATGTCATTGGCGAAGAGGGAGAGTTTGACTTCTTCTTTGCCAATTTGAATGCCTTGTGTGGAATCAGAAAAGACCCCGAATAGCCAGGGGAATTTTAAAAAAGAAAACCATATCTGGAGGCATCACAATGCCAGATTTCAGGTTGTACTACAAAGCTGTGGTCATCAAGACAGTGTGGTACTGGCACAAAAACAGACACATAGATCAGTGGAACAGAATAGAGAATCCAGAAGTGGACCTTGAACTTTATGGTCAACTAATATTCGATAAAGGAGGAAAGACTATCCATTGGAAGAAAGACAGTCTCTTCAATAAATGGTGCTGGGAAAATTGGACATCCACATGCAGAAGAATAAAACTAGACCACTCTCTTGCACCATACACAAAGATAAACTCAAAATGGATGAAAGATCTAAATGTGAGACAAGATTCCATCAAAATCCTAGAGAAGAACACAGGCAACACCCTTTTTGAACTCGGCCATAGTAACTTCTTGCAAGATACATCCACGAAGGCAAAAGAAACAAAAGCAAAAATGAACTATTGGGACTTCATCAAGATAAGAAGCTTTTGCACAGCAAAGGATACAGTCAACAAAACTCAAAGACAACCTACAGAATGGGAGAAGATATTTGCAAATGACGTATCAGATAAAGGGCTAGTTTCCAAGATCTATAAAGAACTTATTAAACTCAACACCAAAGAAACAAACAATCCAATCATGAAATGGGCAAAAGACATGAACAGAAATCTCACAGAGGAAGACATAGACATGGCCAACATGCACATGAGAAAATGCTCTGCATCACTTGCCATCAGGGAAATACAAATCAAAACCACAATGAGATACCACCTCACACCAGTGAGAATGGGGCAAATTAACAAGGCAGGAAACAACAAATGTTGGAGAGGATGTGGAGAAAAGGGAACCCTCTTACACTGTTGGTGGGAATGTGAACTGGTGCAGCCACTCTGGAAAACTGTGTGGAGGTTCCTCAAACAGTTAAAAATATACCTGCCCTACGACCCAGCAATTGCACTGTTGGGGATTTACCCCAAAGATACAGATGCAATGAAACGCCGGGACACCTGCACCCCGATGTTTATAGCAGCAATGGCCACGATAGCCAAACTGTGGAAGGAGCCTCGGTGTCCAACGAAAGATGAATGGGTAAAGAAGATGTGGTTTATGTATACAATGGAATATTACTCAGCTATTAGAAATGACAAATACCCACCATTTGCTTCAACGTGGATGGAACTGGAGGGTATTATGCTGAGTGAAGTAAGTCAGTCGGTGAAGGACAAACATTATATGTTCTCATTCATTTGGGGAATATAAATAATAGTGAAAGGGAATATAAGGGAAGGGAGAAGAAATGTGTGGGAAATATCAGAAAGGGAGACAGAAGGTAAAGACTGCTAACTCTGGGAAACGAACTAGGGGTGGTGGAAGGGGAGAAGGGCAGGGGGGTGTGAGTGAATGGGTGACGGGCACTGGGGGTTATTCTGTATGTTAGTAAATTGAACACCAATAAAAAATAAATTAAAAAAAATCCATACTTTATCTGGATTTCCTTAGTTTTTACCCTGGCTTTTAATTTTTTTTCTGTTACACGTTTCCATATAGGATATCTCATCAAACTTAATTAACATGTTTGTTAGCCTCTTCTTGGCTATAAGAATTTCTCAGACTTTCTTTAGTTTTGAATTTCTTGACAGTTTTGAAAAGTACTGGTCAGGTACTTTATATAATATCCCTCAGTTGGGATTTGTCTGACGTTTTGCAGCACCATTTGTTGAAAAGATCATACTTTCCTCATTGATTTGCTTTATTTCTTTGCCAAAGACCCATATTTGTGTGGGAATAAATCTGCATGCTCTATTCTGTTTCATTACTCTATACATCTGCCCTTTCACTATTGACACATTGTCTTGATTTTTGCAGCTTTATAGTAAGCCTTGAGATTGTGTAGTGTGGGTCCTTCATTCTTGTTTTTCTCCAACCTTGCATTGGCTATTCTGAGTTTCTTCCTTTCAATATAAACTTTAGAATTAGTTTATCCCATATATGCAGGATAGCTTATTGGTATTTTGATTGAGATTGCATTGAATCTATAGGTCAAATTAGAAAAAATGACATGTTACTCATATTGAGTCTTTCAATCCATGAAAATGGATTATTTCTCTGATTACCTAGAATTTTGATTTCTTTCTTTTATTTATTTATTTATTTATTTATTTATTTATTTATTTATTTATTTTTATTGGTGTTCAATTTACTAACATACAGAATAATACCCAGTGCCCGTCACCCATTCACTCCCACCCCCCGCCCTCCTCCCCTTCTACCACCCCTAGTTCGTTTCCCAGAGTTAGCAGTCTTTACGTTCTGTCTCCCTTTCTGATATTTCCCACACATTTCTTCTCCCTTCCCTTATTTTCCCTTTCACTATTATTTATATTCCCCAAATGAATGAGAACATATAATGTTTGTCCTTCTCCGACTGACTTACTTCACTCAGCATAATACCCTCCAGTTCCATCCACGTTGAAGCAAATGGTGGGTATTTGTCATTTCTAATAGCTGAGTAATATTCCATTGTATACATAAACCACATTTTCTTTATCCATTCATCTTTCGTTGGACACCGAGGCTCCTTCCACAGTTTGGCTATCGTGGCCATTGCTGCTAGAAACATCGGGGTGCAGGTGTCCCGGCGTTTCATTGCATTTGTATCTTTGGGGTAAATCCCCAACAGTGCAATTGCTGGGTCGTAGGGCAGGTATATTTTTAACTGTTTGAGGAACCTCCACACAGTTTTCCAGAGTGGCTGCACCAGTTCACATTCCCACCAACAATGTATGAGGGTTCCCTTTTCTCCGCATCCTCTCCAACATTTGTTGTTTCCTGCCTTGTTAATTTGCCCCATTCTCACTGGTGTGAGGTGGTATCTCATTGTGGTTTTGATTTGTATTTCCCTGATGGCAAGTGATGCAGAGCATTTTCTCATATGCATGTTGGCCATGTCTATGTCTTCCTCTGTGAGATTTCTGTTCATGTCTTTTGCCCATTTCATGATTGGATTGTTTGTTTCTTTGGTGTTGAGTTTAATAAGTTCTTTATAGATCTTGGAAACTAGCCCTTTATCTGATACGTCATTTGCAAATATCTTCTCCCATTCTGAAGGTTGTCTTTGAGTTTTGTTGACTGTTTCTTTTGCTGTGCAGAAGCTTCTCATCTTGATGAAGTCCCAATTTTTGCTTTTGTTTCCCATGCCTTCATAGATGTATCTTGCAAGAAGTTGCTGTGGCCAAGTTCAAAAAGGGTGTTGCTTGGGTTCTCCTCTTGGATTTTGATGGATTCCTGTCTCACATTTAGATCTTTCATCCATTTTGGGTTTATCTTTGTGCCTGGTGTAAGAGAGTGGTCTAGTTTAATTCTTCTGCATGTGGATGTCCAATTTTCCCAGCACCATTTATTGAAGAGACTGTCTTTCTTCCAATGGATAGTCTTTCCTCCTTTATCGAATATTAGTTGCCCATAAAGTTCAGGGTCCACTTCTGGATTCTCTATTCTGTTCCACTGATCTATGTGTCTGTTTTTGTGCCAGTACCACACTGTCTTGATGACCACAGCTTTGTAGTACAACCTGAAATCTGGCATTGTGATGCCCCCAGATATGGTTTTCTTTTTTAAAATTCCCCTGGCTATTCGGGGTCTTTTCTGATTCCACACAAATCTTAAAATAATTTGTTCTAACTCTCTGAAGAAAGTCCATGGTATTTTGATAGGGATTGCATTAAACGTGTATATTGCCCTGGGTAACATTGACATTTTCACAATATTAATTCTGCCAATCCATGAGCATGGAATATTTTTCCATCTCTTTGCGTCTTCCTCAATTTCTTTCAGAAGTGTTCTATAGTTTTGAGGGTATAGATCCTTTACATCTTTGGTGAGGTTTATTCCTAGGTATCTTATGCTTTTGGGTGCAATTGTAAATGGGATTGACTCCTTAATTTCTCTTTCTTCAGTCTCATTGTTAGTGTATAGAAATGCCACTGACTTCTGGGCATTGATTTTGTATCCTGCCACGCTACCGAATTGCTGTATGAGTTCTAGCAATCTTGGGGTGGAGACTTTTGGGTTTTCTATGTAGAGTATCATGTCATCGGCGAAGAGAGAGAGTTTGACTTCTTCTTTGCCAATTTGAATGCCTTTAATGTCTTTTTGTTGTCTGATTGCTGAGGCTAGGACTTCCAGTACTATGTTGAACAGCAGTGGTGAGAGTGGACATCCCTGTCTTGTTCCTGATCTTAGGGGAAAGGCTCCCAGTGCTTCCCCATTGAGAATGATATTTGCTGTGGGCTTTTCATAGATGGCTTTTAAGATGTCGAGGAATGTTCCCTCTATCCCTACACTCTGAAGAGTTTTAATCAGGAATGGATGCTGTATTTTGTCAAATGCTTTCTCTGCATCCAATGAGAGGATCATATGGTTCTTGGTTTTTCTCTTGCTGATATGATGAATCACATTGATTGTTTTACGGGTGTTGAACCAGCCTTGTGTCCCAGGGATAAATCCTACTTGGTCGTGGTGAATAATTTTCTTAATGTACTGTTGGATCCTATTGGCCAGTATCTTGTTGAGAATTTTTGCATCCATGTTCATCAGGGATATTGGTCTGTAATTCTCCTTTTTGGCGGGGTCTTTGTCTGGCTTTGGAATTAAGGTGATGCTGGCTTCATAGAACGAATTTGGAAGTACTCCATCTCTTTCTATCTTTCCAAACAGCTTTAGGAGAATAGGTATGATTTCTTCTTTAAACGTTTGATAAAATTCTCCTGGGAAGCCATCTGGCCCTGGACTCTTGTGTCTTGGGAGGTTTTTGATGACTGCTTCAATTTCCTCCCTGGTTATTGGCCTGTTCAGGTTTTCTATTTCTTCCTGTTCCAGTTTTGGTAGTTTGTGGCTTTCCAGGAATGCGTCCATTTCTTCTAGATTGCCTAATTTATTGGCGTATAGCTGTTCATAATATGTTTTTAAAATCGTTTGTATTTCCTTGGTGTTGGTAGTGATCTCTCCTTTCTCATTCATGATTTTATTAATTTGAGTCTTCTCTCTCTTCTTTTTAATAAGGCTGGCTAATGGTTTATCTATCTTATTAATTCTTTCAAAGAACCAACTCCTGGTTCTGTTGATCTGTTCCACAGTTCTTCTGGTCTCGATTTCGTTGAGTTCTGCTCGAATCTTTATTAACTCCCTTCTTCTCTTGGGTGTAGGATCTATTTGCTGTTTTTTCTCTAGCTCCTTTATGTGTAAGGTTAGCTTTTGTATTTGAGTTCTTTCCAGTTTTTGAATGGATGCTTGTATTGCGATGTATTTCCCCCTTAGGACTGCTTTTGCTGCATCCCAAAGATTTTGAATGGTTGTATCTTCATTCTCATTAGTTTCCATGAATCTTTTTAATTCTTCCTTAATTTCCTGGTTGACCCTTTTATCTTTTAGCAGGATGGTCCTTAACCTCCATGTGTTTGAGGTCCTTCCAAACTTCTTGTTGTGATTTAGTTCTAATTTCAAGGCATTATGGTCCGAGAATATGCAGGGGACAATCCCAATCTTTTGGTATCGGTTCAGACCCGATTTGTGACCCAATATGTGGTCTATTCTGGAGAAAGTTCCATGTGCGCTTGAGAAGAATGTGTATTCAGTTGAGTTTGGATGTAAAGTTCTGTAGATATCTGTGAAATCCATCTGGTCCAGTGTATCATTTAAAGCTCTCGTTTCTTTGGAGATGTTTTGCTTAGAAGACCTATCGAGTATAGAAAGAGCTAGATTGAAGTCACCAAGTATAAGTGTATTATTATCTAAGTATTTCTTCACTTTGGTTAATAATTGATTTATATATTTGGCAGCTCCCACATTCGGAGCATATATATTGAGGATTGTTAAGTCCTCTTGTTGAATAGATCCTTTAAGTATGATATAGTGTCCCTCTTCATCTCTCACTACAGTCTTTGGGGTAAATTTTAGTTTATCTGATATAAGGATGGCTACCCCTGCTTTCTTTTGAGGACCATTCGAATGGTAAATGGTTCTCCAACCTTTTATTTTCAGGCTGTAGGTGTCCTTCTGTCTAAAATGAGTCTCTTGTAGACAGCAAATAGATGGGTCCTGCTTTTTTATCCAGTCTGAAACCCTGCGCCTTTTGATGGGGTCATTAAGCCCGTTCACATTCAGAGTTACTATTGAGAGATATGAGTTTAGTGTCATCATGATATCTATTCAGTCTTTTTGTGGACTGTTCCACTGAACTTCTTCTTAAAGGGGAATTTTAAGAGGCCCCCTTAAAATCTCTTGCAGAGCTGGTTTGGAGGTCACATATTCTTTTAGTTGCTGCCTGTCTTGGAAGCTCTTTATCTCTCCTTCCATTTTGAATGAGAGCCTTGCTGGATAAAGTATTCTTGGTTGCATGTTCTTCTCATTTAGGACCCTGAATAGATCCTGCCAGCCCTTTCTGGCCTGCCAGGTCTCTGTGGAGAGGTCTGCTGTTACCCTAATACTCCTCCCCATAAAAGTCAGGGATTTCTTGTCTCTTGCTGCTTTAAGGATCTTCTCCTTATCTTTGGAATTTGCAAGCTTCACAATTAAATGTCGAGGTGTTGAACGGTTTTTATTGATTTTAGGGGGGGATCTCTCTATTTCCTGGATCTGAATGCCTGTTTCCCTTCCCAGATTAGGAAAGTTTTCAGCTAGAATTTGTTCAAATACATATTCTGGCCCTCTGTCCCTTTCGGCGCCCTCGGGAACCCCAATTAAACGTAGGTTTTTCTTCCTCAGGCTGTCGTTTATTTCCCTTAATCTATCTTCATGGTCTTTTAATTGTTTGTCTCTTTTTTCCTCAGTTTCCCTCTTTGCTATCAACTTGTCTTCTATGTCACTCACTCGTTCTTCCACCTCGTTAACCCTCGTCGTTAGGACTTCTAGTTTGGATTGCATCTCATTCAATTGATTTTTAATTTCTGCCTGATTAGCTCTAAATTCTGCAGTCATGAAGTCTCTTGAGTCCTTTATACTTTTTTCTAGAGCCACCAGTAGCTGTATAATAGTGCTTCTGAATTGGCTTTCTGACATTGAATTGTAATCCAGATTTTGTAACTCTGTGGGAGAGAGGACTGTTTCTGATTCTTTCTTTTGAGGTGAGGTTTTCCTTCTAGTCATTTTGCTCAGTGCAGAGTGGCCAAAAGCAAGTTGTATTGGGAAAAAGAGAAAAAGAGAGGAGAGAAAGAAGGAAAGAAAAGAGAAAGAGAAAAAAAAAGGGAAGAAAAAGAAAAGAAAAAAAAAACGAAAAAAAAAAAAAAAGAAGAAAAAGAGAAAGAAAAAGAAAGGAGAAAAAAAAGGGGGTGGGGGAAGGAAACAAATCAAAAAGCAAAACAAAACAAAAACAAAAACAAAAACAAAAACAAACAAACAAAAAAAGAACCACCGGGGAGTATCTTCTGATTCTGTGTTCTTTAAGTCCCTTGGCTTCTCCTGGAAGTTGTCCGTCTAGCTGGTCTTCTGGGGGAGGGGCCTGTTGTGCTGATTTTCAGGTGTTAGCAGTTGGGGGAGCTGCTGTGCCCCTGCCTGGTGCAGGGCTCAGTGGGGGTTGTTTACCCCGTGAGGCCGCAGGAGGAACAGCCCCAGTGGCGGGGCAGCTCTGCAGCCCTGGATTCAGCTCCGGCAGGAACTCCGGAGGTCTCCGTCTGCAGGGCCTGGAGGCTCCGGGGCGGGGCCGCTGATCTGCTCAGCTGGGGCAGGAGCGTCCTTGCTGTCCTGGGCCCTCCCGGCCTCTGCCTGTCCCGGGGGAGGCCGGATCCTGGGCTGTGTCCCGGCGCCCTGTGCTCCGGAGCCTGCGCTGTTGGATTCGCGCTCCCGGGCCGCGCAACCCCCTCCGCGGAGCCGCCGCCCGAGCCCCTCCGAGCTGCTCCTGGAACCGCGCAGGCCCCTCCGCACGGAGCCTCTTCCTCTGCCCGAGCCCCTCCGAGCTGCTCCTGGAACCGCGCAGCCCCCTCCGCACGGAGCCTCTTCCTCTGCTCAAGCCCCTCCGAGCTGCTCCCGCCCCGCAGCCCCCTCCGCGGAGCCGCCGCCCGAGCCCCCCGAGCTGCTCCGGGTCCCGCCGTGCGCGCTGCAGCCCTTAGGGAGCTCGGCGCACTCTCCTGGGCGCGCAGTTGCTGTTACTGTCCCGGGGAGCCCGAGGGCATCCCCTCCCTCCTGGGTCCTGCTCCACCTCCCTGGAGCCCCTTTGCGCCCGGGAAGGTCGGTGCAGCTCCTGCGTCTCCGGGACGGGGCTCTCCTGTCCTGGGGACACTCGCCCCGGCCTCAGCCCGGCTCCTCGCGGGGCCCTCCCCCTTGGAGGCCTTTGTTTCTTTATTTCTTCTTCCCCGTCTTCCTACCTTGATAGAAGCGCGAACTCTTCTCACTGTTGCATTCCAGCTGGTCTCTCTTTAAATCTCAGGTCGAATTCATAGATTTTCAGGATAATTTGAAGGTTTTCTAGGTAGTTTGGTGGAGACAGGTGATTTGGGGACCCTGCTCTTCCGCCATCTTGCTCCTCCCCCCCAATTTTGATTTCTTTAATCAGAGTTTTGTAGTTTTCCCCGTGTTGGTCTTGTGTATATGTTGTTAGATTTGTATCTAAGTATTTCAATTTTTTTGGTGTTTTAAAATTATATTTAATTCTTTTTCAAATCCAGTCATTTCTTCTTGGTATATAGAAAAACAATTGATGTTATATATTAACTTTTATCCTACAACCTTGCTATAATCATTTATTTGTTACAGGAGATTTTTATTGATTATTTGAGATTTCCTATGTAGAGAATCATGCTATCTGCAAATAAAGATTGATTTTTTTCTTTACAACTTGTATTTTTTATTTCCTTTCATTTTGTTATTATAATAAGTAGACCTTTTTGTATGGCATTTAATGGGAATAGTGAGAGAGAACATCCTTGCCTACTTTCTAACTGTAAAGAGGTGTCCGGTTTTTCACCATTAAATATGTTACCTGTAGATTTTTTAAAACAAATGTTCTTTATTCAGTTGAGGAAATTCCACTCTGTGTTTGCTGAGTTTTATGCAACAAGTAGATTTGGGTTTTGCTGTTTGCTTTTTCTACATCAGTTGATATGATCATATGATATTTCTTCTCTAGCGTATTGATGAGGTGTATTATATTGATTGATTTTGGAATTTTGGACCAGTCTTATAAGCTTCGAAAAAAGCCCACTTGGTCATAGTGCATAATTATTTTTACATTTTGCTGAATTCTACTTGATAATACTTTATAGAGGATTTTGCGTCCATATTTATGAGCAATATTGATCTGTAGTTTTCATTTTGTGTTATGTTTTTCTAGTTTTGATACAATGATTGTTTCATAAAATTAATTAAGCATTGTTTTTTCCTTTTTTACTTTGTGGAAGAGATGGTGTAGAATTGGTGTTAATTCCCCTTTAAACTTTTGGTAGAATCTCCACTGAAACCTGGGTCTGAAGATTTTATTTTTAGTAGATTCTAAATCATGAATTTAATTTTTAAAATAGTAATAGAACCATCAAATGATTTAATTCATCTTGATGAGTTATGGTACTTTTTGTAAATCTTTGTTTTTCTATGGGTAAGGTGGTTTTTTCCTCTGGCTTCTTTGAAATTCTTTTCTATCTTTGGTTTTCTGAAATTTGTATATGATATGTCTATATGTAGTTGTTTCTTTTTAATTTTTTGATATTTATTCTGCTTAGTATCTCAGTTTCTTAGGCCTAGGTGTTAGAGTCTGTCATTAATTCTGGAATGTTCTTGACCATCTTCAAATATTTCTTCTGCTCTGTTCTTTGTTTTCCTTCTGATATTTCAATTGTGTGTATGTTGCACCTCTAGAAATTATCCCATGCCTCTTGGATGTTCTGTCCTCTTTCACTCATTCTTTTTTCTCTTTGCATTTCAATTTGGGAGGTTTCTGTTGACCTATTTTCTCGTTCACTAGTTCTTTCTTCAGTCTGTTGATGAACCCATTCAAGTCATTCTTTATTTTTCTGGCATTGTTTTTAATTTCTAGCATTTCCTTTTGACTATTTTTTAGTACTTCTATCTCCTGATAGATGGTGTACTAATGAACTCCTTAAGGGAACTCATTTATAGAACTTCCTTTGATTCCCTTTTAGAGTTTTCATCTCTCTGCTTACATTAGTCATCTGTTCTTGAATTTTGTCTACTTTTTCCACTGACCTCTTGACATATTAATCATAGTTATTTTAAATTCCTGTCTAATAATTCCAACATCTGTATCATATCTGAGTCTTTTTTGGATGCTTGCTATGTCTTTTCAGAATGCCCTTCCTTCCTTCCTACCTTCCTTCCTACCTTCCTTTTTTCCTTCCTTCCTTCCTTCCTTCCTTCCTTCCTTCCTTCCTTCCTTCCTTCCTTCCTTCTTTCCTTCCTTCCTTCCTGTTTGGAATGCTGTAAATTTTTTTGAAAGCTATATATGTTGGGTAATAGGAACTGAGGTAAATAGTCTTCAGTGTGAGGACTTGTGTTGATATGGCTAGGGATTTGACTGTATTTATTGTTTGCTGTAGCTGTAAATACCTGAGGCTTCAAATTCTTCTGCTCTCCTTACTTTGGTTTTTGTCTTTTGAGTTTCCTTAAGTATTCCTCCTCATGGAGAGTATGCTCTGTTATTATAACCACCATTAGTTCAGTGGTTAGGTGTGGGGATAGGGGGAGATTTTTGTAATCTTATGATTAAATCTCAATCTTACAGTGGACTTGCTTTTCTAGGCTGTGAGCTTCCCAAGTATTGTTCCATTGGTATCTGTCCTTTCCCTTTGGGTGAGATGGGAAAGCTGTGGAGGGCTATTATGAGAGGAATGCCCTTTCCAGCTAGCTTAAGGTTCTGGCAAATGCCTTTTTCTCATATATATATGAGAATAGGCAGGAATTGTGAGAAAAAAACACACTGTTTTAAATGTGGGAGATATAGCACAAGGAAGAATTGGTAAACGAATGATACAAATGCTTTTATATTATTTACTAGCTCTCAGATACTATGCTAAATATCTTCCTTTAATCTGTTTGATCTTCATACCAACCTTATGAAGTAGTTTATTCTCATTTTATAGATAAGAAGACAGAGGCACAGAGACATTAAGTCACTTGCCTCTATTCCCACAGCTATGAAATGGCAGAGCTGAAACTTGAACCCCTGTAAACTGCCTCTATCTTCTGCTTGGTTAAACACTGCTGTATGCAATCCTTCTTCTTTGTTAGCCTAACATTTCTAAAGGTGTTCAAACCTGCAAACTCTGTACAAATATCAGGGGCAAATGCATAGTCTCTGAAAGTCCTGATAGTAGGAAAAAATAATTTACTAAGCAACTTTGATTAGTACTAGGTTTGCTATTGCTTTAGATGATTTTTCTACTTATACTTTTTAGATTAAAGATAGTTATATCAGTCAGTATTAAAACTACATACAAAATAAAAATACAGGTAAGGGAGAAAATGATGAACTAAGAAAATATAAGGTGTACAAAGGGTTAAGTTAGCTCATATGCTGCAAGGCTCTGTGGGGCCTGGGGCTAGCTTGATATAGGTAAAGCATCCTGAGTGACTCCTCAGTTCTTGGGCTTTATGTGCCTTGCTGGCCTCATTCCAGCTGTCGTCCTGAGGCCATTCAGGAAGATATGGATTATGGGTTTGTCTGGACTGGGTTTTATAGCAATAAATACAAAAAAGGAAATGTGATAAATTCTACAACTCACAACATTCATAGGATAAAAAAACTAAGCTAGTAACTGAGGAGAAACAAATATTGTTGTAACTTCAAATGAGAAGAAATTCTCCAATGGTTTATCACAGAAAGACATTTTTGTAATATCACAAAAAATTTCCTCAACAACATCAGAGTGGTAAAAATGAGGAGTGTCATGGGAAGAGGCCCATATATTTCAAATGTAATTCAGCTAAAGTGGTGACCTCATATGAGGTTTCAAGACAAGATAGTTCTATGGTCCAGGATTATCCTTTATTGCATTACTTACTTCTAAGTCCCATCCAGAGGAATAGGGCCTTAAATTTTATTG
Source organism: Canis lupus dingo (assembly GCF_003254725.2). Taxonomy (NCBI): domain Eukaryota; kingdom Metazoa; phylum Chordata; class Mammalia; order Carnivora; family Canidae; genus Canis; species Canis lupus. Next base: position 39,394,116 of record NC_064267.1, on the reverse strand, counting down.
ACCCAGCTTGTTTATTTTATTTAGCATGACCAAATATAGTGAGTAATCATAATGTGTGTGTGTGTGTGTGTGTGTGTGTGCGCGCGCATGTGTATGTTTGGGATTGGGGAGCGCCAGGACTCCATTACCTTTTCACATTTATCTTCAATTTAAAAATATGAGGCACTTCTAAATGATGTTAAGTGCCTAACAATAGTTCAGAATGCAGGATTGATAAACACAAAATTAGATCTAACAATAAGAGGGAATGTGTCATTACTGGGGATGTCGTGGCAGCAAGAACAATAGGAAGCTAAAGAGAGTAGCACACTCTGACTTGGCTTGACTCTTGCAATGTGGGAAGCCCAGAAGGAATTAATTGGATATGTTCTTCAATCATTTCTTTATTTAATGATCAGTCATATTTGGTATCATGACAGATGGTAGAGTTCTGTGGAAATCAAGACAGCTTTGAATAAGGAAATGTGTGAAAACTCAGTAGCTCCTCCTACAAAAACTTCATTAATATTCGGTAATTAGATTTAACTTGTGGTTGAATGTGTACACGGTTGGGGCTCTGGCTTGTTAGAGATGGAAGCACTTCTATAAAGCAGCACCAGATTACACAGTGGTAAAGAAATTTAAATGTTCACACTCCTGGGTATGGGGCTAGGGTAATACTCTTTTGAAGAAATCTGCTTCCTCCCCATTACAATTACACTTTTAATTGGAGTTAATGAACTCCTATGGGATTGAATTATCTCTGTTATTTTATAATTCAAGAGATAAAGTAAAAAGAAAATTGTTTCTTAGACTAACCAGCCTTTATATCTTTGGGACAATGTTACTGGGCTTCAGCTTCTCTAATTCCCTATTCCCCATTTTGATCCCCACTCCTGAAGGGCAATCCCATGGTTTTGGAAAGTGGAGACATATTTTGGGTGACCATAAATTGTGAATATGTTTAATGAGAATGAGTTAACTGGATCATAGGGGCTTTGTGGCCTTATCTGTATCAGATACAGCATAGCTGATTTTACCCCCAGTGTTTCTCTTTGTAAAGGTGTAAATGGTTCAGCAACAATTTGATTACCCCTCTATTCCTTAGGAAAGGTAAAATATCAAAGAATTTAGACTATATATTTAACATCTCCCAAGTACATAAGCTTTTTTTCTTGTTCTTCTCTCTTGACACTTTTGGTTCTTATAGGTGGGAGTGTGAACTGCATAATGGATTTGTTTTATTACCCAAATTTTATTTTTTTGGACTGTGAGCTTTGCATGGGAGTGGGATGCTTTACCATAGAAACCAATAGCATAACAACATTTTGAGTTGTGGATCACATTGCGTTTTTGGGAAACATCTGATTCATTTATTTTGATTTCAAATCTCTTCTTAGATGCAACCGAAGTGCTTACCTTTCCACATATTCTTTCTTAATTCCCTTTCCCTACAACAAATGTTTTACTCTTCCATTCTTACAGTGTTTTTTGCTTTCTTCCCTGTATTATAAGTAACAGTGCCCAGGTCTTATGTCCTTTTTGGGCTCTGTTCCACTTAAATGCAAGATGAACATTTGATTCAACACTGGATTCTTCAAAAACTTAACTGTGTCTCCTGAAGAGTTGGTGTTCAATGTACATTGTTGAATGAACATGTAAAATGTGCTAGGTGGCCAATGCAAAGACAAGTGAGAAAAAGGCACTCAGCTATTAATTAGTTTCAAAAAATTTTTGGAAAATAGACTTTATACCATACATGGAATATATGGTATATATGGAATATATGAAATTACTGAAACATGCCATAGGTGTCCCAAATGTCAGTTATACCTTCTCCTTCCTCTTAAAATTACCTGTTCATGTCCTCTGCACTCTCTAGTAAGAGAAAATCAAGCATTAGTGCAGAATCGATTGAAGATGTCCTTTAAAAAGCACAAGATTGGGTTATAGCATAAACAATTTAAAACTTAGAAAAAGTTCATGCATTGGCCTTTTTTTGTTTTCTTCTCCCAAGTTTTCCTTGTCCCCTTTCATCTTTCTTTTCACGCAGCATCCAACTTTTCCTAAAATTTAATCTCCTTCTCTCAAATATTTCTCATGATCTCCAAATCCCTTGCCCCTCTATTAAGTGTAGAAATTTGCCTCTTCTGACTTATTAGAGTGCTCATCAAAATGCCCTCTGGTTAGCATCATCTAACCTCTTTAAATGGTATTGGGGGATTATATTCATTCAATAATTCAAAAGAACCTTTATTAAAATGATTAAATATTATTAATAATTAATGTATTAACAAAAATTAACATTATCTGATATTATGCCTGTCCTAGATGTGGCAGATAGGAAAGTTCTGTAATATAGACAGGATTATAGCCATTTTTTTTGTTTGAAGAAGATTAAAATAAATGAGCCCAAAGAAAATGCAAGTTTTGACCCATCTCAGGAATCTTTCAATTTTGTGGACATAACTGAAAGTGAGTAGGGGGTTTCTAATTTTGTATGAATATTGTTTTTGTTATTCAAATACACCTTTACATGCTTGCTGATGGTCAATGGGAATAAGTTATTTGGATATTGCTCAGTGGGAATAAAGAATATGTGAAGTCCATGAAGCCATTTTAAGAAAGGCTGCTTGGAGCGAAATTTGGAAGAAGGTGTCACTGTTGTTTGCAGTACCGCCAAGCACTTTTCTTTCCATACTTTCATCATAAAATGTCCCCACTTCTATTCCTTTTGCTGCAATGTACTCTGAAAGATAATCAAACTAGTATTAATTTGTAGAGTGCTTTGTTATTTTGCTTATCATTCAGAGCTAGTGATTACACAGATATTATTATTGTTATCATCATTTTTTGTTGTAGGTTTTAGAGGTAGAATTGAGTGACTCATCAGTTGTATATAGCACCCAGTGCTCATTACATCAAGTGTCCTCTTTAATGACTATCACCCAAAATCCCTCCCCACTACCCATCTTTCCTCCAGCAATGCTCAGTTTGTTTTCTAGAGTTCAGCATCTCTTATGGTTTGCCTCCCTCTCAATTTTCATTTATTTTGTTTTTCCTTCCCTCTCCTGTGTCCATCTGTTTTGTTTCTTAAATTCTCCATATGACTGAAACCATGTGGTATTTGTCTTTCTCTTACTGACTTATTTCATTTAGCATAATACCGTCTAGTTCCACCTATGTCATTGTAAATGGCAAGATTTCATTCTTTTTGATAGTTGAGTAATATTTCTGTGTGCGTGTGTGTACCCCAAATCCCAAATCTTCTTTTTTTTTTTTTTTAATTTTATTTATTTATTTATTTACGATAGTCACAGAGAGAGAGAGAGAGGCAGAGACACAGGCAGAGGGAGAAGCAGGCTCCATGCACCGGGAGCCCGACGTGGGATTCGATCCCGGGTCTCCAGGATCGCACCCTGAGCCAAAGGCAGGCGCCAAACCACTGCGCCACCCAGGGATTCCCCCCCAAATCTTCTTTATTCATTTATCTGTTGATGGACATCTGAGCTCTTTCCATATTTTGGCTATTGTGGAAGTTGCTGCTATAAACTTTGGGGTGCATGTGCCCCTTTGAATCACTGTATTTGTATCCTTTGGATAAATACCTAGTGGTGCAATTGCTGGTTGTAGGGTAACTCTGTTTGTAACTTTTTGAAGGTCATTATTATTTTTAATGAGCACAGCTAATTTCACTATTTCTCAGATGTTTTGTCATGCTGCAGATGTTCTACCCTGGTTTCCAATAGACGACTTGTCTTCTCACAAGAAGATATAGATGACCCTATGGCCCATCATACCTTTTCCTTCCAACTCTCCTTGCCTTAATTCTACTTCTCTACCTAGATCTTTTGAGACCATCAAGATTGAATTTATTTAGCATTAACCTGGAAGAATAAAAGCAATCTCAGTTAGATTCGGTCAGGAAACTGACATGAGTGTAATAGAGGTTGGCTCATGAAGTTCGTACCTTTATCAGAATGAAAAGGGGCCAAAAGGGTTAAAGCAAGAGTAGCCACTGTTGGTTAAGTGTTTTTGCTCTTCTAGTCACCAAAGGGATCTATCTCCTTGACCTCGTTTTAAGAAACAGTACAATAGGTTGATAGTTATAGAGTGATTAAAAGAGAGCAAGATAGCTAAGAGTAGATGACCAGAAGGTAGGCAGGCTTTTAGAAGCAAGATAGCTAAGAGTAGATGACCAGAAGGTAGGCAGGCTTTTAGAAGCATCACCTATATAGGTGCCTCTGTGTAAGAACCACATGATGCTAAGCAGTCATAACTAGAATGACTCATCCAAAGCTTGAAGTAAAATGGCAGATCCACCAAAACCAAAACCAACCAAACAAAAAAGCTATAGACTAGTGGTTCCTTTTCTGAATTCCCTGTCCTTTCTATGGAATTCCCCTTGAATGTCTTTAGTCAGTCCTATTACTGTTCCATCTTATAAATTTAATTTCAAGGCAAACAAATTTCCATTAAAGGGCATAGAGTTAAACACACTTTATTTTTTACAAGAACATCACTGTTAAAGACATATTTAAACAAACTATAACAAGTATTATGAAGTCATTTCCCACACTGCCTTATGGATAACCATAATTAATGTCATCTTCAAATATGAAGGACAGACCCTTCTCTATTTTAAGAAATAAGTATTTGAAAGTAATTTACACTCCAATTATCTCAACCTGAATGTCAGCTGCATTTAGTCTGCATTGCTGAAAAGGTGAATAAAGCCAGCTGCTAAACCACTGAGATTATTTTTTTAGAACTATTTCTTTTATTAGGTCAATCTATGCAAATTGAAGCATCTTTGTTTTCTTTCGTTCATTCATTCTTTTTTTTTCTTCTTTTTTTCTTTCTTTCTTTTCTTTTTTTTTTTTTTGAGGAGCAAGAGGGGAGGGCATCACAGAGTACAGGAGGGCTAATTAATAAGTAGGAAATATCTATGTCCAGTGTGATAGTCATTGAGCTGTCTTCAGTGTTACCAAGTTAGGTAATAAGCAGGTCATCCTGATGCATTTGTAGCACATGGGTGACCATATCACCAAATTGTCCTTGAAACTATATTCTTCATTGACAATGTCCACAGAGAAGCCAGTGCTTAAACAGTGTATAAAGTCTGAGCCATCAGCTCCCTTTTTGAATGTCAGACTGCCCCAGGCATAGGAGAGAAGACAGGGTAACCTTGGCAGAGCCTGGGTTCCTTGTATTGCTTTTGTCTCTAAACCCACATTCTTCATAAAACATTCACTAGCTTTTTATGGTCATGTCAGATTTCAGGTGCACAGAGTCAGAATGACTCAATCAACTATATGCCCTGTTACTAGCACAATGTTATTGTTCAAATCATAACTCCATGACTATTTTGTCCCATTTTGGATCTTCTCCTGGCTCCATACTCTTCCTGTGCATTGACATCTGATACATATCCTTTTAATCCATCTTTAACTGGGAACTAAAAATCTGTAAATGTCCATCAACATATAAATATTGGTTAATATGTAATTGTGAATTTCATACAAGTAGATTATTTGGTATAAATTATACACATTGCAACTTGACATCTTTTGTTTTTAATACCTATGTTGATAAATGTAGATTGATTCTTTTAACCATTGCATAGTATTCCATGGTATAATTATACCACAGTATTTTCTATCCATTCCTCCACTGACAAATATTTAAATTGTTTCCAATTTTCTGCTACTGTCAGATTTACAGTATAAATACTACTGTAATGAACAACTGTGAACATGTTTCCTGGTAAATTTGTGCTAGATTTTCCCTGGGGTAAATAGCAAGAATTAGAATTTTTGTGACTTGAGGTGCGTACACTTTCAAATTTGTTTTTCAAAATGGCTATACCAACTTGAAGCACAAGACAGTTCCTAAATAACTTTACATGCAAACAATAGTCATTTACAAGAAAATAGAATCTTGTAGGGATGTGGTTGTGATATTATCCAAGGCTAGATAAGCACTTGATAAGGCCTTTCCAAGGGACTAACCTGTGGTCACTAAGGAAGCATTTCTAGGTGACCATATCAAAGGCAGGACAGAAATGATCATAGAATCAGCTAGTGCTCCATTTGCCATTGATTGGTGTTTTTCAGGAAGCTGGTGGAATTTGATCACTTCACACATTGACTTCACACCAACATTCAGGTGTCCCTGCTCACAGCTTCACCACTCCTTTCAACCTGCTGGAGGTTGAGCACAATATGTTGGGATGGGTAACTTGCTAAAGCTTGCAACCACCTCTGCCTGCAGGCTTGGATTAAGCAGCGACATAGCAGCTGTGAAAGATTTATCAATCACAGAATGTCTATTATTGGAATTAAAACACCTTCTAACTGTGGCATAGATTTGCATTGATTGCTATAGGCTGTGAGTAACACACTACCTGTCTGCTTGTGCTGCACTGCCTCTCTGCCTTTGGACTGGAAGCTCAGATGTATGGGTTGATTTCCTTTCTTGCCTACTTCTGCACCTGGATGCAGAGACAATGGGGTATTATTTGAAACACAGATATGTTGGGTGACTTGGTGTGTAGTCATTAAACTTAATAACATGAAGAACAATTCTTTGATAATTAGAAATGGAAGCATATGATCTGACAAAGATGTTTATGCAAATTTAGCATCAGGAAATCTGAGATATATTGTTTGACACTAAACTATGGTATATGGAAACAGGCAAAGAACGTACCCGAAACCAGTATTTAAAAAATAGGGATCATGACCACATCTACAATATTTTAGCAAGTATCTTTCACATTACTATTCCTATGAGGTTGAGAAACAACCTATGTCCTTACATAGGGGTAAGGAGAATCTTAGGAGTTTGTTCTTGTGTAAGGTAGTCTGTTTGAAAGTCATTTTTAGACTTCTCAAGGCGCCACAATTTTCACAAGTAATGACTCATTGATAATAGTCACCATTTGTTGAGCACATCCCAGACATAGTACTATGTTGTCTCAGTCATTTGATCCTTACAACAATTTATTTTTATTTTTAAAAATATTTTATTTTATTTTTTTGACAGAGACAGTAATTCAGAGGGCACAAGCAGGGGAACAGCAGAGGGAGAGGGAGAAGCATGCCCTCCACTGAACAGGGAGCCCGACATGGGGCTGCCTCCCAGGACCATGGGCTTATGACCTAAGCCAAAGGCAGAGGCTTAACTGACTGAGCCACCCAGGTGCCCCTGATTCTTACAACAATTTAAAAAAACTAGGTTATTACCCACATTTCCAAAATATGGAAGTTACACTAAGATTAAACAACTTAATTTATGCTAAAGTAATCAGTATTAAAATACCCCTGGGAAAGATAAATTGATTACTCATAATTGTCAGGTACACCCAAGAGGAAATAAGCAGGGAGCCAAGATTCACCTGGCATTATCAAAAATGAGCTTCTCTCTAGCATTTATACAGGTGATCCTCAGCTTCTACACATCTTCCTTTTGTGTAATCTCTACACAGTGTACATATTTTACACTGATGCCTCAGATCATTATCTCTTCATACGTCAAATTCAGATTTAAATTTCTTGGTCAGGGAACATGATGAGCTCTAAAATTGTGGTGCCAAATATATCTCTATGGTTCAATTTTAGGAACATCTTCATTCTTCTGCATATAGCAGTGTTTATTTGTGTAACTTAAATGTTTTCTTACATTTCAATTTATTTTATAAAGCTAGTAAATGAAAAAAATATACATTCTAAAAGTTCTTTTACTAATAGTAAGAGAGAATTTACTATTATGGTAACCGATGGATATCATTAATCTCAACTGGGTGCTCACTAGACAAATGCAGCTCATTGAAATTGCATGAGAAACACAAGTTTCTGCATTTTAAATATAACATCTAATTTATTGTTTTATTTGGAAAAACTTTGCAGAAAACAAGCTTTTTGCACCATGAGGTTTTCCCTTCCTAGGAAATGAACGGCTTCCCCCGCTAATAAAAATCTCTTAACACCCCCAAATCCTCGTCCTTTGTGAGAATATTACTTTCACCATGCAAATGGCAGTGCTGGAGGAGTGAGCTGAAGTGCAGCCTTGGGGCTGAGGGGCAGGACAGAAAGAGGCTACCCAGGAGAAAGCCCAGAGACCTAATGCAGGAATCTCAAACCATGAGGCAGAGCTGAGGAGGGACTGCAGCTGCCAGCAGGTTGTTAACTGGCTTCAATATCATGGATTCATGAAATCGGGCAAATCCCAAAGCCTTTCTTGATTTACATTAAACAAGCAATAAATAAAACAAGCAATAGATAAAAATTCCCTTTAAAAATCTGTCCTTGCTAAAAATATATTTTGAATAAGGTATTTAAGAAATGGGTACTAATTGCATATGTAAATAACTATGCATATATGTTCCAGATTGGGCCATAATACAAACAAAAAGCAGTTGGATTAGGGTGTTTTCTCTCAATGTTCTTTAAAGTTCTTGGATATGTTTATTAAGTACAAGTTTGAATTTCTAAAAGCATAAGAAATACATGCTATTTCTTAGTTTTTTTAATGTTAAAACTCTACAGAAATTTCTGTTTCAATAACTATGATATATGTATGACATTTCAAATGGCTACATATTATCCCCCTGTATCATTATATAGTACCATAATTAATTAACCAAATCACTATTAAAGGATTTTTTAATTAAAGGATTTTTACATTGTTTCTCATGATGTATTCAACAATATGTTACTAAACATTCTTGAATATTGTCTACATATTTATTTTAAGGATAGATTCCTATAAATGAAATTTCTGTGTCAGTGTGTACAGGTGAAATTTTCAATTTAGTTCTCTATAGTACTCTCCAGAAACAGCAAATTTACACCTGTATCAAAAATGCATGAAAGTGACTTCCCACATGCATACTAATATCATGTGATATGACCCTTTTACATTTTTACAAATCTGAATTTTAACTTGATTTATCTTATTTTTTTATTATCTAAGAGTATAAACATCTTTGCAGAAGTATGTTGGCCAGTTGGTGCATTGTCTTTTCATCTTCCTATACTATTTTTATATTGTGATTTCTAGGTTTTTTTTTCCTTCCTGATATGTTGGAATAATTTGTGTAGTAGAGATATTAACTTCCTATCACAAGTTGCCAATATCTTTCTGGGGCCTTTTTCTTTGTTTGTTTTAGGGGGAGTTTGTTGTGCTATAAAAATTTTAAATTTAAGGCATTAGTCTTCTCCATGATGACTTCTGAAATTAGTGTCATGTTAAAAGATGATGAAATAAAAATTTGATCTTTGTTCATACTTATTTTATATGAAGAATATATGTTTATATTTTTGGAGTATATTAGTGTTTGGGGGAGGCAAAATCTACAAGAAATTGAAATTAAATTGCTATCTTGGAAGCTTGGAACAGATATCTTTTTTATTTATTTTTAATTTTTTTAAAGACATTTATTTATTTCAGAGAGAGAGAGAGAGAGCATGCACAAGTGCATGCGTGAAAGAGGGAAGAGGCAGAGGGAGAGAAACTCAAGCATACTGCCCACTGAGTGGTAAGCCTAATGTGAGGCTTGATCTCATGACCCTGAGATCATGACCTGAGCTGAAACTGAGAATCAGAGGCTCAAGCAACTGAGCCAGTCAGGCACCTGGAATCTTTCTATTTTTAATTAAAATAAGATTTTTAAAGTTTAAACAGTTTGTGAGGAGTACCTTAATCTCTTTATTTATTGTTTAAAGAAAAGAAAAAAGCACCTTGAATTCTCATTTTGCAAGTGTATGTTAAAAGAAAATAAATCAGTGATTATATGAATATAAGTGCTTTTTTTCTCCATATATTTTCCATCAGAAGACACTGAATTCAGTTATGTTTCCATTATTGGAAAAATAAGCAGTTTTTAAAAGACACAAAAATATTCAATTAAAGGGATAGGTTTTGTATTTCGTTCACTTTGCTGGGATAAATAGAATTATATGTTACTGCTGGCAAATGAAGGATAAGGCAAATGTTAAATAAATTCATGTTAGTCATTACACTTAAATTGCTATAAAACCATGAATCAAATAGGCACATTCAGTATTTATTAATGATTTTACAGTGGATTCGTCAGTCTTTGTGGAAAGACATCATATAAGTGTTACTAGTTAATAAAAAGTCTGCACCTAGAATTAATAATGTTTCTTTAACCTTATATTTCATGGGGGAAGGGAGGGATGACCAGGAATCTCTAAGAATTACTATTTATTAATCCCTGCCCCAAAGGTATGTTTTCTACTGAGAGGATAAGAATGTACAGAACTCTTAGGAGAGTGAGCCAAAGAAAATTGAAAAACTAAGAAATCGTGGTCCAGGCTAAGCATTCCACCTAGGTAAGCTCCTAGGTAATCTCCCCTTGCTCCCTGAGTCCTTCTTGGTCTCTAAGTGAGCACCTTGATGGTGACATGCCAGCAGGACAAACAGAAGTGGCTGTTGCCTTAGTTCCTTGGAGCTTCCATTGGACAACAAACTGAATATGCAATGGGCAATCTTTAAATTTTACTCCAAATAACTGCATCTACACAGGAGAGATAGAGTATTCATGGAAGGTACAGAAGGGTCTTGAATTAGCCACTTCGATCTGGGCAAGTGATGGATGTGTTCCCCACTGTGGGGTAGAGCCACACAGATTGAAAAGCTTTATCTTCTATTTAAAAACTCTGTGGACAAATCTATCAGGCTATTTGACAGGTAAATTAAGCAGAGTTCCAGCTTCCAAGAAGCTTAACTCATATTCCTACCTGGCAGCAACAAATCACAGACCTACCCACCCACTGGGCTCCCCATTTAAGAGCTTAACTGGCTTTAAAACCACCCTAAGAATTTATGCCTGTAAGTCTTCTTTTCCATCCACGCCAGGTCATTGAGAGCCTCCTGCAGCTGTTTCTCCTGGATGCGGCTGTTCCCAGAACAGGTAGGCTTTTCTTCTTGCACAACCTACCCAAAGGGCATCTCATTCCTTCGCTGTGCTTGGGGCAAGCTGTGGCAGTTATAGGGCACATGAACTGAAGTAAGTGAATCCCATTTGGGGACAGAGACACCCAATGCTTCCCATTTACTTTCACTGTAATTGAAGAAGGAAACATCCCCAGCCAGGGGGAGGAGGGAGAGGAAGGGGAAAGAGGAAGAGGAGAAGGAAGAAGAGGAGGAGGAAGGCTACAAAGGTCAATTTCCTGAAAAGACACACTCTGTAGGGGACAGAAAGGCAGTAATAAGGAAGCTCTATGTCATATTTTATGAACTGTATAATGTATCTGGGTACTTGAGACATGATGGTGAATGGTAAATAATATACCTGAGGTCTTACACACAAAGAGTAATAAAACCCCCATGCCTTATGTATATGTCTTAAAAGTGCTAATATGTAACTAGATTACTAACTAAGGGCAATGTAAATAAATATCTGGTCATTGTAAAGAGAAACACTCTAAAGAAATAGCCTCTGCCTCTTTCATTATGTGGCTATTGTCTTTCTAGGGCTTTCCATGATCCTAAGCTCTGAACTAAATATCCTAGTCTAATTGAAGCCTGTATAGCCCTATCAGTTATTTATTATCGGGGTGACTTCACAGGAGAGGAGACTGTGGCTCAGGATGTTTCTTTCATCCATTCCTTTCTTTTCTTCAACCAATATTGTCAGCTACGTGCCACACACTGTTCTGGCCCCCGAGGTCTGGGGGGCTCCAGAGTCTCTCAGGCACCAAGCTATGCCTCCCTTTGATAAGTATGCCCCATCCCATGTTGGAAGTGGAGGGGTAGACTGGGCTGCAATTAGGGGCTCTTGAAGGAGGTCAAAAGAATGGAAATCATCATTAAACTGAAGGAAGTTTCTACTGTGGCAAATTCAAATGTGGTTTCGGATTTCCATTTGAAGAATGGAACTTCTGTTGGATTCCTTTGGGTTCCTTGCATTGTGTCTGAGCCTGTGAGTTGTTCTGAGGAACCTGACATGTTGTCTTGATTAGCCACTGGGTGATCTGGTGATGTTTAAATTGAGGTATTCTCTGGTTCTTGCCACTCCTCACAAGGACTTAATTTCTGTACTTACTCCCCAGCTCCATGTTAGGAAGTCATACCCCTCCCATCTCCCTCTGATGGTCTACTCACAGCTCAGGTCTTGTGTGTGATCTCCTGAGATGCCTAAAGGTCATCCTTGACTCTCACTCTCCTTCACTCCATATGCAATCCACCCAAACCCCATGTTAAGTCCACCATCAAAATAGCCTTGTCTCTTTCGCTCCCAACCAAAGTACTATCATCTCTTCCTGGGCTCCTGAGAAATAAAACCTATTTTGATCTTCCTGAAGCCAGAAGGACCTAGGCTGTTCTGATAGCTCTCCTCTTTCCCGCCACCCTGCCATGCTCAAATCTTTTTTATATCTCTCTGTTCTTCTTAGATGAAGACAAAACTCCATAACTTTTTTCCCCTTTAGGCTACTTTTTGTTGTCGTTATTTTATCAATAGACTTTTAGAATACTTTAAAATTTATATAAGGAAGTTGCAAAGACAATACAGAGAATTCCTATACCTCCACACAGGTTCCCTTAATGCTAATACTTTACCATGGTATATTTGTCATAATTAGCAAATTAGCATTGGTGCATTACGATTAACTAAACTTCAGACTTTATTAGGGTTTTTCCAGTTTTTTTTTTTAATTTTTTTTTATTTATTTATGATAGTCACACAGAGAGAGATAGAGAGAGGCAGAGACACAGGCAGAGGGAGAAGCAGGCTCCATGCACCGGGAGCCTGACGTGGGATTCGATCCCGGGTCTCCAGGATCGCGCCCTGGCCAAAGGCAGGCGCTAAACCACTGCGCCACCCAGGGATCCTGGGTTTTTCCAGTTTTTGCACGAATGTTCTTTTTTTGTTTTAACATCCACTGTGTGATATCATGCTGCAGTTGGCCAAATTTGGCTTTTGACAAAGAGAACTATAGAATTTAACATCCAATCTGGGATATTTTTGAGAAAGGATACCACGGAAAGCAAGTGTAACATGGTATTGTCCCAGGTCACCCTATCTAGAATGGTCAGGAGGTGATGCTCCTCTTACCTTCAAGCTCATCTCACACTCTAGGCCCCCATGCTCAGTGCTCAAGAAATGCCAGCCTTCTTTCACTCATGCTACTCATTTTTCCTTCCTTATATGCTCTTCCCACACATCTTCACCAAGTCATGAGCCATAACCTTCTCTGACCTCTTGCACTGGGTCAAATCCCCACCCTCACATTTCCATAGCACCGCGTGCTTTTCTTCTCTAGCTTGTCAATTGTAATTCTACTGATTTTTTGTGAGATTATTTGATTGCTATCTTTGCTCCTTGTTAGAAAGCTCCGCAGAGGAAGGGGTGATGTTTTATTTTCCCTTCCATTGTCTCCTCCATGCCAAGAACACAGAGTGGGTGGGTATTGAGAACTCTGTGTTGAATAATTGAATGAATAAGCCTCTTTGACATTCTACTGCCATTCAGCATGTGTCATATTCTCTGAATAGCATGCTCCTTCTGCCTGGCTGGCATCCCTCCCCCTAGGGTCCTTCCCTAAGCCCTTGATTCACTACTGGGCAGGTCTAGTTTTCAAGCTTTGTCCATAGTAGGCACTGGATACACAATTGTTCAGTGAATGAATGTCTATTTTAATATACTTGTCTCTGCACCTTGAATTATTCAGGACTCTTTCAGTTGAAATCAACAAATTCCTATATATTTATCAAAAATGATATGCGAGATAAAAGTGGCGACACACATATATGGGAATTATACAGGTTGGCTAGTTTCCATTATGACTTTAATTCAGATACTTAGATGAGACCACCAGGATGCTCTCTCTCCATCTCTCTCTACTCTGCTTGCCTTTGTGTTGAGTCCATTCTCAGACATGTTTTGTCACACGGTGAAAATGACCAGGGGCCATTTCAGAATTACAAGGTCCATATGAGTCAAAACTCAGAAGGAGAGAAACTTTTATACTATTAATATTAATATCCATTCCCCACAGAAGATTCTGATTTGGCCTTGCGTGGGTAACAAGCCCACCCATGAATCAACCTCTGTGGCTGAGAACATGAATTGTTCTAGCCAGCCACTGGGAGTGATACATTCACTCCTCTGGAGGAGAGGCCAGGCCATGTGATTCACTGTTCTCCTGGGTGGGAATGGGAAGATGAAGAAGAAGAGCTGTTCTCTGTCATCCTTGGCTTCTAAAAGTCTCACAATAAGAAATATATTTTTAATCCTCTATGTTACTTATTTTTACTAATTAAAAAAAGTTTTAATAATAGTGATTTTTTAAAGAAAAAAGGAATGAAAGTTAATGTTTATTTACATGCAAAAATAAACTAGTATTTTTCTATGTAAAATATTGATAAACATTTGTACTGATAAACAGTACAGAAAGAAATAATTGAGGTAGTGTGCATTAGTGTTTTGTCTGAAAAATCCCATCCAGGGCAGTTTTCCCTGGCTACCTTTCAAGCTATCAACTTTGAATTTGGGCATTGCTGGTGTTTGGACTTGGTATCCCATATTTCATCTCGTAGGTTTTCTGGCAGTAGGAAAAAAAAAAAAAAATCAAAGTGCTCCTGTTTCTAGCTTCCCTTGGGAATCAATTTATTTTCAGAACATCAATTAAAAGGAAATTTTGAAAGGAATAATCTCCTAGGTGAGGTAGGTTTCTGTTTCCTAGAGTAATCATAGGATAGCATGTTATGATTAATTTAATATTCTGGTTAACTTGGAGTTACCCAAAATACCATTTATAGATTCGCATTCATTCTCTTTATAAAAATAAGGCCTTAAATGACTGACTCTTTGATATATGATCAGGAAGGACTTTAGACACATGTATGTCCTGTTAATTTGAGCATCATAGGCAGGCAGCTGTGAGCACATTTTGGACTTTCTGATTGTTTTGATCAGGGGTTGGCAAGGATTTTCTATAAAGGACAAGATGGTCAATATTTTAGGCTTTGCAGCTCATATGGCCTATATCTTACCTACTCAAAAGACCAGAGAAACTGCCATAGACAATAAGTAAATACACGAAAGTGGCTATGTTCCACTGAAATGCTGTTGGCAAAAATAGGAAGCGGACTCGTTGGTCCACGGGCCATAGTTTGTAGAACACTGGTTTTTAGATTCAGCATGAACAGAACTTATGGTTGGTGTTTTGTAGTCATGGTCAAATGTTGTTTAATTGTTTGCTGTTTGCCTTGATAGTATGGTTTAAACAGAGAGCCTTGGGGGAAGAAATGAGCTCCAGGGCTACTGGGTGTGTATGTTGACAGTAGCCTGATGACTTAATCCCTCTAAGACTCACTTTTCTGACTTATAAAATGGAGCTAGCAATGACTATTTGACCAATCTTCAGGAGCTATTTTGAGAATCAAATAAGGGTATGTCCTGGAAAGGGAACTGAAACATAAAAGATTTACCCTAATCATTTTTGCAGGGTTTTATGAAGGGATTATTTAGAAAGATATGGGTCGAATATGAAGGAACTTAGTGCAGTGTTCTGGAGTGAGTTACCTCAGAGCTTTGCTGGCCTAAGACCCAGAGGGAGGGATGAATGACAGAGGGCTTCTGTGAGAGTAGTCACAGCCTCTGGTAGAGCGATACAACTAAGAAAACCCTAGAAGGAAAAATCCTACCCTCACATTTCTTCTCTCTTGTCTCCTATTAACTCCTCTAAGTGGTAGAACCCAACCAGAAGGCATTCTGTGCAGTTAGAAAGCCAGGGCAAGGTGGGATGACAGTTAGGAGACGATATGGAGACATAAATAGAAGCAATCCAAGACAACATGTATACTTTCTCAGCAAGCCTACATGTAGCTTTTTGATAAAATTCTGCATGCTGCACTTCTCCTTTCTTTGCTTGCATGTCTCTTCTTGTATGGCATTATTATCCATTAAACCCCATTTTTAAGATTATGCAGATTAAATAGAAGACATACTGGTACAGGTTAGATTACTCTGAAACTAAGTAAAATTGATGAAATTTTTAAAAATAGGCTACAGGTTAATTTAAAATTTTTAAAAGATTTTATTTATTTATTTATGAGAGACACGGAGAGAGAGACAGAGACATAGGCAAAGGGAGAAGCAGGCTCCCTGCAGGAAGCCCGATGTGGGACTGGATCCCAGGACTCCAGAATTGCACCCTGAGGCTGACGCTCAATCGCTGAGCCACCACGTGTCCCCAAAAAAGTGATGAAAAAAGGAAATTGGATGAAATGTTCCCTATTACTTGTCCTTATCCTTTCACTCAATTGGTACTCTCTATTACTATATATGATTATATTCATACTGTAGTGAATGGGAAAATTTGATAAAAGTTATAATGGATTTTTGTAAATGTTTGGGCCAAATGTGCAAAATGTGCAAACCATTCCCCTGCTTTAGTTACTAATAAATTATCAGTTAAAGATTTGATCAGTATATAGGTTAATGTCATTTTATCCTATTTATCAAATTAACCCAAACTAAAGTAACTATGATTTTCAATTCACTTTTAGAAATAAACTCAAATTTTAAAAGAAAAGGGGATATTTTTTAAAAGCCTATATTAAAAATTGGTTTTGGCCACCCTGACAATTTCTATGCCATGGCCTAGGATGAGATTCTGCTCATCTCTGTCTATTATACCTTTAATCTATGCCAATATCCAGAATCAGGTGGGAGGAGGCAGGACTGGTCATTTTGGAGATTCCTTCAAACCCGGAGATAGCAGGAAGCCCAGGCTGAGGATGGGAATGATGCTAGGAATTATAGGGTCCTGATAAACCAGAAAATAATTAATTATGATTGAGTATATGTAACCAAGGGAAGAAAGAGGGCTATTATATTTCCACAAAGGAGGCAAATATAAAAGTGGCTTCCTGGTCAACTCTTAATCTTTGGAACATTGGAATAACCCAGATTCTACATTCCCTGAACATTTTGATTACAGATAATCCTTTGCACATATGCCTTCCCATTCCTCTTAGCTTGTTAGTGAGCTCCATTGCTCCCACTTTAGAAAGCACTTCCCTGATCATTCTAATATAAGATTGTTATATACATACAGATCTAAGTATACAGTCTAGGTTGATCTCTATAAGCCTTGTTTTAAATAATAATTATTCTTAGTTTTTTGCTTATTTTTTTGGTCTGTCTCCCCTACCTGACTGTAAATTTGTGACTTGTTCCCCATTGTATCTCTTAAACTCAGCTCAGGGCATGACAGAGTGGATATTCAATAGATATGCCCTCGGATGAATGAATATTTTATCCACAGGTATGGGAACAGTCAGAGTGGCAGTCTACTGAACACACGAGGGTAGAGTCATTGTTAGGCTTGCCTAAATGTTTTACTGGGGTCTGCAAAGACATTGGGCTTTCTATATTACCAACTTGCTTTCTTCATTATCATAAACAATGGAGGCTGCTGTTAAATGTGGCTTGTGAAAAGAATGCATATGTCAGGTTCTAAAATATGCAGTGCCACAAATCATGAGGATTGACACACAGACAAACTCTATGTAAATGAATCACGGATCAAAGATAAACTTGTTAGGAAAGCAGACTTTCCACGACACCAATCTATACATTTCTGAGGCTTTCACTGCATTATTCATTTATAGAAAGTGTTCGTGGGTCTTGGCATTTACTTTTAAGAGAAGTGTATAATAGATAGACTTTGGAAATGTCTTTTCAAACATACTCTTTTCTAAGGGCATGATTTAGAACATTTTGGGATAAGACAATTTGGCATATGTTATTTAAACAGGCTTTGGAATCAAACTGCTAGGTTTCAAATTCAGGTGTTATGTGTTACATAATGTCACTAACTCTCAATTTTATTGATAGTAAAATTAGAAGGATAATATGACAACAGCCCTTATCTAATTTGTGTTGTTCTCTGTGCGTGAGAGAGGCACACAGACAGACAGAGAGATGGAGAGAGAGAAAGAGACAAAGAGAGCTGAAAACATCTTGGTAAATTACTTAGTACAGTGTTTGGCACATTATTTACTCTCAACGAATACACTTTTATTTAGGTTTAACTACATGAAGTGATTTTCTAAAGCTTGCTATAAAGCAACTATTTGTATGAATGTATTTCCAGTCCATTTCTCTTTCCTTTTCTCCCTCTCCGATTTACCCCAAAGTACAACCATTATTTGACACTTTCAGGAAAAAGTAGGCCACTGTCTCAGAAATGCTGAAGACAAAACATGTAGCTTCATAAGACATGCGTGTGCTGGTGGCGGTGTGTGGATGAGTAAACCATGAGTGATCTCATCCAATGAAGTCATTGTCATCTTTTAGATTAGTTGTCATCTTAGGAAGTACAGATTTTAGTGCCCAGGAGGGATTGTATGCCTGATTGGTTGATGGCATTTGTGGTCATCATTCTTAAGTCATCCCTCTATCCATTCTCTTTGTCATGTGAGTTGTAGTGTCTCTTGTGAAATAGGTAAGGTCTGTTTCCCCAGAAACAGTCTTCGTTCTGAGTTGGCGACTTGATTTTCCCTGAATAAAAGAATGTTAGTGGATACGATTCTTGTAGAGACTTAAAAAAGCTCTTACACATTTCTGCTTCTCCTCTTATTCCTCTACCTTCCTGTAAGAACATGCCCAGACAGAGTTGAGATACATGATGTAGTCTCCTCAGCCAAAGCCACCATAGAACAGCTAATTAATGACCAGCTGACTCCTAGATATGTCACTGGGTCCAACTGAGATGAAAAGAATATCCAGCCTTCATCCACCTGAAGATTCATGAGCCAAATACATATTAATTGTTTTAAGCCACTGAGAGTTGGGATAATCTGTTACTCAACATTATTGTGGAAATGTACAACTGATATTGAATATGTGATGAGTAGTCTCCTGGAATCCTAAGTAGAATCTTTCCACTGTATACCTGATTCTATCATGCCATATCTAAATGGCTCTATATGAGTTAGGCTTCGCCTGTCTCATCCTTTTTTACCCCCATATCCCAAACACTACACTTCTCTCAAAATTATACTTGTATTTCTGAATATAGCATATTACCACAGTCTCAGGCCCTAGATTGTGCTGCCCGGAAAGATTTCTTCCATTCCAGTGAATTCAATTTCATTTTTCTCTTGGTTTTCATTTTAGGGATCATTTCCTTTGAAAACCTACTCAGATTCATTAAAAGAAGGTTAGATGACTCTCCTCTGAGTGCCCATAGCACTCTGTGGTTTCACTTTCCTGGTATTTATATGTTGGTGACAGTGCCTATTTCCTGGTTTTGCCCCCTGGGGTCTATGTTCTTGGAGGGCAAAAACCATGTATTCTGTGAGCCATTATATCCCAGGATGAAGCTCAATGTCTGGCACACAGTATGTGCTCAACTAATAGATATCAAAGAAATGAATCAATAGATATTGTGTTCATGGGCAAATGGGGAAAGGATGCTATTGTGAGGGCTGCAGGCCCCAGGACAAAGGTAAGTAGAATCAACAGAAAAGAGAATGCTAGGCTCGTCTGCAACGTGGTAATATTCAGACTGCATAGAATAATCTTCCACTCAGTGGATCTCTTGTACAAGTTTCAAGTAAAGATCAACATCATCCAGAGTGCTAAAATAAAATTAGAATTTTTGGTTTGTAAGTAAACCATCTTAAAAGTGGCAATCAGAATGGCATCTACACACTAGGCAGCGGGGACTGAGCTTCGATTTCTTCTCAAAGTTAAAGAAGATTAAAAAAAAAGAAGATCCCGTTTAGAATTTCCTTTACAAAGAGCCATTTCCAAATTTTGGATATTATTTTAGGCATTGAATATATAGATTTAAAAATAAACATACAAAAAATGAATGACACAATCTTCTCTGCAATAAAGATCTATTCTTATGTTACCGGGTGAATTCACGAGTCAGTGACTTAGAAATGCATCATCTTATGGCCATAGGATTTTAGAGAAGGAGAAAATCATTAGTATGATCTAATCCTGGGTATTTTGGAAACTAGTGGAACACATGTTTGATGCCTTATGTCTATTCTGACCCACTTCTGCTACAACGATTAGAATTCAGCCTCTCTAGGCCTTTCCCTTGGACCCCTTACACTTGTGTTTTCTTGAGAATTTAAGGCATTAGAATTTGAATTTTGACCCACTAGTGGAGTGTTCCCTTTCTCACTTTC
Organism: Canis lupus dingo; assembly: GCF_003254725.2. NCBI lineage: Eukaryota > Metazoa > Chordata > Mammalia > Carnivora > Canidae > Canis > Canis lupus. The sequence goes on along the minus strand of NC_064267.1, from coordinate 39,373,950 downwards.
CAAATAAAGGAAATAATTCCCCAAAGTTGTGATTGCCTGAGTTAACCCAAATGGTAATGAGAAAGGTAAAATCCAGATCGAGAAACTTGCAGCTTATTCAGTACTTTTTTCACTACAATGCACTCTCTTTGACCCCTTTCCTCACACATTCCATTGGGTTGTACAGAATCTGCATGGCTGGAATGAATACAAGTTGAAGGGGAAGTTAAATCCATCTAAACTTTAAAATGTAGGGGAGATTTAACATCCTTATGTCCTTTGGAATGCTATGGTGCATTCATGGTTCATGCAGTCAGCAAACTAAAGGTCGGGCTTTAGTTGGTATTCAGCATAAAGTGTGTCGTAACATTGACAGGCTATATTTATACAGTGGTGCTGAAAGATTAAAATAAATATATACCAATGTTGATCCTAACAAATGTATGCACTGCAGCTGATAGAGTTAACATCAGTTTTTGAGTTTGCAATTGTTTACCATATGTTGCAAATGGCAGTTTTTCCAAGATATAATAATTTGGCACTTCATTCCGTGGATTTTTTTTTTTTTTGGAGGAGGAGACTATAATATCTTTAATATTGAGAGGCCTCTATTTCTAAACAATATTAGTGAGGGGAAAAATTAGGGCCTGGCTTTCAATCAACTCTTCAACCGGTGTTATGAGAATTCCATCTCTACAAGTCGTTGTAGGCGGCAATTTTTACTACTCTAAGTGTGAAAGGCATAAAGACTGCATGCTCTCTAATTTCTCACAAGGGAGCATGTCAGGAATCTATGGTCTTTGGATCTGTAGGATAATGTATTACTTGTACTCCAGATCTATGCCCACATTTCTCTTTTCCCTGGTGCCCCAGGGACTCCAAGCTCGTGACAAAAAAGGTTCAATCCATATTCCACTTTCTGCTCACATCTCCAAAGCTAATGACATGGTTCCTACACTTCTCTTGAGAATAACTGCCCCCCAGAAGAAAAGATTATCTCTTTCAAGATGATGGTTCTTTTGGTTCAACTCATATGAACCTCTCAGCACTAAAAAGGTTGCCTTGTCATATCCACTGTAGAGCTCTTTCATATGAGGTCATTGACAAAGGAGCACATCTGGTAGCTATTCAGTACAGCTCCACTGGATCTTGCTCCCCATGACACACGCTCAGTGTCTCACAGCTGTGTGCATGTCTTTCTTATCCTTTCCATGTCCCTGTCTCTCTAGGGAACACTCCTGAGGGGCTGACAGCCTTCAACTCCCCTCTTTTGCATTCAGTCTTAAGCCTAATGATCCAGGGAGCATTCCTCTTCCCAAGGAGCCAAGTGTATGTCATGCATGTTGTTGTACCTCCAATATCCTTCCTTGATATGTAAGCGCTCCTGAGATCCTTCTCTGGTGTTCTATATTGGTGATTTTATTTTCCCCAGGTGAAGTGTCTACATTGACATTTTAGTAATGTGCTGGAGATAATGTTTAAATTGGATATAAATGTGTGATTGTATGAGAAGGATATGCAGGCCAGTATAAGGGCAGTATAGTATTTGATAGGCTCCTTATCTTTAGACTTATCAAGAGATTTAAATTTGCCATCTAGGAGACTATTTCTATTGTTTTAAACAATTTCTTCCTAGACAACTTTTCCAGCCTAACATTCTAGTTTTTCCTCCTTTCTAATTCTCTATCTTTATGTTTCCATTCCTTATATTTAGTTGAAGGAGGCATTTGTTTGCCTTTACTCATGGTGTTCCTAACCTGAAATGCCTTTCCTGGATTTTCCACTTATTAAAATATATTTATATGACCGGGCATAAGCAGATGCCCCAGGAGTTATGAGCAAGCAGTCCCTTATTATCAATCAGAAGTAATTGTTTCTTTCCCTGTACTCCTACCGCATGTTACTCATATTGCTAGAAGGTTGTTTATCATGTACTGTTATTTGTGTTGGGTGTATATATATATATATTTATAATATCTATTGTATATATGTATCTAATATTTAATATTATGGTGATCATCCATTGAACTGCTTTCATCACCATCTGAGCTATGAAGAGACTAGTATAGGACAAAAATATATCATAATGGAATTCAGGTGGTTATGAGTGGGTTGGATGAATGGGTTGTTGGTTTGTGAAAAATATTTATTTATGAGCAATGTAAGAGTAAAGAAATATATTTATTTGGAGTTTAGGATCTGTAAGTTATTTTACTTATTCGAATCTCAGTTATCCTAATCTATAACATGGGATAACGATACCTACATTGTAAAGTTGCTCAGACAACTAAGATAATATATAAACTGCTTAGCTTTGCACTTCAGAATTTTCAGCTCATGCTAGTTCTCCTAATGACAATAACATTGACTGAGCACTTACTATTGTAGGTGCTGTTTTAAGGACTTCACATGACTTAGCTCATGTCATCCTCTTAACCAACCCTGTGAGGTTCCGCAAATACTAAATATAACATAAGAAGTTTAGTGTAAGCTTTGCCATCAATTGCTAAAGTGGTATACGTAAAATATCCTTTCACAATTTAGTTCTCAAAGATTAGCTCATAAGGTCAAAGAAATTCTTCTAATGGTACTAGAACATATTATGCCCATTATTAGAAATAGTAAGATAATATGACAATTTCTTTACAATTGCTTTATAGTTATAAAAGCTATGGCATATGTATTTCATTTGATCTTCATATACTTCTAGGAAATAGGAAAAGTAGTTACAGTTGTCACTCTTTACATTTAAAGGCACTGAAACTCAGAGATAAAAAAATCTACATTACCACATACTAGAAATGAAAAACTAGGTTTCTGAATTCTAGTGATATTTCTAATGTCATATTGGTCCAAATCATAGCACCTCCCAGCATTCATTCAATAACTAGTTTATCATATTAGATTTATTAACCATATGTCACTCTCTGGGTCTTATGACAAGTACAGTTAGGGTATCTGGGATATCTTACCATAAGAACTCCCTGGATGGGAAACCAACTCTTATCAGAGAAAGCCAGAAACTTACCCTACTCCCAAGATCTCTATTCATTTCCCAGACACAACTAATCCACATTTCCCAAACTCTTTTGCAGTTAGATATGGCCACAGGTATGCATTTTAGTCGATAGAATGTGAACAGAATTGTCATGCATCTTCTTCAATTTCCTTTGTCCTCCACTGTCTCAGTTCAGATGACTATGGGGATTGTGGAAGCCACAGAATGGAAGAAGTCTCTGTCCCTGTATCACCACATGAGGACGCTAACCAGAGATATTTCATATAGGAGCTGAAATTATTACCTAAGAGAAAATTAAGCTTCTCTTTGTTTGGGCCATTATACATTTTGAGACTTATGTATACTAGAAAGCCTTCCTTTTCTAAAACTCAGGGAATATTCGAGGGGTGTTCTGAAGCAAGTGATTACTAATCAGAAATCTAGGAGTTACATGGGTAAAGCAGATGGTGAAAAATAGGAGAACACACAAAAATACAGCAGATGTAAGAGCCTAGGACCAGAGGGAGTGTGATGCATATTCCACCTTCCTACTCAAAGTGCATCAGCTTTAGTATCACCAGCTTGTTAGAAATACTGACTCTTGGGCCCCAGTTGAGACCTACTGGAGCAGAATCACATTTTCAGAAGACCCTTAGGCAGTTCCTAGGGCATTAAAGATTGGGAAGAAACGCTTTAGGATAGTAGTAGTCCAGTGTAGTCGACAGAGGATGGAGTGTGGAATAGAGAGGATGAGATGCAGAATAGAGAGGCAATGAGCCAGAGAAATCAGTAAAGGCCAGAATTTCCAGGATTTTGCAAGTGATTCTTATAATAAAATAAAAAGAGTGTCATGCTAAGCTAGGACTGCTATAACAAAATAACATAGACTGGCGGGATAAACAAAAGAAATTTATTTGCTCACAGTTCTGGAGGCTAGAAGTCAAAATCAGGATGTCAGTGTAGTCAGATGCTGTCTGGTCAGATCCTCTTCCTGGTTTGCAGATGGCTGGCCAATTTCTCACTGTGTTCTGTCAAGGTGGAAAGAGAGAAAGAGCTCTGGTTTCTTCCTCTTCTCATAAGGACACTAATGCCTTCACGAGGGCCCTAGCCTCGTGTCCTTATCTAAATCTGATTCCTTCAAAAAAAGCCCACTTCCAAATACCATTACATTGGGAGTTGGGGTGGGGGGGCATATGAATTTTCCGGCGTCGGGTGGTGCAGGAGACAAAAAAATTCAGTCCATAACAAGGAGTTAGCATCACCTTAAAAAATAAGGTCACTAAACTTTTGTTACGTCCCTGGCACCACAAGGGATATAAAAGGCAGAAAGCATGATTCCAACTACTGTAGAAACAGTGTTCCTGGTTACATGCTCCCGGTTGAGCAGGGAGTCACCCTCAATGTTTGACTTGAAACCCCAAATCCTTTCTCTTCAGTCCCCCTAACTCCACTATGAGAAGCCTGGGCAAGAGACACACACTGAATTGAAGATTTAGGATTGTGGCCAATACGCCTTAGTTAACACTATAAGGTCTTGAGCAAAAAACAACTATGTTGGAAACGATAGTTCAGAAAGCACAGCAGGGAAGATGTGTATAAGATCACTTAAAACTTATCCCTCGGGTAGTTACTGAGTACCTACTATGTTTTGTCCATATATCACTTCCAGCCAGCTCCTATACACATCTTTCAGATTTTGATTTAGAGAACACTGTTCATGCGCTTCCTTACAAATGGGAGATCACATGTTTCTGAAAGGTAGAGAACAGGAGAGGAAAGAGAGATGTAGGAAGGGGAAGGAGAGAGAGAGAGAGAGAGAGAGAGATTGAAAGAGAAAGCGGAGAGAAGGGGAGATGTTGAAATGAAAAATGTTTCATAAACACATTTAACTACATATTGTTACGGATCTTGAACAGTAAGCTTATCTTGGAGATATGCATGTTCGATGTCTAGAATATGTACAACAGATGAGACTACATGACACAATAATGAGAGAAACTTTAGAATGTGTTTGTTTCCCTCCATCCCTTCTAGTCATGCATGAAGAAAATTAAATTATTTTCCCAGGGGAACTTGTGCAGTGATTGGCAGGCATGAGACTGGCAGGTCTCTCCACTCTCAACTAGAAATATCACTAGATGTCCAATGAAACACTATTTGTACAATTCAACAAAGGGTCTCATGGACATATACATTTGGAAAACTCTGGATTATACAATGTATAATATGTTCATGTGCAGCAGAACCTTACAGGGCCTTCATTTAATGTACCGATGAGCTCTGTGAGTCTCTCAAGGGCAGAACACAATTTTCAGAATTTTCCAAAGAAATTTGTTACCTGGATTCAGTGTTCCACAGGACATACCTGGGCTCCATTGCACCACACTGAACTTCTCTAATTTATACACAACTTCTCTGTGTGTTTGGTGAAAAAAGGTGAGATCGTGGTACTGTCAGATTGACTCTAAGCTACCAACTAGTTATTTCTTTGGGTTTTAAGTTTTCTATCTATAAAGCAAAGGGACTTTTTAAAATGGCTTTCCTCAAAGGATTTCATTATCTGTGCTAAGTGTTGCAGGTCAGCTGTATGAGAGTGGAGCCATGTCAGGGTCAAGTTCTGGCTCTGTTAACTGTTGTTAACAAGCTGGGTTAGCCATAGGAGTTCACTGCACCTTTCCAGGCCTTGAGGTTTTTATCTGAAGCACAGTGGCACTGAACTACATAGTCTAGTTCAGAGCAACTTGTTTGATATAGGCCAAAGGCTATATGTTCTGTAGAACCTAGACTCGTACTTAAAAAAATAAATAAAATAAAATAAATAAATAAATAAATAAATAAATAAATAAATAAATAAAATAAAATAAAATAAAATAAAATAAAATAAAATAAAATAATTAAGTGTACAAAATTGATGAATCCAACCTCAGATAAAAGTGAGACTAATGTTTGGAATAATGTTGCCTGTGTAATAGGAGAGAAATTGGTGGTGATCCTTTTTTTCTGAGAAGGAGGGAAGAGAAGAATGAAGGAAATCCAATATGGGTGTTTAGTATAAAAGGGAAAAGTAGAGGCATCGTTTTTAGAAGTGTGTTGGCAACTTTGGAAATTAACTCCTCTTTATTTTTTGTAAAGTCACAAATTTTATAACATGAAAAGAGAAATAAGGAAGTGTAACACCTTTACATAATTGAAGTGAAACTAACATAATTAAATAATGTATTATCAATTCAAGTGACTTGGCTAGGAAAAACCAGGTCCCAAAGAAACCAGTGTCTAAGATATAAGCTACTGAACTGTAAATATTGCCCAATGCATGATTACTCGTTTTACATAAAACAATGGGTATCCTTCTCTAGTTACGGAGTGGTAGTACATGCTCATTAAAATGATTTGAGAATACAAAAAATATAAGGAAGAAAATGAAAATTATCTGTGTTCTCATGAATAAGCACAGTTAATATTTAGTTATAAATTCTCATGTTTAATTGTGCTGATTTGCATATGAATTCATCTGCATATTCTATTGATACCACATAGTATTATTAAAATTATAATAGAATGGAACCATACTATATATAATGTTCAACAACATACGTTATTCATTTAAAATATTTTATAGAATTTTTCACATCAATGAATATGGATTTCCTAAATAATTCTTATAATTCTTATTAGCTAAATGGTATTTTGATGATATACCATTATATATTTGATCAGTCTATTATATGAATGCCCATTATAGCTGCTATTATGAACATCTTGATGTTATACATGCTTTAAATATATTTGTATATAAATGCATATATTTATCTCATTATCTCTTTGCAATAAATTCCTAAAAGTAGAACTGCTAAGTCAAAAAATACAAACAGTTAAAGTATTGATATGGATTGCTAAACTGCCTGATAAAAAAATTGTACTAAATTTTATTGCCGCTACCAATATACAATAGAATCATTTATATATACCATATCTGGTAAGGAGGATGTTTTTTAAAAATTTTATTATTAATTTGAGAGAGAGAGTACAAGCAGGGGAGTGGCAGAAGGAGAAGCAGACTCCCCACTGAGGAGGGTGTTTACCTTTTCTTTCTCATTTATAAGAGTGCTCCTATATTAATGTTAGTGATTAAATAATGTTAGTGATTATTTGTACACAGATTGGAAATTCTTCCCCCAGTTTATCACTTATCTTTCAATATCTCATATAATTTTACAATAGAAAATGTTCTTTACACAAAAAAATATCTTTTATGGCATCTCCATTGGTACTATCCATACAAATTTTGTCTCACTTTAAGATTATAGAAGTGTAAAATTGTACTTTCTTTAGTTCATGGCTTTTTTTTTTTTTTCAATTACAAGTTTGATCCATTTGGGCATATTTTTATTTGTGATAAAGAGTGAGGTAAGGATGAGTTCAACATCTTCCCCACATGAATAGCCATTTGTGCCATTACAACATACTTAACAAGGCATTAATTTTTTCATTAATTTAAAATGCCTTTCAAAATATGGAAACTACAAAAAAATAAGGAAACAACATTTTTAGGTAGTGAAATATATCAATATTGCCCTTTATAGTTTCAATTCTGAAAGAAAACTATTTTCTTCTATAATTTTATGAATGTATATTTTATTTTGTTTTCCAAAAGTTATTTGTAGTTAAAAGCATGAGAAAGAAATTAAGCGTATTTATTTATTTATTAATTTATTTATTTATTTATTTATTTATTTTTGGCCAGTATTTACTTAATTATTTCAGGACCATCTAACCATTTTTCTCCCACTGTTTTCAAATGTCATCATTCTTGTACAATAGAGTTTGCCTTTGTTCTTTCTGTTTTGCCTATTTCTGTGCTATTATTACACCTTTGAAATTACTGTGGATTCATAATATGTTTTGACACCTGATTGCGTTAACCATAAATAGCTAGTAAAGTCCCTCTCATTATACTTCTTTTTCCCCCTCCTGAATACTTTGTCTATTTTCATATTTATTGTTAGATAACCCTAGCCCTAACCCTAACCCCTAACCCTAACCCCTAACCCCTAACCCTAACCCTAACCCCTAACCCTAAACCTAACCCTAACCTTCTCATTATACTTCTTTTATCCCCCTCCTCAATACTTTGTCTATTTTAATATTTATTTTAATATTTATCCTTTTGATAATCTCAGCATATACAAGTAAATGGGCAAAAGTAATATGCACTATTATCTAGACTTTAATGTTCCACAGGGCTTTCTAAAACATAATAGGAGTGTTCTTAATAAGAAAGAAAGAAGAAAGAAAAAGAAAGAAAGAAAGAAAGAAAGAAAGAAAGAAAGAAAGAAAGAAAGAAAGAAAAAGAAAGAAAGGAAGAAGAAAGAAAGAAAGAAAGAAAGAAAGAAAGAAAGAAAGAAAGAAAGAAAGAAAGAAAGAAAGAAAAATTTATAGAGGTAAATCGCCTTGCTTTAGACCAATAATCTGTCTGAAAAAGAGCAACAGGCACTTAAAACTTTTTATTTCTGATATATTTGGATTTTTTTTTTTAGAGAAGTTATCTTCTAATTCCATGTATTTCCTAAAATTTCCCGACCGTCATCACAAAATTGTTAATACCTATTGAGACGTTAACGAGCGGGTAGCTGTCTCCAGAGTTATTAATGAATAGATGAGTTTTTGAAGAGGAACTTAACCCCCCCCCCTTTTTTTAAGTCTATGGCAATTAGGACCCTGGAAGAATAGGACACGAACTCCAGCATAACAGCAAAATTTGGCGTCAAGGACTCCGTGTCTCTGAATCGCAGAATAACACAGGATATTACTGACATTCAGCTTGCATGATAACCACAATCTTTTGCTTCCCACCCAATTAACAGCTATTGTTGTGGTTCTATTTAGTTTTCTTTGAGCACCATTATAATAGCTTTTTCTGATGATAACCAGCTTAAGTAGAAAAGAAAAAAAGGAGCGAGGATTTTCCTGTAAACCAAATAAAATCCAAGATGCCACATGGCTGGATTAGCAGCATGCTGTCTGAAAGAATCATGTCTAACGACCAATATTATTACAAATTAGTGCCAACTTTTACTTATTTTTCAAAGAATTTTAAAGTGGATTCAAGATACCATCCCAAACACAACTTCTTAGAATCCTTTCTCCTCTGTTCTTCTGTTGTCTGAAGCCTAGAGGCTTCTTCAGTATCCTCCTGTCCATCATCAGTGTTTCTTTCACTAATAACCTTACATACATACTATCTGTCTCCTCTTTTCCCATTTCTTTGACTTACTTTTCTTTTTCTTACTTTTTCATTTTTAGTTTCCAGTCCTTTCTGTGCTCCTAAGTCTGCATCACATGATTATTTCTTATTGAAGTATAATTGATGTATGATATTATATTACAAATGCTTTAATATTTATGTTTATTGCAAAGTGACCACCAATGAGAAGTCTAGTTAACCTCCATGACTTTATAAACTAACCAGATTTAATTCTTCTTCAAAGAGTGAAGGTTGAGGGTAGGAGGAAGGGGTGTGATGAGCAAATATGAGATTCCCCTTGACAGATGGAATGGCAGGGCAGAGATAGTTCAAAGCTAAGAAAACTTGCATATTAAATAATTTTGTCTCTGTCACATTTGTACAGATTAATAGAATCCTGTCTAGGTCATATCAAGTTGTGCAATTAGGACTGGCATCTGTCAAAGGACAAAGACATTCTTAACTAACGCTCTCTTTTATTTAAAGAAAGGATTGAAGTTTTCTGAAGCACAACTTTGGAAGAAATAAGACAAATCAAAGATAGGAGAGCTATTAATAGCTGTCATTTATGAAGTGATTACTACATTCTACACAGTGGGCTAAGCACTTTATGTCATAAACAACGAAAGTTTGTGTATTTGTTCTCAACTCAATTTTACAAGGACAAAATAGATAACCAGAACTTTAAATTGAGTTGTCTCAAAGCAAGTAACTAGCAAATGGTGATCGATCTTTCATTGAATGGTCTCTTGTTCCACATTTATAATAATTCCGATATACATCAAGATAGGCAAAACATAGTCAAAGTAGGAAATGGTAGAGTAAAAGCATCTATTATAAAATATCCACAAAAAATTGAACGAAGCAAAATTCTATACTCTTTCTAGTACAGAGAAAGTTTTCAATATTTTTCAGTGAAATGAATGAATAAATGAAGAGGCAAATTTCCTTAATCATTAGGACTGCTAATGTATTGTATTGTATTATTTCATATTCTAGCTGATTTTTAGTTAGTTTTTCGTCTTGCTATGTTCTATGAAGCAGTAGAAGTTACCTTGATTTATCTTTGTAATAATGAAAGGATTGTAAACAATTACACGCAGTTTTGACAAATCATGTGAGTCAGTTTATGGAGCATAATTCAGAAGAATTTCCTGTTAGATTATTTTTAATTTTTACATTGCCTTGAACCCTGTTGGAGTTCTTTTGTGGATCAAATGACTCAAGAGCGTTCCACTTAAGGCTCTTCCTCAGAATTTTTGAGAAAAATCCACAGGATGTTAAATTCCCTGTCGGAATAGAAGCTCATGTAATTCATAATCACATATTTGGATATAATGAGGCCAATAGGGAAGTGACTTTGAATGTGATCTATTGTGTCCATATTTTCTTTCAAAGCTTCAGCAAAGTCTGTTTTCTCCAGAGACAGTGTAGTCAATATCTGTGATTTGCACAAGCCAGAAATGTGACATTTAAGGAATCAAGTGCCATGGAAGAATGGATTCCCTTCTCATTTGCACACTGCACAAAGATTAGCAATCATAGTAAAGATGACACCAGCATGAAAAATCCTTCCTCCCGATTGTAGGCTGGACTTGGTGTTCCATTAGTTCAATACAAATTATTTCTGAGAAATTCCCCCTGCAATTACCTGATTAGCAATCCCAATTGCTTCTCCCTGTTTCAAAGACCTTGATTAAATGATATCCCCTCCTGATTACTTTATCAAGTCCAGCTCCTATGGATTATTGACAGCTCTGTGTTAACTGTCCTGTTTCTTTGGCAAGACGCCAGGCAAATGGAAAAGCAGCTGTTTCTTGAGATGGGGAGAAGAGAAATGCTCACTGATACGGTCCTTATGGCTTTTGCAAACTGACAGACCATTAGCTGACCTTGAAATTGTTTTGGTAGTTGTTATGTGTTTGACATCCCTTTGGATTACCAAAGATTGACAACTAGATAGCAGAGGTGCTTGATACTCTGATCAAACCCCCATCATATTACAGCTTGTAGAAAGCAGGCGGCATATTATGGGTTGTTGGGGCTGTTGGCTTGATGGAGGAAGAGAACTGCTTTAGCCTACTTCTCATGGTTCTGACTGCACAGATTGTCCAGGGCCGCTAGGCTTAAATTCAACTTTTGCCTTACTTTTCTGTGAAGCTGTAATCATGTGTAAAGGCTGCTGAACATGCTGATTCTTATCAAATAGCTCTATACAGCAGGGATGGCTATCTTTTTGTATATCTTACAAACTCATGGAGGCTTTAACATGTGGCCAAGGATGATTTAAATATCTTTTTAATCATATACTCACCATGATCTTTAAGTGTATTATTTCAGTTTTAGTTCTTTTTCTTCTGTTTTAAAATATTAAATCCCTTTTTATGTCCTTTCTTTTTCTTCCTCTTATTTTTTTCTATTCCAAATGTCCCTTCAATCTGAATCTGGGAGGAGGTGAGTAGGCAAAATGGTGAGGGAGACGGCAGGAGATGATGAGTGAATATTATTTAAATGCAACAGTGATGTTTGCCTTTCCTTGCATTTCAACTACACTACTTTTCTTTCTTTCTTTCTTTCTTTCTTTCTTTCTTTCTTTCTTTCTTTCTTTCTTCTTTCTTTCTTTCTTTCTTTCTTTTTTTCTTTCTTTCTTTCTTCTTTCTTTCTTTCCTTTCTTTCTTTCTTCTTTCTTTCTTCTTTCTTTCTTTCTTTCTTTCTTTCTTTCTTTCTTTCTTTCTTCTTTCTTTCTTTCTCTTAAATAAACTTTATTTCAGAACAGTTTTGGATTAGCAGAATTAAACTGAAGGTTGAGTTTCTGCATATCCTATATCCTATTTCATTTATTGATAGCTCAGTCTAGAATATTTGTCATAATTAATTAACCAAAGGTGATAAATTATTACTAAATGGATAGTTTATTCATATCTCCTTAGTTTTTACCCAATGCCTTCCTTCTGTCCCAGAATTCCATTCAAAATATCATATCATATTTCATTGTCATGTTTCCTTAGGTTCCTCTTGGTTGTGAGTTTCTGACTTTCTTTATTTTTGGTGGCATTGATAGTTTTGAGGCCTACTACTCAGATATTTTACAGCTTGCCCCTACATATAAAGAATGATTTTACAGTGGAGAAACCTAACAAATATACCTTAAGCCAGATGAACAAGGTCAACATCAACAGTTGTAAATCTTGGTGGTATGTACCCTTGATATGTAATGGGAATGGCACTTTATATCTGCGTTTTTTCTTCCTTGAACCCCATTATCCCAATCTAGTCATGAAGAAAATATCAGAGAAATTCTAATTAAAAGACTTTCTACAAAATACTGGAACAATATACCTCAAAATTCTTAAGGTCATAAAAAACTAACTAACAACTAACTAACTAACTAACTAAATAAATAAATAAATAAATAAATAAAGGAGGGAGGTAGGGAAAAATAGACAAATCTCCTGGACAGAAGAATTTTAAATAATTTATGTAGCTTTTTCACCTTTACTATGAAATCATGAATACTTATTTTATACTTTGGGTTAGAGTCCAATACCACTATATTTACTTTGTTACTTACTTTCTTGCAATTTGAGCTCTTTCAGGTGACACTTGTAACCCTTTGACAAATCCCCATCATTGTGGGTGGCAGTTTTTTTGGGGGTAAGGAAATACTTTGTCCCTCCAAAAGCATTTTTAATTGTGGTAAAGTACACATACAACATACCATTTTAACCATTGTTAAGTATATAGTACAGTAGAATTAGGTATATTCAACCTGTTGTGCAACTGATCTCCAGAACTTTTCATTTTGCAAAACTGAAACTTTATACCCATGAAACAACTACTCATTTCTTCTCTATCCAGCCCCTAGAAGCCACCATTCTAGTCCTTGCTTCTATGAATTTGACTATGCTAGTTTCCATAAATTTCATGTCAATGGTATCATACAATATTTATCTTTTAGTGACTAGTTTCTTTCACTTAGCATAATATCCTCAAGATTCATCTATGTTGTAGCATGTGTTGGAATTTTCTTCTTTGTTAAGACCAAAGACATACATTGTATGTATACATATACATGCCACATTTTGCTTATCTATTTGTTCATCAGTGGGCACTTGGGTTACTTCCACCTTTTGACTATTGTGAACAATGCTGCTATGAACATGAGTGTATACATTTCTCTTTCAGAGCCAAGTTTCAATTTATTTGGATATATGACCAAAAGTGGATTTGCTGAATTATGTGATACTTCAATTTCTGTTTTTCTTTTTAGGAACCACCATACTGGCTTCTATAGAGGCTACACCATTTTATAAAAACAAAAACAAAAACAAAAAACCACCATTTTAAATATATATCAATAGTGCACAAGGGTTGCAATTTCTGTACATCTTGATAAACTTGTTATTTTCTGTCTTATTTTGTTATTTGATAGTAGCCATCCTCACAGATATGAGATGATATTGTGGTTTTGTTTTGCATTGTGCTGATGATTAGTGATATTGAGCATTGTTTCATATATTTATTGGATATTTGTATATTTGTTTTGGAGGAATGTCTGTTTAAGTCCTTTTCCAACTTTAAAGTCAGGTTATTTGTTTTTGTTGTTGTTGTTGTTGACTAGTAAGAGTTCTTTACATATTCTGGATATTGATCACTTATCACAGATACATGACTTGAAAATGTTTTCTTTCTTTCCATGGATTACCTTTTTCACCCTGTTGATTGTGTCCTTTGATGCACAGTTTTAAAGTTTGACATAGTCTAATTTAGCTATTTTTGTTTTTTGTTTATGCTTTTGGTATCCTATCCCAGAAATTATTGTCATATCCAACAATATGAATATTCCCTCCTATCTTTTCTTCTAAGGGACTTACAGTTTTAGCTATTACATTTAGCTGTTTTATCTATTTTGAGCTGATAATTGTATACAGTGTAAGGTAAAGGTCCAACTTAATTTTTTTTGCACGTGGATATCCATTTTTCAACATCATTTAGTAAAAAGACTGTGCCTTATCCTATTGGATGGCCTTGGGACCCTTGTCAAAAATAATTTGGCCATACATGTGAGGATTTATTTCTAGGACATTTTTTCTTTCTATTTCTTTGGCGATATGTTTGTCTTTATGGTAGTGCTACACATTGTTTTGATAACTGTGGTTTGGTAAATAAGTTTTGAAATCAAAAGTGTGATAGTTTCAACTTTTGAAATCAACAAGTGTGATAGTTTCAACTTTGTTCTATTTCAAGGTTGTTTATTACATGAGTTTTACAATAGATTTCTCTATTTCTGCAAGAGACATCATTGGGATTTTGACAGGTGTTGTTTTAAATCTGTAGGTCACTTTGGGGGCAGCCCAGGTAGCTCAGCGGTTTAGCACCACCTTCAGCCCAGGGCAAGATCCTGGGAGTCCTGAGATCGAGTCCCACGTCAGGCTCCTTGCATGGAGCCTGCTTCTCCCTCTGCCTGTGTCTCTGTCTCTGTCTCTCTCTCTCTCTGTGTGTGTCTCATGAATAAATAAATAACATCTTTTTAAAAAATAAATCTGGGGATCCCTGGGTGGCGCAGCGGTTTGGTGCCTGCCTTTGGCCCAGGGCGCGATCCTGGAGACCCGGGATCGAATCCCACATCGGGCTCCCCGTGCATGGAGCCTGCTTCTCCCTCGGCCTATGTCTCTGCCTCTCTCTCTCTCTGTGTGACTATCATAAATAAATAAAAATTGAAAAAAAATATTTAAAAAAAAATAAAAAATAAAAAAAAATAAAAAATAAATCTGTAGGTCACTTTGGATTGTATTCACATCTTAACAATATTATGTTTTCCAATCCATGAACATGGGATGTCTTTCTGTTAATTTGCATCTTCTTTAATTTCTTTCAACAATTGTTTTGTAGTTTTAAGTATATGAGTCTTTTGTCTCCTTGGTTCAGTTTATTCTGAAGACTTTTATTCTTGGGGCACCTGAGGGGCTCAGTTGGTTATGAGTCCATCTCTTGATTCTGGATCAGGTCATGATCTCAGGATCATGAGATCAAGTCCTCTGTTGGGCTCTGTACTGGGCATATAGCCTGCTTAAGATTTCTCTCTCTCCTCCCTCTGCCACTCACCCCCCCACCCCCAGCCAAAGTTAAAAAAAATAAATAAATAAAAAGAACTTTATTTCTTCTAGTGTTATTATAAATTGAATTGTTTTCTTAATTTCCAATTGTAATTGGAACAATTGTTTTAAATTGTTCATTGTTAGTGTACAGAGATATGCTGATGTTTGTGTCTACTAACATTTAATTCTAATTTAACTCATAGCTTCAGAAAACAAGTACAGAATTTTAAGGTCTATTTTGGGACCTACTAGTTTGCCTCAAGAGGAATCTATGACCTCAGTATTTTGATTTTAGTTTTAGTCGTATAATGTGACTCAGCAGCTATTTTATCATGTTCATTCTTGACTTAAGGACTTTCCCCCTTACCGACTGGCTTTCATTCTCATGAGAGTGGATATGCTTGCCCTTTTTGGTAATGGGAGAGAGATAGGATTAGTCTCGTTGTGTGGGGCAGATTCCTTGAGATAGTGATGGTGTCATTGCAGAAAACCGTGTATCACTTGAGCCAGTTAGAATTTACTTTGTTGCTAGGAATGTGGTCTTGAAGTTAGAAAAACCTAGTTTCCCTCTAGCTCCAATATTTACTAGCTGTGAAAATTTGCTGAATTCTTGACTATCATCAAACCTCAATATTACTGTTATTTATTAAAATAGTGAAAATACTAATACCTATCTCCTAAAACTCTTAGGTACATAAATCTAAGCACAAATATGTGGAATGCAATGCATTGCCTTAATTTCTGACATGCTTGTCACCTGATCAATTGTCAGGTAGTACAATATATTCAATGCTTAACACTAGAGTTTTTCAACTTCACTATTCCTGAATGCAGTAGAAAGAAATATTAGTCTCAACTGGAAAACACAGCAGCACTAATGATTTTCTTAGAGAGTGGTGGAAAGGATTTGCACCAGAAGGAATGACTAGATAGTTATGTTTTGTAGTCTTATTTTTCAAATTTGGAAGTTGTTTGAGAAAGATCAGCAGTGGCAAGGGGGCTCAACAAGGATAACACGTGTAACAGAGGACAGAATGTGATGTGTGGTACAGAATTCATAATCTACAATGATTAGAAATTCAGATACCAAATTTCACAAACTGGCTCCATTCCAACTCTCCTGAACGTGTGCCTGAATCCAAATAGCATCGTTAAAGAGAAAAGAACAGCAAAACTGTGAAATGTGCAGTTTAATGAACTTCCCAAATATAGGGCCTCAAAAAACCTAGCTCTAAATGAAATAAATAAATGTGTGCTAAATGAAATTCTATCTTCCAACACTCTGAAAGCCACTTGTCCAGAAGTCCTCCTACAGCAAATATGCTTGGGATTTTCTTAGCAAATGTGTATCACTTCAGATGAAAATAGTTGAAATGGAAACAAGTGGGTAAAAAAGTAGAATTAGAGGAGTGAACAGATGGTATGTAAGTATAATGATGATCCAATTGCACCATATTATAAATGAGCTATCACAGAATCTCGGAGGAGCTTCTGGCCAAACACTTGAACATAATGGAGAAAAGCCCTACTTGTATCTCCTCTCCTTTTTTTTTTTTTTCTTTCTTTCACAATTTAAGAAAGTTGCAAACAAATGAAACAACCTACCAAAAAGTGTAACAGGATATACTCACACAAATCCCTCTTAACATACTCTACTGGAAATTTAAAAAGGCCAGGTGGGCCCTTGGTCTGAATGAGATGTCTAAAGCTGTCTCTGTGGAACTTAGAGCATAAAGTGTTGATCACTGAAGAGTCTTTACAACAGCAAGACCACAGCACTTTCTCTTTCCTGGTCTCTCAGGCAAGCCATGCATTTCAGCTCCCTCTGTGGCAGTATGGTTTTCTGGCATCTTTTCTAATTTCCTCAAATTGTTGGTGGAAATTGCTTCAAACCACTTTGTTATCTCTCTCAGATGTTCTCACTGAAACTGAAATAGATATGTCATTTGCAATCATTTAACAGTTTTTAAAAGCACTTCCGTGAGAACTTCTGAACAGAGTTTTGCATTCAGTGCGAGTCCTTTCAGCTAGGTAGAAACTCTAGCAGAAATATTTGCAAGGGCCCACAGATTATTTTATTAGTTTGAACATCAAATTAATTTCAATTCTGTTCAGCAGATATTTCCAGGACATCTACCATCAGCTTAGATCTGAGTTACGCAGAAGGTTACACATTCTTGGGGAACACTGGAATTCCCACACACAGAGGAATCTGTTGAGCCTAAACAGTTCATACTAGCAAGTGTCAAAGTAAGATATTAATGCTTACTGACAGCTAATCCTTAGTTATAAGAATTGGCACAATCAAATGCCTATAATATTAAATGATGAATTTTGAGGATTACTGTAAAAAACTGTTTCTCAACTTCAGCATTTCTAAGCTTACGATTTAGTTCTTTGTTGGTGGTGGTGGAGGGAGCCAACCTGTGCATCGGAGGGATATTTATTAGCATCATTGCACTCTACCCATTAGATGCTAATAGCATCTCCTCACCCTGGAACCAACCAAAATTGTCTCCAGATTTTTCTAAATATCTCCCGAGGGGCAAAATCATCCCTGGTTGACATGTTGCTGTGAAAGATGTATCCTTTGGCCTCAAAGAGCTTCTATTCAGTGGGAAAAGAAATATAGATATAGTAAGTGGTTAAGTCAATAACAGTGCTAAGATGATTCAGTGCTGAGTGGGACAGATTGAACATTCTGTAAAACCTAAGAAGAAATCCTTAAGGCAACTGATTTGGTTTCTTACCTGGAGGACTTCTGATAATAACACTTCTCAGGACGCTCATGCTGTAAATAAGTTTTCCTTCTCATAAAATTTTCATCAATTGCTTTCAATATTACCCATTGAGTAACAATTACCTTTCAGATGGTAGTGACTAATTAGAGGGATTATGATAGTAGGGTTTCTAGTCACATTTTCTGTTTGCTGTATGATGTCTTGTCTTATTTTTGATTTTCTGCCTATGCTATCTTTTTCCCAAAAATTCTAAATTGAAAATCTAAGTAAATTGAAGGTAGTAAGGTAGTACATACAGTACTTCTTCTTTGATTGGAAATTATAAAGTCAAATGTCTAACATTAAAGGAAATATCTTTTGGAGTCTAGAGTTTGCTCCCAGAAAATAGTGAGCAACCACTGACAGCACTGCCTTTCCATCAGCAGGATTATGCATTATTCACCCATTAAACACTTACTGAGGATTTATCTTTTAAAACATTGTCCTGATCCTCCTTATAATTTGAGGGCAGTCCTGCCCTTGTGAAAGGTGGAGACTACAAGACACCTAATTCCTTGTCTCCCCTACAAAGTAGCACATAGGATACAGTCCTAAATCACTGAAAGGAAGGCTGCTCTTGCCTATAAATTTTCTGGGAAAATTTTGACTTTCTGGTGGAACAAAAACAAAAACAAAAACAAAACAAACAAACAAAAAAACCCTGTTAGAAGTAATGCTCCTTCTTCTCTTTGGTCATGGTTGTGTGAGGATATAATGTTTGGAGCTGCAGCAATCATCTTTAAGATGATGATGGGACAGCCAGAGAGTGAGAACAACACCTGATGAACGGCAGAAACAAAAAATAAACAGCCCAACGTCTTTGGTGATGTAACCGTGTAGCTGAATTATTTAATCTTGTGTTTGTCTGCCATCATAATTCGTGTTAGGGAAGATTATAGATGTGCTTGTAGGAAAAACCTCTATTAGCAAGATGCTCTGCAGCTAAATTTTTTTTCAGATAGTATTTTCTACTATATTCAAGACACAATGTGGGTGAAATTAAAAACCAACCAACCAAACAAAAAGAATAACAAATCCTGTCCTCGAGAATTGCATTTTGACATTATTAGGGACATTCTGTTTCCAGAATTCATGAATAACCCTCAACCTAGAGAAGACCCAGATAACACAGAATTTTGTCAGCTTGATCTTATTATATCTATTATGGCTTGAATTGTGTCCCTTCAAGTTCATATCTTGACATCCTAACACCCAGTTCTTGCAAATGTGACCTTATTTGGAGATAAGATCCTTATAGAAGTAATTAAGTTAAAGGGAAGTCTAAGGTGGGCCCCAGTCCAATGTGACTGATGTCCTTCTAAGAAAGGGAAATTCACACACAGCAACAGACAAGGCGGGAAGATACTGTGAAGAGACACACAGAAATGGCAGCTATCTACAGGCCAACAAGAGAGATCTGGACTAGATCCTTCTCTCATAACCCTCAGAAGGAAACAGCTCTGCTGGCACTTTGATATTAGACTTCTGACTTTCAGAGGTGTGCGACAATAAGTGTACACTGTTTAAGGTGCCTTATTTGCGGTTCTCTGTAAACTAATACAAGGTCCAATCCTGAACTCCTCATGCCCTCATATGCTCTCTAAAACCTGCTCTTTCATTGTCTTTCAATCCCCGTTAATCCTTCCAACTCCATCTTTCCCAAGCTGGCAGAAAACCTTGGCAAGCATCTTTGACTACTTCTCTCCCACTTCACATCCAATCAGTTGGCACATTCTTCTGGCTCCACTTTCAAAGTTATTTGAGTTCCTTTGTTTCTCATTGCCTCCACAACCACCGCCCTAGTCAATGCCACTGTTGTCTTCCTATTGAATTATAGCAAAAGCTGTAGCGCCGGTCTCTTTGACCTCATTGCAGTCTCTTTCTATCCCAGTGAGCAGATTCATCTTGTTAAAATATAAGATGGGTCATGTCATGATCCTGTTCAGAATATCCAACGCCTTCCATATGACTCAAATGAAAACCCAAAAGTTACTGAAGATGCCCTGTGACCTCTCTTACTTTTCTCTTATTATGCTTTCCCTTGGCAAAGGCCATATGGCAAACAACATGCTAGTTGTTCTATGAGCTTCCAGGCATTATCTTTTGAACTTGCAGTTCTACTTGAGTAATTATTTCTCCTAGATATTTGCTTGATTCACTCTTACCTCCTGCAGGTATTTCATTTAGGGAAATCTAATTTTTTTAAAGATTTTATTTATTTATTATTAATGAGAGACAGAACGACAGAGACACAGGCAGAGGAAGAAGCAGGCTCCATGCAGGGAGCCTGACATGGGACTTGATCCCGGGTCTCCAGGATCAGGCCCTGGGCTGAAGGCGGCGCTAAACCTCTGAGCCACCCAGGCTGCCCCAAACTCTAATTTTTTAATGAGATCTTTCCTGACTACTTATTTAAATAAGTACTCAGCAACTGTTCCCCTCTCCCAAGCCTGGACATAACTCACCCCCTCCTGAATTATTATTTGTTTCAATAGCATTTGTTGCCATCTATCATATTATATATTTTTCCTCATTAAAAAAATAAAACCGTGTCTCTTACTATACTTACTAAACCATACACTTGTTTATGAAAGAAAGGGGTTTTGTCTACGTTGCTTACTGCTTTGTCTCTAATACTTACAGCAATCTGAAGAAATACAGATGCTTAAAAACTATTTGTATGATAAACACATGAGTGAACAAGAACTCACTTTACCACCATTTTTTTTTATACAAAACTAAGAGTTCCAGGAAATTTGGCATGATCAAAAAATCTTATGCTTCGTAGCATGTTACTGTTAGCTTTGAAAATTAAAATTCCTTGCAGGATATGTATAATGTTTTAATGCCAGTGAATAAGCAATTAAGTGCTTACTATGTAAATCTCTGTCACGTAAGCTCACAGCACCAAATTTAAGACATATAAGGGATTTAGAAAAGTTCTATTTAGGGAGTGAAACCAGAAGTTGCTTTATTACCTTAACTACCACACTCCAGGACTCTGAGTGACAGAGGTAAGTGAACCTTATTATTCCTATTGTTTTTCCTCTTTATTCAAGGCTCATTCCCAGGACCATGGTTTTGAGAGCTATCTGAGTAGAGAGCTACATTAGTAAATAGTTTCCAATTTTTCCGGATACAAATGACAGACCTAATTTTCGTTGCTACATAGTTATAATCTCACTGGTGGAGGTAACATAAAATAAATCTGTTTTTACTTTAGATTCTTCCAATAATATAATCGTTTTGAGATCCCTCTGATCATAAATAAAAATATCTTCCTTTGAATTCTAGCAAATGCATTATATAGAAATATTTAACATATCAACTGTAAACATTTTGTATAAAAACCGCCTAAGTACCTTTTATTCAATCTGTGTTATGCTTGATACAGATTTATATTTTGTGATTTTAAGCCCTGTCATTTACCTGGAATCCACCATCAGTGGGGATTTCCTGGGGAATTCTGAGCATGGCCATGAACTCAGGCTAATTTACACTCAAACCATCAAACACAGGTGTTTTGAAATTTTTATTTCTTTTTTTAAAGAACTTCCAGGGTCAGAAAAGTAACAAGAGCCTACCCTACCTCTAGAATCATGCCTTAAATCTGCAACTAGCTTAAGTCAGTCTTGATAAAGATAGATTTATTTTTGTTGTTGTTGTTCAACTCTAGTGGATATGGGTGGGTCATATAATAAGGAGAAAAAACATACTTCAATACAAATTCTTGCCAGAAGTCTTGTAATGAAAAACCTTGCAACTCTTTTTGGAGTAAATCTCTATAGAGCCATCAGGAGAGATCTTGGAGAATGTCTCTCCTCTCTCTAATATACAGTTTCAAGATCACACCTTTTGTGTGATCATTAGTAATGCACGGCAACCATTTCCCTTAATCCTTTCTCCAGGCTGTTGCCAGACTAATCATCTTCAAGCAGGGTTGCTCTAAAACCTTCAGTAGCTCCCCATTGCTTATATAATACAATCCAAACTTCGTAGCTTGGCTCTCCTGATCATCTCAGCTCAGAGCTCCTAGAAGTGAATATGAGATAAGAGTTCTTGTACAAGTAAATGATTGAGGATGTTCCCAGCAGAACCATTAAAGAAAAGAGAGAAGTAGGGGAGGCCAAAGAAGAAGCTGAGCACAGAATACATGTGCTTTCAGCCAATATCTAGCCTTTGCTTGATCCCAAGGGAGCTCTGGAGGATGAATGGTGTAGGAGTTTTTTCATCTTGAAAGGCAAGGAGACTGCCTTTTGTTCCTTTGTCTCAGTGGCTGCAGGCCACCACAGATGCAGCAGGTCCCAGGCATCTGCAGCTGAAGCATCTCCCTTCAGCCATGGGTGATTCACAGGGAATGGTATGGCTGTGAGCCTCTGCTGCCTATACTCATGGCAGCTGGGGGGATGCGTGCACAGCCCAGTGAAGGGATTCTGGGAACTAGTAGGTAGTAGGCTCCTATGACCTGGTTTCCATCATTTATATTATTATTATATCCTCCCACCCCTTTGTATTTCCCTCTGCTGTTTCCTGTTAACATTTACTCCTACTTCCTCTTTCTTTATAAAAATTAGGTTTTAAGGATCTATCACTTCTTTAACCGACCCTTCAGGGACCTGGATGATGGTTCAATGGGAGATTCTCTAAACAGCAGATACACCAGAAGATCTTTATTAACCTGTGTCAGTCAGATTGGATCCTCATAGCTACATGCCTGATAACCACTTCCATCTCCCCTCTTCCTTGTGGGCACGACCCCCTGCCCCATTACAGAGGCTGGGAAAACTGGATCCTCCCTTTCTCAGATTCCCCTGTTCCCTTAGCATGGGCGTGTGACCTAATCCTGGTCAGGGGAGTGCCAAAGTTGCCCGAGGACTGGTGGAAGGAGATACCCTCACCCCAGCTGCTGCTTTTGAACAGCATCATGTGAAGACACAAGTGAAACTGCCTCAGACCTTTTGCAATTCCAAGACGAAGGTGACAGGATCCGTCTGCATCCCTTCTGTCATTGAATCTCTGAATTAACTCTGGGGTCTGCCATGAATATATATTGTACATAAGTGAAATAAATCCCAACTGTTTAAATCATTTTTGTTGGATATTTTGTTCCTTGCAGCTGAAGGTACCCCCCATTCTCTTTTGTAAAACTTTCTGGTAAAAGCAGGATTAGAGAATGTGGCTAACACCTAAGATGATGAGGATCTTTCCACTTGCACTTTTCTGAGTTGACAGCAGCTGGACCCATCCAGCTGTGTGGATGTGATCCACCCAGTGGTGTAAAGTGTGGGCCTATTACATATGGGGGGGGGGGAGGGGGATAAATGGGCCAACCTCTTTGCTAAGCAGAAATAGGAAGCTCAAGACAACTACCTGTGAGAGGTCCAAATAGTCTTCTATGCTCACACACAGGCAGGCCAGGGAGGACCCAACACTGGAAGATCTTCCTTTAAGGTGCAGTGACTCTGCCCACTGGGGCAATGTGCCCTGATAGAGGTATGTTCTACCCCTTTAGGCCTGTGTCGCTCACTCCCTGGGAGGAGGAAGTCCAAGTGGGAAGGGAGGTACAGTGAGTGCGTGTCTGTAATACTCTCTAATAGGGAGAGGTGCTTTTGATTTCTTCTCTTTGGCCAAAAAATAGAAGACAGACTGAGAAAGAAAGGGATTCTCCTGTGCCAGTTAATAATGGTACTAATAATTGTCAGTCCATCCCGTGTAAGACACAATTTGCTAAGGTAATATGCATTATCTCCAGTGAAGTGCAAAATAGCTTCAGAAATCTGCAGCTTCTTTTCCTCTCTGACTTTCCTTTATATTCTCTTCTCTTACAATGTCTTCTGTCTTAGCTGTTCCCCGGGTGGCTCAGTGGGTTAAGCGGCTGCCTTTGGCTCAGGTCATGATCACAGGGTCCTGGGATGCAGCCCTGCATTGGGCTCCCTGCTCAGCAGGGAGTCCACCCCTCCCTCTGCCTCTGCCCTGCTCTCTCTCTTAAATGAATAGATAAACTCTTAAAAAAAAAATTCTTCTCTTTTGTTCTAGGCTGTACAAAATCCACCAATATTAAGTTCCTGTGTGTCTCTGACAGATTCACATGAAGCAGAGTTCTCTTTGACTTCAGTGGTCTGTACCCCTCTGCCCTTGGTTTTGTGTGTAAGGAAAGGCAAGACAGGGAATTAAAATAAGAGAAATGGATGAAACAGCCCCTGGATGAAAAACATAACCATCTTTTTCTCTTCCCAGCACTTCAGGTTTGAGAACATTTTTATTATTTCATACATTCCTGCAGGTTACTTAGAACATTTTATACAGACCACAGTAAAACACGTGCAGTGGGAAATATCACTATTTTGTAGAACCTGAAACTGGAAGTACAACTAACTACAGAAGAAAGAATTGATGCAAGATTATTCTTGCAGAACATTTCCCATGAGATATTAATAGATGTTCTTTGGAAAAGAGTCCTCTAGTCAAATGAATTTAAGAGAGTTCTGGGTTTCACTAAATGTGGGAGTTTTAATTCCTCAACGACTGTTCTAGACTTTTCACACATTTATCTTACAACTTTCTAAGAATGGGATGCAGCCTGCAGAGTTGCTCAATTGTATCTGACCATAAGTTCCATTTGATGGGGAGCACCCATTAGCATTTCCAGAAAGAGTGTTCTATGGAGAATGCTCTGGGAAATGCTTCTTCAGCAGACATGAGTAAGTTTCCTTGTGAAAATTCCTTATTTCTTTATACCGATAATCTGATTATCATGTCACAACGTGAACATTTATCATCGGAAGTGCTGCCTCAATCACACTGACATGTGGAAATGTAGATAGGAAAATATCACTTGATTCTCAAGTTTTCTATTATTAAGACCACTGACACTGAAATTTTTTTTTTCTTTTCTGTTAGCCCCTCATTTTTTTGCTTGATATAAACCAATCAAGACCATCTAGGGTGCCTGGGTGGCTCAGTGGTTGAGCATCTGCCTTTGGTTCAGGTCATGATCCTGGGGTCCTGAGATCGAGTTCCACGGGGAGCCTGCTTCTCCCTCTGCCCATTGTCTCTGTGTCTCTCATGAATAAATAAATTTTAAAAATCTTAAAAAAAAGACCATCCAAATATGTCAAAAAGATACTTCAGTAGAGATGAGAATAATAACTATTTTTTTAAATGTGAATTAAGCTCTAACACAAGAGAGAAACATAAAACCAACAATCAGAAATATTATAAATTACTCTATCTTGCATAGCATGGAATTAACTTTTCTCTGGTCTTTTTTAGAAGTTCTTGTCCCTTATCAGTAACAGGCAAATTAGGACCAAATAGCCCTAATATTAATACTAGGTTTGATATATATCAGAGTTGTGTAATGACATGATAATTCATATAATTTATTAATTCATAATAACTCATATGACTCAAAGATAAGGACAGCCTGGGGCACCTGGGTGGCTTAGTCATTTAAATGTCTGTCTTGGGGTGAGGTCATGATCTTAGGGTCCTGGGATAAAGTCTCACACCGGCCTCCCTGCTCAGCGGGGTGTCTGCTTGTCTCTCTTGCCCTCTCCACCCCCAACTCATGCACATGCTCTCTCTGTCTCTCAAATAAATACATAAAATCTTTAAAAAGAAAAAGATCAGGACAGCTTGATTATTTATATTCCTAATTTATTCAGCAGATAGGCCAAGGCTTAGGATACAGAAAAAGCCCATTACAATATTGATAATGCCAAGAAGACGAGAAATGAGGACTAAGAGAACAAAGAAAAATATGCAAGAAATTGTGAAATACATAGTGTAAGGAGTATAAAAGTTGATTTTCTTTTTGGGTAACAACTTGAAAAATATCTTTTGTATTTTTACTACTATTGCGTATATTGTATATAAAAATTCAGAAAACTGCTCTCAGAAAGTTACATGAAAGTATCCACAAAGATGTGAGGATCACAAAGTATCAGAAAGATAATAGGAAAAGTATGGGCCACAGAATCAGAATAAGGGGGTTTTAGATCTGACATGATCACAGAAAGAGTTGTGTGCTCTTGGAAGAGGGTTAGTGGCTAGTCGATTATCATTAAGGCCGGTGCTAATTCTAAATGTTTCCCCTTACTTTAAAGGTATTTGAAAATAACTTGCTAATGCTAAGTGTGTTGGCTAGGCATAACTTTGCCATATTTATATTTGTTTGGCCTTCCTAGAGAATGTCATAATTATATGTTAAACACAATTAATTGGATATCTCAAGAGATCAGTGAAAGAAACCCAACTACTAGAGAGGGAAGTGACATAAAAGATGAATGCATGGTTATAAGGCTTGTGATTTTTTTGTGTGTGTCACCTGAGAAAGCAGTCTTTAGTCTAAGTTGGCTTGAAATTTTCTTGACAAAGCTCTCAATAATGTAGAACTTGGTAGGCCATGGGCACTGAGAGGAGATGTCTTGGTGGGCTCTGACTGGCTAGCACAGCTGACTTTCACACTGATGTCTTTTTGAACCAGGCAGGCTTGTTTTACATAAACAGAGGACTTGCCTTTTCCCCTAAATCCTTAAGAAGAAATAGCTGAAGGATGGGCAGGGGGTCGGTTTTCATTTCAAATATGTAATTATTCAGGCTTTATTTATAATCATTTCTAAAACTCTAATTTTTGGAGACTTAATATCTGCACTGTGGCTAGTTAAGTGACAAATGATCACAAACAGAGCAGTTTAACATCCATACATCATCTCACAGTTTCTGGGTCTGAAGTTCAGGAACTGGTTCCCTGCTCAGAGCCTCAGAACATGGTTATGTCCCTTTCTGGAGGCTCTAGGGAGAAATTCATTTCCAGGTTCATTCAGGACGCTGATTGAATTCAGAGATATGAAGCTGTTGCCTGAAGGTTGGTCTTAGCTTCTGGAGCTAAGGGTACCCATTAGGAAGGGTAACTCTCTTACACTGCTGATGAGAATGCAAGCTGGTGCAGCCACTCTGGAAAACAGTAAGGCAGTTCCTCAAAAAGTTGAAAATAGAGCTACCCTATGACCCAGCAATTGCACTACTAGGTATTTACCCAAAGGATACAAACATAGTGATCTGAAGGGGCAGCTGCACATCAGTGTTTAGAGCAGCAATGTCCACAATAGCCAAACTGTGGAAAGAGCCCAGATGTCCATCGACAGTTGAATGGTTGAAGAAGATGTGGCATATATATAAAATGGACTACCACTCAACCATCAAAACAAAATGAAACCTTGCCATTTACAGTGATGTAGATGGAACTAGAGGATATTATGCTGAGCAAAATAAGTCAATCACAGAAAGACAATTATCATACGATCTCACTCATGTGGAATTTAAGACACAAAACAGAGGATCACTGGGGAAGAGAGGAAAAAATGAAACAAGTTGAAATCAGAGAGGGAGACAAACCATAAGAGATTCTTAAATATAGTACACAAACTGAGGGTTACTGGAGGGGAAGGGGATGGAGTAATTGGGGGGTCAGCATGAAGGAGGCCAGGTGATGTAATGAGCACTGCATATTGTATAAGACTGATGAATAACTGACCTCTACCTCTGAAACTATAATACACTAAATGTTAATTGAAATTAAATTTAAAAAATAAATAAATAAGATTAATTTAAGTATCATACACACACACAAAAAAAAAAAAAAAAAAAAGAGAGAGAGAGAGAGAGAGAGAGAGAAAGAAAGGCTTACGGCCTCCTTTAAGCCAGGAATGGAGGATGGAGAAATCCTTTTGACATTTCTCCTTTCTCCGGCTCCCCTTCTGTTTCATTTCTGCCTAAGTCTTCTGACATCTTTCTTCTGACTCCAGCCAGAGGAATTTCTTTGCTTTGAAGGATCCACATGTTTAGATTGGGCTCCCATGGATATTCCAGGATTATCTCCCTATCTTAAGATTCATGGCCTTAATTACAACTGGAAAGTCCCTTTACAGAAATACCTCAATTGGGGCTAGAAAGCCAGGAGATGTGATTTTTGGAGGCATCTCTTTATAATTCTACCTGTCATAGGGGCATAATTTGGAATTCAAGTCAATGTGAATTTTAATGCTTATACACGAATGAAAAATTAAATATCATTCTCCATCCATACTGATCAATTCATTTATTCATTTAGCTATGATTTCTGGAAAGCTTCTTTATTATTTTCCAGGCATTGATCTAGGCATTGAGAATATAGCAATGAGTGACACTAGGCTTGTGTTACACGGTAGGATTGCCTGCTAAGCATGTATATGGCTAAGGTAAGCTTGATTTGGCTAATGAGACTCAGGAACTCAATTTTAAATTTCATTTCATTGTAATTAATTTAAATTTAAGCAGCCTCATGTGTTTGGTGGCTGCCATACTGACAACATAGAATATTTTCATCAAAGCAGAAACTTCTATTGGCAGTACTGTGCTAGACAGATAAAGTTCCTGCCCTCTTGTAGTTTATATTCTAGTATGGAGTTGATATTTTTTTCCTGGAAAGGGCTGGATAGTAAATATTTTAAGCTTTATGGGCCAAATGGTTTCTGTTTTAACCACTCAACTTTGCCATTGTAGCTGAAAACTGCCATAGAGACATTGTAAATGAATGAGCACAACTATATCTTTCAATAAAAATTTTATAAAATTTTATTTATTTGAGAGAGAGAGAGAGAGAGAGAGCATAGGTGGGGAGAGGGGTAGGGGGAGAGGGTCAAGCAGACTCCCCACTGAGCAGAGAGCACAACATGGAGCCTGACCCCAGGACCTTGAGATAATGACATGAGCTAAAGTCATGCTTAACTGACTGAGCCACCCGATGGCCCTGTCTTTCAATAAAGTTTTATTGATAAGAATAGGTAATGGGAAAGACTCTTTCAGTGGGCTATAGTTTGCATTTCCCAGTTCTTGGGATGATTCCCCACTCACTCATCTTCTAACTGTTGCTGGGTCTTCTTTCACTTTGCTCTGATCTTCACTTTTCCCACTAGACCAAGTATTCTAACATCATTTTATTCAGCATTTTGTGGGATTTCAGCCTTTATCAGTGTGCAAGGGTCGCTACAACAAAATACCACAGACTGGGTGGCTCAAACAACAAAGTTATTCTCTTAGTTCTAGAATCCAAGATCAGGGAATTGGTAGGTTGGGTTTCTTCTGAGGCCCCTTTCCCTGGGGTACAGGTGGCCACCTTCTCCTTGTGTGCTCACATGCTCATTCCACTGTGGGTGCCCTTTTCTGATGTCTCTCTGAATGTTAAGATTTCCTCTTCTTATAAAGACACCAGTCAGATTGGATTAAATCCCACTCTAATGGCCTCATTTAAACTTTATTACTTCTTTAAAGGTCTTTCCTCCAAACACTTATATTCTGAGGTTCTGGCAGTTAAGGCTTCAACAGATGAATTTGGGAGCACACCATTCAGCCCATCACAAGCCTAAAGTTTTAAATATACTGCTTTTCAAACTCACCCAAATTAAGATCACTTGAGAGCTTAAAAAAACACACCCCCGGGGTCTTCCTTAAGAGACCCATTGAGTAAATTTGGAGTATGGTCTGGGAATTTAGATTTTTAAAGTTCTCTGGAAAAGAATGATCAACCAGGTTGGCAATTACTGTTCTATCATACGTCCAAATGCTGCATACTAAGGAATTCAGACTAGCATGTGTGATCCACCATATGTGACACGGGGTTTGCATCTCTATGCACCAGTTGTTGAACATTAGTTCAACTTAAACTAATTTTTCTCAAGCTTTTTCTTGATCTATAATACTTTTGACCAAGCCAGGTGCACTTGGGAAAAGAACTAACTTCCAGGGATGATGCTACTTCTCCAGGATGAAGCAGGGTCACTCTGTTTGCTTTTCTATAAGTGATACTGCTCACATGCACAAAAATGGTGATGATGAGGGCCCTAGACAATGATGCTCAGTCTGTATGCTACCAAAAAATATTTAAAGTTATGATGTGCCTTTGTTTTTAAGTATTATTAAAATTATGAGTAACTGAAATATTAGCATGTATTCTGTGAGAGCTCAAGACCAGGTAGCCCCACGCTGTCCATGCCGGTTTAATTCCCACATGCTTAAACAGTATTGCTCTGTTGTAACCACCCAGCATTTCTCACTGTGCTCATGCACATGCTTTTCTCTCTATAGAAAGTTCTTTCCCTTACATTATGCCTTAAAAAAAAGCCTCTATAATTTTGGCATCTTCCCTATGTCCTCCAGCAGAATTACTTATTACCTGTTTATTACTATTTGCCCTCTAACATTATAAATTTTCTGTTTATGAGTTTACGTTGCTTGAGAGATCAAGGATATCAACTGCCACCCCCATCTCCACATTCGTTGTAGATACTGATGGCCTATTATGGCACTCTTGCCTGTGGGGAAATGTGTGGACTCACAACCCAGCTCAGCCAAGCACTCCAGGAAGCCACCACTAACTAACCATTGGGCTTGTGAGATTTGCATGTACTCTTAAGAGTAGAGACTGACAATCAAGACTTGACAAATAGTAATTGAAATAATAGGAATCTGACCTAAAAGACAGCAAATGTATCTTTAAAAGAATTAAAAATTTTATTTAGAAGTATGTGTAGGTTCATAAGCAGTTGCAAGAAATAAGATGGAGAGATCCCATCTACCCTTTATGCAATTTGTCCAAATGGTAAACACCATGTAAAACTATGGTATGTCACAGCCAAGATGCCAACATTGGTACATTTCCATCATCCCAAGAATCCTTCATGTTGCCCTTTCATAGAGACCCCTACCTTCCTGTCATCTCTTCCTTAGCAGCTACTAAGCTGTTCTCCATTTCTATAATATTTGTCATATTGAGAATGTTATATAAACGGAATCCTATAGTATTTAACTTGAATTTGTCTTTCTTCACTCAGCACAAGTCTCTGAAGATTCATTTAGGCTGTTTGTGTATAGATAATTTATTAATTTTTGTTTGTGGCTGGTATTCCATGATGTGGATGTACCATAGTTTGTTTACCATTCACCTGTTGAAGGACATATGAATTGTTTCCAGTTTGGGGATGTCATGAAAAAAGCTGCCATAATATTGGTGTATATAATTTGTATATGCATATGTCTTCATTTCTCTGGGATGAATGTCTAAAACACAATTCAGAAAAGCACTTGCATGATAGAGTTTTTTAAAGAACTGCTAAACTATATTCTAGATGGCCATAGCATTTTACATTTCCACCAACAATGTATGAATAATGTTTTCCCCACATCCTTCCCGGTTTTAAATGTTGCCAATATTTTTTATTTCAATCATTCTGATAGGTGTTATCTTGTTTGCACATGGCTGCAATTCAAAGACCCTATAAAAGTTCAAAATTTTGAACCTCTATAGGCAATGGGGAATAATGAAAGCATTCTGAAGATGTGTGGATCATGTGCAGAGTCATGTTTCATGAATGAAATCAAGCTATTGAGTGCAGCATAGATTGAAAAAGTTAAAAAATAAAAGAAAAGAAAAACAGAAAAGAAGGGATAAATTGTGAGCCTGTTGGCAAGTTTTGGAGACATATAATTAGGAACGGATTGGAGTATGGAGGAAGAGTGGTAATGATGGATCCACATCTTTCTCATTCCATAGTAAGATTTATGTGGGTAGATGTTAATTACAATTCTTACTCTCTTTCAGCTATTATTTTAACTTAAGTTATATGTTTTCCTTTCAAAAATTAGAAAATTCAGAGGTTCATAGGTATAGTTCAAGTCTATCCCTTAAGTCATGTCCTCCATAATCCCCCTTCTTTCCTAGTCATTGCAATTTTTACTTCTCTCAAAATCATGCCCAATTCTGTGCTCTCCCAGTTCCTCTAACTTTGGTGTCCTTTTTTTTTTCATTTTCAATTGCATATATCACCTTCTAACATAAAATATGTTTTGCTTATTTATTATAGCTGTGGTTTCTGTCCTCTGTTGGAATATAAGTTCTACAAGGTGAATATAGTATGAGCTCAAAACAGGTTTGTTGAATGCATGCACCCATGAGGAATGAATGAACAGATTAGTTGCAAAGTGAGAATTAAATTGTATTACTCAGTCTTTCTAGATATGTTTCTCTGGCATTTTCTTTGATAGATTTAATAAAGTGATAAACAAGTTTGAGGGTATTCCACTGATATTTACAAACTACCATTATTGTGCAGTAAGTAATTATACAGAAATTTGAAACATTCGATTAGACTCTCCAGTCTAATTGAATGTTTCAATTATATTAATATAATTATATTATAAAAAACTTGAATTAAATTGTGCACTCATATAGATCCTTCAGTACTAACCAGGTAGCCATTATATATTGACAAGGGAAATTCTGGGAGGGTCACTAAAAACAGATGATCTTTCAGGTTTAGGCTACACCTGGGAAGGTGTGCTCTACAAATATGTGGCCATGTGATCATGGCTTGGTTAGTAAGCACAAGTCAGTAAGCCAGGTTTTGACTTACTCAAAGTCAACAAAGGAAGCCAACCATATGGTGTTATTTCAAGGATGTCAGAAAAAAACTTTGAATGTATTCCTAAATGCTTCTCCTGCCTACTTGTTGCTGCTTTTACAAGGAAGAAAATTAAACAAAACAAAACAAAAACCTTTCTACAAATGCATATGTGGCTTAAAATATAAATTCCTTTGGTCAACGTTGAACCCTGATTGAAAAGTTCATTAGGATATGAGTGATAGCAATCTTTTCCTGAGGGGATATTCTAACGTGGAGATAACAGGGCAGAGGGACCACAGGCCTGGTAGAGGGAAGTTGAAGAGTGCCAGAGCAGGTGTTTACATACAAAGAAGAAACTGAGTGCATTCAGGGAAGCATCTTTCTGTGCTGCAACATTAGTGAGTTCAGGCCTTGCATGTGTTTAGGGAGGTAGATTTACTTCTCATAGTCTCCTTCCTTTGGTCATCTGCAAAGCTAGTTGGTAGACTATTTTGTCTCACACAGTTTATAGAATAAAATATTTTGATGTTTACGTTTGGTAGGTAAGTCACTATATAAACTAAACACCTTTCCCAAAGTTTATTGGATTTAGAATAAGCCTGAATTCTATGTGCTCTGAGTGAACTATTGAATGGAGGGTAAAAGATCATTAACTCTCAATAGTAACTAGTTAACTAATTACACAGCCCTAAGGAAATAGTGTCTTGTGTCTGTAACTATTAGCATCTCCATCTATTAACCAATGAGATAAGGTGGCCTGTAACTGGCCTTCCATCTCTGAGATACTAGACCTCTTTATTTTTGCCAGCTCATGTGTAAACAGATAAAACCTGACATCAGTGGACAAGGTCTCTGAAGGAGCTGTGATGGGACAGTTTGGTTTAACTGCATCCAACTCTGGGGGTGACTAGGTGGCTCAGTTGGCTAAGTGTCTGACTTTTTTTTTTAAGATTTTATTTGTTTATTTGAGAGAGAGAGACAGAGACAGAGACAGAAACAGAGATAGCAAGAGAGAGTATGAGCAGGGAGGAAAGGGAGAAGCAGGCTTCCTGGTGAGCATGGAGCCTAACTTGAGGCTCAAGAAGCCTAACTCAGGGCTTGACCCCAGGACCCTGGGATCATAACCTGAGCCACAGGCAGATGCTTAACTGACTGAGCCACCCAGGCACCCTTAAGCATCTGACTCTTGATTTCAGCTCAGTTCATGATCTTAGGGTCCTGAGATTGAGCCCAGTGTCAGCTCCGTGTTGAGCAGGGAGTCTGCCTGAGAATTCCCCCTCTCCCTCCGCCCCTCCCTCCACTCACTCTATCTCTCTAAAATAAATAAATAAATAAATAAATAAATAAATAAATAAATAAATAAATAAATAAATCCTTTAAAAAAATAAATGCATTCAACTCTGAAATGTGCTTTACTGTGTAACACTTATCCTTATTGGGCCACAGGCTCCCCTTCTATGAGATGAAATTTTTGGACTATAGATTCTGTTTTATCTGATGAAATATTTCATGTTTCCATAGTTCCAGCATCAACATCAGGTTTTTATAGTTGAGACTGTGTAGTGATTGTGTACAATGAAATAATGGTGTTAACATTAATTAACATAACCTTTTGATTGGTAAAAGAACAGCTGCTTAAAATCCCTCTGTTCCTTTATAACTTATTCAAGGTGGTAGGAAAATATATACAAAAATTACAAATTTAAAATAAACAGGAAACCCTTTCATAAGAGAAGCAGGCTGAAGAGCTTTTACAAAGCTCTTTGAATAACTTTTATTCAAAGTTATACTGTATACTTTGATCTTAGTATATAAGATTTCTTTTTTAATCTGGAATTGTAGGCAGATCTTCTTAATGATATTTGAGTTGAGTAGGTTTTGGATGTCATTTTATGGAAGAGAATTCAAGGGAGACACAGATATGTATCCAATCTCATTCGTTTATTTGAGCATCCTCACAAATATTTTTCTAATCCGTTTTATTCTAGAAGAATTGAAAAGGTACTGTTTTCATTCTTTTCTTCTATCTTTCACTTCTACCAGAATTTAAAATTCTTCCTAAATAACCAAGGCCACCATTAAACAAGGAGGAGTCTGTCATTGTGTTTTCCAACATTTCAAGTTTGAATCCTTGTGGATTCTACTTGTAAAGGTTACATTTCAACTCCGTCATGTTCAACCTCAATTTATTAACTAGCAGATTCTTTTCTGCTGGCCAAGCTCCTGCTTGCCAATTCCTTTATCCTTTATTTCATTATTTCCATCCATTTTATTTTGTTCATCTGCCTACTGTAGGAGAAATATCCTGCAGTCAGCAGATTTTCTCAGAATCTGTGAGATGATCTAAGTGTTTGCTGGCCATGAGAGGGGTGGGACAGTGCTGAGGGTGTCCCTCCAGGTAGAAGGTCACCTCATTACCAGATTTGACAGGCTGCAACCAGGATACTGAAATAGATGACATAGCAATATCTGGCTTTCAGTGCAGGTAGAAAAATGAAATTAAAGACTTTCTATTAGATTCCAAGAAAGTATGAGATCTTGCAGATGGGCCTGTAATTGCGACACTGTGCAGCTCGGCACAGCAGAAAACATTATTGCTCTGTGTCCCTGAAACTCCCATTTGCATCTGTTTCCTGGATGAACGTGCTGGTGATAATCAAACACGTTCACATCTTGGCTGGCTCATGCCTTGCTGAAGGCCCTTTATGACAAAGTGCTTTGTTGTTTACCTAGGTGTGTTTCCTGTTTTCCTCAAAGGAGATGTTTTTGAGAGAAAAGGAGCAAAGGGACAATGTGCCACTCAGGAATGGGTTTATGTCAGGCTAGTTCTGTGCCAAATGCCAGGAAAGTCACAGATATGTTCCATCTGAGACATGGAAACCATGCACTTGGGCATATGAGTAGATGACTGGGATGAGATGCATCTATCATGACGACTCATGTGCATGAGCTCCATTAGGATGGCATTTTTCAAACATTAATAAGTGCCACTTTAAATTGAAAAAAATAAAGACTAAAGTTGGTCTGATGGCATTTTTCAAACATTAATAAGTGCCACTTTAAATTAAAAAAAATAAAGACTAAGGTTGATCTGATAGGGACTGGGAAGGCCACCGTAATCCTCATAAACACCAATAGTATAAAAATATTGTCTACAAAAGAGACAGTAATTTTCTGGCGATAGTTTGTTATCATTTGCATTCTCTCTCTCAGCTCTTCCCAGAGCTAGCTGACCTCTGCTTTTTAAGAACATAGAGGCCAGGCTGTTTGTCAAATTCATGCTTATTTCCCACAAACTGGCTTCTCATACTAGATTTTGAGCATTATGTAGTCCTAAGTGGATAGAAAAGATTTTTAGTTCTTTGAAAAACACCTTTCTTTTTCTCAAAATACTACCTTTCATGTCTTTGATGCTTTATAAGATAAAACCCAATTTCACAAAATTGCCCACTTAAGCAACACAGCACTCTTAGAACATTAGTGATTAAGCACATTTCATAAGGTCATTAATTGTTATTATTATTTTATTTTTTATACTTTCTGTAAGTCACCTCAAAACATTGAAGGGATTAAATGGAAGTCATTTTTAAAAGAAAGAAAGAAAGAAGAAAGAAAGAAAGAAAGAAAGAAAGAAAGAAAGAAAGAAGAAAGAAAGAAGAAAGAAAGAAGAAAGAAAAAGAAAGAAAGAAAAAGAAAGAGAAAGAAAGAAAGAAAGAAAGAAAGAAAGAAAGAAAGAAAGAAAGAAAGAAAAGGAAAAAGGAAAAAGGAAAAAGGAAGTCAACATAGTGGTCCTAAAATAATTCTGACAGGGACTTGGGTTCTATGGTGCTTGGTTCAGTGGTTTCTGCCTACTTAGGAAGATAATCAGAATTATTCTCGCACGGCAGTTTTCATTCTGTAACTTGTTATGCCCCACAATAACTGTTAGATGAATGTTTACATTGCTCTCAGAATTAACTGTTTTAATGACTATTGGGAAAATTAGGGGTGAGAAACCTGACTGGGTCACCTGTGGGACACAAAGTGAGAATGAAGAACGAGCACCTTGTCAAGGTGCATGCATTTCCTCAGTGATGAATTCCTCCACTAATTCAAGAGGGATCAACCATGACCTGTGTCCAAAATGGTGCTATTTGCATTTAGGACTAAGAAACATAAAGAACCAGTGTTTCTAATCTTTATGGACTAATAATCCTAGTATGAATTGCAATAAACTGTTGTATTTATACATAGTAGGCAGTACGTAGGTGGTAGTTAAAGCTCTGTGGTAGATGAGGTCATTTGGGTAAATCAGGTAACATAGAGGGATAATCAGGGTAAAATGAGAGGGATAAAGGGCTGAAGGTCAAACTCCGGTGAATAAAGACATTTATATGTTAGATGGACAAATCAGGTGAAACATGTGAAAAGTAGTAGGAAATATCAGAAAATAATGTAATAGTGTCATGAGCATAAGGTAGGGGAATGTATTAGTTTCC
Organism: Canis lupus dingo; assembly: GCF_003254725.2. NCBI lineage: Eukaryota > Metazoa > Chordata > Mammalia > Carnivora > Canidae > Canis > Canis lupus. The sequence continues at coordinate 39,336,932 of NC_064267.1, read as the reverse complement.
TTAGAGCTGCCATAACAAAACATCAGAAACTGGGTGGCTTAAAACAAGAGAAATGTATTCTCTCACAATGTAGAGGCTAGAAGTACAAATTCAAAGTGTCAGAAGAGCCATGCTGTCCTGGAAACCTGGAGGGGAGGATCTTTCATTGGCTCTTTCAGCTTCTGGAGGTCCCACGTACTACTTGCTGTCTCTGCCTCCATCTTCATATGGCTACCTACCCTCTGTGTCTCTATCTTTACAAGGCATTCACCTCTGTGTGCGCGTCTGTGTCCTGACACCAGGCACATTGGATTAGGAACCCACCTGAATGACCTCATCTTAACTTGATGACATCTGCAAAGGCCCCTTTTCCAAATCCGGTGAGATGCACTGGTACAGGGAAGCAGGACTTCATTATGTCTTTTGAGGGATATAAGTCAAATCATACCAGTGTTTCCAGAAGAAAAGACAGTAAAACATATGAAACGAAGCAGAGAACCGGTGAGGTAAGGACTGAATGTGTCTGCTGGATTTCACAATTAGAAGTTGGGTAATAACCTTATTTTCAGTGGACTCATGAGAGTGATGAGAATGATGGCAGATTACACAGGGTTGAGAATTGGGTAGTGTAGAAAATTCGGTGAAGAGGAAAAAGAGAGGATAATGACTGGAAAGAGCTATAGAGATGATGAGAGTTTGTGTGAGTGAATAGGGGTGTGTGCTGTGGGGCACTCTCATGAATATGTGCATTAGAACAGATTTTCCTCTTCTCTCAATCCTGTTATTTCTTCCTATCAGTCTTTATCCTAGGCAGTAAGGAGTTCTTGCCATAATAACACTTAAAGGAGGCTCTTGAGGTCAATCTTTGTGAGAAAAAGGTCTGAGGTGACTGAAAGGTCTACAGCAATGGAAAGAGTATTCCGGCACGAAGCCAAGACCATTCCTCCCGAATGACACAAATGATGAGAAAAGGAATGAGATGTTCCATCCTACTATTGTACACTTGTGTGCATTGTAGCTGAAAAGAGTTTCCAGAATAAATATGGGATGTCCAGTTACATTTAAATTTTAGATAAAAAACAAATAGTAGTTGTTTATCTGAAATTTGGTGGGATGACCTGTGTTCTTATTTGCTAAATTTGGCAACTTGATAGCTGAGCGAATATGTGTTAGTAGGGGAAAAGTAAGAGAGAGATTGAGAGAGAGAGAATATGAAAATAAGAAGAGTCCCAGACAATATGAAGGGATGAAATCTAGAGCTCATGTGAAGGAATTAACTTGAAATATCTTTAAAAAACAATTCTTTCACTGGGTCAGAAAGAAGAAAGATGGATTAAATATGTCCAATTAGGGGAATAGGGATTTGTGAGAATTCATTCCTAATCATCTCTACTTTTATCTGAATTAGGAGAGAGAGACATTTTTTTTTAGAATTGAAGAGGTAGACATGAAATTGGAAGGAGGAGTTTAGAGGGAATAGTGAACATTTGTAATAGCCAATTGGGGGGACTATATCATAGCAAGGTGAAAGTGATGATTGGTGGTCTAGGAGACCACTAATTGAGCCTCCCTGATGTGCAATAGGAGTAGCAAGAAGAGCAACCTGACTTCTTGAGTGTGCTGCAGAGGAAATGATTTAAATTGTAAGGTATGGAGACTTGCCAAGCCAGCAGATTCCCATGTCTGGAAAAGGGATTGGTGAGACTGGAAAGAGGAGAGAATACTGAAAAAAGATACTCTGTCTCTCTCTCTCTAATGTTTTTCTTTGTGTTAGTTTATTGTTAGGCAAGCTCTTATATAACTGTGGCAAGATGCCACAGAAGCTTTAGTCTTAAGGTTGCAGCTTGCAATATTAGGTTGATAGAAGCCTTCGATAGGCTAATCCTGGGGCTTGACTACATGGACTAGAATTGGGGCTCAAGGGCAAGAAAAACTGGAGTGCCATATAGTTTAATGGGCAGATATGACCTGTAGTATATACTGCCAGAGTTTGAGGAGGACTAGAAAGACAGAAAATGACATTGTAGGGGTATAAAAGAGCCAAACATAAATTTTATATGTTGGCCAAAGGTTTATCCTCTTTTAATAATTTCATATGTTCACTTCACATTCAACCCATATAGAACTCATGGGTTGCAAAGGAGAATTATGGTGGACACAAGTGGTGACTTCCTATTTGCAGGTGAATCTGGGCTTAAGTATTTTAGGTTGATAGGTGTCTGTCTTATTCTTCTAGATCCATAATTACATACTGGCTAAAAGTTATCCTAAAAGAAACACAGGAAATTGTCTTCTGAGTAATAATGGCATGATCTAATTCAACTCAACAATTCAATTTAATAAGCATCTACTGCATGTCTACTATGCAAAATTCACTGTTTTAGAAATTCAGGAATATGGTGTGCTATGTACACAGGTGTTCTCAGAAAATGTTGTTGAATGGATTTATTGATATTTATGAGGGAGAGAATTAATAAGTTACACGGAGTTTTTGTAAGAAAAGTTTAATGCTAGTAAGGATTTATGTGGATGCCATTGGGTGAATAGTTATCATGAAGATTTAACTATGAAATCTCTTCTTGTGTAAATCAAGACAGTCTAGGTTATACTGCAATAGAGGAAGATCATTTTTCCCCCAAATTTCAGGGATAGAAAACAACACGACCTTCATTTTTTGCTCACATACATGTTCGTCTTTCATTGCCAGGGTGCTCTGCTTCCTGTGGTCCTTACTGAAGGTGTCAAGGTGGTAGGGGCTGTGATCATATAGAACAGTCAATAGTTCAGAAGAAACCCAGGATAAAGGATAATGCAGTGACTCTTATGTGGTTCCACCTATAAATGACATTTCTGCTAAACCTAACTTCAAAGGAGCAAGGAAATAGTCTTTTCATGTGCGTGGAGGTAGAGGGAAGTGAGACTGTTCCCCTTTTTAATATATCTCAATTTCTCAAAGCTGGATTAAAATATTCAGTCATTAGCTGCTTCATGATGAGGATATAATTATAAGATTTTAATGGCAAACATCACTTATGAGCATCCAGGTATTATACTTACAACACTAGATGGTTAATATTAGCTTTCCCTTTTTATAGATGAGGAAAATGAGTTGCAGAAGTTATACAGATTGTCCACAGTCACAAGAGTTAATGCATGACAATATAAATATTGTCCAAGTCTTGAGAGAATTCACAAATATCTCAGATCTTGTTACTCAGGGAATCTTAGTGCCTGATAAATACATGTTGACTAACATTCACTGAGTAATTCATAAACCACTGATCTAAACACTATCTGTGTATTTTCCCATTTAAGGAATAAACATCTGCCCAGCTACACCAGTTTTGTAGTTTGCCCTTTTCTTGATGGATAGGTAATAAATTATTTCATTGCTATAATCTAATATTTACAAATATTCAAGTAGGCCAAGAAGAACACTCAAAGAAGAGAACATTACATGGAAAGAGCCTTAGACTCGGCATGGATACTTCACTCTTCATTTCATCTCCATCTCTCACTCTCTGAATGAATCACTCAAACTTCTTCCACCCTGGCTTCCTTTCCTACAAAGTGAGTGGGTTAGATCAGTGACCACTATTCACCTTGCTGAGACTGTCCATGGTGGTTTTTCTTTATTCAGTCTGTATCCATTTAGACAAATTTAATGAGGCAGAATTTGAAGCCTCTTTTTTTAAAAAAAGGTCTTGAGAGCAAGAAAAAAGGATGGCCTAAAAAATGGTAAGAATCAGACAAGGATATGTTCAGTCCTCAGCAGAAGTAATAGCTTAGCAGAACACTACTGGTTTATGTCAGGTTTCGAGGGATTAACTTGCCCTGGAATCAGCATGGCTAATTAAAGCAAGTGGTGCCGAATTACTCCTTGTGTGTAAGATAGGCCTTCCTGCTTCTCAGCTTGTTGCAACTTCTCCTACAGCCTAAGATTTTCTGCTTGGCCTCAGACTTAATACTGTACAATGAATCTGAATCAAGTGGGAGGTGAAGTCCGAAGGACGTCAAATAAAAGGTTAAAAAAATCCAGCCATTCTCCCCTCATTCCCAGCTATTTCATTCCTTAAAGATTTTGTGCTCATGATTCTCTGTTGGTAACTAAAATCACCTCCTTTTCATGCTCCTACAATATTAAAATACCACTTTTCTAAAATGAAGTGCTATACCAATGGTATGAAAAGTAGGCTATTTTATAGAGTCAAATAACAATTTTCTCTCTAGACAATAAGCTTACCACACCAATCTTTCTCAAGTGACAATAAACATACCAAAGAATGACTTCTTTCTCAAAATTTTAAAGTTAAGTGTTTTTGCTAAAGAATAGGTTATATGATATGAAAAATGCATCCTGCATGTAAAGTAAAGTTGTAATTATTTCAGTTCGATCATAACATTATGTACAAAAGATAGATGATATTATATAATTCAGCTACAGTAACCAGCTGGGTCTCCAAACCTAGAGATTCAAGAAAGATGGAACTATTTGGGAGCATAAATAAAGTATTTCAGGTGTCCAGTTGATTATTACCATAGAGCATATCCAAGAAGTACAAATGCCTAAATAGAGTTTGCAGGCTCAAATCTACTACTTACTACTTCAGATAAATCAGCGAGGTTTTCTTATTAAACAGAAATAGCAAATATTTCTATAACTTTTTACTATATATAATTTTGTTACATAAGTCATTTGATACAATAACACCAAAAAGAGGGTATTATGGTAGTTCTCATTTTAAAGAAAAGGAAGCTGAAGTTCAGTGTCCAAAACTGAAGTTATAGTACTGAGGTCATGATACAAAACCAGATCTGTAGCCTCCCAAATCTGCACTATCTTGCTGTCATACACGAGCCTTAAGTTGACTATTATATTATATATTGCCCTCAAAGAAATAGTGACAAATGAAGTAGGATATTTCTAATATGACCCAGATATAGTGGCCAAGACAAATAATTAATTCAAGAAGCAGATATTTATTGAGTGCAAGGCATGGCAATGGGCAAGACAGCTCTAAATGCCTGCCTCATGGATTTTATTTTATTTTATTTTATTTTATTTTATTTTATTTTATTTTATTTATTTTAGTTATTTTGTTTTATTTTACTTTGAGAGGGAGGGGATGGGGCAGAGGGCGATGCAGAGAGAGAATCTTTTTAAAAAATATTTAATTTATTTATTCATGAAAGAGAGAGAGAGAGAGAGAGAGAGAGGTAGAGATACAGACAGAAGGAGAAGCAGGCTCCATGCAGGGACAAAGGCAGGCACCAAACCACTGAGCTACCCAGGGATCCCCCAGAGAGAGAATCTTAACTAGGCTCCCCACCCAATGTGGAGTTAGAGAAGATCTCCCTGAGAACATGGCATTTAGCAATAGTTAGGGGAAAGAGATGAAAGTGAAGGTAAGCTGTAATTTAAAGGATTATCATGAACTAAACTGAGAATGCAACTCTATCAGAGCCTCCCAAACCTCCAAAATCCTCTACATCTAAATGAATTAGAAGGTAGGAGGATAAGCTGTACTCACCATCTTGGCTTAGCAGATGCTAGGAAGAAAGTGAACTTTGGGCTGACTCCAGATGGTGTCCCTGGTAAGTGAAATGCTGGCAGGAAAACACAGGGAGCGCCATGCTGACTAATGCCATTCCTTTAAGAGAAAGGATGCTCTTCCATTTCCCATGTTGGGTGAGAGCTCCAGGACAAGGCTGTAACTTTTCCTCCCTCCTTTTTTCCTAAACATCTTATCCTCTTTGCTTCTTTTGTTTCCCTCATCTCTTCCTTCTAAATTCTATGTAATAGGAAAAGGAAAAGAGTTTGAGAAGTGGTAATTCCCCTTTCCCAACCCCTACTCTTAATAATTGTACTCACTGTTCATCTTAAAAGTTGCATTTTTTCTTGACTATATCTCATTCTCTTTTCTCGTGTAAACTCATTCTGTTTGAGAATTTAAAAAATAAAGACTATGTTTGCATGCATAAACAATTGATTCCATTGGGTGATTGATGAGTTTAATCTTAGAAGGATTCAGCCAAAACCTTTTTAATCCTTTGTTTGTTTTTATATACTGAAACATACAATTTGACTGAATTATTACAGCGAGACTGGTCAGTTTGGTTTGCCACATGTGGGCACATCTTACGGAGAGAAATAAAATTGAACCTAACTATCCACCTTCAGTTAATTTGGACTGTACAGAAAGGAGTTGCCAAATATTTTTACTGTAGTAAAAATATTATTTCCGGATAATTTTGGAAGATGAAAATATTCTCACTTTCTCCCTTCTTCCACCTCCAACAGGTGTATTCAATATTACACCAGATTGCCTTCTGTGATGCTGTCCCAATGAATCATCCATCTGGGTTGCCTTTATCCTTTTTAAATCACGGTGATGAATACCTGACTTTAAAATTTTACAGATGGTGTCTCGTTTTGGTTGACCTTACTTTAAGAGAAAATTTATGATTTATCTGGGGGAAAAACATCTTCTCATCTCACAGATTTCTCAACCTTTCCAACATTTTAAATATTTGCTGCTGTAGAAGTAAATGGAATGCCCTAACTTGATTCATAGATACCAGTAGGGTTAAATTCTGGGCTTAAATTATGTATAGAAATGGAAATGACATTTTGAAATTTTAGTTTCTATAAGTTTAGAAGTGCACAGACTTAGAGAAAGTCTAATTGGAAAGGCTTACTTGATTTTAAATTGAGTATATAACAGCCCAATAAATGGTTGCCCAGTTCATGCTTGAACACTAATAGCATGGTTTTTTTTTTTTTTTTTTTCCAAAATATACAGGAGGCTCATGCTGTGTTTGGTTAAGGAAAAAAGGAAGAGAAGAATTAATTAGAAATATGACACCCTCTACTGTCATATAGAGGTGAATACCTTTGTTCTTACATTTAAGTATCCAATTTCAGGACAAATCTAAATATTCTCATGTATTCTCAAAGATTTTTAAAACAAATTTGGGTTTATAAGAGAGTAGTGACTATATTTTCAAACAATAATAGCCACAAAATCTAATTTCTGCAAAATTCTTATATGGCCTATTTTTTCTAATGCAGGTACTTCTCTGATTCTAAGGATTCTAAGGTTGACATCCTCTTTGAACATCTTTTCCCTAATTACAATGAGAACATAAAAATGTGTTTTTATGAAATTTTATTGCCCAAACTATTAAGACCAATATGCGAACTATTTAATTCCTCTTATCTCTGTTTTAAGCATGAGGGATTATCCATATGCATTTTTTTTACTGTGTTGCACGTGTATTAGTAATATTTATTTAAAAATGGATTTCCCAGTATCAGAACCTGTCTTGAATGTCTAGCTTCATCTTATGTACTCCACATATAGTATCTCTGTAACTTAACTCATTAGCAATTTGAAATGAGAATAATTATGTCATAGAAAATAGTACAATTGATGTTTTTCTACAGTTTTTGAATGATTTTAAAGACTTAGTGTGTATTAATGCTGTGGTTAAAAGCTCAAGCCCAGGAGTCAGACATCCTATGTTTTGAATATTGGATCTTCTACTTTTTCATTATGTGACTTGAACTAATTATTGAATCTCATCCTTAGGATGTATAATAATTATACTATTATGGGACGAGATTTAAAAGTAATATTCCATTGGAAAGTGTTCATCTCTCTGCCTATCACAAAGTAAACTTAAGTCAAACTTCAGTTATTACTACTTGTAATTTTTCCTCAGAACAAATTTGAATTGATAATGCTGACAAAGGATTATTTTCTTAGCCATGCTGCCTTGGTTAGAAGTCAACAATGTCATCTGCCTATCTGCTTGACCAATTCATCCTAGTTTTCCAGAGATTTGCTGGGTGGTAGTGTTGACAGCCTACATCCTGGGAACTTCTCCTTAACCTGGGCAAAGAGGGATGCTTGGTAAGCCTACTCCAGCCTGGATTTGTGATTCTCTAGTTTCACTTTCATCTCTGTATTTTTTCTCCTATAAAGTAACTTCTGAATTATATAATTAATTTTAAAAACACCTAAGATTTTATAATATGTATCATTTAAGAGCATAAAGGGTTATTCTAATTTTTAAGTTCTGGATTAAGAGACATGTGCTACCTTATTCGGACAGTTATTATTAAAGTGTGTGAGGGTGATTATTTTTCTTCTTCACATTCCTCGTGACAAATCTAGTTCTGTTCCTCATGGTTGGGGTCTAGAGTGCCTAGACTATTTGAAGAAATGTCAAAGTATATGCTGATTTTTACCTTGAGTACTAATTATTTACTTGGAGATCTATGAACTGATACTCATGGTTGACACCCAGAGTATCTGGGAAACTCTTAAACATGTAATAAAATACATATGTATATGGTTGGGTGTGCATTTTTCAGGGAGAATACTCATAAATTTCATCAGATTTCAAAAGGAAACAATGGTGCCCAAATGTGTGAGTTTCACTTACTGGAGAAGTCTTGAAAAACTAACATTTGTACAATTTGGGTCTACTTGCTAGTAGGTGTATAGACCCCACCCCCAACAAACACCACACACACACCGATCCCTTTAAATCCTTGGATTTAGTGATTGAAATCCCCAACTATCACTTCAGAATAACTTAATTCAAATCCTTTTGAAGATTTCTTCCTTCAGTCAATATTAGAGAAGTTTTGAGTTGGTCACAAAGTCGATTTTATGAGGGGTACCTGGGTAGTACAATTGGTTAAACTTTTGACTCTTGGTTTCTGCTCAGGTCACGATTTCAGAACTGTGGGATCAAGCCTCAAGTCAGCCTGCCTGCTCAGCATGGAGTCTGCTTCAGATTCTCTCTCCCTCTCCCTCTGCCCTTTCTGCTAGTGCTTTCTCTCTCTCATTCTCTCTCTAAAATAAATAAATAAATAAATAAATAAATAAATAAATAATAAATAAATAGTTTTAAAAATTTTATTTTATTATATGGAAAGCTTGTATTTGATAGAGCTTTTCTGTAAGGACTTTGCTTTTAGAAGCAGCAATTATGAAAGTAATTGAGAGAATGTGTTGGAAGAGGGTAGACAAGAAATTTGTTCTAGGTTGTATAGACAGAGGAACTGTGTTATTTACCCTAACCATGGGCTTAGGTCAGTGACTAAAGACTACTTCAATCTTGAAATGAAAAATCATTTCTTTATGGCAGCATAAAATAGCATATGCTCAATGATCATCATAGGCAAAATCATAGGAATTTGGTGTTTGAGAGGTGCAGTATAGTAAACACAAAATGATCCTAAGCTCTAAGAAATGCCTTTGATAAAGAAATGAGTTAGGAAGAGTGGTTTCAAGACTAAACTTGAGAGCATTAGAAGATCATCTTTATGTGGTGATAATGCACGTGGCATGGATAGATATGAATTTACAGGGGTACATAAAAAATTGTATAGAGATGTAGCAAGAGATGAGAAGTTCTCTGTCATCCAGGCACTAACACTCCATTATTGGACATACTGAACTTAGTTGAAGAGGCACGGCATAAAACTTCTCAGATTACCTCTAAATTCATGGTTGCTAATGTCAAATGGACCTTCAACATTGCTTGGCAGACCTGCTTCTTTTTTTTTTTTAATTGACTTGAAATTCCATAAAACATATTGTTTATTTCAGCATTTCATAGTACTGTCAAACCTCTAGCCTTCCACCATTTTTCACGCTCAGTAAATGATTACTTGTGGCATCACAGAGAAAATATAAGCTGCCAGAGAGCAAGGCATTCAGTTTCTGAAACCAAATATGGCCATCTGCTACAATGGAAGTGATGCATCTTCTATACCTCCTCTCATTTAAGTATAGCTTCTTTACCTTTGCTCACGTCTTTCTTCCTGCTACCACAGGACTCTTGTACTTTATATAATTTACTTTCTCCTGAGTCTTCAACTTGTTATTCGACTTGAGCTTTCTTATCTCAGCTAAACTTGCCTCTTTCATTAGATGAAGTTCATTAGATGAACTTGCCTCTTTCATTCATTAGATGATGTAGTAGAAAGAAAGAGAAGGAGGAAAGTTTTGTTTTCTTTCCTCCCACTCCTGCACTTTACCTTTATTCTCTCTCAGTCAAACTTTTTAGGAATGGTCTCTACTCATTGTCTCTACTTGCTGCACTCCTTACTATCAGTTTTCCACTCCCAAACTGGCTATGCTAATGTCACCAATAACCTCAGCATTACAAAGTCCAAAAGGCAAGCTTTCATTGTTATCACAGTTGAAATATCAAGCACATTCAATGTATTTGATTTTCCTTGAAACAATTTCTTGATTTGACTCCAGGGACACCAGAAACTTCTGTTTTTAATTCAACTCACTGGTCAATCCTTGCTGGTCCCCTACTTCTGTCTCCTGTTCAATCTTTAAAGGTTGACATTCCATCCAATCCTGACCCTTTGCTCTAGTGATCCCTTTCCAGGCAATGTCTTATCTTCCCCTCCCTCAGACTCAACTGTTGACTTGCTTCATGTATTAAATGTCTCAGGTCTTCAAAAGCAAATCAATTTTCTTTCACTACAAACCTGCTCTTGACCAAAGAATCTCCATCTTAATAAAAGGCACCATCAACCAGTATTCTGCTCAATGTAGAATCCTGTTTATCACCTTTTGTGCCTCCTTCTCTGCCCAACCACACTCAATGACTCTTATTCTCTCAATTTTGCTTACTCTTTTGCATATCTAACATCCTAGTGTAAATCAACAATATGTTGTACTTTTTCTCCTCCTATTCACTGTTACTCCTTCAACAACTCGTTTTTTTTCTTTCTTCTGTAAGCAGCCAGAGTTGTCTTTACAAACACAAATTTGTATCATGTTATTCCTCTTCTATTATCCATCAATAGTTTGCCAGTGTTCCTAGAATAGCCTCCAAAAACTTTATCATGAACTACAAGGTCTTTAAATTGTGTCATACATTGATCTCTTGGTCTGATATCTTACCGTCATCCCACACCACACACTGTCTATGATATAGTCACTTTGGCTTCCTTTCAATTTTTCAATTACCCTGTACTCCTTCACACCATAGAAATTTTGGATACATCTAAGCAGCTTTTTATCCACCGCTGCACCTAGCTAACTCATCCTTCACTTCTTATCAATCATTCTCTCTGACCTAGATTAATTTCCACTGTATATCTCTTTCTTAATACTTATAACAATTGTCATGTGTGTATTTATTTGTCATTACTTGTTTAAAGACTTTATTGTCAACAAGATAATAGGCTCCATGAGGCCAAGATTCTTTGGATTATTTACAGCTTTGTCATTTGTTGAATGAAAGAAGATACACCAATCAAATTTTCCCTTTGCAATAACTTCTCGATTAATCTTGTTACCCTCCCCCCTCCAGAAAAAAATCACTTGGAAAGCTGATATAATAAAACTACTGCTTTCAAAGTTTTCTCAGGTGACAAAGATATTTTCTGAACTCTTCTCAACTGTTTGTAAAGTCCATTTTCAATGTGTGTCTTTATTTGTTTGCCTGCTTGCTTATAAATATTATAAATATTGCAAGTAGTATAAAAAGCTTATATTAAACAAAATGCTGTGCTTCTGTGATTTGCAAAGTATATAAATAAATAACACCATCAAAGTGTTTATCTGAAAAGAATCTAAATTGCAGAGGTGTGAGCAGGGGTAAGGAAACCAGGAAAGGGTGGTGAAACACCTGGGATAAGCAACAGAGTGAAACCATTATCACACAGAGGGCTGAGGGAGAATGGGGAGTGTTCCTGGAACGTGGTGTGTAAACCCATGGAAGAGAGGTCTCTTACCTGAAGCTGAGACATAGTTTCTGTAAAGTGCAGCAAGATTGAAAGGGATCAGCAGCAGGGGGTGTGGAGAGGTCATCTCTTCACTTTCTTGCACATCACTATCCTTCCATCTCTCACTGATGCCTGCCACTGGTCTAACCCAACAAGAAACCAGGGAACAAGGGGGAGAACAGGGTAGAGAAAAGTAGAGAATAGTCTGCTGGATCAAGTTTGAGTAGGAGAGAGAGCCTCAAAGAATACTCAGCATGCCCCCTTTCTTTTGTAGTATTGTGTGAAGGTGATTCTTCTTCTTCTTTTTTTAATCTGTGGTTTTGTCTGTATCAGATAGCCTAACAGTACAAATGTAGTGTTCTCATTTCTAGTATGATCTTCAATAATTTTTTCCTTAGATATTTTTCCATACCATACTGAATTAGGGAGATAAGATGACCAAATATGGCTTTTTTAAAAAATTAAAAACACAACCCATAAAAATGTAAATTTGCCAATGGAAACTTTTTTCAGACCACCCTGTGAGTATGATACAGAAAGAAGTTTTTATGAAGATGTGACCTACATGTAACTGGTGTTATCACGACTCAAAAAAAAATGTAACATCATGTGCATGATAACACAGAGATGTGTATAAATGCTTTAAGCCAGAAGTGAAATTGATTTGGATAAGGCAATATGGGAACAGGCAAGAAACAACAGAGACAGATAAGAGTCATTAAAAGAATTTGTAACTAGAACATAAGAATTAATTCTACCCAAGAACCCACTTAAATACTATTATAGGTCAAGACTCTTAATAGTTTGCAGTTTGGATAGCTGAGTCTGTCCTTGTCATCTCTGTTATTTGGACAATTAAGCAAGAATGGTGTGGCCTGATAATAGACATTCTGTTAGGTTGACCCATATGAATTGCTGATAATTGCCCATCTTGACCTAGAAAAACAGTTAAACGGTGGCACCATCTAATATATAAATACATGTTAGCTTTGTGAATTTTCAAATAAATAGCTAGATAAATACATGCATTCTGGCTTTCTGAAGTTTATTAGTTTCCTCAAAATACTTGGCTTTTTAAAAAATGGTATTCATTTATTTGGTAAAATACTAGCAATTTTTGAAGGAAATATACAATATTTGTATTATAGCCAACAAATAATGCATCTGTGCTAGAATTATTCTCTTTGACGCAGCACTTTCTGAAAGTAATTTGTTTATCTCTTCCATAGTACATGCTTGTACAAAATTCTATTGTTAGTATAACACATAGACTCATCTTTTTCATTAAGCACTTTGAATGTAGCCAGATGCTGTGGTGATGAGGGAATTTCAAATCTCTGTAATATATTTTAAAAAATGGCATAGCTACTATTTCTTCTTTGACACTTTTACTATTTATAAAAATGCTCTATGGATATATTCTCTTATTCAATTTTCATGTTTTCACTTCTGTAGAATTTAACAGGAGCAAAGAGTGTTAATGAGAATATCCTTTGGCAGTATTTTTCAAAGCTCCAATTCCAAAGACTTCTAACTACTTCTTTGTTATAGGAAACAAACAATAATTTTGATGTGTTAAAGACTTAAAAAGAAACATGTATAATACTTATATTTTACTACAAATTTTCTTGCATTGGTATTATATATAATATTTTTGTACAAAGGAGATATGAAATGCCATCTAGAAAAGGTTTATATTTAGGCCAGTGACAATTTATAAGGTAAATAATTTGCTTTTGAATTGGTTTAAAATTATTCATATGAATAAATGCAATAGAAATTAACTTGCAAAAAACTAATTTTCTACTCTAATAAAATGTAGTGGGTTTTTTTTAATGTTTATGGGCCTTAAATAGATTGAAAGTGAACATAAAATCCTTAATTTCATAAACTACTAATTAGCACATCTCAAAATCCTGTTTCACTAAAAATGAACTTCATTGTAAGAAAAAAAGAATAAAGAACAAAAAATTCAAAAGCAATACAAAATAATGGCAGAAATTATGCCTCAGTATGTTGGAGAGTTTACAGGTTTCCTAAATTGGCTTCACCCTTTAGTTGACTAGAGATGGCAGGTGACACTGACCTGGGTCATGTGTGGTGAAGGATGATAAAGGACAGGAACAAAGCCCTCCCTCATTGTCTTGGCAGGCATTTCCCACTACATCACCATGGCTCCAACTTCTGTTTTCAGGGGAGAAGTTTAGGTGAAAGCAAGGAATCTGAGGTTATGGCCAAACATGAAGCAGAGAGTTACTATAGCAATGGCCACCTCTGCTCAGGTCTAGCTTGGATGTCAGCTTGACATTTGCTCAGGGCAAGCAGTCTCAAAGTTTTGGCTTACAGTGCAGTTGTTCAACCCTTGATGGAACTGGAGAAGCTACCAAAAATGAGACAAGAGTAAGAACCAGGCTGGCTGGACAGCTGATCGATCCCCCCCTCTCTCTCTCTCTCTGTGCTAATAATTAAATCTTCTCTCTGGGAAACGAACTAGGGGTGGTAGAAGGGGAGGAGGGCGGGGAGTGGGAGTGAATGGGTGACGGACACTGAGGGTTATTCTGTATGTTAGTAAATTGAACACCAATAAAAAATAAATTAAAAAAAAAATAAATCTTCATGTCCTTGAGCCTTCACATGTAAATTGGTATCTGTCTCACTGGTCTCAGGGCAGCATTAGGGGCTTAGATGAGAGACTTTATTCAAAAATTCTTTAGCAGCTACCAAATATTAGTAGGTACAAAGTGTAGGGTTACAATCATACATATTGGCTAATTTGAAGGCATTGATTTGTAGAACTTCTCTGAAAAAGAAACAGAAGGCATTATTTCAAAGAAAGTGAACTAAACCATTTAAACTTTTGAACAGTCTCTACTCAGAGGCTGTATATTTATCTCTATTGTGAGGATTCAGTCTATGGCTGTGGATCTTAAACAAGAAGTATCTAGGGGCACCTGGGTGGCTCAGTCGGTAAGCATCTGCCTTCAGCTTGAGTCATGATCCCAGAGCCCTATGTTGGGCTCCCTTGCTCGGTGAAAAGTCTGCTTCTCCCTCTGCCCCTTCCCCTGGTTCTCTCTCTCTCTCTCTCTCTCTCTCTCTATATATATATATATATATAGATAGATAGATAGATAGATACTTCTATGTTTTATATATACATAAATATATGTATATATATATATTTATGTATATATAAAGAAAACATAGAAGTATCTGATGCACTTAATAAAAATGTGGATTCCCCTAGCCGTATGCCTACCATATCCATGATATCAAGGTCAATGCATTTTTTTGAAGTCTGATGATTCTGGTGAAGAAGTCAGCATGGAGTAGAACTACACAGCTTCTGTGTTCTTACAGAATATTCTAGCATTTAAGGGTGTTAGCCTTTGGGTCAGCTGTGATATTTATTACCTATTTATTCTTGGGCAATGGTATAGACTGCATATTTTATCTCCACAAAATTCATTTGTTCACCAATGTGAGGGTATTTGGAAATAAAAACTTGGGAAAATAATTAGATTATGAGGATGGAGCCCTTGTGATGGGATTAGTGTCCTTATTCAAAGAGACAGGAGAGCCTCCTTCCTCTTTCTGCTTCCAGGCATGTGGGTGTACAACCTGAAGCCTGCCTTCTATAAACCAGAGAAGGGATCACGCCAGAACCCGACCATGTCGATACCCTGATCTTGAACTTTTATGCTTCAGAATTGTGAGAAATACATTTTTGTTCTTTAAACCATTCAGTCTATGGTAATTGTTATAGCAGCCTGAACTAACACAGGCAAATATGTTTATTTTTCCATTCGTTTTTCATTCATTCATTCATTCAATATTTATTAAGCATCTATTACGCTAGATACTGAGGATAAAAACAACCGGATTAAAAACTCCTTCCTCTTGAAATTCTGATACAATGGTAGAAAGGCAGGTAATAAGCAAACACAATTGAGTGGCAATTCATACTAGGAGAATATCCGTACATGTTTTAATAGAGAATAGTCATAGGATTTATTTTAGCAAGGTGGGCAGAGTTAATGAAAACACAGTATCATTTGGTCACTGACCACATTAATGATGTTCAATCTGAGACTATAAATTTTTTAAACATTCTGTTTTCTGATCTGTAAAATGAGAATAAATTTGGGAACTATTTCAAAAGTTTGTTGGGAGGATTAAACATGATCTCTGTAAAGATTTAGCAGCAGATTGTCAGGCAGAAAGCAAATGTTCAATAAGGGTTAGCCATTATTATTATTATTATTATTATTATTTTGTCTTTTAGTATAGTGGGGAAACAAAAAGCACTAAATAAAACAAAATTATTAAGTAAACAATGTGATGGCTTTCTCCTTTTTGGAATTTTGTTAGTTACTCAACAAAGAAAATGGATATATGATAATAGGTTTGTCCCTTATGTAAATTAAAGTGTACATGTATATATGTAATACATGTTTGTTCATACACAATATATGATATATATGTGTGTATATATGTATATAGGTGTTTTTAAAATTATATGTTTCTCTTTTTTTTTTTTTTTGCTATAAGCTATGGAAAAAAAATCTGTTTAAAATGGTCTAATAAGTAGAATTCTTTACCTCGCTGAAAGTAAGGCTGTGTGTGATTAGGGCTTCAGATCCAGGATAGACCAGGAGTTTAGATCAGCCTTTATTCTGATCCAGTTTTGCATTAGTGTCTGGTTCTGCTTGGCTCTTCAAGTGCTGCTTCATCCAAGCAACCAAATGGTGATAATAGTGCCAGAACCTCATATCTGAACCCAGCTAGATCCAGTGGAAAATAGATGATCATTTCCAAAGGATTTTTTCAGACGTGAGAATAATTTTCTTTCTCAGAAACTGCAAGCAAACATCTCTCCGCATCTCCTTTGGCAATCGGGTCACTTGCTTATTCTTGATCAGTCTCAGGAAGAGAAATGACATTTGCTCATTGGCACAGACCTTTCCTTCTCTCTCCAATCTCTGTAGAAAGGTCAATTATCCTAAATTTTGTGAGCTAATCAGGGCCAAGCCTACAGTTTGAAAAAAAATTCTTAAGTCGTTTAACTATACAATGCAGGAGGAACCGTTGAGACCACCACACATTCTGTGAGTAATTCTGGAATCCTTCTTAATCTCACATGGTGAGATAGTGAATCAGGCTTTAAGTCTGAAGGAACCAATTCAGAGTGCTCAGAAAGCAAGCAAAGGTGACGTAAGGGAACAATTCTTTGGCCTCAAGAGCAGAGCTGCTGCTGCTAGTGTGTGTGTGTGTGTGTGTGTGTGTGTGTGTGTGTGTGTGTTTGTGTGCATGCCCATATGTGTGTGTTGTCAAGCTGAAGTTCAGAGATATGTAGGTATAAAGCAGTTGTTCTTCATTCTTAAATTTATTAAGTGCCTAGACACTAAATACCTGGGATGCAACATCTGCCCTCTGAGATGTGGACATGAGAGTGAGAAAAGAGTGAGGAATAAGAATGGATTATAAAATTGGGGAGAGTCATGCTAGTGTAGTCAGGAGATTAGTTGCATCATTCTGAAAGGTCAGTTAGGCTAAAACAGGCTATCTGTCTATGCCTTATGCCCAGAGAAAGGAGTCAAAGGACAGTAATTGTTTTACCAAATGATGTTATGATCTGTTCCAGCATTTAGCCCAACCTTTGTCCTTTGAGTACCATCTTTAGAATATTTGTCCAAAGGGTGCCTAGGTGGCTCAGTGGTTGAGCATCTCAGGTCATCATCCCAGGATTCTGGGATGGAGTCTGGCACCTGGGTCCCCTCAGGGAGCCTGCTTCCTCTTCCTATGTCTCTGCCTCTCTATGTCTCATGAATAACTAATTTAAAAAAAAAAAAATAAGGAATATTTGTCCAAATCTTCATGGCACCTGGATCATTATTTCCTTACCATTTTCCTTAAATAAACTCTTTTAAACTTTTAATTTTATTTTTATCTTAGTAATCCACAAACTGACCAGTTTAATATACTCATTTTATGTTAATATGTATTCATTAAATGCATAATCCAATTTTTAACAAGTAAAGTGAAAAAAAAAATCTTTCTGCATACCACTTGAAATAATCTTCCACCAGTAGAACCTATCTCATACTTTGGGAAGTATGGCTTTATTCTAGTCATCCTTTTGGGAGCCCCTAGATTTTAGTTTTAGTATGCAACACATCCTCGGGGCTCTAAGTCTCTAGATTTGGATGTCCTTTAGTTTAGCAACTCTCAGGGAGGCATCTTGTGGGAATTTTAACTTTATTTTCAAATCTCCCTACGCCATTTTCATTCACCCCTGTGGCAGAGTCTTGAGAAAGCTCTCTTTATTCTCTTCCCAAGTTGGAGTTGGAATTCAGGGGTCTCCATCCTCCATCCTGGGCTCACAGCCCTGGTGCTCTGTACTCAGCATCTGGAGTGAACACTTTCTCCATTGCAGTTTGGTCAATGCATCAACTATGACATTTGCCTTTTACAGATTAAGAAAAAAAGACGTCCCTTTATGCGCTGGTTGTGCTAAATCTCCTGACACATTTATATTTGATTTATTGCATATTAGATTTCAGGTCTTCAATTTGCATCTTTCTGGCAAATAGTGTCAGAAGGTTACGTCTTAGCACATGTCTAGAGTGGTACATACATAAAGTACAGGCAAATTCAAATGGCAAAGCTCAAAGAACGAAACAAAGGACACAGCATAAGTGTTTAACCCAAATTGTTTTACCCTTTCTGCTACAGAAGGGTCAGGATATAAAGTGGTATCATTTAAAGGTACCATAGGCTATTTCTGAAGTTGTTTATTGGTAGTTGCGTTTTGTCTGCACCTGGATTGAAAGTAATGATGGACTTGTGGAAACATGTTTTTTTATTGCAAAATACACAATGTGAGCCAAAGAGAAGCTTTAAAAAAAAGTTCAGTAAAATCAGAAAAAAACATGAACAAATTCCTCCTATTAGGACTTAAAATCATTTATGAAAGCAGGCTCTCTCTCCTCTTTCCTGCAGTTAAGAATACTATTGAGACAATGATAGTCATACAAGAGAATTAAATATTTAGTTTGAAATATCTTATTTTCATATTAATATGCTTAGATGTGTGGTTTCTGACTGATGTTTTTCAGTTCAGAGTCCAAAAAGTCTGAGCTGGGCACAGCCTCTCAGACTCCCTGTTTCCTTAACTGGAAAATGGGCATAATAATAACTAAGTTAACAGCTGCCTTGTAGACTTAATAAGGGAATTGTATGAGAAAATTTATTTGAAACTGGCTTGTAAATTCTATGGGACTATAAAATGTAGAGCAATATTGTAACACATATATAGCATACATGTAATGTATTTATAAATTACATAACTAATATAAATTCACACATATTACAATTATTTCCTGACAGCCAATAATACCACACAACTTCATACATTTAAAATGTGGCTGGGATTCATGAACATGCTTTCTATTTAAAACATTATTGTTCATTTATGTCTAAAAGGGCACTGACATGTAGTTGTGCTACTGGTTTGTTTTTTAAGAATATTTCTGGATTATTTGTGATTAATATGGATTTTAATACTGAATTAATTGCTATAGTTACTTAAAGCTTTTACTTTTATTTCTTGTGTTTTAAATGGCTTCTGTTGGAATCATCTTGTTAAATTGGGCTGTATAAACATGTAATTATTTATACCAATTCATGTTAGGTCCATGGTGTAAGGATTGCCAATTTCCCACCATTGCAATTATAGTCATAACAGGTCTTCAGTTATTTGAATTAAACAGTTCACTGTCTTAAAACCATACTTTTAAAACTTTCCTTGCAAGTCATACCTTCATTAAATTTTTAAAAGTAAAATTACCTTATACATACATATGTCATACATACAGAAACTTAAACTGTGTATGAGACGTATTCACAATTCTTAAAAAGTTGGTAATTCTGACCTCCAAGATAGGTTTCAGAAACAGTAAATAGAACTTTCACTTAAAAAGATGTTCTTCATACTCTAAAATAACTTTAATTTCCTTGGATGTGAGTACTATGTAATTAAGTAATCCCTGTTATACAGAAAAAAAAAGTGTTAGATGTAAATACATAACTCTACCACCACAGTTAGCAGAAATGTTATCATTAAGGGTTTTCTACATTCTTGAGGAAAGTAATAAATACCCCCAGGGCTGTCTTTTTTTTTTTTTTTTTGAAAGAAGCATTAATCATATTGACTATAGAGTTCTAGCAGAGAAACAAGAAAACACAGAAAACATAACTAGCAACAAATACTTTTGATGGAAAACATTCTGTTTCAACTTTGGTCAACATGAATGTCATTATTAACCAAGATATGTTATCATGAAGTTTCTCTTATAGTTCTCACAATTCTTAATTAATTTTTTTTAATTTAAGATTTTATTTTATTTATTCATGAGAGACAGAGAGAGAGAGAGAGAGGCAGAGACACAGGCAGAGGGAGAAGCAGGTTCTATGCAGGGAGCCTGATGTGGGACTCGATCCCTAGTCTCCGGGATCAGGCCCTGGGCCGAAGGCAGGTGCTAAAACTGCTGAGCCACCCAGGGATCCCCACAATTCTTAATTTTGTAAATTGAAATAGATACTTTGCCATTTTACAATTCCCAAATTTACCTCTGGTTTTATAGATGATTTTATTTTCTTAATAGATAATTTTCACTAATTTATTTTATTTGCCTGAGATATAACTAGTGTATGGTGGTCTGACTTAGTTCTAAGCTTGATCTCTTGCCTACTTCTGAATCATCAACAAAATTCACATAATTGTGTCTAGGTAAACTCAACATCCACTGAATTTAGTTATGTTTTCACCATTAATTCTGTCAAAACTTTTTTTTATAGCAATGTAGGAATGTTGACATAACTAGACTTTTCATGGTAGATCAAAGAAGTTTGTGTCTGAGAAAGGAAAAGTTGACATGATGTACTATTACATTTCAGAGCCAAATATGTACATTAGACCCATTTTCAACAAGCCTAAGCCACTTTCAGAATGTGACTGATTTGGATCAAATTGTCTTTTTCTTTCCCCCCTTCAGAGCTTGGCTTCACTTATCTCTTTCATATTTTTCTTAGAACAAATGAGCTAAGAAATTCCTGAACAAAAGTTGTGAAACTCTGTAATCACCCACTAAACAAATTTAATTTAGCAGTTTGTCTGAAAACTATTCATCAACAGGGGGGAAAATACACCAGAAAAACATTTGTGGGTCTGTGTGTTTTTCCAACGTCTCCTAAATGAATTTTCTTGATTGTGTATGCTGAATCATTTGGAGGCACACATAAAAGAAATTTGACATACATGTAAATGATTTGTAGGCAGAGACAATATTTGTGCTCAAATTTGAGCTAATTTTCTCTATAGTTTCATTGCTTTGCACTCATAAAAGATTACATTTAATTCATTCGATTCAGATGATTTCAGACTTTGTCCCTGTAAGTAATATTAATTGTATTTGAATTGCAAATGACCACATAATCTCATTTTTAATTTCAAGCCTGGGGATGAAAAGATTCTACTAAAATCCAAACAGATGTTCAACACGAAGAATGTTTACAGACTTACTGAATAAAATGTTTTTGGTCACTAAACTTTTTTGATATTAACAAAAGGATTTTACAAAAAGAAATAATTTTTGTGTGTGGCCTTATTTATACAGCAATTGTGTGTGCAATCAATTATCAACATTTCTTAGTTTCTACATTATAGAGTTTGGAGGATACAACAATGAATTTCTAAAGTAAATGTCTGGGCTTCTACTTTTGGCGAGATCAATAAAAGGGGCAAGTTTAACCCTCCAGTCTTCAATAAAATTTTATTAATTTAGGGAAAAATATGAAAGAATGGTTTCCAGATAGTGGGCAGCAAGATAGTGTTCCAACAAGTGGAACCTGATCCAGGTCAGTGATACCGGAGAAGAGAGAAATACATAAGCTAAGTTCTACAACTGCCCCACCTTACTGCCTGGAGAGTTTCCAGGTCAAAATACAGGAGTAAATGGAGGCAAAACTAGGTGGTTACTCTGTAATATGGAGAAGAACTGGAAGGTTTAAGAGAACCAGTTGTGGGGGTTCCTAAGACAGGCAAGTGGTGAGGAGAAGGTTGTACAGAAAGAGAATGAGCTTCAGAGATGTACCACAGGTTCCCTCCTCCAAATCCTCAGCTGAATGTTGATGGGTACATGCATACAAGCAAGCTTAGCAGTCCAGGAAAGAGTAAACAGAAAAATCCTAGAGCTATACCGAGCCTTTACCAGTTGTTTTCAGCAGTTAGGATGTAAAAACTTCATAAAACATGAGTCATAAGTAGAGAATTATAAAATGGTATAGCCTCAGTAGTAGAGAAAAATCAGCTCTGGACTAAGAGCTTTTCTGGTCCCATTAGCAAAGCCCACAAATAAGCTTTTAAAAAGATCAAATTATTTCCACATGATCTGAAAGTCCCAGAAAAGAATAAAAAAAAAAAAAAAAAAGGAGAAAGAAAAAAGAAAGAAGAAAGAAAAGCTTGACTATTTTTTGAGCATTAAAGAAAAACACAATATTTGAAGAAATAATTGGAAAAATTTCCAGAAAGAAAAAAAGAATGTCAGAAAAAATAAAGTGCAGAAAAATTACTACAACTAGGCAAATCATAATCAAATTGATTAATACCAGCGATAAAGAAGAAAATCTTAAAAGCAGCTGCAGGAAAAACACATAGTACATATAGAGAAATGAAAATTAGGATGACAAATGATTTCTTTTTGGAAATAATGCAGATCAGAAGACAGTGGAGCAAGATTTTTTTTTTAATTTTATTTATTTATGATAGTCACACAGAGAGAGAGAGAGAGAGAGAGAGAGGCAGAGACACAGGCAGAGGGAGAAGCAGGCTCCATGCACCAGGAGCCTGATGTGGGATTCGATCCCGGGTCTCCAGGATCACGCCCTGGGCCAAAGGCAGGCGCTAAACCGCTGCGCCACCCAGGGATCCCTGGAGCAAGATTTTTATTTTTTTTTATTTTTTATTTTTTATTTTTTTATTTATTTATGATAGTCACAGAGAGAGAGAGAGAGGCAGAGACACAGGCAGAGGGAGGAGCAGGCTCCATGCACCGGGAGCCCGACGTGGGATTCGATCCCGGGTCTCCAGGATCGCGCCCTGGGCCAAAGGCAGGCGCCAAACCGCTGCGCCACCCAGGGATCCCTGGAGCAAGATTTTTAAAGTGCAAAAAGAAAATAAAACCGGAAGCTTATATCCAGTGTAAAACCTTTCTAAAACTAAGGCAAAATAAAATATTTTTCTACAATATAAAAGATGAAAATTAATTACTATTAGATTTTCAAAATAAGAATGTCAAAAGAAGTTCTTCAAACAGAAGGAAAATTACACCAGATAGATACCTAGATCTACACAAAAGAATGAAGAATACGAGAATTAGTAGCATGTAGATACATACAAATTAACTTTTTATTTTAAAAATCAGTTTCAAAGATAATCATCTAACCACAAATACTAACAGTCCATTGTGGGGTTATAACAGATGCTGAAATAAAATTTATGACAATAATGTTAAAAATCCTGGGATAGGTGAAATGTGAAAATTCAGCTGTATTTAAATTACTATAACACTATTTGAAAGTAGATCATATCAAGTTAAAGACAAATGCCAGAAAACCTGAAAGCAAGTGCCAAAGAAATACAAGTAGTTAAAACTAATAAACTAACATGAAGACAAAATGAAATCATATAAGATTGCTAATTCTAAATAAGGCAGAAAAAAAGAGAGAGAGAGAGAGAGAAAAAAAAAGAACAAAGAAGAGACTAAGGAAAAAAAAAACCCTACAGTATGGTGGTAGATGTAAACCCAACCATGTCAGTAATCACATTATATATAGAGTCTAAATACCTCAATTAAAAAGCAGAGATAAAAAAAAAAGGCAGAGATTGTCAATTTGTCAGGGTATATATATATATATAAAAAAAATGAGGCTATACTATTTTCTGCCTGTAAGAAACTGACTTTAACATCACAAAGAAGTTAAAACTAAAAGGATGGTAGAAGATACATTATTCTAATACTAATAAAAGGAAAATTGGAGTGTCTATATAATATTAGAAGATGTGATTACAGAGGAGTGTTTAATTAGTGATAAAGAAGGTCATTTCAGAAGGATAAAGTGGCCAATTATTCACGAGGACATTAACAATTATGAATATTTAATGACAAATTTCCAAATATATAAAGCAAAAGCTGTTATAAAAGGGTTATAAATAACCAATTATTAACAAATAACTTATAAAAGGGTAAATAAACAGACTTACAATGATAACCAAATATATCAATACCTCTCTCTACAATTGATAGAAAAAGAAAATTGGATCCATAAGAATTGAATACAAAAGACTTAAACAATATTTCACCTACTTATCACTTCACTCAAAAATAGCAGAATACACATTTTTTTTCAAGCACATACAGAAATTTTCAAAGCAGACCATATTCAAAGACATAAACCCAGTCTCAATAAATTTAAAAGTATTCAATAATACAACATATGACCACAATGGAATTAAATTAACAATATATAATAGAAAGATATCTTTAAAAAGTCTCCAAATGTTATGAACTAATAACCTACAGCAAAGCTGAAGAGTAAATGAAAAAGAAAATTAGGAAGTATTTTGAATTGAATGCAAATGAAAATAATATATCAAAAATTGTATTGTTCAGCCACAGCATTTCTTAGAGGAATTTATAATAATGAAAAAGCCCAGAAATTTTATAGTATCATTGAAAACTAAAACATTAAGAGTAAGTTAAACCCAAAGTAAGGAGAACAAAGGAAATAATAAATATAACAACAGAAAACAAGGAAATATGAAACAATAGCAATAAAGAAAACCACTTAGGGGCGCCTGGGTGGCTCATTTGGTTCCTGCTCAGGTCATAATGTTGGATCATGAGATGGAGCCCCGAGCAGAGCCCTGAAAGAGTCTGCTTGGGATTCTCTCTCTCTTTCTCTTTCTCTTCACCTCCCTGCCACTTGTGCTCTATTAATCAATCAATCTTCAAAAAAATAGATAGAAAACTAATGACATCAAACTGGTTTTCTGAGAGCATCAATAAAATTTGTAAATTTGTAGTCAGACTGATAAGGAGAAAATGATATGACACAAATTGCCAATATTAGAGATGGCAGAGGGAAGATCACTACAAAACTTAGGGAAATGGGAAAAGATGATAAGGAAATGTTATAAACAAATTTGTGTTGATTTATTTTATAATTTAGGTGAAATGAAAAATCCTTTGAAAGGCACAAAGCTGCTAGAGCTCTTCAATAAGATAGAAATAAAGATAGGAAGGATAGATAAACATAGAGAACATGAATAGCCTACATCCAGGAAAGAAACTGAATTTGTAGTTACAAACTCTTCCCTCAAGGAAAGGTCGGAGCCCGATGACATTACTGGTGAATTCTTCTTAACATTTAAGTATAAACGATGGCAGTTTGAAACAAATTTTTCCCAAAAGTTAAAGAAAAAGGGATATTTCTCAATTTATTTTATGAGGCTAGCATTGACCTGACTTCACACCGAATTAAGACATTAAAAGAAAACTGCAGAACAATATTCACCGTGAACATTGATGCCAACCTTTTAAAAATTTAACTAATAAGAAATGGTGCTAAAACCACTGGATAGCAATATATAAGACAAATGAAACCCCAAACCAAGAAACCCAAAGGGATTTTGAACCATACAAAAAAGTAACTCCCAATAGATTATAAACCTAAATATAGAGCTAAGATTTATAAAACTTCTGTAAGAAAATACATGAGAAAATATTTATGACCTTAAATTAAGCAAGGATTTCATAGATTCAAGACCAAAAGCACAATCTATAAAAGAATAATTGATAAATTGGAATTTAACAGCAATTCTGCTGTTTGAGAGATATTAAGAAAGAGAAAATGTGCACAGATCGGTAGACAATATTTGCAAGTTAAATATCTTAAAAAGGACTTCTATTCAGAATATATAAATAAATGTCAAAAGTCAATAAGAATGCAACTAGTCAAATAAAAAAATGAGCACCTTTCATCAAAGGATGTACAGGAATGGCAAATAAGAATATAAAAGGTGTGCAACTTTGTTAATACAGGAAAGTAAATTAAAACCACAGGTGGTTTTAAAGCCATACCTATAATGATCATAAAAAAATAGAACACCAATGTCAAATTCTGATGTAGATGCAGAGCAAGTAAAATGTTCATACACTGTTGATAGAAATGTAAGATGGGGAAGCTTCTTTAGTCAACAGTTTGGCAATTTCTTACATTCTTAAACATACACTTATCAACAATCCTGCTCTGCATTGTTTAGATGAAATGAAAAACTATGTTCACATACAAATCTGTACTCAAATACTTATAGCAAAAAAAAAATACTTATAGCAGTTCCATTTGTAGTCATAGAAAATGGGAAGCAATCCAAATACTTTTCCATTGGTGAATAGATGAACAATGCATGATACATTCATAAATGGAATAAAACTTGGGAATAAAAAGAAATGAACTATGGATACATCTAGTTGTAACATGGAAGAACCTGGTATTTGTTTGCTCAGATTGTTGTAACAAAGTACCATAAACTGGATGGCTTGAACAACAAAAATACATTTTCTCACAGTTCTGGAAACAAAGTCCTGAAATCAAGAGGTCAGTAAGGTTGGTTTCTTCTGAAGGCAAATCTGTTCCATGCCTCTCTCCTAGCTTCTAATGGTTTCCAGGCAATCTTTGGTGTTCCTTGGCTTGTAGAAGCATCACCTTGATCTGCCATCACCTTCACATGGCATCCTCCATATAAGCCCATCTGTATCCAAATTTCCTCTATGACATCAGTCATATTAGAATAGGATGACCAATATGACCTCATTTTGACTTAACTAATTGTATCTATAGGACCCTATTTTGAAAGTCACATTCTGGGGCACTGGGGATTAGGAATTCAACATATGAATTTGTAGGGACACACTTCAACTCATAACAAACCTCAGATGTGTTATGCTAAGAGAAAGGATCTAGACTCAAAAGCTACTACATACTATGTTCTCCTATTTATATAATTCTCTGAAAAAAATCTGTAGGTTTGGAACACAGATCAATGGTTTCCAGGTTACTAGAGATGGGAAGGGATTGATTACAAGGTGGGCTGGCGGAATTTTTTAGAGTGATGGAACTATTGTATATTTTGATTGTGGTGTGGTTATATGACTGCATTTGCCTGTTAAAACTTGTTAAACTGTACCAGAAAAACTGTATTTTAATAAAAGAATGTAGAAAAAAGAAATGGTTACCAATTACAGATATTTTTCATGTAAAGCCTTGAGTCTGGAAGAGCAGGAATTATCTTTACTGTATAGTAGGACTGGAAAATAAGTACTTTCAATCATCATTGGCCACCAACTAAGTACAAAATTGATGCAAAGAAAAGTATTTGGGCAAACTAAAAGCCTTTGTAGGCATTATGGAAATTATTCCTAAGGAAATAATGTTGTATGTTATGAAAGAAACACAATTTAGGCATGTGGATGAAAGACAAATATAAAAGACACCTCACTGAAAATGTTTTCTGAAGATTTTTATTTGTGCAAATGTTAGGGACCATATGCTGAACCTTGCAGTATAGCATGCAGAGAGCTCATCTTCCAATGGCCCAGGGGATCTTGCCTAGATTTATGATATTATTTAAAGTTATTTCAAATAACCAAATTTATCTAGTTTATAGAACCAAGTAAAGTGTTAAAAAAAAAATCTACCCCAAATAGGAATAGGTCAGCTACATTATAAAAAAAAAACAAAACAAAACATGTGTTTGTTATTTTTTAATTCTTCTTTGGGTCAATTATGTCTGTACACATTTGTATTACCCCAAGAATTAAATTTATATTGGCCTGGAGCAGAAATCTTATTCCTTCTAAGGTCTATCTAGCCATTTGCAGTTTTATCTATTGGCAGATTTCCAAAGAAGATCCAACATGCTCCCCAAACAGTTCCTCACTTATATTTAGGATTGCATATAAACTTTCAAATAGGTTGCCAATGCACATGAAATGCTTAAACTTCTTAAAAGGCTCTCCACTGGTCTTTAGCAAAATCTTAACTTAAATGATTTCAAAGGTCCTCTGTGATCTGGCCCTTGCTTGCCCAACTTGTTTCATCTGTCATGATTCTCTTGTCCCTCCATATGCTCAGATAAAACTGGATTTATTTCAATTCCTAGACTATGTCACACCATCTCGTTTCTTGTGCCTTTGTACATGCCCTTCCCTTGCTTAGAATGTACTGCCCCATCTTGTAACCCAGCTTTTACTCAACTTTGAGGTATTGGCTGAGATATCCCATTCATCTGGGAACTAACGACACCACAGCAGTGTTCACAGTGATGATGGTACAATCACCTGTCAACCTTGTAGTAGATAGAAGTTGAGTCTTATTCCCCATTGCATCATCAGGTCCTTGCATACAAAAGGTATGCAGTGAACATATAATGATGAATGTCGCATAGTTTCTTTTTGAACATTATTTTCACAGGATGAATTTGATTCTTCCCTTAAAATGATAGGTAGAAAACACCAAGAGATGTGGAATCAAAAGGTTCTGGTGCTTGAGTCCTGCATTTGCTGTGAACATGATCTGTAATGAGTTATTTAACCTCCCTGACCCTTAGTTTCTTCAGTTGGAAATATCCAGCCAATAAAAATATTCTTGTCACTAGTTTAACTTCAGGAACAAATTAGGTCACACATATGAAAGCATTTTTTAAAATGATGAAATGCCATGTATATGTCAGTTATTTTATTGTCCACATTTCAGCAGAAGTTTTGTGAGTAACATTTGGTGGTGGTTGAGTTGTCACTTCTAAAGCTCTATCAGTATCTATCAGCAGTAACAATAAATGGACACACAAACGAAATAAAAGCATTATGCTTGTTATGCAAATACATTGTCATACATCCTGAGTTGCTAATTCCAGATGTATTTTTGCTCCTCCTATTAAAAAAAAATTCCAGAGGCATCGTTATTGTAACCTGCAAGTTTATTATAGCAATAAGCATATATCAATCAAAATGGATGCACCCCACATGGATTTGCTTAAAATTAAGTTGACCAGATCTGTTACAGAACTTTTTTTAGTCTCCTTATTCTATCATTGAATATCATTGAGGTTTTGAATAATGAAAAAAGTATGATTGAACATAGACCAATAGAAGAAAAAACTATTTTTTTAATGGATTTTCAAAGGGGTTATCTATAGAGGAGCCTCCATCTAGGAAATGGTGACATTTGACTAATTAAAACCTGAGATATCTCCAATGGCTCAGCTTCAACACTGTCTCCTCTTTTGACTGTCAAGGATTGTCTTTAAATAAGGTGTGTTGGGCTCATTGATTTGCATGAATTCTTCTTGTTTCTGTCATCTAAAAGTCTAAAAGTCATGTCTTACAATTTGGAATGTTTATGGGCTTTGACAGTTCCCATCTGCTGCGGGGATATTTAAGTGCCCCAAGCCTTGTTGGCAAAACTCAGTTAAATCTTTGTTTTTACTTGATATCATTTAAATTATTTATAGTGGTTATGTCTCAGTGATTATTAGAGAGATTTTTTTTTTGATGACACAAGGATTTCTTGTCACCATTTTCCAGATGATGAATAAATGCAAGGTAAAATGACACACACTTCTTATTAACATGAACTTTCTGATATTGTGATTATAATTAGTTGGACTGTAGTCCCTTCATTAGTTATTTATTTATTCACCTTCATTTTCCACTTCATTTTGGAAAGGATTTGTGGTGTTGTCATTTCATTAACAAAAGTGCAAGGGCAATTGGATCAGAAATGTCAAGTATTCAGAAATTGACGACCTTGAAACAATCACCCTTACAACTCTACAGAGCAAAAATTTAACTATGGCAGACGGCTTTCTACAAGAAAGGAACTAGGGGAGAGGTCAGCCATGAATATCACTTGTGTTGAGATGGCTGACCCACATGCCATAGTTGCCAATTATTTATGCCCAATTCATGGTCATTCATGCTCTCTGTACTGCTTTACTTAATAAATATTTATTAAGAACCTATTGTGTGCCAGTCACTCTCCTTAATACTGAGGAAAGATAAGGAAAACAGAGAAGATAACTGTCCTCATGGAGCATACATACCAATAAAACAATTCAAGCAATAAATAATAAACAAAAAAAAATTTTGAGGAGTTCTGTGAAGGAAATACAGAGAACTATGGCTGAGAAAATGGAGATGGGGAGGTCAGGCAGGGAGACACTCTCCTGAATAAATCTCCAGTTGCTCTGTCTCTGTTTGTTGTAAAATATTCTGTCAAATTAAAATATGAGGTAGTGGTATTATATAAACAATGGACCTTGTGCTCCAGTGTTATGGTTTTAAGTCCAACTTTTCACCTGCTGCAAAATGATCATTCTTTCCAAAGATAATATTGGCTACCTGGCTATTCACAGTCTTGCCTATATTGAATTATAATTTTCTATTGATTTTTTTCCCTTCCAAGTTTTTATTTAAATTCCAATTAGTTAACATGCAGTGTAAATTTAGTTTCAGGTGTACAATTTAGTGAGTCATTACTTCCGTATATCATCTGGTGCTCATCACAATTGTGTTTCTTAATTCGTATTACCGATTTCATCCCCCCCCCCCCACTGCCACCCGCCCCTCTGGTAACCACCAGTTTGTTCTCTATAGTTAGGAGTGTTTCTTGGTTTTTGTAGCTCTTTTTCTCCCCTCTATGTTCATTTATTTTATTTAAATTCCACATATGGGTGAAATAATATGGTATTTGTTTTTCTCTGATTTATTTCCTTCAGCATACTACTCTATAGCTTTATCCATGTTGTTGCAAATGGTAATAATTCACTCTTTTTCATTGCTGAATAATATTCCGTTCGGTGTGTGTGTGTGTGTGTGTGAGTGAGTGTGTGTGTGTACCACATCTTCTTTATCCATTCCTCAGTCACTGGACGTTTGGGCTGTTTCCATAATCTGGCTATTGTTGATAATGTTGCTATAAACATTAGGGTGCATATATCCCTTCAAATTAGTGTTTTTGAACCCTTTGGATAAATATCTAGTAGTGCAATTGCCAGATTGCAGGGTAGTTCTGTTTTTAACTTTTTGAGGAACCTCCCTACTTTTCTCCAGAGTGGCAGTACCAGTTTGCACTCCCATGAACAGTGCAAGAGAGTTCCCCTTTTTCTGCATCCTTGCCAACACCTGTTGTCTCCTGTGTTGTTAATTTTAGCAATTCTGACTGGCGTGAGGTAATATCTCATTGTAGTTTTGATTTGTATTTCTCTGATGATGAAAGATGTTGAATATATTTTCATGTGTCTGTTGGCCATCTCTATGTCTTCTTTGGAAAAATGTCTATTCATGTCTTCTGCCCATTTCATAACTGGATTATTATTATTATTTGGGTGTTGAGTTTGATAAATTCTTTATAGATTTTGGTTACTGAATCTTATCATATATGTCATTTGCAAATATCTTTTCCCATTCCATAGGTTGCCTTTATTTTTGTTTATTGTTGCCTCTAATGTGACATAGCTAATATAATCCACAATGGGGAAAAATTAAGAGCTTTTCATCTATGGTCAAGAGCAAGACAGAGATGTCCACTCTCAACACTGTTATTTAACATAGTACTGGAAGTCCTAGCTGCAGCAAGCAGAAAACACAGATAAATAAAAGGCATCAAAATTGGCAAGGAAGAAGTCAAAGCTCTGCCATTTGTAGATGACATGCTACTTTATGCAGAAAACTCAAAGTGGGATGCCTGGGTGGCTCAGTCAATTAAGCATCTGACTCTTGATTTTGGCCCATGTCATAACCTCAGGATCATGAGATGAATCCCCGTATTCAGGCTCCACACTGAGTACAGAGCCTGATCGAAATTCTCTCTCTCCCTCTCCTGCAAATATACCCACCTTCCTCATGCTCCCTTTCTTTTTTTCTCTCTCTCTTTCTCTCTCTCTCTCTTTCTCAAAAAAAAAGAGGCTCCACAAAAGGATTGCTAGAAATTAAACACAAATTCAGTCAAATTGCAGGATCTGAAATCAACATACAGAAATCTGTTCTATTTCTATACACTTCTACACAACAATAATGAAGCAGCAGAATGAGAAATCAAGGAATCAATCCAATTTATGACTTCACCAAAACCTATAAGATATCTAGGAATAAACCTGTCCAAAGAGGTAAAAATCTGTACTCTGCAAACTATAAAATGCTGATAAAATAAGTTGAAGATGACACAAAGAAATAGAAAAAAAAATCCTTTCTCATGCATTGAAAGAACAACTACTATTAAAATGTCTATACTATCTACTGCTTTTAAAGCCAGGACATGGGTGTATTAAAAGGCACTCAGAGGATATTCTGTATTCCAGACCCTCATTATTTAGTAATAATACAATTTCCTGTTAATAATCAGGATCAATTATCCCAGAAAGTAGAGCAACTCTTAAATCATGATCATGGAAGCTTAAAGTGCCCAGATGTCAATCTTAACTTTCAGTTTAATGGAATCATTTCTATGCCCCCTGGTATAAGTATTCATCTTTTGGGAGCTCTAGACTTTGTGATATACATTAACCTATGTTATAGTCACTGGTCACATGGGAAGGTTTATATTAAATTTAAATTACTTTAAATGAAATACACTTTAAAATTTATTACTGCAGTTGCAGTAGCCATATTTCAAGATTTCAATGTGGCTCATGTCTACCACATTGGACTACACAGATATGGAACTGCCACTAGATAGTCTAGAGACCAGTAGAATCTAAAATTTTGTTGACAGAAGCAAAAAATGTTGCTAGAGGAGTACAAGAGCTAATGATGAGAAGAGTCCCCATTTCCACTCACTGATCCCTGTACCAATGAATTTTGACTAGAAAAAGCAGTACTACATAGAAGTTGCTAAGTTTACAGCATACACTGCATCCTGGAGGACCTTATTTCAGATGTTCTTACCCAATTGAAACCATAATTGAGTGTTCAAAAAGCCATTCCACCATGCTATCAGTAAAGCTGGTTCAGGATGGTGGGGGACATGGTAAGAGACTGTGTCCCAGATCAGAACAGACCCATGTTGAATACCATGACATTGAATGAAGTTTTCTATAAATCCTTGAATGAAGGTTTTGGCAAACAACTAACAGGCAAAAAGGGGACAATCCATAATCAGAGTAAATGTTTATTCTAGTGAGAACAAAGTGCTGCTCCTTCCATTATAGAATGATCCAATGTAATCAACCTGTACCAGTTTCCTGAATGATGTTCTCAGGAAATGGGGGACACGGTGCAATACTGGGGAGTCAGCATTAGAACTACTGGTGGCAGTTTGATCAGTCATCAGCTCTTTAGCCAATATTGCATTGGTGATAGCAGTATCCATTTCTAAGCCTGTGTGTAAAGTTTATCCCTAAAATCATAGTCATTTTGTTCATGGATCTATTGGACAAAGGCAGCAGTGTCTGGGGGCAATATGACTGACTGGCCTCTATTGAGTGGGTCTTCTTGTCTAGATGATGGTTAAAATCCTCCTGTTTGAGGTTACTCTTTGTAAGTGTTCGTATGAAGAACAAATATCTTCACAATCCATCATCCCCAATAACAGAACCCATATTCCAATTATATTCCTTTAAAATCTTCCACCATTCATCAAATCATTAGTTGCTCTCCATTTAGTAGTATAGATTCGTATCTCTAGTCATTTCTTTCTCCTTCAGGCAATCAAACAACTGGGTGGATAGTGCAAAGCTTTGTCTATGGGAGGATTTTCCTTCATCACCATTCTCCAGGGCCACTCCAGAGTAGGCCTATATCAATGCCCTCATCTCTAAAAGAAGCCATTGTTTTCTTAGTCTACTGGGTATAGGGAGATCTCCAAATTGTTATGAGGGAAGATTGAGAAGGGGGTGGGGTAGTTTATGCAGTTTGAATATGGCCTGTGGCATATGGGCCAATTGCTCAATTAAGCTGCATCTTGTACGTACCACTACCACTTGACAATGAAGTGTTGTTGTGCTGCCCAACTTTATGGTTTGAGGGTCAGATGACACCTACCTCATAATGAGCAGCTAAGGTCTTATGATAATCTGGTGGTCTATGATCAAGCGTTCATTTGTTGCTTGACCCCAGTAGTAAGCCTGAAGCTGTTTCTCAAAATGATAATAGTAGTGTACAGAGTTTAGATCCAAAATTTTAAATGTTTACTATTTGATCTAATTATAGGGTCTTGCCAAAGTCTCTGTAAATTATTCCAATGTGCCATAAATGTGTCAAGCATCATCAGACCATGCAAGGTCATATCCAAGGAGTAGGGAAACTGAAGAATTATTCTTTTTTTTTTTTCTGGATCCTACTCAGATTTAGCAAATTATCAATATACTCAGTAAATTGGTCAAAGTAGAATGCCCAAATAAGGTTTATAGTTCTGCAAATTCTAAAGTGGCACACTAAGCATTTGTGGTTCTTTTTTTTTTTTATTACACAATGGGAAGAAGCAGGTGCAGCAATTAGTCTTTTATTTTACAAGGAATGTTTCAATATGCCTCAGACCAACTTTGTCCCTAAAAATTCCATTGAGGTGAAAGGTCTCTAAATATTTGTGGGATTTCTTTCCCTTTCCTCTTTCATGCATGTATTCTACAAAATGTCTAGAGCACTTGCTGCTTCCTGCTCATCTGGCCTAATCAGCATGTTATCACAAATGTAATAGGTTGTCAATATAATGATACCTATGGAATGAGATGACATATAAGTCCCTGTAGACTATATGATAGCATAGAGCTGGACATTTTCTTCTCTTTCTTTTTAAAGAATTTATTTATTTATTCATGAAAGACACAGAGAGGGAGGCAGAGACAGAGGAAGAGGGAGAAACAGGCTCCCTATTGAGAGCCTGTTGCAGGACTCAATCTCAGGGCCCCGGGATCATGACCTGAGCCAAAGGCAGATGCTCAACCACTGAGCCACCCAGGTACCCCTAGGGCTAGACATTTAATATGGTTTTGTATTATTGGCCCTAGCAGAGGAAAGTCAATTATTTCTGATAATCTTTACTGATAGGTAGGGGGTAGGGGGCAGGAGAGAGAGAGAAAGGAAAGAGATAGGGACAGAGAGATTAAGAGAAGGAAACAGATGACAGATGCTGTCTGATTGGTCAGATGCTGGTACTGTGTTGATTTGTTCTAGTACTGATGCTACACCTGGACCGGCAGCTGCAATTGGATTTCCCTGCTTGATTAAGTTTACACTAAAACACTACCATCTTCTTTTTTTTTTTAATATTTTATTTATTTATTCATGAGAGACACACACACAGAGAGAGAGAGAGAGAGAGAGAAGGGGCAGAGACACAGGCAGAGGGAGAAGCAGGCTCCATGCAAGGAGCCGGACGTGGGACTTGATGCCGGGACTCCAGGATCATGCCCTGGGCTGAAGGCAGGCGCCAAACTGCTGAACCACCCAGGCATCCCAACACTACCATCTTCTAGGTTCCATCTGTCTTCTGCTCAGGTTAAGTAGGGAAGTCCAAGGAAAATGTGGTGGGATCATCACACCATACCTTTCAAAACTTTGTTGATAGAAACTATCTCTGAAAACTCTCCAAGAATATGTTCTTTGTTTTGTTTTATATTTTGGTAAATAGACACAGTTCTTCTACAAGTTTTCATCTGAACTTTTCTACTGTATTTGCTAAGGAGTTACTCAAGTACTTGGCTCATGCCTGCAAAGAAGCTAATGGAGGAGGTCTGCTGGCAGCAGAAGGATCTGAGTGTTTGATTGCAGTCCTTGTGCCTGTGCCCCGGGCTGGCTTCAGAGTGTAAGAAATATGACCATTGCTTTACTTTGCCTTCTAAGTATCATCTCAAAATGATGAAGATATTTTATTCTATTTTATTTTACTGAAGATTTATTGTTCGTTATTCAAATTCAGATCTACAATCTACCTGGAATGGATTTTTATATGTGGTCTAAGATAAGCACCAAAATGCATACTTTTCCCATATTGATTCTCATTTGATTGAGCATCATGTTTTAGAAAGAACAACCTTTCCTCAACTGAATTACTCTGTCACATGGGTGATAAAACAGGCAACTGTACATAGAGTGGAATAGAATAGAAGTTTTGTACTTTAAGAGGAAGTCATGATGTTTGGTAATGGAAGTCCTCTAAATTTTTTGTCTTCACTAGTTTGCCCTTTTGCCTTTCCATATATATTTTAGAATTCATTTGCCAATTTTGGTCAAGGCTTTGATTGGGGTGCATTGAATGTAGGAAATGATCTGTTGAGAATCAACATTTGAAGTATTGAGACTTCCAATCTATGAACATGATGTATTCCTCTATTTTTTAAAGTCTTCTCTAATTTCTTTATTTTTAATTTTTTGGTCCAGAAGTAATATGCAGGTTGCTAGTTTGATTTATTGTTAGGTGTTTGATGTTTTTGATGCTATAGGAGGAAATAGTTCCTTTTTAAGAATCTTTAATAGTTTCATTACTATGTAGGAACTATATACGATCTTTCACCCCATAATTTTCTCCAATTAATTATTAATTACATTTACTAAATGTTTTTGTTCTCAATTATGCTAGATGAAAATAATGTCCTTCAATTTCTCCTTTTCTGATTTTGATAGCGTGTGTTTTAAAAAAACCTTCCTTTTTGAATTGTCTAGGATCTCCAGTACATTTTTGACTAAATGTAACAATAACGGACAGTCTTGTCTCATCTGTAGTGTTAGCTGTACGTTGCTGTTGTTTTGTATTTTATCAGATTGAGAACATTTCTGTCTATATTTTTTTTGTTTTATAAGTTTTTAAAAATCAATAGGCATTGATTGCTTTTTCTGCAAATATAGAGATGACAACATGATCTTTCTTTATTTTTCTGATGATATAATGAATCATGTAGATCAATTTTAGAACATTAACTAATCTTGCATTTCCTGAATACACCTAATTTTTCTAATACATTATCTTGTATGTGATTGCTATCATTTAGTTTGTTATGCATATATTTGCATTTATGCTCATGAGATTGCTCTTATGTTCTGATCCCTGCACTAAAGATTTGGAAACTGAGGTATAGAGACTTTAAATAAATGATTAAAGCTAAACAGACAGTGATTCAGAGTAAGGGAATTTGATTCAAGACTATAGTTCCATACATTAAATTATTAAATAACAGTTACTGATTACAATGTTTTCAGAAAATGATATGAAATGATGGTGTTGCTCTGTGAAGTCTTGTATATTAAAAATTATGAATTTGTATTTTTCTAGAAATTATATCACTTTGGGAAGTGTGACAGTTAATTCTATACGTAACATGGCTGGGTTACATGATGTCCAGAAAACCAGTAAAACATTGTTTCTGAGTATGTCTGTGATGGCATTTCCAGAAGAGATTAGCACTTAACTTGAACTGTGAAAGAAGATAATCGTCACTAAGGCAAATAGTTGTTATCTGGTGATGATGGGCCTGAGTAGAGAAAAATGACAGAGAAAGAATGAATATGCTCTTTTTGCTTGAGCTGAGACATCCCTCTTCTCTTGTCCTCAGATATGTGTGCTCTTGGTTATTGGCCCTTGAGACTCACCTAAATTATACCACTGGCTCTCCCAGTGTTTCAGCTCAGAGACAGGAGATCATGAAACTTCTTGGTCTCCATAATCACATAACCTTACTTCTATAATAAATTCCTTTATCTCTAAAACAATATTATATATTATCTTGGTTCCATTTTTCCCAGATGACCCAGACCAGTATTAGCAAATCTTATGGTTTTTTTTTTTTTCCCACACAGTGGTAATGCATTTTTACTATAGCTTTCAAGACCCTAAATAATCTATCTTCCTCCTCTTTTTAAAAACATTTCATTTCTTTCACATGCACACACATTATTATTCTTCAGCCACACTGACCACTTGACATTTTTTGAACATGCCAAAGCCAAGTGCATTCCTGTGTTCCTGTCATTGCATGGGCCATTGCCTCTGCCTAGAATCTTCTCCCTATAGACATCTGCATGGCTCATGTTCATTTCCTTCACTTCTCTGCAGAAATGGCATCTCATTATAAAGGACTTTCCTGAGTTATGCCACTTTCTTAAGTAGATTATCAGCAGTGATACTCAGAACCATGCTCCTTCCTTCCCTGTTCACCCACAAACTAGTCCTCTTTACTAGTTCCCTCTACTTGTGACTAGCCTTCACAGCCCATATCTACACCCAATATTTTACATTCATTTCTCTAATTTCTCCAAGATAATCTTAACTCTTTAACAAGACAGGGCTTTATTCTGGATCTATTTCTAGAGTCCAGATGAGTATCTGATATATTATAGCTCCCCTCCCTTTTTTAAAACAGATGTTTACTATGTGAATGAACAAATAAATGGATGAAGGAATTTCAAAGTGTCGAAAGTTACCTAATTTCTCAGAAAGTCTCCTAATTTTTTTTCCCTGTGAATCTAACCCTGAAGAAAGACAAGCGTAGGGCCTTCATGATTACCTTCTTTTTATAGCAATGATTCAGAAGGTGTTGATAGATATTTAACACATCTTTCAGTTGCCTCCTGACTATGCCCAAGGTAACTTAGAGGTGGGAGCATTCATCATTTGCCATATGATAAGCTTCTGTTGTTTGCTTGTAGTGCAAGGAGTTCATAATGCCCACTTTATATGCAATATGCTTGAAAAATGAAAGATTATTGTTGATATTAAAGTAAGATATGCAATATCGTATGTAATTCATTTCCCTCAATGTATGCCCGTTAGCTATATTTAACCCTGTCCTTCACATCTAGTCCTGAGATAAATGTAAAAGTGGGGTTCTGTATATAAATGGTGCATCTATCTACCAAATTGATTTCTGGGGCCAAAGAAATAATTGTAATTTATGAGATACACTTGTGATGGTCATGAATGTTAAGCAGGGTAGATAGGTCTGGGTGACGTGACTTTGATTTTTAATTATAGGTCAACTCAGCTTAATTCCATAATGTGACACTTCACCCTTCTTTCTTTAAACTGAAAGCTAAAAGTGCAAATGCACTAAGCTTTGAATGTCAACCTGAGTTCCAGCAGCTAAATATGCAACTCTGAGCCAGTAACTCGAACTCCTGGGCTCTCAGTTTTCCTAGCTTGACCCACATAATTTCTAATGTCCCTCCTTAAATCTGCAAAAATGTAATGGCTCTGTATCATCATTTATTAAGGGAACTAGTTTGGGAATTAGAAAGAAGTTAGGTGAGAAGTGTTTTAGTTCTAAGTCTAATACATAGCTTTCTGATAAAGAGAGGGAGGAAGAAAGGGTAAGGAGAAAGAGAGAATTCTATATCAGAAATCCTTTTATTGGGGATCCTTGGGTGACTCAGTGGTTTAGTGCCTGCCTTCTGCCCAGGGCATGATCCTGGAGTCCCGGGATCAAGTCCCATATCGGGCTTCCTGCATGGAGCCTGCTTCTCCCTCTGACTGTGTCTCTGCCTCTGTCTCTCTCTGTGTCTCTCATGAATGAATAAATAAAATATTAAAAAAGAAATCCTTTTATTTTTTTAATTGTTTTTAAAATTATTCTTTTATCTAAGAGAGAGAGTGAGAGAGAGAGAGGCAAGCACAAGGGGGAGGAAGAGGGAGAGAGAATCTGAAGCAAACTCCACACTGAACACAGAGCTCGACAAGGGGCTCTATTCCATGACTGTGAGATCAGGACTTGAGCCAAAACCAAGAGTGGGTTACTCAACAGTGAGGCACCCAGGCACCCCCATCAGTAATCTTTAAAAAAAAACACAACCCAGTTTTATTTTATTTTTTTTTATTTTTTTATTTTTTCACAACCCAGTTTTAAAAACACAACCCTAGTTTGCCAGACCTTGCCTACTAGGGAGGACGGATGAAGTCAGAGTCACAGAGTACCCAAGTTTTATTGGAGCTTTCCTTTGATTCCTGAATCTGTCTTCTTGAACACCATTCTTCTCAGCATGAAGATGTTTCTTAGAAGCCTTAGGGATTGTGCTTAGCTATGAGGAAGGGAGATGGGGGAAGCCTGAGGGAAAGAAGTTTCAGTGATGTCAATAATAAGAGTAAAGTTACTATTACCTGATGGAATTTGGTGCACGGAAGATATGATATGGTTTGATCTTAAAGAATGGGATGGGGGGAGGTAACAAAAGATTAGAAAGTAAGATGAGGCTAGATCAAGCAGGGGTCTGTAGGACAGCTATTTTAGCTTTTTTTGTGTGATACTTCTGCTCACCATAGGTCTAGGTAGGGCTGAGGTCGAAGGAAAATTTGAGTGCCAGGTGTATTAAGATAGATCCTTCTCCCACTGCCAAAGATCTCCTTACTAAATCAGGTTCATCCTGGGTGGTTCCTTC
This sequence comes from Canis lupus dingo, assembly GCF_003254725.2. Classification (NCBI taxonomy): domain Eukaryota; kingdom Metazoa; phylum Chordata; class Mammalia; order Carnivora; family Canidae; genus Canis; species Canis lupus. The sequence goes on along the minus strand of NC_064267.1, from coordinate 39,296,705 downwards.
TTACCTAAGTGTAAGAGGCCTCCCAGAAAGTTTTAGATCTTTCACAGATTTCTTGGCGACTGGCCCTGCTAACTCATCAGGTATGCCCAGTCATGTCAGAAGCAGATATTAGGTAGAAGGCGGAAAAACCTGAACTGAGACTACATCATAATATAATATCATAATCAAAATTTGTGATGCCTTCAGGAATCTAGAAACTTAAATGCTAAATGCACTTTAACTTTTAATTGGAGGTTAAAGACGATTTAGATAAGGTTACCGCTTGTATCTCTCATCAAAAATGGATTTTTCATTAGGTCTTCTGCTATCTGCTTGCTGAATCACTGATCCTCGCCCATCCCACAGTTCTAACACAAAGATGAAGCCAATCCTCCTCTTGAGATACATCTCCTTATTAGTAGACCACGCTGGTACCCACCACTGGCATGATTTGCAAAATATCTGACACAATGATAGGCAAACCCTTTCAGAAGGGCTGACAGAGAAGTAGCCAGCCTAATTGGAAGCTGATATTTAAAACAATGATATAGAATTTTCTGTATCACCTTAAAAGGTTCACTGACTTTATGCAAATATGCCAAGGGTGCTTTCCCTCGGCATATTTCCCATTGCTTTCCCATTAGAGAAGATGACCAAATATATTCTCATGTTACATATGTGTGGCAAGGCGAGTTGGTAAGGCCTAACAAAATATTTGTTTCAGCCACAATGATGAAAACAAATGCCTGCAAGTTGGGAAATGTCCACTAGTGAAACCAATCATTTTAATCAAAGTGAGTATGTACTGATGAGGTTGTGTCCAAACATAAAACGTTCATTTGTGGAAACAGTGCTTTATTTAGCAATGCTCTCAAAGCTCGATGAAGAAGCAAAAGGATGAACAAACTGAAGTGTAGTATTAATTTCTTTGCAAAATACTTTATATAACTGAACTATTTTGTGGGTCGACTTAAGTGTTTTTTTGTTTGTTTGTTTGTTTATGAACATTGATTTAATGACAGTGCTCTTGAAATTATATGTTTGGAGATTGTTACAATAGTCCAACAATAAAGTTTGTTTCTGGGGGAGGATAGAGCATGGCTCTCTTGAGTAGCAGTTGGGAGTCGGGGGCTCCTTTGTGTGCATGTGATTGTGCTCTCTGTTTTTTTTTTTTTTTTTTGTGAGGGGTGGGCTAAGAGAAAACCAATTTTAACTAAAAAGATGCGCACAGCTGATTAAAGTTTACTAAAGGAAAAACCTACATTTTTAGGCTATCTTTCAAAATCAGTCCTCTGTTCTGAATTATCCATTAGCTTGCAGAGATTCAGGTTCACCTCCTTATTATTAAAATATGTATTCACAAGCCTTTCACAGTTGTGCTGTTCTAGTAACAAATACCTTCTACTTTTCTAGGACATAATTTCACTTTGTTTAAACGGGAATTCTGGATTCAAGTAGTTTTTGGTTTTATCTTTAATGGGAAATAATTCATTTGCTGATTTTATTCTCCTTGATTAAATGATTTCAGGAACATTATTTCAGGCGCTTTGTTGATAAACTCCTATTGGGTTAGCATTGAATTTATTTATTTCTAAGATTTGACTCTGTGGATGTTTGAGATGAACTCGTTAACACCTAAATTTTCTGTGAAAACAGCAAGCTCTTTAATCACAGAGTTTGGAGTAAGACCAGGGGGAATGGTGATATCTGCTTTCCAGCCCAATTATTTGGCGAAAAGAGCCAGTAAGGACCCTTTGACTTTTGCCATTTTGCCACACACCACCTAACAGAGTTATTAATCAAGAGATGTACGTTATTATGTAGGATCTCTTAGCTCAGATAAATAATTTATTTTTTTAAGATTTTATTTATTTATTCATGAGAGACACAGAGAGAGAGGCAGAGACGTAGGCAGAGGGAGAAACAGGCTCCACACAAGGAGTCCGACATGGGACTCAATCCAGGGTCCCCAGGATCATGCCCTGGGCTGAAGGCGGCATTAAACCGCTGAGCCTTCGGGGCTGCCCTCAGATAAAGATTTAATGCAGGATACGCTCCTAGCACTGATGACAGCATGAAGAATTACACTGTGGGCAAGTGTTAAAATTCCTGACAATTTCTGTGAATCCAAGGAAGAAATAGTTTAAAAAAATAGCTTTTATCTTCTAATTGTGTTGATTTCATTTGCCATAAGAGGAGTATACATGAAGTTATGTAAGGCTAGTAAGATTTTATTAAAATATAATTTTCTTAGAGGTGGAGGTACACTTTATTTATTTATTTATTTATTTATTTATTTATATTGGAGTTCAATTTGCCAACATATAACATATCACCCAGTACTCATCCCGTCAAGTGCCCCCCTCAGTGCCCCAGTCACCCCAACCTCCCGCCCACCTCCCTTTCCACTACCCCTTGTTCATTTCCCAAAGTTAGGAGTCTCTCACCCTCTGTCATACTCACTGGTATTTCCCACTCATTTTCTCACCTTTCCCCTTTATTCCCTTTCACTATTTTTTATATTCCCCAAATGGATGAGACCACATAATGTTTGTCCTTCTCCGATGGACTTATTTCACTCAGCATAATACCTCCAGTTCCATCCACGTTGAAGCAAATGGAGGGTATTTGTTGTTTCTAATGGCTGAGGAATATTCCATTGTATACATAGACCACATCTTCTTTGTCCATTCATCTTTTGATGCCACCGAGGCTCCTTCCACAGTTTGGCTATTGTGGACATTGCTGCTAGAAACATCGGGGTGCAGGTGTCCCGGCGTTTCATTGCATCTGTATCTTTGGGGTAAATCCCCAGCAGTGAAATTGCTGGGGCGTAGGGCAGGTCTATTTTTAACTCTTTGAGGAACCTGCACACAGTTTTCCAGAGAGGCTGCACCAGTTCACATTCCCACCAACAGTGCAGGAGGGTTCCCCTTCTCCACATCCTCTCCAACATTTGTGGTTTCCTGCCTTGTTAATTTTCCCCATTCTCACTGGTGTGAGGTGGGATCTCATTGTGGTTTTGATTTGTATTTCCCTGATGGCAAGTGGTGGAGCATTTTCTCATATGCTTGTTGGCCATGTCTATGTCTTCCTCTGTGAGATTTCTGTTCATGTCTTTTGCCCATTCCATGATTGGATTGTTTGTTTCTTTGGTGTTGAGTTTAAGAAGTTCTTTATAGATCTTGGAAACTAGCCCTTTATCTGATACGTCATTTGCAAATATCTTCTCCCATTCTGAAGGTTGTCTTTGAGTTTTGTTGACTGTTTCTTTTGCTGTGCAGAAGCTTCTCATCTTGATGAAGTCCCAATTTTTGCTTTTGTTTCCCATGCCTTCATAGATGTATCTTGCAAGAAGTTGCTGTGGCCAAGTTCAAAAAGGGTGTTGCTTGGGTTCTCCTCTTGGATTTTGATGGATTCCTGTCTCACATTTAGATCTTTCATCCATTTTGGGTTTATCTTTGTGCCTGGTGTAAGAGAGTGGTCTAGTTTAATTCTTCTGCATGTGGATGTCCGATTTTCCCACCACCATTTATTGAAGAGACTGTCTTTTTTCCAGTGGATAGGCTTTCCTGCTTTGTCAAATATTAGTTGACCATAGAGTTGAGGACCCATTTATGGATGCTCTATTCTGTTCCATTGATCTATGTGTCTGTTTTTGTGCCAGTACCACACTGTCTTGATGACCACAGCTTTGTAGTACAACCTGAAATCTGGCATTGTGATGCTCCCAGCTCTGGTTTTCTTTTTTAATATTCCCCTGGCTATTCAGGGTCTTTTCTGATTCCACACAAATCTTAAGATGATTTGTTCCAACTCTCTGAAGAAACTCCATGATATTTTGATAGGGATTGCATTAGATCTGTAAATTGCCCTGGGTAGCATTGACATTTTCACAATATTAATTCTTCCAATCCATGAGCATGGAATATTTTTCCATCTCTTTGTGTCTTCCTCAATTTCTTTCAGAAGTGTTCTATAGTTTTTAGGGTATACATCCTTTACCTCTTTGGTTAGGTTTATCCCTAGTTGTCTTATGCTTTTGGGTGCAACTTTAAATGGAATTGACTCCTTAATTTCTCTTTCTTCAGTATCATTGTTAGGGTATAGAAATGCCACTGATTTCTGGGCATTGATTTTGTATCCTGCCACACTGCCAAATTGCTGTATGAGTTCTAACAATATTGGGGTGGAGTCTTTTGGGATTTCTGTGTACAGTATCATGTCATCTGCAAAGAGGGAGAGTTTGACTTCTTCTCTGCCAATTTGAATGCCTTTTATTTCTTTTTGTTGTCTGATTGCTGAAGCTAGGACTTCTAGTACTATATTGAATAGCAGTGGTGAGAGTAGACATCCCTGTCGTGTTCCTGATCTTAGGGGAAAGGCTCCCAGTGCTTCCCCATTGAGAATGACATTTACTGTGGGCTTTTCCTGGATGGCTTTTAAGATGCTGAGGAATGTTCCCTCTATCCCTGCACTCTGAAGAGTTTTGATCAGGAATGGATGCTGTATTTTGTCAAATGCTTTCTCTGCATCTATTGAGAGGATCATATGGTTCTTGTTTTTTCTCTTGTTGATATGATTGATCAGGTTGATTGCTTTACGAATGTTGAACCAGCCTTGCATCCCAGGGATAAATCACACTTGGTCATGATGAATAATCTTCTCAATGTACTGTTGGATCCTATTGACGAGTATCTTGTTGAGAATTTTTGCATCTGTGTTCATCAGGGATATTGGTCTATAATTCTCCTTTTTGGTGGGGTCTTCATCTGGTTTTGGAATTAAGGTGATTCTGGCCTCATAGAACGAGTTTGGAAGTATTCCATCTCTTTCTATCTTTAAAGTAGAATAGGTATGGTTTCTTCTTTAAACGTTTCATAGAATTCCCCTGGGAAGCCATCTGGCCCTGAACTTTTGTGTCTTGGGAGATTTTTGATGACTGCTTCAATCTCCTCCCTGATTATTGGCCTGTTCAGGTTTTCTATTTCTTCCTGTTCCAGTTTTGGTAGTTTGTGGTTTTCCAGAAATGCATCCATTTCTTCTAGATTGCCTAATTTATTGAAGTATAGCTGCTCATAATATGTTTTTAAAATCGTTTGTATTTCCTTGGTATTGTTGTTGATATCTCCTTTTTCATTCGTGATTTTATTTTCAATTAGCAACAATTGTACCTCGGATAAACCTCATTGGCTATGATACTGCCACTGCACAAAGCTCATTCGTAATTTTATTAATTTGAGTCTTTTCTCTTTTGTTTTTAATAAGGCTGGCTAATGGTTTATCTATATTATTAATTTTTTCAAAGAACCAACTCCTGGTTTTGTTGATCTGTTCCACAGTTCTTCTGGTCTCTATTTCAGTGAGTTCTGCTCAAATCTTTATTGTCTCTCTTCTTCTACTGGGTGAAGGTTTTATTTGCTGTTCTTTCTCCAGTTCCTTTAGGTGCAAGGTTAGCTTTTGTATTTGAGTTTTTCCCAGTTTTTTGAGGGATGCTTGTATTGCGATGTATTTCCCTCTCAGGACTTCTTTTGCTGTATCCCAAAGATTTTGAATGATTGTATCTTCATTCTCATTAGTTTCCATGATCCTTCTAATTCTTCTCTAATTTCCTGGTTGACCCTTTCATCTTTTAGCGGGATGGTCTTTAACCTCCACGTGTTTGAATTTCTTCCAAATTTCTTCTTGTGATTGAGCTCTAGTTTCAAAGCATTATGGTCTGAAAATATGCAGGGGACGATCCCAATCTTTTGGTATCAGTTAAGACCTGATTTGTGACCCAGTATGTGATCTATTCTGGAGAAAGTTCTATTGCACTTGAGAATAATGTGCATTCAGGTGCGTTTGGATGTTAAGTTCTGTAGATATCTGTGAAATCCATCTGGTCCAGTGTATCATTTAAAGCTCTTGTTTCTTTGGAGATGTTGTGCTTAGAAGATCTGTCAATTACAGAAAGCCATGTTGAAGTCTCCCAGTATAAGTGTATTATTATCTAAATATGTCTTAACTTTGGTTTTTAATTGATTGATATACTTGACAGCTCCTACATTAGAGGCATAAATATTCATGCCTAACCTATTGTTAGGTCCTCTTATTGGATAGATCCTTTAAGTATGATATAGTGTCCCTCTTCATCTCTTACTACAGTCTTTGGGATAAACTTTAATTTATCGTGGATATGAGGATTGCTACCCCTGCTTTCTTTTGAGGACCATTTGAATGGTAAATGGTTCTTCAACCTTTTATTTTCAGGCTGTAGGTGTCCTTAATTCTAAAATGAGTCTTTTGTAGGCAGCAACTAGATAGGTCTTGCTTTTTTATCCAGTCTGAAACCCTGAGCCTTTTGATGGGATCATTAAGCCCATTCACGTTCAGAATTACTATTGAAAGATATGAATTTAATGTAATCGTAATACCTATTCAGTCTGTGTTTTTGTGGATTGTTTCTTTGGACTTCTCTTTCTTTTACAGAGTCCCCCTTAATATTTCTTGCAGAGCTGATTTGGTGGTCACATATTCTTTCAGTTTCTGCCTATCTTGGAAGCTCTTTATCTCTCCTTCTATTCTGAATGAGAGCCTTGCTGGGTAGAGTATTCTTGGCTGCAGGTTCTTCTCATTTAGGACCCTGAATATATCCTTCCAGCCCTTTTTGGCCTGCCAGGTCTCTGTGGAGAGGTCTGCTGTTAGCCTAATACTTCTCCCCATATAAGTTAGGGATCTTTTGTCTCTTGCTGCTATAAGGATCTTCTCTTTATCTTTGGAATTTGCAAGTTTCACTATTAAATGTTGGGGTGTTGAATGGTTTTTATTGATTTTAATGGGGGGATCTCTCTATCTCCTGGATCTGAATGCCTGTTTTCCTCCCCAAGTTAGGGAAGTTCTCAGCTATGATTTGTTCAAATACACTTTCTGGTCCTCTGTCTCTTTCACTGCCCTCTGGAACCCCTATTAAATGTAGATTTTTTTCCTTCTGAGGCTGTCATTTATTTCCCTTAACCTTTCCTCATGATCTTTTTCTCTTTTTTCCTCAGCTTTCTTCCTTGCCATCAACTTGTCTTCTATGTCACTCACTTGTTCTTCTGCCTCATTAACCCTCATCGTTAGGACCTCCAGTTTGGATTGCATCTCATTTAATTGATTTTTAATTTCGGCCTTATTAGATCTAAATTCTGCAGTCATGAAGTCTCTTGAATCCTTTATACTTTTTTCTAGAGCCACCAGTAGCTTTCCAATTGTGCTTCTGAATTGGCTTTCTGACATTGAATTGTAATCCAAATTCTGTAACTCTGTGGGAGAGAGTACTATTTCTGATTCTTTCTTTTGTGGTGAGTTCTTCTTTCTAGTCATTTTGCTCAGTGCAGAGTGGCTAAAAACAAGTTGTACTTGTTAGAAGTGTGAACTCTTCTCTCTGTAGTGTTCCAGCTGATCTCTCTTTAAATCTCAGGGCAAATTTGTAGGTTTTCAGGATGATTTGAAAGTTATCTAGGTAAGTTGGTGGGGACAGGTGACTTGGGGACTCTACTCTTCTGCCATCTTGCCTCGCCACCCCATCCCCGGAGATATACTTTAAAACCTAAAATTCAAGGACAGCCTGGGTGGCTTAGCAGTTGAGCACCTACTTTCCCCCAAGGGTGTGATCCTGGAGTCCCAGGACTGAGTCCCACATTGGGCTCCCTGCATGGAGCCTGCTTCTCTCTCTGCCTGTGTCTCTGCCTCTCTCTCTCTCTGTCTCCCATGAATTAAATAAAATCTTTTAAAAAAATAAAACCTAAAATTAAAAAAAAAAAACCACCTAAAATTCAAAGGAAAAAAACTCCACAATTTTTGATGCTATTGACTCTTAGAAAGCTTGCATGAATGGCTGAGGACCAAGGATACCATAACATGAAAGGAATTGCTCCAACAGGGAAAGATTTGCTAAGTTGTACCTATGGCTTACACTTTATGTATATTAACTCATTTCATCCTCACAATAATTCACCAGGAGAGGTTTACTGTTATCTTTCTTGCCTTTTATTATTATTATTATTATTATTATTATTATTATTAGAGAGGGAGGTGGGGGACAGAAAGACTTTTAATGAGGCTCCATGCCTAACAAGGAGCTTGACATAGGGCTCAATCTCAGAACCCTGAGACCACAACCTAAGCTGAAATCAATAATCAGATGCTTCATGGACTGAGCCACCAGACACACCTATTATCCCTCTTTAAAGATGATGAAATTGGGGTGCAGAGATTAAGTACAATCATGTGTCCAAGACTAGACAGAAAGGGAGCAGAAGGAACCCCTGGGTGGCTCAATGGTTGAGCGTCTGCCTTTGGCTCAGGGTGTGATCCTGGGATCCAGAATTGAGTCCCGCACTGGGCTCCCTGTGGGGAGCCTGCTTCTCCCTCTGCCTGTGTCTCTGCTTCTGTGTGTGTGTGTGTGTGTGTGTGTGTGTGTGTCTCATGAATAAATAAATAAATCTTAAAAAAAAAAAAGAGGGAGCAGAAGAGAGAGAATCTGAACCCGGTACCTCTGACTCTAGACTCTGCATTTCACTACTAATCTATATAGGAATATAATCAGTATGGTACTAGGAATAGAAATTGATTACTGCGACACCCTCTCTAGCTGGTAGTGCTATCAGGATCTGCCTTGGTTTGAGAAGCTGGAAAGATACTCTCAGCTTAAAGTTTCCCTGGTTATTCTGGAATCTTTCATGAGGGTCTGGCCCTCTCATCCTGTGTCCTATACTGGTAGAAGATGCTGGCAATCAGGTTACTTTTATGAATATTGTGATGGGAGAGAGGAAGAGAAGTCAACATTGACCTTTGCCCAAGCATGGAGAAGGAGAGCTTCATCAGAACAGAGTCATGACTTTCTTAATAATAAACTTGAGCAGGGGGAGTGAAGAAACCTGTTATGCATTTTGTCATGGTCTAGAATAATGGCTTTCTATTAGAAGTCCAGGTACCATCTAAACCAGAGTTCCTTAACCTCAGAACTATTGACATTGTGGAATGAATAATTTTTTGTTGCAGGAGGCTATTCTGTGCATGGTATGATGTTGATCAGCCCTCCCAGCTTCTCTCTAGATGCCAGTAGCACCCTTAGTGTGATACCCAAAAATGCCTCCAGATATCACCCAATGTCTCCTGGATGCAAAACCATCCCTGGTTGAGGTTGATTGATATATACAGCTGTATGTGCTTACAGTTGTGATCTAAGTGGGACGAAGGGTTTTTATAACTTTAATATTTATAGAATTCCTATGAATTTCTATATTTTTAGAAAAATGGGAGTTTTTATTACTAAGTGGATTAGAACTAATATTTATCTTTTACTTGATTAGTTGATTTTTGATAGAGTAGTGGCATGTAAGATAGGAAAGGTAGATATTTTTCAGGACATGGAACCGTGAAGACTAAAGCAACCTGGAATGCTAAGACACTGACTTGTTGAGAAGTTCCAGAAATGCTTCAGTAGGGATATTTCTAATCCAGGCAGAGGGAAAGCTTATTATATAAAAAGGTAGTTGGAGCTTAAACCACTGTATGAAGAAACAGTGACAATGATGACTTAATCAGCTTTCTTGAATAGTTAGTATCATGGTACATCAGAGCCAGAAGGCCCACTTAGGATCTGCTTATACAGTCCTCTCATTTTACAAAGGAACAGGGTATATGAAGGTTAAATTACTTGACCAAGTTCCTGGTGGCCAAGATAGGAATAGAAAGTAAATTTCCCGATTCCCATGTCTACTAAACACAATTTCTCTAGGAAATGCATGAAATCCAGAAGTTATCAGGAAGAGCCTTCCATTTTCACCTCTAGAACCAAAACCTCCTTTTTTTTTTTTTTTTTGGTTCACGTTAACTGGTTGTTTTTCCTTTCTAATATTTCTCCTAGAATGCTGTTCTGTGTTTCTCTTTCATCAACTAACTTTTGTTTTTTGTAGAGAAGAGATCATCTTTATATCATTTCAGTACCTGGCATGGTTATTCAAGTGTTTAAAGAAACAATATTCTATGAACCTTAAGAATGATGAATTCCAAGCGTAGTGGATTGATACAAAGTGTACTACTACTAAGCACCCAGATGATACCTGTGTTTTCCCATTATGGGGAAAACAATTATTGAATGCTATTGTTTTATTTTATTGATTTTCCTGTCTTCTCAGATTGATTCCAGAACAGGATTCTTTTCTTCCTTGCTCAATCTTGGTTCCCTGAGGACTCATGTGGTAGTTGTCAAACAGGAAATCCTTAATCAATGTATTTGTCAAATGATGAAATAAAGTAGTGGATTTGCCAGTGTGGACACAGTAGAAATATTCAAAAGGAAAATGACATGCAACATAGTTTCTTGACAACCATTGGCCAAACAGAGCATGCATCATAATGTTTAGAAATAGCACACACAGTCAGCCAGACTTGAATGAAAATTCTAGTTCTGATGGTTATGAACCATGGTACCTTGGTCAAGTTGTTTAACTCTCTGAGCCTCAACTTCTGCATCTGTTAAAAAGTCATAAGAGAGTATTTATCTCTTAGAGTTCTTATCAGGATTAAAGAAAATAATGCAAGTGAGTTGATAGGTGAGAACTTGGGATTGGCACTTAGTATGCACTTAATAATCGTGAGCTGTGTGGGAAGGATGCTTCTAACTTACGTGGTCATTTTGCCCATGGAGAAACTTTTATTGACCAAACCCCAGGATTTTGGAAGAATTACCATGCTGTAAGTATTAAAAGGTATGCTAGGCAAGCCACTCATTGCTTCCAGCATCCAAACAGAGGTGCCTTTCCTTCCTTTCCTCTTTGCCATAGGGGCACGGCATGAGCCATTGAGTAGCTGGGTAAATGGACTAGGAACCTCACCTACAGGCCAATTGTTCCTGATTCAAATAAAGGGTGAATGAAACAGCACTTTCAAGTTCAGCCCGAGTCCCAGTCTTTCCAGAGAAGTCTTGCATGAGAAGGCATATTGAGTGTGCAGTAGCTATCAATAAAATGGATTTCATGTTCCATGTGGCTATTTTTTCCTTTGTGTCATGGAATCCCAGAAGCACCAATGATGAAATACTAAGATGCAGCCCATTCAATTATTATCAAAAGGAGTATCAATCTTAGGATCCTACCCTTTATCTAAATGAGAAAATAAAATGTAGATAACAATAGCAACTAGCTAAGGGATGGAATCTATATATATGAATAGAGAAAATTGAACATACTATATTTAAGTGATGAAAAGTAGGGGTCCCTGGGTGGTACAGTTAGTTAGGTGTCCAACTCTTGGTTGGACAGGTCATGATCTTAGGGTTATGAGACTGAGCTCCAAGCCGGGCTCCAGACTCACTCAGCATAGAGTCTGCTTACGATTTTCTCTTCCTCTGCCACTCCCTGCATCCCCCCTCTAAAAATATATATAAATCTTAAAAAAAAAAAAAACGATGAAAAGTATCCTGAGAAATGTTGGCTATATTTTAATCCACCCCGCATCCCTATACATACTGCCATCTGTAATGGTAAATTGAATTAACATCTACTTAACTTTTGAATAATGAAGTCATATACCTCCCTGATGTGTGACTTTGGGTTTGTACATATAGATTTTTGAATCATTCAAGATAGGTTAGGAAAGCACTGGGTGTTGCAAAATGATAAAGCAGGGCTGAACCAGATAGCATCCCCTTGAGGGAGATGCAGCAAAGCAAGGAAACAGCCTAACCTGAGGAGAGCAAGAGGTGGGAGGTGCTATGACAGATGGCAAATGTTGTCTCAGTGAATGGCTACCTTCTGATAAGCACTACCATTGCTGAACGGAGTAGATTGTAAAAAATTAAAATTAAATAAAAATTCAAGAATTACTTCATTTGTTTCTTCTTGAGTATGGATATTTCTTTATGTCTCTTGGGCCACTGTGGGCAAGAAAGAGTCAGGAAGTCAATAATTTTAAGACATAAACAGGCTTAGAGCACTAGAAGAGAATATTCTTTTATTCATTCGCTAATCCCTCAGTCACTTATTTATTCCTTCTATTCCTTCTATTTATTCCTTCTATCTATTCTTCTATATCATAGACAAGAAAAAAATTGAGATACACATCTCAGTTGTTTTGAAGCTCTTAATGAAAATCCCAGAGGTAAAAATATTGGAAAGATTATAACAATCCAGAGATGATATATTAAAAATATCTGAGCCATAGCTGTCTCTGTAAAGGAACCATATAGAAATATAAAGATTCTTTTTAAGTTATTTTATACATTAGAAAAAATATATGATATTTAATATATAATATAAAAATATATACATACAAATGTTGGCATATATTTATCGATGTCCTGAACAGGCTTTAGATCTTTAAAAATTATGAATTAAAAAAAATAATGATGATACAGAGCTGACACTCTAAATTTGGTTGTCGCTGAATGATAACAGAATGATAAAAAGAATGATAACAAAATGATAAAAAGAAGTATAAGATTTTTATATTAAATCATCTATCACCCACTTATAATTGGGTAAAAGATAATTAATGTTAGTTCATATTGTTGACTGGCTTTTTATGGTAATTGCTTTTTGATCGGTTTTTGCAAATTGGAACTAGAGATTTATAACACCAGGAATATTTTTATTAAACCTTTAATAAAAAAAATACGGTTATAAAGTGAACTTTAATTATATTCCTCTGCAAAAAGTTCATATTTCACAATTAAATAAAAACTACTTAGAATTAAGAAAGTTCTATTGATGCAACATTCTGAGTTCCTTGGAAAAAAGTAAGCTATAATATAATAAGGAATTGGGATGTGGGAAAATACTGTTCATTTCTCACTTTAATAATTAAAGTCACACAAATTCCATAATTATAATGATAATAACAACAATAATGATAACTCCCATTTATTGATCACTTAGGATATACCAGTTCAGTGTCTAACACTTGTCTCCAAGTCATTTTACTTAATGCTCACCACAGCCACAGGAGATAAGCATCGTTACTCTTCTCATTCTATAGATGAGATGCTGTGGCACCAAGATGTAGAGTTCTTTATCCAAAGTCCCACAGCTGATAAAGAATGGCGGTAGGATTCTCCAAGTCTGTCTGTCTTCTAAACCCACTGGGTTAACTATGCTGGCTGGCCACATATAGAAATTAGTTTTTTTGACACTGTCTGCTGACATTTGCATTGAGGAGAGAAAAAAAAAGTCTTACCATAATCCTAGTTTGATTTCACCATGTGGAAGAGAAAGTGGAGAGGAAAGTGAACCTGTCTCTTGATAAATCATCAATTCTATCTCAGTGGGATGAATCCTTTCAGTGTCCTTGCATTCTGAAGCACAGCTTCCCACCCAGCACGGACCTAAGAACCTATTTAGTTCTGAGAATATCATATCCAAAGCATACGGATTATTTGAGGAAAATTTCCCTTGCACATGCATTACAGGGGGGAAATCTCAAATGTAACCCAATCTCAATGAAATGAGATAAACAAAAGAAAAATGAAAAAAAAATTAGCTCTATTCTCCTATTCTGTCCAGCACTCTTCTCTCCCACAGTCTCCATTTGGAAATACTTTCTCAGCCTTCTTATGGTTTTGAGCACATATTTAACATTTTGAGAAACTTCTATTTGCCTTTGGCTAGAATATCCTACATAAACATCCTCTGCCTACTTATTTAGAACAGCTCCTGTTTCTTCTCACACTCTCCTCTTGCAAGTTCACTATTGTGATAACAGTCATATCCCCCCAAATGTAATAATTAACACTTAGTAATAGGAATGTAGGAAAGTTTATTTTTGGTTTCTCTTACCCCAAAATCAAATTGCTCTTTCATTATGGTCTTAAGGGAACACGAGCCATGTGGCTGTATTCCTGAATTTCCAAATCTCATTCCTGAAGAATTCCATGGAACAGAGATCAACCAGTTGGCATTATGCTGAGAATTGCACTTCCTAAAAGCTCTCAAATAAAGAATGCCATGAAAATGACATTTTAGTCAGAGATCCCAAACTGGATTGACTTCCTCCCTTCTCACTATTCTTGAGCCAATCAGAGATGACTGTAGCGTGCATTCATTTGGAATGACAAGGCAGATAAATATCAGGATGATTGAAGAAAGATGAAAATAGAACGAGTTGGAAGATAGACTGAGAATGGAGAGAAATATGTTGTAGTTTGAAATGAAGCATCAAACTTATTAGTTGTATGACCCCAAATATCAGTGTATGTATAATGTATAATTTGGGCAATAAGTATATTTGGAAATAATTGGAATTTTTAATTTGATTTTCTAAACTTTATTATATTTTCATTTTCAGCATCATCTTGACTCTTTCTTCCAATCATTCAGCTGGATGGCTGGTCAACTCTTCCTAAGTTAGTTTTAAGGGGCCTTTCTAAACTATTCTCATGGTCCCTTTTTAAGTGGCCTATTCTTCTTAGCATGCCCTCCTCTCTATACCACTTTGAGTCCACTTTCTTTATAGCAACTCACTTCCTCATTCCACATTTTTTTAAATTTTTTTTTTCATTCCACATTCTGTATTTAAGAGTTTCTGATACTCTCTAGTTGTAGGAACATTTGATTCCACTTTATGGAAGGGCAAAAGATTGTGTATTGTTCTTTTTTGAGCTGGAACATCTTGATTATATAATTTCAAGACATCAGCTTTTGTTATGTCTCTCAATTTTCCCAGGAATGATAAAATTATCAAGATGCTAGAAAAATGTAATTGTTCCTTCATGAAAATATGAAAAAAACTGATATAAAATATTTGTTTCTCTCTCCCTGTGAAATAAAGCAACAGAAATGTATTGGGCTTCTCATTCTTGCCCTGAATGGTCATTTGTTATCAGGATAGTTGAAATGTTAGCCACTTGCCACACTGCTTCTACCCACAAGATAGAAAAAATTCCTATCAATTTTGAAGGGGTAGCTTGAGTTATAATTATTGTTTTGTTCTTGAGGAATCTGTATATTTATCACACTTATGAAAACAAAAGAAAATAAAATTATAGATCCAACTTTTTGAAAATGGGTTGATGAAGTTACCAACATGTGAAGGGATTTGAAGAATTCTACAAGAATCTGATTCCTGACTCTGCCCTAAACACTTCCTACCCCTCCTTATTAGAACCAAGTCTACATCCTGAGTTAACCCTTTATTTCCTCCACTTCAGTTACAATTATTTTTTTCTTTTTAAAGAGAGAGAGAGAGAGAACAGAGGGGAAGAGCAAGAGGGAGAGAGAGACTCTTAAGCAGTCTCCATGCCCAGCATGGAGCCTGATGCTAGGCTCCATCTCACGACCCTGAGATCATGACTTGACTGAAACCAAGAGTTGGTTACTTAACCTGCTGAGCCACCCAAGAGCCTCTTGAGTTACAGCTTTCTAATTTATAGTTTTAAATTCTATTAAAATGCAAGAGCATCTTTTTGTTGTTATTATTTCATAAGAAATTAATGTATTTACTTTGCAGAGGTAGCACTAGGTTTGCTGCAGAGTGTGAACATGATTAATATTACCTTAAAGAGTTATCTGGCTCAGATTTGCCTGCGTAGGATGTAGCTTCATTAACATGGAATCCCATTCACCTTCCAAATGAAGAAACTGGAAGAAGGTTTTGATAAAGCAATAAGAGCTTCGGGGGTGAATTTAAGTACCTGAAGTGCAGATGGTGATGCCAGTGAATGGTGAGAGGGCACCGGAGGAGAAAAACACTGAACACACACAAAGTCGCCCAGCTTTACAGTTATGCCTAAAACAGCTTTGTCAGAAGCCCTCATTTATTTTCACCCAACTTGTTTACAGTTTTCAACCCACATTTTAACCACAGCTCAACTTTCAGATTACAGCTAAGACTCATGTTTATATTTAAATAAGAACACCTCGCATCCAATAACAAACTGTTGGTTCCTGAGAAGCTAGGGTAATAAATGACAGTCCTGGATTGATACAATTATGAATTTCTTTAATTCAAACCTCATCTCCTCCTTCAAACTCTGCTCACTCTTTTGCAGGTAAGGCTTTTCCACAACAGTATCAGAATATAAATAGTTAATGTTTCTATTAAAACAAGCTTTTAGATGAGGCTGAGTTGTTCTTTGTTCTTCACTAATATCACATTAATAGTTGAGTATTTTAAGCCTAGGTATATAAGGTGCCTTTGTAACCAATGAATAATATATCATATTATTATACATATATGTGATATATCCACATATATACATATGCACATATATGTAATTCACATGTACATAAATGTGAAACAATCTTCTATTTTCCTTATTAGCTTTAATGACTGGTAACACATAATCTCTTATGAGTCTACGATTACTAATATTGTTTCTCCTTTGACAGAGAAGTTACCTTGGATAACCTATCCCCACATAGAGTTTTATGACCTGCTCTCCAAATTATACAAATTACTCAGAAGTGAAAACCACAATGGAAATATTACAGAATCACATTCCAGCTCTGGAACACAATGCCTTGGTTGTTAGCCAACTTTCTTTTCTTCATCGTTCAGAGTAGTTTATAAAAATATTTTTCTATGCCAATATTGAGTACTGGCACTAATGTGTTCTCCTTTAAATTTATTGCTGGAAGCTACCAGGATAATTTGGAAGGAACATATCAGTATAAACCAAATAGTACATCTCAATCCAGGAGTTCTCTCATTATCCTAAATAGATCATTAATTTGTATCATGGAGACTCCATCTGAAATGTATGGTCAAAGAGTAAAAGAATGGGCCAAGACTTATAGGAACTTGCTGATAGAACAAGATGTTACTGCCAATCTAGGGTCTCATCAGGGTAAGTTTTCTGTGTCTCAATAATTTCATAAAACGATCATGTAAGAACTTTGTGCAATGTCCTGGGCATTGAAACTGTGCCAAAGAAATGAGACAATGCAAAGAACATATATTCTATGATCAACATTTATAGCAACTACAATGCAGTGTTACATTAAAAAACATAAAACATGAGTATGTAAAATTCATTAAATGTGTTTTAATATCAGGAAATCTACTTAACTACTTATATAGCTAGTCATGTTAATAGGTTAAATAAAGACATGTGACTCACACAATCGATATAAAAGACATCTGATAAAATTTCATAGCATTCCTGTTGAAAAAATTTTTGAAATGATCATGTATATTTTCTTCATAGGATGGGAATAATAAAACTAAACCATGACCTGCATCACAGTGGGTGAATTTTCATTAAAATAAAGAATAAGACATGAATCTCACCATTACCATCACTATCTAGCACTATCCTTTGAGGTCCTGCTTAGACATTAGAAGAAAACAACCAAAAATGAGGTGTAATCATAAGAAAAAGCAGGCTAAATTGTCAATATTCGATTTTTTGATTGTATATCTATACCTCAGGGTAACCAATTGGGTGGATGGAGGGCTTTTTGCACAAAGCCATTTAAAAACTAATTTACAAAACCTTTTTATTCTATTTGACAGTAATCAGTTAAAATATAATAGAAACAAAACTAAAGTATCTAAGGATAGCAAGAAATATGTAATATCTTTATGAATAAAATTGTACACAAATTTTTTGAAGCTCAAATAAGACCTGAGATATGGGCAATTGTTTTCGGAGGATGTCAATTTTCTTTGAATTAATATATAAATTTAATTCAATTCTGATAAAAATCTTTGTTTCAAGATTATGATTCAAATGATGTTGAAGTTGATATGGAAATGTAAATAGCGGATCATGGGCAAACATCTTCTGGAAAATATGACTACTGAAGGGGATCTAAAATGCATTGTAAAGTCATGGTCATTAGAAGATTCTGGCACTGGAATAAATACAAAGAAACAGGGGAATTTGTATTTAATTTTTTTACCACTACAATACTCCCTGAGTACATGTTAAGCAGAACATCATTTCCTAGGCATGATTATTAATCACTTCATAGCCATTATCATGTAGATATATATAACCAATCATCACTGGCAAATGTACAGTTCTTGCTATTGTGTTCAACCAGCTATTTTTCTTGATATGGATGAAAAGGTTATGTAGATGGAAACAAACACCACTTTTTAATGTCAAAGGAGTTAATTTTTTATTTCTGTTTCCTGCAAAAACTCATACAATTCACAACCAATGAAATGTTCTACAATTTTGAAATATTTTTAAAGCAATATATATAGGTAATGCACGTTTAGAGACAAATTAGAAAATATATACCTTTACCCATCCTAGGATATTCTTCTTTATTCATCACTGACAACATGAGGGCTAAGATTAGTATTTTATTCCTTAAATTTTATATTTAATTACTGGTGAGTCTGAGATTTTGCCCGCATTTATGAACTACTTGTGTTTTCTTCTGGGGATTGCATATTTATATTTTTAGGCCATTTTTCTTTCCAATTTGAGTTAATTTTTTTTACAAATTGGTTTCTGAAACTATATCTACATAATAATGTTGCTAGATTTTTGTTTTTCAAACACATGGCAAACATTTTCCTATATGTCCTTTAATTATTGATAATGCATTTCATCACAAAGAAATTTTAATTTTTATGTAGTCAGATGTATTGATCTTTTTCTTGTGCCTGTCACACTTAGTGGGAACTTCCCCATGCTTATATCCATTTATACTTCTCTTGTAAACTGGTGATTTCACTTTCATATGTAAATCTTTAATCCATTTAGATTTATTATGGTGTCAAGTACAAGAAGGGAATATAATTTTATTAGTCTGTTTCCTTCTGTTATGAAATGTGATCATTATTTGATAGGAATTAATATAATTTGATATAATTAATATTTACTGTAATATATATTTCATATAGTATATATTTATTATTTAATATAATTTGATAGAGCAATCAACATTAATTTTCAGCATAATAATAAATACACACAAGTTAAACTGTGTAATATCTTCCTTTCTTCCCCCTTCTTGCCACAGCAGACAGAATTGAAAGGCTGATGTTGGAGGAGAGAAAGCAGCTTCCAAGAGGGCCCAGAGGACCCAACTTAGGGGCACAGAGACTGGCTGCATTTCAAACATAAGCAGTAAACATTTTGAAGGGCATATTGGAGTGGATCTAGAGATCTTTTATTCCATACACACTCCAATTCCTCCTACCCCCTTTACCCCTACTGCTATCATCATCACCACTATTGGCAGCAAAACCTCTCCATTATTTCATGAAGAAATCTCAGGTAGCGATGATGAATGGGGTATACAGGAAACAGTCTTCTTCATTGCTATTCTAATATATGCAAAATGTCTTTGGTATCATTTTGAGGTAAGATACTACCTAAATTAAAGTGCTTTATGTGAACATACACATATTTGCTTAGAGAAATTTTAACTGTCCAATTTTTTTTTTCCAAAATAATTTTATGTCCATTTGAACAGGTTCTCATAACCAAAGAGAAGTCTGAAAGTTACTACTTTATTAATGTGATCAAAGCAAATACTAACAGGAATGAGACAAATCTAAATTACTAATATAATCTGATGTGAAGAAACCAGCATCATTTCTACAATATTACTGATGGAATGGATATCTAATTGTGAGAAAACATCAAAAATGTCAAGGTTTTGCAAATCAGCAAAGACTGGGAAATAATTCCAAACTGAAGGAGATTGGAGAGATATGTCAACTAATTGCAATGTGTGATTCTGAACTAGGTCTTGTTGGTTTCTTTGTTGTTTGTTTTTCTATATTTTTGTTTGTTTGTCTTTATTAGTTTAATTGGAAAACTTGACTGGAAGACTGAAAATTAGATGGCAATGATATATCTGTTCTAATTTCCTGGGTTTTGGTGGTAGTATTGTGACTATAAGGAAGAATGTTCTTATTTGTAGAATATGACAGTAAGCATTTAGGGATGATTGGGTTGGGTATCCTGGTGGCAACTTACTTTCAAAAAGTAAAAGAATTGTTAAGAAAAGGAGAGTTATTTCTACAGTATCCAACACTTTTCTGTAAGTGTGAGATTGTTTTGTTTCAAAATAAAATAGATAAGAAATGATTAAGCATAACTTGATAGGCAAACTATTAAGGCATAGCTACTAACTTCCTACAATGTTGCTAGCATTTTGCCATGATCTATCGGTGATGGGTGGTCATTATTTAAGATATGCTTGCTGCTTTTGAAGCGTTTACGGTCTACTTGAGTATATCATATTTGAAATATAATTATTTAAGGCTAATAAAATTCTCATGTGTTTGATAGGGATTTGGAGGTTGACTGTTGTATATTGAAATAAAAAAGAGTGCCTTTAAGGAATATTTTGCCTGAAACATTCCTTAAGAGCTAAGAAGATATTTCTCTTGCTTGCATCAATGAACTGTGGAGAAGCAAGGGGCAAAAAGTGATGATTATGTTGGGTAGGTGAGAATGGGTGACTGGCAGAGGATTGTCAGCTGAGCTACCAGTTGTGGAGCTAGGCTCTGGATAGGAACTTGCATAGAGTCAGCAAAATCCAACATTCCACCTCCAAATTGAAATAAAGCACATGGCAAATCTTCATTTTTCTTTCTAACATAGAGACTTTGGTAAAAGAGGGTTTTGTATGCCAACAATTAAGTAATATGTACCGAAAAATGACATCAACTAAATAAATAAATACATGAGAAATAAAACAGGTTTTAAATGCTTACATTATTTTTGTAAAGAGGAAGAGTGACTGATCCCACCTGACTTCCTGAAAGTTTTCTGGGATAATCAGTTCTATTCTTTCAAACCACGTTAAGGTTATTTTTTTCATCCTTTGCCTCAACCACATTGCACTGGTTGAGCTTCCTTTCTGGGCATCACCAATTACCCATTAGTGGTATCCTAGTTTCCAGAGGAAATTAAAGAAAAATAGGAATGAGAATATGAAAACAAATATGCAGAGTCACTAATCTTGATGAAGTCATATGTGTCATTAGAAAAATGGAGGGAAGATACATCTAATGCATGATCTCTGCTCCAAATGTTAATTAATGGCCACCTAGATTTCTGCTGAGACATCTTCAGTTGCAGATATATTGCCATTTGAATAAGTGTGTATATATGCATGTCTGTGGGCACAAGTCATGACAAAAGAAACAATATCTTTCACTTTCTAAAGGATTTTTCTTTTTTCTTAGCTGTAGGATATAACGTGTTCTAGATGATTTTTGGAGCAGCACTGTGATATATTATCATGCCCACCTCCTTCAAATCTAGTCTTTAACATAGTAAGTAAGTAGCACTGTTGCTATTTTAGATTCATGAGGATCTTGGGATAATTTTTTTTTTCAAAAAAGATGAAAGCATTTCTAGAGTCTGTATTAGCTTACTGGTCCTGCAAGCTCTCTTGAATAAAGATGATGCTATCCTGCACATTAGTTTGAATATTCTACCCACAAGTATCCCCTCTTCATTTCATTGCTTGAATCAGAAGGTCTCTAAAGCTTTCATTCACTTCAATCAACATAAAATGTTTCCTAACACTTGTGACATATTTGAATTATTTGGAAACATGGAAAAAAAAAAAAAGGCTATGGATGATTGAAAAAAAAAAGGAGAATTAATTGATTTGGTGAAGAATCCAGTTATTGGTACTTTGAATATCTTCCTGAGTTCTCAAATATAACTAGAGATGAACATGGGATGGGTTCGCTGGTGAAGCCTTCCTAAAAAAACGGCCTTTTCTTCTCCATCTTGTTGTGCTGCTTGGAGGACAACTGACATGTTAAAATTCTTCTCTCAATGAATGGATGTAGTATACTCCATTGTGGATTGTGTGGAAACGTGGAAGTTGCTTTGATGGCTGGAAAAGGAAATTCAATATTGACAAATAAGGTGAGGAGATAGAAGCAAAGTTTGCCATGAGTGTATTCCCTGGACTAGCTTTAAACAGTGAGCTCAAGTGGGAAGCTCCTGAGCACAACATGATATTCATTCTGAATAATTTACTCATTAACCCAGTACCTAACATGAGCCATGTCCTACACTAGACACATGAAAGCTGAAGCTGATTCAGTCGGCCTTGATGGAACACACTGCACAATAAATGGGAAGTGAGGCAAACACGGGGTGACTACATTGAACCTGAACATGGGACCATGATGAAAGTAGTGTAGAGAAAGGAAATAGGGTATTTTGTAACAAATAGGGAAGAATATTATTCCTTCTGAAAAGTTAAATTTCTATATTTTTTTAAGATTTTATTTATTCACGAGAGACACACACAGAGAGAGAGAGAGAGAAAGAGAGAGAGAGGCAAAGACACAGGCAGAGGGAGAAGCAGGTTCCATGCAGGGAGCCTGATGTGGGACTTGATCCCGGGTCTCCAGGATCACGCTCTAGGCTAAAGGCAGGCACTAAACCATTGAGCCACCCAGGGATCCCCCCTGTATTTTTTTTTTTTTTACAGTGGTAAACTCCCTACAATTCTTAATTTTATATTACAATATTGCTAGTCTTTACTTATATATTTTTTCTTCTTTGTTTGCTTATTTTTGCTTGCTAAATAACAGAACACCACGATCTGGGAGTCTCACTGTTTTTGAATTAAAATGTTTATTTATGAGAACTTAAAAAAAACCAAATGGGTCAGTTTCAGTGAATTCTCCAGAGGCTGCAGCAATAGTTAATTGGTTCCATCCTGGGGCAATGATAGCCAGCATTTCCCAAGACTAGAACTTGGAACTTCTCCAGAGGTGGTAGATAGGCCTAACACCAACAGAAGGTTCCAAGTCACATGAATCTGGGGAATTATGGATTGAGTGAAGTTACATATGTTTATTTACCTCAGGATTAATTAGAAGCTTTAATATACTAGTGAACGATGTGATTCACCAAGAAGAGGGTATTTTGTTCAGGGCTTTTCAAACACAAAGTGCTGTGGACTTTTTTATTTCCTCCTTAGGATTAGCAGTAATATAGCCCTCTGACTTTTCCAGCTATATCTTAAAACAGTCCATGTTTCAAATGTCATCCCATCGGAGAGATTTTGCCAACCACCCTATCTAAATGAACATCAGGCTTACATCAATTTCTACCCTTTCACCTTGTTTTTGTTCTCCTTCTCTGTGTGTTTCTCACTCCCTCTTAGAACTTAAGGTCCCTGCTACCATAGAGCCTTGCTTCTCTTCAGTGCTTGCCACACAGTACATACTCAAAATATGTGTTCACTGAATTGATCCTGTGTTGCCATCTTCAGTGAGTGACTTTGGTTCCCACGGCCACAAGATGGCTGCTCTACTTTCAGGTGTCATAACAATGTTCTAGATAGAATGACAAGCAAATGATGAGTCATGTGCCTCCTGGTGCTGTCCTTCCCATCTGGAAGACCAGAGTGGTTTCTGAGTGGTTTCACCCTCTAGGCTTCTGCGTATATCTCATTGCTTTGACTATGAGTTTCCGAGGATTCTACAAAGACGAGTATTTTAAACAGGCAAATAGCCATTGTGAACAAAATAAGATTTCTGTATTTACGGAAGGAATAGGCTATGTTGGGTATTATGTATGCCATTAGCATTCATCCCCACCATCCCCAGGAGGCTGTGATTGTCACATACTCAGCTTCACTTGTTTTACTTCTTTGGCTCCCATAGACATTTGAGTTTGCAGTCTTGAACTAGACATTTCTTTCTTTAACGTAAAGATTTTTTTAAGACTTTATTTCTTTATTTATCTATTTATTTATTTATTTATTTATTTATTTATTTATTTATTTATTCATGAGAGACACAGAGAAAGGCAGAGACATAGGCAGAGAGAGAAACAGGCTCCCTGCAGAGAGCCTGATGTAGGACTCAATCCCAGAACCATGTGATCACAACCTGAGCCAAAGACAGATACTCAACCACTGAGCCACCCAGGCATCCCTTTTATTTTTATTTATTTATTTATTTCAGAGATTTTATTTATTTATTCATGAGAAACAGAGAGAGAGGGGTGGAGACACATGCAGAAGGAGAAGCAGGCCCCCGTGGGGAGCCCAATGAAGGACTTGAGCCCAGCACCTCCTGGGATCATGACCTGAGCCAAAGGCAGACGTTCAACCACTGAGCCACCCAGGTCTCCTAGGCATCCCATTTTATAACTAATAAAAATTTTATTTATTTCAGAGAGAGAGTTTACGCAAGTGGGGAGAGGAGCATAGGGTGAGAGAGAGGAAATCTCAAGCAGACTCTATGCTGAGCATGGAGCCTGACCCAGGACTTGATCCCTGGACCCTGAGATCATGACCTGAGCAGATATCAAGAGTCGAACTCTTAACCAACCAAATGCTCCTGAACGAGACATTTCTTAAAGTCACTCTTAATCTTTAAATTTTATGATTTACTGATCTATGCATCTCTAGCAAAAGCCTTTGATTTATCTGTATATAGAAAGTTCTTGCATATTTGGTTTAAATAATTAACTTAATAATTATTTAAGGGAAAAATCTTCCTTTTTTTCCCTCATAAATAAAAGCAAACCAAACCAAATTAAAAAAAAAAAAAACCCACTTCCAGGTAATAGTCAGCTTTGTTCTGAAGTCATTCATGTTGTGTTCACTGAAGTAAAACAAATGGTCTGTAACAAGTGACCGTCACTCCCCTGGGAAGGTCTGTCATGCAACCATCACGAGTCCTAATCACAGTCTTAGGAACAATGATGACGCTGTCACTAGAAGGTCAGGAGAGGAAGCTGAGAGGCTCTCAAGTCTCAACCAGGGCAAGCCTGACAGAGGACACAGAAGTTAAAAAAAGAAAAAGGAAAGAAAAAAAATCAGATCCACGTAAAAGGAAACGAAGACACACAAAGAAAACTTTGTGAAATGTGTTGAAACTTGGAACATTTGGTTTTATAAAATATCCTGTCACCTTCTAACAATTTTCCATTTTACCATTTGATAAGTGACAAGTTTCACATTGCACAGGTGGCCGATTCCACTACAAATAGCTTCTTGAGCCTTATCAGTATCATTTATCAGAGGCAGCAGAAAATGTGGCATTGCACTAGAGACATTCATTCCAGTCCTATCTACACTGCTGAAGGCTAGTGGATCTCAGGATGGGCCAAAATGATACACTGATATTTACTAAGTGTGTATTAAATGGTAGGTAGTGTAGTAGACATGTTGAGATTCGTTACACTATTTATTTCTTCTAAGAGCCCTGCTAGCCTATTACAAAAGAGAAAATTGAAGCATACAGTACAAACTTAGGCAAATAACTTGAACTTTCTGATTTTCCATTTTCTCTAATCTTATTAGCATTGGACTGGTTGATACCCTTTTTCATTCGTTAAGTGACTATGTCTAATAATGTCCTTAAAATAGAGTTCCTCATTTGCAGAACAGAGATAATGAATCTGCCTTATTGTTTCAAGAAGGAAGGGAGGGTGGGAGGGAGGGAGAAAGAAAAACGAAAGAAAGAAAACCAGGAGATATATATAAGCTCAGACTTAGACTATCTTTGGGTTTCTTTTTCTTTCTTTTTTTTTTTTTCAAGATTTATTTATTTGTTTTGTAGAGAGAGGGAGTGGAGTGGAGGAGTAGAGGGAGAGAGTCCTAAGCAGACTCCCTGCTAAGCATGGAGCACAACACGGGGCTGGTTCTCACCAGCTGAGATCATGACCAGAGCTGAAATCAAAAGTTCTACCTCAACCAACTGAGCCATGCAGGTGCCCCTACCTTCAGATTTCTGAAGAGCAGCACTGGAAATAATAAAACAATGACAACAACAACAACAACAAAACCATAAGTAAATAAATAAATAATACAATCACTTAAAAATCCTGAAGGAGAATTGTTTTCCCCTTGAGTTCTATACCTAGACAAACTATTAAGAAGGCATGAGGATAGAATATTTTTAGACATGGAAGGTCTCCAAAAATTCACCCAATCCCATGTGACCCCTGCTCTATCATCTGCCTGTCCTCCAAATATAGCAATGTGTACCCTTCTTCCCTTCATAATTATTGCAGCTGTGTTTCACATGCAACATTCCTTTGTACAATATAATTAAAAATGAATTACAAGAAAAAATGAAATACATCCCAGATTATTATTAGATTCAACAGAAATAAAATTATATTCTCATAAATATGTTGTGGAAAACCAACATAAGGAAAAGAAGAATTATAAAATCTGTACATGTTTATCATTAAAAGGGAGTGTTTAAATGATGAAATTGAATGTTTCTTACACTCAAAAATTTAATTGTTCCACATATGTAACTTGACAAGCATTCTTAGTAACACAGCTATTCTCTATTTTATTATTTTTTTTAGCGATTCTCTATTTTAAACAGATACATAGTTTAACACACCAAGCTTTTATCAATATCTAAAGTTTTTAATGTCATAAATGTGCTTACTTTTTGCTGGTTAAATGATCCATTCTATGCTGCATTGGTCACAATTGTACCCCAGAGTATACTGCATATCTGAAATATTTCCATCTTTTGTTTCAATAACATTTGTAGGAGTAAAACTAACCTCTCAAAATATGTGACAGAAGGATTTCAAAGTAATTTCAGCCTAACCAGGATATTCAATTGTATTTTTTATTTAAAATGGATGATAATATATTTTGAACATTTATCTTTAATTTTTTACCAATAAGCTAGTTCTAACAATCTAGCCTGTAAAGTTTTAATTAAGTTTAAATTATCTTTCAGTAGAAGAAAAGGATTTCAGATTCATACATATCCTATTGCATGAACTTCATATATATATGTGAGTGTGTGTGTGTGTATATATATTATATATATATATATATAATAAAAATAGTTCATCATACTTATGAGGTATTCAGTGATGACTTTCCCCAATGCATTATGAAGATTATCACCTACTTCACTGATAATTGTGTTAAATTACAAATTATGTCATAATGGTCTGCAAAACTTCTTGAAGCTTATCTGCCACTATAAAGTATGTTGCATTCCTTCTTTACATGAGAGTATTAAAGAATTAAATATATCAATGATATCAAACAAATAAGCAAACCTGACTACCTAATCTATATTTTTTTAGAATTTGGAATATCAACTATTTATTTTATTTTGCAGTAAAACCAAGAGTTCATTCAGTCTACACAAAACTTTCCTCCTTTAAACCAAAGAACCCCAGCATGTGTAGAATCTGCTCATAGTCAGTTTTCATCTTATCCCATAATTAGTGCAAAGAAACTAAAATTTAATACATTAGTTTTTACATAATTCATATCATATAACCTACTTGACTTTCAACTTTTTTTTTTTTTTTTCAGGACAGCAACTTAGGAGCAGTCATAGAGCACAACTTCCAGATTGGACAGAGACAGAGAACTCAAGGAAGAAGCTGCAAAGAAAACACACACACACACACACACACACACACAATACAGCTGAATTGCTAGCTCCTTGACATGCTTGACCATGTGACAAAGAGCATTCAAGAGTCTTTTTAATACACTTGGAGAACTTGAAGGCTTTAATGATAAAGACAGAAAATCATGAACGCAAATAAAAAAGATACACTTAGTAGCTGAGAAAAACAAAGTCAATCATGCTTAAGATGATCATAATGAAAGTATGATAAATTGCATTGAAGAATGTAGAGAAAGGGACACAAGATGTGAGGGGATGTAAAGATGCTTCCTATTTTCTAGTAGGAAGTTAATAGATGATGCCTACAAATTATAAATCAAGAGGCAGCAGGAAAAGTTTCTTACTTAGAACTGTGGACGTGGGGATCTGAATAAACTGCTAAAAGTCACTTGTCAGTAGTCACTTGTGGTTTGGTGAAGAATGGAGTTGTAACAGGGGACTTCTGATTTCAGGAAAAAGTTTGTAAGACATTTTGACTTGTAAAACTCTGCATGTGTATAAAATAATTTAATAAAAGATGCTACTCTGATTTAGTATTATGATTCTTCATTTTATCAAAATTTTGATCTAAATATCTGCTTCACACAGTTTTTTCTCTAAATATATGTATATGTTAATCTCCATAAGCTGTTAAAACTTAGTTATCATAACTAAATTTACTATAATTTTGAACCATTCGTAAAACTTTTAAATTTTTACCTGAAAAATCAACTGATTCTCATTCTGTGGGTCTTTGTATTTAAAGTTCAAGAATTTTGACATTTTAAAGGTTCAATAAGGATTATTGCTTTTTGTGCTTATGACTTTAAGTGGCTCAGAAGACTTTAAATTTTCTTTTTAGAAAGTCACCTCACCTCTGAGCAGAGAAACCCCTACCCCTTAGAGGGAAAGCTTTTGTACAAATTTCAACCAAGAAGAAATGAGGTTAGAGTGGAAAGTATTTGGCAATGATAAATTTTAGCCCTTGCCAGAATCAGTTATTGTGCTTTAAGTTTGTAAAATTTCATGTTGTTATGCTTAACATAAAATATAATGATGTTCTTTGGATACATACATTAAATTTTATACTAAAGCAGGTAAAAGCACAGATAAACTTGCCTTCATCAGCTTGCTCACAAATTCTGACTATATCTTTGTTGAGATTTCATTTCCTATTTTTTTTTTTTTTACTACAAAGGTCATAAAAGCACAAGGCAAACAGCTTAAACCTGAAATGAATTCCATTCTGTTTAGTGACCTGAAACTTTTCCCTGGGAAATTTTTACTTTGGCCACATGATCCTTGCTTGTTCTTTAGTCTTCCATAACCTGAAATCTTTCAAGGATTCCCATCCTTCTAAATGAAAAATTATTCTGAAATTCCCACTGGAAATTCTACTTGGGGGTGCCTAGGGAAAAAAAAATACACACACACCTATACATGAGAAATTGCCTTGAGTTATTCTGGAGCAAATGACACTTTGTATTTAAAATGGAGAAGAGATTGCTTTCTTGCACAATACCTATGCTCCATGTAAATCATACCCTCTGACTGAAGATTCACTGCAGGGTTCACATTGACCTGGAAACAATTCAATCTACAGGGATCAAGGCCAAGGGGAAAGAGAGATATCGCATAAAAGCCAATTCATTATGCTAGCCATCGTTCTCAAAATGAGTGTACAGTTGCAATCAGGTTAATATAAACATCAGGGTCACAGAGGCCACATGAAATTGCAAGGGACAGAGTGACCTGCTTTGTTTGGGTCACATCATGGCAGATAGATTTTCATCTTAAGCTGCTTTGGCCATATATTGTGTCAATGCGGGCTTCTTTTCAACAGGCTACCTCCCCACGGTGCCTCTGAATCCTCTATTTCTAGAGAGTTCTTGAAGGCACTGGGTTTAGGTCCACCCATGCCATTCCCACACTCGTGTTGTAAGCAGCCCTTGGGAGTACATAAAAGTGATTTTAAGGATCCATCAGATCCAGTTTGATTTCCAGTCTCTGAATGACTCCAGCCCATATAGTTTGATTTCATTCAACCATACCCTGTACCCCCCACCTCCATTGGAGGCTTAATTACCAGAACCACTTCTGCCTAAAAGATGGAGTGTCTGAACCACCTTGAAGTGTGTGAAGGTAACTCTGTACCACCCTCCCTTTTTTCTGGGAGTCACTTCAGTGTAAGTGAATTTCAGCTCAGACTCAAGATGATCCTCAGTTGTCCTTGCTCTGAGAGTCTACATTTCTGTGACTTATCCAATACACCAGGCATGCCAGGTCCAGGAACTTGTCTGGATTTTAACCCTTGGAGACATTAAAAGAAACCTCAAATACAAAATATTTCAAACTGCAGTCATGATCTTTTCCCCCTCTCCAAATAAATCTTTCTGTTCACTTATGTAATTGGTGACATTGACTTTCGCCTCAATCAACTGAACCAGAAACTATGGTCCTTCCCTTGAGTCCTATTTCTTCTGTTCCTTATTCTTCACATCCACTTAATCACCAAGTCTTGATAATTCTTACCCTATCCCGTTTCTTCTATTAATTTATACTCCTATATACTTCTATTAATTTATATCTCCCTCCTATACTGTTGTAAAATCTTCTTTCCTGCTATGTTCATCTTGCCTCCAACCTTTTCTGACTCTTCATTCTGTCAATATAAATCACAAATAGGGTGATTACAATCTTGCCATGGCTCCCTACTGCCTCAGGATAAAATTCCTTTTCCTCAAGAAGGCCTGAAAGGCTCTTCTGATCTGACCTGTCTTTGTCTCACCTCATGACTTTTGTTCTACCCACTTGTTCCATTCATGTTAATGCCTTGTAGATGATTGTGTCTTTTAAGAAAACTCCTTGTGTTTTCTAAGCAAACCAACCAATCTCAGACCTCTGTGCTTTGCAGGTGTCCATCCTTGAGTCCCTTCCCAATCTGGCTGGTGGGTATCTAGTCTTCCTTCAAAGGCTATTAGGCTTCACCTCCTTGTGGGTCTTCCCAACACACAGAGTGAGGCTCAAGACAATCTAATCTTACTGTCCTGCTAGGTCATTTTCTTATGTCTTATTTAGTCTCAGGTCACTGTATTCAGGCTTTTCCTGTTGCTAATTTTCTGAAAGTACTTTTTCTAAAACCCCAAATGACTTTCATTCTGCTAAATCCATTGCCCCTTTTTGCAGTTTAGCTTACTTAGCACAACTGCTGTGTTGGATTTTGTGGATTATGTTCTTGTTTTGGAGCTCTTCCTATACTACTGAATTCCTTTCTCCTTTCCTTCCTTCCTTCCTTCCTTCCTTCCTTCCTTCCTTCCTTCCTTCCTTCCTTCCTTCCTTCCTTCCTTCCTTCCTTCCCTGCCTTCTCCTCTGACTAATCCCCTGTCTAATCTTCCTCTGTCTATTCTCTTACTTATTGACATTCTTGGGCTATATTCTTATCCCACCAGCTTACTTACCACCTCAATCTTATCACATTTATGAATCTTACACATCTAACAGCCCACTAAATTTCTCCATCCAAAAGTCAGACAAGAACCTGCCATCCTACACACTGAGCTATCTTTCCTTATAATATCTGCTTGACACCCCTACTCCTTTAGGAAATCAAAGTCTGTCCAATCATTCAAAATAGTTTTCCTTGATTTCTCATTTTTCCTAAGTCACAAGCAATCACAAGGTCCTGTACAATTGTCCCCCCAAATATGTGTTGACTCTATTGTACCTTCTCTGCCCTGTGGTACTTCTTGTTAGACTACTGTGCACACTTGCAGCCGACTATGTGTCTTCCTTTGGACCTGTAAAATCCCTCCTCTCCAGAACTTCCAGAAACATCTATCCTCAGCATATCACTTCCACATCACTCCCTTACCTACATTTCCTCAACAGTTCCCTCTCACTACAAGAGGGTAAAGTCCACACTCATTAACATCTCAATATAATTTAGCCCCATCTTCCTTTCCTATGTCATCTCTTCCACCATCCATCCCATACTTAATCAGCATCCATGGTGCGCCACTTTTAATTAGCATGCCCAATATGGAGCTTTATGTCTATGCTTTAGTTGACATTAACACCTCTCTCTGAAGACTCAGGAAGTCTTATTTCCAATCCTATTGCATTCACCTACAGATTGGATCATTTTGCTCTCTTCCTTGCTTTTTCCCATGAATGACTCATTACTTCTACTTGTGTTCTAGGCCTTCCCCTTCTTTTCTCCTCTGCAATCTGGCCTCTGAAATTATCCCCTGCCTTTACGCACTGACACGATCTCCAGCTCCACTGCGTATTTCCCTTCAGCCTCCACATTGACTTCCTCTTCCAATGTTTTTGAAAGTCTTTCTCTGATTCTACCTGCATCTCTTTTCTTTCTTTCTTTTTTTTTTAAGATTTTATTTATTCATGAGAGACACACACAGAGAGAGAGACAGAGAGACAGAGAGACAGAGACATAGGCAGAGGGAGAAGCAGGCTCTGTGCAGGAAGCCTGAGGCGGGACTCGACCCTGGGACTCCAGGATCACACCTTAAGCCAAAGGCAGAAGCTCAACCACTGAGCCACCCAGGCATCCCTCTTTTCTTTCTTTTATCATTACACATATTGGAAGAGTGTGCCTTCAATTCTCTTACCTTCTGCTTAGCTCAGCCCACCGTAATGTCATTTCAAATCATAACCCATAGTTGAAACTGTTTTCTTAACATCCCCAATTATCTACTGACTTTAAACTCAAAGAGTGAATTTTTGTCCTTATCCTAGTCAGTCCCCCCAAATTAATTGAGATAAATGCATGCTTCTCTTCTCTGATATTCTTTTTACTGTGATTAAACTACAGACATCATTCTACTTCTCTTTCTGTATCTACCAGCCTGCCTTCTCCTCCTCCTTCATTTACTTGACTTCTGCTTGTCCCAGACACAAGAACCCCACTAAGTAACTATCCCTTTTCCTACTCTCCTTTTTTTCTTACACTGGACCTTCAGCCATCACTTCACTCCAAATGAAACCCAAATGTGTTTCTTAACCTCTACTTATTTTTTTTTCTTTTGGATTTCAAATCTTTATTTCTAATTACCTATTGAGTATCTCTCAGAATCAGAATGGACAAAAGGATCTAATTAAGTCTTACCTTGTTCTCTTTTTGTTTTCCTGTGTCCTCCATATCAACTCTTTTAGGCCTTACATTCATCTTTCCCCACCTTCCACATTCAGAGGAAATCCTAGTGTTGTCAGTCCTATGTCCACACTGCCTCTTACACCCTTTTTCTCCTTTTCATCCCTGTTGCCGTGATACTGGTTCACTGCCTCTTTTTTAAGCTTTTACGATTTTATTTATTTATTTGTTTGAGATAGAGAAAGAGTCAGAGAAAGAAGGTGCACATGTGTGCACATGCACATGAGCACAAGTGGTGGGAGGGGCAGAGAGAGAGAGGGAAAAGCAGAAACCCCCTAAGCAGGGAGTTGGATGTGGGGCTTGAACTCAGGACTCTGAGATCATGACCTGAGCCACTTAACTGTCTGAGCCCCTAAACATTATATTCTTTTAAGCTTTTTAAAATAGATGCCTCATTGGTATCCTTTCTCTCTAACCTATTCCATCTGTTGCCATCATTACCGTTTCCAAAAGCCACAGTCTGTTCACATTTTCTTGCTTACAGATCTGTTTTCTTTTCCTATTGTTAATAAGATCAGATTAAAACATAAAAATTTTAAAGAGATCACTTTGTCATCATCTGGATCAATCTCTTTTATGAGCCTTGATTTTTTTCTAATTATATCTCAAAATTATTAGAACACTAATTGTTTCAGAACTTGATCTTTACATATCGATGCTATTTCTCTGTCTAGGGATAGTAATTAGGCAGTTCTGTATGCCAGATTCTATGATGTGTATGGAGGATACATAATAATTAAGAAAAAATCTTCCCTTAGTATTTATAGAGATCAGTTCTAGAGCAGAGAAGATAAAATAAATACATAACAAAGTAAGTAAGTAAAAAAAAAAAAAAGCATACTACATGCTATTCTAGAGGAAGTGTGAGATTTTAAATGTACATAGTAAGGCGCCTTACCTCATGGTTGTGGTGGTAGTGATGATGGCATGTTGGGAAAGTTGGTTACAGCGGCAGGCGCTATTTAAACTGAGTCAATTAAAAAAATAAATAAACTGAGTCAATTAAAGATGGGGGGAAATGGGTGAGTGGGCTGATTCTGGGCAAGAAAAAATGGCCACACATAATATAACAACTAATGATGTTCAGTATAGTGATTGCACAAGATATGAAGGGGAGAATGCTCACTCTGCTGAAGTTTGTTAGGCAAGAAAACACTAGATAATGAAGTACCTTGGACTTTATACAACAAACAATTGGAAGTCCGTTTTAAGCACAGGTGTGATAGAATCATATTTGTATTGAGGAGAAACATTTTGGCCACAGCGTGAATGATAAAATAGAAAGAAAAGACCAGAGGAAGTGGGAGTGCTCAGGAACTGTTGCAGAAATATTTGGGAACATGGGATGCCTGGGTGGCTCAGCGGTTAAGCGTTTGCCTTTGGCTCAGGATGTGGTCCCAGAGTCACGGGATCGAGTCCCACATTGCACTTCCTTGCAGGGAGCCTGCTTCTCCCTCTGCCTGTGTCTCTGCCTCTCTCTCTCTCTCTCTGTGTGTGTGTGTGTGCGTGTGTCTCATGAATAAATAAATAAAATCTTAAAAAAAAAAGAAATATTTGGGAGCAGCCACTTTGGCCTTACTAGATTCTTTGTTACATGAACAGAGAAAGGTGGATTGGTTATGAGGAATAAAAATGAGGATTTAGTGATTGCTTTATTGTTAGTGGTATAAGATTAAGTAGAATAAATGATGGTCAGAGGTAGGGGATACATAAGTCTGGAACTCAGAACTGATCAGCTCTTGAGACATAGATTTGTAATTCATTAGCATATAGGATTAGTGAAAGCTATGGAAATCAATGACATTGACTTTTAAGAATGGTTGAAAGAAGAGGGCAATGGTGGTTCTAGGAAGGTCAGAAAAGCTGTTTCAATAAAGAAGGAGTCCAACATAGTCAAATGCAGCCAAGAGGAGAAATAGGATCGTTTGGGGTTGGGGAAGGGAGCATTCAGTGTCAAGGATATCATTAGTGAACTTGGTACAAGCACTTTCTGCAGAGAATTGAGATAGAGGCTACTTTGCTTTGTTCATTAACATGCCTTCATGTTCATCTCTTGACTGGGACAGTAGGCAACAGTCTTGGCTGTGCACTTGGTGGTGGTTGTGGGAAGGGGCAAAGACTACAGGCCACTAAACACTACTTCTCTTTTTGACCATAAGTAAAAGTCAATTTTGACATTTCCATTTTTTGAACTCCCAAGTAGCCTATGAAAGATAGTGGCAGCAAAGCCTCTTCTAAAGCGTGATTATCTTAGGCTCTCTGCCATAGCTGATTGTCCCACACTCTTCTAAGGATATAACTACCTGCTATCTCCTTTGTTGAAATTCCATTCATTCTCAAGAAACATATCAAATTTCACTTTCCCCTAAAGACATCCTTCCCTCACAAGAGAATTATTGTTCTTCGTCTGTGTTCTTAGAGGATTCTGTACACAAATTCATTAAGTGTTTAAAACATTCTCCTTCATAATACAGTTATATATGTAGGCCTGCTTTCTTTCCCCTCTTGGGACACTGTCTTATTTATCTTTGCACCCTAGATTTCACTTAGTAAATTGAGGTATTTAATCCTTGTTTATTAAGTCAAATTGAAATGTTTACATAATACTTACCTGGCAGGGGAGATACCATGATCATGAAATGTTTACATACCATGGCTTGTCTAATTACAATAAATTATTTTAAAGGTCCAGACTTAGGAGAACTACATTTTTGTGGAGAAAAGAAATAAACACGAGACAATTGAAATTACTTTTGATCCTATCTTGTACTATGATGGCTACTACCTTCAAGTGTAGTTCTAAATAGAGGTAGAGTGCTACTCTGTGTCTGAGAAAGGTTTACCTAATATTTTCCTGCCTGCAGAAGGAAGAAAGTCAGAAAACAGTATTTTGTGACTATAGCATATGAGTGGTATCCCTGAAAAGTATGCAGTAAACTTGAATCTGCCTCTAAACTGGATTTGCTTTGGATAGACAGCTTACATTATATGACAGATACAAGACTTGCTTCTGGAAGTGATGGTCTAATTTACCATCTTCACCTTCAAGAACGTTTTGGAGCTGAATCTTGCTCCTATAAAGAAATGCTAAGCTAGTGCTTAAATGAAGTTTATGTTTCCTGCCAATCTTCTGCCTTTAAAAATATATAATTTTATTTACATGGTCTCAGACCTAGAAAAGTAATGTTTAGTACTTTAAGCTGATTATTGCGAATGAAATGTGGGATTTGTGTCATGGTTTCTCGGTAGTAGGGCAACATTTGAAATCAAGTGTCAAATGGATTCTCAATGTGCATGAATATTGACTAAAAATTTATGTGACTTCACAATGTTGTCAATAGCCGTAAAGAAATTGTGAATTGCTTAGATATTTTTCCTTTCGATCCAAAATATTGCCTTTCTGTGAGCAAACTGATACTTGGCAGACTTGATGAAAATAAGTAATATTGAAAAGTGCTTCGAATTCTTGAAATGCACCCACACTTTAATTTCTATTTGACCCCATTCCTCTTCTCACCAGACAGAGCATAGAGCAAATGATATGATGGATGTCAAATGCAGATTCATAATTCACCACAGTTAGGAACACTTATAATCGTGCATTTTCAAACTCAGTGAAAATGCCCAAGCAGATCAACATCTCATTCAATAGAGTATAGATATAATGGACTGTTTTCTTCAGTATATTCAGTGAAGCAGAGTAAGGGCTAGACTCCAATTATTTCTTATGGTGATGGAGGTGGGGTTTGTTCATAAATGTAAATGGGGACATGAATCAAATGTGTGTCCTCTCTTTTTGACAGAGAGAGAGAGAGAGAGAATGAGAGAGACTGTGTATTTGAAGGACAAAGGGAGATGATTCTAGAGAAGAAGCTATATTTACATATTAGAAATGATGAAAGTTTCTTCAAATGTTACAACAGGAAGAGAGTGTCACCGAAAAACCAAATACTTGCTTGTGTTAAGGTCTTGATAACATATTTTACTGAGTTCTCTGTCACTAATGTTTTAATTAGAATATGAAGCAAAAATTCAATAAAGTGGAATCATTTCTTCAAACTAACAATGAAACTTTGCTTATATCTGTTTATAGTGGAAACTGGCCATAGATATGTTAGGCATTTTTAAAAATAGTTCATTGAAAGTTTTCCATGAATAAATGATTCCTCCCCCCACCCCTGTCTAAATTCACTGCCAAAATATTTGGGACTGGACACCTGGGGCACTTGTTTCCTTCTTGGGGCCAGGCATCCTTCTCATTTCACATACTGTTGACCCAATCAATTCCATCTGTTATAGTCAGAATCCACATACAGTCAAATTCAAAGAGAACAAATTTGGCATTGGTGTCCAGGGCTTCACTTCCTGCTTCATTGACCCCCACTGGGCGGGTCCCTGCTAAAGCTCCAACTTTCAAGGAGCTGAGAGATCTTTGAGGCTCATCTTGAATTTTATCTTACTGGTACTTTTCCAAAGTCAGTGCATTTTATTCAGGCTCTGCCTGGGGCATGAATGACTCTGCTTCCCATTGTAGGATTTCTAAGCATGGACTCCCATTCCATGGGCTTTGGAGGCAATGTGAAGGAGGACCACCAGTAAATCCATCTCTCTCTTCTAAGCTTTTCTTGGAAAGACCGTCCCTTCCATTCTATTTGTTCCCATTATTCAAACATCTCTGCGTTCTATGTGGCAAAACAACCCTTTAGATCCAATGTGGTTACCTAATCCCAGGGTCTTTTCTCTTCTTTCTTTCTTTTTCTTTCTTTCTTTCTTTCTTTCTTTCTTTCTTTCTTTCTTTCTTTCTTTCTTTCTTTCTTCTTTCTTTTCTTTCTTCTTTCTTCTTTCTCTTATGTGTGCACACAATTTTTATGGTCTTCACCTCTGATACTATTGGGCACACAATTCTGCTGAAGCCACAGTTATTTTGCAAGTCAGCGAGGACTTCTCCAGCACCGGGTTGGAGTTCCATGGGCAACTTTGCTCTAAATTCCCTCTTAAATGGAAAAAAAAAGAAAAACATGGACGGAAGGCAGAGGAGCATAAATCTTGCGAGTTGCTTTTCCGAGACCGGCCAGAACCAGCCCTTAAAGGAAGACACTGTGCGCTGCTGGCGGCTGTAGTCTTCTCATTTCGATTTCAACAAGTAGCCCCAGCCAGAGAAGCCTTAGAAGGTAAAAGGGGATCAACCAGGATGTTAATCCAGTTGTGACTTGGGTTTGGGGTGCATTTTCTTCAAAAGCTCCCCCCCACCCCAGGCTATGGGGCCCTGGGCTATGTGTTGTTGGGTGATTGAGTGCCTTTGTCCTGACGGGAGCTTTTCATTTTGTACCTTTTCACCATTGTTTTTGGCCGCAGATCAAGCCTCACATCTCCTGGTCGTGGAATTCCTTTCCGCAGGCCCCACTGCAGGCTCAGGCCTCCTCGTAACCCGAGCCGCCCCCACCTCCCAGCAGACAGCACATTAAAGGGAGGTCTGCGGGCCAGCTGCAGAGACAGGTGTTGCGCTCCCTCACTTTACA
The DNA here is from genome assembly GCF_003254725.2 of Canis lupus dingo. Classification (NCBI taxonomy): domain Eukaryota; kingdom Metazoa; phylum Chordata; class Mammalia; order Carnivora; family Canidae; genus Canis; species Canis lupus. The sequence continues at coordinate 39,258,728 of NC_064267.1, read as the reverse complement.
CCCGCCCCCATTTATTTGTCCTAAGAATTCCTCTCCGGGGGCTGTGGAGCCCCGCCGATGGGGTCGGGCAGACTTTCTAGTTGCGGGGTGCGGGATGCCCGCGCTGCACCTGCTCGGTGGCTTAGCTCGCTGAGCCGGGCTTGCAGAGGCAGCGCGGTCCGTCCCCCCGTTAAGGAGCCAGGGGGCCGCGGGGTCGCTCCCGGTCCACCCCACGACGTGTTTACCGACTCGGATTCCAGCCCTGCTCTTTGCCGAGGGCTGACTCATGCTGCTTTCTGAGAAACTGGAGAAGTGGAGAAAATGCGGTGATTATTGTCCTTTTCTCGCCCGTGTTGCAGGGCCCGTGAAAACCAGGCCCGGTGGAGTCCTATCAAATTTAAGGCCGGTAAGGGCAAATCCAGATCAATTTTTAGGGCGCGATTATCTAAATGAGAAGGGTCGGATATCGCAGGGCTTGCTGCAAGCTCTGCTGTTGCTTCGACCGTCCCTTTGGAGGGGGTCGGGATTTTCCCCGGAGAGTGAGTTTATAGGCTGAGGAGGTGCCAACCTGTGGCCTGTCTGGCCTGGATCACCATGATCCATCATGAGGTCTCCTCGTCGTGGCAACTGAGGAAGCTGGAGGCGCTTATTTCTCCTCCTAATCTGAAGTTTAGCTGTGAAAATCCCTCTTTGAGGGGCATCAGTTGTTGTTGGTGGTGGTGGTGTTGTTTTTCCACAAGCCACACCCATGTTCAAACCCTCCTGGGTCTGCTCACCTGGGCTTGGGTAATCTGGTTCTTTCTTCTCTCCTTTGCAGGATTTGAGGTGATGAGGAATGTTTTCCATAATTAGACCAAAGACTGTTGAACACAAATCAGTATTGGCCATCGTTAACGGAAGACAGCTACGTTTGCTACGTTTGTCACTTAGGGAACGTGTAATAAGTAGATCCTACCCATGGGTGAAACCATAAGATAATGAGAGGACTGTGACTTACAATACTTCCTTCCTGGCACTCAGAATTGTCTCTTTCAAGATGTTTGGATGGGACACGGGCCACATGGGAGAGAGTATCCTGTTACTGTCTTCCCAGACTCCTGGAAGCTGGTCTTTAAAGAAAATGGTGCATTCTTCATTTAAACCCTGGCAGCATGCTTGGACCCTGCCTTGCTTTCTTCTTGTAGGAAATCAGATTACCCAGGATGGTAGCAAGACTTCGGAAGTGGCCTTCCACCACCCTGTCACTTGTGGCCTTTTGAAAACACTGTGTTTCTCCCATGCTTGGAAAACCCATGCGGCCGCAGAAGGCCCAGCATTCCAACCATACACACTGCCAGACACACTCAGTGCACATGGAGTTCTTGCAGGCCTTGATGGCTACACTGTGACATTTCTTCTGTCCCTGTGCTTCCTGCTGCCCTCCTTTCTCCCTTTTCACTGGGTTAATTCCTATTTTCCTTGTAGCCCTACATCAAACCCCCCAACCTTTCCTAAGCAGTGCTAGACACTTCCTTCTCACTTGGTCTCTTTCCCACACATCATTTTGTCATCATGTGCCATGTGATTTTTTTGCTCTGATCTTTGTTTGCTTTGGATCATTTGTTTTATGTGTCTCACTAGACCATGCATTCTTTGAGGATCAGGATGGTGTCCTATTTATTCACCTTTGTGAAGGTAAGTCATTCTTCACACCCCCCACCCCCGCCTATCTTCCATGCTGCCACCTGGCAGTCCCAGATGCACATAGGTGCTCAGTTAGTCTTGGTTACATTGACGAGTGAAGACATGAGTGGATAAAGCCATACTTATGATTGATCTTAAAAGGTTTGGGAGGACCAAGGCAGTCTCTAAATCTGTGAAGGGGACAGTGAATGCGGGGCATGGAGAAGAGGAGGCTCCTAAGCCCGTCTTCTGGGACTTTGCACTAACAGACTAAAATGGACTAGTGTCACCCTTTACCCATCATCTTCCTTTCCATCTATTTACTGCTACTGTGTTCAGGAAGGGCTCACGATAAGTGCGACAATGTAAGATGTTCATAGCAATGTCATCTTACCTCCCCTAAAAATTGCTGACTATGGTCCATTTTATCTAGTAGTTCACATTTACAAGTAAAAGATTTACCTTTGCTTCTAAATAAAATGCGGATTAATATATTGGTGCACCAGAGACACATATCAAGGCGCATGGTGCTTTTCTTCTTGGGCAGAAAGTAGTTATTTTTGATCCCATGGTGTTCTTGTGCTGGTCTGTTTTATCTTTCTTCTCCCTCTGCTCATCTCACAGAGCTATAGGCAAACTATTCCAGCAATTTTCAGGAATATTCAGAACAGTCATATAGAAAGGGGTGCTATGAAATCCCAGTTTTACAGGGGAAGAAAGAGAAGCTCGGAGGTCAGTAACTTACCCAAAGGGCACAAAGCAGGCCAAGTGACAAAGCTGGATTTCAAGCCCATTCAGCCTGGGTCCAGAGTCTCTGCTGTCAACTGCCGTGATAAGCTATCTCATACTCAGAAGTGTCCACACTCTATGGAGGACAAATTATTTATAAGGAGGGAAACCGAGCAGATAATTTACTGGATCCCTTGGTAATGCTCCATAAAAGGATAAAAAGGAGAGAAAATTAATAATTTCACTTGTAGTTCCAGACCCTGGTAAACTTGTTCATGTTCATATGCTCTGTAGCTCAAACTGAATAACTGAGTACTTTCTGAAGTAAGTAACCAGTTCTATGACTTGGAAAAAAATCTCTGACTCCACTTAACTCATGCAGAGGGCCATGGCATGAGGCCTAAATGCCCAGGAGTTTAAGTCAAGATACACTTACCTAGTAAAACTATTCTTTTGTTGTTTTACTCTTTTCCTTCCTGCTTGGAGAACTTTTAAAGTTTAAAGCTATCTACAAAATGTCATTTTGTCCCTAGAAAGCCGAGGTCATAGAGATACACGTCAGCTGTCAGAAGAGCCGCAAAGGAAGGTGATATTCTTTTATAATGGTTTCTGAGAAGAGAGGCCATCAGAGTGAAATCCAGTAATCCTGCATTTCTGATTTCATGTCTACTGAGAATGCTCAAACTTGAGTGCAGACCTTGGTAGAGTACTGATTGCTGAAAGGTAGCTCTGTCTCCTGGGGGATCTGGAATGAGATCTAGTAGAAAGTTTCATTCAAGTTGAATGGAAAACATAAAAGAGAGTGTTCTATGGGACTCAGAGGTCTGGCAATGATGGATTTACTCCATGTGTGAAAGACTGGAATAAGTGTTCTTCCCACGGTTGATTTATTAATTGGTTTATTAAGAAAGTCCTCCAAGTTAATATTTCACTACCTGCTTGAATAGAGTTATAAATTCCTAAGTAGCGAGTCCACAAATCAAATACAAATGGACACTCTAGTGCCCATCAAATGATGTTTTAACATGTATCTATATGTTTAGCTATAATCTAATAATTCCCTGAGAGTATTGTGCCTACTTTGAGTAGAATGCTGCATTTCAATTTTATTTTTAAATTTAGATATTTCTAAAGATGACCTGAATTAATTTATGGGGAAATTATTACACTCCTTCTTGGAATATGCCTAAGTCTATGGCATGAAATGCACCCATTTCTGAAAGGATTCCTTTAGTAATACTCTCTCATTTTATGAGATTCCATGGCACCATAGCATGACTGAATAAATTACCTTCTGGACACAGCCTAATTTCCCATAGTCCTAATTCTGAAAGATTTTTCAGATTTTTTTTTTCAGTAGGAGAAATCTTGTAAGATTATCAAATTCATGATTTTACTGATGAACAAAATTGTACCTGAACTATCTTAAAAGTGCTTCTTTTCATTAAAAAAAAAAAAAACAACACTATAGCAAATGAAAGGCATCTATTATATAACTCCCTGGAGTGGATCCCTCTCCTGTTAACTCAAATTTTCAGGAAGCTTGAATTCCTCCAATTCCATTTTAATGCCCCCCTCCCTTTTTTTTTTCTCTCTCATTCTGTTTCAGTGGCAATGAAGAACAGCTGGCCACCATCCTCTGTGATAATAACCTTCATATAGTGGAAACTTGAATGGTTTTGGACATGGTACTCACAAAAACATCTCCTTGCACATGATGTAGCTTATTTGGTATTTCCCCCTGTAAATAGCTAGATTCCTTATAGCCAACCCTTCCAGCGACCATCAAATTTTGGCTCTGTTCAGCATAATGCAAGCATTTTCTGCCCTGTCTATTCAGGAATGTCTTCCGAGGAGGTTTCACAATCAAATTTATTGTGTTTAATTTATGACATACAATGTAAGAAGAATGGAATGCTTTTCTGCTAGGATTTGCATCGATAATGAAAGGTTACCATAGTACCGGTCTGCTTTTACCAAATTTGCCAAATTCTGAAGGGAATGCCAATTAGAAAGCGGTCATGGTTCTCGCTGCGACAGATTGAGACCAATACCTGGTGGCGAGGACCCGTGGCTGTTGGCTGGACCCTACTTCTAATTGGGAAAGAAGGCAAACTGCTAGATCGAATAGTGTTTATGAAGTGATATCAATCATTCCAAGGAATATAGCCACACCCCAAGAAAGCTGAGGAAGTGATTCAGTCTTTCTGAGGTCATCTTTTCTATTAGTATCAGGGTAGCCAAAAGTCTGAAACCGGCTCACATTTTGCTCTCTTTAGGAAAAAACAACATTGATTTTAGAGGCTTTTGTTATGGAGGCCAGGGGGATTTTCCCACTGCCGCAAAGAGGAAGCTGGGCTTGGATGGGGAAGCCAGACATTTCTTGGCCTGAGTTTCTCACTTGAATGGGATTCCAGTTTGCCCCCTCCTCACCTCGCCAACCCCCAAGCAGCTCGAGGCCCCACCTCCTCCCTTGGACCATATGGGGAAGCTGGCTCAGTGGCTGTTATTCTACGGACTCCAAGTTCACGCAGCTGTTCATTCCCTGCTTAATGCACCGGTAATTACAGCAATGTGCTCTTCTCTTTTTCCAATCGTAACTTTTTTTCTAATGGAAAATGATTTGTTTTTAACAACTTCCATGCATTTTGTTCTTTAATAAGAAAGGGTGTCTTGTGGTACTGAGGGATTGAATTCTCTATAAAAAGCCAAAGTCTCTATATCAGTTTCCAGCTCCATAGGAGGGCTCCGTGGGACTAGCCAAAATTGGGGGGGGGGGGACTTAAGTGGGTGTAACTAACTTGATATGAATAGGTCAGTTGGGAAACAAAGCAAGCTCATCGCCTTCTGCACATGGAGGTGGTGAAAGAACATTTTTAAAAAATGCGAAACTGGGAAAAATCAAAAGTACAAATTGAGCTCTTCTTTCATGATCCAAATTCATGCTCTCACAGGATTTTTAAGACAAATATCTGAAGAGCTTTTCACTTATCTTAGTTCTATCTTTTGGAGCATGTAAATTTTCTGCTTTGATGGTTGGGTTTGGGTGGAGGACTCAAAAGATAGCAAGGGATGCTTCTTTCCCTTCAGCTATGCCAAGCTCTGGGGCACAGATCAAACACGTGTGTGTTCACATTATCATTTCATTTGTGGATAAAATATACCACCCTTGGAATCTCCGCCCTTGCAGCTCCCTAAATGGCATTGGGAATCATTGCAAGAGGATCATTTTTAAAGCAAAACTTTTCCAACTCATTAGAATACTTCGCGTTGGAGCTTTTATTAATATATATATATATATATATATATATATATATATATATATACACACACACATATGGCAACAGTTGTAGTGAAGAAAAGCAAATCAAATCCCTGTGTGTAAATGAAAATCCTAGTTCTATACAACACATAAAGCTAATTTGATCAGAAGGATAATAGCAAAATGAATGTTCCCTTTATATGAAAATTCAAAATTCAAAGAAGTTGGAAGCATGATAGACTATGCTTGCAAGTCGAATATCCCTCATTTGACATTTTAAGGATTCAGAGAATTTAAGATTTAGCTGAAGTTATAAAATAGTTACTCAGAGCCCCAAATCCTTCGGTGCTAAAATGTATCTATATCTTCGAGGGGCATTAATTTTATTACTTGCCTATTCCCTTTATGCTAATAACAGTGAGTAACAACCTGATTGTCAGAAACAACCTCTCTTCGGCTCTGCCCCTCTTATCTAGCTCCCCTTCCAGAAATCTTTTGGTTTTTCTTAGAAATTCCTTCAGAAATTTTATGACTCCAATGTGAGGAAATTTAAAATATTCATACTAGAACTTGGAAGTAAATGACTTCTAAATTTATAATAACATTGGCAAAACAATTGCTTTCCTTCGGAACCACTAGAGTCACAGCAGCAGTCAAGAAGTACTTTTGTTCTTCTGAAGTCTTTAGTTAGAAGCTCCACGTGTGGCCAACTACAGAGAGGGGGTCTGTGCTTCCTCCTCATGGACCTGGCTCATGAGTCTACATTTGATTTCACCCTCTAGGAAATCATTGTTTCCAGCTTTGTAAAAAGTAAAAATTCTATTTATTATATTTCAGCAAGCTTGGAGAATTAGGATCATCGGAATTAGTAGCAAGACTCTAATCCAGGTGTCCATTTTACCTCATATTCTATTTCTTCAGATGATTATATCAGTACCTTTGAGAAGATTTTATTTTTAAAGCTTTAAGTTATTTTGATAACCATTAGACCATCAAAACTATAAATATGGTCTGGTGAATGTCAACATAAGTAGTTATGTGATAAATAATTGTCCTCATCCTACTTACTCAGTCAGAAAATATTTTTTTTAACTTTTTCAGCTTTATTGAGGAATAACTGACAAATTTGTATACATTGAAAGTGTACAATGTGAAGATTTGGTATACATTCTAAAGGATTACCATAATCAGGTTTATTAACACATCCATCACCTTACAGTTACCTTTCATTATATGTGTGGTAAGAATTCTTAAATAATACCTTTTCTTTTGGCAATTTTAAAGTATGCAATATGGTATTTTTAACTGTAGTCACCATGCTGTATGTTGGATTCACAGGACTTACTGGTTTTCTAACTGAAACTTTGTATACTTTGACCAACATCTCCCCATTTCCTCTATCACTAGTTCCTGGCAACCACCGCAACCACCCTTTTATTCTCTGCTTCTATAAGTTCAATATTGAGTTCAATTTTTTTTTTTTTTTTTTTTTTTTTAGATTCCACATATGAATGATACCATGCAGTATTTGTCTTTCTCTGTCTGGCTTATTTCACCTAACATAATGTCCTCCTGCTTCTTCCTTCAACTTTATAGTCTTCCGAGAAGATCCGAACAATCAACAAATTAACCAAGTATACATAAAATATCAGGTGGTGATAAGTTCTATTGAGAGAAACCCAAAAGGAACTCTAGAACATGTTCCCCAGGAACAACCCAGCTTATGATGACAAATAACCTACAAATAAATGAACGTCTGAAAAGAAGGGATTGGAAAAGCAAGTCCTGGCATATTCAATCAGGGAATATTATGCAACAATGAAAATGAATGCGATACTCAATGTAACATTGTAGGTGGATCTTAGCAATGTCAATATCAGTGAAAATAAGTTCATAGATATTAAAAACATCTGATGCATTTTTCACGAAGTCAAATTCATACAACCAAACCATATACTTTTAAGGTGAAACACATAGATGTGTTTAATAATATAAAATAACTTTTTAAAGCTGTTAATATAAGATTTGGGATTGTAATTATTTTGGATGAAGGGAGAGCTTTCATGTTGCATGTTGGACTCATTCATTTAATTGTGTTATTTTGAAGGAAAACATGAAGGAAGAAAGGAAAGAAGGAAGGAAAGAAAGAAGGGAGGGAGGGAGGCCTTCTCATGAATTAATATTGAGTGTATGTCATGAACCCAGGATTATGATTAATCTGATTTTATGCTCCTGAGGTAAGGGTTGGGGAGAGTTATGGGGTAGTTGTTTGTAGTTTGTTTACTTGTTTTTTTGATAGAGTTGTTAAGGAAGTTCTCTGTAAGGAAATGACATTTGAGCAGAGACATTAATGGAGAGAAGCCTAAAGAACAAGGGTACTGCTGTAGCAGGGGGAAGGGGGAGTAAGAGAGAGGACCAGCAGCAGGAGGTGAGTCAGGGAGGTAGCAGAAGCAGGTCATCTTGGGCATTATAGGCCATGAAAAGCACTTTTACATTTACTCCAAAGGAAACGGAAGCCACTGAAAGGTTCTGAGTAGGAGTAACATCATATATTGTATATTTTGAAAGGAGCAATACATAATGCAGTAGTTGTAGTAGTTGTCCTGCTGTAGTGTGGGAATGAGTATACCAGCATTTTTCTGGCATAGTTTACATTTTGGGCTAGATAATTCTTTGCTGTAGAGGGTTTGCATGGTAGGATATCTAGCAGCATTCATGGCTTCTTATAGAGCTATAGCAACCCCAACCCACTTGTAACAACCAGAAACATCTGTAGACATTGTCAAGTGTCTCCTTGGGGCAAATTCTTTTCTGGTTGTGAATCAATGGAGGGCACCAAAGTTGGAAAAATATAAAAATATAGAAGCAGAGAGAGGAAGTAGGAAAATCTAGCTATATCCACTGGAGACCAGAGCTGTGACTAGGATAGCAGTGCGTGTTGTCCGTCCCCCTTTTCTTTTTCTATATTTTTTTTACTTTTTTATAATTCTCATTTTTTACATTTTTATAATTCTCATAAATTTTATTCAGCTTCAATGAGGTATAAATTACAAATAAAACTGTAAGATATTTTAGGTGTATGTCATACTGATTTGATACATGTAGACTTTGTGTAGAGTCTTCCCATCTAGTTAACACCGCCATCACCTCACATATTTACCTTGTGTTTGCGTGTGTGTATGTGTGTGTGTGTGTGTGTGAGAGAGAGAGAGAGAGAGAGAGAGAGAGAGAGAGAGAGAAAATATTGAAGTTCTACTTTCTTTGTAAATGTCAGTAATACAATACAGTGTTATCAATGATAGTCACCATGTTATGCATTAGATCCTCAGACCTTATAGCATCTTATAGCATGGCCTCCTCTTTTCTAAACACACATTTTCACAGCTTGGGTTTATACCCACATGCCTGGAATTTCTACAATTTGAGAATACTTGGAAACCCCCAAAGATGTGATGTCAAAAATTCATTCACATGCAAAACAAATATTTTCCAGGTGCTCTAGAAATGGTATATTTGAGCATGAAATCATCCATATGGAGGTTCTTTAAGAACTAGATCTTAAGCTATCCATTTCTTTTTCCATTGGTTTTGTCAAGCCTGGTGACTCATTTTCTGACTCACAACCAGATGAGTTCTGAAGACCTGAAATAAGGACCTCCTCTCTGCCTTAGCTTTGGTCAATCTGAAAGTAATCTTACTGACAACACTTTTAACACAGACCCCCATATAAAGTAAATATCAGAGGCATACTGCTCATCCTTAAATGTGTACTTCTGAGGGCAAGTTTCTTTCAGAAGGCACAGGAAGCCATGACAGAGATCATCAGAGAATCAGCTTTGCACCCAAACATGGTAGGGCAGAGAGTCAGATGAGAATTGTGTTTTGTGCAGGATGTTGAGCAAAAAGACCAGGTCCTTGACATCAGTATCACAGGACTTAAGGAATATTGTAGAGCATGCAACAGCAGAGCCAGAGAGCAGAGTTGACAACAGGAGCCTTGAGTGCTTTCCCCTGAGGACTGTATTCTGTTCTCACAAAGGCCAGGCATCTGAAAGGTAGAAATGTAAACACAAGGACACTGAGCGGCCTTTGGTCTGAGAGTGAGCCGCACAAGCTTCTAAGTAAACAGTTTGAGGATTTCAGAGTGGTATTAGGAAATGGTTTTATAGGAAAGACAAATCATCCAAATGCAGAAAATGCAACTCTATGGAAGCAAATCTAACTTCCTTCTCTTACAGGGATACTGTAATTAAATCTTTCAGGCCAGAGGGTTAGAAGCTCCTGCTGCTGAGGGTCTTAGCTCGTGCTCATCACTGGTGGTTTACCAGATGACATTCTATGCCAAGTCTGACATGCTAAGGTAGCCCTGCCTTGAAGAGGAGATCACAGTGCACATGGGGGAAAGAGCCTGGATGAGATTGTTTTCATCTGCAGGGCTTAATTCTTCATCCCTCATATTCAAAGCCAAAATCAAAAGCCCACACCATGCTTGATTTTTCCAAAATAATGACTAATATAACACCAAAAAGAGCTGTGTCAACACACCTTTGAGAAGTAGGTGGAAGGGCATATGTCGTCATAGCATAACAACAAGGAGTAATTATACAAATATTAAATGTTATTGCCACTAGCTAGAGTAGCTCTATGCAATGAACTGACTCAAGCACAGCTCATAGTGTGATCAAAATGCAGTTTTACCTTTATTTATCTATTGATTTATTCAGCTGCCCACTCATATTTCAAAAGTATAATTAGTGACAGTAATGCCATCTATCCTCAATGAAAACCCCAAGAAGTCCTTGAATCTTCTACTCATTCTTGGTCCTTTGGTAACTTTATATCATGCAGTCCTAATTTAGAAAAATGGAACATCCTACACAAAAGATTAATCAAAACTGTAGCTCGTTATCCACAGCAAATATAAAATCTTCCTTCCCAGCTTGGATCTGCTTCAGACTGGAAACAAAGGGAAAATGCCAGTGTAGGCAGGGCATGGAATACATCTGATGCATCTCTATTTTTTATAGTGCATCCTTCTTCCAACAGCCAGTGTCTATTTCTCAGGTCGCAGCAGTGGGGAAGACAGAGGTGGTCTTGAGCTCGGCTTTCCTTAGCATGCTTCAAGTTTTCTGGGTTTAACAGATGATTAAGGTTGAATTTTTTTTTTTTTTTTTTACTTCAAGAGTCTTCTGTACGGGTGTGCAGAACAGCCCACTCCTAAAATCCCCTCGACCTGGGTGGATGCTTTCCTCATTATGATGGTAGACTGTAAAGCTTTGTGATTCGTAGGAACATGGCATTCATTTCTATCTTCCCCCATAGGTATCCTCAGCCATCTAGTTGGCCTTGTTAGAAGGACTTGAGGGCTCCACCTTAGTTCTCTTTTCCGTGTCACATGGGTAAGTGAGACACATGTGCACTGTTACCCCAAAACTCTGGAGTATAAGCAGGTCCACCTCAGGGCAACTACACCTGTTCTCCTGCCTCAGGCTGCCGTATCCTCCTCACTCATGAGTCAAGCAGAGCCCACATTTCACACGTTTCAGAGCTATCTGCGTCATCATGTGGTCATCCCTAAGTAGGCTTGAAACAAACAGGGTATCCCCAGCCTATTTCCTAAGGTAGTTTTGAAGTATGTTCTTTTTCTATCCCCTCCGTAAAAACTTTTTTTATTCTCGAAGTTAACAAAGAGATGCAAGGATCATGCCACAGCTTCTGACCTATTTCCTTTACAAAATCTGTTTATGGTAAACGCTTTCACACATACTTCGCTATCTGATGTTAATTTTCTAAAGATCTCATTCAAGTTCTGTCAGGAAAAGCCCCCATTTTAACTTTCTGTTGAATTTGTGAAAGAAATTGTGCATACATACAATTGTAAAGAAAAGAAAGTTGATTTTCTGTGTTCTCTGTCCTTGGCCTTCCCATATGCTCATTGACACATCCACCTCTCATTTTTATTAGTTCTTTTCACCAGAAAGGATAGAACTCATGATGCCTAACACAAGACAGTGCAATCACCAGTACCACCATGACCTCAAGCAGTAGACTTTCTAAACCTTTTATCTCCACTAAAATTTTTTATCACAAGACACTTACTCAAAAGACCCACCACTGCACAAGCCAGAAGACAGCTCTTGAGTGTCCCTCTTGTGCCAGCACTGTGTAGAGTTCTAACTGCAGAAGGTGACAAAAGCAGTTCCCTGTACCAGAAGAGTTCAAGGTTTTATTCTAGTTATTTTTATTAGAATACAAAGCAATGCATGGTTTTGCCAATATGTTTGATCTAATGAAAACTTATTGTTTGTAAGAGCTGGGTATTTTATATATTTATATATATATGCAAAATGATGTTGGTCAGAACAACTAAGCTTAAGGATTGAGTGGAAGTATATGGAGTGGAACAGGGAAGAACATGCTCCTTTAAGTCACAGATAAGCCAATGTCCCCAAAAGGATCCTTGTTTACTACAAACCATGAGAATTTTTAACTCCTTGGTATTTGTATTTTCTTTCCTGACATAACATCAAAGACATGAACATTTCTACACAAACCCCCATTTGGTACAGTTCATCAGGAAGAGCTGTATCTACTACCAAGTAAATTTTATATCTATCTATCTATCTATCTATCTATCTATCTATCTATCTATCAAGATATCAATATCATGGATTATATTATTATTATATTGTATCAATATAATGGAATATACTAAAAATCACTCTTTTAAGGAATTGTTATTTACCTTTTAATCCCTTATATCATCTTAAATTCCAGCATTAGTAACTCAGAAAATTTAGCAACCACTGGCCCATTCATTATTAGAGAAAACATTATAAGCTCATTTGGATTGACGTATTAATTGTTGATTTTAAGGTTAATGGTTGACATTAGTTTCCCTTAACCTCCCAGGATAACATTTGCATTTTATGCAAAACCCCTAAAATGTCCTTAAACCTGAAGGACTTGGTTAGATAAACAGTTGAGCAATGATAGCAAAGCCAGCTATGGAGATTTTTTGATAGAATAACTATGAGTATTAGCTAATCCCCACCCCTCACTCAAGAAATACATCTAAATCTTATGTTGGTACTTTGGGACATTGACACAAAGCATCAGCATAAAAATGAAAACCAAGGTTCTTTGAAAGATAGCTCTTGAGTGTGCCAGGGAGGGAAGGCTAGAGGCAGAAGCAGACTCCCCACTGAGCAGGGAGCCTGATGCAGGACTTGATCCCAGGACCCTGGGATCATGATCTGAACTGAAGGCAGATGCTTAACCAACTGAGCCACTCAGGTACCCTTAAGTTGTTTTTTTGTTGTTGTTGCTTTTATTTTTATTTATTTTTAGATTTATTTATTTATTCTGGGGGGAAGAGGCAGAGGGAGAGAGAATCTCCAGCAGACTCCACACCAAGCAGGGAGTCTGATGTGGGGCTCAATTCCACAACTCTGAGATCATGACCTGAGCTCAAATCAAGACTTGGATGCTCAATCTATTGAGCCACCCCAACACCCCCAGGATATTGAATTTTTAGGATATAATATTTTTAGCTTTGAGTCCATTTTCCACTTTGAGAAATTATCTCATTATGTATTGCTGAACTAGGGACAAGATGTCCAAAACTTAAAAAAAAAAAAAAAAAAAAGGGATCAAGAATGTCCAAGAATTGATAAAACTCCATCTGGTCTTGTCCCTATGATGTGGCTCCTCCCTAGAGAAAGTCCCAAGATGAACTCTCTCCTCCTTGTACTGCTTTCCCACTACAAGCTGGTAAAATGTAGGATGCCAAAAAAGGATCTGTCCTTCCTTGCCCTGCTGAACCACATCGGAACCTGCAGCAGGAGGAAAATTGTTCCTTATATATCTTAATCAAGATATTCTCCCATGATTTGAACTAAGGGGAAAAAGTTAACAAAAGCCCTACAATCAAAACAATGACTTTATATATAAAGCTCTGAATTGCCCAATCTGTTTGTTCACCATTGTCAATCCTCAGAAACCAGCCAGTGGTGGAAGCCAGCAATTCAGAATCAGGGGCTGATTGGAAAAGGATTGTTCCCATTGCCCAATAATACAGGGTCATAAAACAAACGACAGCCTGTCTTGATTTAAAATTCTGATATATGAGTCAACATGGATTTTCAAAAACACTGCAATAAAGTGTTACTTACCTTGATTAGTGAATTTTTTGAAGACTCCTTATTTTTCATCTGAAGTGAGTACATAATTCACCTCATCTTAATTCTGGATCCTAGTTTTGTTGCCATCTGAACATATCTAGATCCATAGAGGACAAAAATCAAAGCTTGCCCACAGAACCAAACAGTGTCCATCAATGGATATCTCATGGTGGATCTATAGAAGATGATGCCTTTTTTGGTAACTAGCAATACACATCTTATAATGAATGAGAACTTCGGATCCTTCTTTGTCAGACTTACTGGTCAGAAAATGGTCAGAAAGAACTGAAAGCAGGTGGCCAAATTGGCTGTAAAGACTTGAAAGGCAATTTAGATTTTACCCAGTTTATATGTATATTTAATTTAAAATATGATATATATAATACAAAATATAACATTATATATATATGTATTAACAAATTTGTGGCAGAGTAATTTTCAGAGATGAGTCAAGAGTGAAGTTTCTCTATTTCTGACCCTAATTTAGGAATTTCTTTCTTTTCTGAGCTGCTGGTGCCAAATTATCTGATAAGTATCTTATGTTGAGCACAGGCCAGAATTCTGAAGTTTTCCAGGCAATTATTTTCCAAATGAAAAGAAAAAAAAAGGAAACTAAAGATCTAAATAATTAATAGAGCATTGGATTGGCTGAAACACCCTCTCCAAATATTTGATATAGAAAAATGCTCAGAATGGAGATGTGTCAATCAAGAATTCGGAATCCATGGATGTTACCAAGGAACATTTTGGAACAGGCATGGCTGTTTTCTAGAATGACAATACAGAATAGTGAAGATGATACCACAAAAACTGCTTCTATTGTTATGCTCGTTTTTTTTTTTTTTTTTTGCAAATCTACCATCCATTTAGTAATTTAAACTTTTACTATAACCATCTACTTTTTCAATATACTTATTTTTAGTAGTTATAATCGTCTCTTTAAATTTTTTTAAAGATTTTGGTTTTGAATATAGTTGATATTTTTAACTGTGATAAAAAAACACATAACATAAAATTTAGCCTCTCAACCATTTCAAAGTGTAAAGGTGAATAGCGATAAGTGTATTCATGTTGCTGTGTAACCAGTCTCAAGAACTTTTTCATTTTATACAAATGAAACTCTATACCCATTAAACTACAACTCTTTATTTTCCTCTCCCTCTAGCCCTTTCTAACCACTGATCTAATTATTAGTTTCTTTGAATTTGAATATGCTAGATACTTCATATAAGTGAAATCATACAGTATTTACATTTTTGTGACGGGATTATTTCACTTAGTATTACGACCTCAACGACTATCCATGTTGTCAGCATGTGTCATAATTTCCTTCCTCTTCAAGGCTAAATAATATTTCATTGTAGGTGTGGACCACATTTTGTTTATCCATTCATCCATTGATGGACACTATGTTGCTACAACCTCCAGACTATTGTGAATAGTGCTGCTATGAACATGGGTATGTAAGTACGCAAGTAACACTTCCAGATTCTGTGCTCAATTCTTATGGATATATATCCAGAAGTGATATTTATGTCTTCTTTGGTGAAATATCTATTCAAATGTTTTGTCCATTTAAAAATCAAGTTCCAATGAGTTTTAGTATTTATCTTAAATGTACTTCTCAGGTTCTGGTTTCTGAATTTTGATAAGAATAGTATATTGTCTTTAGGCATGGAAGTCTTACTGATAGAAGAACAAATCAAATGGAAGATGGCCAGAACCTAGAACTCAGACCGGAATAGGGAAGATAGTCCAGAGAGTATCAAAACTGAAAAGGAATCAAAAATTGAAAAGTCTTCAGTTATTATAGGAAAGGGTAGCAGCAAAGAATCAGAAGGTAGAGTTACAGAAATGTAAGAAGAAAATAAACCCATGGATTATATTAATTAATTTTTATAGTGTTATTCTTTGATATTTTTAAAGTTATATATGATACTAGATGGCAAGAGGTTGGTGGGCAGCCTGCTTTTCCTGGTCACAAGGTTTCCTGGTACAGTAGCCATAGTGGATGCTCAATAAACATTTGTTAAGTGGAAAAAGGAAGAGAGGTAGGAATAAAAGGATGAGAAAGAATGAAGGAGATAGGAAGGAATGGGGGAATAAGGCAAGAAGGAACACACAAAACTGAAGAGTGATTTCTTTGTTGAGTTTGACAAGAACACAGTTGAATTACCTTGTTAGGTAAAGTAGATCTGAAGATTTTCACAAACAATGTGGAAGAATGATCTTTCTTCTTGTAATCTATAAGTAGTGGGGATGGATGGACATTTGAGGAGAAGCTTAGGGATTAGTCCTTAGAAAACTTACAACACTTTCAAGCAGTTTCCATTCACATTTCTAAAAGAAGAAGATTGGGGGGATCCCTGGGTGGCTCAGTGGTTTAGCGCCTGCCTTTGGCCCACATCCCAGGATCGACTCCCACGTCAGGCTCCCGGCATGGAGCCTGCTTCTCCCTCCTCCTGTGTCTCTGCCTCTCTCTCTCTCTCTCTCTCTCTCTCTGTCTATGATAAATAAATAAATCTTTTAAAAAAAAGAAGAAGATTGGTTGGAATCATTTATTCATGTGGCCATACATTTATAAAGTTGAAGGTACTCAGAGACTCCCTAATCCAATGTCTTAATTGAAGATGCAGCTGTATTGAGAGATTCTCTGCTGGCATTTCCAACATAACTCTTTTAAATCCAAACTGTAAAATATCTCTCTATTAGAATGATCAGAACTAACATTTACTTAGTGCTGATCATATGTGCAGACACCTGTTCTAATTTGTTTTCCTCTTTCTCTCTCTCTCTCACGCACACACACAAATAAAGACATTTAATACTCACAAGAACCCAAAGCACAGCCCAATTGTACAGGGGAAGAAACTAAAGAATGAAAAGATGCAGTAACCTGCTCGGTAGACCCAGAATTCCAAGTTCAGGCCAAATTGCTCCAGACATCGTGTCTACCCTGCTCCATTGCACTTGCTGCTTATATTTTACCTATTTATGTCCATGTTTGTTTTTGCTCCTAGAATGGTGGTTTTTAAATGGGAGATTCTTAGCAAGTCTGGAGACATTTTTTTTGGTGGCCATGACTTGAGGATGCTACTGTCAACTAGTGCGGAGAATTCACAGATTCTGCCAAACATCTAAAAATGAATGAGGGAGTTCCTCATAACAAGGAATTATTCAGCCACAAGCATAAATAATGCCAAGGTTGGGAGACACTAGAATATGACACACTAAAGGGCAAAAAGAATGGTGCCTTTCTATATTTGTGTCATATCTGGAACAGACTTGGATGAAAATAAATGTCTATGGTTAGAAGAAATAACTTACCAAATTTGTTAAAGGGAAGGAGTTAATAATAATTATTATTAATAATCAATAAGACACCAGTCAGCTCTAATCAATTAACTGATACCTCCATCCTGAAAATATATATATTTAGGGATATATATATACATATATATGGATTAGCAAATATATGCACTGCCTTTTTCTGTCCCTTAACTGCATAATTCTATAGTGTGAAATTTGCCCTTGCTAGAAAACAAATCCAGATATATATGGGGTAGATTACAACACAACTGTGTTTGGATATTTTGGGGAAAAAAAGGTAAGCAACATACTAAACATGGTAGAGTTTTACAAATATGATGAATAGATGGAAATGCAATATTTGTGCCCTTTAAGACCCATTGCAAGGGAAATACACATTTATAAAATTCTACAATGAGGGAATTTTATAACTAACAATTGGGGCCAATAGCACATCATATCGTAAGAAGGAGATAAAATCTTACACTAATAACTATTGGGTATGTGCTCTTGCAAAATCCTTTGTGCTTGTAAAACAAAAGACACAAACTCGGATTCCTTAGAGTACCCCAGTCTGAAGGTCAGGTTTCTTGGTGTTGAACCAATCAACACAGAATCCTCACTAACTCAGAGAGAATAGCATCTTCTCTCTCCTTTGCTTTCACTGTCTACTAGTAAGATGCCCTGCTTGCTCTCTCCGTGGGAATGCTAAAATAAAAGTGCTACACAAAGAGTGATCGCTTCAAACAGATATCATCTCTTTCATGGACTTTCAGAAAACAGGCCGCCAAGATACACTTGTGAACTAGCTCCCTGAGGGACAGAAGTAGATGTTCTGACAATACTAGTAAGGTACCACTTGATTTAACAGGAGTCGGGGACTCTCGGAAGCCTTTAGCGCCCTGCCAGGATGCTTCTTGCTACTGAGGAGTCTCTCTGGTTCAGAACCTCTTTCTTTGTTAAATTTAACAACAGTCTTACCTCACAGACTCCTTTCACCTGTTCCATCTTCATAGGATTTTTGATAGGATTTTTCCTGTTTTCCTGAAATCAGGATCTAGGGCTCAAAGTTGGGGGCAAAGTGAGTCACAGAGAGTCAGAGTCTGCAAAAACAGGAAACACCCAACCTATTACAATCAGGTCCTCACCCAGCCTCAGTGAGCATAAGCCAACCACTAGCAGGGAGAAGGTTTCTCGGAAATAACAAAAAAAGTAATGAAACATATTATCAGGAACTGAAGGGTTTGGGATTCTCATATACTAAGCTAAGATAATAAGACAATATGTTATCTTTTGTCTTAGAAATTCTGAAAATGCCCCAAAGTAGTCTCCTCTGATCATTGTGGACTAAACAGCCCTTCAAAGGACCTCATGAGGCTATCATAGGCTCACCTGGATACCTTTTGCAATTAACCCTAAATAGAGCCATGGAAGCATCTCCATAAGGACCTGTAGTTCTGGGGAAGAGTTTCACCTTTATCTGTCCCTGAAAACACAGGTTTGAATCCCAAGCCCACTTAGTTAGCTTTTCTTTCAAATGCCCGACTGTGACATTTTCATAGGAGCATATCATTCTGAGAGTTCCCTTTATTACACTTCATTGTATTCAGATCTAACAATATGATTTCTTTTTATTTTCTGAAATCTGTGGTTTTTTTCTTAAAATAGTATTTTTATGAAAACCGTTAGTATTTCTAGTTAGAGAGGAGGACAACAATAACCAAAGGACCACATTGCAGGTATGTAAGGAAACAATATGTTTTATGTGTGTCTGATATAATTATTTTTATGATAATGCTTTTAACTGGTAATGGCAGTTTCATATCAATGATTCATATCAACGATTTGCAAGATCTGTTGCCTTTAAGTATAATCTGTCTCATAACCAGAATAAATCCCAAATAATTGTGCAGCTCACCATCACTACTGCCACAGTTGTACTGCCCCTAGCTCACTGTTCCAGCTTCCCAACTCCACCATCACTTAGTAAGGCCACTTCAATAGTCTTGATACACTACTTTCACACTTTCTCTAGTCAATTCATTCCCCATGTGGCAGCCATGTTGTTCTGATCACTCGTGGTTCTTGTGTGAAACCCTTCAAAGACCTTGACCTTTTTCCAAGAAAAAATCCAAATTTAAAAATACAACTTGCAATGTGTTTCAAGACTTGCCCCTTCCCCAGCCTCATATTTCACCCTCCACATACCTACATACTTGGCTCAGCCCTACTGGTCATCTTTTGATTCTTTCAGTTCTCCAAAAGACTGCTGCATATACTCTGTTTTCTGTGTAGGATACTCTTCTCTCTGGTTTTTTGGCTTATTCACATTTACCTTTCATATTGTAACTTACATGCAACTTCTTCCAAAAGTTCTCCCTTGACCAATCCACCTCAACTATCGGTACTATATTATTCTCTTTCCAAAATGCCCTGAATTTCCCTTTAATAGCCCTTCTAATTACAAACTGAAAAATTTTAAAAGCCATTTAAAAAAACTGTTAAGATTCAAATTCTCCTGCTAGAGTTATTATCCTGAGTGCATTTGGTGCACTATAAATGCATAATACATCTTTGTTAAGTATGTGGGGAAAATGATCAAATAAATAAATTTGTGATATAACTTGTTCCTTTAATACTGAAATGGAATAAGCACATCCTAGTGCCAGCAGTATACTAAAAAGTATAATCTTTTAAGTGATTTTCAATTGTCAGGCATTCTTGTCTTTCACCTCTAAATAGACATGTATAAACATGAATTACAAGCTATCAAAGCACTCATAAAATGATAATTCCAATCAGTTAGGTGACTTGTCTGCACAAGTCTGACTCACTTATATTTGAGACCTTGGTGACCCTTTAGATGAAAAGAAATAGAATATAGTGGAGGAAGTATCTGATGCTCCAGTGGGGTCATACAGGATCTGAATGAGACTGGTTGGTATCTGATGCTGGAGAAAAGTGGAGGCTGAGTAGATCTGACTGGACACATAGACACAGGAGGTGGATTTAGCCAGACACTAGATGGAAGCCTAAGAATTAATCATAAATATTGTGACACAGAATGCCAATGTTGAGTAAACAAAGGCAAAAGCCTAGACAGCATTCAGCAGGTCTGCTGGAACAGCATTTACTAGGATAAAGTAAAAGGAACGGGAGCATTAGCAGGAGGGTGGGTCCTGTGTTGCAAACTTGCAGTTAGCAGATCTAGCATTAGACTCTAAAAGAAGAACATTAAACTTTGGCCCATGAAGTTTGTAAGCACTAGCTTCCCTCTGATATGATCAGAGGTTGGAAGCAACATCAGTGTCATGTGGCAGATTTTTGGTTCCTGCCTAATTCCACAGGCTCAGCCTGTGTGGTTGCAGCAATCCCAGTTCCTACTGTGGTGTAATCAGTGGACTAGACACAAGCCTTGTGGATATAATTCACGTGAACTAGTGGATGCTTAACCTAATCCACCACCTCAAAAACTCTTCCTAAACTGAGTGTCTTTAACAATTGACCGTGGGTATAACCATGATCACTTTGTGAGTGGCTAATCTGCAAAGAGTCAGTCTTGGACAAGTTACTCAACTCTTGGCCATCAGTAGCCATGCATTTCCTCTTCTTTTTGGACACACAATCAGATGTTCTCATGAGGTCATTTGTGGCCATGTTACTGAGCTTTGGCCTAGAATATTGACAGAAGTGTCATACATCATTTCTAGGACTGATTTCTACAAACTCTTGGCTGTTCTTCCACCTTTCCTCATTGTCTGTTAACTGTATGGGATCTAGTGGAAAATACCAAAGGCCTAAAAGGTAAAGGAGCCATATAATTGAAGGATCCTGGTCTTGGAAAGACTGTACAAAACTAAGTCCCCTGCTAATACCCGTTGGACTTGATATGAGCAAGAAAAAAAACAACAGGGATTTATTAAACCATTGGTATTTAGGGAGGGGTATATTGCAGCAGCTAATGTTATATAACCTGATGAATAAATATATAAAATAAGAACTACATCATCAGAAAGAAGTAGAGAGCTAAGATAGAACTGAAGCACATGAAAGATCGAAGCCCACTTTTTGCAGATGAACAGATTCTATGGGACAAAAACACTGTTAGTGTTGTTCAAACATCTGCATCTCACACTTCCTTCTTAATCCCTCCAAGGCAGAGAACAAATCTTATTGAGTTTTGCAGCCTCAGCACTTCACAGGAGAAGTTTCAGCAATGTAAGTTGAGAGTACTCACTCAGAAGCATTTGCAAGTATCAGTGTCGACTGGTTTTGGAATGGGTAAGATACTAAGTGAGGTAACTGGGAGAGAAAAGAGAAAAGAGAAAGATGTTTCTATGTGAAAAATTAAAATAGAATGATATAATTGATATTAAGTAGATGGTTCCTCTGTAATGGGGTTAGAAGTCAGGGAAGGCATCAAACAGAAGGTGACCCCTGAGTAAACAAAAGGAGCCAAAAGCCCTGAGAAGAATATTTTTAGTGGAGGCAGCAATATTGCAAAGGTCCTAAGGCAGAGACAAACTTGGCAAGTTTGTTTACTCAAAAACCATCTAGTTAACATCAATTATATCATTCCATTTTAATTTTTCACATAGAATTTACCACTTTGTGTGTGTATGTGTGTGTTTATTGTTTTCTGTCACCTAAAATGTAAGCTCCATTAGTGTTAGGAGCTTTCCTATCTTTTCCTTTCAATATCCCTGGTGTCTAGAATATTGCCTGGTGATAATAAATATTTGTTGAATAACTATGTGAAACTATGTCAGGGAACTTTGCTCCTGCTCAGCTGACAGTGGAGATCTAACATCAGGCTGAAGAATCTGGACTTTATCCTGTAGGTGATGGGGGTTCAAAAGAGTTGTAATCCAGAGAGTGACATGATAAGAGCTGCATTTTAAAAATGTACTCTGGGAGCCGAATGGAAGATAGATTGTAGAAAGCAGAGCTGGAGGCATGGTAATTAGTTAAAAGATGATAATAATAGCCCAGACAAAAGATTAAACAATAAGAATATCAGTGAGAAAGAAAGTGGAACATAATGCGAGTGGCTGAGGAAAGAAAAACAATAGCCTCCTTAGGACTCATCGGGTGTGGTGAACAGTGTATAGGAAAGAAGGGAAAATGAAGCCCAGGCTTTTACTTGGATAATTATGGATGTAGGTGTGCTGGATGGGGAACAAGTTTGAGAGAACACAATAATGGATTCAACTCAAACAGTCTGAGTAAAAGTGCTAGCAGGACATGTAGTTTGAGGTGGGAAAAGGCAGTTAAAGATGTGAAGTTGAAACGGAGAAAATAGATAAGAACTGAAGGTAAAAATTTGTGAGTCATCTGCCTGGAGGTGGTAATGAAGTACTGGGCAGGGATGAGGTCAGCCAGGAAGAATAAAAATCTTGACTTGAGAGCAGCATGTCAGAATCACTCGAGGTGCTTCTTCAAGTTAGACACAATCTCCTTCCTCCAACTTAGCTTTAGAAATGTAATTTTACTGCTGCATATTGGGGTCCTCAGTGTGCTGGGCTTGAAAGTGCTTGAGAATCACTGGGTTGGGAATGATACATGATGACCAGCCAAAGAACCCTAGAAATGAAAATGATTTTAAGAGTTGGCGCACAAACAGGGACTTAGGAAAGCGATCAAGATGTATCACTGCAAGATGTAGGAGAATAAATAGAAGCAAAATAAAAAAAGACAAAGAAATATCCCTGAAACTGTGGGTCTTGAAGAGTTCATGAAGCAAGAGTGGTCAACGGCACAGATACCAGTAAGTCAAGCAACATCAACACTTGGGAGTCACTATTGAAATTGACAATTGGTTCATTTATGATCTTGGTGAGACTAATCAGATTTTATGGTGAATTTATCAGAGAATAGAAAGTAAAGAACTAGAAAAAAAATGAATTATGCTTTGTAACTCTTTTAAGAAGCTTGGGCTGTGAAACATGTGGATGACAAGGCAGAGAATATCCAAGCATGATAAAAAGTAGTTTTAATGACTTATCCAGAAAGAGAAAATAAGAAAACAGTCCCATCTGCAATTGCATCAAAAGCAATAGAATACCTGGGAATTTTAACCAAGGAAGTGAAATATCTGTACACTGAAAACTCTAAGACGCTGACACAAATAAATAGAGAGATAGTCTGTGCTAATGAATTGGAAGAATTGAAATTGTTGAAATTGTCCACACTACCCAAGGCAATCTACAGATTCAATGCAATCTTTATCAAATTTGCAATGGCATATTTTCACAGAAGTAGAACAATCTTAAAACTTGCACAGAACAGTGAAAGACCTCAAATAGCCAAAGCAATCATGAAAAAGAAATAAAGCTGGAGGTATCACACTCTGATTTCAAACTATATTACAAAACTATGGTACTCAAAACGCTAGTATTGGCATTAAAACAGATGCATAAACCATGTCATCATGGGTTTATTTCTGGGATCTCTATTCTATTCCATTGATCTATGTGTCTAGTTTTGTGCCAGTAATGCACTGTTTTGATTAGATCTTTGTAGTATATCTTGATATCTGAGATTGTGATACCTTAAGATTTGTCCTTCTTGTTCAAGATTATATATACATATACATATGTACATATAATATATATATAATGAAATATTACTCAGCCATAAGAAGAATGAAATCTTGCCATTTGCAATAACATGGGTGGATCTAGATGGTATAACGCTAAGTGAAATAAGTCAGAGAAAGACAAATAGCATATGATTTCACTTATATATGGAATTTACAAAACAAAACAAACAAAAAAAGAGAGAAAACAAAAAACAGACTCTTTTTTTTTAATATTTTTTTTCAATTTTTTTTTTTTAAATATTTTTTTTCAATTTTTTTTTTTTATTTATGATAGTCACAGAGAGAGAGAGAGAGAGGCAGAGACACAGGCAGAGGGAGAAGCAGGCTCCATGCACCGGGAGCCCGATGTGGGATTCGATCCCGGGTCTCCAGGATCGCGCCCTGGGCCAAAGGCAGGCGCCGAACCGCTGCGCCACCCAGGGATCCCAAAAAACAGACTCTTAACTATAAAGTACAAACTGGTGGTTGCCCAGAGAGGAGGTAGTGGGGGGATGGGTGCAATAGATGAAGCGGATCAAGAGTATACTTACCATGATGAGCACTGAGTAATATATGGAATTGTTGAATCAGTATATTGTACACCTGAAACTAATATAATACAATATGTTAACTATATATTAACTAGGAAAATAAATAATACAAGCACTAAAATGGAAAAAAGATAATTCAGGTTGAGGTATGCTGAAATCATGATTCAAAAGTACTTTGCAGGTGGATATCCAAGGAAATATGTAGAAGGAACTCAATAAAAAGATCTGGGATCGTTATATATATTTTGGAGATTCCTTGGTAAATCATCCTTTAATAAATCATATTTTTAGGTAAGAGGCATCTAGAGTGAACAGAGAAGCATATATTGGATCTCAAATAAGGAAAATTTATTTGAAAAGCAGTCAAAGGAGGA
This sequence comes from Canis lupus dingo, assembly GCF_003254725.2. Taxonomy (NCBI): domain Eukaryota; kingdom Metazoa; phylum Chordata; class Mammalia; order Carnivora; family Canidae; genus Canis; species Canis lupus. The sequence continues at coordinate 39,234,099 of NC_064267.1, read as the reverse complement.
GGCATCTATAGAGAAGTCTGGAGTGCTATAATCAGGGAAGTAGGAAGGAAATTAGGAGAGAGAAGAATTTAAAAAATTCAGATCCAGTGTAACTGACAGAATTGGTGATCAATGAGTATTAAGTTCAGCTGACTCAGTAACAAAAAGAGTGACAGAAAAGGACCATAAAGACCAAGAAATGAAGTCAGATATGAATTCAGGAATGTCTGTTTAGCACATTGGTGATCATTGGTATCTTTTTGGTCAGTTTTTTAAGCTTGTGGTCCAAATGGAAAAAGATTTCAATTGGTTAAACATCCAAAGGATTGTGGGGAAATTTTAATATAAAACACAATGAATAATCTTTTTAGACATTTTTTAAAACCTTGTGCTTTTCTTACTCCTGAACTCTTCTAATAAACTCATTGGTAAAATATCCAGGGTTTATTTGATAATTCATGATAATAAGAATTTTATAGTTTTTACATTTCTCGCATGACTATTTCATAAGTAGATTAGTGGAATGTGAAATAAGCTCCTAATGCAAGTCTACTGTGATGGATCCAGGTAGGTGTGCCTTATCAGACACTGAGCATGGACGGCCATTTTGAAGTCATTCTTGAATTTACTTCTTAAAATAACAATTTAATAAAAATATTAAATAAGATAATATTTTTTGAGGACTTACTTTTTGCTAGGCACCATAGCCGTATTTGATATAGGTCCTTTCATTTAAGTCTCACATCACTTAGCCAGTGAGCACTAATACCATTCTTGTATTAGAAATGATGAAAGGTAGGTACAGAAAGGTAATCTGCCCACCATGTGTTATGTGGCAAGTGTAATAAATGCATGAATAACAGCTGTGTTCCATGGGTGGCCCCATGTTTGGAAGTGGGTAAGGAGCAGGCCTAAGTGAAACAGTCAAGCACCACCTCTAAGATCCTCTTACTTTTATCTCTTTTTTCAGTCCTGCCCAATATATAACACTTTAGAACTTTCTTCATGAAAAATAGGAATTGGCAATAGACAATAGCATTTACAACTTTCCTAAGAGTTCTAAATGAAGTTAGAATCAGTAAATTCTAATAGTAAATTTTGCTTGCCTTCTATTTCTTTTCTCTTCTGACCAGAAAACCTCAACTTTCCTTTGGGGAGCCATTCTTCCCATTTCTTTGTGTCAGCTGTTAGCTGGGGTACAAATACTGACTAGGGCAGAATATGTCCCTCAGATTTATCTGATTCAATCTCCAATCTCCCTTAGTCACATTAAGTATTTAATATTTCCCAAATTGTTCTAATCATAGTGAATCTATATTTTTGTGCTATAGCAACTGGGAATAGATGCTCTTACTCTGTTAGAGCAGACACAACCTAAACCAAACCTTATCCCAATTAGCATTATTTTTAGCCTTAAGTTTTTTAATTACCTAAGCCAATAATTTTTTTTCAGTTTGAGTTTATTTTCTTGCAATTAATGAAATGGTGAATAAATATTTTATGTCTCCCTTTTATATATATATATATATATCATATAGCACTACAGTGAAGTTCTTGAAATTCCAACAGCATGTATTTGGGAAATTTAGCAGGAACTTTTTTATTAGGTCTTTTTTAAGGGAGAAATTAGTTGAAAGAATAAACTTCTCTGGAGTTCAAGTTTAGGTATATATTAAATTATGGTGTGTGTCATATCAGACTTTGGTTATATTCTGACCAAATTACCTACCAGTATGTCAGTGCATGGGATTGATGATGCCATGTCAGGGGTTTGCTTTACCATGCTCAAGGGTATATTTCATAGTTTTGCCCATTTTGAAAAGAAACATATTATTTGTCAGACAGCAACTAAATAAAAGAATTAAGAAGAATCTCTATTTATTGTGCCAAAGAACTATAAAAGTAATCATTGCTAGAGGAATAGACAAGTGATATTTCAAGATTTGACCTTTGGCAATCATGCTTAATTACAACTTAGTGGCCCATAGTCCATCGGTGGAATTGTTCCAGAAACCAGACATAATCTTGAACTTTTCTTGTGAAGGACCAGATAATAAATATATGAAGCTTTGTGGGCCTTACAGCCTCTATTGTCACTATACAACTGTACCTGGTGGCATGAATGCAGCCATAGACAATATAGAAATACCAATATGTAAGTGATAAGCAAAGAAAATATGTAAATATAGACGGTATGAAAATGAGTGTGCATGGCTGTGTTCCATAAAAGCCTTATTTATAGACACTGGAAACTTAATTTCATGTATTTCTCACATTTCATGAAATGCTATTTTTCTTTTTTTAACCACTTAAAAACAGAAAATATTAGCTCACACACAAAAACAGTTTGGCCTACAGACTATATCTTATTTATTTGTTTGTTTTTAATTTCAGTACAAGACAATAAGAAAAAAGTACAAATTGATGGACTTTATAAATTAGAAGGAATACTGAGTGTTGTTGTTAGACAAATAATAACAGAATCAGCCTACATGACAGATACCAAGAATTCTCAGTGGTTTTTCAATGTTTTAGAACTGTGGCACAGAAGAGATTTAACTTAAATATTGAAAGATGTACTGAAAAATGGACAAAAATAGAGAAAATGTCAAGAGTATGTGAATTATTATTTTGAGTTAGACATTTGAGAAAGGCACTATGAATGTTTTTCTTATGTGAGTTCAAAAATAAAATATTCTTTTGATAGAGGTTTGGTCAAGTGGCAAGAGAATATTTTATTGGTGACAGCTACTTCTGTTCTGATATTAAGAAAATATGGATTAGTGGCACGTTTTGAAAACTATAATCTGCCTTAAATAGGATCACTGGGAATAGTCTTAACAGCAGAATTTCCCAAATGGTCTTTCTTCTCCCAGTTTTCAGGGATAGAGAAAGGGCTGTATTATAAACTTTAACTTCTAAAGCAAAATCCAGTGTTAAACAAGGAAAGAATTCAAATTTCAAAAGCTGTGCTGGTTAAAAAAAGGAACACAAGGAAACAAACCGCTTTTAAAACTGACAAACAAGCATCTTCTCTTGTTAAATTTACCTTTCGATTTAAAAACAGAAAATGCCAGGCAAAGCCCAACTGAACATCCAATCAAAGAAGTTATTGTCTCAGAAGCTGGGAAGCTCACATTCTTGAAATTCTTCTCTAGATACACAAGACCCTTGAGACATCATTTTGCTGCCTCCTAACTATCATGTATTTGAAATCAAACCCGGAGATATCTTTCCAGCACACCCCTAGAATATTTATATGTAACCAGATAATATTCCCAGATTTATGTGCTGTACAATCATACAGATATGATTGGGAATAGATTTTTATTCACACTAATATTTGAAATGAGCAGAAATGAACCTCCGGATTTTCTTTATTTTTTAAATTTTTAAGTATTGATTCATGAGAGACACAGAGAGGGAGAGAGACATAGGCAGAGAGAGAAGCAGGCTCCCTGCGCGGGACCAATCCCAGGACCCCGGGATCATGCCCAATGCTCAACCACTGAGCCACCCAGGCATCCCAAATCTCCAGATTTTCTAAGCCCAGAAATTGCCTACAGTCTCCAAAAAGAAGAAATCAAGAACAATATGATTTATTGTTTACTTTAGGAGAGGATTGAAAAATTCTGTAGATACTAAAAGGCAAGCACATTATAAAGGGTCATATCTTAAAAAAAAATGTTCAAGTGAAAAAGTGAAAAACAATTGGTTTATAGAATGACATTCACATATAAGGTATCTGTGGAATATATTCAAAGGCAATTTCATTATGCAGCTAATAGATGTATAGCTCAGGGATATATAATTTCCTGGAGGTCCTCAGCTCATTGATAAGCACAGATTATAAAGATGTCAAATTATGTAAAAAAATAGAAGATGGTAATGATCAGCCAAATAAATGGTATTACAAAAGGGCAAATAGAAATTTGGAGGACAGAATCAATGTGGGTTTGTAGTTAAATAAGACATTGCGAAGCAATGTATGCAGGCAGTCCGGCTGGGTGAGTGGGGTGTACAGTGCATTGGAGGGAAATGAAAAGCCTTTCCAGGCAAGCACAAAGCTGGGAAGCAAGACCTGACAGGGGGTCTGAGATGTTATGTTGAACGGGCAGTCTTCTGGAGCACAAGCACACCTCCACTTCATTTTGCATTCCCAGGTGCCTTTACACTTCTAGAGGGCGATATTTTTCTCTGCCTGAGCTGTGTCTTGAGCTATGAGATGATGAAGCTACTATGGAATTCTACAGAATCTTAAGTCACCAGTCAGAATCTTGATTTAGAAATTAGAATGTCCAGATGTGTTTAATATGCACAACTCCAGACTTGATTTAAAGTTAACTTTTCCCACCTCCCCCAGTGGGGACTGCTGCAGACAGGAAGTCAAGAGAGTATGTGTGTAGTCGGATGGGCTTCATCACCTCCATCTCTCCCTCCATCATCAAGGTTGGGTAGGAGGAGGCGGGTCTCACCTGACTCTCGTGGTTGCAAGATGGTTCTGTGCTCTCTGGGTCTGGCAGGTGTTTCAAGCTGCCTCTTCCCTTGGAAGCATCTACCTGGGTTATTTGAAGGCTCGCATAGGAAACTGGTGACTCTCCTGCACAGACGCAAGCCACCACTTCCACCACTTTCACCCGGTCGCTGTCTATTCTCATAGACTTCCTCAGTTTGGTCTCGTCACTCCAGTCGTTCATGGTGCAGGGACACTCATTTCTAGGGAGTCCCCAGTAACTCAGAGGTTTCAAGGAAATAAATCTCATCGTGAGCCTCTGTCTCCCTGGCACAGTTTTCTACAGCCCAAAAAGGGGCCTCAGGAAGTCTTAGGTCTATGTGATGCCTCCACACTTAAGTAAATTACGTATTTGGAATGTGTCCTGATATCTGACATTTTTTTTTTTTTAAGATTTATTTTAGAGAGAGTGAGAGACAATGGTGGGGAGAGGGGCAGAGGAAGAGGGAGCCCAAGCCAACTCCCTGCTGAGCCCAGAGCCTGAGGCAAGACTTAGTCTCAGGACCCTGAGATCCTGACCTGAGCAGAAAACCAAGAGGCAGAGGTTTAACTCAGGAGCCCCTCTGACATATTTAAAAGCACATCTTATTTTAAATGACATTGGTTTTAGATTCCAGTGCTGCATCTACACCTCTGAAAGTGGGAAAAGCAATTCTTGCAAGTTGCCTGCGTTCATCATAGTGATTTTTTTAATGGATTTTATTTATTTATTCATGAGAGACATACAGAGAGAGAGAGAGAGAGAGAGGGAGAGAGAAGCAGGCTCCATGCAGGGAGCCCTATGTGGAACTCGATCCTGGGTCTCCAAGATCACACCTGGGCTGAAGGCAGGTGCTAAACCATTGAGCCACCCAGGCTGCCCCATCATAGTGATCTGAATAGGTCTATGCTTGTGCGTTGAGATCTCACACACACACACACACACACACTCACACACAAATCCCGAAGGAACACTGTTAGGGACTTTGCCTATTGATTCAACCCTAATAAGAAAAAAGTTCTCAAGGTTTTTTTGTGCTATGGACTCTGTAGTATGGTGAAGCGTATAGAACCCTCTCAAAAAAAAAAAAAAAAAAAAGTTTTTACATACCCAAAATAAAATACAATGGAATCCAGAGGAATTGGTAATTTTGTAAAATTGATTAATTTTACTGAAATCAGTTATCAAATGATTAAAAAGTGATACAATAAGGTATATGCTTCTTTTTTTACATAATATGAACTAGTGGCAGGTGCAAGAGTATTATAGTTTTCAAATAGTGGTGGGTATAAACCATGTTTCTTAAGATTTCTACAGCTGAAATGTGGTATTTGTGATTTCTGCTGGTGACACAGTCAGAGGTATTTTGAATATGGCTCTAACCTGTCTCATCAATTCCTAGTTAAGGAAGGCACTAAATTTCAGTTAAAGAATAGGGAAAATGAAGGTTTCTGAAGGCCATCCCGATCAAAAGCAATCTGTTTGCATATTGTCACTGCCCGTTTCAGTGAAACACGGCCAGTTGCCCTATGGAGGTGGTTTAGTCCATGGAGTTCAATGAAAGATTTACCCTTTTCTTGAATCACTTCTCCTATTCATTCCACCCCACCCCTGCTTCTTCTCTGGGGGATGGTCACAGGCTGTTTACACTGCTCAGCTGGGCCTGGCTTCCTCCACCAGCGAGGCATGGTCCCTGGCCACTCAAAAATATTGCCATTTCACAGGAGTTTACTTTTTCTTAGAATTTTCCCACACATTGGGGCATCATCCACACTGTTGAAGCAGCAGGAAGGGACTGTCAGGATCAACAGTTTTCCTTTTGCTTAATAAGATGATGATGGCATCACAAATAAAACGCCTCCCTTCCCTCTGGAAGTGCTGGCTTCCTGATGGGATTTCTACTTTGCCTCTTCAGCAGTGTGAAATGACCCAGGGAAAGACTTAATAAGTAGATGTCAGCCCCAGAGTAAGCAGGAAAAAAATGATAAATGGACCACTGGACAACCCTATCACGACACAGTTTGGCCATGCACTTTGCATTCGATTCTATGGTTTTTCCGTGTTAAATACGGTCAGGGATTCCCACGTAGTTTCAGCCTGAAGCTATTACCCCTCGTAATTGAGACTGAGGAAAGGTCGTGGTATTTTTACAGCTTAGCTGTGACATGCAATATATCACTTTGCTTCTGTCAAAGAAAATATTATACACTTCATTGGCAAAAGGTTTAATCCTGAGTTTTTCCAGTCCACGCCGTGTGCAACGTATCTGCTTGGGTTTACCAATAAATTTCACATTTAAAAATGTTCTAGAAAATTGCCTGGCGCTAGAATAAGATCATTCAGGTATAAAGCAAATGTTTCAGGATCATTAGGAAATTAATTATATAAAGTGATTGACACGTCGCTACAGGAGCAGGAGTGTTACCTACACGTTCGCTTGTTTGAACACAACTCCGCAGATCCTTTGTGAAAAACTGCTTGATTTTTACTAAAATAGGAAAAGTCACTTAGAATGAAAACCAACTGTTTAGGAAATTGCGCTTTTGGGGGGATTTCACCTCTATGGTGGTTATTTTCTTTCCTTTAGTTATGCTTAAAGTATTGATAATTGGTGAACTTTTAGGTAAGAGCTGGTACCCCAGCTATCAGTGCTGGGGAACTTTTTTTTTTTTAATTAGCAAAATGTTTTAGTTTTTTCTTTTTTTTGGAACAATGAAGAAAATCTGCAGTAAAGCTAGGTTTTTATGATTAAAAAATGACAGATATTAAAACCCAAGAAATCTGTTCAAAGAGGGATTAAAAGGAAAATTCACTTCGTAAAATTCTATATGTTAATCTAACCATATAGAAAAACAGAAAATAATGACCTTAACCTGTAACTTAAGAATCTTTTCCAAATCTTTCCAAATGACAAGAAAAATGACAAGAGAAATAAGGATCGAAGTAAAAATGAATGTATTTTACAAAAGGGAAATACTGGGTCTAATAAATCCTATAATTATTTATTTATTTGTCCAAATTTGGAGAAATACCTTAAATTTTCACTTGGACAAATACCTTAAATTTTCATTAAAAAAAAATCAGTTAGAAGTTAAAAAAATAATGTATATAGCCAGACATAGAATGTGAAACAGGAGCATCTAGGACCTGTTACAACAGTGACCTTGGCTAGGCTGCTGGCTGTGTTCTCCTAGAATCAATTCTAGACAAACTACAGAAGCACATGGAAGGTATGCATAAGGGAAAGCAACAGAAATTGAGAAAAAAAAATGTTGAGAGTGAATATCACCAAGAAGCAGTGCTTATGTGGGGAGGGTCTTGATACTTTTGTGTCAGGGCATATGGCAGAGAGAATAGGTTGGAGGAAAGCTTCTCAGTTCTGCTTTGACTTTTGGATGCATTACCTTATCAGGAGGTTATCTGTCCCATTGCTCAGAGAGATGTTGGGTCAGTGTAGGCCCCTGGTGCTGTGGATTAGTAGGATTGTAGGGGGAGGAGGAGCGGTTGAGCATCTGCCTTGAACTTAGGTCATGATCCCGGGGTCCTGGGATCGAGTCCCACATTGGGTTCCCTGCTCAGCGGGGCGTCTGCTTCTCCCTCTGCTCCTGCCCCTCACTCTGTTCTCTTCCTCTTTCTCTCAAATAAATAAATTAATGTTTGGCTTGCTGCTGCCCCTGGACATTCCCTCTGTAGTTCTCTTCCTCTGAACCTCTAGGCCAGATTTATAAACTAAATAAGAGGCCTTTTCCCAAACTTTCTTTCTTCTTATTTAAAATAGTTTAAAACTGGACGTGCCTGGATGGCTTAGTCGATTAAGCATGGGCCTTCCACTCAGATCATGAACCTGGGTTCCTGAGATAGAGCCCCAGGTCAGGCTCCCTATTCTGTTTCTTGGTCTCCTTCTGCCCTTCCCCTGCACTCATGCTCACTTGCTTTCAATCTCTCTCTCTCTTAAATAAATAAATAAATAAATAAATAAATAAATAAATAGATAGATAAATAAATAAAATAGTTTAAAAGTGAATCTTGGATTAGAAAACTTACATACCAGGTAACGTAATTCTGTGGGGCTTGGGTCTCTCTGCCCTGGGACACATCCCCTCCCCTCTCTATATGTACAGTAGAAAGATAAAGGCCTACCTTGAGGGCTTATTCCAGTACAGATTACCAGAAGTAATAGCTGATACTCCCAGTGATTCAAATACCAAAATTCCTTGAAACCTCCAGTGAATGAGCGGATAAATAAATTGTGGTGGATCCGAACTATAGAGTATTATTAGGCACTAAAAAGAAATGAGCTATCAAGCCGTGAAAAGACACGGAGGAAACTTAAATGCCTATTACTAAGTGAAAGAAGCTGATCTGAAAAGCTACATACTATAGAATTCTGTGTATATGACACTCTTTAAAAGGTAAAGCTATAGAGTACTAAAAAAAAATAAAAATAAAAATAAAAATAAAAATAAAAATAAAAATAAAAATCGATGCTTGTTGGTGTTTGGGTGGAGAAGGGATGAATAAGCAGAGCCCAGAGGATTTTTAAGGCAGCAAAAATACTCTGTACGATTCTGTAATGGTGGATACATATTATTATTATACATTTGTCAAAACTCATAGAACGTATACCAGCAAGAGTGAACCCTAACATAAACTATGGATCTTGGTGATAATGATGAGGTTGACCAGTTGTAAAAAACGTACCTCTCCGGTTTGAGGTGTTGATAGAGGAAGGTTATACTTGCTTGACAACAGGCAATAGGTGGGATTTCTCTATACTTTTGATCCAATGTTGCTATGAACCTAAAACTGATCTAAAAATACAGCTTATTCATTAAAAAACTAAAATATGATATGTTTTAAAAGAATCACAAAGTTTTTAGTATATAAAATAGTCCTTCCTATTTGGTTCATGTCTTTGATTTCAACCTGTCAAAGGGTCCACCAAAAAAAAAAAAAAAGGATAGGAATGGTTCCTCTGCCCTATTCTGCTGGTACCCCCTCCTCCAGCAACATTTTATAGTGAAAGTTTGCAAACATACAGAAACTCTGAAAGGACTTCAGAATGAACACCCATACACCCACCAACTAAATCCTACAATTGGCATTTCACTATACTCATTTTTATTACACATATATTTATTTGGGCTTTCTTATTTTTAAAATGAATTTCAAACTAAGTTGCGGACTTACATGTCACTGTACACATGTCATTAGTATGCCTATTGTTAACTAGGATTTGATGCTTATTGATGGCTCTTTTTTCTTCTTTTCAGGAATATTTATATACAATAAAATGTACAAATAATAAATGATGATTTGATGACCTGAGCAAACCAACCTCCTATTAATAAGCAGAGCATGACTCTCATTCCAGAGAGTTCATAATGTTCCTTGCCAGTAAATCCTCTCCTCCATGTCCACCATTAATTAGTTTTGTCTATATGGAACTTTATATAAATGGAATCTTAGAATATGTACTTTATTGTGTCAGACTTCTTTCACTCAGCATACAGTTTTTGAGATTCATCCTGTTAACATTGTACATCGGTAGTTTTTTCTTTTTATTGCTGAGCAGCAACATGCTGTTGAAATATAACATGGTTTATTTATCAATCTTTCTATGGCTGGATGTATAAGTTGTGTACTTTTTTGAGTTGTTATGAATAAAGCTGCAATGAACAATTTTGTGCAAGTTTTTTGGGGGGACATATTTTTTTGAATCACTGAGTTATAGGCTTGGTATTTTCCCACTTTCTTAAGAAAGTAGGAGAGATTTCTCTAAAATTATAGCATTTTTATACTCCCCCCACAGTGTATGAAAGCTCCAGTAGCTGCACATCCTTCCCAGCATTCAACAGTATCTATCATTTGATTTAGCTATTTTAGTGGGTGTATAGTGGTGCGGAATTGTCCTGATGTTCAATGATATCCAGTGCTTATTTATGTATTAATTGTCCATTTACATATTATCCTTTGTGAGGCATATGTTTACATCTTCTCATTTCCTTATGGGTAGTTTGTCTTCTTATGATTGTCTTATAAAAGTTTTTTAATTTTGTTTTTGTGTTTTGTGTTTTAAAGTACTCAGGTTACCAGTCCTATGTCAGTTGCCAATATTTTCCCACTGTCTATAGCTTGTCTATGAGTTTACTTAAGGGCGTCTTTGGATGAATCACTGTTCCTTTTTTTGAAGTATAATCTATCAATTTTTTTAAAAAATGGATTTTACTTTCTGTTTTTTTAAAGCCTTTAATTATCTTCAAGCCACAAAAATACCTTATGCTTTCTCTCTCATTTTTTAAAAAGATTTACTTCTTTATTTTAAAGAGATAGAACATGAACAAGAAGGGCAGAGGAAGAGCAAGAATCTCAAGCAGATTCCTTGCTGATCACAGAGGCCAATGAGTTGCTTGATCCCATAACCCTGAGATCATAACCTGAGCTGAAACCAAGAGTCGGACTCTCAACTGACTGGGCCACCCAGGCACCCCTGACATTTTGTCTTGAAAGTTTCATGGTTTCAGAATTTATGTTTAGGTATAGGATCCATCTCAAATTAATGTTTGTAGTGAGTTAGAGGTTAAGATTTATTTTTTTTATTTGAATATCTAGATGTTCTGATATCATTCGTTGAAAACCTTTTCCTTTCTTTTCCCTCTTGAATTGTCTTGTCACCTTTGTTGAATATCAAACGATCGTAATGTATGAGTCTATTTCTGTCCTCTGTATTTATTTCACTGATTTAATTGTTGAGCATTTGCCAGTACCACACTATCTTTATTAGTGTATTCTTATAGTAAGTCTTGAAATGATACGGAATAAAAGACTTTTAAGCAAATCATTAGTCAAAAATATATATGGAAAATAATATGATGAAGGAGTCATGTTCATGTAATATAAATATTTCTTCCGATTTAAAACCCATTAAGTTTGCAAAAGGGGTTAACAAATAAAAAAAAAAAAACACATCACATCCACTTAACTAATACACACGAATGTGACCAAAATGATTGAGGTAGTACTTCACTATTCCAAAATGGCAATATTTTTAATGATTATATTCAATGTTGATAGAATATATACACAGCTCATTTGGGAAAAAACTCAATGTCATTTATCTGGATATAATATTGTGGTGTGTATATAAAACTTGCAAAAAAACAAAAAAAAATCTTGCCTTTTGATAAAAATATTATGTCTTTTGGACAACCCTGCAGTAAGGTGGAGAGTAATTCACAAACCCCAGCACTTAGAAGATTTTCCTAATTTTGGAAAAGAAGGAGCAATGTACCCATTCAAAATAGAGAAATAGAGTGCACCTGGGTGGCTCAGTGGTTGAGTATCTGCCTTTGGTTCAGGTCATGATCCTGGGATTCTGGGATCGAGTCCCATGTCAGGCTCCCCGGAGGAGCCTCCTTCTCCCTCTGCCTATGTCTCTGCCTCTCTCTGTGTCTCTCTAATGAAGAAATAAATAAAATATTTAAAATAAATGAGTAAATAAAATAGAGGAATGGTTACTTCAGAAGCTGTACATCAAATAATGCCAAATATCATTCTAACATTAAAAAAAATCAGGCTTTTGAGAAATATTCATAGGTATAGGGAAAGGCTCAATATGGGAAATGCAATCCTAACTTCCTAAAAATATTTGTACATGTGGGGCAAAAAAGAACTGGAAAGAAATATTTTAAGAATTTAACTGTTTTTTTTAATGGTTATTTAATATCCAGTACTTTGAGACAATAAGATTCAGGATGAATTTGATTATTTAGTTTATGATTTTCTGTCCTTGTATATCCTAACAATGGATACTTACTTTATAATTAAGCAATATAAAAATTCTTTAAAAAATTTGTTGGTTTAAGAAGTATAACAAAATGCTGGGAGAACACACATCCTCGTAATATCTCTGAAAAATAGAACAGGTCATTACTGATGAAGGAATTGGGTGCATTGGAAATGGATCCAGCCCTAAGAAAGCTATGTGAGGAAGATCCCAGTTAAGGACATGGGGTCTTGCCTCTTTGTCTGGGCTCTTCTACTCTTCAACACTGCATCTTTGGACAGTTCCCAAATAACCAGTCCATTCACCCAACCAGGATGGCCATATCAAATAACAGATGGTTAACAGTTCTTTAAAACTCCCTGCTATTCTGTTTGACCCCACAGAATAGCAGAAGTTAATGTTATCTTGTACCTACAAATTTGTTTCATCTTAATGTAATAATTTGACAGAATTTAGGACTTTGTGGCATGCAATCAGAACGCACACGTTTATTTAATCTCTATAGAAGCTGTTATGTAAGATCGTTGGGGGTTCATGAACGAAGTTGGCACTGGTGGAACCAGCAACAAGTAGAGCTGCTTCCAGAATGACCAGGTTGAGCCACTCCAGCAGCCCCTGGAGCTGCTTTCAGTATGCCATGCCTGTTCTAGAAGCATCAGCCCACCAGCTAAGGCTGAAAGTTTAGCAGCCTCTTGTTGCCCAGCATAATGTAGTATATGCCTTTGGAGAGTGTAAGAAACAACATTTAATTAAGTGTAAATTGTTTCAGCAGTAAGCGTTCATTTAGAATGCCCTATAACCAAAACAAACATTTCTTTTTCACCCTTGATCTGTTTGCACCCATTGACAGTGCTCTGGTCGATGACCCATATTTCGTCAAATTAGTGACCTGGGTGTATAATTGGGGGAATGGAAAATGCATAAATATAACAGAGACTTCCTTGGAATTGGGCTGGTTTATATCAGAGAGATGTTTTTGTGTTTTGAAAATCCAACCCGTATGCCTGTTTCATGAGCATAAGCATGTGCGTTGTAACTGTAAAAATAAGTAAGTGTCTTGGGGAAAAGCGCCTTGAGCAGTTTATGTGGGAAAGGTAAACAAAATCCAATTTGGCTAACCTCTTCTCACTCCATGGAAGGTACTTAAACCACAGTAAAACGAGACAGGAAAAACTGATTTGATTTTTTTTCTAATTCGAAAGAAGAAAACCAATTTGATCTTGGTTTTAGTGATCAGATGAAAATGAGAACATCATGAGCAACACACAGTATATAAAACTAGTGAGGTCTCATTTACAATTTGACAAACAACCTCGGGCAAAAACATTAGTTCTTTGTATTGTCTAATGCAGAACAGAGTATATTGGGCAACGTGTCCTTGAGTGACTGTGTTTGTCAAATCAGCTCATGCAACGTATCATGTATTGAACCCTATATTAACCCCCCGTGGCTCAAACAGTCAGGCCCCATTCACCATGTGGAGAACCTGGAGTTATCGCCTTCCTTGGAATGTTCACATGCTCACTTGGTGCTGAGATCTTGGCAAAATTAAAAGGAATGACCTTCAATACTGACATTCTTTTATATTTTCATCTTATTTTCACGCTGGGGTGGACTTGATCATTCCTCTTTCATCCCCTGCTAGAGCAAAGCTCTCCTGATTTTGCAGACAGAGTCTCTCTCCCACTTGGTCATACCATCTGTCTCCACATTACAGTTTACTCTGCATGAGTACCAGGTAGCAGACGCGGTTTTGCCCAATAGCAAGTACAGTGGAAAGTCTTTCACAGGCTCCCCACAATCTGTGAACATATGATCAGTCTAGGATAACACGTTGTACTAAAAATATACCAGAGAAATGTGCATGTGGTAATAAACAAGAAACCTGAATCGGGGGAGAAATGCGCCATGTGCCATGAGCTTCTGAAATATATGTTTCTCTGTGTACCAGAATGATGACGGTCTGTCAATGGGAGATGATGGGACCAACTAATGTTTGTTTCTTTATTGCAAGTGTTAATGTACATTTAACAGTGTGGGCATAGTGTGTTTGGCCTAAAACCTAAACTGTGAGTTAAATGAGTGGAAATCTAAAAGTATTTGTCAAGAGGTGGTTGGTTTGATAACTAGAAATCTGTAATTTCCACGTGAACTTCTTAAACTATGCATTGACATTGGCAGGATCATCTCAGTAGGTCTGAGAGCGCAAATGCAAAAGAAAGGATTGTGTCTCCTATGTTTTATGCTGCATCATCAACCTTTATTTATACCATCTTTTCCTATAGAACTTGACCATGTCCTTCAAACATTAGAGTACATATTATAGAGACTTTATGCAGAACGATTGTTTATGCAGAAAATATTTGTGCATATTTTTGATATGTCGTTTCGGGAACTGATTTTGCAAACTTGGCACTTGTAACTTGCTTTACTTCATGTGATATTCAATGTCTGCTTTTAGTCAATCAGCTAGGGTGACCATTATCTTATGCCATATCTCCTCCCTACCTCCTATTTCCAGTTCTGTTTGCTGAGGGAGGCTAGGATGAGAAGGTTGCTAGAAGTTTGCTGCTTTCTTCATTTGGTCAAACGACTGTGTTTGGGTTTGAACTGTATTATATCGACCTGGAGCCAAATTTTCTGGATCTGCGATTGGTGTAGCCATTTTGATTCTCGCATCAGTCATAAAAATTTTGAACCTCAGATGGTATCTGGTTCTCCAGGGACAAGAGAGCAGTGGGATGTAGTAGAGATGTAGTATACAGGTGTCAGAGGCTGGTGTTCACAAATCAGCCTTCTCTGCCATTGCTGTGTGGCTTCCAACCACCAATTTAAACCCTGTGTTTCACCTACAAAATTTATGAAGTCATGTTCATCCCATTGGGTTATTGTGCCTGAAAATGCTTGGTCCACAAACTACCTTACTTAAACCTTTATGATCAGTTGGCAAATAAGTCACATACCCTCGATTGTCCTCCAATACACTCTTTTAAGTATAGATCTAAGACAGCATGGTGGTTTCATAGTTCATATAACATGGTAGCCAACAGTGTGGCAGACACCTGACTAAATCTGGCCCCACTAGCTGGGTAATGAGAACAAGGCAGTGAATTTGAGCCTACCATGGAGATGAGAACTATATCTACCTTGTGCCTCGGAACTGTTGTGAGGATTAAACATCTATTAGAATAATATCTGATATGTAATATGTAATCCATAATCAGTATTATTATCACCATGTATCGATGCAGACTTAGAAATCCTACTTCCATAGGACTGGTCACTCTTTGTTTATTTGGGTCTCCCTCCAATATTACCCAGGCAAAATGAAGCAAGAACCACAAATCTTGGCTCTAGCTCCTTCTTTTTATTTTATTTTATTTTTTTAAAGGTTTTATTTATTTATTCATGAGAGACACAGAGAGAGAGAGAGAGCGGTAGAGACACAGGCAGAAAGAGAAGCAGGCTCCATCCAGAGAGCCTGATGTGGGACTCGATTCCGGGTCTCTGGATCGCACTCTGGGCCGAAGGTGGGGCTAAACCACTGAGCCACCCGGGCTGCCCTCCTTCTTTTTATTTTAAAAAGATTTTACTTATTTATTCATGAGAGACACAGAGAGAGAGGCAGAGACATAAGCAGAGGGAGAAGCTGGCTCCCTCTGGGGAGCCCGATGCAGGACTCAATCCCAGGACCCTGGGATCACACACTGAGCCAGAGTAGAGGCTCAACCACTGAGACACTCAGACATCCCTCTCTAGCTCTTTCTGATGCAGATTTTATCTTTCTTCTGTCTTCTCTACATGGTATTCAGACACCCATTCTATCACATTTCATTGTAAAGTATCAGTTGTCATATTTATCTTCTTCACTGGACAGTTAGCTATGCAATGACCAAAAAAAACCGCAAAACTATGTATTCTTTTAGAGCTCATAGTATTGGGCCCAGGTTTTGTTGGCAAATAAATAAGCAATAAATTCTGGCTTAATTAGTTATTATTGAATGGAAGAAAAACATTTATTCTTCGTATTTTCTCCTACAAAATTATATTCTTAATCTGTGATCAGTGGATGTGCCTGTGCACAGGAAATTTGTGAATCATCTCACACTGTATGAAAAATTAATTATGATTGTGAATTTTGCCAGAAAAGGGCTCTGTAGTTTCATCAACTTTCCAGGGCAGCTTGTGGCCCTAAATAGCTTGGGAACTATTAATATAGAATCTCCTTATATTTTTTCTATGAACATTATTTAAAAAAGTCATTAGTCTTTTAAAATGATAATAGCCCCAGATTAAATGTGCCTAATATCTAAGACTGGCCTCCTTCTATCTTTGATTCTTCAAATCTGTCCAATATCTGCTGCCTAAAGAAATGCAAACACTTTCTGTGAACATTACATATGCAATATATGCCCATGAGCCCACAGTATGGTTAACCAGATTCCTTTAACAACTTATTTGGTTCTTATGTCAGCATATAATCAGTCTTTTCAATTGAGAGATAATTAATCATTATTATATCTACAAAATTCAAATTACCTGTAACCTGTTATTTGTCTGACTGATGAAGCATAAATGTCATCTAAGGTCTTCCCTCTTCCCCACCTCACCTCTCAGGAGTGGTAAAGTAGCAAAAAAGTTTGACTGCTTCCTAGAATATGCAGTATTTTCATTATTTTCTATGTAAATGCATTTGACCTTTTATTGGCTATTTAAATCTATAAAATAATGAAAAACTTTTGGATTTTTTTTAAGAAAATGCTCAAATACAAGATTCCTATTAATTATATTGTATTAATTAGACTAAAGGCTGAGAAACAGACCCAAAAGACAATAGTTCAGCAAAATACAGGTTAAATTTGTGTCTCCTAAAAGCACAGAACATGAGAAGCTTTCCCTTTCCAGAAGTCATGCCCTTGACAGTAGGAAAGCTCTGACATCCTCAACATGTAGCTTCTAAGGGTGCTTTTTCATTCTTGTTGTCAGCCAGCAGCTAGAAAAGTGAAAAACAACTTCAGAGCAAGTATTTTCTAAGCAAGTGAGAGAAGTTGCACATTTTACTTCCGCTCATACTCCACTGATGAAAACTTAGTGACACGTCTATACCTAGCTACCAAAAAGCAGGAAGACATAGTATGCCTGAGTAGCTCTGCACCCAGATACACTATATTATCCTAAAAGAGCAGAAAAGATTTTGGGTGAGATGTAACAACCTCTGTTGGCTATGCAGAATTGGGATTTAGACACACACATCAAAATTGGGCAAAACCAACTACTTTTGGGACTTGATAAATGGATTCTTTGTTTCTCTTCCTTCTGGAGGCATTCAGTAATCTCGAGTACTGTAAATTCAAAATAGCCTCATTGTCTGAGAAGAATGTGAAAGCCACTTAAAGAAATTAACAGAACATGGGTTTGGGTTTCAGCAGAATAGACAAAAGAGAATGATCAGGACCCAGAGATAAGTCAGTCCCATTCGGACAATTAGGTGATCATGGAAGATACAGGCACAAGGTAGTAGAGAGGGTAAGAGAGGGCTCTGATAGAGAACAGTAGGAATTACAGGCATGAAGCCCAGAGCTGAGGTTCACATCGTGATAGCTCCTACGAAATCTGGGAAGGGCAGGCAGGGAACTGGAGCTGACAACCAGGGCAACAGGCTGAAACCTACCTCTGGAAAATAATGCTTGGCTGTCAGAACCCTGACACATGACTGCCCAGAGTCAATTTACTGCAATCAGGATGAAAAGAAAGACTTAGATCACCTACAAAGGAGATGAACGCAGCATGGCCCTGCTAACTATGTAGGTTCTTGTTAGCTTTTATTCTTAGGGGCTTAATAAAGTCCCACAGGCTAAGGTGAGTTAAACCTGCAAGTGTCATTGAAATAAGCCCAGCTGCAGATTTAAGGAACGATAAGGGGCCAAGAAGCTAACCCATCTCAGCTTCTTAAATAAAACTCCAATCTCTGGGTTATTTTGAAGACTGGATTGTTGTTTTTCAGACAGGTAGGCAAAGGGTATAAATGAAGAAAAGAATCAATTAAAAAACATTTCTGAGCAACAAATGGTACTAAAGCAACTGGACATTCACGTGAAAAAAAAAAAGTGATTCTAGACACAGACCTTATATCCTTTACAAAAATTAACTCGAAGTGGATCATAGACCCAAATTTTAAAAGTAAAACTATAAACCTCCTAGAAAATAACATGGGAGAACACAGATAACCTTGGGCATGGTGATTATTTTGTAGATACAACAAAGACGCAGTCCATGAAAGAAATAATCGATAAACCAGACTTCATTGAGATGAAAAACTCTGCACTGTGAAAGATAATCTCAAGACAATGAGAAGACAAGCCACAGACTTGGACAAAATATTTGCAAAAGGCCTATCTGATTGAAGGACTGTTGTTCAAAATATACAAAGAACTCTTAACACTCAACAAGAAAATTTAAAACCTGATTAAAAATTGGACCAAAGACCTTAGCAGACACTTCACTTCACCAAACAAGATATACAGATGGTAAGTAAGCATATGAAAAGATGTTCTGCATCAAATGTCATCAGGGCAATAAAAATTAAAACAACAATGAGATACCCCTACCGACCCATTGGAATGATCAAAATTCAAAACACTGACAATACCAAATGCTATTGCGGGTGTGGAAAATGAGACTCATTCATTGCTGATGGGAACGCAAAATGGAAAAACCACTTTGGAAGATAGTTGGTCAGTTTCTTACAAAGCTAAGCATACTTCTACCAAATGATTCAGCAGTTATGCCCGTTGGTGTTTACCCAAATGGACTGAAAGCCCATGTCCACACAAAAACCTGCATATGAATGTTTATAGCAGCTTTTTCATAACTGACAAATCTTGGAAGCAGCCACGCTGTCCTTCCATTGATAAGCAGGTAAATAAAACAGTGGTACGTGCGCATAATGGGATGTTATTCAGTGCTAAGAAAAAGGAGAAAAAAAATGAGTGGGAAATATCAGAAAGGGAGATGGAACATGAGAGACTCCTAACTCTGGGAAATGAACTAGGGGTGGGGGAAGGGGAGGTGGGCGGGGGGTGGGGTGGGGGTGACTGGGTGACGGGCACTGAGGGGGGCACTTGATGGGATGACCACTGGATGTTATTCTGTATGTTGGCAAATTGAACACCAATAAAAAATAAATTAAAAGAAAAAGAAAAAAAAATGAGCCATCAAGCCACGAAAATACATGGAGAAATTACAGGCCTTTTACTAAGTGAAAGAGGCCAACCCGAAAAGGTTACATTCTCTATGATTCCACTTACATGTCTTTCTAGAAGAGGTAAAACTTTAGAGACAGTAAACTGATAAGTCATTGCTCAGGGTTGGAGGAAAGAAGAGATGAATAGAGAGAGCACAGAGGACTTTTAGGGATGTAAAAATACCCCGTATGATACCATAATGGCAGACAAACATCATTATATATTTATCCAAACCCATATAATGTACAAAACCAATAATGAACAGTAATAAAAAGTATGGCCACTGGGTGATTATATTATATCACTGTAGGTGCACTGGTCATACCATATTTTACACTTTGGTGAGCAAGTGGATGGGAGAGGTTATGCAAGTGTGGGGACAGGGGGCATGGGGAATCTCTGTTCCTTCTCAGTTTTGGTGTGGACCAAATATGACAGTACGTGTGGAGGGTAGAGCAATGGGTACAAAGTTTCAGTTTGGGAAGATAAAAAAGTTCTGGACACAGATGGCAGTAATGGTTGCACGACGATGTGCATACATTTAATGCTGCAGAACCGCACCTTAAAGAAATAGAATGGCAAATTTTGTGGTACATCTATTTGATCAAAGTAAAAACAATTTTTTAAAAATTTAACAAAGACGTAAGCAATCACGGCGCGTGTCTTACATATTTGTGTCTGTCAATTGTTACAGTCAGTGAGCGAAAAGAATGCAGCTTTGGGAAACTTGTTGATGATGAACGTACATATTTTGCCAGTGTACTCGTGTCTGAGACCAATTCTTGGCTCTTGAAATTTTCACTGTGGAAATTAAAACAGGTAAAATGATAACAGCAATCAAATAATATAGAGAAAAAAAAACCCAACCCTGTGAGATTGGGATGCTCAGGAGAGTGGCAGGGACCCCTGTTCAGGGCACATGCTTCAGGAGAGGATCTGCTCTGTACAGGCTGTGAGCAAAGGTAGGAACTGGCCACCCTTGATCCACCTGCTGCCTCCTACCTTTTGGTCAGAAAAATGATGTATAGCCATCTCCCTACGCTCTGGCTACCAGAGCGAGCGCGGAGATGCTTGTTTGTGTAATTATAAATGCTAGAGACTACAGACGAAGAGACACAGGCAAAAGGAAGCACATCGGGTCGCCCTTCCCCTTCTCTGTTCATACCTTTGCTAGGCAGCCTTTACAACGGCTCCTGATGACTGACCCCCCCACCCCGCACCCCAGTTCTCACATCCTTGTGTAATTTCTCTCCCCTTGAGCAGGAGCTGGACCTATGACTTGCTCCAAATAGATAAAATATGGGAGCACCTGGGTGGCTCAGTGGTTGAGCATCTGCCTTTGGCTCAGGTCGTGATTGGGGTCTTGGGATCGAGTCCCACATCAGGCTCCCCACAGGGAGAGCCTGCTTCTCCCTCTGTCTACATCTCTGCCTATCTCTCTCTCTCTCTCTCTCTGTTTCATGAATCAATCAATCAATCAATCAATCAATCGATAAATCAAGCAAGCAAGCAAAAGTGCGGAGATGGAACTTCAAGGTTAAGCCACAGAAAGAACGTGACTTCAGTCCTAAGCTCCCTATCTCACTCTCTTGCTACCTCGTGATGGAGGAAGCAGCTGCCCAGCCATGAGCTGCGCTATGGAGAGGGCCACGTGTGTGGCAGGGAGCCAGTGTCTACCACCAGCCAAATGCCAGTAAGGAAGTGAGGCTGCCAGTAGCAGAAGATTGAGCTTGGAAACGGATGCTCCCGGCAGCCCTGCTGATGCCTACACAAGCACCAAACTAAACCACACCTGTGTCCCTACCCCCCAGAAATTGTGAGAAAAGAAGCATTCGCTGTGTAAAGCCACTAGGACTTGGGAAGTTTTCCTTCACAGCAGTGGATTACTCCTGCACCCCCAGACAGTGGATATCAGTAATTCTCAAGCAGGGTAGGGTGAGGAACGCTCTGCTTACCAAAAAGGTGCTAAAGCAAAGATGGCTGGGGTCCCACCCACATCCACCACCGTCTCCTCTAGGGTAGGATCGTTGCTGGAAGCGGCCGCCAAGCCAGAGACTACATTTTCCAGCACCACCTCCACCCTTCCACACATATGTGGGGCCATGTGACTCGTTCTCACCCTGGGACATGCGTGGGAATGGTAGGTGTGGCCCTTCTAGGCCTCGAGGTGGACACAGATGTGTGTGTGGACCGTCTCGCTGCATGTGCCCAGCTGAATTCCCAAAGGAGTCTGAAGAGCAGTGCTGGCTTACTCAGAGGACAGAAACATTTGTTCTCAATTATTATAAACCCAACATCTGTTCTGGACACGAAATGAACTTTTAATGGGTTAAGCCACTAAAATGTTGGGGCCTGCAGTTTTTGTTACAGCAGCTAGCGTTACTCTAAATAATACAAGGATACAGGAGCATAGTTTAAAACCCTGAGACGAGACACACTCCACATGGAGACTGTCCACACGTCTGGCAAGGTCTAAAATCCAAAATCAAAAGCATGCATATTGCAGAGCAATAGCCAGGGTATCCCAGGGAGGTGTGGCCTCTTAGGGTAAGGCAAAGAGAGAGAGGGGATAAAATGGTATGACTTTGAGTTGGGGACTTCCCTGTGTCCAGCTTTGCCATGTCATCACGAGGGAGGAAAAGAACGAAAAGCCTTGTAAGTTCTCATTTTTCTCCCCCTATTTCCTCACTACAAAACTCTCATGATGCAGGGGAATGTGGGTGGTTTAGTATTTTGAACTGACTCACAGAAGATCCAAAGGGGGAGCAGGGAAGTGGTGGGGGAAGAGAAAGGGAAGGGAAAGGTCAGACAGTTTGGGTAAATATTGCTCTATTTTAGCAAGATCGAACATTTCATGAACTCTTTCTGAAAAGCCCCAAAATGGAAGGCTGTTTACTTGGGGTTCAAAAAGGAGCTCCAGAGGTTTTGATTTATTGAACATTTTCCACAAAATTTCAATCCTTGCGCACACACACACACACACACATATTTTTCTGCAATTCAAGACCCCTCAAAAGTTTAAGAACGAATCTCTCTAAAGTTACTTTGGTCATGTTATTTGGGGCATTTTGATTTAGTCCTGCTCTTGCCAATTTTTTTCACCTCCTTAAAAGTCTTCCTTAAGACTTATTACCCAGGGGAAATTTTATAAAAGCCAGATGAAGGATGTATTTTTAAAAGTGTGTTTGAACAATGTGTTTGAACAATGCTGGTTCTGTCTGTCTCTTACGTTGCTTTTTTGGATTATAAGCTTGATTAAAACAGAAACCATGTCTTTCTTTCTTGGAAATCTTCTTCTGTCAGAATGCCCCAAACCAGCTCCCAGGCAGGAGAGAGAAATTTTTTTAAAAATGTGATTGGTTCCTGGTGATGAAGTGTCTAATCAAGTTCACTCAGAAGTCAATAGCAATACTAGAAATAAAAATTGAATTTTCTATGCCACTGCCTAGTTAATAAACTTTGACAGACATGTGTAATTATTTTAGATGCAGGAAGACAAAACGATGGATGAGAGGAAACAACTGATAAGATGTTATTGACTTAAATAAGGAAGCCAATTTTATGTGATGGATGTATTGCACATTGGAACAAGAGGCAAATATGATAATTCTTTCATCCCTACGTACGGTGGCCTATTTAAAAGGAGGGTCAAGTATGGTGATTTAAGACATGTCTTTTGTGCTTATTGCATGCCAATGAGACTGTTCTTAACCTAGATTTTACTCCACTGCCCTGGACAGCTTCTCCTAGGCCCAAATTTGCCTGAAGAATCCCAGGACAAGTAAGACTATTGTTATGATTTCACTACCAGATTAAGTAAAGCCTTTTCTCTTATGGAGTGATTAAACAAAACAGTTGCTGGTGATTATCAAATAAAAAATATGAAAATTAACCAACATTATTACTTTGAGATTCTTGCTGAAGATAAGAAGAAGGAAAATGCACACCTGGATGGGAATCTTAGTTAAAAACCTATGAAAACAAATTAGTTACTAATCACTTTCTGTTAATGGAATTTTAGTAAATAGCTATTTTACAATAAGCAGTTCTGCTCCTCACTTGTTTTGGTAGGACCGATTTCATCAAGTTGATGATCTTGGAGAAAGAAAGACTTGGAGGGGTCACAAAGTGCTGGATTTGGAGTTGGGATCGATCTATAGCTAGTGCGCAATTCCAGATGTCAGCAACATGAATTTGTGAGCATGATGCCAGTGGTTCTCTAGGAATCTACTTGTGACACTTGATGTGCAGAGGAGTAGAGGGGAGAGGGAATGGAGATACCAGGTTGATGTTTCTTTTATCTGCCTCACCTCAGTGACTAAGACCGACCACTGAAAGAATCACAGTGAAGAGGAAGATCCTGGTTGCACCATAGGCTTTCCAACGTCCTGGGTGCCAGCAGCTCAGCTCTGTAGTGTAGGCACAAAGCTCAGCATGGTCGGAGAGGAACACATCCCCACACCTCTGACAAACCCCTGGGATCCAGGTGGTGCAGAAAGACTAGAGATGAGACATTGACATTTTGCATATTGCAGTTCGAGGATGCCCCAGAAGACTGCATCCCCAAAGGGGAACAGTGTGCCCAGTGAGGTCACCTACAGCCACATCCTGGCGAGGCACATCCCTCATGTGGTTGGCAGGCAGTGAATGTCCAAAAAAGGCTAGCTCAAAAGAGCAGGATTGGGCTTACTCCTAAGCATATGTGAAGTACCCAGGGAGTGGGAAGAGCCGGTCTGGCAAGTTGACATCTCAAGCAATGACAGTCACAGATCATACCTTACATGGCTCTGGTCTGTACTGCCTGAGGCCAAGAAGTGGAGCTCAGGGATACCTTCATTTGTCTGTCATATCAGCCATTGTCTAAGGGCCTCTTGGCACTTGGTGGGCAGTCAGGCAGCTTGGCTAGGCCAAGGATAGCCCTCTGAAGAAAGTTGCAGTTGGGAGTCCTTAGAAGCAAGGCTCTTGGAAACTGGGGGAGCAGTGGTGAGCCGGAGTGGTACATAAAGAAATAATAAGAGGGACTTGAGAGGATCCAGATTGAGCCTTACCAGTGTTTGTTATGCCATCTTCCCAAGAAATAGCTAGGGCTGACATTGGAGAAATTAATATGGAGCCTGAGGTCTGTAGTCTTGCAGGCAAGGATAGTAAAGCTGTGAGGGCAGCTTAGTGCAAACATGACCTCATATATATGTGCAGATGGTGAAACCTTACAGGTTACAGTTCTAAGAACTCCAGAGCTAGAAGGGACCTCCTGCATCACCCAGTATGAAGTCTCCTTCCCCATTTTGTAGCAAAGATACTGAATGATCAAGAAAGAGAACTGATTTTTGCCAAAGGCCAAATATCTGTCTAGTGGCAAAGCCAGGATTAAAATTCACATTTTCTGATCTCAGCCCAATTTTTGTTTCAATTATACAAGACACATTATTATATATAAGGTACATTATAATACAAAAAATGTTGTAATTTGAAGATTTGCAACTCCTGCCCTGAAAATGCATCTATCTTCATGTAAAATGATGGAGCTTTGGCACCATGAACTTATGAATCTTGTATTCTTATTCATATCATTGTAGCATTTAAAATTATCATTTAAAATTATCCTCAATATGAACCACTGTATTATTCATCTATGTTTACTAGTATTTATTACCTCATTCTATAGCACCAGAAATTTGAGCTTTACACCGTCCTCTTGTCTTAGAAGAATGCCAAATCCCTTTACCTCCCCAGGGCCAGCTGTCTTAGAATAAGTTCTGTTTTTCCTTCTAGAAAATTGGACAGTCCATCTCTGAAGGTCTAACCCATTGCTTTCTTGAGCTCTGATTGAGATCATTACATAGCTCATCACACTGTCTTCAAAAGCAGAAGGTGATATGAGGATGCCTTCTGTAACCTTATGTGAATGGTAGAGAGAAAAAGACAAAAACAAAAACAAAAACAAAAATGATGCCCATAAAATCTTAGGTTGATCTTGGAAGATCCTATAGTGAAGTTATGCCTTTGGGTAATAATGCCAATGGGGGCAGTGAGAGCATAGCTGTCCTGTGCAGGCAGAGCGATGACAGAGCCCAGAGCACTCTGGGCCATGGCCAGGGAGGAAAGCCAGAGGAATAGCAAAAATACTCCTGCTATGTGACCCTGACTGCCTGGTGTGGAGCCACATTCCTCTCAAGGTGAGCCTGGTTTTTCCTTGTTCCAGTTATCACGTG
The DNA here is from genome assembly GCF_003254725.2 of Canis lupus dingo. Classification (NCBI taxonomy): domain Eukaryota; kingdom Metazoa; phylum Chordata; class Mammalia; order Carnivora; family Canidae; genus Canis; species Canis lupus. The sequence goes on along the minus strand of NC_064267.1, from coordinate 39,208,385 downwards.
GGCAGAGAGGGTGTTCTCTATGATTTCCAGACTATTCTTAGACCTGATTCAAAGGGAATATACAAGGACACAAAAAGTAGATTTGGATGTAAGATACTTTTTTGAATTTCCAAACTGTCACTGGCTTTAGGACATTATTGTTTAAATAAGCCATGCCTCAGTTTACCCATTTTACAGTGAAGGCTACAAGAACATAGAAAAACACTGTGTTATAGTATGATTATGTATACCATAATTATGTATGTACTATAATATTGCATGCAACATACATGTCTACTGATGGAGATTGGGAACAATTTGAGGATTGGAAATTAGAAGTCCTAGATCTCCTTGGAGATGGTGCCAATCCTCTAAATTTCCCTCTGGCTTCTTCGCCCTTTCTTTTATTTTCTTCTCCTCAAGTCACACCTTTTTTTGTATGGAGTTCTGCATTTATTTTCTTATTTTAGTAATCTTTTCCCCTACTTTTTTTTATAGGTAGAACACATCTAAGGTCTTCTCTGTAGTATATTTTTGAGAATGAATCTTGTTCCTAATAATCATCTTGAATTATCAACAAACATTTAGATCCTCAGTAATTCTCTTAGGACAGGTTGTTTTATAATACAGCTTAGGATATTCCTCATCGAAATGATAAAAATTAGATAAAGTGTAGGGGTTTAAAGTAATCACACTCAGTTATCTAGAAAATCCAATTTTGTAGCACATTTTGATTCTATTCCATGACAGATAGATGAGACAATACTATAACTGAATCACAGGATTCAAAAAAAAAATTACCATTAGAAGAGAATACAGATACATATTCCAGAAGTAAATCAAGAGAAGACTGAGAGAGTACATAGAGCAAGGCAGCTTCTAGTTCAGAGAAGCAGCCAGACTTGAGTGTCTGTATTTTAGAGATGCTGGGTAGGTGGCCATTCTCAGTAGCATTCTGGTGAGAATACCTTGGACAGCGAACGTCAATGGAGGGCACTTCATTATGGACAAGAGAGCCAACTGGAGGGATTTCAGAGAAATCCTGAAAAAGTTGGGATGCTTTATGAAAACCTCCAAAGAATTTTAAAGGTCCCACTTATGTGGTGTTTTAGGCTGGTCTGATAAATAAATTGCACTTTTTGTCATTTACAAATCACCTCTCCTAAACAAACAATTATAAGACAAATCCTTACATATTTTCCCTTTTGATATGGCTCTCAGAACTAATTTGATTCCTGATGTGTTATTTTTGGTAGCTATATGTAGTTAGAGTCTCTCTTCGAGTTAATATTAATTATATCATTCAATATTTATAACAATGTAATATGAAGATTCTGATTAACTGTGCATATTAAAAATAACTCAGTAAATATTTAGCAGATACCATTTGCCTATGTCAAGGGCATCTTCCATTTTCTCTTAATCACAGTTTAGTTTGAGGATCCACTTTTCCTTCATTTGATTTAGAACCTAACTTTAAAAGTTGGTCTCAGTTGGTATAACAGTGTTATTTTGTTTGTTGCAAGCACTCATCAATAATAAAATTAAATTAATGGCTTACATTATCTTTATTTCAAATAACACAGAATAGGACACATGGAAGTGTTTCATACAAATTAAGGGCAATAAAAATCTCATAAAAGTATTTTTTTAAAGATTTTATTTATTTATTCATGAGAGATACACAGAGAGAGAGAGAGGCAGAGACGCAGGCAGAGAGAGAAGCAGGCTTCATGCAGGGAGCCTGATGTGGGACTTGATCCTGGGACTCCAGGATCAATAAAAGTATCTTTTAACAATTATGCATACTCATGTACCTTGATATGAAGACATATTTTTTATTGTGAGTCACAGTCAGAAAGTTTGAAAACCTTTGGTGTGAACTGATCATCATGATGCTATTTCCCTTATGACTTATTTGTGGGTGAGCAACAGAATTTTGAACAATAAGCTTTGAGAGGAAGCTTTCTAAGTGTCATCCAGAAAAGTTTGTTCTTGGATTGCAAGAATCTCAAGATAAGAGAGAATCTCATTTCTTCCTCTGTATGTTTTCACGCATGCATGGAAATGCTAAGCTGGACCTGCTGCAGAATCTTGCAATCATGAGATGAGCTGGCCCGTGGAAGAGCCAACCTGTTAGGCACAACAAGGCTGAAAGCTTGAATGGATCTGGCTTCTTAATGATGTCACTGAGTTACCAACTTACTCTGGTGTTGCCTCTGAATTTCTTGATGTGATAGAATAGTTTGTGACTAAGCTACTTGGCTTCTTGGTTTCAGTTTTTTGAAGCTAAATAAATTCTAAGTGATGTGACTACCATCTTATATTTTGGTGCAAACACTGAGACTATGACTAGTTTATTCAATAAAATGTGAAGTAAGTGATGATTACATGTGAGGTTCCAAATGTTGGGAAGCTGTGAAAAAATAAATAATATATGCCCTCGATGGTTTACATTCCAGTGATGTGACAAGTAATAAATAGTGAAATAATAAATATATTAGATATAATATATTAGATTATAATTAATCTTTTAATAGATATAAATAGAATGGCATGATTGAGTGATTTATTTGATTAACAAGTTCTTCTTTAATCAGGATGCTCACTTTTCTGAGGAGGACAGGCATTGCAGCTGGGACTTGAAAAAAAGTTAACCATGGGAGAATGAGGCATAGATCATTCCAGAAAGAGGGATAATAAAAATTATAGACTGTACTGCTAGGCGAGTATACTCACATACTTTTTCTGTTAGAACATTCAATTTGGTAAGTCTGGAACCATGGTAAACCTTTTATATTGATTCCTTGGTAAGAATTCTAATATCTCCTAGAATGCACATCTCCAGACACTAGAATTTACTAGATTATCCTTTACTAGACTGGCTACCTTTTACTTTACTGGATTACTCCTTAATAGTATTATTCTCCAATTGTCCAGTTCTCCAAGCAGCCAACTCAGAATGTGGACATTGGAAAGTTCAATGCAGGGTAAAGAAATTAATGAATGAAAACTCCTAGGTATCTCATCCATCTGATAATGACTGATAGCTTATAGAAAACTCAAAGTCCCATAAGGAGCCTGGGTGGCTCAGTTGGTTGAGCGTCCAACTCTTGCTTTCTGCTCAGGTCATGATCTCGTGGGTCATGGGATTGAACCCCTAGTTGTTTTCCACACTCAGTGGGGAGTCTACCTGAAGATTCTCTCCCTCTGGCCCTCTCCCTACTTGCATGCTCTTTCTCTCTCTCTAAAATAAGCAAATAAATCTTAAAAAGAAGAAGAAGAAGAAGAAGAAAGAAGAAGAAGAAGAAGGAGAAGGAGAAGGAGAGGAGAAGGAGAAGAGAAGGAGAAGGAGAAGAAGAAGAAAAAGGAGAAGAAAACTCAGTCCCTGAGAAGGTTTATTCAGGTCGCCAGGGTCCACTACTAGGAAAGCGTGTCATCAAGCCACAGGTAAGAACCAAAGAGATGGCTAGGGAAAGATGGCTTCCCCTTAACGATTCCCACTCAAGATCTGCTACTGATTAAAAAACATTGGTAAAACCCATACCAAATGTTAACGATAGCTATTGATGGCTTAGAATATGTTGTTGGTGACTTATATGAATTTCATTTCATCTCCATTCTTTATTTTATATAATTATAATCTATCATATATATTAAACTTTAAAATATATCAGTTCTATGTTAGAATAGAGTTTTGTGTATCAAGTGACTCACTAATCCCTGATATCTACTTCTGAACATATCTTCCTTCTCTCCCATGTCTGAATAATTGATTGCCCTTAGGAGTCCCCATTGTATATGTAATGTGCAATTCGGGATGACAATGAGCAAGTTTATTGTGGCCTTATATTGCCTTGTGTCCCTCACTAAATTATAAAGTCTTTCAATGTATGATGCATGTTTTATTGTATTTTTACTCTGGTGGATACCATCAGGCCAGGATATGCTGAGGTTTCAATAAATCAAAATGAAAAAGGATGAAAATCAAATTCTCTGTAGAATCAAATTCTCTTGTTTTTACTCTGTTGACTGAACCTCACAATATGCTCTGTTCTTTTTCAGCTCAACTATTGCAGCAACTTCCTACCTGTTTTCCCTGACTCTCCCTCCTCCAGCCTCACCGCCTCTCATCACCCCTAAGTGTCATTGTACAAGGTAGCTGAGCTTTAGAATTGGAAGTTGGAATTTTAGCTCTGACATTGATTAACTATGTGATCATTAGCAAATCCCTTGACCTCTCTGAGTCATAAGATTGTTGGAAGAGGAGATTTTAAAAACCTAGATACTTATCAGAGAATGACAAAGAAATACTGGCAATGTGATCAGATTATTCCATTTCTTACTTTAAACACTTTCAAACACTCACCTAGTTTTTTTTCTACCATTTACTGTTTGTGTCAAAATTCATGATGAAACTTCCCAAACCCTCAGTGTCTGAAGTCTTATCTGAGTGAAACTCTTCCACATGGGAAGCTCTCTGTGTTTCTGAAGATCTGCCTGAAACCGAAGATATAAATCTATCTGCTTTTCAGATTTAATTGGCAGCCCCTCCTGGGCAGTAGACCAAAGCTCTATTTTCTAGTCTGGTCTTTGTTGGTAATGAAAGTGATATTTTGGTTTCTCTTTAAAATTTTTCACCTTTTTCAGATGTGAGGTGAGGAAAAGCAGTAGTACGTATTGAGAACTTTTTGAAAACCCCAACAAGAGCTGCCATTTCCTGAGTGTTTACTATTTTCCTGTATTGGTGATAATGTATTGTGTTGTATTTTAAGATTTTATTTACTTATTAGAGAGAGAGAGAGAGAGAATGAGTGGTAGGGAGGGGCAGAGGGAGAGAAAAGAAAGAGAAGCAGACTTCCCACTGAGCAGGGAACCCAACGCAGGGCTCAGTCCCAGGACACAGAGATCATGACCTGAGCCAAAGGCAGATACTTAACAGCCTGAGCCACCCAGGCGCCTGGTGATAACGTGTTTTAGATAAATCATCTTCCCATAAATAATAATTATTTCAAGCACTGTTTTAAAAAAAAAATCCATGTCCCAGTTCAGAACTCTGAATCAAATATCCTGGGAGAGGCCCTACTAGTCTATTATTTAACAAAAATACAGTTCTAGGGGGAGCTGTTTCCAGAGAAAGTTGGGGAACCATTGAATTATCATTCTTAATATGTGCACCAAAATAGATCAGAGAAAATTTCTTATAAGGAAAAAAAGAATGGAAACCGTGTCAGGAACTGTGATTGAATCCTGCTTGAAGCTCACAAGTTAAGCTTCACACTTTCATGGGTGTTAGCAGCAAACACAAGACAACTCGCCCAGAGACAAAGGGTGGTTTATTATTCACAGCAACAGCAGTACTAAAAGGGTCAGAATTTTCTTCTGCTAGTTCCTTGAGCTCCAATTTGCATAGAGCAATACAATGAGAACCATGTGATGCTTGTACAGGTAGTAGGTTATGTTACAGAAAATCCCCGATCTTGCTCCAGGAGACATTACCTCTGCCTTCCCGGGCTGTTGGCTATACGGACACATGTCCTTGAAGATAGTCTGGAACAAAACCAGTCTGCGTCTCTGCTCTTAAGATGTGTGGAAACACAGGACATCCACAGAGAAACGTCTCCCAACAAGCTGGATGATGATATTTCAGGAGGAATAACTAAATAAAGCTTCAAAGAAAAAAGAAAATGGGAAAAAAAAAAAAAAGAAAAGAAAAAAAAATGGGAAGTTTGAAGACAAAGCAGCAAATGCTTAGGGTTTTTGTTTTTTGTTTTTATTTTTTTGCAGGCGACTGGGCCAGATATGGATTATGTTTAAGCTCAATAAGTTGAAAAATTTGTATACAGAACTCCTGATAATGTATTTGGTTCCTACTGCTCTGACCTCCAAATGAGCAAAAGTTACGATAGAAGGAAAGTCAAAGCTAACTATCTTGCAAGTCGACCTTTGTCTCAGGTTTGGGAGACAGGTAGGTCTGCAGCAGTGGCCTGACAATTCAGTGTACCATCTACAAACTGCCTGGAACTAAGTTACGTCGTGCAAAGTTCTGAAATAAAATGATGGATGGCAGTACAGAATCAGAAGTAATTAAGACCAATGACAGAAGGAACGTGTCCTTGCAAAGTTGACCAAATTAAGTTTATTAAACCACTCCACTATAAAAAGCAGAAGTCTGCGTCCTGTGGCATTTCACTTTGTTTCTTAGCTGGGGGACCCTGCTATAGACAAATGAATTAGCCTTTTGTGTATCTGATTCTCTGAAACTAGTTAGGAACCTAAATGCTTCCAGTTTTGTGTCATTGATAGCTGTCTTTTTCGTCTCTGTTTACTTCGCATTGTCTTATCTAGCCACTACGCTGTGCCAAAAGTATTGCAAACACACATTAATACAGACCATCTGGAACATCCTTTTTAAAAAGGGAAAGAAGAATGTGAGGGCTGATAGATTCAGTACAGGGCCTCCATCCAACATCTGTAATGAGATTTGTGGGACCTAGCAGCAGGTTTCTTTAAATTTCATCTGAATGCCATTCACCCCCTGCTTTTTCCACAATGAAAGGGCTGCTCGGGCTCAGAGGGGTTTCCTGGGTAGTTCAGGAAGTGGTGACATTTCCACCAGATCTTTGAAGTTAAGTTACTTCAGAACTCTCAGGGAAAGCTTTGTCACAATCCATGAAATGGGAACAGAGATGTAGTAAGAACAAAGAAGGACACTCAACCATAAAGAAGTAATATTGACTGTATTTTCCTAGTCCTCGCAAAGCTTGAATATAGATGGAGATATCTCATGAAGGCAATTAGTGATGTAAATCTGTCTTTTTTTTTTTTTTTTTTTTTTAGAGGGAGGAGAAAGGGAGAGGGAAAGAGAAAATCTTAAGCAGGCTTCACACTCAGTGAGGAGCCTGACGTCGGGCTCGAGCCCAGGTCCCTGAGATTATTATCCAACTTCAAGAGTCAGATGCTTCACTACCTGAGTCACTCAGGCAACCCTGCTTATTTAATTACCCTGAGAATGTATAATTCTCACAGGTCTGCTATAAATACAATTTTATTCCAGAGTACAGATTAGATTCAAATACAAATTTATATATTCCTGATAATAGTAACATTAAGAGAGGGGCCATGTAGATTAAACAGAGTAGCTGAGAAAATATTATGTCAATGAAGGAATTGGATGGGGTGCTTGGGTGGCTCAGTCCATTAAGCATCTGCCTTCTGCTCAGGTCATGATTTCAGGGTCCTGGGATCCAGCCCCTTGTTGGGCTCCCAACTCAGCTGGGACTCTGCTCCTCTCTGTCCTTCCCCCTGCTTGTGCTTGCTCCCACTCTCTCAATAAATAAATAAATAAGATCTTTTTTTTTTTAATAAATAAAATCTTTAAAAAATATTTTTTAAAAATAAAGGAATTGATATTCTAGAGACGAAAATCTTTGTCAAACCCTAAGGATGGATTACTAGATTATTAGACTAACACATGTTTCATTCCTCAGAGAAACCTATGCTTCAATTAACATTAATATAATTTTCCTTTTATGATAATTTAGCAAATGACTGAATATTATCTTTGGTGAGTAATCTTCAGAAGCAATGTAAAATGTGGTAATTGTCCTGTAAAGAAAAATCTCTATTTTTTGCCACATATTTATTTGGATGTAGTTTCACAAAGTATTTGAACCCATACACTATAATAACAAAATTAGGCTGGAGAAAAATAGCACTTCTCAAGTCTGAACAGATATGCCCAAACAAAGGCTGACTGATAAGGAAGGACATTTTACAGTCTGGAAATAGGGACTATCCTGTGGAATCTGGTCTATAGCCATTTTACCTGCCTTGGATTAGAGTTTAACTTTTGGCAGAAAGAGTCCCTCTTCGTATGCCAGGAGTGGTCCAAAAGCTCTCGAGAATTCCATCACTGATGAGACAAGTGTGAAAGTAATTACTACTCTCATTGCAGAAAAACTTAATGCCAAGGCATAGACAGTCCCTTCTCCATTCTTGGTAGGTATGAGAAGAAATGGGGGGTTGGGGGGAGATCGACAAAGTAAGTCAAGGGTGAAGGAGGGAGCTCACATCAAGGCAAAATAATATTTCTCAAAGAGAAAACGAATGAGAATATTGTACCCAATTGATTTCTTACTCTTACTACTCTATGTGATTCATCTGTTGAAGCAGTTGGCACTACTTAAAGTACCACAAATGAACATCATGAAGCTTTTTTTCATTTTAATTTTATTGTTTGGCTGGCTCATCACTGGGAAACAAAGACTTGACTTCAGTTAGCCATTACACTGGCATTTGAATTTGAGACAGAAGGGACAATTGTCTCCGCACTGCAGTAAAAGAAATGTACTGAGGTTATAAACATCCTCTTGCTAATAATGTATGATTTAGGTAGATGTGTTTATTTAGATAAAATGGTCATTTCTCTTCTGCTGCTCTTCCTTCTCTTCCACTTTTTCATTCCACTTTTTTTTTTTTTCTCGTCTTTGTACAGAAACCTGCTGGGAAGCCATGTATTCAAAATAATAGTGATTAAATCGGAGAGTGCCAGTCTGACTTGGTTCTAGTGAGAAGCTGCACACAAATGGTAGTGAATGCCAACTGCCTCTCCCCTTCTTACTCCTCCTCTCCCTTCTCCTTCTTCTCTTCATCTTCCTCCTCCTCTTTTGCTTCTTCCTTTCTACGTGTTCTTTTGCAACAGCACGGAGGTATAGCATTTGCAGAGATCACCCAAAGAAGAAAGGAAAAATGTGATTCTGGGAATCCAGTTGCTTGAACTTAATTCTGATTCTATTACTTACTAGTCATGTAACCTTGGGCCAGTTATTTAACATATGTGACCTGCAGGGGCTGAGAGTACCCGTCGCCTCATATTATGAAAGACTTAAATGATCGGTATAAGTGAAGATCTTACTGTGACTCCTAGCCATGGAAATCTTAACCATCACCATAGTCATAGTATTTTCTTCTTTTCTATTTTTGTCATTTTACCCTGTGTTTTCATTGTCTCTGTAGCATGAACTTGGACTATTTGATTTGTTTCTGCAATCTAATGGGTAAGTGTATTATAAAGGCATGGGAAATTCTTTACCAATATTGTCATATATTTGAGGGTAAGAGGGAAGATTTATTTTGAAGCTGGCATGATATAGTCCCCTTTCCTCCCTAATTTAAATTCCTCTATTATACAGAAACCCCAAATCTCTTTTGTTGTCTAGTAACTGCTACAATCCAATAGGCAGGAATATGTATCACGAAAAAGACATGCCATAAATATGCTCAGTGTCTTCAAAGATGACAATTTTAAATGTGAAAACTGTGGAAGACATGAAATGAAGGAAATATGAAGCTATTAAGACGGAAGAAAGCAGGAAACATTTGGATTTAATTCTGTCTTGGACTCATTCCACCAAAGTTCAATGTAACTCAAGACCCGAGCAAATGTGATTGTTCTCCTGTGCGCTTGTTCTTTTAACCTTCTTTTTACTTTTCCTCCATAAGACCAGGTTAATGCCACATATTTTTTAAAGGCTCACATCACAGTCAATTAGTAGTATTACTTACTCTTTTCAAAGTTGAAAAAGAGAGAGAGAAAAAAAAAAAAGAAAAAGAAACCCAGTTTTAGACTCTAGATGTATCTGGAAGGGGTTGTTTAAAACTTCCAACCATAAGAGAGCATTAAAAGGTGTTATGCAGACAGGATGCATTTCCATGAACTAACTTAAGAGGTGACCATTTAAGAATGGTTCTTTCGTAAAAGGTCCTTTGATCCAAAATTACAAATATCCCCCACTGGGAAGCCAGTAAAGCCAATAAGAGGTGGCTTTGAGGGATGTGAATCTACTTGGTAATAGTTACAGATAACATATTATTGACTGGTATTTTATTTGATTTTTAAAGATTTATCTATCTATTTATTTGAGAGAGAGTGAAGTGGGGAGAGGCAAAAGGAACAGAAGAAAGAATCTCAAGCAGACTCCATGATAAGCATGGAGCCTGATGCAGGGTTCAATTTTACAACCCTGAGATCACAACCTGAGCAGAAACCAGGAGTGTCACTCCATTGACTGAGCCACCCAGGCGCCCTGACTTGCATTTTATTCTAAACTATTGTTTCGCTTATGAAAAAAGAAGAGAAAATCAATGGACAACAGATGGAGCAATACTACTCATCTTTACCCATCACCTGAATCCCATAGGTTGACATAGGCAAAACAAATACAAGGTTTAAATGTTTACTTTGCTTTTTCTGCTATATATTTCTGCTTTCAGATTGGTGAGGAATGCCTCTAGATAAATTGATGATTTCTGCTTGTGTTCATAAATAATATAGCACAAATATACTTTCCAGTTTTATGGAAGGATTTTCATGTTTTTGAAAATTAAGGACAAAATCTATTAACTAACAAGAAGCAACTAATTTGATTTTTTTTAAATTTTTATTTATTTATGATAGTCACAAAGAGAGAAAGAGAGAGAGGCAGAGACACAGGCAGAGGGAGAAGCAGGCTCCATGCACCGGGAGCCCGATGTGGGATTCGATCCTGGGTCTCCAAGATCGCGCCCTGGGCCAAAGGCAGGCGCCAAACCGCTGCGCCACCCAGGGATCCCAAGAAGCAACTAATTTGACTCTAAATGTGAGATATAATGTATATTTTGTGTATACTAAGCAATCATCTTGTCCTATCTGACCACACATCGATGCCCAGATTTTCTTATGAGCCCCTAAATTCCCACAGCTATTGCAAATTCTCATTTTTATAAGAGTGTGAAATAACCTAAATGATTTTTCTATAGAAGATCCTATGTAGGAATGATATACAAGAAGTCATGTAGTGATTTTTAAAACTTTACTGGTAGAATTAATATTACCCTATTTAATGCTGTTTTCTCTATTTCTTGGTGGAAGAAAATTTGGCCCCCAATTAACTAAATCGTTATGGCTTTTTAGGTTAAATACTTTTAAGACAATGTCAATTACCTAATCTTAATAATTGACAAGGATCTGCTTTATCATAGACCCTCTGTTGAAAGGTGAATACAGATAGAAAGTGACACTGAATATATGAGTGTTTGGCCATTAGGAAAGCATAATATTTTGCAATGTTTTTCTCCACCTATTTGTCAACTACATCTAATTGATTACCCTCCTGTAACATTTTATTCTGTTTGTGAAACCCTGTCCCTAGCAGTCTTCCTCTTCCAAGCGCGTATCATAAATTATGAAATCAATGGCATAGCTTGTCTGGCACACATAAAATTGATAGCTTCCCTTATTTTATATTAGCATAATCTGCCAATTTATTAGGAAAGAGTGAATGACATGCTTGCTATTAGAACCGGTCATGACAGGTCACTCGAAAACTTATTGATGGTGTGTGAGACGTGCTTTTTAATTAAAATGTGGGACTGAGCTGGCTAGTCAAACACCCTTTTCTCCTTACTCATCACATTTATTAAGTCATGTATTTGCTTATTTATATTATATTAAATGAACAATGATGAGTCAGAATAGTGTACAAAAGGCATGTCCCGGCGGGGGGGGGGGACACACAAAATAGCAGGCAAAAGCGCACTGCCTGGAAAAAGTCTGTAAGGAGATATGATTACATTGAACATGATAACTCGGGTGAGATACATTTTTTACCAGGGTTACTGGTCACTTTTAAACTTCCTCCGGCCCACTTAAGCCCAACCTGATTGTTTTAAGCAAGATCATTTCCCCACTTTTACCCTCTTTCTTTCACAAAGTTGTAACTTAGGCAAGAGATTCCAGTCCCCATTGCACAATATGCTCGGGGGTTATTGTGATCGCAAAGGATGTTGTGAAATCCTCGAGGCCCGAAATTAATTGTGATGTGACTTAGGTTTTTCAAGTGAAATGTGTACAATAAAGCAGCCCTAGGAGGAGGCTTGGTGGATGAGGAGGGAGGCTGCGACTAGCGGGCCGATTACAGGGTGTCAGAACTGCAGGACCGGGGTGGCTGGCAGGGATTCTGCTTTCATCCCACAGACATCTGCGGGTGAGGGCACGAGATGAAAAGCCAAGCATCTTCTCTGTAATTTATATTGCCACAACATTCCACCGTGGCCGCACTATTCAGCCCCAGGGAGCTCACACGTACTTTTGTTTGCTCAGAAGAGTTTCCAAAAAGGCTTAAGTATGTGCTCTTCGTCCTGTGGAAGAGGGTCTTGCTGATTTTTGATAAAACATTATGAGTGAGGGTCTGTTTTTCGTTTGTTTGAATTCGCCTCCTTGTTTTTCAGGATGCAGTGTCTGACTCCTAGGCACTCCATCTGCTTTGACATTGGACAGACCCTGGGTTCAATCTGTCTTTTCCAGTAATGTGACTTTGACATTGTTAAAAAATACTGTCCTCGTGTGTAAAATGGGCCAGCGCCTACCTCCTCGCAGGGCTGCAGCGTAAGGGTTTGAAACACTCTGACCAAATGCTCTCTGGATAGAAGAAACTCCATGTAGGTCCATCCCTGATGGTTTCCTGATTAAAATATCTCAATTACAGCTGCCGTTTCCACTGCCCTTCCCTGCTAAGTCTGTTTATCTTCTCGGGTTTTACAGCAAGTTCTAGGTCATTCGCAAGTGGAGTCGCTCTTACATTTATCAGCTCTAACCACACAATGCATCAGCCTTCTGTGTTGCCATAAAAGGCAAAACCTGGAAAGTGTCCTTTCTATCATCTGGTTCAGGCTCCCTCTTCTATGGCTGAAGGAATGGAGATTTAGTCAAATTTCACCGTCTTCCCGTTAATGTTCAGGAATAATTAGTGAAGCAGGCGAGACAAAAATCCCATCCTCTAGACCAGACCCAGTCTTAGGCCTTTCATTCCTCTGTATAATCGTGTTTCTATTTCAAAGACCTACCAGAGGACTTATGAATAAATAAGAGTGGAACTTTGTGGAACTGAAAAAAAAAAAAAATTCTTGGTTAATTGCTGTAACTAAATTTGAAATTTTCTTTGTGCAATTTGGTTACTGTGAAGGGTTGATTTTATACAGTGATAATATGAAATGTATTTTGATACCATAGTCAGTGAGCTTAAATTTATCCCCCATTAAGATATAGGAGCTAGGCAGACAAACAAGACAAAAAAGTGGATCCAGCTGTAAATAAGACAAACAAGAAACAAGGGTTATGGGTTTGCCTCTTGTATGGTCTCTTGTTTGTTTCAGGTTTTAGGGAGTGAGTGTCCCATGTAAAGGATCCAAAATAGTGTTTTTAAACACAGAAGATTGCATTCAAGCTCCGGGTGTGATCAGCTAAACACAAATTATTTGCTTGGAGATATCTTATGAAATGATAGAGTAGATCAGTGTTATTCAGTGAGATGATATGAAAGCTCAAGTGATTGCCATAACCGGCACATTGATCTTTCTCAAAATCCTGTGTCTCTATGTCCAGGATCTTGGTTAGAAATAAGAGCAACTTTCTGTGCTTTTCAGGAATAGTTCGTTATGATTATATTGCATCATATTTATTATTGCTCCATATGCCTTGCAATAATCCAATTACAGGGGCGCCTGGGTGGCTCAGTTGGTTAAGTGGCTGAATTTGGCTGAGGTCATGATCTCAGGGTCCTGGGATCGAGCCCCCCGTTAGGCAACTTGCTCAGCTGTGGGGACGAGGGTGTTTGCTTTTCCTGCTCACTCTGCATCTCCCCACTCCCTGCTCATGCTCTTTCTCTCTGTCAAATGAATAAATAAAATATTTTTTGTTGTTGTTTTTTAATGGAAAATGGAGTCTAACAGTACCCAGTACCTTAGGAAGAATAGATAATGTGCTCACACAAGTTAATTCCATCCTTCTAGAAATTTTGCTGCTTTCATTCTTCAGGCACAGAATTCCTATCCTAGCCTTATCAGAGGATTCCTTGATTAGCTTAGCATCATTGTCGACAGTTGTCCAAAAGGCTCTTTTCCCAATTTTACTCTACTTTCCAAATTTGTAGATCTGAGAACATGGCTTATGGATTATGATTTATACACCATGATTTATGACTACGAATGTAATGATTTTTTACTTGATTTTAATACATTTATGCAATATCAAATTAAAGTTATTCCTCTTAAATTTCTCATTGAGAAGATAGCATATATTTTTTTGTGAATCCTGGACTTTAAAAGTACTAATAGTTTGCTTAAGTATGTTTTACAGACTGAGCTACACTGACTTTGTCTCTAGTTTTGCAATAAATTGACATTAGTAAAAGATATCAGCAAATCATGTGGAATATTGCTAAAATCACTGGGCTTGACATTGGCTTAGAAAGGAATCCAGGAGATGAGATGTCTTTTGAAAGACAAATCCTTCTAGCATATGTCCTGTTGTTATATATATATATTTTTTTCTTATGCCTCTGCAAGTTTCCCCTGCAGATTTCAATCTTCCCTACCTGTTATCACCAAATGTTCTCTCAACATACAACTGTGTTGCAGGGCAAGAACATGGACTTGGCATCACAATGTCTCAGATTTGATCCTAGACTCTGTTTGAACTCTTTCCTTTGGGTAAGTTATTTAACATCTTCAAATGTCTTTGGCTAATCTGTGAATTAGAGAGTAGATTCCTAAATTTTAGGACTGCTCTCATGTCAAATGAAATATTTGTGCTGCACCGAGGGAGATACATTGAATCAGTAGTAGCACTGGCCCTATTATATCACCGAAGAACCTATAGCACTAAGATGAGTGATCTTGAGTAGATTGTTTTACCATTTCTGGCCTCAAAATTTTCATTCATTAATTTATTAGACAGTGATGTATTGAACAACTCAACATGCAACCATAGTTATAGGAAAGGAAAATATTAGCAGTCACTAACATATAAATTTTCCTCTTCCTATTATTCAAAGAAAATATTCTATTTTTATTAATTTTATAAATAGTTATATAATCCTTATTATATACTAAGCACTGTTTTAAGCATTTTACAGGTATTAACTCATCTGAATCTCAAATAGCTTTATGAGTGAGGTGGTGTTCTTATTTTACATATGAGGAATTGATGCAGAGGAGGTTAGTGGTATTCCAGGTCTGCACTGCTAGTCGGTTATGCCAGCAGGATATGAGCCATAATAGATTGGCCCTGAGTCCTCACTGGAAACTATGTAACTGTGCTTTAAAAATCTTTTAAATAAGTAATTGAATATGATGAATATTAATTGTAATAAGTGATATGAAAAAGAGGAGATACACAGGGTGCTGTAAAACGAGAAGAGCAAAATCGGTCAACGGATGACCTTTCTGAGGACCCATTATTTTCTATATTCCATAGAGTCCATGAATTTTTGAGCCTCCTTACCAAATACTTCTCACCATTGACAATTCATTATGCACTGGAACTGGCCATCAGCTGCTCTGACAAATGAACTGTGAGGTCTTCTGCAAAGAAAAAAACAAGAAGTTACTTTTTAAGTATTATAATGCAAATTTTGCCTAAATTTAGAAAAAAAACATGGCCCAGTCCATTGCCATTCTTCTACCTCAAATCGCGTTTAATAAAAACATTTTTTGAAAAAAAACAAAAAAAAAAAAAAATTTTTTTGTTGTTGTTGCTGTTGTTTTTGTTTTTTGTTTTTGTTTGTTTGTTTGTTTTGGAACGGGATGGCACAATACCTTTAAGTACAGTTATCAAAAATGGTGACCAGGCATCCTGCGCCCATTGCTAACCATCAGTGGCAAGTCCTTATGCTAGCCTGGTAGAGCAAGAGCCAATAGAAAAGTAGCCAAAGTTGTCTCTGTCATTATCTTTTGTATTTAAGCACCTTTTTAAAATTGATATGTTGTAAGTGGCTTTCAGCAGGAAGGAAAATTGATCTTTGCTAGAAAGTAAACTCCTTGACAACAAAAACTTGTCCATCTAATCTACTATTCTACACACTGCCTGAAACAGTACCAGGCACGTGGTAAGTTCTTGATAAATATCAGTGGAATGTTGAATTTTGAAGAAAAGTCTTTTTTGGTTACATCAATACCAACCAACCAAAGAAGTCTGAATGAAAGCAGTATGATGTGGTTAAACATTAGCCACTATATTTGGATTCTAGCCCAAGTTTTGCCACCTCCTTGGTTTATGATCTGAGGTAAAGCACTTCATGTGCCTGTTTCTCTCCTTCCCTAGCTATGAAATAGCCACTTTTACCTCTAAAAGTAGAGAGACAGACATCCCTTTGATGTCTTGTTCTCAATTTTAGCCTGCCAGGGGGCTTACAACCTTTTTTTTTTTTTAAGGATTTTATTTATTTGGGGGAGAGAGAGAAAGAGAGAGAGAGAGAAGGAGGGTGGGCAATGGCAGAGGGAGAGGGAGAAGCAGACTCCCTGCTGAGCACGGAGCCCAAGGACATTAAGGATCCATCCCAGGAACCTGAGATCATGATCTGGGCTGAAGTCAGACACTAAACCAACTGAGTCACTCAGGGTCCCCATTATAACTTTATTTTTGACTACAATTAATATTTCTGTCTTGTGGTAATGGGAAGAAAAACATAATAATGTACAAACAAAACCAAATATGCCAAAAGAGTGCACATCTGTGTGCTTTCTGAAAAGAGCACTTGCAAATTTGCCATGGTGAGCAAGGAACTTCGACTGATTTACTCTGCCCCTGATTAGAACACTGACTCACTGTATGACTGTATGACTCAATACACACCAGATATTTGTCTAGGGCCAGCCCTGGTTGACTCATAATCTCTGGTTTAAGATGAAGATCTGAGCTACCTTTGATCTTCTTCTTGCAAGAATTTCAAAGGAGATAATACCAGCAGAGCCAACTTGACAGTTACAGAGGATGCACTCCACTCCCCTTATTCTGATTTACTAGAGAAGAGGTTGCCACAGTAGCAGCAAGGGGTGAAATGTCACTTGCAAATTTGCACCTGGGGCTGCAAAAGCCAACAGAGGTTATGTTCAGTTGTGTAGCTTTAAAGAAATAAACATCTAAAAGCATGAGAGAGACTTTTAACGAATTATTTACATCCTCATAACCTGAAACCCAGAAAAACAGATGTCACAGAGAAACCATTTCTTTTCCCATTTTATAAGCATTTTCTACTTTCAATTTTTAGATTGCTGCAGATTATAATCTTTAGGAATAGAAGGCAAGCAGAGTGTGGTGGGAAGGGTTTTTATCAGGCCATCAATGCCTAAGAAGTGGAGGGGCTAGCAGGTTGGTTGGGCTGAAAAAGAGAAGTCAGCCTTTGGGGCAACCTCAGCAAAGCCTTGACCAAGCATGTAGAGAGCTCTGGAGTACAGGTGACGAGTCTGTCAGACTTGTCCCTCAGTGAGAAAAAATGACTAGCCTTTGGCACCCCCCAGAGGTCAGTCCCTGGATTTGGGCTACCCCAGGAAAGGCATTATGTCAGCCAGGGATCCCTGTCACTGTGGGGGACCCTGAAACAGTTGACAGCTAAAGGCTACTGGTGATCAGCACCACAACAAGAGCAATGATCCTTCTCTTAAGAGAATATAGGAGACGGACTTCATTGTCTACCATTCATATCAAAAAGCGAATGATCCTTAAGAAGAAAGCAAAATATGGCCTACTTTCTATGAGACAAACATAATCACTTGAGAATAAAAATCCTATTAAGTGATTTAGTATGAATATCTACATGGGAAACTGGTATGAAGCTTCCTTTCTGTAACCTACAAATCTCTTGAGGGCAAAGACTAGGTCTCTAAACTCTGTATTTTATCCGAACTGTATTAAGGGATCATTAAACACGAATCTAGTAATAGGCTGGTTCTTCTAATCTGCCATTTTCCCAGAATAAGGAGATGACTGGATGCCTCAAGTGGTTAGGATTTACTGTAGATGAAAAGCTTACCTATTGTGTATATATAAAATCTATACATGTTAATGTAATTTAAATATATGTACACCTGTGTATGTGAATAAATGCCCACATATATCTGGCTCACACATTATAAACTATAGCTTATGAATGATGTTACAGCAATAGATCTTTGGAATCTTTTTCATAGCTTACATCGAATAGTATAATCACAATACATAAATTCAGTACCTTCATTCCACTACTTAATTATTACATGTAATAAACTTTGATTTTCTTAGAAACATGTTAATATGCAGGACCCTTTAGGTCTCAGACATACACATGGTATCATTAACTATACAGAATGTTTCCTGTGAATACCTGTGTCTGATCAAATGTCTCTCTAAATTGTTGGGCCTTTTCACAGAATTCTTCCATGGTCCAGGATAAAGCAGGTATAATAAAAAAAACAGCACCAATCAAGTGTTTTCATTGATTAAATTCCTCTAGAGAAGCCAGACCTCTCCAAGCACCCTCCTCTCCTGAATTCCCTCCACTTTACTGTCATCAACAATCCCTTGGGTCAGCCTTGCATTAAATCTTGCAAACCTTCCTGCAGTGTCTCTCTATCTTCAGTCTTATTCTGTTCCTGCCAGGAATTCAAAATATTTAAAGCAAAAATTCACAACACTGTAATGACAAATGAACGGATGCACCTCTTTCAGTGGCTGATCAATAGAGCAACGGAAAAGGGAAAGAAAGCCCCGAGAGGAGAAGGGTATACAATATTTGAACACAATTACCAAGCTTCATCTGATATACATGTGTGAAAAGTTTTATCCAACATTTGAGAGATATACATTCTTTTCAAACCCACATAGAATATCAATGAATATTGACCATATATTGGGCTATAAAGCACATTTCAACAAATTCCAAAGGACAGCTATATGCAGAATATATGCTCTGAGTGTCCCAGACATCTATCAACCATCCCTCCACTGAAAATCTATAGCATCCTGACTCCTGTTTTGCAATTACAAATAGTCCTGACTTTTATTATTTATTTCTGCATTTCTTTCTTTATCATTGTTCCACTCATCGCCTACTTCATTGTTGGAATGTCTCATATTGACGTTTCCATTCATTCCTAATGTAGTGCCTAGTACTTAGTTCAGGCGATAAGTAATGTATATTTGTCTAATTTAGTTTAAGCTTTGTGGGATGGACAAGTACACCCAGATCTATGTTGTAAAGCCCTGTATAGTCAGTTAGTCTTAGCATTTTTGTGACAGAGGAGATATGTGGGACAAGAAGACCAATGATATTATAGTATATGCTTTGAGATTTCTGACTTTCTTGCTGCCCACGTGGATCTCAGCAGGCCCCATGAAATGTAATATGTCTTACCTCCTTATAGAAATATTCATTTGCTTAATTGTAGTGCTTTGGAAGACATAATCACTAATTGAGCTGAATTAATAGCATGAGACATTTAAGGAAAATATATATTTCATATTTGTATATAGTAAATGGTGTTGAAAATCCAATTCAGAACAAATTTTATGGCCACATTGCAAACCTCTAAATAGGATTGCTAAATGAAATATATCTAGCATACAGAAGAACATAAAGGATAATAATGAACCAAATCTTTTGTCAGATCTTAGCATTTTTCATTATTAGTGTCACATGTTCTTAAGCCAACAGATATCACAGATGTAGTGAGACCATGATTTATCCTCACCCATCAAATAATATATTTCAGTAGAAACTCTGACTCTGTTCTAACTACAGGACTCAGTATCTAGTGTAATATACTCTGGAAACATAAAACATTATTGCTTTTTGACAATAGGTCAAAAAACTTCCGTAGACTAAGGAAATACCTATTTAATATACTTAAAAAAAGCCTACTGCTTAATCATGTCCATTCTTATATTTTTAAGAATCACTATTATCTATTTAAACACCTTACCATTTATGTTTTGGGGAAATCTGTCTATAATTTGAGCTAGAATTACAAGAATGTAAAGATCAAGAAAATGCTTGGGAGACTTGGCTGCAAACGCACCACTCAATTTCACATAATTGGAGATGACAGATACTGAAGCTCAATGAATAATATGCTCTCTGTATGTGTCAAATCAGGTATGAAAAAGAGGTAGTTATGCCAGTGGGCAAAAAATATACATAATTTACTAAGAGTGGAATAGGCTTGCACTAATCTTATTTTTCAACATCTGAGTCATTTGCTTTCAGCATATCTTGTCATATATCCTAACAAGCTCTCCATTCTCTGAA
The DNA here is from genome assembly GCF_003254725.2 of Canis lupus dingo. Classification (NCBI taxonomy): domain Eukaryota; kingdom Metazoa; phylum Chordata; class Mammalia; order Carnivora; family Canidae; genus Canis; species Canis lupus. The sequence continues at coordinate 39,188,304 of NC_064267.1, read as the reverse complement.
ACCCTAGCAGATGATCACAATACTTGGGATAAAGAAAATAAAAAACTCAATGTAGCAAAGCAGTGCTAAAGCTTTTCAGTTAAGAAGTCTTTGAAAATTGGGAAAATGGCTATGGTTCCAAATGGAATTAGTACAGAATAGAGAAAAATTTTTCTACATATCAGAAGCATTTTATATGCAAATATGTACAAAACTTAGGAATACATTATGGCTCATTCCTATAAATATTAAATATTAAAAGCATTTATATTTCTTTATATGGACTTTCTTTTCTTTTTCACCTATTTTGACAAACCAAAATACAGATTTATAATAGAAAAAAATCTAAATTAGAGAGAGCAGAAGGAGCCTCCTACTGACCTCCAGAATTAGGCATACAGTGTTGAACCCGGGTCAGTGAGCCTGTGAGGTGTCCAGATGGGAAGAAAGGATATAGCCTTCTTGCAGGTATCTTATGCTCCAAATGATACAGTCCCTTAACTCCACATGCCAGTTCCTTTCTCAAACTCATTTATCAGATAACTAATTGGTTTTAAGATGTTTAAAAAAAAAAAAACTTAATGTGTAATTTAAAATTTTCTAGTAGCTAAATTAAAAGAAAAAAACTAAAAAGAAACCAATTTGTAATATACATTACTTAATCCAATGTATGTGCTATATACACATATATCCAAATATGTCCAAAATATTCACTTTAACACAAAATGAAAAAAAATTGATTAATAGACTACACTCTTTTTATAGAAGTTTTCAAATTTGAGTGTGAACTTTACACTTACAGGACATCCCCATTAGGTTGAGGCACACTTCAAGTGCACAATAGCCATGTGTGCCTGATAGCTACTTTATTGGACAGCACAAAAGTGGATTATCAAGCTAAGTAAGTTCTACTAGTATTCATAAGGTTTAAAAAAAAAGTTGCTTTGCCTTTTTCATCTTTCCTTTCTTTCTCAGCTTCAGTTGGAAAACAAACGTAGTTGCAAAAAAGCAGTACTAAATCTTCTTGGAATTCAATGAATTTTGTATAAAATTAATCTTCCTAATAAAGAAGAGATGCTATAAATGAGATGTATCATGTGACTAAATTGACCTTTACATTTGTTTCGATATTAATGTGCAGAAGTTAAGAGATATAGTAAATGTGTCCTTCCAATATGAAGTAGTTGGAGTGAAAAGTAAATTTAATCATCCTGTGTGTTCAGTCTATAACACATATGAAACCATTTTTTTTTCTTTTTGCTGAGAAACTTGCCAGTGGAATATTATCATTTGACTAATGTGTTTAGATCAGAATATAATGTCTACAGGTATCTTTCAAAGCATCACTACTACTATTCTAATATTTCTCTGGAGTTTGTAAATGTCAAATTTTAATGCTAAAATTCCACAATATAATAATACATGCAGTGTGTATTCATATCATCAAACTCATTATCTTAGCCCAGCAAGAATTCTGTTTACCTTTGCTATTCACCATTGACACTCAATTAATTCATATTTTTAATTGTTTGAAACTTCTGTAATGTCATCATAAATATGCTATCTGGAATTTCATTTCCTTTTTTACTGTATAGTTGTTTCCTGAAAAGATTGATTGGTTTTCCTAAGTAATCCGAAGAGTAATTCCTTGAAAATCTTTTTCTCATAGGTTTAGAATGATGTTACATGTCTTGGGAAAGTATTATTTTGTAAAGTCGGGAATCAGTATGAAAAATATGAAAATATAAGACATTATTTTCTTTCATTAATACTAATTTTATGGTTACTAAATTAAATATTTAGAAGAACAGACCAAAATCTATGTCTAATCTCATAGTGATAATACTATTAAGTATACTCTCCTAGATCCTGCTTTGAGTTCAAGAGGTTATGAGCCTTTACTCAACGATTTTATTTGCTTTTTTTTTTTCATTTTTGTCAAATGAGACCATATAATTAGGTTAACTTTCAAGATTCCTCATTATAAAATCTCAAATTTAGCTTTCATCTTATCTTTTGAAATATGTGGTTCCATGATGACTTCTCAAGTGACTTCCAGAGTTACAGAATTTATATACTAGCTGGAATGTAATTACCAGGTTAGCATCTGCATTTTTTTTTTTGATGCACCCATTATGCAAGTACTAGAAAGTACAGACTTTTTTTCTCAAATATATTTCTGAAGATTTACTGGCCCCTCAAAATTCATCTTGAAGCTCTAACCCCTAATGTGTATTTGGAGATTGAGTCTTTCTTTGTTTTTTTTTTTTTTTTTTTTTTTTTTTTTTTTAGGATTGAAGTATGTTTATTTTTTTTTTTTTCAATTTACTAACATACAGAATAACACCCAGTGCCCGTCACCCATTCACTCCCACCCCCCGCCCTCCTCTCCTTCTACCACCCCTAGTTCGTTTCCCAGAGTTAGCAGTCTTTACGTTCTGTCTCCCTTTCTGATATTTCCCACACATTTCTTCTCCCTTCCCTTATTTTCCCTTTCACTATTATTTATATTCCCCAAATGAATGAGAACATATAATGTTTGTCCTTCTCCGACTGACTTACTTCACTCAGCATAATACCCTCCAGTTCCATCCACGTTGAAGCAAATGGTGGGTATTTGTCATTTCTAATAGCTGAGTAATATTCCATTGTATACATAAACCACATCTTCTTTATCCATTCATCTTTCGTTGGACACCGAGGCTCCTTCCACAGTTTGGCTATCGTGGCCATTGCTGCTAGAAACATCGGGGTGCAGGTGTCCCGGCGTTTCATTGCATTTGTATCTTTGGGGTAAATCCCCAACAGTGCAATTGCTGGGTCGTAGGGCAGGTATATTTTTAACTGTTTGAGGAACCTCCACACAGTTTTCCAGAGTGGCTGCACCAGTTCACATTCCCACCAACAGTGTAAGAGGGTTCCCTTTTCTCCACATCCTCTCCAACATTTGTTGTTTCCTGCCTTGTTAATTTTCCCCATTCTCACTGGTGTGAGGTGGTATCTCATTGTGGTTTTGATTTGTATTTCCCTGATGGCAAGTGATGCAGAGCATTTTCTCATATGCATGTTGGCCATGTCTATGTCTTCCTCTGTGAGATTTCTGTTCATGTCTTTTGCCCATTTCATGATTGGATTGTTTGTTTCTTTGGTGTTGAGTTTAAGAAGTTCTTTATAGATCTTGGAAACTAGCCCTTTATCTGATATGTCATTTGCAAATATCTTCTCCCATTCTGTAGGTTGTCTTTGAGTTTTGTTGACTGTATCCTTTGCTGTGCAAAAGCTTCTTATCTTGATGAAGTCCCAATAGTTCATTTTTGCTTTTGTTTCTTTTGCCTTCGTGGATGTATCTTGCAAGAAGTTACTATGGCCGAGTTCAAAAAGGGTGTTGCCTGTGTTCTTCTCTAGGATTTTGATGGAATCTTGTCTCACATTTAGATCTTTCATCCATTTTGAGTTTATCTTTGTGTATGGTGAAAGAGAGTGGTCTAGTTTCATTCTTCTGCATGTGGATGTCCAATTTTCCCAGCACCATTTATTGAAGAGACTGTCTTTCTTCCAATGGATAGTCTTTCCTCCTTTATCGAATATTAGTTGCCCATAAAGTTCAGGGTCCACTTCTGGATTCTCTATTCTGTTCCACTGATCTATGTGTCTGTTTTTGTGCCAGTACCACACTGTCTTGATGACCACAGCTTTGTAGTACAACCTGAAATCTGGCATTGTGATGCCCCCAGATATGGTTTTCTTTTTTAAAATTCCCCTGGCTATTCGGGGTCTTTTCTGATTCCACACAAATCTTAAAATAATTTGTTCTAACTCCCTGAAGAAAGTCCATGGTATTTTGATAGGGATTGCATTAAACGTGTATATTGCCCTGGGTAACATTGACATTTTCACAATATTAATTCTGCCAATCCATGAGCATGGAATATTTTTCCATCTCTTTGTGTCTTCCTCAATTTCTTTCAGAAGTGTTCTATAGTTTTGAGGGTATAGATCCTTTACATCTTTGGTGAGGTTTATTCCTAGGTATCTTATGCTTTTGGGTGCAATTGTAAATGGGATTGACTCCTTAATTTCTCTTTCTTCAGTCTCATTGTTAGTGTATAGAAATGCCACTGACTTCTGGGCATTGATTTTGTATCCTGCCACGCTACCGAATTGCTGTATGAGTTCTAGCAATCTTGGGGTGGAGACTTTTGGGTTTTCTATGTAGAGTATCATGTCATCGGCGAAGAGGGAGAGTTTGACTTCTTCTTTGCCAATTTGAATGCCTTTAATGTCTTTTTGTTGTCTGATTGCTGAGGCTAGGACTTCCAGTACTATGTTGAACAGCAGTGGTGAGAGTGGACATCCCTGTCTTGTTCCTGATCTTAGGGGAAAGGCTCCCAGTGCTTCCCCATTGAGAATGATATTTGCTGTGGGCTTTTCATAGATGGCTTTTAAGATGTCGAGGAATGTTCCCTCTATCCCTACACTCTGAAGAGTTTTGATCAGGAATGGATGCTGTATTTTGTCAAATGTTTTCTCTGCATCCAATGAGAGGATCATATGGTTCTTGGTTTTTCTCTTGCTGATATGATGAATCACATTGATTGTTTTACGGGTGTTGAACCAGCCTTGTGTCCCAGGGATAAATCCTACTTGGTCATGGTGAATAATTTTCTTAATGTACTGTTGGATCCTATTGGCCAGTATCTTGTTGAGAATTTTTGCATCCATGTTCATCAGGGATATTGGTCTGTAATTCTCCTTTTGGCGGGGTCTTTGTCTGGCTTTGGAATTAAGGTGATGCTGGCTTCATAGAACGAATTTGGAAGTACTCCATCTCTTTCTATCTTTCCAAACAGCTTTAGGAGAATAGGTATGATTTCTTCTTTAAACGTTTGATAAAATTCTCCTGGGAAGCCATCTGGCCCTGGACTCTTGTGTCTTGGGAGGTTTTTGATGACTGCTTCAATTTCCTCCCTGGTTATTGGCCTGTTCAGGTTTTCTATTTCTTCCTGTTCCAGTTTTGGTAGTTTGTGGCTTTCCAGGAATGCGTCCATTTCTTCTAGATTGCCTAATTTATTGGCGTATAGCTGTTCATAATATGTTTTTAAAATCGTTTGTATTTCCTTGGTGTTGGTAGTGATCTCTCCTTTCTCATTCATGATTTTATTAATTTGAGTCTTCTCTCTCTTCTTTTTAATAAGGCTGGCTAATGGTTTATCTATCTTATTAATTCTTTCAAAGAACCAACTCCTGGTTCTGTTGATCTGTTCCACAGTTCTTCTGGTCTCGATTTCGTTGAGTTCTGCTCGAATCTTTATTAGCTCCCTTCTTCTCTTGGGTGTAGGATCTATTTGCTGTTTTTTCTCTAGCTCCTTTATGTGTAAGGTTAGCTTTTGTATTTGAGTTCTTTCCAGTTTTTGAATGGATGCTTGTATTGCGATGTATTTCCCCCTTAGGACTGCTTTTGCTGCATCCCAAAGATTTTGAACGGTTGTATCTTCATTCTCATTAGTTTCCATGAATCTTTTTAATTCTTCCTTAATTTCCTGGTTGACCCTTTTATCTTTTAGCAGGATGGTCCTTAACCTCCATGTGTTTGAGGTCCTTCCAAACTTCTTGTTGTGATTTAGTTCTAATTTCAAGGCATTATGGTCCGAGAATATGCAGGGGACAATCCCAATCTTTTGGTATCGGTTCAGACCCGATTTGTGACCCAATATGTGGTCTATTCTGGAGAAAGTTCCATGTGCGCTTGAGAAGAATGTGTATTCAGTTGAGTTTGGATGTAAAGTTCTGTAGATATCTGTGAAATCCATCTGGTCCAGTGTATCATTTAAAGCTCTCGTTTCTTTGGAGATGTTTTGCTTAGAAGACCTATCGAGTATAGAAAGAGCTAGATTGAAGTCACCAAGTATAAGTGTATTATTATCTAAGTATTTCTTCACTTTGGTTAATAATTGATTTATATATTTGGCAGCTCCCACATTCGGAGCATATATATTGAGGATTGTTAAGTCCTCTTGTTGAATAGATCCTTTAAGTATGATATAGTGTCCCTCTTCATCTCTCACTACAGTCTTTGGGGTAAATTTTAGTTTATTGGATATAAGGATGGCTACCCCTGCTTTCTTTTGAGGACCATTCGAATGGTAAATGGTTCTCCAACCTTTTATTTTCAGGCTGTAGGTGTCCTTCTGTCTAAAATGAGTCTCTTGTAGACAGCAAATAGATGGGTCCTGCTTTTTTATCCAGTCTGAAACCCTGCGCCTTTTGATGGGGTCATTAAGCCCGTTCACATTCAGAGTTACTATTGAGAGATATGAGTTTAGTGTCATCATGATATCTATTCAGTCTTTGTTTTTGTGGACTGTTCCACTGAACTTCTTCTTAAAGGGGAATTTTAAGAGGCCCCCTTAAAATTTCTTGCAGAGCTGGTTTGGAGGTCACATATTCTTTTAGTTGCTGCCTGTCTTGGAAGCTCTTTATCTCTCCTTCCATTTTGAATGAGAGCCTTGCTGGATAAAGTATTCTTGGTTGCATGTTCTTCTCATTTAGGACCCTGAATAGATCCTGCCAGCCCTTTCTGGCCTGCCAGGTCTCTGTGGAGAGGTCTGCTGTTACCCTAATACTCCTCCCCATAAAAGTCAGGGATTTCTTGTCTCTTGCTGCTTTGAGGATCTTCTCTTTATCTTTGGAATTTGCAAGCTTCACAATTAAATGTCGAGGTGTTGAACGGTTTTTATTGATTTTAGGGGGGGATCTCTCTATTTCCTGGATCTGAATGCCTGTTTCCCTTCCCAGATTAGGAAAGTTTTCAGCTAGAATTTGTTCAAATACATATTCTGGCCCTCTGTCCCTTTCGGCGCCCTCGGGAACCCCAATTAAACGTAGGTTTTTCTTCCTCAGGCTGTCGTTTATTTCCCTTAATCTATCTTCATGGTCTTTTAATTGTTTGTCTCTTTTTTCCTCAGTTTCCCTCTTTGCTATCAACTTGTCTTCTAGGTCACTCACTCGTTCTTCCACCTCGTTAACCCTCGTTGTGAGGACTTCTATTTTGGATTGCATCTCATTCAATTGATTTTTAATTTCTGCCTGATTAGCTCTAAATTCTGCAGTCATGAAGTCTCTTGAGTCCTTTATACTTTTTTCTAGAGCCACCAGTAGGTGTATAATAGTGCTTCTGAATTGGCTTTCTGACATTGAATTGTAATCCAGATTTTGTAACTCTGTGGGAGAGAGGACTGTTTCTGATTCTTTCTTTTGAGGTGAGGTTTTCCTTCTAGTCATTTTGCTCAGTGCAGAGTGGCCAAAAGCAAGTTGTATTGGGAAAAAGAGAAAAAGAGAGGAGAAAAAGAAGGAAAGAAAAGAGAAAGAGAAAAAAAAAGGGAAGAAAAAGAAAAAAAAAAAGAAAAAAAAAAAAAGAAGAAGAAAAAGAGAAAGAAAAAGAAAGGAGAAAAAAAGGGGGTGGGGGAAGGAAACAAATCAAAAAGCAAAACAAAACAAAAACAAAAACAAAAACAAACAAACAAAAAAAGAACCAGCGGGGAGTATCTTCTGATTCTGTGTTCTTTAAGTCCCTTGGCTTCTCCTGGAAGTTGTCAGTCTAGCTGGTGTTCTGGGGGAGGGGCCTGTTGTGCTGATTTTCAGGTGTTAGCAGTTGGGGGAGCTGCTGTGCCCCCGCCTGGTGCAGGGCTCAGTGGGGGGTGTTTACCCCGTGAGGCCGCAGGAGGAACAGCCCCAGTAGCGGGGCAGCTCTGGAAACCTGGATTCAGCTCCGGCAGGAACTCCGTCTGCAGGGCCTGGAGGCTCCGGGGCGGGGCCGCTGATGTGCTCAGCTCGGGGCAGGAGCGTCCTCGCTGTCCTGGGCCCTCCCGGCCTCTGCCTGTCCCGGGGGAGGCCGGATCCTGGGCTGTGTCCCGGCGCCCTGTGCTCCGGGGCCTGCGCTGTTGGATTCGCGCTCCCGGGCCGCGCAGCCCCCTCCGCGGAGCCTCTTCCTCTGCCGGAGCCCCTCCGAGCTGCTCCGGGTCCCGCCGGGTCCCGCCGTGCGCGCTGCAGCCCTTAGGGAGCTCGGCGCACTCTCCCGGGGCGCAGTTGCTGTTACTGTCCCCGGGAGCCCGAGGGCATCCCCGCCCTCCTGGGTCCTGCTCCACCTCCCCGCGAGCCCCTTTCCCCCGGGAAGGTCGGTGCAGCTCCTGCTTCTCCGGGACGGGGCTCTCCTGTCCTGGGGACACTCGCCCCGGCCTCAGCCCGGCTCCTCGCGGGCCCCTCCCCCTTGGAGGCCTTTGTTCCTTTATTTCTTTTTCCCCGTCTTCCTACCTTGATAGATGCGCGAACTCTTCTCACTGTAGCATTCCAGCTGGTCTCTCTTTAAATCTCAGGCCGAAATCATAGATTTTCAGGATAATTTGAAGGTTTTCTAGGTAGTTTGGTGGAGACAGTGATTTGGAGACCCTACTCTTCCGCCATCTTGCTCCTCCCCAGATTGAGTCTTTCAATAGGTAATTAAGGTTAACTGAGGTTATATGAGTGAGACTATAATCCGATATGACCAGAGTCCTTACAAGAAGAGGACGGGACACCAGGGATGCAAGCACATAGAGAAAAGGCAATGAGCTCTAAGCCAAGGTAAGAGGCCTTGGGAAAAACCAAACTGGCTTACAACTTGCCCTTGGACTTCCAACCTCCTGAACCATGAGAAAATAAATTTCTTTTGTTTAAGACATCTCATCTGTAGTCTTTGTTATGACAGCCCTATTCCTGTAGACAGATGTACCCTAAAATCCAAGCAAAGACACTTGTTTGCATGTACTAGCATAGTTCTTTCTACATCAGCAGTCACTGTGACATATTTGTTGTTGTTATGGCATCATTTATATACAGCATAATTTACCAATCTTAAGTGTACAATCAGAAGAATATTAGTAATTATATCCCACAGTCATCACCATAATCAAAATACAGGATGGTTTGTTTTTCCTATATCTTTATGGAATACTTGCTATACTACACCCACCAAACCCAGCATCAACACTGATTTTTTGTAACAATATTTATGTCTTCTACACTGATTTTTTGTAACAATATTTATGTCTTCTAGAGTATCATTGATATATAACTATACAATATGTTTTTGTGTGTCTGTGTGTGATTGTCTTCCCCCACCTAACATGCTTGTTTGAGAGCTATCCACATTCTTACATATGTCAATATTTCTCTTGTTCCATCACTGAACAGCATTCGCAGTATGAACTTACCACAATTTGTCTATCCATTCACCAGCTGATGGCTATTTGAGTTGCTTACAGTTTGGACTTTTATGATCATATTTCTAAGAAGATTTGCAAAGACTTCTTTTTGTGGGACTAGGTTTTATTTCTTTTGGGTATCTACTTAAAAGTGGAATTGCTGGGTCCCATTGTGCATTCCCATGAGCATTAATGAGATTTCCAGGTGTTCCACATCCTTACCAGTGCTTGCTATGGTCAGATTTAACATGACTTGGTATGGTCAGATTTAACATGAGCCATTCTGGTGTGTATACAGTGATATGTCATTATGTCTTTCTTCTGTGTTTTTTTCTGATGACTAGCAATGCTGAACATCTTTCCTTGTGTTTATTGACAAACACTTTATTTTGCAAGTGTGTATTCCCATCATTTAACCTTTTTTGTGTTATTTCTCTTATTGTGTTGTAAGAATTCCATATACGCTCTGGTAAAAAAGTACTTTGTACAAGGGTTTTGCAAAAATATCGTGCCAGTCTATGACATGCCTTATTGTTTTCTTAACTATATCTTTTGAAGAGCAAAACTTGTAATACGGATGGGGTCTAATTTTATTATGTTTTTCACTATGTTTGGACTTGTTATGTCTAGTTGAGGACATTTTTGCCTAACTGAAAATCACAAAGATTTTTATCCTATGTTCTTTTAGAATGCTAGGTAAGTAACTTTAGCTCGTTCTGAGTTAATTTTGTGTATCATGTGAGGCATGTCAAATGTCTAATAGGTACATGAAAATGTGCTCAACATCACTAACCAGGGAAATCAAAATCAAAATCATAATGAGATATCACCTCACACCTGTTAGGATGGCTATTGCCAAAAAGACAAGAGATAATAGTATGCTGAAGATGTGGAGTAAAGGGAACTTGTGTGCACTGTTGGTGGGAATATAAATTGGTACAGCCAATATGGAAATAGCATGGATATCTCTCAAAAAAATAAAAGTATAACTACCATATAATCCAGCAATTCCACTTTTGGGTATATATTGAAGGAAATGAAATCATTATCTCATTGCAATATTCATTGCAGTATTATTTATAATAGCCAAGATATGGAAACAACTTTACTGTCCATCAAGAGACGAATGGATAAAGAAAATGTAACACACACACACACACACACACACACACACACTGGAATATTACTCAGTCACCAAGAAAGAAAGAAAGAAACAATTCTGCCATTTTTAACAACATGGATGAACTTAGAGGACATTATGCTAAGTTAAATAAGCCAGAGACAGAAGGACAAATATTTAATGATCTCACTTAAAGTGGACATGAACCCAAAACAATTGAACTCACAGAAACAGAGAGTAGAATAGTGTTGCTAAGGGCCAGGGAGTAGGAAAATGGGGAGAGAGATGTCAATCAAACTTTCACTTACAGGATGGATAAGCTCTGAGGGGGTTAACATGCATGCAGTATAGTGATAATAGTTAATAGCACAGTATTCTACACTTAAAATTTGTTTAAAAGAGTAAATTTTGTATGTTTTTTACCATACACACACACACACACACACACACACACAAATGGTAACTGTGTGAGGTTATGGTTGTTTCATTATTTTGATAGTGGTAATCGTTTCACAATGTATACACTTATCAAATCATCACATTGTACACCTTAAATGAATACAATTTTTGTTTGTTCATTGTGCCTCAATAAAGCTGGAAACATTTTTTTCCCTAAATGTAAGAAAGTATAAAAATAAGTATAATAAAAATAAAAAATCTGGCACACAACAAAGAAAATCACAAAATCAAAGTCAGTTCTTTGAAAAGATTAATTAAGCTGATATATTTCTAACAAGACTGATTTAAAAAAAAAAAAACAAAGAGAGACAAAGATGCCTCAAATTCACAGAACGGTGACAGAAATAAAAATGAGAACATCACATCAGAATCTGCATGCACTTAAAGGAAAATCAGTTCTATCATCAGCCAAGAAGGAAGAAGCCCACTATCTCTCAATGAAGAAAAATCAACCTCTGGGCACACTTGAGGACCCTGGAAAGTAAACCAGTAGAAGGCAAATTGAGCAGAAGTTAAAATTCAGAGAATGACCAATAGGTAGTGAGTCTCCTATTTATTCCCTTCACACTTCATTTTCCATCTTTGACCAGAGGGTTACCTCCATAGCCCCATCACACCCGTGGACAGTGTTATCTTTGAGAAGAGCTCAACTTTTGGCCAGAAAACAAAAAAAAAAAAAAAAAGAAAAGAAAAAGAAAAAGAGTCCCTCAGGATAGTGAGTTGGGAGGTTATGTTGTGTTGAGCTGAAATTCATTATCATCTTATGAGTAGATCACAATTTATTTACCCATTTCAACAATGGTTGACATTTGGGTTGGTGTTGCCTAGGAGTTTTACAACAATGACTATTTGTATTTCGGGATACAAGTGTGCCAACTTCTCTACAGTAATGTTGCCAGGCCCTGAAATTATCCAGATTCTAGGGAGTTTCTGTACCATATTAATTAAGAATTACCTTTACAATTTAGCTCTCATTATAACTTTGCTCTAAGACCAACTGTGGATCTCATATACTCATTGATCAGTTTACTCACTCTCTTTTTAGGTAGTTGTTAAATGGTGTTACATTACTTTTGCCAAAATAGCAGAGATGCTTACCTAACAAAGAGTACAGGGGGTTGCATCCTAACTCCGTTAGCTTGGGGATACTCACAATGTACTTCTGTCTTTATTAACGTGCTACACATGATAACTTTATTTGCCTTTATAAAATGACTCTGTGTGTGTGTATGTGTGTGTGTGTAATAGAGAGACATAGAGAAGAGAAAGAGACAGAGTCATTTAGGAATAAAGTCAAGAATCTTCCAATTTAGTTCAAAATTATGAAAGAACTTTTCATGCCAAATGTTGAGGGTTTTTTGTTTTGTTTTTCTTCCTGACCATTAAATGGCTCTTTTATCCACTGGGTGATGTTTATAGAATTTAACTTCAGAATATAATGGAAATTAATTCTCCTTTTCTTAGTTTTTTTTATGGTGTTAAATTGAAACCAATCATCACTCTTTCACATGTTTCCTAAAATTTGTAGGGAAACTCTATATTATTTTTATCTTTTCAACTTTCAAGTGTTCATATTCTGGGATCTCTTGTGATCATTTTTACAGTTAGTTATACCAAATTATAGAAATAAAAAGTACTATTTATACATAATTATAGCTAAGAGATAAAACTAAAAATACATCACTTTTTTCCAATGCCTCAGAATAAAAGAATGTGCAGTGTAAACTTTTATTTTGGATACACATAAACTACATGCTTCATGCACTATCTTTCATGAGATACATCAGAACATTTTAAGTCAAGTACAAATTTATTATCAGTGTAGCTCTGGCATCGTACATTTATGATTAAATTATGAGATGTTATGCATACAGGTTTGAACATTTCTTGCCTCTTCTTTACATTTTATTATAGATGTATTAAATTATTGTCGAAAATTTCCCTGGAGAATGGTACACTGATAGGAGGTTTCAACAGGATGAATTCTGCATTCTAGTGCTGATGTGTCTCTCCAAAAGTCTGCCATTTCTCTTTAAATACTAAAAGACAGATTACCTTTCTGTAACTCAGAAGCAGCTTAACGTTTGGCTCATGTTTTATTGAAATGAACAACATACCAACTTTTATCATATGTTATGAAATTCAGGAATTGATGTGTTTTTCACCCTGTCACATTTCTTTCTCACCCACTCACATCCTCTTCAACACCCTTCCTTAATTTTCCAAATTATAAAGGGGTAACAGTTCAATGAAGAGGGCATTGTTTATGTAACAACGCCCCTTTAAGCAAATCAGCAATCAGTTACTAATTCACATAAAATAAAAGAATGGACACCCAGCCCCTAAACCATAGGAAGAAAAGCCTAGGATAGTATTGCACCACCATCCGCACTCCTCTACTTCCTACCCCACTGTTTCCAACGTCTATGGTTTCAACCTAGATATGGAATAAGTGGGATGATGGAAAGTGAGAAAAAGAATCATTACTGCAGAGCCCAGAATGATCAAAGGGAATGGGACATATGTGCTCAGATTGATGCTTGCCATACAAACAAGAACTGAGACAGGTACAGGATGAGCACAAAAGGTCTTTCCATTTTTTTTTCTTCTTTTTTGTATGGTATTTTTTAAAAAATTAAATAGAACCCACTGTCATCTTTTTAAAAACTCTGGATAGTCTCCCAGTCATGTTCTATCTGCCTTATAATTTGCATCAATTCTTTACAAATTAAAGTGATAGTCTTGATGGCACTTATCCTTTTGATGAACTTGTTGGCATTTTAAAAAGGTGAGAAGAGGCTGCAGTTGGAATTGCCATTCACATGTCATCCTGTACCATAAGTAGTTGACATCTCAATGATAATTCTACACTGGCTCTCTAGTTCTGTCACTTATAGCCTTTAGATATGTGAACCCCCAAGGCAAGAGAACAGGAAATGAAGTTACGCCTCACATGACAAACTATCATCTCTTTCTCTCTTCCTCTATTCCAAAGGTTTACTAAAAAAGGCAGAAGTTGCCTTTCAGACTGTAGCTGGGTGTCTTAATAAAATTCATACGGATATTAAAATCAACAAGACATTGAGATTTCTGATTGCGTTACATGTTTCCTGCCCATCCTCTCTGCTGGGCCTCTGCCTTCCGCAGTGTGCAAGTACTGATGTGGAAGCATTGGGGGACTGACTGGAAGTGACAATCAGCACATCTGCAAAGGGCAGCGTGGAGTCAGTGATGAAAAACCCAGGGATGCGGTTGCTTGGCTGGGGCTGCAGTACACGGAAAGGACTTCATCAAGCTGGTAGGGATAAGTCTGGATTTTGAGGAAAAGAAGGGTTTGGAAAGTCCACTGCATGAAGAGAGAGGGAGAAGAGGGTGTTCAAGACCTTGAACTGGCCACCACACATAAAAGAATGGCGTAACTAGGTAAAGGTCCATTGAAGCAACTGCTGCAAATGAAGAAAGCACAATCCATGAAATAAGGTATTCATCATCTCTCCGAGCAAAATCCCTCACAGTCGATATTGCTACTTTTCTTTGTAACCTGATTTGACACTAAGAACATCACAACCATCTCATATAATTGCTTTCTACACCATGATACTATAATGCAGTATTCAGTAACAGTGCTATTTAGTAAAGCAAAAAAAAGCATTATTGTGTATTTTATACATTAGCAATTTTTGCTGTTATACAAATGCTTCCCTGAGTCTGCATTATAGATAAATCTTTGTAGGCTTGTAAATGTCTGTGCAGGTGAGTGTGTTAGGGGAATTCTGGAATTTGGATTTTGTTCTATTGGTTCCTTAACTTCACTCCCAAAAATCTATCTTTAGGAACTAAGATAGATGTGTTTTTCCTGTTAGGATACACATGTATCCGCATATGGTTGCTTTTTGAAACTTGTTTGCAATGATTAAAAAATAACTACCTTGAATAACTAAAATGAAGGGATAAACTTAATAAGCAATGGTGCATTCATGTGGTAAAATACCATGAAAGCATGAAAATGATAGTATACATGAACATCCTTGTTATATTAAATATAAAGCAGAATTTCTTCTTATAAAGCAGATTTCAAAAGCATATGTAGTGTAATCCTATTTGGAAAGAAGATACATATTTAAATAAATTCTAGACAAATATTTGAAAGGACATGTAGTAGTGGGTTAGATTATTGGAGTTTGTAAGACTTCAGATAATTAGAAAAATAATATTTGTCTTACTTTACTTTATCTACATATCCAGTTATTCGACTGTATAGTTGTTTAAATATGGGGAAAATGAGTTAAGAAACCAGCATCTTTTCTTAAAAGATTTTATTTATTTATTTATTTGAGACAAATAAATGTGGAAGAGAGCAGGAGCTACTGGGGTGGGAGGGGGGTGGGTCAGAGGGAGAGGGAGAAGCAGACTCCCTGCTGAGTGCAGAGCCTAACATGGGGCTGGATCCCAGGACCCTGAGACCATGACCTGAGCTAAAGTCAGATGCTCAACTGACTGAGTCACCCAGGTGCCCCAGGCCATGTATATTTCTTATGAAATGAATTACTTTGCTGTTTTTACTTTAATTTATATATTTATATTTGTTGTATATAATAGGTATTTTATATGTATATACAATATAGGCTTACTTATTTTAAATATAATAGTGATATAATAGTGATAGTTTTGTTGCTACTTCTAATAGTGTTTCAGTTGATTTTCTTCAGTCTTCACATAGAAAAGTCTATTTAGAAAAAGTGATGACTTTTGGTTTCTCCTCTATAATACCTACACACCCTATTTATTTTCTTTACCTTCTTACATTGATTCTGATCATAAAGCAATGTTAAATAATGTCAGTTATGTTTGAATGATTACTTTCTCATGATTTTAAGGAAAATATTCTGTTACTTTAAATATTTTATATTAGATTTAGTCTATGTGTTGAAGTTTTACTCTTTGATTGCTGCGTGTTTATTTGGCTTGTGTTCAGAATTTTTAAATAATCAGAACAGAATTTTGAGATGTTAAAAATACATTTTTGGCATCTGTGGTAATAATTAAGTAACTCTTTTGCTGTTTACATGACCCGCTTGTTTTGAAGTTACATTCACTGAGTCTCTCAAATAATAGTAATACTCTAATGCAATAGTATATTTTATCTTGAAAGCATTTTATGAAATTTCAGCAATTTAGTCTTTTCCAATTGAAAAATAAATGGTTACTAAGGCTAGAAAAACCATTCAATAAGGAATTAATTGTATCAGTTGTCTTAATTCCAATCTAGCTTATTGTATTGATTTGGTAGGGCTAATGTAACAAAGTTCCTCAGACTCCGTGGCTTCAACACCAGAAATTTATTGTCTCACAGTTCTGGAGACTTAAGTCCAAAATCAAAGGTCCATGCTTCTTTTTATTTTTATTTTTATTTTATTTTATTTTTTTTAAGATTTTATTTATTTACTCATGAGAGACAAAGAGAGGCAGAGACACAAGCAGAGGGAGAAGCAGGCTCCCCGCAGGGAGCCTGAAGGGGAACTGGATCCCGGATCTCCAGGATCACCTTCTGGGACGAAGGCAGACTCTCAATTGCTGAGCCACCCAGGCATCCCATTCCATGCTTCTTTGAAGGCTCTGGGGAAGGATTTCTTGTAGCCTATCTCCTAGCTTCTGGTGGTTCCTTGGCTTGTAGTAGCATAACTCTAAACCTCACATGGCATTGTGTCCGAGTGCATGTCTGTGTCCAGATTTTCTTTTTATCATAGGCCCACCTTCATGACCTCATTTAATTTGATTACCCCTGGAAGATCCTATCTCTAAAACAGGTCACATTCTGATGTACTGGACCCAAACATATCTTTTTTGAGGGACACAATTCAAACCAGGAAATTTACTTCCCATTTTAGAAAATATCATTTTGTATTCCATGAGATTTAAAAAATATATAGAAAAACCACTAATATGAATAATATTTCAATTAACAAAAGATATCTTTGGTTCTGTGAAACTTTTCTGAGTGCCAAGAAATTCACATAATTTTCCTACCAAAACTTCCTGCCATATGAAATAAGTATCTTCTTAGTAACATTAAAAAACATAATTGGAATTGGATCATATCTGATCTGATACTCAACTATCAGTCAATAAAAACCATTTGTATTCTAGAACTTCATTATATACTCAAGCTTGTCATGTTTTTGGCAGTAATTTTTTTGCGTATGTTAAAAATTGCTTTCTCACATGCCTTGGTAGTGGTTAAGATGACAGTGTGCTAGCAAAGAGCTTTTACTAGGTGCATACATTTTCTACGTAAGGTTTTTTTTTTTTCCTTTTTTAAATTTTATAATGAGTATATAGCTCCTACTTCTGAGCTGGAACTGTATCTTAACATGTTGCTATCCCAATTCCAAAGTACTCATTTGGCCCACAAAAAGAGCTGTGGAAATGTTTGTTGAATGAATCAATGGAGTAAGTAAAAAGCCATGCATTTTATCTGATATTCTGTGTGTTAATTTACAGAACTAGCTTCAATTCCAATGGTGGATCTCATTAAATACGGGTTTGTGTTTTGCTTTGAAAACATTTCTCTTGATGTGGATATTCAATCATTTATTGATTATTTTGCAACCATTAGGTTGATCTCCTTGGTGGTAGATGGTGTTCTATGTGTTAAGGGCACAGTCATAAGTACAATGAACTGAGTACCTGGATCATGCAGCCCACAATGTTCTAGTGGGGAAAATCAGATGATAAGTACAAAGCCTTCCTTATCTGCAGTTTTGCTTTCTGTGGTCTCAGTTACCCAACAGTCAGCCACAGTCTGGAAGCAGATGGTCCTCCTTCTGACATATGTCAGCAGGTCAATAGTAGCCTAACACTATGTCACATGCCTGCATCATACCCCTCACTTCATCTCATCATGTGAATATATATTATAACAATTGTTCTATTTTATTATTAGTTATGTTGTGTATCTCTTACTGTGACTAATTTATAAATTACACTCTATCAGAGGCTTGTATGTCTAAGAAAAAACATGGTGTATATAAGGTGTGGTACTCTCTGGGGTTTCAGGCATTCACTGGTGGTTTTGGAAAGGCAAGGGGGGATGACTGTACTCAGACACACAAGCCACTTGCAGATGATGGCAAGTACTATGAAAAAATTTAAATAAGCAATGGAAAAGAGTATTGTTAGGTCAGAGATATAGGCTATTTTAACTGAGAAGCTCAGGGACAAGACAGCCTCTGTATGTGGTAACTTTGAGCTGAAACTAAATCATCAGCACAAGGTCTTGTGACCTTCATGTGCAAATTGTTGAAGTCAGTTAGTAAATTCTTTTGAATAAACATACACTTGATTATATATCTATTTTTCCTGAAGGTGAGTCCCTGCCTGTCAGCCTCCTTCCCCTTCCATCCAACACAGACACACCTTCTTGCAAATAATTCTTATTTTGGTCTTATTGAATGATAGATAGCTCAATACAATCTCTCTCTCTCTCTCTCTCTCTTTCTCTTTCTTTTTATTTTTGCATTGTGAGAGTGTCCTTCTTAGAGAAATATATGGAAATTGCTACCAACCTTACCCCTTACAATTTTGAAGAACAATAAAGATCAGTTAGATAAGAAGATGAAAATAGATGAAGAAGATATTTAAAATCAGCTTTCTAGAGGTACCTGGGTGGCCCAGTCCATTGAGCAGCTGACTTTTAGTTTCAGCTCAGGTCTGATCTTAGGGTCATGAGCTCGAACCCCTACCCTACCCCCACATCAGGCCCACACTCAGCATGGAGTCTACTTATATTCCTCTCTCCCTCTCCCTGCTTTCTTTCTCTCTCTCTCCAAAATAGATAAGGTAAATCTAAAATAAAATAAATAAAATAAAATAAAATAAAATAATAAAATAAAATCAGCTTTCTATGTTGTCCTACACTTAGCTCTTGAGAAGACAGTTCCTCCTATCTTATAGTTTCTTGTGATATAGTACTACCTGTCTTTGACTGAGTTTCTACATGATTTTGTATGTTAGAACTTTGTAAAACAAGTGACAACAGCACAAGAAGTTGCACTTCATAGGTACAGTTCCAATCACTCTAACCCCAAGAAACATCAACCCCTACTTATACTCTTTGTGGCTTATTGGCCCCACACCCAATCCCAACAGAGATGATACTGTGGTTAGCCAACTACAATGAGGAGGGAGTAAGAAGCATGAACTAAGAAGAATGAACCCCAAACACAGCTTGCTTAGGGCCTTGATAATTTAATGTACTGCTGTGCTTCTCAGTTCAAGGCTCCCACATGTGATATGAGTGTACCAATGAACCTCTTCAGAATGCTGCGATTGTGAGATCACTCAGTCAAAGACTCAAAGCCTTTGATATATCCTCAGTGTCCTGGTCAGTTAATTCAGTGTGTAATATGGATAAGAATTTTTTTTTTTTTTTTTTGCAAATCTGTTACTCAGATTATGATTTGGACCTCCATGATATATATGAGTTTACTTCTAAATATAGGAAACTTGGTTCAGCTATCCTTGTAGGAACAGTATAGAAGCTTCTCTATTGTGGTGGTTATAATTATGTTAATCCCCTCTCCAAAATGAATCTTTCTCCCCAATGGCTCTGATGGCTATAACCATCAGGTGGCAGTGAGTCCTTAGATTTGGCTCAAATTCCTTGGTCCTTGTAAGGTGGAACTATGCTGGAAAGAACATAAAAACCTTGGGTTTTAAATCCAACTAGATTCTGTTCAGTCCATCTGTAAAAGATTAAAATAATTTCCTCCTTCTAGGATTGTTGTAAAGATCAAATATGTTTCTACATCTTAGAGTAGCCATTATAATTTTTAAGAATTTAGCTAACATTCACTTGGCTTCTATAATATACTAGACTCTGTTCAAATTCCTTCACATATACCATCCTATTCAAATCCCCAACAATGCTATGAACTAACTACTATTATTATCCTCATTTTCAGATGGAGGAACTTTGGCACAGAATAATTATGGAAGAGGTTAGAACAAGAACACAGGCAATCTGATACCAGAGCCAGTAGTCTAGGCTGCCATTGATATGCAGTAGAGGTGACACTGGCTGGCAAGGAAATCCGGATCAGTTTAGAAAAGGCAGCAGGCACCCTGAATGGATAGATACAGCCAAGCTAATAAAGGAAGATGAAGGAGATGTGCCTACAAAGTGTGGCAGTTAAGCTACAACATGGCAAGAACGCCACCATGTTCTTGATTGGTACAATCAGATGGGCGTACAACTTGCCATAAATCCAATGCTTCACTATGAGGTTACAATAGAGGTGTCAGGCCATACCTGAGAGAAAAGACTAGGAGCGGAGTTCTAACTTAAGCAGAAAGGAATGAAGGTGAAAGTTTAATATGACTGAGCACAAGGGAATTGGGCAAATAATAGAATCTGGCTATGGAAAGGGATAGGATTCAGGTACTTCTAGAGGAATGCCAAGGACAGATTATGATAGGGCCTGGAGCACGGACTTGTGCATTGGCTTAAGTAACTTTCTTCATGTGTGCTGGTCATCTCAGAGGACTCAGCATTTTAGCCTGATGACTTCTATTATGGAAAAAAATGTTAGGATCTAGGAGGAGATCTTCCGGGTTCAACAGAAGAAAACATTAGACTCTGACCTGTCGTTACCAGTCATAATGATTTGTAAATGGTGGAGAGCAAATATCTTCACAACTGTGTGTTACTGTGCTTGGGCTGCCATAACAAAGGACCACAGAATGGCTGGCTTAAGCAACAAAAATTTATTGTCTCACAGTTCTGGAGGCTGAAGGTCCAAGATCAAGGTGTTGGTAGAATTAGTTTCTTCTAAGGCTTCTTTCTCAGGTTTATATATAGATGTCTCCACATGGCCTTCCTTCTGCGTGTGTGTCCTAATCTCTTCTTCTTATGAAGATACCAGTCATCTTGGATTAGAGTCTACCTCAATGATCTCATTGTAAGTTTCTTATTTGTTTAAAGACCCTACCTCCAAATAGAGGCACATTCTGAGATGCTGGAGATTAGGAATTTAATATATGAATTTAAGGGGACATGATTCAGCCAATAATAATATCTGATGCAAGTTTGTTGGTGAGTGACTAAGAAAGATTTCTCTCATACCACTGTTTCACATACCCCAGAGACCCTGAAAAGATTGGGTTGTGTGAAAAGCATCAATCACGTAATCATTTCTTTGTGGATGAGAATTTATAGGCCTAAATTAGTTATTGTCATAACAATACAATTCCCCTATAACTCTATGAAATACATACTATATTATATCAAGGTGTTCTGATCAAGATGGATCCCAGTGCAGTTTTAAATATCACGTAGAATAAAGGACAATATATATCTGAGGTTATTCACTATAAAGAAAACATTTTAGAATTACTGTGGAACCAGCTTTATAAGATAGATGTAGTCAGGCATACATGTTTTAACAAAACTTTCAGCATGAGACTTCATTATCCTCTCCATCCTTAGGTATTTCTGTTCTGAAGTCAAGGAAATGGAGATAAGCAAGGGCAAAAAAAATTATTGAAAACGGAAGTTTATTCGTGTTTGTGGCCCTGAGGGATTCTTCACTCCTCAGATAGGTAAATGTATGTGATAACATCGCTTTGAAGCCTTCTTGCTAAAACTTAACTATTCGCCATTAAAGAACAAGTAACTTCTACCTTTCAGAAAAGATTTCCTAAAAAGAGAGCAAACCTCCAGTGTTTGGACCGGGGGGGTATAAGGACATAAGGTATCTCAAAATAAGTTTTGAGAAATTTACCACATTTTGGTTTTCATCAATTCCAAGTATAACTTACCAGGCATTCTCTTCAGCTTATGTTTAAACCCATGTGTATCTCAATAGAAATCCAATCCATATGTTTCTGATTCATTTACACTTAGCTCATCAAAATATTGTTTTGCAAGAGCTATTTGAAGTCCAAAAAAGCTTTGAAAGCTTTTTTTCTTAGAAACAGGAAATCGGTTTTTGCCAAGTGTAAACAAACACATTCCCCTGCTCCCCGTGCTCACATTTTAATTGGAAATTTAGAAGACAGAAGGTTAGAACTCTCTAAACCTGTCCAAAAACAAATCTATCGTCTATATGGCATGGTGCTGAAGTGTGTCCTTTTTTTCTTTATCTTAATTTTTTAATATCCTTTTTTTTGTAAATATCTCTATAACTGGTACACACATTTAAATTCAGATTTTCTACTTTAATTTTCATTAAATTATTTTTTAAATCTCAGTTTTCTTAAGAGAAATAATTTCTTCTAGGAGAACATTGTGCTTAAGCTTTTGCCTGATAGAGTTTCAAATAAAATGGTACCCACTTAGATTTTTTCTTGTAAACTTGTGAGTCAGGTAAAAAATAACCCTGTTTTGGCTGATTGGCTTAGATGACCACACTAATGCCACTTAATCATGGCATCGTTGTTGTTTATATTCCTTAAAGATTCAGTCAATGCAAGATGAAGGTCTCCAAAATATTATAGTATAAGACATTGGTATGATGGGACCCAGAAAATTGAACTCAAATAGAAACCACCCAGAAGCATGAGCCTATTTTAAGAATACCTAAATGTGCACAGGTGACATGTTATTACTTGGCATTTAGAAACACCATTTCTGAGCTTCACCAATAGTAATTTAAAATGAGGCTATTATCTCTCCATCTTCATGAATATTTAAGATAAGCCTAAAAGAACATCCATCTGAATGTGCCAGTACCAAGGACTGGTCAGGTGGGATGGTGACTCAAACCAGGTGCTGATCAAGTAGATGAGTAACTCAGAGCACCCAGAGCAAGAGCCCCAGAGGCCAAGTATAGACTCTGATCCTGAAAAACATGCAGAATCAAAGTCAAAGATTGAGTGAAGGGCCTGAGGATGAAAGTAGGCAATCAGATAAAGGCAGAAATGGAATGTGAAGAGGCAGGAACAGAAGCTGGGATGAAGCAGTAAGATTCAACACTTTTTTCTTTTCTAGGATGGCAAAAGAGGACTATTCCCGTATGCATGGATAAAGGCCATGTGGCATGTGGATGGGTTGCCCAGGTTTAGAATCTGGCAGGGAATCTGTGTTGATTGGATGCTTACAGTAGCCTCCCGAGTAAGCCAAAAATCCTTTTCCCTATCAGCCCCATGAGAACCTCCTGTGCTGGATGTAACAGGGGGTAAGGGAGTAGGACTGAAGGCAGATCAGCAGCCAGGCCAAGGCTCAAATCAAAACCCAGTAACCAGCTATTTTGAGGACACTTTAGGAATTTAAATGGAAAGATACTAATGAAATAGAAAACTTATGCCATGAACAAGGTCCAAATTCTGCATCTTATTAACCTGGACACCTACAACACTTGATAAAAATAGCTGATGAATTAGGTTGTACCCATTGCCTATTCTTATAAAGTCCTATATCTAGAAAGAAAATGTCAGATTGTAGAATGTGGTGGCATTATTTGCTAATCGAATGAAATCTGTATTTAATCTTCATTGCCAAAATTTCTGGAGAAAATAATGGTTTGTGGAATCGTGACACATCAAGCAGGCATGGCCCCATGACTGGGTTCAGGGTGTGCCCAGATGCTCAAACCAAGCCAGATCTTTACTAACTTGAAGGGTTGGAAAGGCCTTAGAAGTCATGAAATTCAATGCTCTTCCAATGCTTGATTACATGATCCAGACTTTGCTTTGACATTCTCCCTGAGACTGGAAACTACTGATATAGTTTCTCCTGATGTAGGTCACTCTGGTAGAACCAAATTGCTAGAAAGTTCCTCCTTACTTTGGCTAAGTTACAGACCCCTCTAATTACCCTGAATCGATCCTGGGTCTACCCTTTGTGGATCCAATCCCCACAGAGAGAATATTAGCTTTGTTTTGAGTCCCCCCCACCACCACTCTTTGCTTGTGCTTTGCTTTTCAGATACTTGTAAATGCTGTTGCAAGCCTCTGTAACCAATCCCTAATTCCTTCAGTGTTTCCTTATGTTTCCCAATTACTTCTAATCTTCTCCTCCTCTGGCCACTCTGCTCTGGCTAGACATGCCCTTTTTGCTCATGTGGCTTGCCCAGCTCTTCATGGTAGCTCCCACAATTTACATAGCTTCCAAGAATTCCTTCCTCCCCAAGGAGTTTCTTCTAATCTCGTAATCCAAGTTCTTTATAACGGAATTCCAGGTCTGACCCATTATCTACTGATTTCTAAGAAGCAACAATATGTCAGGATTTTACCGTGACACTTTGTTTGCCTTGTCTGCATCTCCTACCCCCACGTTAAAGCTCTGGGACTCATGATTCGTGGTTAGCAACGTCGGAGAAAGACCCTCAAAACAACTTGGAAGGTACTTTTGAGTCACATTCCTGCTTAGAGTAACATTATACCTGAGAGTAGACACAAAGTTTGATTTTAGGTAGCAGCCATAAATTGAACTCAGACTAAAGTGAATGGTGATGTGACAGCAATATTCTTTAATAACTGTATGTCCAGACACGTCCCTCCTCTTTCCAGTGTGTGTCGGAGAAGCTGTGAATGTGTCAGAACATTTTCTCGTGATCGCTTTCTCAAACTAATGATGTCAGACTCTTTATTTATGCATAAAAGGTAGATTAAAGTTCTGTGCACTAACATATACGAGGCAAAGCTTTATTAGCCCTCTTATACTCTCACAGATGCCATCTGTGGATGCTCACAAATAGTTTTTCAATTGGTTGTAGTACTTGTTTATTTGCTCTTCTTTTATTTTCAGACTGTGCTCAGAGAACATTGTCCATGGAGGCCTGGTAAAATGCCAAATTCACAAGTTATTATGCAGAATTTGTGGTCACTGTTTGGGGAAGGAAAGTTATAATACTTTAATTTTATCCCTTTAAAAATCTAATGAAACAATCTCCGTTATGCCTTCTGTGTCTCTTCTCTTCATATTCTCTATCTATTGTTTTTTTTATTATTATTTTTTTTTCAAGTTATTGACTCTCCCTTGCATGCAAACAGTTAGGTTTGTCATGAGAATTTTTCCTTGGAAAGTGTCCTGTTTTTTATAACAATGACCATATCGTCATTTACTCCAAGGACTGTTGGCTCAAGTGGCAGAGTGACCTTAAGAGTAACTTAGGATTGGTCTCACTGCAAATTCTGTTTTCTGTAAAATTTACAATTTATGATTGAAGGCTTCTATGAAGCACACTTCTATTTTAAAATCAAGTATCTTTTCTTAAAAGAATTCTTGAAACAGATTAATGATGACTTCATAGCACTCATGATTGGGGCCAAAATAAAGACAAATGTCTTACTTGAATAAAATTTGAATTGATCATAAAAAATTATGGAAAGGACTGAGACTGAATCTGGAAAAGATTTAAGAAGACTTGGTTTATATTTAAGAAAAATGATCATTATTGGTGCCTTTCATATCTCTCTCTCTTTCCCTCTTTCTTTGTTTTTGCACGTGGTTTCTTTCACTGCTTCCTAAGAAGCCAACAAAACCATGAAGACACAGGGAAAAAATATTAAAGTATACCACAAGATGTTAAAAAAGAAACCATGTTTTGCATTTTAGACAAGATTCTATTCAAGGCCTTTGAAAACATGCATTTTAAGTCTGGCTCCTCTCCAAAAACTGAAGGAAGATTAAAGTAAGATATATACTGAGTATAATATATTGGAGCCAAGAAAAGGGTGACACTTGCCTGTAATCAGATATTGGGTTTTGACATCTGACCTTAAATTTCCTGCTTAAAGGCAAAAACCTCTGTGCTCTTTACAGAGGAAAAAGTAAGGGAGTTTCCTTTATTTAAATTAAAAACCTGTGTTCTGTTAAATGTCTCCTGAAGTTTCAAATTCTCTGAGGAAATACAGGTTTGGTACTCCTTTTGTTTGTTTCCAAAAATATATTATTTTTATATTGTATTTTACATAAAACTTTAGTATGTGACAGTCATGAGACCTCGCGATTGTATTCACCCTATAAAATTTGTCTTGATTCCACTAAACCTTATATTAAGGGGACATACACAAGCCTGTAAGTGCAGAAAGGAGCAAATAGACAAAACATGATTTTTTTTAAAAAGGTATGGGAAGGAAAGAAAATGGAAGAGAAAGGGACTTTGTTTAAAGATGGCAAATTGAACATATACATTTGTGTAAATTTTTTCCCCAAACCTTCTACAATGATAGATACATTGAAAAGAGAAGCAAATCTACAAGTACAAAAAAAAAGGGAAACAAGATAACAGAAGAGATTATTTGGCTGCTTGGAAGCAGGTAGATGAGGTAAAAGGCCAAGGAAAAGAAATCCTAAGCCATCATGAAGCAAAAACTTTGAAGAATAACCCCAAATCAGGTGACTCTGGGAATGAGGAAGAAGATACAGTTAAAAACTAATTGGATCAAATCCTACTTAAGAGGCAGGATCCCTGATCCCTCCTTCATTCTTTCCCCCACTTTGAGCAGCGACACACATGTCCTTTTCTTATGGACAGAACATTTCCGGAAAAAGTTATCAGCTTTTCAATGTTTATATGGTTTGATTGAGCCCACCTGGATAATCAAGGATACTCTTCTCCAACTCAAGTTTTTTAACCTTAATCATATCAGTAAAGCCCCTTTTGCCACATGATGTAACATCTTTACAGGTTTCAAGGATTAGGACAGGGATATCTTTGAGGGCTATTATTTTGCCCTTCACAGAGATTTAAGAAAGGGATTGCTTTTAGAAGCATGTTTTTCAGTATTCCAGAAAAGGAATCATATTTGCTTAAAATAAACAGTGCAGCAAGAGAGAAATGGACTGACTCCAGAAATATTTTGAAAGTAGTACAGGCATTCCTGGGTGGTTGATTGGCCATGGAGAGTGTGAAAGAGGGAGCTTTCAAATATAATTCACAGATTTCCCTGTGGGGTCACTGAATGGAGAAGCTATTTCTTAAGAATTAGAATCATAGGAAAAGGAACAAGCATGAGGAAAGATGAACCTAGTTCAGGGCATGAGATGAGTCAGGAGCCAAGAAGACTTTTAGGTACGAGGCTTAAGACAAATCTCAGTTGGATTTGTAGATTTGGGAATTATTAGTCATGATATATGAAGTCATGATGCTAGACAAAATCACCAAAGGGAACATGTAGAGAAAGAATAGAAGGATTGAGAGCAGAACTCAGAGATGGAGTTATATTTAAGCAATAGGCAGAGGAGAGGGGAATGAAGATAAACTATGAAGGGTAGACGAAAACCCAGGAAGCCAGAAGCAAAGGGGACAGTGGGGTCTGAGGAACTCTCATTCTCAGAAGGCTCATGTTTGTGGGCTGTAGCACTGGGCATACCATTTATTTTAGAAGGAGAACATAAGATTTGATCAAGTTAACCATGTAAACACAAGTAATTACTACAGATTGCCCCATAGCCAGGAAATACGTATTTATCAATTGGTTCCAGGAATTCTGAAAATTTAAAGCTTATTTCTTTGTCTTAAATAGGAGGAGCCTTTTCTCTTCTTCCTACTCATCTTCTAAGTAGTTTTATAAAAAGTTGTTTTCTCCTATACCCTTCTCTTATGTTTAAAACAGACACAGGAATAGACAGATCTTTGCTAAGGACATGAAAAAATGTGCAAATCATATGAGGAATTTGCCTGTAAGAATTTAAATCTGTAGATTAGGAAATAGAGTGTAGTATTTCTATCTACTGGCTTGCATAATTTTCACTTTTGTCTCCTCCAAATAAGCCAGATTTTAAATTTCATCTACAGAGTACATGCCAAATCACATTAGAATGTACCTGTTTGCTCTCATTATTCCTAAAACCAATGGATAGGGCACCTGGGTGGCTCAGTCTGTTAAGCATCTGCCTTCAGTTCAGGTCATGATCTCGGGGTTCTGGGATCAAGCCCTGCACTGGGCTTCCTGCCTAGCAGGGAATCTGTCTCTCTCCCTCTGTCCCTCCCCACACTTGTGCTCTCTCTTTTTCAAATAAATGAATAAAGTCTTAAAAAAAAAAAGGCAAATAGATCATTATTCCAGGTATTGAGCATTCATTGGTGCTAAGGCAATTCTGGGAACCATGTTGACTATTTCATTGAACTAGTCTGTGGCTTTGCCTAAGGCTACTGATACCTGTTGTGGGCTAACCTTGACACAACATGTCTTTTCAAGTGACTTACATGCATGATTTAATATGAATATAGAAGTTAACAAGGCACTGTGATCAAAAGCCAGCTGGTATCTAATCAGATAACCATGAAATTTGAAATAATATAGTAAAATTGTTAATGGACCTATGTTGAAACGTTTCAAATGATTATTTATTTTCCAAATTATGAATGATACCATTTCTAAAGATATCTCAATGAAGCTGCCTAGATTAGTAGTAAGTTGATATGCAATTTCTTATTCTAGTAATTAAACTATTTTATGTGGCAGACATAAAATGTGTTAGGTTTTGTCCAAAGACTGTTCCTATCCAAAATAGTACTTTATTTTTTTCCAATAAAAAAAGAAAATTCTGCTTGGTGAAACTCTTTTCTGTAAAGTTACATTGATTTTTTAGAAAAGTTAACAATCCTTACTTTAGAAGTTAGAAATAGAGTTAGGTAATCATAAAATGCCTCAGACATGCTTGTGTTAGATGCATTCTTGAATTTGTCCTTGCAAAGAGAGATCCTGGATTCTGATGACTATTTTCACAGTCACTATTACCAAGTGCTTGGTGTCTTCTTCCTGTGCCACCAGCATGGCTCAAAGTCATAAATTCTTGCTGCCTTTGACCCTAAGTTCCTTATTCACAATTTTAAAAGTTACCCAAATGAAATGCATGCCAAGACATTACAGTGTAGAGTCTCTTCTATCATAGGATTGCCAACCTTAGTGTAAGGAGCTACATTCATTTCATGAAAACCAGAAGCTCATATCCTGGAGAGAGAGGCAGATATGGAGTTAGAGTTATAGATGCTCCTAACATCATACATTGAACATTTTTAATGGTGGAATTTCTGCTGCTGTTTCTTCTCAGCACTGAGATCTAAGAAAATTGAAGAAACAGGATTAAGAAGGAATTAGCACTGACAAAAATTATAGTCTTAAAAGTATCCTCGACCAAGCCTTCAGCTATGGGATCTGAGGAACTGTGTTTTAGAATGAGCCTAAAGTTATTGTGTTTATTTTTTTGCTTGGGTTTGTTCTGGAAATAGTATTTTAGTATCTCTAGGATGTACAGGTCATGCTAATTTTCAGCCTTTAGAACTGTCCTAGCTCACTGCCTCCCTGGTATAATAGGTAGTCAGCGCTTGACTGGATAGCTGCTCTAAGCTTTAGTAAGACCAATCATGGGGCACCTGGAACCCAGTGGTGGGGTAATAAATTTGACCCAGACACTAATCTGATAGAAGTAGCTTTGCTAAGGAGCTCTAGTTACTTCACTTTTTGAAAATCAGCTCATATTTAAAGGAAAAATATGCATAACCTCAAGAAGAGACTACAAGGAAGAGGCATTGCTATTTATTGAGTGTCTATTCTGTGGGATCATTATCCTACATGCTATTATCACATTTAATTCCTATAATCCTGAGATTACCATTATTATCTCTGTATTACAGATATGAAACTGAGTCTCAGAGAAGTAGCTAACAAACAGGTTTATGCCACAAAAAGCATGAGAGGAGTTTAAACCAGATGTCTAATGCTGAAGCTGATGTTCATTGTATTAGATGACATAGTCTTCCTTGTAAGAAAGAAAATACGTGATTTTTTTTTTCTGCTGTTGCCATAAAGGGTTATTTGATTATAGCTGTAGGTAATTTATCATTCTCAGATTTTGGCACATATAATCCTGCAGTCCCAGCATACTTTTTGAACTATGACCTGCTAGTATTCAAATACTAGCAAGAACATGTTTTTCTAGAAATAATAAGCATTGTATTCATCCCCATGAAGCCAATCAATCGTAAGATTCTTTTAAAAAGAATTTTTACATCAGCTAAATATTTCTAAATATCACTCATAGGTCTATTTAGTAGCTGTTAACCCCAGTAGTATTTAAATAGAAATATATTTTGGCATTAAATGTCTTTTAAACTATTGTTCTTTGTTTTTTTAAGATTTTATTAATTTATTTATTTGAGAGAGAGGGTAAGAGAAAGAACATGAGTGAGAGCAGGGCCAGAGGGAGAGGGAGAAGCAGACCCCCCCTACTGAGCAGGGAGCCCGATGCCAAGCTTGATCTCAGGACCCTGGAATCATGAACTGACCTGAAGGCCAACAATTAACCAACTGAGCAACCCAGTCACACCTTAGTTCTAAGATTTTCAATTTATGTTACACAGGATTTCATTTGTCTGTATAGTCTGTATATAGCATAATGTTTTCAATTATTAGATGTTCCTATAAATAAATGTGGTTGATTTGTTTGCAAATGAGACTTACATATTTAAAACTATAACTTTAGAACATTATACACTTTTTGCAGTGGTCAAACTTTTTGGATTTTCCCATACAGTCTCTACACAGGAAATATTTCTAAATTTTCTCTCCTGAGGCCTCAGATAAAAACGCATTTTCTAGCAATCTTGAGTTCTGAGGAGTTTTATATGATCAGGTCTAGCCAATGAGTTATAAGTAGAAGTCATAGATGTCACTTTGGACTAAAGACTTAATGACCTACTCATGACCCTTCTCTTGTTCCTTAGCATGGGAATCACCAATATTTGAGACAGTGATCTATCTGTTAGCCTGGGTTCTAAAGTAACTTTAGTGATCAAAGCCCCTTAGCCAAGTATTGATAGAGTGTCAGGTAAATGAGAAATGAAGCTTTATAGATGTAGCACACTGATATCTGAGGACTATTTGTTACAAAGTATAACCTGGCGTGTCTGCTATAGGTGACTGATACAGTAATACTACTCTGTACCTTGACAAAGCTGTTTTTCTATCTTGAAAACTTAGACAATTTATTGCTTAATTGTTATTAAGCAAGCCATTTTTTAAAACTCAGAGCATATGTTCACACTTTTTGAAAACCATCTCTCATAATTTATTCAGCAGCAAATCTGGATAATATAACTTACCTCTTGGCTCCCTTGCACACTGTGATTATACATATCACATTCTCTCTTTGTCTTCATTGTTTCCACTATGACAGCTCTGTAAAGGACCATGGCAGGTCATTTTATATACCATGAGTATCCTACGCTTAGCAGCATTTTTAGGATAGGTAGATATAGTGGGGGCTCAATAAATATATGTTTGTTGATTGAATAATTGAATCAATGGATACATGAAGAAATAAATGCAGCATTATCAGTGGTGGCAAGATTTCACTTTTGGAAAGAGAAAAAATGATAGGAGACAAATTATAGTAACTTAAGATAAAAAATTACATTTCAGGCACATTGATAGTTATTTATATTCACATAATACTTCAATGTTTACAATGAATTCTCCCTTTGTGCATTGTCCATTTAATATTCCCAACAATCTATTGAGGTGGTTTGGGCAAAGGTAATATTTGCCTCATTTTATGCATGAAGAACCTGTATGTGCAATAAAATAAAGGAACATATGAAAAATCAAAAGGCCTAGGGAGCTAAGTCTTCATGTTTGGTCATCTATTTAAATCCATCCATTCATAGTTTCTTACTGACTTTGAGGTTTTAGTTCGGGTGAAAAACTTTATTAACTTAAACTTAAAATGGGGTGTCTGGGTGGTACAATTGGTTGAGTGATCCTTGATTTCTGCTCAGGTCGTGATCGCAGTCTTTGGATTGAGCGCTGCCTCAGGCTCTTCACATATCTGGGCAGTCTGCTTGAGACTCTCTCCCTCTCCCTCTGCCCCTTCTCCCACCCATGCTCTCTCTCTCTCTCTAAAATAAGTAAATAAACACATCTTTTAAAAATCTAAAAAAAATCTAAAAAAGCTTTAGTCAAGAGAAGAACAGAGGTCAGGACTCATGAACTTGGGGTATGAGGTACAAAAGTAGAGGAGAAAAAGGTGTAAGGGGTGGGTGAGAGGAGAGGTATGGAGGAAAGCAAAAATAAGAAATGGAAGCATCACACAAGGCCAGAGGAGAGAGTGGTGTCCAAAGAGTAGTGTCCAAAGCGTACAAAGAGCACACTTATGTGCAGGACTCTAAAACCGATTCTATGGAATGAGTAGATATCAAAGAGTAAGATCTTTTTTTTTAACATCTATTGAAATGCAAGTCACATACCATACAATTCACCCATTTGAAGTTTACAGTTCAATGCCTTTTTGTATATTCACAGATATGTGCAGTCAATTTTAGAACATTTTTATCGCCCCAAAAAGAAATTCCATATGTTTCAGCTATCACTCCCTGAAACTTCCACCCCTTTCTTCCTATCCTAGGCAGCCATTGGTCCACTTTGTGTTTCTGTAGATTTCCCTGTTCTGGACATTCCATATGAAGAGATGCATGCAATACGTGGTCTTTTGTAGCTGGCTTCTTTCAATTAGCTGAATGTTAAGGTTCATCCATGTTTTGCCATGTATTGGGACTGCATCTTTTCCATAGCTGAATAATATTCCACTATATGGATAAATACACCATATTTGTATGTCAATTCATCAGTTAATGGACTTTTGGATTGTTTCAGTCTTTTGACCATTATGAATAATGCTGCCATAAACAACCATATACAGGTTCTGGTGTGAACATATGTGGGCATTCTCTTGGGTACATATCTAGGAGTGAAATGGCTGAGTCATACAATAACTTATGTTTAATCATTTGAGGAGCCATCAGACTGTTTTCCAAAGCAATTTCACCTCCAATTATGAAGTCACAACACAGTGATGAAGGTTATGAAGAAGAGATGTACTGATTCCTTCAAGGTGGGGATTTTAGAACTTTGAAGATTTTGGAAACAATGTGGCTGAGTTTGAAACATGGCTCTGTCACTTGCTGGCTGTGTGAGCCAAGGAAAGTTGCTAATCCTCTCTATTCATAAATTTCTACCCCTGCAAAACGGGCACAATTGTAGTAAGTACCTCCATCAGTTGCTGTGGATATTAGAGGTATAGGTGTGGAGGACTTGCCTTGATCACTGGCACACAGGAGCACTGTATTCATGTCAGCCTATACAAGGAATTTCTAATGAAGAATGTGCTATTTAATTGTCCAATTGGGCTGCAATGCACTGAATTGTGTCCTCTCACCCAAAATTCATATGTTGAAGCTCTAACTCACAATGTGGTGGGATTTGGAAATTGAGCCTTAGGAAGGTCATTAGATCTAGATGAAATCATGAGGGTGGAGCCTTCATCATGAAATTAGTGTTCTTATAAGAGACACCAGAGAGCTAGCTAGCTTCCTTTCTCCCCTTCTCTCTCCTCCATGTAAGGGTGTGGCAAGAAGGCAGACAACTGGAAGCCAGGAATAGAGCCCTCGTGGGGGAATCAAATTCATCATCACCTTGATTTTGGACTTCCCGACCCCAAGAACGAAAAGAGATGAATGCCTTTGCTTAAGCATTCGGGCAATGATATTTTGTTAAGGCAACCCAAGCTGATAAATACAAGGACTCAATAAAGGTATTTTTCTTTTTCTATATTGAAGAAGCCTATGCATATTTCAAAGCAGATTGGCAGAAACCAATGGGTAGAGTCTGAAGGTCCTTGAACTCGAAAGGGGGATATATCCACATAGTCTTTCATGGGCTCCCAACTTCTTTTTTTTTTTTTTTTTTTAAGATTTTATTTATTTATTCATGAGAGACAGAGAGAGAAAGAGAGAAAGAGAGACAGAGACAGAGAGAGAGAGAGAGGCAGAGGGAGAAGCAAGCTCCATACAGGGAACCTGACGTGGGACTCGATCCGGGTCTCCAGGATCAGGCCCTGGGCTGAAGGCAGGCACTAAACTGCTGAGCCACCCGAGCTGCCCGGGTTCCCAACTTCTACTTCACAATTCACAACTTGAACTTCACTAAAGTTGGTGGGATCCTGATCTTTTTTTTCTACATTACATTAGAACCGTGCACACAGGTCAAATGTTTCATAAGGGCCAGGTGACTCGTGGATGGAAATAGTCTTGCTTTGCTCTGCTTTATTCTGCTTTGGATTAGAAATGGGCCTTTTGCATGTCTAACAAAACAACATCCTCCTTTCAGTTTTAAAATCAAATTCCCCGTTACCTGATTTTCCCTACAAATACTATTAAGATTGGTGGCAATGTGACAGAAGAGGGATGCTGGTGCCAAGTGTCTTACAATTTCTAATGAGTTCCTTACCACTTTCTTACCACTGTTTATCTAGTGCTCAGCATTGTACTCGATGTTTTGCAGGGAGTATGCATAGGAAAAAAAAAAGAAAAAAAAGAACATTTTTTTTTTTAAATTTAAGGATGTTGTGTTTTATACTGTAAACAAACCACAAATTTAGGATTAACTTAACACCATTACAAAACAACATTCCTGGAAGTTTCAGCAGCTATATTACCAGAAGAAGAGTAGAGACTGGAGACAAAAACAATTCAAGCCTGTGAGGAAATAAAAGGGAGAGAACATCTGGATTGAAACATGGAAATGAGTTTGTCTGGAGATGAGCTGTACTGTTGATGGGTCAGTTGGGGTGGAGAGAAAAGCAGAGAGACAATTCCAGAGTTGTTTGTAAAACACACAGAGGCAGCAACGTGGGCACTGTAGACAAGGGTTAGCAAACTGTTGTCTGAATGTCTTAGAGGTTGTTATGCTGGGAGAACTCTCACAAAGTTCTTGTTCCTTCGTGATTTCCAAGTCTCTTCTCTTTTTCTTGTCATGCAGGTGACTATGTGGGTCTTGAAGAAATTGGTGGCAAGAAGTCAATGTCCGAATGAGAAGTTCAAAATACTAATTTTGGGCACCTGTGTGGCTCAGTGGTTGAGTGTCTGCCTTTGGCTCAGGCCGTGATCCCGGGGTCCTGGGAGGGAGTCCCACACCAGGTGCTCTGCAGGGAACCTGATTCTCCCTCTGCCTATGTCTCTGCCTTTCTCTCTGCATCTCTCATGAATAAATAAATAAAGTCTTTAAAAAAAATAATACTAATTTTTAGGCTGCTCCTCAAAACACATGGTATTGTGCATCTTCCTTCATGTCATCATTTAACTTTGGGTACACCGATTCCTCCCTTTTCCTCAATTATAGCACAGGCAGGGTAGAGATTTCTAATAGATGGATAGAATTCTGCTTTTGAAAATATGTTTATATCTGTTTTATCATACTGGCCTTTGAAAATATACTCTTTTGATTTAAAATATAGGAAGGAAGAAAGGAAGGGAGGAAATTAGAACAGAAGGAAGAAAAGAAAGGAAGAGGAGGTGGGAGGGAAATGGAGGTTTATTTACATGATTTGTTCTAAGTTCTCCTTACTGTCTTTATCACTTTCCTGTCATCTGCTTAAATAGCTCAGCCTCCCAGCACGTGATGAGGTGGGAGGCCCTGGGTTGGAAAGTTCCAAGGCACAAGAGGTTGCTGTTCATTCACCATGTGGCCTGCCTGCTAGTTATGGCTCAGTCAAAAGTGCCAGCAATTTCCATCAAGGCCAGGGCTGTTAAAGGTAAATATCCCCTGCACAGAGCTGCTATCTTTCTCTGGCTCTATCTCCCAAATGATTCGGGAAACATAAGATTTACTCAGGTGACTTTGAGAAGTAAAAGATGATGGTAGGTCACAGGATGCCTTGCAAAATTGAGCAGTGGACGTGGAGAGCATCCCCGGCCACTAAACAGACAGAACAGGCTGGGATTCTGCGGTTGATGTCATTGATGGGAAACTGGATGAAGAGAATCCAAGATTCATTAAAGGACTGTGTCTTCCTCCAGGGGGAGAAACCTGCAGAGGGGACTGTGCCATTTCATGTTAGGGTAACATGGCTTGGTGAAATAGACCAAAGGACTGGTTATATTGGGCTCTTCTTAGGGGACATGAGAGGTAGAGAAAATCTCAAGTGTGCTCTACCTTCCTCCTCCTACCATCTCCTCATTAGACTTATAGAACAGTAAATACAGGTCAAAATAAATACCAAACTGTCCTTGAAGGGTAGGTGTAATAAAATACGAATATTGCTAATGATAATAATAAATAGTAACTATTGTAATTATTTTGAAGAACAACATGAAAACTGATTAAGTATGCAAATATGGACACAAAGATCAGTCAGCCCAGAAAAGAGATAAAAGGTAGAAGAAGGTGGGGTGGGTAGATTACATATATAATAATGCATAATTAATAGCTATATTATATCACTAATATTATGCATTATATATAATTTTAGGTATAATTATACATATATATCTGTGTATATATCTATATATAAATAATAGCATTTTCTTTCTGTCTTTTTTTTTTTTAATAATAGCATTTTCTATTTGGAAAGCCACTGCCTCTTCCCATGGGCTACCTCCTTGGTCACTGCCATTTTGCTTGAGGTATGATCTCCGTCAACTATAAGTCCCATCCTCATTTACCAGATTTTGTAAATGACATTGAGGATCCAAGTTAGGGCAGATCTATGTAAATATTCATATTTATGGATATACATAGGCACGTTATATATACATACATACATATGTATATACATGGCACATACACATATATACATATATACATATATATAATGTGTCTATGTAAATCCATATATATACATTATATATGTGACATCTCCATGGAATGTGGTAATTAGACTTTTGCTTTTTTATTTTTTTTTTATTTTTTTTTTTTTATTTTTATTTTTATTTTTATTTTTTTTTATTTTTATTTTTATTATTTTTTTTTTTTTGACTTTTGCTTTTTTAATGTGCATTCAAAGCCAAGAGCTTTTCCTGTCCTAATCCTTTGCATTATGTTAAGGAAATGGATTCACTAGCTGGAATTTAAAATTCTTCAGTGCGTTCACATTGTGTACCCTCTTTCACCTCATCTGCATCTTGCTGAATCAACATTTGAATTACTGTGAAAGGGAAGGAGCCTCCAGTGAGGATCTCGAATCCTGACAGGCATCAACTTGAGAGGGGTTGAAAAGTGCAAAGGAGTCAAGGTATCACTTAATAATGGATGGAAGCAGAGGGATCAAGGGCAGAGGGGATTGCCTTAAGCTTATTTCAATTGCAAGTTTTAGCCATCTGAGACTCCAGGGTGGGAAGCACCTCCCAGAGATCAATCAGTCCATCCCTCTGCCTCTGGGCAGAGCCACACCTAGGTAATTCCAGACTGATGAGACGCTACTTCCCTTGGGATTGACTGTGATTGTGCTGACCAAAAAGTACTTCAACTAGAATTACTAATGACTCAGGCGCTTCAGAGTCACGAAGTTGTCATTTATAGCTTAATTAGCACCGTTTAAACCACATCATTTTTACTACATTTCGCATTGTCAGTTGGTTGTAACTAATAAGAAAAACCCAAGTCATAAACAATTTCATTATTTGAAGTAGTAAAAGCAATAAGCCAGACACATTATGTTGGCTTCAGAAATTATAGTAGTAGGCTTTGTTTCAAACAGAGATGAACTATATCAGCATGCAAAATATTTTTTGAATGCTCAAATGTCGAATCTAGCCCAGACTATTTAAAAACAAGAGAATATGAATCAGTTATATTTTTATTAGTAAACATTAGAAGACCCTAATAAATAGATTTATGTTAAAACAGATGTACATAAAAAATACTTTCACTTACATAAGGAGAAGTAAAAGTTCCAGTATTGTTACTCATGTTAAAAATGTTTAAAATGGGGAAAAAGAATAGTCAAGTTTCTATCTCTATTTATCATCTATCTACATTTATGTGCATTTTTTAAGATTCTAAGCTATTGTTTTTTTCGTTTTTTCTGCACCTCACGAAGATTTCGCTATATTATTTAATTTATTTAAATGGTAGACTATTTCTTATCAGCAGTTTTCGGTTTATAGAAAAATGGAGTGCAGAATATCAAGTTCTCAGATACCTATTCATTCCTCCTGATACTAACACTGTCAGTATTTTGGATTTTGAGCATTCTAATAGGTGCAGAGTGGTATCTCATGGTTGGTTGGTTGGTTGATTGATTGATTTGAGATTATGAGATTTTATTTATTTATTTGACAGAGAGATTGAGAGAGCACAAGCAGGGGGAGAGGCAGGCATAGGGAGAAGGAGAATCAGGATCCCTGCTGAGCAAGAGGCCCAATGTGGGGCTGTATCCCAGAACCCTGGGATCATGATATGAGCCAAAGGCAGACGTTTAACAGACTGAGCCACCCAGGTGCCCCTCATGCTTGTTTTAATTTGCAATTTCTTATGGCTCAGATAAGGAACACCTTTTCTTTTTTTTTTTTTTTTGAACACCTTTTCATATGCTTATTAGCTATCTGTATATCTTCTTGGATAAGGTGTCTGTTCAGATCTTTCCTCCATTTAAATGGGTTGCTTGTTTTCTTGTTGAGAAGTGTGATATATAGATAGGCATTTCATGATGTTGCAATAGGGCATTGTGTGAGGGGAAACATTCTCTAGTCCTTGTCTGGGTCTGCCTCTTAGTGAGCAAGCCTATGTCCCTGAGCTGTGAGTGTTTCTCATTCCCCCTCCTCCATCCTTCTTAGATGGATAGGATGGCTATAGGGGCTAGAGTTGGAGATGTTCCACCCCTTAGATCAGTTACACTCTGATAAAACTCTTGTAGGTTAAACTCTGGTCAAATATTTCTTCTTGAGGACAGCCTTTATTTATTTTTTTATTTTTAAATATGTATTTATTTTAGAGAGAGAAAGCATGAGCAGGAGGGTCAGAGGGAGAGAGGGAGAGAATCTTAACCAGACTCTTCTTCACTGAGTCCAGAGCCTGAGATGGGGCTCAATCTCATGACCCTGAATTCACGACTTGAGCCAAAACCAAGAGTCAGCCACTTAACGAACTGCACCACCCTGGTACCCCCAAGGCTTAATTAAGAACAGAATGCTCTGGGCATATTTCAAAATATCTACCCTGCCCCCATCCTCCTGGAAGGGCAAGGGGACTTTTTTCTCAGATCTTCACTGTGGAAACCTGGTAGGGCTCCTGAAGGTACAACTCACAAAAGTGTGGGGCTCCTACAAGACTGGGCCTCCATGGCATTTTTAACTCTCAGCCTTGTCCACATCAAGCATTCAGAAATTTGTCAATCATCATTTAGATTTCCCTACTCTAGCACTGGATCCCACAAAGGTTTCTGCTCCTAGGTTTCTGTTCAGGTAGGTTGTGATTCTCCATATCTTCTTGGTTCTTCAGTTTTAGAGATATATACTTATGTGTGACCTGAATTCTCTGATAGATCTAAGAAGAGTTCTAGATTTTTAGGTTGCTCAAGATTTTTGTTGTTGTTGTTGTAAAGATTGAAGTGACAACCTCCATGCTCCTTACATGCTGGACCAGATACCAGATGTCTCCCAACTATTTATTTCTAGAAACTTAAGCTGGACATCCATTGGTGTGGTTAATGGTCTCACTCTCATACTTGCTGTTTTCATATTCTCACAAAGCCTTTTAAATCATGTTGTTTTCTTCTCAACAGTGATTAGTTTTTCTTAAGTTGCTATCAAGTGACAATTTCATAAAAAAGATCTTCTTTTCATTGACATGCGTTTTTGTCAGTCAACGTCATTAAGATATTTTAATAATATCAAAGCCTCAGGGTATTTTAAGATGATACATATTTTCTCTGAGCATGAGTTTAAGTTTTCCAAATTTTTATTAAATGTATCTGTACTATAAATCCATCAGGGACATAGAAACTCTCAAGTCACACATAAAACTAAGTCTGAAACTATTAACTAACCTGAATTAGTGAATGTATAAGTCTACAGTAAAATCATAATCGTGATGTAGTGGGAAATGAGACTATAAAAACATATTCATTTCCTACTGAGTTGTCATTTTCTTTATTTCTATAATTGATCACTTAGATTGCTGGGGCTGCTAATTGAATTATATTTTAAAACATATATTCTTTATTTGGAGTAGTGGAAACTGTGAGCCATGTAGATTATGACATAATTACACATCTAGTTTTCCTTTTTATAAATGATTTTTAAGTTTCAGCAATCCTATAAATACATGCACACACACTTTTTTTTTTTCTTTTTGTAATTGTATTCTCTATGTTAGCACTTCTTAAACAGCATGTTTTTCTTAGCTGGAATTTCACAAATTTTATTCACTCACTCACTTCCTTACTTCACCAGTGAGGGTAATAAATGTGATGTAGGGCTCATCATTAGTCCCTGTTCTTGCTTGACTTTCCATTTGTGATAAAAAAGAAATGACAACTTTATCTCAACCATACTAAGTAAAAAACAAACAAAAATTACTAATTAGTTGATCTAATGAATAAGGCCTAAAGGGCAATTCTTTCTCTGCTCCTTGCCTTCTATTTCTGCCATTAATAATCCACTTTTGAACATTTGATGAGGAGGGGCACCTGGGTGGCTCCGTGGTGGAGCATCTGCCTTGGGCTCAGGTAGTGATCCTAGGATACTGGGATCGCATTCTGCATTGGGATCCCCCACAGGGAGCCTATGTCTCTGCTTCTCTCTGTGTATCACATGAATAAATAAATAAAATCTTTATTAAAACAATTTGAGAAGGATAAGAGCACCTATTGTCTAAATGGCTAATTTAGAAAGCAGTTTTAGAATGTTTGCCAAATGCCATATACCCTTCAATCACTGCCATTTTTAAAAGTTGGTATGTGTCCAGCTAGAGCTTAAGACATTATAGAGGTACTTCAAATGGATTTCTAAGTTAAAAGTTGATAATGTTGTCTTCAGACTTCTAACTTCCATTAATGGTCATGTGAAAAAATTAACCCAAAGCTAAATATATGAAGCACCTTAAAATTGTGGAAATAGAGATACGATTTGATAAGAGGAGATGTCTTGTCTTCCTATACAGAAGTCATTGAGAGGGTGCCTGGGGGGCTAGTTCTGTTAAGCAACCGCCTTTGGCTCAGGTCATGATCCCAGGACCCTGGGATCGAGTCCTTCATTGGGCTTCCCTCACAGTGAGGAGTCTCCTTCTCCTTCTCTCTCTACCTCTCTCCTTTGCTTGTGCTCTCTCTCTCTTTCAAATAAATAAATAATTTTTTTGTTATTGAAAAAAAAAGCCATGTGCTAAATTAATGTCGATATACATTTTTGTAATTTAATTTTTGTTTTTTTAAGATTTTATTTATTTATTCATGAGAGATAGAGAGAGAGGCAGAGGGAGAAGCAGGCTCCATGCAGGGAGCTCGATGTGACTTGATCCTGGGACCCCAGGATCACACCTTGAGCCAAAGGCAGATGCTCAACCACTGAGCCACCCAGGTGTCCCACATTTTTGTAATTTAATAAAGATTATCTAACATCTCTGATTTTATTATTGATAAAAGAGAAGCTACCTTTGTGGGCGGACATGTATGTGTAATATCAACACCTGTGAGACAGATAACTAATAAAGAAATGTAGGATTGTTGAAGATGTATAGTTTGTACCACAAAGTTTCTACGGAGGGCAGTGAGTGGCACAACTGAGCTATTGATTCCTGAATGTATAATTGCTTTGGTCTGTGGAAGTTCAAAGGTTCACTTTAAATAAAAAACTTTATTCTTGCAGCAAACAAAAAGTCTTTATATTAAGATAGACCCAACCAAAGGCATTCAGCACTGCTAACTTTAAGTCATTTTGTTTGACATTAAATATTGCAGGCCAAATCTTCCCTGGGGTGATGCTTTGGCCTTGTAGAAAAACAAAACAAAATAAGATCATTCTGTCCACCTTGTTGATGGTTCTTTTGTCAGCCTGAGTCAGGCACATGTTACACACTCAACAGTCCACAAAGTTGAGTTCTGCTCCCTGTTAACCATGTCAATTACCAGGTCTCCCTAGCGCTGCTATGCTTGTGTCTGAACTGCCCCTGTGCTAATCTCATTTTTGAGTCTTTGATAATAACAGCAATCATGGCAAATGCTTACTTAATACTCACTCTATGCCAACCTCCTAAGTGCTTTGTAGGTATTAACTCTTTTAATCTCCATGGCAGTCCTATGAGGCACGCTGTTATTATCATTTTTTTTACAGATGTAAAAGGAACAACCATCTGAGGTAGGTTCTATTATTATTTCTATCATACAGGTGTAGGTACTATTAGCATCTGCATTTAACAGATGAGCATACTGTAGCACAGAGTGGTTAAGTAAACCTCACAAATGTCACTTAGGCTGGTGCAGGACAAAAGCAGGGTTTGAACCTGGACATTCAGTTTCCTAGTCCCTGCTCTTAAGTACCTCATCATCAAGCCTCAATCTCCCATTAAGTGTTGTTGGTTCATGTGGGTTTGATTTTTAGCTTCTCTAATGGACTTGATTTGGCTCTTGAGGTTCTTTTCCTATGTGAAGTCCATTAAAGATCATCCTCTTAATAAATACCAGTCTGTCACCTCTTCATTGATACAAACAGTTGTCTGCGTGTATGAACGTGTGGGTTTGTGTACAATTGCATGTGCATGGATGTTCACAAGATTAAAGTTGCAGGCTGAATGGGTTCTTGGAAAGCTATGTCTTACGCATACCAAGATCTCTAATAAACAGCAGTTGAAGAGTGCCCCAGAAGATACAATCCTCCACAGCCCAGCATTCAGCACAACAAGCCCTTAAACATGGTCTTAGTGAATTTTTCCTCTCAAAGCTGGTGAAGCTGTGGGTTTCCCCACATCCTTGCACAGATTATCTGATGTGTCTGCAATCGAGGTTAAACATAAACTCTGGGAGAAAGTTATTTAAGGCCCTATGAGCAGTTAAACAAAAGTATGTAAACAGAGAATTATCCAACTTCAAAATTTACCTTGTTTTGTATGGTTTTAGTTTTCAGTTTTATTCACAATTCATCACCCAGTCAAGAGATCTGCAAGTTCAAATCTCATTAGGTACAATAGCAAAAAGAAAAAAAAAAAAAAACATTAAAAAATCTGTATCCACAAGTTATATCATATTCTCTCCCTTAAATTTATTTCCTTCTTTGAGCTTAGGTGAAAATAAAGTAAAAGAAGCCAAGTGATGATGTTTTAGGTAATCTAAATTAATGGAAATGTGATGGATTGCTGGCATTTATAACATTTTAAAGATGATTCAAAGCAGAGATACACATATGCAGAGAGATATGACTTAGCATTTTTTAAAAAAATTTTGTATATTTTTTACTGGAGTTCGATTTGCAAACATATAAAAAAAAACTGAGTGTTATACTATATGTTGACTTATCATTTGAATATGATGGTTGCATTATAATTGACCTATATGGAGCACTTAGTGTATTTTAGACACCATTCAAAGTGCTTTATATTTCTTAACCAAATCACTCTTTTGTAACAAGCCTACTAGAGAGATTTGATTAACTCCTTGTTAATATGAGACAG
The DNA here is from genome assembly GCF_003254725.2 of Canis lupus dingo. Classification (NCBI taxonomy): domain Eukaryota; kingdom Metazoa; phylum Chordata; class Mammalia; order Carnivora; family Canidae; genus Canis; species Canis lupus. The sequence goes on along the minus strand of NC_064267.1, from coordinate 39,145,125 downwards.
TGTGCTCCAGCTCGGAGGGAAGAGAGTCAGGATTGACATGCACGCAGCACAGCTCCAAGGCCAGGCTGTTAGCTCCCACTGCCTTTTCTGCAGTTTTCAAACATTGATGCTGGTGGAAAGATTCTCCACGTTCTGTTTCCATAAAGGAGAGGGAATATGAAAATTCAAGGGAACAGCCTTCACTCATCTTGCCCAAGGTGGGAGGAATGAGGTGCTTACCATGAGTCAGGCAGCAGGAACTCAGCATCTCTCCCAGGCTACTTCCCGTTTGGAACTAGCTTCTCCTCCCAGCAGGGCATTTCCCTTCTCTGCTCTCCTTGCAGTCAGGTCAGTTTAGCTATGTTGAGGGAGGCCTTAGGCTGTCCAGCCCTCATGCTGGTGATTGATGTGAGATAAAAAATAGCAAGCTCATTGAAAGCTGCATTCTTGAATCAGCTAGATTGTTGACGTTGTGCTTTGCTTGTGCTTAAAACTGAAGTCTATTTCTCAATTGGTTCTAATTTGGGAGTCCTAAAAGGTCCTAAAGCTTAGGGCCCTAAAACTTAGTGTACTTCTGCCATAGTTATGATGTCCTTCATTGTGTTCATTTTTCTGGACAAGGCATCCTTGGCATCTGAGTAGCAAAAACAAATATTTCTTTACGGTTTAGGGCTAAGGTGTAAGGAAGCTTATTGGGTTTCTGTTCTTTAGCTCAGGTAGGAGTCCTGAATGATTCAAAATAGCTCAACAGAGTTCTTCATTGGACTATGAGACCTAATGGTAGTCAGGTGGTCATTTTTCAGGTGACTTCCATGTGTGTGATTTCTTCGGGGACCTCATGTTTAGGGCAATATGGAGAGGGCCCCATCTTCTTTTTCCCGGAAACAGAGCAAAAGATGAGCATAACCTATAAAGAAGAAGCAAAGAAGAGGACATAATCCAGTGCAAAGGCAATTCTGGCTCTCTTGCTACCTTCAAATCTTCTCAGTGGAAATAAGATCTTTCCCTAGAAACTCAGGCATGAAATCTCAGGCAGATGCATGCTTTTTATGATCACTTGTAGGTAATAAAAGTCCCATGATCTCTTCCAGTAAGCAAACAAGTTTCACTTTAGTAATTACAATGGTTTGATATCATGTGTTAATATTTCTATAATACTCATTTAGGGGAAGATTTTCTTTTCACCCAGCTGAGGCTGGCAGTTTATAGCCCCAGTCTTTCCAGAAAGCTAACCATTATCTCTATTGCTCACCTCCCCACCACTCCCTTTTGGATCCTCTCCAGGATTAGCGCAGAGGGAGAGACAAAGGAGAAAGACAAGAGATGAGGAAGGTGCTTACCTACGTGGCAATGTGGATCTGGGTTATGTTCTGTGGTCTTGGTAGATATTCAAACCCATCTCTTTCTATCAAGGGTACCTTCCTGAGTTTCTCAACTTTTCCTCTGGAATATTTAGCTGTACTTTCTATCATCCGTGGCATATCTTTCTCTGGCCATCAGAACTCTCATCAGCCTCTGATCTCTGATGATCCTTTCATACCAGCTCTCCTGTCAATCCTATCATCCTTATAGGTGGTCTTAGGGAGTGTCAGGAGGATATGTCTTTATAGTCCACTTCTAGATCATGAGCAAGACTCAAGCATTATTATAGAACTGTAGATAACTTCAACATGACCTGTGATCTCTTTTCCTGTCCCACTGTTTCCAGCTGAAAGCTACAAATTCTTGCCTTCAGAATACTCTGCATTTGCTGGGCTCATGCTCACTGCATACCTTCTAATGCCTGGTATCCATCTCAAGCTCACTGAGTGACTCTTTTGAAGCTTATATTTTGCAATAAGGCACAAAGGTTTGGATGGAGAATAACTATACAGTACTCCACTAATTTCCCAAGAATGTCTTCAGAAAGAAAAAACAAATCTCCTCTGACCACTACAACCTTGATCATCTTGTATGCATGCTATTGGTGATATTCTCTATATTTTATATTTTTACTGTTTTTACAGTACCTACTTTGAAATACTACTTATCAGACTTGCTTTCTTATTGCTCCCTGTGTTGTCTGGATGAAAACATTCAAGTTAACATCCAGCCGCATGAGCTTTCATTTGAGGACAGAAAAAAGAAGATGAAGAAAGGAAGAGTAGTTTTTCTTCAGAAGCCCCCATGGGCAATGTGAGCAAATAGGATTCCCCTTTTCTTATCCCAGTGAAAGACAGAGGAGAGGTGAAGAAAGAAGACAGATGCTTCCTTATCATCACTTCTGGCTGAAACTCTCTCCTAGACAGGAAAATGCAGAGAGAAACATCTCCAAGCAGCTCAGCAGAGTGATGGTTTCCTACTCAATAGTTACTTTTCTCCTTTCTTCCTAATAAACCTTATTTTTTTAAGATTTATTTATTTATTTATTTATTTATTTATTTATTTATTTATTTTAGAGAAAGCTTATGTGAGAGGGGAGGGGTAAAGGGAGAAGGAGAGAATCCTTAAGCAGACTCTCCACTCTGATCAAGCCAGACACATGGCTTGATCTCAGGACCCCAAGATAATGACCTGAGCCAAAATCAAGAGTCCACCACTTAACCAGCTGAGCCACTCAGGCACCCTCACTAATAAGCCTGATTTTGATGGGGACAGCCATAAGCCCAGTTTAGAAAATACAAAAACAAAAACAAATTAAAACTCTGCATTTCTTAAACTTATCTGCAGAAAGGGCAGGCAATGAAAATCTAAGTGATACTTAGCTGCCTGAAAGAGGAGCTGGCTCAACCATTGACACTTCACTCTTCCTCTGGTCTGAGATGCTAACTTGTTGCTAAGGTTGGAGCTGATACCTTGCAACAATGATTGAATAACCAAAAGAATCATGGAGACCCTCAGCTGATATTTCTGAGCTCTAAACACTCACTTGCAGACTTCTTGCTACAAGAGAAAACTGTAAACCCTCATTTGTCTAAGTGAGTACTTTTAGGTCACTATTACACCTAAAATGGATTCTAAATTATATACTAGCTGTGGAATTTGGGGCAGGTCCCATAATGTCTCCAGAGCTCAGTTTCCTGATTTCCTGTTTTCTGATGCTGGTACCATCTCAGAAATATTTTGAAGATCAGCAAGTATCATGCACAGACAGTATTTAGCAGAGTTCCATATATTATGGTAAGTAAGCGGTAAATCGATGTAAGTTACCATTCCTTGTCTTCATATAAATATGCATATTCCTTAAATCCAGTGTAGACTCTAAATCAGGAAAATATAGGCTGTGACTGAGGGAAATAAGGTATCTCAAGAAATCACTGCAACTACCTTAGAGTTTCCCTGATCAACTTTGATTTCTAAAATTTAGAAAAAATGAAGATGTAATAAAAGCCAATAAACTTTGAAGATGTAATGAAAGCTAATAAACTTTGAAGTCAGACAAATCCATGTTAATTAATTCCGTATAACAAGAGTGGGTTATTCAGACGAAAGGAGCTCATATCTTAAGTTTAGGAAATGATAGGGGTTGTTTGGACTCATGCTAATTCAAGAGGATTTTGTAATTTCCATATTTACTTTTGTGATTGCCAGATGTGATGTTCCAAAATGTTATTTATAACTAAAACTCTCACCTTCCAACAGATGTAAGCTGCAACAGATGGTAACTGCCCTGGTTGTGGCCACATAGATTAAAATATATGCATGCGTATGCATGTGTGTCCATGAATATATGCTTATGAAGTAGTATTTTGAAATGAGATCACTTTTCTTTAAAATATAACACAGGCAACTTATGAAAGTAGGACGAAAATGTAGGGGAGGACAGTGACTTTTTATTAACTCTTCATGGTCGTTAATCACAGCTTAAGCAAATGCTAGCCCTATCTTCAGCCTTGATAATTCATTTTATGTTTCTTTTTTAAAATTTTTCCTTCAATCTTTATCTGGCTTCATATTCCTCCTGAAGTTCTACTATGGAAACTTCAAGTCTAAGATTTTATATTTTATACCATCTTGGAGTCAAAGGCTTTTTAAGGTTAGCCTCTGAAGAGCTCTCTCCTCCTAAATACTGCCTTTAGCATGGACCCGGCATCTCACTAGACAACTGTTGTCAATAGTGGGAAAAGATTACAGTGGGAAAGATTACACATCACTGCCAAAAACTCATGCTAGTTCCCATAGTATCTTATCTTTCATCTTTAAGCTACCTAAAGGTTTATATCTAGATACTTGATTCTTCCATAACGCACAAAAATTCGGTTATCAAATCTTTTTTTCAATATAGTTCTTAAGTTCTTTTATAATGGAAATTTGAATTTTTCATTGGTGCCTCAGTTATAATATAAAGAGCCATGGTACCTAGTTGTAGAGAACGCTGACTAAGCTTATGTAGTACGTCCAGGGCAAGACCACCTTCATGGACATACAACATAAGCAGTCGCACAGGCTCTGTGTTGGGTTTGGTTTATGCTCTGCTATCCTCATATTGAAATTCTTCATAATGTTTTTGAACAAGGGGCTCAGCATGTATTTTGCACTAAATTTGCAAATTATTGTAGCTGGTCTGGGGCTCAGTATTTGACTAATTCTATTTAGTTGAAGCTCTAATTCCTCACATAAGTTGATTTTCCAGAGGCTAAGTCTTCCAGCAGCATCGTTTCCCAATGGGCTTTCCTCTTGATTTCAGGAATCCAATATTACATTAACAAAGTCCCTAGGGTTTGGGATTTATACCAATGTTTTATAATTGACTTTGTCTTTTTTTTATTATTTTTTTTATTTATTTATGATAGTCACAGAGAGAGAGAGAGAGGCAGAGACACAGGCAGAGGGAGAAGCAGGCTCCATGTACCGGGAGCCCGACGTGGGATTCGATCCCGGGTCTCCAGGATCGTGCCCTGGGCCAAAGGCAGGCGCTAAACCGCTGCGCCACCCAGGGATCCCGACTTTGTCTTCTACAGTAAAAATGAAGTTGGAGTGCCTTCATATTCTTTAAGGCTACCATGTATACGGAAATGCTGTATTTTATAGATTAATTCTCTTAATCTATATCAGCCATATTTCTCTCCTTTCTGCTACACATTTAAGGGTGATGATCGCTTGCAACTCAAATCTCAATGTATAGCAATATAATCAGTATTTTTAAAAAGATAATACTGACACTTTTTTCATGTGATTTAATAAAATATCTTTGATGCAGACTCTGAACAAGTTGTTTTAACTAAGATTGAATTTGGATTTTGTACGTTTATGTATTCTTTCAGTATTTTAAGTGGGACACAGTATTTGAAAAGTAGGAATGGCTGAAATGTTAAAGTGATGTTTTTTTTTTAAATGCACACAGAGCTAATATATGATTGTTAGGTACAGAGATCAATTACAAGGTTCTATTTTCTCTTAACTGTTTCCTGAGTGAGATAGATTTATTTCTCAGAAAATGTGCCGTATAAGTCAATATTACTAATATTGTGTTTGTCTACAGTGGCTTTGAGGTTCTGATACTCTAGAGAATATTAAGAGTTGATGCAATTTAGTTATTAGGCATTATAGTTTTTTTAAAGTTTTAGTACGTAGTGATTAATGTGCAAGAGTGTTAAGGTAATGTCAGTTATTTTAAATTACTACATTTATTCATAGGTCTCTTCCAGCAAAACACATGTTGAGCTAATATGTACAAGAAGCAAACTATAGGTAATGCTTTGTATGTACTATAGCACATTTTTAAGAGCCAATGCTTTATTTTCTCCCATCAAGGGGTTTATTTGCTTTTTTTTTATATTAAAAATATTTATAAGCTCTATTTTCTGTTCTCCATCAATTGCATGTCTGTTTCTTACATACGTGACAATTTTTTCATTTTTGTTCTTTTCCCATCTTTTTCTCCTTTTCTTCTGCTTTCAGTGAGCTTTACCCTTTTAGTTAATTCATCTCTTGACAACTTTCCAGACTCCAAAACTTAATAATTTCTGTTGTCCCAGAAGAGAGGTGAAAGGCAGGTTTTTTTCATCCTTAAGACCATAATTCCCTTTGTTTTATACTTAAGAGCTTCATATTTGCTACCATTCGTAGTTAAACATTCCAAACAACACCCCTGCATTAAGCAGAAGTTTTATCTTTTTCTCTGTGTTCTCTAAGTGACCTTTCTGAATTGCTCATTCTCAAAAGTGTTCCTTATGTGAGTCATACATCCTCATGGCTTCTCTCTCATTTACAAACACTGCATGCAATTTCAGAGGTCCACAGGCCCTTGAGGCCAGATCATGAACCGAGTATTACGAACACCTGCTCTAATTTATCAATTTCTATTTTACAGATATTGTATTGTGTGTAGTTTTCCATAATATTACTCATTCTTTGTTACCTACTTTTACTTTCTTACTTTCTACCTTGCCACTTTCTTTATTGTATCCTTCTTTTTTTTTTTTTTTTTTTTTAAAGAATGTCCCTTTCATCTTCAAGTTTCATGTCTGGTGTTAACTGTTTTATTTTGTTTTGTTTTGTTTGTTTTTGTTTTTGTTTTTTATAAAAAGTTCTGAGCATACTCTCATCCTTTTTGGCTTTTTATAAATGAAACATTCAGTCAATGACTTGAGTCATTCAGCCAATATGACTTGAGTACCTTGTATATGCTAGACATAATGAGGTATGTAAAATTAAACCAGAAATGATTTTTCTCTAATAACTATATTAATGTTAGTTGATAATATTGATATTTTTAATGACCAATATTAAGAGAATATATTTTATTTTCTAAGAACTCTGCTAAATATGTTATCACAATCCTTCATCCTTTTATTACTTCACTTTCTTTTTTCTCCTCCTGCTTCAACGATAAGATAAAACAAATGGAAAGTGGTAAAACTTCCTCAAGATCACAACTAGAAAACTAATGGAACTGGTTTCAAACACAGATTTCTCTTACTGTAGAGGCACTTCTAATGTCTTCACACATCTTAGATCATGTCTACCTCTCACTTAACATAGTAGTAGAAGTATTTTGGATTTATAGATTTAACCATCCAAACATTCATCCATCCATTCATATATACATACAATTAATATAAGGCAGAAGAGAAAAAAATAAAGAGAATGGATATACAATTCTTTTTTTTCTTTTCAAACATTTTTATTAAACATGTTCCTTAGAGATATGAGGATTTTATTTTATTTTGTTTTTTAATAATAAATTTATTTTTTATTGGTGTTTAATTTGCCAACATACAGAATAACACCCAGTGCTCATCCCGTCAAGTGCCCCCCTCAGTGCTCGTCACCCATTCACCCCCACCCCCCGCCCTCCTCCCCTTCCACCACCCCTAGTTCTTTCCCAGAGTTAGGAGTCTTTATGTTCTGTCTCCTTTTCTGATATTTGCTACCCATTTCTTCTCCCTTCCCCTCTATTCCCTTTCACTATTATTTATATTCCCCAAATGAATGAGACCATATAATGTTTGATATACAATTCTATGGCAATTAGGGGAAGCCAGGAATCACTTGAACTTTTCTTTGTGGAAGAAGTGACACTTGAAACACGCCATGAATGATACCTGAGGCCAAATAGGGAATAGTATGGAAGAGCTGTGAAGGCAAAGGGACTTACAGAAATGTATGCAGAGGGAATGATTGGCTGTTCAATGTAGTTTAAGTAGAGAGTGTGGAAAGTAGGATGTGGAGAGAAAACACATGTTGGAAAGTCTTGTAGGCCAGATAACAGAGAACTTTGACTTCCAGCAATTGAGGTATGAACTTATTTTAGCAGTAGTAAGTGATGGAGGATTTTTTTTGTTGTTGTTACTCTGTTTGCTTTTATTGAAATTTTCCTGTCCTACTCTTCAGTGATGGAGGATTTTAAACAGAAAATCACAACTGTGTTTTTAGAAGAATGGGAACAGGAAGACTTGCAATGGATAGAGACTGTGGGAATGTGCTCATTCTTTTGGTCACATTTGTTAAATGAAGACATAAATAATGACATTCTCTATGGAGAGAGGCCCTGTGAGTGGGAGAATTATATAACTAATACTAAGAAACCTGAAATTGCTCAGACTGCTCAATGAGTTCTATTCTTTTGTCTAATGGGAGTTTACACATTCACCTCAGTTCACGTTTTCTTTCTCTTTTGCTTTGTATTATCTCAATTAGGAATTGCATTCTAAGGACCTTTCTTAATAGGGTCCTCTTCTGCTATTTGTTTGTATGCATGTGTGTATGTATGTATGTATTTAAAGACTTTATTTATTTGAGAGAGAGAGGAACACAAGCAGGGGTGGGGGGAGGGTTAAAGGAGAGGGGGAAGCAGACTCCCTGATAAGCAGGAAGTTGGACAGGTTGCAGGGCTCTGGGCTCCATCCCAGGACCCTGAGATCATGACCTGAGCCAAAGGGGGACGCTTAACCAACTGGAGCCACCCAGGCGCCCCTACTGTTTTATTTTTGATGTTGTCTCTCACACATTTTCCCAGCCACTGCTTTCCTTCTATTCTTATGGCCTTTCTATTTTATTCTTAAGATTGTTTTAACTTGTCTTAAAAACAATTCTATGCTTATTCATTGAGTAGTGTCATTGCTCTCTACCAAGCATTACCTGAGATTAGCCCATTTTCTACCACATTTTTCACCATTATATTTCATTTCTCCTCTATATGTCTCAGAGTTCTCCATGAGTCCTATAGACACAGGAGTTCAGGCCTATGGATGATGTGTTAGGATAAAGACAACATCTACCCTCACCAGAAATGGAAAGTTGATTGGTCCAAAAACACCATGCTTTGATTCCATGAGCAACCAGGCAGATCTGGAACAGAGAGGAACAGGACCTTTAGATCTATAGTAAGTATGTGTTCCTGAGTTGTAACAGAGAAGCAATATAATTTTTTTAAAAAGATAACAGCAACCACAAACTAGCATAAATTGATTCTGAATGCTTTCCCTGGAGAGCTGTAATTAGTGTAAGGCTCCTAGTTTGTTTTGAGGGGTCAGATCTGTTTAGAATTAAATGTTGATGGGCTCGGGACACCTGGGTGGCTCAGCGATTGAGTGTTTGCCTTTGGTGGAGGGCCTGATCCTGGAGATCCAGGATCAAGTCCCACATCGGGCTCCCTGCATGGAGCCTGCTTCTCCCTCTGCCTGTGTCTCTGCCTCTCTCTATCTCTCATGAATAAATAAATAAAATCTTTAAAAAAAAATGTTGATGGGCTCCACATTGGGCATGGAGCCTACTTTAAAAAAAATCAATAAAAATAAAGAAAGAAGAAAGAAAGAAGAAAGAAAGAAAGAAAGAAAGAAAGAAAGAAGAAAGAAAGAAAAAAAAGAAAGAAAGAAAGAAAGAAAGAAAGAAAGAAAGAAAGAAAGAAAGAAAGAAAGAAAGAAAGAAAGAAAGAAAGTTCGGTGTTAGAATAATCAGCCTTATTCTTTTTGCTGTATTTTTGCATTTCTTCTCTTTGGACTTGGGCGCATTGCTTCTCATCTTTTGGATGAAATACCATACTTGCATTACTTCAAGATCTTACCACACATTTTGGAGATTCATAGGGACTACATCTCCTTGGTAGATGTAGAAAAAAAGCTATGACTTATATAATCTAGATTTTCCTAAGCCAATAGTGGCATAGTTAACTTAGTGATTTCTAGAAGCCTGTGCTATTACTTTCTTGATCAAACTTGATTTTTGTAAAAAAAAAAAAAAAAAAAAAAAAAAAAACATGATTACATTATTTTACCATTCATTAATCCTTTTAAGTCATTTCTTTTTCCCTGTCAAAAAAGTTTCTTTGGCCTATATAATGTGACACTTGGATAATTGCCTAGAAATCTCTCTCCTTCATGCAATGGGAATTCCTCAAAGAGTTTTAAAGAGTTGCCATGGAATTGCACTATTTCATAAGTAGGCACAGAATTCTATACCATGGTTTATGCCCTAGTCATTCACTCTGTCCCAGTATCTTCATTCTCATATCAAGTAGAGGGAAGAAAGGCAGATATGCAAGGAAGAATTTGAAGTCCATGTGGTAGGCAACAGATGCTAAATGGAAACTATGATCCTTCCTTAGACTGAAATGATGAGAAATGTTTAGAAACTGGGTGACTTATCTATTTCCTTGCAAAGGAGTTAATAAATTTGTTAGTGCATCAAATAGTTGATAAAATACTTGCGCTTCATTACCAATAGCTTTCCAGTAAAATGTAGACAACTCCCTCCAAATGTGTTCTGTGTTTGCCTGCCTTTCCTCAAGACAGCATTCCTCCTAAGACAGCAGCCTGAGTATGAAATTAATGACAATATTTGGAGTCCCGCTGGGTGAGATAGTGAAGTCTGCCTACTTGAAAGGATAACATGGAGGAGGCACTCTCTGCCATCTTTTTGGTGTAAACAAAAGCCACATTCCTGGTGGTCACAGATAGTCTGACTAGGCTTAAAGTTGTAAAATGAGAAGATGAGAGTTATGGCTTATAGAGAGGGCCCACATGTTTCAATTTTTGTGAGTCTGTAGTTAAAATATTATATATATGATATATATGTTATACTTTCTGATAACAAAGATCATTTGGCCTATAAATATTTTTTTAATAGTCTGAAAAAGGTCTCACTGAAAATGTAAGTTCCTTTTTGACTAATTTAGAGAAGTAGAGAAGTCTTCGGTTATTTAACAATCAATTATTATTAACAATGATACTAGTGGTCGTCAAACTTTATAGAAAACACATGTGTTGTGACCTTATAACTGAATAACTACATATAGAATATATATTTTAAACTTTAATAATTTGAAGCCAGTTACTACCAAACACCCTTCGATCAAGATTCCATTTATTAGAACTCTTTGATTTTGTTGATTGCCAAATATTAACTACTCTGTATAGATTGAGAAGGCCTTTTAAATGTAGTTTATTTATTTAACCGGTATTTAAATAAAGTCACTATATAATGATTGGTAAAGACTATCAGTCTTGGGTGAGGAATTAATAATAGCACTAATAAGTAGTATGTGTATTAATTTACACCAGCTCTAACATATTCTTGAATAATGAAAATATAATCTATTTTATAGATCAGATCACAGATTTTTTTTAAAGATTTTATTTATTTGTTTATTTGAGAGAGAGAGAGAGAGAGAGAATGAACATGAGCCAGAGGGAGGAGCAAAGGGAGAGGGAGAAGCAGACTCCCCACTAAGCAGGGAGCCTGACTTGGGGCTGTATATCAGGACCCCAGGATCATGACTGGAGCTGAAGGCAGATGCTTAACTGACTGAGTCTTCCAGGTGCTCCGATCAGATCACATTTAATAAATAATTCTAATTGAGAAATTCTCACAGATGTTATATCACTAATATTTTGAATATTTTAAATTAGAATATTCTGTTTCTTTTCCACATTTTCTTACTATTATTATTTAGTCATTACAATTAGTTGTTATAATCTAATTATTTTGTTTAATGCCAGCCAAATAATTAAACTTCTTCATAATTGTGATTCTTATTGCATACTCAAAAATTTAGTTACTGCAACATCCCAACATAATCTTTCCCATCCTAACCTTTCCTAAACCCATCATTTTCTCAACTAGTAGACTGAGATAATTGCTCTGAATTATTTCCTTTGAGTTATAAGTTAGATAAAATTGGCCCAATAAAATTGCCCTAAGTCCTTCTTTTATTTTGGATACACATAATTTAAGGGCTGTTTACTACTTCGTGTCATTTTAGACAATGTGATTATATACAACTCCTTGGTTTGGGATGTTTCCTTTTACTAAATATATTTGATGGAGACTTCCAAAGATAATTTGACTTTTTATTTGCTCGGTGTGTTTGTTATTTTTCCACACAAGTCACCTGTAAATGGTGCCAATGCAACTCTTTTACGAAGTCAGCTCTCAAGGAGTCAAGGTGGAATTTGTTTATCTCTCATTCCCTATCCCCTCTGCCTCCCACCCCCACCCCACGCTCCATACCTTGGGCTACAAAAAGAGGTCAGAAGGCCATACATCATTGAGTTTAATTTATTCCAGTCCACCTAGTCAGTTGAAATATTTCCTCAAGGAAGTTTTCATTCAGTTGATGGCCTGAAGGGTTAAGAAAACAGAAACCCATAGTATTACAAACTTGTTGTTATGAATGTTTCCAAGGAAACCATACCAGGAATGTTTAAGTGTCTTGTTTCTCCCCAAACCCACAGGAGTGTAGCTTGTTTGAGGTTTTGATGTCCTCTTAATTCCTGCCATAGCTGCTCTGTGGTAGGGTTTCCAGTGGAGCAGGAATCCCATGGCTGCCAGGAGCCCTGGCTCATAGGCCCACCATGCTCTCACTGAGCTCAGCTCTGCATCTTCCTCTTGAAGAGGTTAAAGGCAATTCGAAATCAAGTAGAGGATGATTTTATTTTTTATTTTTAAAAATTCCTTTATTTTTTCTAAATGTTCAATGTAGATTATTTTTCTCCACCATGCACATTAGTAGACCATCTGAATATTTCATCAAAAATAAATAATAAATGAATTTGGGTTGCAGAGATCATTAGAAGAGCAAATGTACGTGATAGATCATATCATGCTGTTTTATGAGGTGTTTTAAGGGGCATGGAAGGTGGGAGGGATGTACAGTTCTGTGATTTCCTCTGCTTTAAGTGGCTATAAATAATTTTTAAAGCTATTTCATTTTTCCGAAATTTTATGTATCCAAATAAAAATGAAATAATGAATAATTTGAAAATAATATCCAAAAGTAGTTACTTGATTGAACATGACTTAGAATATTTTCATAATTAGATTCTACAAGACAGTACGTCCTTTCAAAATGTTTAACCAAGTGACGTGAAGCCAAAGGAAACTCAAATAATTTTCATTCAAAGCTAATAAGGACAGAAAAATCTCTGTCTCTTTCTCTCTCTCACTTTGTTTTGTTCCAACTCAGAGAAAGCATGCATATATCTATATGTGCATGATAGATCTTTTTTATATATTTAAAACACTTAAAATTATCCAAAAATACAGATAGGTGAATCCTTATATTTTATTTAAATACCACAATCATCCAGGTGATATCATACACACTTCTATCATTATTAAATACTTGCAAAGATAAGCAAGGCAAATAAAAAATAACACACCTCTATGCTGAGTAAGAAATATGATATTTAATTTCATATTTATAGCTTTAATTATGTATTTTGCCCTATTTTATTTTAATATGGTTTGTTTTATATTGCATACATAAATGTATATATAATATGTATGATACATTTTAAATATACAGCTTGCAATTACTTTTTCTCCCACTTAATTTCTAATAGGTTTGTCATTTGCCATATTCCTCTTCTTCCAAAGCCTGGTAAAAATTACTGAAGGAACACAAATTTGTTGAATTTCACCAGATGTTTGTGGATTTCTCTAAGTCACTGTGACTAAAATATCCAATTATTATCATCTCTTAGGTAGACATTGACAGCTTCCAATAGTAAGAGGTAGTGAGCATTATGGGATTCTCATTTATATCTAATCTGTTCCTAAAAGTGTTGGATAGAAAATGATATTCCATGATTTTTAATTAGAAATGTAATCTCCTCCTAGTCCACCACGAATTTCTGACAATGTCACTACACTATTAAACACATACACTAGCCTCCACAGAATGTATCTGCTTAATGATCAATTCTGCTATTATTCAACACAATGAACTCAGCAGGTAAATTCATTGTGCAGTACATAGTGATAATGGGCAGCACACAATACTAATTACATTTCCTCTGCCCTGCAAATTGAACCACATGTAAATAAATAAGAAACAATACACAAAACTGTTACCAGTGGGAGGGTCTGTGTTGTGTGAAGGGAGATCTCGGTTCGATTCCCCACAAAAGCTTTAGCAGCTCAAAAAAGACAGCTGGAAGGAAAGTAGCAAGCACAAAACAGTTTATTAAGGACAGTACAATTCCAAGAGGAGGGATTGGGCAAGCCCAAAGGTGGCAACTACTCCAAGGTACAATAGGTCTCTTTTTTTTATGAGTAGGCCTTGGGTCATGGATAGGGTGGTCCCTAATGGAGACTGCTTCCAATCATTTGGGGTACTCCTCCCACAGGTTGGGAGGGGAAGTTTTTGACTCTACAAGATTTGTACCAGAACCATCATGGTAGCCTTCCCCAAGGTGCATGGGAATGGAGTGGGAGGTGGGGGAGAAGAATTAAAACTGCAATGCAAATGCATTATAATGAGTTTAGGGGTTACTCTAGGTCAGAGGTGGAAGAAGACAGTGCTTGCTTGTTTTGCATCTGGGGCTCTTGTTGTCAGTCTCAAGGTCTTGGAAGCCACAAAGTCAGGATATTGTGCCTCCAGGCTTCTAATGTATGATGTTGTGCCCCTGGCTTCTACTGTATAGCCTATTTATCACCCGCCATCCTTGTCTCCTATATAGCGAATGCTGAACAAACTAAAATAAACAATGTTGAGGAAATAAGCAAGAAGTTTAGAAGTTTTTTGAAAACCTTTTGTCTTTTCCTAAAACAATTTTTATGCAGGTTGAAATGAGGTAAAACTGACCCCGAACCAAAAGCCAAGGACCATCACATCTTAGTCCTTCTGCCACTTTTATGGAATTCCCAGGAAGAGGTTCAACGAAGGGCTATGTCCCTTGGATCAGGTTCTCCTGAAAGCAGAGCCCATGACAAGGATTTGGGTGCAGGTAGTTTATTTGGAGCTGATCCCAGGAAGCAGAAGTAGGGAAGCAGGGAAAAGGAAAGAATGATGGAAGCCGGTATAAGAATATGCAATTACAGTCACTGCTGTGTGTAAAATGATTTAATTCTCCAGAGAAGCTTGCAAGAATAGTCTACCCAAAAAGTGGGTGAAGATTTTTTCCACCACCTGTCAGGTTTCCTTGGTTGACAGTGAGCTCTACTAGGGCTATTTGCTCCTTTGCATTTCCAGGCTGCAAGTCTACAGTGGGGGAATGTGTTCCCGCAGCTTCCAAGAAGTTCCTGGGCATAAAACCAAAAAGATAAGACTACAGGATGCTGTGAACACAAGCATCTGAACTTCTGGCCACTGTCTGGGCAGCTACAGCTGAGATCAAATGTGGCTGAGGGTACAGAGGCAGCGTGTCTGAAGTGCTGGCTACAACCTCATTCTACCAGGATTTGCCCTCAAATTATGCTGTTCTACAAACATTCATGCTCCCTCAGCTGATGCATGAGGTTCATTTCAGATGGCTTTAAATCTGCAAGCACAAGCATTTGGGACTGCCATAAGATTTAAGGTTTTGGAAGGTAGTGGCTTTCAACCACAGATAAAGAAAAGAGTCTACTCTACCTTGAATTTATTGAAAAGGTCAAAATTCTCCAAAATGGTTTCATTTCTCCAATATTTCCTTAAGCTACAATGAATTAAGAAATAATTGTGTGTATGATGTAAAGAGAAACTTACATACTTTTAAAGGAACAATAATTTTCATAGCTTTATCTTTTTAACCACTTTTTGAAATTTAAGAAGCATTTGACAACAAATTTCCAACCTTATTATAACTAGACATCCAGATCTAAAAAAAACAATGAATCATCTACTGGAAAAGAGATTGTTTTACCATTGGGCCCTTGCTATTAGGCTATAATTTTATTTTATTTTTAAGATTTTATTTATTTATTCATGATAGACACAGAGAGAGAGAGAGAGAGAGAGAGAGGCAGAGACACAGGCAGAGAGAGAAGCAGGCTCCACGCAGGGAGCCTGATGCAGGACTCGATCCTGGGTCTCCAAGATAGTACCCTGGGCTGAAGGTGGCGCCAAACCGCTGGGCCATCAGAGCTGCCCTAGGCTATATCTTAAAAGTCTTTCTTTCTTTTAGTTAGGTCTGTAAGTCTTAAGATTCCTTAGCCTGTGACTCTTTCTTATTATCCCAAAATTAAACTTTTCTCAAAAACAGAAAGTGCTATAAAACTATATATGTTTTAAAGAATTTTGATTTATATAATTTTCAGTTTCAAATACAGATTCTTAGTGTCATCCTCCCTTTTTTGTTATAAATCACCAAGCCATATTCAATCACAATTTGAACTACTAAACCACTAAATACTTATATGTATATATAAAATGGTCTATTATGACCCAGATCTCTAAACATAATTTTTAATTAAATATATCTTAGTACATTGATAACACTGTAGGTGTTTTTAGTGATAAGATGACAAATCTCTTTTTGGTGAAACAGAAATTTCCTTACCATATAAGACATTACACCAATTTATATTTTAGCATCCAAGATCCTAAATTTATGATACAGTCATTCTGATGCTTCTACCTGCTAGCCCTTCATACTTAGGGCTGATCTGGGAAGATTTGCCGTCATCACTCATGTTAGTTACAGTGCATAAAGTCAAATATTAGGAAATGCAATAATTTCACTAGAGTATACTTTTACTGCAAAAGAAACTTTGGTGCATTTCGTTCATCACTGGCCATTATTTCTAGAAGTCTCCATCTTATGATTCAGACAAGACATTATACCGAGGCAATCTGATGTCTTCTTTTCACCCTCAAAATGTTGGAGGGAAACATGGAACTACAGGAGGCCTTGCGACATAGATGGTTTTAAACTTATATAAAGAATAATGGGATTTATTTCTATTCATATCCCCAACTGCCAAGTATTTTCTTTTTTAATGATAGCTACAATTTTCCCAAAGTACCTCTTTTAGAGAGATTAAACCCAGCATCAGCTCTGAGGAGTGAGGGTTTGGGCTTAAGCTTTTGGATACTTTTAACAGAAACCTGAGGAGATTTCTCCCTATGTTTCACCCCTCCACCAAAAGTTCTTAATGAAGCTTTGATATCTGAGATGGGCAAGTCAGGATTTTGTCTTAATTGGGGGATGCCTCCTCTTCCCACTGGCATCAAACTCCCATCTGGCCAGGATAGGGATTTTCATAGACAATTTAAGGCATGATGTCCCGAGAGCTGTAAGAAAAAGTATAATTAACGTTCTAACATAAAGTCTACGGATTTATCTACCTTGGCTCAATGAAAATATGTAAAACATCTGTGAGGTTTGCAAGAAGAATTGATTATGTCATAGAGGGGACTGTATGTAATAAAAATAATTTTAGAGCTGAATTGATACAGAATACCAGTTCTTGGTGTCACAGATTAAAGAGAGTATGTTTTCATCCATCAAAGAAGACACTTAACATGTCATTATGTGTGCAAAGATAACAGTCATTTTTTGACCTATGTTAATAATCATATCCATTACTTTGTGTGTCATGTAAAGGCTATTTATTTTACTTACAAAACAGTACAGCATTTGTTTCTCTGCTGAAGTTGTAGCTGATTTGTCCAAATACCAAAGCCTGACACCTTTGAGACTCTTAAGAAATTTAATAGGAATTTATATCATTGTTTCCCACTCTTAAATGTCATATAAAAGCAGATCAGCCTTCTTATGAGCTGTAAAACTTTTAACATCTAATAGAAGAGAGCTGATCCCTTTTGGACATGGATCCAGTGCCCGGAGAGTAGTCCAAAATATGAAAGACATAGTGAAAGCAGGTCAATTTTACCACGTGTATAAACTTGGGGAGTGACAGTAGTCTACATTTTGAGTCGGTTTCATGCAGTTCCTTTAAAAGTAGCTGTTTTTTTTTTTTTTTTTTTAAGTAACCAGACTTTTTTATATCAGAAATTATGGTGCTGCCAATCGAAAGCCTGGTGAACATATCTTACAAGGAAATCTGTCATATTAGATACCCAAGGTAAATATTCTTTGAAACATTGTCAAGCTGGGGTCTTTCCACAGAAACAAATACTTTACTTTCTGTGGTTTGTTCTCATAGCTAGCTGCTTTCTTCTCAACCAAAAAATCTCAAGTTACCTGAAACTTAGTTTCTATCCATGTGACCTTGTGTTTTTGAAACCAGTGAATGTTATTTTAAACTGTCCATACTGTGGCCATAACGTCAGCCATGCCCAGACTGAAGACGTGCTACTTTGGGCCTTTGGAAGATGCTCCAAACAAAATCAAATGGCAGATGAATTAAATTGCAAGGCACAGGAAAGAATGGCGCCATCTTACAGCTAACGAATGGTCTTTGAGTTGGTACCACCGTTGATGTCAGTAAACACTACTGAATTTATTATATTTTGTAGATTAGGAGAGTAGTAGATAGAAAATAATGGAGACTTTAAAGTCATTATGACTCAAGTTACCAAAATTTAATAAATAGCTTCTACCTGAAGTTGTATGTTGCTCGTAACTTATATGCAACTTATAAGACATAACCCATCACCTTCTACTTTAATATTTATTTATTCATTCTTTCAGCAAATATTTATTGAATATCTACTGTGTGTCAGGCACTGTTCAAAGTGCTTTAGAAAGGATCCCTGGGTGGCTCAGTGGTTTAGAGCCTGCCTTTGGCCCAGGGTGTGATCCTGGAATCCCAGGATCGAGTCCCGCATCGGGCTTCCTGCATGGAGCCTGCTTCTCCCTCTGCCTGTGTCTCTGCCTCTCTCTCTCTCTCTCTCTCTCAATCTCTGTGTCTCTCATGAATAAATCAAATAAAATATTTTAAAAAAGGGCTGAGGATACAAAAATGAATATCTTTAGCAAAGTTCTGCTTCTCAAGGTGCATACCTTCTAGCGAATTTGGGCACACAGTAGGTAAGTGAGCACACAATCAGATATCTGTAGTCTGTGATAAGTGCAATGACAGGAATAATAGGGTTATTATAAGAGTCAGCAACATAAAGAGTGTTAGGGAATGCTTCTCTTAAAAGGTGACATTTTGAGGTAAGACTTGAATGCCAAGAAGGCGTCAGCTAGATAAAAATCCAAGAGAAAAGCTTTCTGGAAGAGCCAACAGCAAATGCAAAGGCCCAGAGGCAAGCAAATCCTTACTAAGTTTCACAAAAAAATTAAGCCAGAGGTGTTGGGACCTAGTGAGCAGGAGGATGGGGGTGTGAGATGAGCCTGGCTATGCTGTTATACTGGGACTTGCAGGGTGTGGTCAGGGGGTTTGATATTATTCTAGCTGCAGTGGAAAACCTTTGATGATTTGTAAGCTGCAGGCAGGGAAGGGGAGTTCCAAGACTGGGCTGAGATTTGAAAACTATTACCCTGGCTTTTGTATATAGAGTGACTTATTAGGGGAGAAATAAATGCAGCAGGGAGCTCACAGATGCTAGCAGGAAAGATGGAGAGGGACTGAGTTTTGGCAAGGTGTTATGATTTGCTGAAGCATGGCTTTGACGGGAGAGGGAGAAAAGACTTCACATGTCCTTCTCAGCTCTTGCTGGGCAGTACCATTCACTGCAGAGAAGAATGTGCTTCCTCAGTGATACGAGAAAAATCTAAAAGCATAGCAAAGAAAGCCTAAATCCTAGAGACTACCTGAAATATGGTACTTAAAAAATTCTCTTTATTAGCACTTAATTTAGTCATGTTTGATTTCTCATACAGAGAGAAGGAAAAAGAGTGCTCTGAAGGGCAGGGGCAGGTGGGGCAGGGGGAGCCCAAAGATTGTTTGAGGTAGCAGTAGATTCAATAGGCTCCAAGTTGTTTAAATAAAAGCAACATGTACAATATCCTCGTATTAGCTTCCCAGAGCCGCTGTAATAAATTACCACAAACTTGGTGGCTTAAAACAACAGAAATATTCTCTCACACTTCTGGAAGCCAAAAGTCTGAAATCACGGTGATTGCCATAGAACTTGTTTGCAGAACAGATCTTGCGTTTATACTTTGGCTCTGCTCCAGGTAGAGAATAATGGGAAGATTACCTCCTTGATCCTATAGAAAATGTCTAAGCATCTCTCTCACTCTCTCACGGGGAATTGCGTTTTACAAATATACCCATGGGACAGCTCAATTGTGAAAAGAAGGAGTGTGTCTTTTATTTTACGTCAAGTGTATCTAGTCTTCTTCTTGGAAGGCTACAGGTAGGTAGGGGGCACAGTAGGAGAATGAACGGGATTCCCTCTGATGGTCAGTGCTCTATCAGCTTGGCTAGGACGTAGTACCTCATTTTTCATCAAACCATAATCTACGTGCTGCTATGAAGATACAATGTAGAGGTGACTCAGGTCCATAATCAGGTGATTTAAGTGAAGAAGATTATCATAAATAATCTGGATGGGCCTGAGTCAAGCAATTAAAAGGGCTTGAGAGTAAAGCTGGCGTGCCCCTGAAGAGGAAGGGATTCTATGGACAGGGTCTTCTGCTGGTGTCTGAGAGCTCCAGCCTCCTCTTCCTGAAAGCCTGCTTTGCAGACTTCAGACTTCCTTGCCACCCTCTATTTGTGGAAGCCATTCCTTGCAATGAATCTCTTACTGTATATAAAAGCTACTGGCTCTGTTTCTCTGATTAAATCCTGACTTAGACACTGCCTGTCTGGAATTCACAGTACAATCCAATAATTTAAACTGGCTTTTTAGGATATTAAGCTTCCACTGGCATTGCCCAAAATCAATCTGGATTCTCCTTCTCTCCTAACCTGCATCTCTGCAATGTGCTCTTTGATTCTGGAAGCACTAATGGTCTTCATCCATCCAGACCCAGGTATCCACTACACAGCTGTTGTCCATTTACTCCATTCTATGGTGGAAGCTGTTAATAGGCATCCTGGCCTAGTTTTGAACTACTTTGAAGGCCCTGTTCCATGCCAAAAGGAACAGAGTCCTCGTTCTATCAGCCGTGCTGCCCTGACAAGGTTGCTTTGATACAGCAGTGCCCCAAGTATGTGTGGAGAGCAGCTCTCAAAATAAGTTCCTCCAAGAACCTAAACCATAGAAAAAAGAAAAATCCTACAAGCTTTGGAATCCTACCATTCCCCCATCTCCACCTGTCCCCAACTCATCTGGGTTTGTCTAAAGCCACTATATTCTTCGGATTTGGCCTTATCAAGCAGCCAGGGTTTAGGGATGGGAGGCAGTGGGTAGAAACTTCTCATTTCACCATTTCCCCTTTTTCTGCCAATCCTCAAAGACTGGAAAGAATGGGTTTCCCCCCTGTCATTCTTCCTGCCTGGAACTCCCTTACCGTCTATGGTTAGTTAGCTAAGTCTGATATCATCACTCATTTAAACCTTCCTGTGAGCCTATTTTCCTGCCAAATCTCTTACCACCCTCTCAGACTCTTGAGTGATAATCCACAAGGGTCACTCTGGGAAGCAGAAGGATCAAGGTGTTTAGTGATTTAATGGAGAAATAAAAATGCATCCATTTAGTATTAGAATAATACTATCCTCATTGTAAGCTGAGGTTCTCCTTGATTGGGATTTATGAAATCTTCCACTATCAATGTGTTAGCCCTCTGATCAGGTAGAAGAATGGTCAGCCTCCCCCAAAGTCATGTCAGAACATGGGAATCCACACAAAGATTCCCATGATGTATGCCATCAGATACAGCATATTTTTCATGTGACAACAAAGTAATAAATAGTTTCAAATTTAGACTTTTGATGTAGTCTTCAAAGAAGCTGGACATAGTGTCCGAGACTATAGGGACTAGATTAAAAGATGTTTATCATCACCTTTAAACTTTTGTCCATGACTCAAATACTCCCAATGTAGCTCTCCATAAGTTGATACATTTTTATAATTCTGAAATTTATCTTTATGACTGAATGCACATATTGCACTAAACACGTTAAAAGTGTTGAAGTGTATTTTAGATACACCAAAATTTTGCGACTCTTTTGCCACTTTTATAAATACATGCGAAACTTCAAAAACTGGAAGTGGCTCAAGTTTTTCTGGACGTGGACTGGCACTATTATCAGGAACCTCAGGCTATAAAGATGAATCAGTGGCTTTGTCCTTAAATCCAGACTTCTTCTCCTTAACTTTGTAAAATGTTTTAGACTATAAATCATCACGACTATTGTCGTTGAGTTATCTCTCTGATACAGTGATAGGCATATAGCAGATTATTAAAATATATAGGTTGAGTGAGCAAAATATTAGGTTCACCTCCTCGTAGATGATTTACCTGAGACAACACTGAAGAGTGAATTTTAAATAATGAAAGATAAGCACTTTTTCCCAATTATGCAAATGTGATTTGAGAAATCAGAACAGGATTAAGTTTAAAATAAACTACATTAGTCAGCCTAAAAGATTACAACAAACACCTATTATTTTTTTTAAGTATTAAAGATTGGTTCAAAATTTCACTTTGCTTTTCCCCTTAGATACAAGAAAACCTGTTGGAAACACAGAGGAATAAAGAGAAAAGTAAAAATGGCCACATTTCCCAAGTATTTAAAAAAAGAATTTTTCCTTCAGTTTGATGAAAGGTCTAGGAGATCCAATTTTGCTTTGTTTGGTTTTGTCCTGAACTCTCTAGCCCTACATAATTTGGACTAAAGAAATTGGTGGTAAGGCCCATTAAGTTCAAGCAGTCAGGTAGTATTTGGAGCTTGCGGCCTCAAATTCATTTTCTATATTAAGTTCCTGCTTGATTTTGAAGCATCTAAAATGCTCTAGATCTCAGATCTTTCTTTTTCAAAAAGGAAATGATTTAGTTTAAAACTCTTTAAGAAGGTTAGATAAGACAACAAAAGCATAAATGAGAAGAGGAAAACAACTGATAAATTGAATTTAATTAAAATTTTAAAAACGTTTGTGCCTCAAAAGACACTATGAAGACAAAACAAGACCACCTGCAGACTGGAAGAAATACTCTCAGATCATATTTCCAATAAGGGACTTGTATTCAGAATATTAAAAAGAACCTTTATAAGCCAATAATAAAAAAGCAAATAACCCAATTGAAAAACAGGCAAAGGGTTTGAATGGACATTTTTCCTAATCAGATATACAAATGGCCAATAAGCACAAGTAAAGATGTACATCATCATTGATAAATAGAAAACATAAATCATGACTCTGCTGGGATACCCACCAGAATGGCTAAAATAAAAAAGACGAACGGTGACAAGTGTTGGTGAGGATTTGTAAAGAGTTGGACAATTCTAAGAGATAAAAAATAGATTTACTATATGACCCAGTAATCCCACTCTTATGTATCTACCAAAAAGAAGAGAAAGCATATGTCCACATAGAAATTGTATATGAATATCCATAATAGCATTATTCCCAGGAGCCCAGATAAGAAAACAACCCAAATGGCCATCAACTGATGAGTGGATACACAAAGTGTAGTATATCCATATAATGTAATGCTGTTTTGGCAATAAAAAGATACAACGTGGATGGGCCTCAAAAACATGCTTAGTGAAAGCAGCCAAACACACACACACACACACACACACACACACACACACACACACACTATGATTCCATTTATATGAAATGTCCCAAACTGGCAAATGTACAGACCCAGAAACCGGATTAGTGTTTGCTTTGGGTTGAGAGCGGAATGAATAGTGATCATAAATGTTTCTTTCTACAGTGATAGAAACATTTTAGAATAAAACTGTAGTAAATGGCCGTGCAATTCTGTAAATATACTAAGAACCACTGAGTACTTAAAATGTTTAGATTTTATGGTATATGTGTTTTATCTCAGTAAAACTCTTCTTAAGCTGTTTCTTTTAACAATTATGCAGGAGGGTTGTTTGTAAGAACAGACAAGAACGTTCATGTTTTAACTATGTAACAACTATTTCACAATAATTCATTTCCTTAATCAACTATGCCCATTATTTTGGCAATCAAGCATAGCTTACCATTTGTCCTGAACTATTGCTTGCTATGTAAAATTTTAAAGGTTTAGGATCCACGATAGCATTGAATTCACGTACCCCGGTAGACTTGAAATGCAAGGAGGTACTCGAATGGTACAAGACGTGTTGATTAAGGCTTTGGGTTTGTCAGTAGGTGTGACTGGGACCGCATAAATTCAGCCATCTGTAATTTGTAACTAAAAAAACTTAAAAATGACAACTATGTTTCATAAAGCGTTTTCAAAGTAATTCAACAGTCATTTAATTGTATGATGACTATTATGGATAGGAATTGTATATAAAAAGTGCTGCCCAAGGAGCATGCGTGTGCACACACACACCCCACAGTCATAAAAAAGCAAAACAAGTTTTCTTTAACTTGTCAGTAGGTTGTAGGACCGGTAGAGAAAGAATCAGCATGGCCAATGGAGATCCTTTGAAATGCATCGCTTAGCGCAAAGCCCAGCATATTTTTGTCCCCTTTCTTTCAGACTGAAGCTTTGCAGAACAACAAAAATCATAGCTTCTGATGAGTCTCCCCTTCTCTCCACCAGAATATGTTAGGATGACATAAAATGGTAATAATTCTAGTTGCAGCTCTAGGATGCCTTCCCACCGCCTGCGAAACGGGCTCCCCCCGCACCCCCGAGGCTCTGCACCTTTTACTAGTTCCTCCTGACACAATCCAAGCTATCCTTTGAAGAGACCCCACTAAAAACTTCTTCCAGAGACCACCCCCCCGCCCCCGGCTGGTAATCTCTGGTGGACCCCCGCTTAGGCGCGGGGGTTCTTGCAGATAGAAACACACCGCCTCCACCGAAAGCCTCCGCCCTCTCCTAACAAAGGGGCCACCAGCACCCAGTAGTCAGGTTGCCAAGGGCCTCGGGGTCCCTCTGCTCCCAAGGCTACTGGAGGGGCACCCACGTCCTCATCAGAGGCAGGCTTCCCCATCACGCTCCTCTACCCTGCTAGCAACTGAAATACCACTTCTTTCCAATGGGGAGACCTGGGGATGGAGGTGGGGGGGAGGCCAGGAAGAGGGGGGGGAAGGCCAGGGGGAGGGGGGGGGCTGAGATGAGGCCTCTTCACTGAGCATTAAGTCCCGCGCTGTTATTCAGACCCAAGCACTATAAGAATGTGGTATGTTGGCTAAAGCGACTTGTTTGCTTAATTTCGCAGGGTTCAGTGAGGTCATTTTGTCATCTTCCCTGTGTTTTCTGTATTTTCCGAAGAACTGCCAGCTTCCAACAACACCCTCTTTCTCCACATTGGAAATGGAAACACGTCCTCGGCAAGAATTTTCCACTTAGCAGCTCCAGAATTCCCTGGCTGGGGCCTCCGCACAGCAGCCTGCGTGCTGTATTTCTTTCCACTGCAGTTTGACATTTGGGAGGCGGCACAATGAGTTGTATTCAGTCACTCGGAGTCCTTCCCCTTGCTACATCTTTTTTTTTTTCCCCCTTTCTTTCTTTTAATAATGCATACTTTCAAGCAATTTCAGGAAGAGAGCAAAGGCTTTTAAGCGACATTACGTTTAATTAGTTTTGTCACTGTCACAGAATCAGAACCCTTTGGAGTCAGTCCCCCCTCCTTCCCCCCCTCCTCCCCCTCCCCCAGAAGCTCCCCATTGCCCGCCCGCCCCCCCTTCCCTCTCCTTCTGGTAAACACATTAAGGACAAACCTCATGGTCCATATACTCTGCTTGTCATTGTTTGCCTTTGCAAATTATTTCCTTTGAATAATATTTACAAACTAGACTTCGCGGCCTGACACGATGAGAAGAGGGGACCCAGATTGCTTCTCCCCTCGGCTGCAAACAAGGACGGGCACCCCGCGCCCGGGACACGCGTCCCCCGCGCGCGCCCCGGGGGGGAGACCGCGGGCAATCCCAGGTCTCCGGGGGGGCGGGGGGAGCAGGGGGGGCTGGTGGGGAAAACAATGCGTGCCTTCCAGAAAGCCAAGGGCGGCACACGCCGACTCAGATGCCTGCGGGATGCGGCTCCCCGCGGGCGAGGGAGAGGGAGCGGGCGGCCGGGGGCTCCCGCGTCCGTCCGGGTGGCAGCGTTGCCGACTGCGGAGGGCGCGCGGCGGGGGGCGCGGGGAGGGGCGCGGGGGGGTCACTCCCAAAGGAACCGCGAGTCCGCACAGGGGGAGGAGGGAGGAAGAGGGGGATTTGTTCAAGCTGGGAGGGTGGGCCTCGGAGAGGGGAAAGAAAAAAAAAAAAAAAGAAAAAGAAAGAAGAAATAGATGGATGCTTTGCAGGACACCTAGGGTATTTCTTTCAGGGGGTATTACTTCCACTTTTAGGCAGGAACAAGAGCTGGGGGGAAGCAGCAGCACGGGCTGACAGCTCGGAGGTGATCAAAGGGGCGAGCCTGAATGGCTCGCTCTGCTCAGCCATTTATTAGAAAGAGGGGCGCTCCCCGGCCACTGGAGGCGGGAGAGGGGATTAGCATCCCATAAAGAGAGCTGGGCCTCGCTCCCTTGATTCAGCACACACATGCGCTACACACGCATAGTCTCTCCGTATCATGTAAATGCTACTGACTACAAGGCACCCTCCTTCCCTTAGACAAAATAGAGCCCCCCACCCACACATGCACAATCCTCCCACGTGTGAAGAAAGGCCGATCAGGCCTTCCTTTGCAAACGTCGCCGCCTCTGCTTTCTGGGGGGCTTGTAATATCACAGGACGGATGGCCCACCGAAGGACATTTTCCTGCGGAGAACATCCCCCTTTAGGGGAAGGTAGCGGAGGGATTTGTGGGAGCCTGATTCACCTTGGAAATCAAGTTTAAAGCACTCCCGGGATTTGGGGGGAGGGGGCTTCCCTTTTCATGGATAATGGGGTGAGGTGTTAAAGTGCACTTCGGTGGTGCAGGAGATCTCGTGTTGCCAAGATGATGATGCCCCGCAGTTTAGGGAAGGATTGCAGAGCGTGGCTCCCCGTGGCAAGGGCCACCACTGCTCTACTAGGGTGAACACGGGTATTGATCCCACAAGGAACCCCTGAGAATGGTAGGCAGGCGGCTGCTCAGGATGGAAAGTGCACTCTCTTTCAGCTGGAGAAATATGATCTTTATACCTAGAGGTGCAATGAAGCTGTTAAGGGCCTTGGGTGGAATGGGAAGGACCTTCTCAGGTAATAAGGATTTTATTTTGCTTGAGATTCAGTCACACACACACACACACACACACAGAGCAAACTAACAACTTTTATCACCTGAAGCTTTACAGGGAAAACCAAAGAGCAAACAAAATTTTCCCCAAATTCACATTTTGAGCTTATCAGTGTTAAATCCTTTATTTAACCATTAAGTGGTTACCTTTTCATGTATTATTTTATCACAATACTGGATGGAATTCAGTAAAAAATAAACACACCAAAGGGGTTCAAGGTTTTTTGGTTTTGGGTTTTTGTTTTTGTTTTTTTTTTTAAGATTTATATTTATTTATTCATGAGAGACAGAGAGAGAGAGGCAGAGACACAGGCAGAGGGAGAAGCAGGCTCCATGCAGGGAGCCTGATGTGGGAATCGATCCTGGAACTCCAGGATCAGGCTCTGGGCTGAAGGCAGGCACTAAATCGCTGAGCCATCCAGGAATCCCCTCCTCTTACTTTTAGAACAGTAATAATAAAGGTATTTTTTTCTTTTAAGTGTTCTTTATAGTTTTTCTACAATATTAGGAAAAATTTAATATACGTTTTTTATTTTTTCAATGATACAAGTATATATTTTTATTTTAAAACTTTTGCATAATGCAGTGCTATACAGATTTACCAATGAAAATTTCCCATAAACTCCCCCTTCTGCAAATTATTTCCTTCTCCAGAATGTTCTGCTATTTCCATCCAGAGCTCGTAAAATACTTTTGCAAGCATACATGTGTACATGCAACCGTATTCATTTTTTAAATGATAAATTCAATCATTATCTATTTTTCTGTGAATTCTTTGTTTCTTCACCTGATAAACCAACGAGATCTCTTTTTATCAGGACCTATAACGCACCACATTCTCAGAACTACTGAGTAACCCTCCATGGTTTATTTTATTATATTATTGAGACATAGTTGGGTTATTTCCTTTTTTAAAAATTTTAAGTAATGCTGAAATTAACATTCTTAGAAATCTTTGACCACACATGCTAGTACTTTTGAAGGCTAGATTGCATTACAATTGTCAGGTCAAAGGATATGTGAATTTTTTAATTTACGGATACTACCAAATTACTCTCAAAAGTGCAAAAACAGGGGCACCTGGGTGGCTCAGTGATTGAGCATCTGCCTTTGACTCAGGTTGTAATCCTGGGGTCCTGGGATTGAGTCCCGCATTAGGCTTCCTGTGGGGAGCCTGCTTCTCCCTCTGCCTATGTCTCTGCCTCTCTTTCTCTGTCTCTCATGAATAAATAAAAATAAAATCTTTTTTAAAAAGTGCAAAACAATTTATATCCCCACAAGTCATAGGCAACTAGATTACTATTTTCATACACTCAGTCATTGTTAATTATCATTAAAAAAAAAAAGCTTTCATCAAGATCCTAAACGAAAATAATGCCACATGGATTCCTCATTGGCCTTTCTCCATTACTGCTGAGATAGATAGAATAAATCTTACTGACTTTGTTAGCCGCTGGTTTTCCCTGTGAATTATCTGTTTAGACCCCTTGCCCCATTCCTCTTTGGATCTTTCCTTTTTGATTCCTAGAAACTCTTTATAAAGCGAGCCTTTGCTTCTTTTACACCACAGCACAAATATTTCTCCAAGACTGTTGTTTATCTTTTAACTTTGCTAATGGAGACTTCATCATAGGAACATTTGAAGTTTTATGTACCAAATCTGTCAGCAATTTCTTTTATGGACTCCAGGTTGTATCCTGATTAAAACTGACTAAAGAACATATACCTCTATTTTGTATTCCAGATGGCAGATTAACTCTCTAAAATTGCTTTTATTTCTTCAGGACCATTCTACATTAAATTAAGTGTGCACTGTATCAACAAATTAACAGGGCTCTGCATTCATGTTTTCGCTTTAGCATCTGTGTACATCTTCCAGTGTCCTTAAACTAAGATCTTGCCTGTGGATGGACCCACAGGGTCTGTGGATTGAATGAAGGGAGAGTATCAATGATGCCTAACTAAATAAAAGTTGTCAGATCCTCTGTGAGTTTTTGGAAAAGTTAAGGTACTCAAAACTGGTTTTCTCATAGGATTCTTTACGATAAGTCATGTGCATCCGTATGAAGGATGGCGTCATCTTCCTTTCTCCTAAGGTAATAGAAACCCGTCCTCAATAAAACTGGAAACAAAGATGTCATTTGATGGAATAGATCAGTGTTAACACCATGGCTTGCCACCTACCAGGCTTTGGCAGAGATTCACCTAGGAAAGCATTAGCTGGGGAAATTCCAAAATGAGATTTCTGGTATCATCCCATACAACCTGAATAACAATCTTGGGAATAAGGCTGTGGAATTTATTTTTGGGCACTTGCCAGAGCAATTCTGAAACTCACAGGATAGCCTGGGAACAGGCTTCTCCCATTTATTTATTCTCCCATAATGCACGATCCTTTGGTTTCTCTCTGCCATAGCAGTCTCCTAACTTATTTTCTCAATCTTCCTTGATCCTTAGCTTGATTTACCCCAAACATTCTGATCAAATGTAGTCATCCCACCACCATCTGCAGTCCAACAGAAGATCCACATTCTGTCCTGAATCATGTGACCATGACTTGAACCCGACCTACCTTTCTAAGTCATCCTCGTCTCCGATGATGGTTTCTGACTCTAATTGGCCTTTATCCACCTTTAATGGCTCAAGCCTTTTGTTCCACTTGTGTGTAGTGGAGCCACTGTCATACCCCCCATACACACTAGAATGTTCTTCACCTCATTATGTGTTTTTGTTCTTTAAGATTTGACTTAAATGTTCTTCCTTTTGTGAATTCCTTCTCCTTGTTCCCATTGTCCATAACCTTTTCCTCTCTGGCAGTCTCTGTTGTTGTTTTTTTTGTTTGCTTGTTTTTAAAGATTTTATTTATTTGTTTGAGAAAGAGACAGAGCACAGTGGGGACAGAGGGAGAAGGAGAAACAGGCTGACCACTGAGTAGGGAGCCCAACATGGGGATCATGACTTGAGCCAAAGGCAGACGCAAAACTGACTGAGCCACCCAGGTGCCCTTGTTCCTGGTTTATATCTCTGTCTCTCACGTTAGATTGTAAACTGTCTGAAAACAAAGCCAGTTCTTATTGACTATTGAGTTGCAGTAACCTAATATTGTACTTTATACAGAGCAAATACTCTAAACATATTTGATGAAATAAGTTAGATAACTAGATATATCCAAACATTCTATCTAAAGGGCAACAAAGATACTTGGTCTCTATCATAGGGTCAATGTAGATGTGCCTTTAGCCCTCATCTACTGGATTTGGGAAGGCTGACTTCCTTCAGCTGAGTACTTCTCAGGTGATAAGAGTCACTTTGCCCTGAATCATGCCACTAACCTGGGGCATCCCATATCCAGGGGCTGGCTGACATGTGTGTATGTGTGTGAGTATGAGTGTGTGCATACTCATGTGAGGGTTGATTGCATTACAAAGACCCTATTCCTCCCACAAATCTTGACAATGGATTTAGTCCCTTCACTAAGAGAGAAAACTTAATGCTACTAATATCTGAAAAAACTGTGCTCCTCCCATCAGGGAAGTCTATCTCAGGTGAATGGATTTCATGTATAAGATAAAATTTAAATATCTCAAATTAAGTGTATACAACAACAACAACAAAAAATTTAAGACCAAAAGATATATGCCTTTCTACATAAATTTCACTTTATGTGTTCTTAAAGGTATTTTAAACTTAAACAGCTCTTTTTATAACTATCACATTTATTTAATAAATCATAATATAGGTAATATACATTTTAATGTAGAGCATATAGACATATCTAATACATATTATGTGTATACTCTGTCTCCTAGGCTAGAAGTCACCACAAATATAAAACATGGACAGTTCTAATCTGATTTTACATTAGATCTCTCTGCAAACATTTCTTTGCAGTGCAATTGATACACAATGTTATATCAGTTTCAAGTGTACAATGTAGTGATTTCACAAGTCTATACATTATGCTGTGCTCACCACGAGTGTATCTACCTTCTGTCACCATGCAACATTATCACAGTATCATTGATTATATTCTCTGTGCTCTTTTATCCCCATGACTTGTTCACTCCACAACTGGAAAAATAGCATTTCCTACATTAAATTTTATACATCACAAGTATATTCAGATAAACTAATTTGAGGGCAGGTTAATGCCATTGGTTCTAAAACCATTATTTCATCAGTATGAAAAAGGCAAAAGGGGTGATATTTCATAGCACACTTTCTTTCTTTCTTTCTTTCTTTCTTTCTTTCTTTCTTTCTTTCTTCTTTCTTCTTTCTTTCTTTCTCTTTCTTTCTTTCTTTCTCTTTCTTTCTTTCTTTCTTTCTTTCTTTCTTTCTTTCTTTCTTCTCTTTCTTTCTTTCTTTCTTTCTTTCTTTCTTTCTTTCTTTCTTTCTTTCTTTCTTTCTTTCTTTCTTCTTTCTTTTCTTTCTTTCTTTCTTTCTTTCTTTCTTTCTTTCTTTTTTAAGATTTTATTTTTAAGCAATCTCCACACCCAACATGGGGCTTGAACTCACAACCCCACTCCACCAACTGAGTCAGCCAGGCTCCCCCATAGTACTCTTTCATAATACAGTGTTTCTTCACAGGGTGTTATATGTAAGGGATGAATCATTAAATTAAAAAAAATTAAATAAAAAATAATAATTGCCTGTGAAAAATTTTATGAGACAGTTTAAGTCTTCTTTTTGCTGACAAATTACAACAGAGACAACATGAGCGTATTTGACCTTTGGTAAACGTTGGAAGAATACAACCTTTATATATAATATTACAAAAATACAATGTTTCTTTTAACCAATGATTTTATTAAATGTCAGTTTTAACATATTTCTCATGAGTAGTCATGTCAGAGCTAAGTTGGATTACTATATTTCTAGAGTGAACATACTTAAGGAGAGAAGTGTCATCTGTTGCTACCCACAAAATATCATCTTTTCTTCATAGAATTAGTAGATTTTGTATAATGAGATCAAGCTTCTTTGCCCTTTATCCTGACAAAATACTATTCTGTATGCAATTTGAGGAAACATAATTGCTTTTTGAGGAAACAAACTCTTGAGATTTACATGTGATACTGGAGAACAGAAGATGTAGGCAAAGCCATGGCAGATATATTTTGTCAGAGGCCATAATGATAAAATCTAGACTATGGTCTATATAGATGATGCTGACATTCTGTGAGCTTTTAACTCTGCATTTACTGTAATTCCAGGTTTGATCTGTGCTTATTTATCATCTAAAGTCTACTTGTGTGGATAAATGATGGCAAGCAACATGAGTCAGAGAAGTAAAATGAGCTATCTCATCACTTCTTGGTTATCGACTTAAAAATGACAGGAGTCAAAGGATTTAAGCCTGTCACATTTGCCAGTGACAGTTCTTATCTTAAGTTGGTCTCATAGGCCCTCAGGAAGCTTGGTTGGTAGGCAGTTTGGGCAGACTCTATGGTCTGTGTGGTGCTCCCTCAGGCACCATGGAGGCTACCAGAGGATAAAATATACTCCCTGTCCTCAAAAAAGACTTAAAATCTTTTGGGAAAATAAAGTAAAGCCTGCTCAGTAAGGAATTAGGCAATGGTCTATAGACCTTAAAATGGTCTATAGCTTCTTAAAAAAGGTTGCCCAAGAAGTAGAGAATCCAAGAGACGGAACATAAAGGATGAACAGAGCTGCCTAGGCAGCAGAGTAAAGAGAGAAGATCAAATATGCTCTCCATCAGAGGCTTACTGAGTGCTACATATGGTACAGACCCCATGCTTCCTCTTAGTTGGTCCCAATAAAACCTACTTTTACTATTCCTTATACAGGAGGAAACAGATTTAGTGGGAATGAGTAGCCTGCCTAAGTCAGATACCAGGCAAACCAAGATTTAAACTCAATGTCTTGTCCTTCATTTCAGAGATGGCATGCTTAACTACTACACCATACTGCCATCATGACTTGAGGGAACAGAGCTTGGGACAGAGCAAACAACGAGAGCTTGGGTGTTATAAAACATGAAGTGATTAGTTCTGAGTATAGGCGGTTTGAAAGTCAGACTGAGAAGTCTAGTCTTATGTGGTGATACAGAGGGGGGTACCACTGAAGGTTTGTGAGCAGAGGACTACCATGGTGGAGGCAGTATTTAGAGAATATTGGCTGGGTAAGAATGTAGGAGATCGGCAGAGTCCTGATACCAGCTAGTATCCTATAGTACCGAGACGGTGAAGTTCCCATTACAGTGATGACAGCAAACACAAAGAAATGCCAGATACTAGGGCAAGTGCATTACATTCCTTATTCCTCATGGTAACTCTGTGCAGTAGATTCTATTTTTATAACACTCACATACAGATGAGACTACATAGTTTAGAGAGATTAAGTAAATTCACAGCTAGTAGATTAAGATAGCCAGGAGTAAACCTAGATTATACTGTTTCCTGAGTTTGCACTCTTGACCTGGGAGGTACAGCTGCTGCTGCTTTTCCTTCTGCTGCTCCCTCTACCTCTCCTCCTCTCCTTCTCCATCTCCTTTTCCTCCTCCTCGTCCTCCTCGTCCTCCTCCTCGTCGTCGTCGTCGTCGTCCTCCTCCTCCTCCTCCTCCTTCTTCTTTCTTCTTCTTCTTCTTCTTCTTCTTCTTCTTCTTCTTCTTCTTCTTCTTCTTCTTCCTCTTCTTTGCACATGTGCACACACATGTGCAAGACAGATGGAGAGAGGTGAGAGAAAGTGCACAAGCAGGGGAGGGGCAAAGAGAGAAGCAGACTCCTCGCTGAGCAGGGACCTGGATGAGGTACTGGATCCCAGGACCCTGGGATCATGACCTTAGCTAAAAGCAGACGACGCTTAGGGCAGCCCGGGTGGCTCAGGGGTTTAGCAGCGCCTTCAGCCCAGGGTGTGATCCTGGAGTCCTGGGATAGAGTCCCACATCAGGCTCCCTGCATGGAGCCTGCTTCTCCCTCTGCCTGTGTCTCTGCCTCTCTCTCTCTCTCTCTCTCTCTCTCTCTCTGTCTGAAATAAATAAATAAATAAATAAATAAATAAATAAATAAATAAATAAATCTTTAAAAAAATAAATACATAAAAGCAGATGCTTAATGGACTGAGCCACCCAGGCACGTGTAAGGTACAGCTTCTAAAGGCTTTTGGTTGAAGCTAACATCAGAGGGAGCATTTTGCCTTCAGTTTTGCCCTGTCAAAATTCCTGTGGTATTGGCAAAGTTCTTAATATCTCCCAATTCCATTTTTCTCCTTTGGGACAGAAGATGAAGTTTGTATGCTTGCTTGTTTGTGTGTTTGTTTTGTTTCAGGATGAATGAGCCCAGAATTATATGACTGTCACTGGGAAAGCAAGAATCTGAAGAAATGGGTGTAAGACAAAATGTTTAATCAGTATATTTTTACATGCCTTGTAATTTTTAATCTAGCCTGTTGTTTTTTGTTTTGTTTGTTTTGTTTTGTTTTTTGTTTATAGTTTAATATCATTAGCTAAATTAGAGAAGTGAGCTTGGTATTATTTATTTTTAAACACAGTTTACAATCTTCAAAATGAAATTTACTGGGTTTTTGTTGAGTAAAAATACACCTTTTCTGAATGTAAAGGTGGTAACGAGTCAAATGATGATGTAACTGATTCAGAAGGAGTAAAAACCAAGAGAATTTGCACTAGTTTTACTTTACCTGGGGGTACATATCTGAAAATTAGAGTATACATATAGACAGGATGAAAATTCATGTATATTCATCCTGTGGTGCTGAAAATGAAAAAAAAAACTGTTGGTAAATATTAGTGTTCATTTACTTATATCACATTTAATAAACTTAGGTTAATTCTGTAGTTCTTCTTCCTTCAAAAGTAAGGCGTTTTCATTCCTTACTTTATATAGCTATATCTATATATGTGTTTCTTAATATGGGATTTGTATTATATTTGAGTGTATTAAAAATGAGAAAATAAAGATAGGCATATCTAGCCCTTGGTGCTTTTTATTAATGATTTCAATGTGAATTGTTAAAAATAAATATCTTAGAGTCATTAGAAAAGACTTTCAAAATTATTTATTCCTTCTTTTGAATCAATGTACATTTAAAAATTGTGAAATCTATTTTACAAAAGTTTTAAGATCTTCCACTTTTCTGTTTCTATTATTTTGGTGAGCTCAAACAATAGATTGTGCAAAAGTCATAACCAAGTCATGAAAACATTTAGTCTTACTAAGCAGTGTACTCAATATTCAGGATATATAAAAAATGTCAGTATTCAGGGATGCCTGGCTGGCTCAGTTGATAGAACACACAACTCTTGATCTTGCTTTGGTGAGTTTGGTTCTACATTGAGTGTGGGGCCTATTTTTTAAAAAGGGGGGAGCACCTGGGTGGCTCAGTGGTTGAACGTCTGTCTTCGGCTAGAGCATGATTCTGGGGTCCTAGGACCCAGTCCCTCACTGGGCTCCCCGCAGAAAGTCTGCTTCTCCCTTTGCCTATGTTTCTGCCTGTCTCTGTGTCTCTCATGAATAAATAATAATTTTTAAAAAAATCTCAAAAAATGTTAAAAGAAAAGTGAAAGTGAAAAAAAAGGGCAGTTGTATTTATAATAAGAAAGATGGTAAGAGCAAAAGACCTAAAGAAAGACCAGCATGCGTGGAGTTGGGGATTTGTGAAGTATATTAATCTACCATTTAATGACAATTGTATTTACCATATCCATTATATCCATAACGTCAGATAGTCATAAACACCAAGAGTAGCAATGAAGTTGAGGAATGGGATATGGTCATGATGGATGAAGATTTACTTTTTAATTTTGATGGAGTAGCAGGAATGTTCTGTTTGATATGGTGGCATTTGGGCAGAAAGAGGAATGAATGGAGAAAGCAAGGCATGTGGATATCCGGCGGGGGGGTGGGGGGGGTGGGGCAGATATCTGTGGAAGGAGCAACAAGTTCAGAGGTTCCTTGTGCCTGGTGTTTCAAGGATAGGCCCACGGGTCTGGTGTGGGCCTGACTCAGAGAAGAGCTGTACAAGTAAGATAGGATGTGCAGCTTGAGGATAGACACTTGGCAGCAACAGTAGGACTTTTCGGTTTATTCCCACGAAGTGGAAAACCACTGGAGGGCTTTCGAGAGTGAAGATGCATTATTATTAGGTTTTAATGGAATTACCATAGTTCAGATCTGGAGAATATAACTCGGGGATGAGGGCAGAAGCCGGGAAAGCAATCAGGAGGTTAATGAAATTATCCAGGTGAGATGATGGTGATGTGGCTGGCATGATAGCGGTGGAGGTGAGAGAACTGGTTAGACCAGGATATGCATTTGAAAGTAGAGCCTCCAAGTTTGGCCACTTAGTTGTCTGTCTCCTGGGCTAGATTGTTCAATCCATGAAGGCACAGGTTTCTGTTTTTCTCGTGCCTGAATCAAAGGCATCTGGACCAGTTCTTGGCCTATAATAGATATTCACGAAATGCCTTACATGAATAAGTGATAAGAAGGATTATTCATATCAGTTCATGGAGTCAGGGAAATAATTTAGCTCTGTTACTTGTGTAGTCTATAAGTAGAAGCTAATCCACCTTATTTATGACCTTATTTTAACATTAAAATAACTTCAGATTCTTTTGCTTGCGAATTTATAGAAGAGTTAAAAAGATGCATTAAAAAATCAATATTATGAAACAGACTACATAGCATTCAGAACAGTATATAAATATATACACACACATATATGTATGTATATATAAAGACACAACTTTTTTTCTCACAACTGATATGTAAGTATTATTGTAAACCAGTATTAATAATAGTTTCTTACTAAAGCTAATACAGGACAGTTTTCTTCTTTTACTCACTCTGGATTGAGATCTTACCCTTTGATTTCCCTGCTCCCAATTCTGCATTTTTTTTTTTTTTTTTTTTTGCGTACCTGGGTATGAGGCTGGACCGATTTGTACTATAATGGTGCAAGGAATATCTGTGTGTATATCTATAGTCACTTAAATGTCAATTGTTTGAATAGAGATATCTTTCTGTTCCAACTGCAAGGCTTCATTAATTGTATATTTTGTCTTAACCATTGGTTGACATTTTAAAGAATATTTACTATTTTCACAATATGCTAGAATAGGAATTGATTTGATTGAAGGCACTCAGGTCATGAATATCTGTCTTTGAGTTTCTAGGAATAATATATTTGATTCACTTCTTGATTCATAGATAAGAGGGGTTTTAAGTCAATGTTATATTTTAGGTGAAGGAAAAACCTTGAGAATTGTCTGGAAGCCTTGCTTCCTGTTTTTCTGAAGCCTCTGATTCATAGTTCATCTTGATTTCTAGGATCTGCAGCTTCCTCATCACTGTAGCTCCATAACGTTCCTTGCTTGTGGTTGTGTGGGGGGTCTGCTTAGCACTTTGACTCAGACTTGCTCATTTGAACATTGGAGATATACCCTTTAAAGATTTTTTTTTAAGCTACAAGCATAATGATTCAGGAAAACTCTACTTTTCTTTAAATGAAGATTAAGTCACATGCCTTTTAGCAGACTTTCTCCATAAAGGGCCACATAATAAATGTTTGGGGCTTTACCTGCAACCACTAAATTCTGTTATTCTAGCAGGAAAGCAGACAAAGAATACATATCCAAATGGTAAGATTGTGTTCCAGTAGAAGATCTGGATATGGCCCGTGAACCATAATTTGCTGACCATGAGCTACAGTTTTGGTAATGGTAAATAATTTTGGCATAGGTTTTTATTTTTTTTAATTTTATTTATTTATTCATGAGACACACACACACACACACACACACACACACACACAGAGGCAGAGACACAGGCAGAGGGAGAAGCAGGCTCCATGCAAGGAGCCTGATGTGGGACTTGATCCCAGGTCCCCAGGATCACACCCTGGGCTGCAGGCAGCACTAAACCGCTGCACCACCAGGGCTGCCCTGGCATAGGTTTTTAAATTTATTTTAAATATGCTCTATATTGTGAAATGTGTTTTTTTAAATAATCTACACTTCACTCTTTTAAGAAAGAACTTTTCTGTGTATAAGTGAATAACAAAATTGTGATATTTCTCTTTGATCAATTAATCTCCCATGATAAGTGGAAAACCTTTTGGATCTGAAGGTTATAAGCAAGTTACAGGTGCACACCTGGTGGCAGGTAATATCCTTACAGAGAGGGAACACTCAAGAGGAAATCATTCACCCCTTGGGTACTGATCCTTGGCCAGCTTAAATAGTGAAAACCACCCGGCATCTTGAAAGGCACCAGCAAGCTGAGCTTCTGTTTCAGTTAGGGGGTTCTTTTGTGTTAAGAGTTTTCCTAGTCAGTGATTTGGAACGTCTCAGGAAGGGCATACTAACCCAGCAAACGTCCTTGTCATTCTTCTGAATTTGTGTTTGCTGACGTATTTCTTCCCATTTCCTAGGAGACCAGTTGCCCTATCAATCTCTTCTTTCAAACTTAGCCTCTTGTTATATCCAGAAATATTTTATTAAAAAAAAAAAACAGCTGTGGATCTGAGTTAAATTTATGTGTGTTATAGTTTTCCTAATGGTGAAAACATCCAAGCTTGTATTACTGATATAAAGTAGAAGTGCTCTCTTGACTTTGCCCAAAGCAGAGTTAGGCAAGGAAAATAAAAGGGGGAAAAAAAAAAAAAAAAGAAGAAGAAGAAGAAGAAGTTCTAGAGGACATGTGTAGATGTGATAAGACACCCACCTCGAATTCTCAAATCCTGCAGAGACTATTAAGGACAAGCATGGTTAGCCGGGAAGAAGTTAAAGCAGCGTGCACTTATACATCTCCTGTACACATCTAAAGTATCTTTCAACCCCTTTAGACTCATATTTTCTGGTACAATGACTGCTACTAGTTTTGTAAGTGCTACTGCTAATTGAAACCACATCGTGGTCAGATAAAAAATAAGCCAGTCAGGCATCCTGCTGGAAATGTACCCAGCAGGACAGCCCCTTTGTTCTCCTTAAAAATGAACTAATTCAGGAAAGGCACTGCCTCTAGATCATTATCCATTAATGTATGCAACATTCCCTCTGCCCCACTCTTTCTGCTTTCTCCCATCACCCTTCACTATAATTTTCTTGTGGAAAAATAAAAGAACGCCAGTTCTCTTGTAAACTGCATAATTGGGTTTAATATGCAGACTTGCCATTTCTAGGCATGTACGTTTTCTGCATTAATGGGAGCTATACACGGAGCATTTAGAGATCACCTGTGGATAGGCTTGTTAATTAACAGAGTTAGAGCCCTATTTCATTCCATTTAAACCAGAGTAATTGAAATCAGGGTAATCACCACCGCAGCATTCAGTACTTTCACCCCTTTCAAGGTTATTTTAGCAATTATGTTCTTGGCTGAGCGTATTAGTAAATGCTGAGATTACTTCCTGTATCATCTGACTTTTCTCAATCCTGTGCCCTATGGCATGTCTTTTTTCATGATTGCATTAGTTGAAAAAGCTAGAAATAATCTGTGTCATCCTCTAGCCTTTCAAAGAAATTATTAAACCTAATCCAATCTACTAGTACTTGTCCAGGCCAAAAAAAAAAAAAAAATCATAATATCAGGTTTAATTTAATCCCCAAGTAGATCAATGTCACCTTGTTAAGGATTAAAAGAAAATGTATCTACTATCAAATTCAGTAATATCTGGTTGTTAGTGTGGCTTTGAAGGTTTCTGCCTCTGTTATTGCATAATACTTATTTGTGATAAAAAGATTTTGTTTTGCTTTTTTATTTTTTCAAATCTGTAAATGAACATAGTTATTCTCCATTTTATCAGATAGGAGGACTAAACTACTTCAACCTACAGCCAAAAAAAAAAAAAAAGTCACCTGAAATCATATTTTAGAAGAGAGTCCCACTTGTATCATCTATGTGTTATCCTATGTTTCCCCCTGGGAAAGAAAAGTTTCCTGTTGCTGCTTTACATCATTGTAGGATTAGGATATGAATTCCGAGTTGTTATTATAATGGTTCTGTTTCATTTCAAAATAAAATAAAAATATTTTATCTTTTTAAAGATTTATGTATTTATTTGAGAGAGAGAGAGAGAGAGAGAACAGATGGAGGGGCAGAAGGAGAGGGAGAGAATCTCAAGCAGACTCCCCACTGAGTAGGGAACAGATGTGGGACTTGATCTCACAACCCTGAGATCATGACCTAAGTCAAAATCCAGAGTAGGATGCTTAACTGACTAGGCCACCCAGGTGCCCCTAAATGCTTTCTTTTATTCAAAGTGACATTGCATAGTGGCCTGGTGATTTTTCCCCTACTTACCCATTTTTCTGGGTAAAATTAAGACCAGCATAACATTGCCTTGCAACAGTAGATTAACATTAGGAGCTTGTGCTGTGTGTGTGGTCATTTACCTCCCACATATTCAACCCCTTCCCACTTGTGCTTGGTACAATTTCTACAAGTAATATTTACTGATTTTTTAATTTGCATATCAAAAGAAACCTTTCTCTGAAGACTGGTGTCACCAGCGATATATTTATTTAGTGACCATTTTTGGCACCTGAACATATTCACAATCTCACAGTTTCATCATAAAACAAGTATACGGCTCATGTTGCCAAGTGTGTTTAACGCATGAGAGCATATTGTGTATTTAGTTCTTTGAGATGGCAATGGGGATGCATACACAGTTCATTCGGTATTGTTGTTTGAATTATGTTTGTATGAGGATCATTTGAAAGCTGCTGGAAATTAATTATTTTCAGACGTCCATATACCCTGTCCAATGATATTTGCAGGAAATGTTGACATTTATATACATATTGGAACATTTTCCAATGGGTTAGTAAATATTATCATTTACTATCGTTTATTATCGTTTCTTTTTAGAGAGAGAGAGAGAGAGAGAGAAAGCACACATGTGCTCAGGGGAGGGGCAAAGAGAGATGGAGAAAATCCCAACAGGCTCTGTCCTGAGCATGGAGCTCAATGTAGGGCATGGTCTCATGACCCAGAGATCATGATCTGAGCCAAAATCAAAAGTCAGATGCTTGAGCTACCGAGGACCTCCAATATTATCATTTCTAAATGCATTTTCTACCTATATTTAAGCAAATTTCTCTTTCGGGAAACTCTTCACTCTCTGCTTTCCAGTTAAAATTGTCAAGTTAAGAACACTCTTTTAAATCAACTTAAGCCTATGAAGGATTTAAATTTAATACTTTAAGAGAAAGAGAGAGAGAGAGAGAGAGAGAGAGACTCACAATATTAATGATAACTTAAATTCACTATGTTTGTCAGAAAAAAAAAAATCATCAGAAATAAGACATCCTTGGTATCTTCCATGCTATTCTACACAGAAGAGCTCAGCAATAAGCTACTTCAGCAATTCTAGCTCATCCTGCCTTGCAAATTTACCCAAACACATTTCTGTTTCATAGTCTACCCTGATTTGGTAATATGCAATTAGAGAAAATGACCATTTTAATATAGAACAATTTTCTTGTAAATTATACAGTAAAAAATATTTGAAACATATTAAAATCAAATGGATTTAGAATGATTATAGTTATGAATGACTGTAATTTGGTCTTACACAGCTAATTCCAAACACTGCACAGCCGCTTAGCAATTTCCATTCTCTAAATTTCTCATAATGGGATTTAAGGAAAAAAAAAAAAAAGTGAAATCATCATCTTTTCCTCAAACCTCCTCCCTCTTGTTGCATATTCTATTTCAATAAATGATCCACCACCCTTCCTATCACCCTAGTTGGGGAAACCCTGTAGTGACTCCAGCCTCTTTCCTCCACTCATTGCTACCACATCCATGGCTATAGAGTTTTATCTCTCGCACATGTCTAGATGAGTCAGTCCAGTTCCCCTCATTTCCTCTGTCATCTGCTCTCAGTTGAAACCCTCACTACTCATTAATCTATGAGCTTCCTTGGCTAGGCATGTAGCCCACCAAACACACATCCCTCAATTCATGCTCAGCAGAGCTGCCACGATGGTCTCTGTAAAAGGAAAATCCAACAATGTCAGATTTCTGCTTAAAATACTTCAATGAATAAAATACAAATGTTATTTAGAGTAAATACAAACTCCTTGGTCAGGTATTCAAGATCCTTCATGCAGGAACACTCCCTGGCCAATGTCTCCAGCCCCATCTCCCACCACCATATCATTTGCACTTGCTTTTCAACCACATCAAATCCACATTTCTCCCAACACCGACTCTTAAAGCTATCTGTTTTTGCAAAGTCTTTTCCTTTGCCTGTGAAAAAGCGGACAGAGTGAAAAATGTTTTTCACTGCTTTTTTTTTTTCTTTTACAGTCATTCTTCCTTCTCCTTTAGGATTTAGGTCCTTTATAAGCTCTTCCAGGAACCCTCCTGTTAAAGAAAAGATTATTCTGACATTTGTTAAAATGGTAAGGAAGACTTGATACAAAAAAGCATCAAGATCGCTGCAATAGGGGTTCTGCAATGGACAGGAGAAATCAGATTCAATTCTAAATATGATAAGGACCAGTGGGGATTTATAGCTAATGGCAGAGTGAAGGGGTTTGTGGATACACAGTTGCTAGAAGGAGAGAGACCTCAAGGGTAGGGGGACTCTTGCAAAGCTGACTAACAAGATTCTTGCTAAACACCTCCCAAGGACTTAAACAACTAAGGTGAGGAGATGAGGTACCTGAGCAGATATTAAGGGTCAGTGATGACTTAGCAGGATTCTTTGCTAAGAGTGGGTTGAACAGGCCAACAACCAGAGAGGGGCCAATGTCCAGGTTAGTGGAGAAGAGGGCTCAGAAGAGCCAACTAAAATTTAGGCAACAAGAGAAGCATTGCCCCTTCCTTAAGTCCCAGATAGAGTTAGTTCGCCGCTCCTCTCTGCAATTTCCAAGGTTCCTTTAGCACATGAAATATATCTAGAATCCACTTGTCACATCGTCTTGTATCATGAGCATTTGTTTGCCCTTCCTCTAGTGTGAGAGTCCTCTGGAAAGGAAAATTTTGACTCTTGGTTCTAGGTAGCCTGGTATCTTGCATATTGACTTTCTCTTAGGTGTTTAAGAAGGTTTGTTAACTAAGAGCTATATAAGAATGGAGGGGAAATTTTAAATTATCATCTTCTCCCTTTTCCTCCAGGGACCACTTTGTTTTTAGTAAAGTATCTTTGATACTTATTTTTTTTTAATTAATTTATTTATTTATGATAGTCACAGAGAGAGAGAGAGGGACAGAGACATAGGCAGAGCGAGAAGCAGGCTCCATGCAACGGGAGCCTGACGTGGGATTCGATCCAGGGTCTCCAGGATCGCGCCCTGGGCCAAAGGCAGGCGCTAAACCGCTGTGCCACCCAGGGATCCCTTTTCTCTCTCTATTTTTTTTTTTTTTTTTGTATCTTTGATACTTAGTTAAGTCCTTTGACATGGGTCTTATCCAACTGGATGAGACTCAATATTATTCATTCTTTATGCTCTTTTTTTTATTGCTGTATGTATTTGTCTTGTGGAGGGATAGATATAGGCCAAACCTCGTTACAACAAATACCATTAAGAAGGGATCACTGAATCTTATCTATGTGCCACTTTCAATGGTGTATTACTGTAAATAATAGCTTTTTATAATTACAACAATAGATTTTCAGTATCTTAGAGATTTGTGGGAATGAATAATGAGCTATGAATGAATGAATGGATGAATGAATAAAACATCCACAACAGGTTTTTTTTTCTTTTTTTCTTTTTTACTTTTCTTATCACTTTTTGCTACTATTAAAAATTAAGAACTAGTCTTAAGGCAAAGCTTGTGACAGAACATTATTATGTAGAACTTAAGTAATTATAACAATAATCATTTCTCTCTCTGTGTGAAAATGAGTTAAGTGTACTTTTATTAGATACTTAATCTCAAACTCTGTGTATTAAATCATTTACTCCTCTCCTTGAAAAATGTCTCTTGAGTTTGGGGCAGTGGTGAACTTAGTTTAAATATTCTGAACTCATAGTAAATTTCTTTAGAAAAGTGCAAACAGTTATTGTGTTTGGCAGAGTTATTTTAATCACACAAGCAATATGTGCTCATTTTAAAAATAATTTTAAGTCACAAATTAACATAAAGAAGGTCATTCATAATCTCATCAACCAGAAATAATCTCCATGGATAGGTAAGGAATTATTAATTTGGAAGCTGGCTCCAGTGTTCTTAGGGAAAGAACTAGAAACTTTTGGGAAGAAATTGTCTTTATTTAGGAAAATATCCTAATAGGCCACTTTGAATGAGAAAGGGAGGCCCAGAAGGCATAATCGCAAGAAAAGAGAAAGAAATTAACAGCTCTGCATAAATTAGAGCACAAAAATAAATGAGATTAAATCCAGTGAGAGCAGAAACTCAAAACAAGAAGACATAAGACTACTAGATTCTATAAAGGATCAAAAATCTCAGGAAGAACCCTGATCTTCCCAGAATAGGGACAAAGTGACTTAAACCAAATTTACTGAA
Source organism: Canis lupus dingo (assembly GCF_003254725.2). NCBI lineage: Eukaryota > Metazoa > Chordata > Mammalia > Carnivora > Canidae > Canis > Canis lupus. The sequence continues at coordinate 39,100,856 of NC_064267.1, read as the reverse complement.
ATATTCCAGGCTAAGGTAAATTTGATCAAGGGAGAAATTTAGCATGAGGTTCAAGAGAATGGGTTCTGGAGTAAGATTACGTAGGGGCAGTTATAGGTTCCAACACTGTTTCTTTGTGTGTCTGTGTGTATGAGAGTGATATGCATTATAGGGCCCAACCAGCAATATAGGAATATTTGGAAATAAAACCAAAGGAGTTTAATATTGTTCCTTCTGGTGATAGAAGAACCCAAGTGGAGACAATATGGGAACTAGATGAAGTTATCACCAACCTTAAGCTAAAGGAGAATGGGAGGAAGGGGAGTTAGCAGGGCCCAAGGGTGATAGTCATGTGTCAGAAGCTAGAATCGGGCCAAAGGAAATTGTAATTGTGCTGGGCCTGTCTTCTTGGAACTGGAGCCACAGAGAAAGCACAATAGCTGCCAGAAACACTGCCCTGGGAACACATCAAAACTCTTACCTGGAGAAAACTCTTTGGTCATATACATCCATAATCTGGATGAAAGAGGAAGAAAATAATTCTGACTTGCAGGGAAATGTGAGGAAAGAATATGAAAGCAAAGAGATTCAAAGCAAAGAATATGAAATGCAAAGAGATTTGTATATGTGTATGTATGGATATTGTCAAATTCACACACACGCACACAAATATATATATCACAAAACCAAATGAAATCATCATACACACGTCTTGCAACTTAATTTAATTCTTAATGTGACATAGATATTCCCCCATGACACAAAACATAAACATAAAGCCATATATTTAGTACTATGGCTGCATTATTAGTCTGTTATTTAGCTATAAAATATATTTATATGGTCCTATATTGCTCTTTCATATTGGCTTTTATTCCTTTTCTTTTGAGAAAAACAGAATATGTAATATACTTTTAAAATTTTCAGTGCTTTCGTGTTAGAAAGTGTGTGTAATATGCTTGCAAATGTGGCTTTTAAAAAATTGAAACCTTATTGCTGCATTGCTTTTTTTCATCAAAATGTCTTAAGAAACAGATTGTGTAATGTGTGTCAATAACTTCAAAACAAATAATTAGCATCAGAGTTGGGATTTCATCACTTAACATCCATCATAGGCATCCTGATTTCTTTGAAGTTTCCTCTTGAAAATGATATATGTCATCACGTTAAGTCAGGACTGGTTAGTAAGCAGAGCATGGCCAAGGTCACTTGAAGGTTTCTTTGATGCAGACATTCCTCAATTTAGAGCTGAAATAATCCTGACCTTCCTAAGTGTGCTTTACCTTTCTGACAAGTGGAGGAAGCTGTATAATTGACTTCTTCGGGTTCACAGAATCTTTTGCATATACTGAACATTTAGACACTAAATAGAGTGATCTGTAAGCCATATGCAAGTGTAGCATGTCAAAATGTGATACAAGCCTTTGGACAACAGTTGAAATTTTCTCTCTCTCTCTCTCTTTGGTATTTTGTATGGTCTCATTTTTAAATTACATTTTTCCAAATGAAAATAACAGATCAAAATAGACAGATATATATATAATCTTTTCATACTCTTGATTTCAAAGATATAGAACTACAAGGCATTCAGAGGAACTAAGGTTCAGGCAATGGGCCCATTTTACAAATGTCTACCATCCCTTGGAGTTGGATTTAACTAACTCATCTAGGTATTCAATATCCCACACCAAAGTATACATCATTACAATTGACAAACCTACAGTGACCCATCTTAGTTACCGAAAGTCCATAGTTTATAGAAGCATTTACTCTTGGTGTTACACACTCTATGGGTTTGGACAAAAGTATAATGACAGGTACCCATTGTTAAGTATCATACAGAGTATTTTCACTATCCTAAAAATCCTCTGTTCTCTACCCATTCATCTTTCTCCCCTAACTCCAACCCCAGGCAACTACTGACCTTTTTACTGTTTCCATAGTTTTGCCTTTTCCAGAAATTCATAAAGCTGGAATCATACCATACTATGTTTCCAGATTGACTTCTTTCTCCTAATAACATGCATTTACGTTTTCTGTATGTCTCTTCATGCCTTGATAGCTCATTTCTTTCTAGCATCAAATAATATTACATTGTCTGAATATACAACAGCTTATTTATCCATTCACCTACTGAAGGATATCTTGTTGTTTTCAATTTTGACAAATATGATTAAAGCTGCTATAAACATCCATATGCAAGTTTTTTTTTGTGTAGACAAAAGTTTTCAACTCTTTTGGGTGAATACCAAGGAGCAGGATTGCTGGATCATTTGGTAAAACTATTTAGTTTATAGGAAACCATCAAATTGTCTTCCAAAGTGGCTGTACCATTTTGCACTTCAGCACTAATGAATGGGAGTTCCCATTGCTTCACATTCTCACTGCCACTTGCTATTGTCAGTGGTTTGGATTTTGGCCATTCTAATAAGAGTGTAGTAGTATCTTGTTGTTTTGGTTTGCACTTTCCTGATGACATACGATGTGGAATATCTTTTTGTATGCTTATTTGTCATTTGTGTATCTTCACTGTGAAGTGTCAGTTCAGGTTTTTGACCTATTTTTTAATTGGGTTGTTTGTTTCCTTATTGTTGAGTTTTAGGAATTTCTTTTATATTTAGATACTAGTCCTTTACCTGTTGTACTTTTTTGAAAACACTTTCTTCCAGTATGTGGCTTGTCTTCTCATTCTCTTGATACTGTTTTTCTGTTTTTCTCAGAGCAGAATTTTTAAAATTTTAGTAAAGTCCTGCTTACTGTTCTTTCTATCATAGATCGTGCCTATGGCATTGTATCTAAAAGTTGTTATCATATCCAAGGTCATCTAGATTTTGTTTTATGTTATTTTAAAAGAATTTTATAGTTTTCTGTTTTGCATTTAGATCTATGAATTGATTTTGTGAAGGGCATAATATATATAAGTTCATGTTTTGCAAATGGATGTCCAGTTGCTCTAGCATCACTTGTAAAAGAGGCTATCTTTGCTCCTTTGTATTGTCTTTGTTCTTTGTCAAATATCAGTTGACTATATTTCTGTAGTCTATTTCTAGGCTTTCTATTCTGTTCTATGGATCAGTTAATCCATTCTTTTGCCAATACTATACTGTCTTGATTACTGTAGCTGTATAATATAATCTCCAGATTTTTGATAAATGGCATACCGTGTTAATCAGTTTGGGTTGCTATAACAAAAATACCATAGAATTGGGTGGCTTACACAATAAACATTTATTTCTCACACTTCAAGAGGCTAGGAAGTCCAAGATCAAGGAATCAATAGATTCAAAGTTTGATGAAAACCCTCTTGCTGGTTTGTAGATGGCTACCTTCTTGCTATCCTTACATGGCTATGAGAGAGATGATCTTCCTAGTGACTCTTATATGGACACTAATCACACTCATAAGAGCTTAATTCCCATGACCTAATCACCTCCTAAATGCCTCACCTCCAAATACCACCACACTGGGGATTAGGGCTTTAATACATGAATTTGGAGGTGTATGTGTGTGTGTGTGTGTGTGTGTATCTGTGCACTATTAAATTTGCTAAAAAAAAAACACATACTAACTTAACAAATTGAAAAAAAACACATCTAGAGAGTTGAAACAAATAAAACAGCTCAATTTAAAAAAAAAACTGTGGATGAAATTATGAGGAAAACTTATGTAAGGAGGTATCACATGTGGCCTCCTAAATAAAGTACATATATTGAAACTTTGGCTTAGCTGGCTTTAGTGAACACTTTTAGGTATGAGCTTTTAGAAAACAGGGCACCAACAAAAAACACAGATACACACCACTCTCTCTTAGAATGAGATATTTTGTAGAAGTAAAAATTATAATTTTGTAGAAATATAGATCTTTGTCCCAAATAGAGATTTGTTTCTAAGAGAGAGATATTTTTGCAAATATCCATGAGTTTTATAAAATTGGCCAAGGTCCTAGCCTACAGAGAAAATTTTAAGCATTGCCCTAAATTACACATCAAACAGGGTACATTATATGGAGAGTTAAAAATATACTCTTACATAATTTTTGGATTAAAGCAAAAGTTAAAACCAAAATTAGAGATTATTTATAAATAAATGACAATGAAAATGTAATGCTATGAAACCAATGGAATGTGGATAGGATGATACTAAATGGAACATGTATCACATTAAATACATTTGTTTTAAAAAATATAAAATTAAATAAAGAATAAGCCAAAGAATAAGCAACAAAGTAAATTTCAAGCTGGTAGAATTAATAAAGATGGGAGCAGAAATTAACCCGTACAAATACGAAAATTAGAATTTATTATTGAATCCAAAAGTAGTTTTTTGAAAGTTTCAATGAATTAGATAAATCTTTGAAAAGTCTGATCAAATAATAAAGGGGGAAAATGACATTATGAATAAGAAAGGAGTTTTAGCTAAAGTTATGGAGAAGATACACAAAAATTATAAGAAATGAATTCTACAATGTTATATAAATCCATTTGGACATCTAAGGCTAATGGAAAATTCTAGAAAAATATAAATGATCAAAATTGAATAAAAAAGATAGTAAAACAGAAAAGAAGAAATTAAAAATCTAGTTTAAGTCAACTCTCATCAAAGAGGCACAGGATACAAGGAAAGAAAATTAAAGGAAGGCACACTACATGAATATAGAGACATTTTTAGAAATGTTTTGAAGAAGGAATGTGTAGATTCATAGCCGTGAGGAAGGTGGAGGTCTCCAAAGTGGGCGTATTGCATGTGTGTGTTATTGATGTTTTCACGCATGTAAGGGAGGCAGTGATAATTAAGTAGTACACAGTGCCTGAAAAGGTGAAGGTAGCAATCCAAGGTATGGCTATTGAATTGGCCTTAATAAGGAGGTGGTTCCTGGACACCTGGGTAGTTCAGTGGTTGAGCATCTGCCTTTGGCTCAGGTCCCAGGATCAAGTCCCGTATCAGGATCCCCACAGAGAGCCTTCTTCTCCCTCTGCCTGTGTCTCTGCCTCTCTCTCTCTCTGTGTTTTTCATGAATAAATAAAAAATAAAATCTTTTTTTAAAAAATAGGGAGGTAGTTCCATTCCTTTTTATAACAGTAGAGAAGAAAGAAAAGATTCATATAAATGTAAATAGAATTGTATGCATTCTGGTGGAAAGATGAAAGCATTCCCTCTGGATGTCTTTCATGTTTTCTATGAGAGAAAGCAAGACACCAGGACTTGGAGATCTGACAATAGTAGAGAAAATCAGAAAAAGCCACTGTGGGGTTTTGGAAACGGAGTGGAATGGGAATATATAATATAAATATTTTTAGACAGTGTTGAGGGCCTCCTTGAGGTTAGTGATCATAAATTCGGCAAATAGTTGGAGACATTATCTACCAGAAATCAGCAGCATGGGTGCAAATGTAGAAGTATAGTTAAAATTCATCTAGAGCTGTGATTTCATCATGTGAAGAAGAAGAAAAGACAGAGAAACAAGGGACTTTAGAACACTGGCAAGTGGCAAGCCAAAATTTTGGAATAATTCATGAATTCCAAGTTGGACGGGGAGCAAAGCAACAAAAGGAAAAGACTGAGGAATTGGAAGAACTGGAAGTTCCAGTGAAGTCAAAGCATAGGGCTGTAGTGGCATCCTTGGCCCAACCAGCACATTCCCTCTTTGCAGGCAAATTTGCATTGGAAGCCAAACTTTAATCAGATAATTGTTCTGTAAGCAGAGAGTCAGACTCATAGCAGATAATTGAATGACTCAAAAAAGCATAATTGTCCCCAAAGACCAGTGTTCAGAGTTTGAGTGCCAGGACATCCTTTCCTTAGATGGTGTTTGAATAGGCTCTGCTAATTTCTCCTTTTGGGGATTTCTTTTTTCCTGTGTGCTAAATTATCCTCTCCCTAAATGTATTCTACGTCATAATAGTTTCCTTAAATGCTCTGTAGAAATGGATTTCTGTAAAGTAATTCTGGGGAAAACCACACAATATCCTTCTGTAACAGTACATTTTTTGGATTTTTCTTCAAGCATAATATTGCTGTGATTCTGTGTTGGGTGGGATGGAGACTAGAGGCAAGAATTTTCCCTCTAAAGGGCATATAATGGGGCACCTGGATGGCTCAGTGGTTGAGCATCTGCCTTTGGTTCAGGTCATGATCCTGGAGTCCTGGGATCGAATTCCAACCAGGCTCCACATGGGGAGCCTGCTTCTCCCTCTGCATATGTCTCTGGCTCTCTCTGTGTGTCTCTCATGAATAAATAAATAAAATCTTTAAAAAATATAAAGGGAATATTATTGATTGACTATAACAAGATCGTGGTAAAACAAGCAAGCAAAATATAGCCCATTTGTCTTTGGGTGAATTACTCATTTGACAAAATTATTTTTTAATTGATTTTCATCATATTGGTCTGTTTCTGATGGAGGTGTGAGGCAGGTCTATGATCCTCCAAAGAACTGGCTGGAAGGTGGGTAAATCTATTTTTCAGGACCAACTCTCCTCACAGTGTTAGGCAAAATTTTGGAAAGAGAGATCTACTCTAAGGCATGTTCTCACGTCAGGCTTTATAAATGAGACACGTATTCTAGGCTTATAGGGACAGCCGTCTGATCCACTCTGTAAGTTGGCCCTTAGTGCTCTGAAACTCCCTTCCACAGCTCAGTGCTCTGATATGGAGAACAGGCATATGGTTGTTATCACAAATCTCAGTAGAGCCATGTTATCGTATAACCTTACCCATAACTGATTTTTAAGTCACACATTTGCAAGCAACTCCTTGAATTACTTCCACAGATGGCTAATGATCCATTATATCAAATGACAAAAGATATGTCCATTAATTTGAAGGTTTCTGAGAGGGAGTATTTCACCTATGAACTAGAAAGAAAGAAAATATAGAATTTCAATGGTAGACTCTCATGTCCATTTTATTCTGTATCCAATCCTTTTTTTTTAAGTTTACCCCTATTACTTTTCTACAAATACTTTACTCAGGAATCCCTCTGGTAATTCATAGTTTGCACCATATTTTCTGAAGTACCTATCCTGAAACGGTGAGTTGCGCAAATTTTGCAAGCATTTTAACATTCTTTTGTCTAGCTTTTAGATAAGGGGAAGGATATTCAAACTATAACTCTGATTTTGACCAAAATATCTAGTTGTCAAGATTAAAATAAGATTAAAAAGCACATATTTCTAATAACATTTAAGTAAAATTAAGGGACAAATAAAATGCAATGTAACAAATAATAGGAAAGCTAATATATGTATATATTTATGTACACACACTTTTTAATTTTGTTAAAGCTGAAATTCTAAGCAGAAGCATTTCATTTGAAACATATAAACCAATTTTTCCCAAATGATTATTTCTATAGGCAACGTTTCAGCTCCTGCTTTTCCTAAAATTCACACATCTATCAACTCATGTGGGAAATGCAGAAAAGATCTCACAAAACTAGTTTGTGGGCAAACTGTTGATGCAAAGCACAGCAGGTCTCTGTTATTTACTTTGCCAAAGAGCCTTTGTTCTCTGAGAATTCATCCTTCTGGTTTCTGGAAGTCAAACTGCTTAGAGTAACTTCGGATGTAACAGAAGAAACCAGAAATGAAAAACTGCATAGAACAGATTCTAACACAGTTCATTAGGCATCCAAGGAGCCTTTAGAAGGCATTAAGTCCCAGAAATTGTGGTGACAGTGTGGACAAGATCAATGATGCTCTTTGGAATATTTCATATGGGATCCTAGATATCCAGAGTATATTTGACTGAAAGAGAGGATCAAAAGAAATGGAGAAGCTTTTGCTCTTGCCTGCAATGGTAAATTTTGTTTTCCATTTAGGGTACAGTAAAGAGAAATAAAGTAAGATTTTCGTGTGTTTTTTTCAACCAGCAAATTGAAATGTAATACTTCTTAATCATTTCATTCCCAAACATGCTTCCCTTGATTATTTATCAAGAGAATGCTACATAGAGCCATAAAACCCATCAGCATTTTTAGCCGTCTTCATCTCTATTTCGTGGCTGTGCTGGCTACCTGTGCTCTTTTGTGGACCTCTGTCCAAGAAGGCTCACCTGTGTTGGTAGGGTCCTCCATGGAAACACCAGGTCTGGTAAAATAACAAGTAAGGAAAATGATTATCCAAAATGAACTGGTTAATCCCTAATAATAATTTAATATAATATCATCCTTTTATAATATTTGCATTTTCATGCAGTGTCTCTGGTCAAAGACATGCGGAGTTTGAGGCCTTACAAAGCACCATCTCAGGGGCAATCATGGAGGCAGGTGAGCTCATACCCTCCTTTCTGCTCTGCATGAATTCTTTCCTGTTCAGCTCAGGCTCATGCTCACTATGTTAGGCCAAGAGTTTTCCTCCCTATGTCTATGGTATCATCAACACTTGACTGCAATCTCTTTGATGGCAGGGATCCCATTTTATGCTTCTTTAGAATTCTTTGTGATTCCTCAAACATTTGTCAAAAGGAAAGGTTAGGACCTGGGAGCAATTTGGGCAAGAATGTTACCCTGACTGCAGCAGCACTCCCAGCAGCACACCTTCAAAGCTGCCTGTCAAGTTGTTGGTTGTTTGGTTGCTTTCTTTCCTCTCCACAGTAAAGCAACAGCAGTGTAGTAAATGATTAAGAGACTGAATTCTAGAGCCAGACTCTATTTGAAAACCATTTTTGCCTCTTATCAACTCTATGATTATGAGAAAGTTACTGAACTTCTCTATTTTACTCTGTTTCATCATCTAGATAGAAAACTATAGAAAACAATAGTACATTCCTCAAAGTTTTGTTGTGAGAGTTAAATAAATTAAATGAGTTAAACTATTTATTTTATATTATTTATATTTTATAACTATTTTATATTATATTTATATTATTAAATGAGTTAAACTATTTAAAATGCTTAGAGTAAGACCTGCGTAAGGGCTATGCATTGTTAGCTCTAATTATGATTGTTATTTATTACGGTTTTTGAGGTCTGTGGTGCTTTCAAACTATTCCATCGTCCCATTGTTTTAAAACACACCTTCTTGATGAAACTTAAGTGTTAGATTTCAAAACTAGATTTGAGTCCTGAATAAATTTGATACTTTTTTGGCTAACTGGTTTTGCTTATTCTAGTCAAATTGAAGTTATCTAAATTAGAAATTAATCTTATCTATTATGGAGGGCCTTCATATTTACACTCTTTTTTCAAGCCCTATGCTTTGGTTTAGGGATGATGATGATGGTCATATGTGGTAGAGTTAGAATTACTGGTGGATTTATTGCTTTCTTCATTTCTAGGTGGACAGACTTCTGTAGAAGCCTGCCCAAAGTGAAAGGTAGGCCTACTTCGAAGGCAGTGTGACAGCTCCATGTCATTACTGTTCACCTCTAGGAGTCAGGTTATGATGCTCTATTTGCAGGAAGAATACATGAACAGGCTAAAATGACTTACATATTTGGTGAAACCAGAAATACACATTTACATAGCTACCATTTGGGACCACATAAAAAGTTTTTAGAGATAGAAGGAAGAATAAATATTATCTAGCCCACTCATCCATTCTCTAGACTATAAAGGCCCAGAAGCCAAGTTATTTGTGAAACTTCATGCAATCAGTTTAATGGAAGAACCAGGTCCAGAGTGGAGTTGGCTGGCTGCCTGGTCAATAGTGTCTGTATTATTCCATTATTCAAATTAACACCAAAGAGAGTCTCAATATTGTATTTCTACATAATTAGCATTAATTAAAATGTATTAGGAATTTAAGAAATCTATGATATCAGAATCAATTACCTGATAATCCAAATATAAATAGCTGGAAATAGGGATGCCTGGGTTAAGCATCTGCCTTTGGCTCAGGGCATGAGCCCTGGGTCTTGGGATCAAGTCCTATATCAGGCTCCCTGCGAGGAGTCTGCTTCTTTCTCTGCCTATGTCTCTGCCTCTCTCTGTTTCTCATGAATAAATAAATAAAATATTTATAAATAAATAAATAAATAAATAAATAAATAATAAATAATAAGTAAATAGCTGGAAATTACTCAGAATTTATATTAAGATGTTATGCCTTCAAATTGGCTACATATATAGTATAGTTATATAAAATCACTAGCATATATGAATTCAGTGAGAGTATTAAGTACAGTGTATTTTGAATACCACGTTCTCAATAAGTTTTTATAATGGAATAATTAAAATTTGAACATTATCTTAGTGTCCTAATATAAAAGAAGACAAAATTAGTATAACTCAGTAACATATATATTTTATTGTGTTAATTTTTTCTATTACAATTGTTCAAGATTTTAAGAAGTGTTCAAACTATATCAAACAGCATAAAATGGCATTTATCCTAGCTTTGAATCCACTAATTATTTTATTTTTCCTTGAAATATTTTCTGAATCTCTAGATAAATTTAATTATCATATTCTGATTCATAATTTTTGAAAAGTGTCAGATTCTCTGAACCTTGCTTTTTTTAAAAAAAATTGATTATTGACAACCTTCTGTCTACCACTTTTGTGCTTTTGTTATTAATTAATGTCTTATTTGTGACTGCAAACTCTTGGCCTCTGCTTATCTGATACTATTCCCCTTGAGATGCTTACCAACTCTTACATTCTCTGGCTAGTTCCCAGAAGCGACCTTGATTATTTTTTTTAATTTTTAATTTTTTTTTAAGATTTTATTTATTTATTCATGTGAGACAGAGAGAGGCAGAGACACAGGCAGAGGGAGAAGCAGACTCCAGCAGGGAGCCTGATGTGGGACTGGATCCCAGATTTCCAGGATCAGGCCCTGGGCTGAAGGTGGTGCTAAACCGCTGAGCCATCCGGGCTGCCCCAGTGACCTTGATTATTAATTATTGGTTAATGTATCCATATCTTTTACCCCCACCTAGATTGTTGAACTTTTATTTTGTACTTCATTGCCTTGTTCAATGCATGGCCAAGAGAGATACACCCTAGTTATTGTGAAATTTGCAAAGGCTTTTATGTAACTAGGGTTATTTTATAACTAACAAGTTATGGCTTGAAAACTTCAAGTCCCATCGTTTTAACATATCAACCTGATATATATTTGAATGTCTTTATTTCCTGCTACTAGGATGCCAGCTTCTGTCAACTGGTCTTGCTAGGGGGGTCCGATGATCAATATTGACTCTGTAGCATAAAATCAAAGATATCGTTTACAAGAGCATTGCCTTCTCTAGAGGTGATTTTGCCTGTTAAGGAAAAACAATATGACTCCAGGCCAGGCTTTGTTTATTTTATGAAAAGTAACCATAGTCCACAGCCTTTATAGCTCACCAGCCTGAGGAAATACTTAATGTAAGTTATCTACTGTTATGTTACATCATGCTTATTCTTGCTTTGAGGCTACTCTAAAAATTTTTCAGTTATAACCCGGTGCTAAAACAGGAGGGGGCATATTTCACTATACGAGGGCTTTAAAAGTCAACAAATTAATTTGCTTTTCCCTTCCAGCTGTGCAATTCACCCCCCACTCCAGCTTTGAGCTGTAATTAAGTACATGCTTTTATAATAAAAGTAATCTTTTCCTGGTGCTTCCCCAGCTGCAAATTCTGACCCAGATTCCCATTATGAATCATGACTGTCACATGTGCTTGAAATAGGCTTCATTTCCCTCTGCCCTCCCCCAGCTGCTGGAGATTCTCACCCCTGGATTTAGCTCCAACCTTACTGTGGAACTGGAGAGAGGATTTAACTTATATGATATCTTCTTTGAAATCCTTGGGTCATTTTTGTTTGGAGAGGGGGACATCAATAATGACAACTAGGGAAAAAGCCACACTCATTTAACATTGTAGAATAAAGCTAAAGCCAGCCACGGAGCTTAGTTGGGTACAGAATTAAACATTTTTAAAGTGAAGGTACACATCTCGGATAAGAAATAAGCTAAGGAGAAGAAACATCTAAGAAGAAATATAGTGAAGAGAAAGATACAAATTTGGCACAATTCATGACAACAGGGTCATTTATATATCCTTTTTGAGACATGTCTATTCATGTTTTTTACCTATATTTTTATTTGAGTCATTTGTCTTTTTATTGTGGGATTTTCAGAGTTATTATATATCAGAATACTAGACCATTATAAGATATAAGGCTTGCAAATATTTTCTCCTCTTCCATGATTTGTCTCATTAATTATGTGATAATGTCCTCTGCTGCACCAAGGATTTTTAATAAGGTGAGGTTCAATGTATTTTTCCTTAGTTGTATGCTTTTGTTGTCATATTTATGAAATCGTTGTCTAATTCATGTCATGAAGATTTTTACCTATGATTTCTTCTAAGAAATTTAGAGTTTTAGATCTTATACTTAAGTATATGATCAATTTTGAGTTAATTTTATATATAGGTGAAGTACTGGATCTAAATTCATTCTTAAGCTTATTGATATCTAGTTGTCCTAGCACTATTTGTTGAAAAAAATTCTTTTTCCATTGAATTGTCTTGGTATCTGTTATAGGTTGACCTGTATCTCCCTCATAACAGATGCATTGAAATTCTATCCCTTTGTACCTTAGAATGTGACCTTACTTGAATATAAGGTTGCTGATGTAATTAAAATGAGGTCAGTTTGGATAGGTGGGTCCCTAATCCTACATGATGGGTAATCATTATAAGAAGATGGCCATATGGAAACAGAGACACCCAGGGAAAAGGCCATGTGATGAGGAAGGCAGAGACTGGAGTTAGGAAGCTGCAAGACAAGAAACACCAAAGATTGCCAGAAAAACCAACAGAAGCTAAGAAAAGGCAGAAAAGGTTTCAGAAGGATCGTGGCCCATCTGATATCTTGATTTCAGACTTCTTTCCGCTAAAACTGTGAGACAATAACTATAATCACCTAAGCCACTCAGTTTGTGGTACTTTGTAATGGTGGCTCTAGGAAACTGATACAGCACTCTTACAAAAATCAATTAACTATAAATGTAAGGATTCATTTCTGAAGTTTCAATTCTATTATGTTGACTCATGTCTATCCTTATGTTAGCATTACATTATTTTGATTACTGTAGCTTAGTAGTAGGTTTTAATTTTTTTTTTTTTTAGTAGTAGGTTTTAAAATCAGGAAGTACGTATTCTCTAAATTTGTTCATCTTTTTCAGAATTATTTTGGCTATTCTTTGTCATTGCTATTTCAATAAAATTTTAGGATAACCTTATCTATTTCTTTTTATAAAGCAGTTAGAATTTTATTTTTCAAGGCAGTTAGCATTTTAAGGGAGATTTTTTTGTTGTTGTTGTTGAATCTATAGATGAATTTGAAGAGTATTGCCATTCTAACAATTATGCCTTCCATTCCATGAAAATCAATTAAAAAAAAAAAAAGAAAATCAATGTCTTTCCTCTTATTTCCTTTTATTTAGACCTCCTTTAATTAATTTCAACAATATTTTGTAGTTTTTAGTGTACAAGTTTTGTACCCGTTGGTTAAATTTATTCCTATGTAGTTTATTTTGCTTTATACTCTTATAAATGGAATTACTTTGATTTTATTTTTAGATTTTTTCAATGGTAATGTGTAGAAATAAAACTGATTTTTACACATTGATCTTGTATTCTGAAACACTGCTGAACTCATTTTCTAATTATAACATTTTTAAGTGTGTGGATTTTTTCAGGTGTATATATGTATATACCAATATACATTACATACTGATTTTCAAATGTTAAAACAGTTGTGAATACCTGGGGTAAATTGCATTTGGTCACAGTGTACAACACTTTTTACATTTTTCTGGATTTAGTGTGCTATTTTGTTAAGGTTTCTTGCATTTATATGCGAAGATGTTGGTCCGTAGTTTTCATCTCTTGTGATGTGCTTAATTTTGGTATCAAGGAAATACTGAACTTATAAAATGAGTTAGGAGATATTTCCTTCTCTTCCATTTTCTAAAATTCTTTTAAAATTAAAAAAAAAACTTTAAAAAATTCTTTGTGCAGGATTCACATTAATTCTCCTTTAAACATTTGATATACCAGTAAATCCAAACATCATAGACGTTTCTTTGTGGGAAGTTTATTATTATTATTATTACTATTATTATTACTATTATTTCAGTCTCTTGATTTATTATTAGCTTATTCAGGTTTTAATTTTTTTTTTTTAACCAATCAATTTTGGTCATTTGAGTCTCCGAAGAATTTGTTCAATTCATTAGGTTATCTAGTTAGCATAGTATTATTCATAATATTCCCTTAAATCCCTTTTTACTTGTATAATGTCAGTTGTCATATCTCCCATAGCATTTTTGATTTTAATAATTTGAGTCTTCCTTTTTTATCCTTAGTCAATCTCGGTAAAGAATTGTCAATTGTGTCAATCTTTTTGTAGACTACTTTTGTTTTTTTTTTTAGTCCCTTTATTATTTTTCTATTCCCAAATTCTTTATTTCCACTGCAATTTCTATTATTTTCTTCCTTCTGCTTGTTTTGGGCTTATTTTCTTCTTTTTTTTAGTTATCTAAGGTGGAAGTTTAAGCTATTGATTTGAGATTTTCTGCCTTTTTACTTTTTTTAAAGATTTTATTTACCTATTCATGAGAGACACAGAGAGAGAGTGGCAGAGACACAGGCAGAGGGAGAAGCAGCCTCCATGCAGGGAGCCCGATGTGGGGACTCGATCCCGGGGCTCCAGGATCACACCCTGGGCTGAAGGTGGCGCTAATGCTGAGGCACCTGGGCTGCCCAGATTTTCTGCCTTTTTAATGTATACATTTAGAGCTATAAATTTTTCTTTGAGCACAATTTAGCTGCATCCCATTAGTTTGGGTGTGTTATTTTTTCAGTTTTACTGGTCACAAAGTACTTTCTAACTCCTCTTGTATTTTCTTCGTTGATTGGTTACTTAGCAATGTGCCGTTTAATTTCAAAATTTTTACAAATTTCGTAAATACCCTTCTTTTATTGATTTCTAATTTCATTTCATTATGGTTAGAGAATATGCTCTGTATAATTTTAATTATTTTAAATTTGTCTAATTTATTTTACAGCCTAACATAAGATTTATCCCAGAGAATGTTCCATGTGTATTTGAAAATAATGTATAAATATTATACTGCTATTGGATGAGTGTTCTGTATATATCTGTTAAATCTATTTGTTAGAATATTGTCCAAGTTTTCTACTCCTTTTTTGATACTCTGTTTGGTTTTTCTATCCATTATTGAAAGTTGAGATCAAAATCAACTGTTATTGTTTAATTGTCTATTTTCCCCTGTAATCCATTCACTATATGGTAAGTATTTTGGGGCTTTGTTGTCACGTGCATATATATGTAATAGTTACATCTTCTTGATGGATTGACCTTTTCTCATTATAAAATGTCCTTCCTTGTCTCTGGTAACAGTTTGTGTCTTAAAGTCTATTTTGTGTAATATTGCTATATGCATCCTAACTTTTTTGGTTATTATTTATATGGTAGATATTTTATCTTTTTACATTGTACCTATTTGTGTAGTTGAATCTAAAATATGTCTCTTGTATACACTACATAATTAGATTTTTTATCCATTCTGTCTTTTAATTTAATAATTAATAATTTAAGAACTTCTACCTTTAAAAAAAGAACTTCTACCTTTTAATTGATGAGTTTAATACATTTACATTTAATGTAATTACTGATAAACTATAATTTACATCAAACATTTTGTTATTTTTTATGTTTCAGATCTTGATCCTTCCATTACTACCTTATTTTGTGTTAAATAGATATTTATTTGTGTGTCATTTTAATTCTCTTGAATTTTTTGTACTCTATATTTTTGACTTATTAGTGATTGACCTGGGGATTATCATTAACATCTAGATTAATAACAACTTACTTTCAACAGTATAAAAAACTTTTGGTCCTGTATAGCTCCATCTTCCCACCTTTATGCTATTATTATAACAACTACATCCTTACATGTTTTGTGCCCAGTAACTTAGATTTATAATTATTGTATTATGCAATGGCGATTTAAGGCAGTTAGGGAAGAAAAAAGGAGATATAAACAGAAATATATTTATACTGCTTTTTATACTTACCTATATACTTATATTTGTCAGTACTTTTTATTTCTTTATGTGGGCTTTTGTTACTGTCTAGTTTCCTTTTATTTGAGCCTCAAGGTCAGTCAGGGGTGAGAGCTTAGGCCCTTTTATGTCTTTCATGAGCATGCATACAACAGCATGCAACCTGTGCAAGAGGGCTGCTTTCTAGGTTTCCAAAGACAAGTTGAGTCTTTCAGTCCCCTATGGGCATCCCATCCTGCAGCTTTTCATTCCAAGCTTTTTGGCTAATCTATTATTTGCCCCAACTTTTATCCATTGTCTCAGAGAGCTTTGATGTTAAAGCATTAGACAAATGCCTCCTCCCTTCAAGGCACTTCGAGCTGGGTGAGATCAAGTGAATTTGAATTAAGACAAGTCTTTTGAGTGAGGGTTTCCAGGGAACCACACCAGACAGGTCCAATAATAACAATTGTTTAGGAATGAGGTCCATTCTTTCTCAAGTACCAGGAATATGGGATGTTACTTTTCACTGAATCAGAGAGAAGGAGATGAGGCTAAGGTAAATTAAAATACCAGAGAGCTTGCTGTTCTGACTGAGATTCAGTAGTTTATCCTGACTAAATGCCCCCCCCACCCACCCAGTTTCTATAATTCCCAGAGTTCTGAGAAGAAAAGAAAAAGAAAGGAATCTGGAAAATTTTGCCAGAGTTTTTGCTTTTATGGAGGGGTGAACTTTTTGAGAGCCTTACTATCCCATTTCCACTAGCATCTGGTGACATTCTATGTTTTCTGGCACATAATCATATTTTATTGACCGTAATTGCTAATAATATGAGGTCATCAATGTGAAAAAAATAGGCGCTTACATTATAGCTGTTACATTATTTAGGTCTCCCAAATTATTGTATTTGATCAAAAGTTGGGTATCTATCAGTTTCTAATGCTTAACTTCAGTGTTTATATGAGACCATTTTTTTAACCTAAACATTAAAAATTGTCTATCACTGCTTACTACTTTAAACATTAAAAATTGTCTATCAGTGCTATGATACAAATTAGGTCTATATATTTGAAAATACCAAAGGACGTTACTACAGGGAGGCTTTAGCTACAAATGATTTGGACCTCAAAGCTAGTGTTATGGCAATGATTGGGAAGTTCCAGGATTTTAGTCACAATGAAGCACTTTTCCTTTAAACCAAACTCACATTGTCAACAAGGCTTTTAGTAGAATAGGAACTATTGCTAATACTTTATTTAGGAACAAAATAAGTTTAGAAATAACTGTGGAATGAGGAGGAAAAGAACATAAGCCTAAAATTATATGCAACTATGTTACTTATCTCTACTTAATCTTTTAATTTTGTTATTTTAGTAGTAAATTGTATCCTTCAGCAGCTTTTAATTTTCTCTAGAGAAGAGTATTCTGAATGGGTAACCACAAAACAGATTGCTTGCTCTGAGTGAGATATAATATGAGTTGAACTGCTAATGGAGAACAATATTTAGATATGTGACACAAATGGGAATTTTCAGGCCTACAGGCAGAGGCTATAGCATACCATGATCTTTCTTTAAATTCCACTGTCCTAGGGTTTAATATCACTTCATGGTCTTAATAACACTTCAGGTACATTTCTTCTCTATCTATCCTTTTGAAAAATTACATATCCTTTATGTTGTGATGAAGGAAAACAATGTCTCTGTTCAAGAGGGAAGTAGAGCCTTACAATTTTCAAATGACAATTCCTTCCAATATCAAAACATATCTCTCAGATGTACTCACTCACTCTGCAACTAAACTGTCTGTTATACTGTAAGGCTTTTCCTTCCCATCCCATTAAAAGCTAAATTAATATATCTTCTCCTTGTCTTGTCATGGAACTCTATAAATACTTCTATTATATCATTGTCTATATTGTATTCTGGTGCATCTAAGTCTATTTCCTCAGTTCAACATTAAGCTCCTGTACAGTAGGAATAAACCATTATTTATCTATTGCTTATAACTCTAAGAGAATTTTCATAAATTCTATTGAAGTAGCAGAATTCGATAAAAGAAAGTGCTAAAGGTACTTACCTGAGACAATGCAGTAGAAGAAGATCTTTCTAAGGAGAATACATTTAAGCTGATTCTGGAAACATAAATTAAACCAGACAGATAAAGCTGAAGTAAGGGAGTAGGTAGGACCTGGAAAAGAAATCTCAGGTCAGGAAAACAGCCTATAGAGTGGACTTGGAAGGAGGTAAATGAGTTACATGAAACTGCAAGGAGGCCAATGGAAGTGTTGTTTTGCTCACATTAGGGAGTGGGAAAAGCTGTGCAGGTTCAGCAGCACAATCGTACAGGACTCTAGAACTATGATAAGTAGCTTTATTCCAGATACTTTATTCAAAGTGGCAATTGAAGGTTGCAAGCAAGGATACAGTAGTCCAATTTTCACTTTAAAACAACCATCAGGATGTGAGAAGATATTAGGGTTACATCCCTTACAACCAAGGAGACCCGTCAGGAAGCTCAAGCAGAAATCCTAGTGTTGATGTATGAATGTATAAACTAGGATGAACAATGGACTTGGCATAAGGTAGACATATATTAGGCTTCATGGTTAGAGTAAGCTAGACCTAATAATCAGTGAGTGTATGTGATAGGTAAGGGAATGGATGTGTTAAAATTGATTCTTACATTTTAGGCTTGAACACCTTGGAGAGTGAACAATATAGATGTATTGTTCATTCTCCATGAAAAGGAAATAAGGATGGACAGGCAAGGACCAAAAATTGAGAAATAGAGCAATGGTTCATTTTAGAACATGTTAAGTCTGAGATGGAGAGGGAATGTGGAACATTCAAATTTGGAAAAGAAGAGAAATGAGGGTTACACTTGGGACTCATGAGAATATGGTTGTTATTGAAAACTATAGGGATGGAGTGAGTTTAAAGTAAAATAGAAGAAGGCCCATTTGCAAGACCTGAGGCACTTCAACATTTAGAAATTAGGCAAGGGAAAGGCCAGTGAGGTGAAGAAAACCTCAGAGGTGAATAATGTTATAGAAGCAAAATGAAGGGAAATTTTTAAGACATAATTTTATTTATTCATTAGTTCACCATGTAGAACTAAGCTTTAGGTTTGGTGCCAGCCTATCTAGCTTCATATCCAACCTCCACTTTTCATCTTTTTGTGCCTCAGTACCTTTCCCATGGGTTTTTTTCCCCCCATAGGTTTTTGTTAAGACAAAATTAATCAATGCACCAAAAATACATAGGACAACATTCAGTGAGTGCTTGTTGTCATTTTTATTGTTTCTCACTCACTGGAAAAAACTGATTGTAATGGAGGTTTGGGAAATAAGAATAAAGGCCTTAAAGTGATAAGAGTTATTGAATAAATTTGAAGAGAGAAGTAACTGTAACAGAAGTTACACAAAAGTGACTGGCTAGTGAACCATTGCCAATGTTCTCTCCCCCACTAATATTTTTTTTTGCTGTAGTCTAGGAAGCCTTATTTTTGTTTTGTTTTGCTTTTAGTTCCTGAGCTTCTATTGCAACCAGATATATTTATAGGTTAAATTTTGGCATGGTTGAATTTAGACATCACCTAATATAAAGTCTAGCCCATTGCCCAGTTATTATAAAACAAGGCATGCCAGACAACAATTCCATACCTATACTGGTCTTAATATTTTTATGGCCATATTCTTCCATAAGAGAAGACAACCAATGACTACCAGACTTTTAAATAATACCAACAATATGACAAAGAAGTACAAAATGAATTGCAAAGTAAATAGTGATACACCAAGGAATAGAAAATTAGTCATAAAAATTCATCACTTGTGTTGTCAGGTTCAAAAAGATATTGTATTGACAACATAAGAAGGATGAATTATGAAGAATGGGCAAAGAATAAAAACATATTCTTTGAAGTTGAACTATGATTTTCATTAAAAAATCCAAGAATAATGTCAAAAATATCTCCCAGACTACAGAACAATAAAATAAAGGATTAGAATGTATGCTTCTAAGATGTACAAAATCTCAAAAAATTTATCTTTCTTGCTGCCTTCTTTAGGAAACTAATTAAGGATATACTCTAAAAGCAAGAGGAAATTAAGAAAGACATGGGGTCCATGAAATAGTGCTTTAGGAGAACAGTGAACTTCCCTCAGTATGAAAATAAAATAGTAAATGTGGAATGCAGCCAGCCAACATGGGAATGTGAGAGTAGAAAATTCTAGAAGGGAGAATTTGGGGAAATAATGGAAGTTGATGGCAGATGAATTATGGGGCGCTTAAGAGAAATCTGAAAGTATTATCAAAATGATTGATGGAATATAAGAATTATGAATCCATTCTGTAGACTCTAGTAATATACTGTTTTGAGCGGCACAAGTTTGTGAACTCAGATCTGCTTGGCTCTACAATAAACAGGACTAATCATAATTATGGAATGTTTCTCAACTTTTAGAATCAACTTATAGATAAATCACATAAAGCCTAATTATTATTACTGAAAATATTGTAAATATTATTAATAAATTAATAATGCAATTATCTTATTATTAATAAAATTAATAAATGTTAATCATATATTTATAATGTAAATGTTATCAGCCTTATTAGGTAAAACTAAAGATGGATCTGTAGCACTTGAGAGTGGAAAATGAGAAGAGGTGAAGGTATGTTAAAGTCTTCATCTTATAAAAGAAAAACTGAATAAGTCTGATTGCACAAGAAAATAATTTAGTCTTTAGTTGAAGAAATGACAAGTGGAAAGACCAACAATAATGTATATGCCTATATCAGAAAGGGAAGAGAGACTTGTGGTGTAAATTGCTAAATCCTAATCTATTATATTAGAAAGTAATAGAGATATGTACCTATTTTAACATAAAAGAAATGGAGCTATAGTTGTGTTATTCATAGATATAGAAAAGAAGGAAATGATCATAACCATTAAAAGTGTTTGCCAGCCTCCTCTCCTCAACATCCTAGAAGAACTAGAATAAATGCAGTGGTTCTTGTTATTTTTGTCCTACTACAGTTTGAATTTTAAATATGTTTGCATTCATGTAATATTTTTTTAAAAAAACTAAAAAAGTACCTTTTTTGGTACTGATAGGTAATTATGGGTGGGGGAGATGATTTTTGGATTATTCCCAGACTTCTGACTTGGAAACATGAGAGAAACAAAATTGGGG
Source organism: Canis lupus dingo (assembly GCF_003254725.2). Classification (NCBI taxonomy): domain Eukaryota; kingdom Metazoa; phylum Chordata; class Mammalia; order Carnivora; family Canidae; genus Canis; species Canis lupus. The sequence continues at coordinate 39,079,667 of NC_064267.1, read as the reverse complement.
ATGGAGATAATTTTGTGGGATATGGAGGTGGACATATCAAGTTGACCTTGAGATGATGAGGTTTCAAGCACTGGAGAGAAATTTGGGCTGGAATACATATTTTGAGTCAACAGCACATAGATGATAATTAAAGCCATGCAAATGAATGAGGTCACCCAAAGAGAGGCTGTTGGATGGTAACAAAAAAAGTAATCCTGGAGACTGGGAGACTCCTAATTTATGAAAAACAGAAGATGTTTCAGTAAGTGGAAGAAGAGAGAGATAACAAAAACCAATGGAAATGCAGTATGTTCAAAATTTTCTCCTTAGAGCATTCCTCTTTGTTCCTCCACTGTAATTTGCATTATAGTACATGATCACTCAGCTTCTTTATTTCTGGCTCTGACTAGTTAAAAAACTCATATGCTAGAGCTGCAAATGAGAGGAAATCCATTATGCAAGGGCATCAAAAGAAAAACAAGCATTCATCAACCATTCTATTCATTAAATAATGGTAAAAGAACCTAGCATTTATTAACTACTTGTTACATATTACATGTAATTCTAAATGTAATAAACCATCTAATTCTCACAAGCATGTGTGAGAACATTAATTTTACCCATTTCGAGTTGGAGAAACAAAGGCAAGATTACTATAATACTAAAGTCAAAAAAATAAATAAAGTCAAGTAAGAATCCTTCTTCCCATGCTAACACATTATCTTCACTGCTTTCCACATTCCAGAGTTCTTTGAAATATGTATTTAGTTCAGTGATTTTTTTTCACTTCTATAATACTTGAGAAACACAGTTCTTTTTGTAAACCCCAGTCTTGGTCATGAGGTCAAAATCCAAAATACAAGTTTCCAAGCTATGGTAACAATCTTCTATCTTACTAATGCTTCTATTTCCCTGTTCCCACCAATTACCTTCTGCAAACTCCTTAGAATATTAATCCCATAGTCTCTGCTCATTGCCTGTGTCTCAGAACCCTCCTGCTTTTCCTACATGTCTGAGCATCATGGGCAATTGGTTCCATAGCACTTTTACCAAACCTTTTCACATTTCACTTTACAGATCCTCTCTGGATGGTTAGCCTAAATTTCATCATTTGGAAACCTGTTTTTGTATTTACTAATATTTTTCTCTAAGATAGTAAAGTCAATAACTTGTCTTATGTTGATGTGTCACAAGTGAATGTTATGCCCCTATATATGTTCAGAAAATTGGAGACATTTTGTCACCTCCGCATTTTCAGGCTTAAAATATATATATATATATTGCTATTATTAACTATAATAGTAATGTTTTTAACAATTTCATCTTTTTTTTAGCATGAACTCAATTTGATATTTATTTATTTATTTTTAAAGATTTTATTTATTTATTCATGAGAGACACACAGAGAGAGGCAGAGTCATAGTCAGAGGAAGAAGCAGGCTCCTGGCAGGGAGCCCAATGTGGAACTCTATCCTGGGACCCCAGGGATCATGCCCTGACCTGAAGACAGACACTCAACCGTTGAGTCAGCCAGGTGTCCCTCAACTTGACATTTATATACAGCATTGTGATTTGCTCCTGTCATTTAAAACTCAATTTGGGTATCTTATACTGTTGGTGGGAATCCAAACTAGTGCAGCCACTCTGGAAAACACTATGGAATTCCCTCAAAAAGTTAAAAATAGAATTAACCTAGGATCCAGGATTTCACTAGTAACTATTTACCCAAAGGATACAAAATTACTGATTCAAAAGGATAGATGAGCTCTGATGTTTATAGCTGCATTATCAACAATAGTCAAGTTATGGAAAAATCCCAAATGTCCAACTGAGGAAAAGATAAAGAAGTTGTGGTGTATATATACAATGGAATATTACTAAGCCACAAAAAGGATGAAATCTTGCCATTTGTAATGATGTGGATGGAATGTATTATGCTAGGTAAAATAAGTCAGTCAGAGAAAGACACGTACCATATGATTTCATTCACATGGAATTTATAAAACAAAATAGATGAACATAGGGAGGAAAAGAGAGAGATAAACCATAAAGCCAACTCTTAACCATAGAGAACAAACTGAGAGTCGTTGGAGGGGAGTGGGAAGGGAGATGGTCTAAATGGGTTATGGATGTGGGAGGGCACTGGGTGTTATATGTGATGAGCACTGGGTGCTCATATGTATATGTGATCATATTACATCATATGTAAATGCTGAATCATTAAATTCCACTCCTGAAACTAATATTACACTATATGTTAACTAAATGCAATTTAAATAAAAACTTGAAACCAACCAACCAAACAATTCATTCTGGGTGTCATTTTTTTAAATTGCTTACCTCCATTCTTTTTATAGCATAATTTAACCATGCTGGAAGTTTGATACCAACGTTAATTTGATGCATCCTTTGGCTTGTTGGATAGTTCTTTTTTTTCCAGAAAATATGTTCTTGTAAAGGTGAGCTTGTGTACCCCTACCCTTTTGAATATCTTCCTATTACTCTCATGTTTGAAGAACCCTCAGACACTTAAAGAGTTCAGAAGGAATCTTTCCCTCCTCCACCACTGCTACCACCACCTGGTGTGTCATGATTTAAAGATCTAAACTTTACTACTTGTAAATAACTACTTCTAATATTTTTTTCTTCTAGATGAAGAAAATGTATAACATTCTTTGTCCTGGAAACTAAAAAAGATCTCCAAAATTCTCCACATTTTGGCATGTTTTTCATTAATTTCATCTGATCCTCAAGGCGTGTGTGTGTGTGTGTGTGTGTGTGTGTGACTTCAGCAAATAAAGATTTGCTCATGAAATACTTGGATCACTGATCATGCTTGTATAAGTTGGGCATTTGCCAACAGACCCCTTCTTCTCTACACAAATACCCAGAAACTCATGGATCAATTGATTATAATCAGGCAACCATATTACAGCAGAAAGATTGAGTGTGTTAGTAAAAAGAGTTGACCACACATTTGTATCTATATTTTCAACATCAGATTCCATTTTATAGTTATATAAAAACTAAAAATGGTGGAATTAAAAGGGTGGATACCATGTATTTATACCACGTAAACAAAGAAGAATCTGCCAAATGAATATCAGACAAATACTTTAAGGCAAGAATAATTAATAGACATAAAAGGCATATTTTATATTAGTAAATGGTCATCCAGCAGAACACTTAGCAATTAAATGCATACACACATATAACTTAAATCCACATAAAGAAAAAGTTGACAAAATTAAAAGAGTCATCAAACTTTTAAAAATTGGAAGATTTTAATAATCTTCTTTTAGTAATTGATATAACAAACATTAAAAATATAGAAAGCATGTAGATGGTCTGAACAACAGAGTTCCAGACTTAGCTTAATTTAATTAGTGTATAAAAATACTGAACCTAATACTTACAGAATAACTTTTTAAAAGAGATGACCATGACCTATTTAACAAAATTGATCACTTACTAACAATAAAGCTAGTCTCAGCGTGTTATGGGATTCAGATAATGCAGTTAATTTCTATATCAGAGCAGAATTAATCTGGAAATCAAAGCAAAAAATATCTTAAAAGTCTCTATATCTTTGGGAATTAAGTGGCACATTCCTAAATAGACAAATAATACTTCATAAAATCAGTTCCACTGAATATTAGAAAATATGTTGAACTTAATATGAATAAAAATATTATATATGTCAACATGTGAGATGCAGCACAGTTGTGCTTATAGAGAAATTTTTTCCTTAAAATGGCTTATTAGATACAAAGGAAGAAAGAAACAATTATTTAATAATCTTTTTGAAGAGATTGCAATATTAAAAATATTAAATTAAGTCCAAATAAAGTAGAAGGAAAAGTAATGTAGCATGGAAAATATTGAAATAGAAAATTAGTACAATGTAATGTAGTGAATCAACAAAACCCAAGGTTTAACACTTCAAAAAGAGTAATATGATTTATATGATACTTATAATATTGATCATCAGAGAGAGACATTAAGTAGCCAGGAGTGGGAAAAGTAACATCACTACTAATACCACAGGCATTTAAAGGATATACAAAGTTATCATGATCAACTTTAAAGCAATAAAAATAAAAATATAGACAAAATGGCAAATTTCTAGAAAAACACAAATTACCAAGATTGAAAAGAATTCACTAGGCTATTCCGCCAAACACATCAGAAAGAAATAACAACAAACTCATACAAATTCTTCCAAAGCATAGAAATAGATGGAATAGTTTCCAACTCACTTTATAAGGTCAGTACAACCTTGTTAACAGTCTGACATCCAAAGAATTTTCAAAACAAAAAATTACAGAACAATCTATCTCAGAAACATAGATAAAACATTCTATCATACAATATTATCAAAATAAGCTCAGCAATATAGAAAACCATACAGTATATCATGACCATAGTGAGTTTATAATCCATTACAATAACAGAACAGTTTTTTTAAGTGATATCATCTCAATAGATAGTTTATTACAAATCTTGTTCAATATTCATGAAGCAACCAATATAAACCATCATATTAACAGGCTAAAGTAGGCAAATTCCCTGATGATATCAAATGATGCATAAAAAGCATTTGACAAGTCTCAAACATCCATAAATTATTAAAAACACATAGGAATAGAGAGAAACTTTCTCAGTTTGATAAACAGCACCCATAAAAATCTACAGCTATTAACATAATTAATGGTGAAAGACTGAATGCTTTTCTGTTTAGACTGGGAAAAGGCAAGGATGTTTTGTGAACATCTTAATTGACGTAGTATAGTGCTAGAAATGGAAATAAGGCAAGAAAGGGAAATAAAAAGCACACAGAACATAAAAGAAGACATAAAACTTTTCATATTTTTAATTGACATAATTGTATATAGAAAGTCCTAACAATTTGCAAAACAAACAAGCAAATAAAAAAATACTCCCAGAATAAGTAACTTCAGCAACATTACAAGATACAAAAGAAACATACAAAAATCAGTTGTATTTCCATAGCAATGAACACATTGACACCAAAATTAAAAATGGCGTACCATTTATAATTGTGTAAAAATGCAAAAATGTAAATTCATATAACTGCAAAGCACTGATGACAATATCAAAGAAGATATAAATTAGTAGAAAGTCATATCGTGTTCATGTATTGGAAGGCTCAATAATGTACAGATGTTAATTCTCACCAAATATTTTCTCTTCACCTTTTTCTGTTATCTCCTCTTCTAATTCTACAATTAAACATATATTGGAACTTTTTTATATTGATCCACAGATTCTTGACTCTGTGTTAATTTTTTTTTCATTATTTCTCTCCTTTAGATTGGATAGTTTTGTTGATATTTCTACAACGTCACTGATTATTTCTTCCATTATCTCCTTTTGCGATTATGTAAATCTAGCTATTTAAGTTTTTTCTAATATGATAGCTTTTTGTTGTAGAATTTCCATTTGATATTAAAATTGCTTTCATTTTTCTGATACAATTTTCTTTTTATTTATTTATTGTGAGAACACTTTCCTTTATGATCTTTTACAGAGTTATAACTACTTTAAAATTATTTTCTGATAAAAAATTCTATTCTGATAAACCCAATATCTATGTCAAGTCAGTAGTCTTTTTTAGTTGGTCACATTTTCTTCATTCTTCAGATATCTAGTAATATTGGATCTATCATGGATATTGTGAATGTTATATTAGGTATATTCTGGATGTAATTATATACATGTGATTTATTTATTTTCTTTAACAAGTAATTAAATTGGTTGGATTCAAACTGTATATTATCTTTCTTGGCTGGCAACTCAGCCTCAGAACTACTGTATGTTTTAGAATACGTCCTATATTTGAGAATTTAGAGATCAGCCTGAAACTGGGAAGAGTTTATATACATTTGAAGTTCTTTGCCTCAGTCCTTTCTGGAACTCTTCCCAACAACTTACTAATATGTATAGTTTACCAAATCTTTTTCCTACTGTTCTTCAGGCTAGAAAGCTGGATTTTCTATCAGGATTTTAGATCACCTATGTGTAGGTTTTACCTGCGTCTGGGTTAAAAACCATAAAAACTAGTAACTCAATTAAGTCACTTGGTTCTTTCAAATATCAACTTTCATCCAGAAATGATGTGCTTTGGTTCACTTTCCAATGCCTTTGGGTCACTGTTTGTTTTTTTTGTTTTGGTTATGTTTCTATGTTTGTTTATAATTTTTTGAAATTTATAGTCATTATATGGCCATGGTAGGACCTTGCAAGAGCTACATGTCACATCAGAGGAAAAATCTGTCAGACTATTTAACCCAGCTCTCTTAAGGTAAAAAAAAAAAAAAAAAAAAAAATTCTAAAATCAATTTATATCATTTTATAATCATTTAATAAGTACATTATTCCTTAGAATAAATCAAATTGGCAGGTGCTAATAACTGAATCCTTTCTAGTGTGTTATCTATAATTTTGTCCTTATCTAACAGTACTTGTCTAGTAATGATTTTCCAACCACTGTTTATGAGTAAGCAGCACGAATGGTTTTGACAGTTACTCATAATCAGTCTTTGAAGATCTTGCAGTTGAATTCAATGCTATAAGTTTTTGTTTGCTTACTTTCATTTGTTCCATTTTGCTTAATGATCTATTCATTAGTATGAGGCCAGTAGATTGTTTACCAAAAAAAAAGGAAGAAAGAAAAAAAGTGATGCACAGTATTTTTAGGAAATCTCTATTAGAAGATTATAAATGGGGCAGCCCCGGTGGCTCAGCGGTTTAGTGCCACCTTCAGCTAGGGCATGATCCTGGGGACCCCGGGATCGAGTCTCAAGTCGGGCTCCCTGCATGGAGCCTGCTTCTCCCTCTGCCTGTGTCTCTGCTTCTCTCTCTCTCTCTCTCTCTCTGTCTCTTATGAATAAATAAAATCTATAAAAATATTTTAAAAAAGAAGATTATAAATATGGCATAAACAGTGTGGGCTCAATAAGAAAGCCTTCCCACTTCTTATTTCCCTTTCTATTTTATCTTCCTCTTTACACTTTTCACCTCAGTAGCTAATATATAACATATGTTATTATCTGCCCCCCCCCAACCAACTAAAATGATGGGAATTGTAATCTGTTTGTTTATTGTTATTTCTATTGCTTCTATGAGAAATTCTGGCACATAGTAGAGATTTTATTTGTGAATCGTAAATCCTACCTCCCCTACTTCCTAGCTTGTCTTCTTGGGCAAGTTACTGAACCTTCCCAAATTTCAATTCCTACAGATTAAGAATGAGTATAATAATAGTAACTATCACATCCTGTTTTATAGAATATGACATGAAATTATTCATCTAAAGAATTTCATACAATGCATAGTGCTTGTTCAATTTTCTCTCTCTCCCTTGATTTACACACACACACACACACACACACACACACACAACGTTGTCTGTGATAGCCCAAATGGGAAATCAACCCAAATGCCCATCTACAGTCAAATGAATAAACACATTTATTATATTAATACATTCATTTATTGTAATGCCATTACTTAAATAAACAAATGACTACAACTTCACACAATGCAGATAAAAATTAAAACTATTTCAATGAACATTTAATTACTGCTTATAAAATAGGCATATGTTGTTAATGATTTCAGAAATGAATAGAGTGTTTATCCTTCAGAAGAGCAGAAGTGCCTTGGAGGCTATTAGAAGCCTTTATGAGGTGCTAGCAATATTCTGCTTTTTGATCTGGATTTTGACTGCACAGTTGGGTTCAATTTATAAAAATTTATTGAACTCCACACTTATGATGCATGCACTATTCTGTAAGCATGTTGTATTTGAATGAGAAGTGTACCTGAAAAAAAAAAAAAAAAAAGATACAACCTGAAATGACCTAATTGTTCTCTCACCTAAAGATGACCTCTCACATGGGCATAAATCCCAAATGTTATTTGACTCAGCTTTCTCAAGAATATCATATAAACAGTTTACTTTCTTATAGATCAAATGATTTCTATTTTGTTGTCACATTGCTATTAATTATTTTTCCATGTGCTTTCTATTATATTTAAATAATAATTTATTTTTTACAGACTGTCAAGATAGTTTCCAGTAACAAAACAGAGCAATAAGAAATGACAAACAATAAAATTGCAAACAAGAAACAGGTGAGAAAGAAATGTGGTTGTCTTAGAAACCTATAAATAAATCAATATTCCATTAAATATTGACACAGTTAAATCACTCTCATTATTTCATGCTACACATTAAGAGTGTCTCCACCATATAATGGCTTTTCACTTACTCTTTTATATGACTAATTATGCATTTTTATTTTTTAAACCCAGTTAGAGTGTAAAGTTCATTGGAGTAGAGATACTGTGTTTAAGTGTATTTGTATTACACTCAGAATTTAACACTATGTTGTTCAACAACAACAAAAAATAGTGGACTGATTCTTAGATTCAGCAATTTTGATTTACCTCGATTCTTCATTTGATTTATGAGCCTTAATTTTATATACTTCAACAATCAAATGGGATGTCAGTAGGTTGAACAATAAGAAACATGTGCTTTTGGAATTCGTTTTCATGATTGTCCTCTCTGCAAATACTGTTCTTGGCATATGACCTTATATACCTCTAAAAGGTACCTTTCTCTGTAGATTCCTAGCTCTTTCAGTTACAAATGAATAATAGTTGTACAGATGGACAGATGGGCAGTAGTGAAAAGTACTACTGCTATACATAATGGGACATAAGTATAAAGATATAATGTATAATGGGTAAAGAATTCCTAGTTTAGTTCATTCCTAGTGAACTGGAAGACATGATAGATCAATCAAGCAATTATTCATATTGATATCCTAAAGATTTGACATTCTGAGCACAGCTTTCTGGGAGACCTGTCCTTGTCTCTGGGTATCTTCTGTCCCTACTTCTCTCCCTCTAGGCTGTGTTCACGTGTCTTCACACATGGATTAGCGTTGTCCTCAATGACAGCAGTTTTTTTCTTTCTGTATTCCATGGTACAGATGTCCACGCAAATAACTCTCCTACCACTTCTGAGTTTAAAATCCTCCAGAAATTTTGATGCCAACTAAGTCACTCTCTTCCCATTTATCTCTCATGCAAATATTTTTATTAAATATTTTCTGACAGGCATGATTTTAGGCACTTTAGAAAGAGAGCATTAAGGCAGAATTTTATGCTATCAAATATCTAATAAGTATAGTGGAAAAGTCTGAATTTTAGTGACCTCGATATTTTTCTCCATCCATCTAATCAAACTTATTCCAACCCTCCTATTTCAACCCTATTTGGGCTTATCTCAAGGAATCTTAGATGCTCAGTATTCTATTGTTGATACTTTAGTCCATATTATCCTGTCATCTTAAGTGACCTCAAAATCAGTGGTCACATCTTAGGTCTATCCCACTCCTACCTGCTTTTCAAAGTCCCTACTCTTCAGAAGACATTTCAGAAACATGGGATCCCTAGTGAGTATCTCTTGTTTATAGTGGTGACTGAATAAGTTATCCCTTTCTGCATAAGAAATTGCACAAAAACCTAATGACTTAAAACAAAAGATATTTATTATATCACAATTCTGTGGATCAGAAATGAAGGCACAGTTTGCAATCAAAGTGTCAGCTAAGCTTGACTGGAGAGGACCTGCTTCCAACCTCACTCTCATAGTTATTGGTAGAATTTACTTCCTCACAGGCTCCTGGTCACCTTGCCACCTGGGCCTCTCTACAGAGCATCTTAAAGCCTGGTAGCTGTTTTCTTCAGAGCAAGCAAGTGAGAGGGAAGTAACAGCGCAAGAGAGAGAATGTTAGCAAGATATAAGTCATGGTCTTGTGCATCCCATCATATTCCATCACTTTTTCTGTTTTCTATTCATTAGAAGCAAGCCACTAGACACAGTCAATACTCAAGAGGAGGAAATTATACAAAGACATGAATACCAAGATGTGGGAATCATTAGAAGCCATGTCACAAGCTGCCTACCACAGGGATAATGATAATAATGTCAAAACAGCTGCAACAACAATTACAATTGTAGTTTCATCCTTATTGAGCACTAATTATTTGCCAGCATGGTATCATAAGCTTTATATATTATTCAGTTAAACTTTGAGCAATTTTTAAAGATAGATGTTATCTTATTTCTCATTTCATTGATGGGAAAACCGAAAAACAGAAGATTATGTAACATATCAAAGTCACTACTTATAAGAGCATATAAGAGCTTATTTCTAATGGACTATTACATGAATTAATAGTCACAAAACCCATGTTATAAGCCATCAGTTTTGTCATTAATTATATACTGCACCATCATATTGTTTATTTTCCTTGCAAACTAGTTATGGTTTCCTGAATGTACTGCAATCTTTTGGAAAGAGGCAAATTTCATATACTTATCCTATGTCTATTGCATATAGGCACTGTCCTGAGTTATTCAGGTCACTTTTATTTGCCAGGAACAAAAAAAAAAAAAAAAAAGAAAAAAGAAAAGAAAAAGTTCAAAATGGCTTAAGTAACAGTTGAATTGAATGACTCAGATAACATACTCTTTTCTTCAATATTTGCTTTATTCCTAGATACAATCTCTTTCCACATTGGGGCCTTTGGAATTTCTAAGCTCAGTTCAGAAACTCTAGTTTTCTAGTGGAAAGAGAGCTCAGTTCAAGTAACTATCCTGGAATTGAGTCATTTTTGCATGGCTTGGGTACTGTGCCCATCTCTGAACCAATCACTGTCATTTGGAGGGTAGGATCATCTTATTGATCATATATCAGTACCATGCCCATCTCTGAAGCCATGAGATGGAGACAAATTGTGTTTTGCACCAACACAAACCAAATATACTTAGGTTATTTTGTTACTTTTTAAAAAATTTTTCCCTAAATATCAGCAGGATGCCATTACTGAAAGTTGGAGGGAAGATTTTTCTGGGTATTTAAAAAAATAAATGTCCGTTGAGGAACGATTACAATCTTTGGCCAAAAAAGTAGTTCCTCAATTTGAAATAAAATCTGCCTCCCAGGTACATTTACAAATTCTGAAACCCATACAGAGTTATGAAGATCTCACCAATATTTGAAAACTATGTAATTCTTGTTAATACCTCATATTCTCTTGGCTAAAGCATTAGATTCCCTTTAATGGGTCCTCTATTGGTGGATTCCAGCTTCCATTTCATTCTACCCACTGTGTTCTGAATGTTCTCTCATGTATCTTTATCCCAACAAAAACAAATTCTATTACTAGCAGAAGTGGAATATTCAATGAGATGTGAGACAGATGAAGAGTATAACAGAATTATCACCTCTGTGATTCTGGGTGCTCTACTTCTCTTTTTGATAGAAGAATATCACAGAAATAGATAGGACATGCTAGGAGTTCTGCCTTTGGGACAGTAAGAATGCAGAGGAATATGGGATTATTAGTTACATATTGGTGAACTGACTCATTTGAAGATTTTTCAGAATAAGATATTACCATAAATTCTATGCTATATTGTTCAATAGACAAGAATTTCTATGACATGTTTCCAGTTGACATTGGTGGTGGAGTAGGGAGTAGAGTCATAACAATTTCCATCCTTAAATCTAGGCCAAGATGTTGGGTTCTGATGGGCTTTTAAGTTTAGATGAGAATCCCAAACATTGGCTTATAGAAACAGAAGGCTGAGGGTGCCTGGGTGGCTCAGTTGGTTAAATATTCAACTCTTGGTTTCAGCTCAGGTCATGATCTCATGGGTATTCCTTCAGCTCAGCAGGAAGTCTGCTTGTTTTTCTCTCCCTCTGCCCCTCTCTCAACTTGTGATGTCTCTCTCTCTTTTTCTCAAATGAATAAAATCTTTTTTTTTTTTTTAAAGGAAAGAAACAGGAGACTGGAATCAGTTTTGCAGGGAGGAAGGAGAACTAACAGTAACTAAGTAGTTTGAAGGTCTTCATTACTGACAAATCTTAAGTTTGCTATCTTCTATCTGGACTACTACATCTCTCCACTAGTCATCTTGCTTTTACTTTTGTCCATTTCTCCTAGAGTTCATTCTCTACAATGCAAGCCAAATCGTCTTTTAGAATATAAATAAAATCATGTAAGTACCACGCAAGTGTTTAAAATTCTCAAACACTTGTCTAATGTAGTTAGAAATCTTTATCTTGGCCTATGAAGCCCTCCAGAATCTGGCCCTCATCTACTTTTCCAATCTCATCTACTCTTTTGTCCATTTCAGGCTCTTTGGCTTCTTTTTGTCCCTTGATCATGCCAAACTTATGTCCAAATAAGAAAATTTTCACTTGCTACACGTTCTGTTTAGAGTGTACTTTCCTTGTATTTTGGTATGGCTGGGTGTTTACACCTTGAAGTATCAACTAAAATGTTGCTTCATCAGAGAAGGCTTTTTGGACCACCTTATCCTAAGTACATTATCATCCCACTCACTACCCATTACTCTTTCTTCCATTACTTTATTCAATGTAGTTCTTCAAGAGCTTCTTCAAACCAGGATCTGGTTCTTAAAAAGAATCAATAAAATTGATAAACTTCTAGCCAGACTTATCAAGGAAAAAAGTAAAAGAAATTAAATAAATAAAATCACAAATGAGATAGGAGAAATAGCAACCAACACTACAGAAATACAATCTTAAGGGAATGTTACAAAAAACTATATGACAATTTGTATAACCTAGAATAAATGGATAAATTCCTAGAAACATAGAAGCTACCAAATCTGAAGCAAGAAGAAATAGAAAATTTGAACAGACTGCTAACTAGCAAAGAGATTGAGTCAGTAAAAAAAAAAAAAAAGAAAAAAGAAAAGTTTAGGACCAGATGGCTTTACAAGAAAATTCTACCTAACATTTGAAGAATTAGTGCCTATTCTTCTTAAACTATTCCAAAAAATAGAAAAGGAAGGAAAAATTCTAAATTCATTCAATGAGGCCAGCCTTACCCTGACACCAAAACCAGGTAAAGACATCACTAAAAAAGAGAACTATGGACCAATATCCCTGATGAACATATATGCAAAAATTCTTGGCAAAGACTAGTAAACTGAATTCAACATACATTAAAAATATTCACCACGATAAAGTAGGGTTTGTTCCTGGGTTTCCAGAGAGGCTGAATGTTCACAAATCAATCAATAAGATACACCACATCAATGAGAGAAAGAATAAGAACCATATAATCATTTCAATAGATGCAGAAAGAGCACCTGACATAGTAATTCATTCATGATAAAAAGCCTCAACAATGTAGACTTAGAACAAACATATCTTAACATGATAAAGGCTGCACATGAAAAACCCATGGCTAACATCATACTCAATGGAGAAAAACTGAGAGCTTTTCACCTAAAGTCAGGAACAAGACAAGGATGTCCATTATTACCACTTTTATTCAACGTAGTACTGGAAGTCCTAGCCTTAGCAATTGGACAACAAAGGAATAAAAGGCATCCAAGTTGGTTAGGAAGAAATAAAACTTCTATTATTTGCATATGACATAATACAATATATAGAAAACCCAAAAGATTCCACCCAAAAAATTGCTAAAACTGATAAATTCACTAAAGTCACAGAATACAAAATCAATGTACAGAAATCTGTTGCATTTCTTTTTAAAAAATATATATATTTTAAAGATTTTATTTATTTATTCATGAGAGACACAGAGAGAGAGACAGAGACAGAGACAGAGACACAGGCAGAGGGAGGAGCAGACTCCATGCAGGGAGCCTGATGTGGGACTCCATCCCGAGTCTCCAGGATCACACCCTGGACTGGAGGTGGCGCTAAACCGCTGAGCCACTGGGGATGCCCTAAAAAATATTATTTATTTAATTGTTTGTTTATGAGAGAGGGGATGAGTGAGGGAAGGAGGGATGAGAGAAGAGAGATAGAGGAAGGAGGGCCAGGGGGAGAGGAAGAAACAGACCCCCTATTGAACAGGGAGCCAGATGTGGGGCTTGCTCTCAGGAACCTGAGATCATTGCCTGAGCTGAAGGCAGACGCTTAACTGACTGAGCCACCCAGGCATCCTTCTTGCATTTCTATACATCAATAATGAAACACCAGAGAGAGAAATTAAGAAAACAACCCCATTTATAATGGCACCCAAAATAATAAGGAATAAACCTAACCAAAAAGGTGAAAGACCTGTACTCTGAAAACTATAAAACACCGATGAAAGAAATTGAAGAAGACATAAAGAAATGAAAAGATTCCATGCTCATGGATTGGAAGAACAAATATTGTTTAAATGTCTATATTACTTAAAGCAAGCTATGTATTTAATGCAATCCTTATGAAAATATGAACAGTATTTTTTTTACAGAACTAGAATAAGCAATCCTAAAATTTGCATGGGACCTCAGAAAACCCTGAATAGTCAAAACAATCTTGAAAAAGAAAAACAGGAGATCCCTGGGTGGCTCAGCGGTTTGGCGCCTGCCTTTGCCCCAGGGGGCGATCCTGGAGACCCGGGATCTAGTCCCGCATAGGGCTCCCAGCATGGAGCCTGCTTCTCCCTCCTCCTGTGTCTCTGCCTCTCTCTCTCTCTCTCTGTCTAAAATAAATAAATAAATAAATAAATAAATAAATAAATAAATAAATAATAATAAATAAATAAATAATAAATAAATAAATAAATCTTAAAAAAAAGAAAAGGAAAACAAAGCTGTAGGCATCACAATTCTGGAATTCAATTTATATTATAAAGTTGTAGTAATAAAATGTTACTGGCACAAAAATAGACACATAGAGCAATAGAACAGAATAGGAAATCCAGAAATAAACCCTCAATTATGTGGTCGATTGATCTTCGACAAAGCAGAAAGAACACCAATGGGAAAAAGACAATCTCTTCAATGAATGGTGTTGGGAAAACTAGACAGCAACATGCAAAAGAATGACACTGGACCACTTTAGAACACAGGCAATATCCTCTCTAATTATTGGCTGTATCAGCTTCTTTCTAGCTATGCTTTTTGAGGCAAGGGAAACAAAAGCAAAAATTAGCTATTGGGACTATATCAAAACAAAAAGCTTCTGCACAGCAAAGGAAACGATCAACAAAACTAAAGGTAACCTATACAATGAGAGAAGAACTTTGCAAATGACATATCTAATAAATGGTTAGTATCCAAAATACAGAAAGAACTTATACAACTCAACACCCCAAAACAAATAATCCAATCAAAAAGTGAGCAGAAGACATGGAAAGACATTTCTTCAAAGAGTACATACAGATGATCAACAGTCACATGAAAAGATGCTGGACATCACTCATCATCAGGGACGTGCAAATCAAAACTACAATGAGATATCATCTTACACTATCAGAATGGCTAAAATCAACAACACAGGAAATAACAGGTGTTGGTAAGGATATGGAGAAAAAGGAACACCTGTGCACTATTGGTGGGAATGTAAACTGTTGCAACCACTCTGGAAAACAGTATGGAGGTTCCTCAAAAAGTGAAAAATAGAACTACCTCATGATCCAGCAATCGCACTACTGGGTATTTATCCAAACAATGCAAAAACACTAATTCAAAGGGACACATGCACCCCTAGGTTTATAGCAGCATTACTTGCAGTAGTCAAGGTATGGCAGCAGCCCAAGTGTCCATCGATATATATATATATATATAATATTATTCAGCCATAAAACGAATTAAATATTGCCATTTGCAATGACATGGATAGAGCTTGAGAGTATAATATTCAGCGAAATAAGTGAAAGAAAGGCAAATATATAATTTTTAAGAAAAATTCACATTCATATGTGAATTAAAAAAATACAAGCCAAGGGAAAAAATTAGAGAGAGAAAGAGAGGAAGAGGGAGAGAAATAGAAATCAAGAAGTAGACTTTTAACTATAGAGAACAAACTGATGGTTACCAGATGTAAGGGTTTGGGGGGAATGGGTTAAATATGTGATGAGGATTAAAGAGTGCACTTGTCTGATGAGCACAGGGTGATGGATGGAACTGCTGAAACACTATATTGTACATTCAAAACGAATATAACACTGTATGTTAACTAACTGGAATTAAACTAAAAACTTCTAAAAATTAAAAAAAATAATTTCAGAAAAAGAACTTCAAAACAAGAACAGATTTTTTTTTTTCTTAATTGTCTTCTTGCCCTTGGTAGTAAGACTGTGAGGGTCTGAAACTTCTCCGTGGATTTTGTTGTTTATGGCTGCATATTGGCTCCACAATGTATCTGGACATAGCAGAGGGTTAACATATATTCGGTAAATGAATAAACAAAAATTTTAAGTGCAAATAGTAAATCCTAATCATACTATAGCTTACAAAATCTGTAATAATTCTGAGGAGTTCAGTGAATAATGATCTTGAACTATTTTTCTGCAGCTTAGTTTCCATTACTGTAAAACAGGTAATTATTTTATCTGCCTCATAGAGCTGTTATGGGAGTTAATTAACTTAAAATACTTAAGATCTAACAATAAGATATTATGTGACCTCCCTAAGGATGATCTTAGAACCTATAAAGTTGCTCTAACCATACATGAATTAATATAATACATGGAACTCTCACTCTCATTTTTTGATATCTTTCTAAATCATTATTTGTAAATGAATTAGCTGAGATGTTAATTTGTGCTCTAACCTTATGTGTGCTAGGCTAGTAATTTACAACCCGTGTTTCTAAGTACTGTTTTGGGCCTGTGATGTAATCATGCAGCAGAAGGATCACATAAATAGTCACTAAGGGGAGAAGCGAGGTCACATTTTAAACATTGAACCAGATTAACCAAGATGAGTAAGTCAAGCCTTATCTCTATTATGATTGGATGTTATTATTGTCACTTCGGTCAGTGTATTAACAGTAGTCATACCACTGATTTCCTGGTATTAATCTTGACCTTTCACATTGGGTATTTGCATTTACTTGTATTAGTTTGTGTTGATTGACTATAGTCGGAGATACTGCACTTGTTGTATCATTTGGAATGTGAGACAAGATAAATTTAAGGGCTGCACCTGCTATGAAATATTTAGTCATCACTGACTGCTAATTTGGTTTCAGTTTCACAGCTAAATTTCTATTTGTGAGTATGTAAATACTAAAATTCAGCTAGGCTTTTGACAAGGCTTATGTGAGATGAACCATGCAGGACTTTTAATTTACTACCTGGATTATTAGATTTCCCTGATTTTAGGGTCCTAATCTGTAAAATAATTGAGTATGACTTGACGCTTAGATCTTTTCCATCTGAAATTCTCTGATCTATTAAGAGATGGAGGAAGGCAATCGCTGCAAGCCCAAATGACAGATTGATGACAGTAATGTTATATAAAGAGTACATTAGAATTTTCTTTTATAAATTAGATACATTTATATATTGCAAATTATTACCACAATAAGCTTAGTTAACACCTTCACCACCTCACATGATTGCCATTTCCTTTTTGTGGTGAAAATATTTAAATTTACCCTCCTAACAACTTTTAAGTCCTAAGAGTATTATTAACTATAATCATCATGCTGTACATTAGATCCCCAGAATTTACTCAACTCATAACAGGAAATTTGTACCCTTGACTAACATTTCCGCATTTTCCCATACCTCCAGTGCTGGTAATCATCATTCTATCCCATTTCTATGCATTCTACTTTTCTAGATCCCATGTACAGATTACATCGTACAGTATTTGTTTTTCTCCATTGACTTATTTCATTCAGCAGAATGACCTCAAGCTTCATTCATGTTGTTGCAAAAGACAGGATTTCTTCTTTTGCATGGCTGATTAATATTCCATTGTCTTTATACACCACATCTTCTTTATCCGTTCATCTATAAACTGACACTAAGGTTGTCTCCACATCTTGGCTATTATGAATAATGCTGCGATGAACATGGGAGAGCAGACAGCTCTTTGAGGTCCTGATTTAATTTCCTTTGGGTATATACCCAGAAATGAAATTGCTAGATAATAGGTTAGTTGTATTTTTAATTTTTTGAGAAACCTCCATACTGTTTGCCACAGTGACTGCACCAACTTGCATTCCTAACGACAGTGCATAGGAGTTCCCTTTTCTCTACATCCATGCCAGTATTTATCTCTTGACTATTTGATGGTAGTCATTCTAGCAGGTGTAAGGTGATATATTGTGGTTTTTATATCCATTTACCTGGTAATTAGGGATACTGAGCAAATTTTCACATCTCAGTTGGTGACTTGTACATCTTCTTTGGGAAAATGTCTAATCAGTTCCTCTATTTTTTAATCAGATTGGTTTTTTTGCACCTGACTTGTATAAGTTCCTTATATATTTTAGATATTAACCTCTTATCAGATATATGGTTGGCAAATATTTCCTCCCATTCTATAGGTGTCTTTTTATTTTGTGGATTGCTTCTTCTCCTGTGCAGAATGTTTTTAGATTAATGCAATTCTACTTATGAATTTTTTTTGAATTTTTATTTTTATAGCTTGTGCTTTTGTTATATCCAAAATATTATTATCAAGGCAATGCCAAGGAGCTTTTACCTTGCTTTCTTTTAGGGGTTTTACAATTTCAGATCTCAAGATTAGGTATTTAATGCATTTCAAGTCAACTTTTGTGGTGGTATAATGTTAAGGATTCAAATGCATTCTTTTGTAAATGATTGCCTGTTTCTCCAGAACCATTTATTTATTTATTTATTTTTTAAAAATATTTTATTTATTTATTTAGGATAGTCACAGAGAGAGAGAGAGAGAGGCAGAGACACAGGCAGAGGGAGAAGCAGGCTCCATGCCCCGGGAGCCCGACGTGGGACTCGATCCCGGGTCTCCAGGATCGCGCCCTGGGCCAAAGGCAGGTGCCAAACCGCTGCGCCACCCAGGGATCCCTCCAGAACCATTTATTGAGGAAACTTATTTCTTTCCTTACTGAGTACTTATCTCCTTTGTCAAATACTAGTCAATCATATTTATGAGAATTTATTTCTGGGATCTTGATTCTCTTTCATTGGTATATATATGGATATATATCCCTTCCATTAGTATATGTAATATATAAATATACACAAATATTTATATATTTATACATATATACACACATATATATGTACACATATATATTTAAGTGCCAGTACCATACTTTTTTTGATTATTATAGCTTTGTAATGTAGTTTGAAGAATGATGCTTTTAGTTTACACTTTTTTTGGGTCAGGTTTATCTTTGATATTTGGAGTCTTTTATAGTTTCAAACAAATTTTAGGATTATTTGTTCCTATTTCTATGAAAAATACTATTGGATTTTGATAGGGATTACATTAAATCTATAGATGGCCTTGGGTAGTATGGACATTTTAACAATATTAATTTCCAATCCATGAACACAGGATATCTCTCCATTCACTGAGTCTTCCCCAATTACTTTTATCAAAATCTGAGAGTTTTCAGTGTTCATATGTTACACCTCTTTGGTTAAATTTATTTCTATGCATCTTATTGGTTTTAATACTATTGTGAGTGAGATTTTCTTTATTTTTTTCTGATATTTTATTGTTAGTGCATAGAAATGCAACTAATTTCTATATGCTAATTTTGTATCCTGCTGGTGAGTTCTTACAGCTTTTTGGGAGAAGTTTTTAGGATTTTCTATATATAAAATCATATCATCTGTGAACATAGGCAATTTTCATTCTTCCTTTGGACCGAGGTGCCTCTTCTTTTCTTTTTCCTTCTTTTTATTTCTCTATTGCCTAGCCTTCCCCTCCTCCTCCTCCTTCTTGGCATAATTGCTCTGGCTGGGACTTCCAGTACTGTGTTGAACAGGAGTGATTAGAGTGGGAACCATTGTTTACTTCCTGATCTTAAAGGAAAAGTTTCAACCTTTCACTGTTGGGTATGATATTAGCTGTGGGCTTGTCTTATTTGGTCTTTAGTATTTTGAGGTATGTCGCTACTTTTTTTAAAAGGTTTTATTTATTTACTCATGAGAGACACATAGAGAGAGGCAGAGACATAGGCAGAGGGAGAAGCAGGCTCCTGAAGGGGAGGCCGATGTGGGACTCAATCCCGGGACCCTGAGATCATAACCTGAGCTGGAGGCAGACGCTCAACCACTGAGCAACCCAAGCTTCCCAAGGTATGTTTCTTCTATACCTAATTTGAGAGATTTTATCATGAATACATATATATGAATATGAATATATATTTGAACATGAATGTATACAGATATAGATATAAATCTATTATTTATTTTGTTAAATGCTTTTTCTACATCTATTGAGATAATCATATAATTTTTATCTTTCATTCTATTAATATGGTGTGTCATAATTTTTTATTTCTGTATGTTGAACCATTCTTGCATCCTGAGAATAAATCTCACTTGATCTTGGTATATGACCCTTTTAGCGAATGAACTGTTAAATGTTAAACTTAATTTGCTAATATATTTGGTTTAATAGTTTTTGCATTTCTATTTATCAGTAATATTAGCCTATAGTTTCCTTTGTTTATACTGTCATATAGTGCTTCCTCCTTCCTCAATTTTTTGGAGAAGTTTAAGAAAGATTAGTATAAGTTCTTCTTTAAAAGTTTGGTAGAAATAACCAGTGAAATCATCTGGTTTTTCTCTGTTGGAAAGTTTTTGATTACTAATGCATTTTCTTACTTGTTATTGATCTGCTTATATTTTCTAATTCTTCATAATTCAGTCTTAGTGGGTTGTGTTTTACAGGAATTTATCCATTTCTTCTAGGCTTCTCCATTTGTTGGTGTCTAATTGTTAATAATAGACTCTTAGGGTCCTTTGTATTTCTGTGGTATCAGTTGTAGTATTTCCTTTTGCATTTCTGATTTTATTTAATTCAATCATCTCTTTTATTCTTAGTCTAGCTAAAGGTTTGCCAATTTTGTTTATCTTTTTTAAAAACAGCTCTTCTTTTTGTTGATTTATTCTGTTTTTTTTTCCAGTCTCGATTTTACTTATTTATACTTTGTTATTTCCCATTAACTTAGGGCTGAGTTTGTTGTTTTTCCAGTTTCTGGAGGTATAGATAGGTTGTTTATTTGAGATCTCTCTTTTTTCTTACTTTATCCATATAAATTTTCATCTTACATCTGCTTTTGCTGCATCCCATAAGTTTTCTTATGTTCTGTTCCCATTTTCATTTGTTTCATGATGCTATTTTAAATTTTTTGGTTTCTTCTTTGATCAGTTGGTTGTTCAGGAGTGTGTTGTTTAATTTTCATGAAATTGTCAGTTTTCCAGTATTCCTCCTGTTACTAATTTCTAGTTTCATACCATTTTGGTTAGAAAAGATTCTTAGTGTGATCTCAATCTTCTTAAATTTGCTAAAATTTGTTTTATGACTTAACATATGATCTATTTTGGAGAATATTCCATGTAGATTTGAGAAGAGTGTGTGTTCTGCTGCTGATGGATGGAAAGTTCTGTTTGTGTCAGTTAGATCCATTTGATCTAAAGGTATTAAAAGTCCAACCTTTCTTCTTGATTTTCTATTTGGATGATTTAAGTGGGATATTGAGCCCCCTACTATTATTTTATTGTTTCCTATCTCTCACTTTAGATCTGTTAGTATTTGTTTAATCCATTAGATGCACCAATGTTGGCGGTATATATATTTATTATTGTTTTTGTTGCTCATGAATTGACCCCCTTATCATTATATAGTGACCTTGCCTCTTGTTACAGTTTTTGAGTTAAAGTATATATATATATATTTTTTTTGAGTTAAAGTATATTTTGTTTGAAAGAAGTACAGCTACTCTTGCTCTCTTTTGGTGTATACTTTTCTTTCCCATCCCTTCAAATTGAGCCTGTGTACGTCCTTAAAGCTGAAATGAATCTCTTGTAGGTAGCATAGTGTTGGGTCTTGTTTTTGTTTTTTGTTTTGTTTTGTTTGCCTTTCTATGTCTTTTTATTAGAGAATTCAATTCATTTACATTTCATAGTAGTTATTGATAGGTAAGGACTTACCAATGCCGTCTTATTAATGACTTTCTGGTTCTTTTGTAGTTCCATTTCTTTTCTTCCTTTCTTGCTGCATTCCTTTATAAAGTAATGGTTTTCCATAAGGCTAGGCTTTGATTAAATTCTCTCTGTATTTTTGCATATTTACTATATGTATTTGCTTTAGAGTTATTATGAAGCTTATATCAAACATCTTATAATTATCTATTTTATACTAATAATTTAATTTTGAGCACATACAAAAACTACTTTCATTTTCCTCCTTTTAAATTTTTGATGTCACGATATGCCTATTTTTATTTTTCTATCTGTTAACAATTATTGTTATAGTTATTTTTAATAATATTGATTTTTAATCTTTATATTAGAGTGAAGTGGTTCATATCCCATCATAGTACAATGTTAGCATATTCTGAATTTGACTTTATACTTATGCTCACCAATGTGCTGTATACTTTACTGTTACTAATTAGTGTTCTTTCCTTTCAGCTTGAAGAACTCACTTCACCATTTCTTACAAGTCAGATCTAAGAATGGTGAATTCCCTCAGGTTTTCTTTGTCTAGGAAAGTCTTTATCTCTCCTTCATTTCTAAAGGACAATTTTTCTGGATAGAGTATTCTTATCTCTCAGGCGTTTTGTTTTACTTTCTTTTGTTTTCATTTCAGCACTTGGAATATATCACCTCACTCTCCCTTGGGCTGTCAAGTTCCTACTGAGGAATCTGTTTAGACTCTTATGGGGGTTCCTTTGTAAGGTATGAACTTGTTTTCTTTTGTTGATTTTAAGATTCTCTCTTTGTCTTTATTTGTGAAAGTTTTATTATAATGTGTCTTGGAGAGGATCTCTTTAAGTTGAGTTTGTTTAGTGACCTATAAGTTTCATGAATTTGAATATCTAAATTTCTACATTTAGGAACTACCAGGTCATTAATTTTTTAGATAAGATTTCTGCCTTCTTTTCCCTCTCTTCTTTTAGGGCCTCAATAAAAAATTTGCAGATTGTTTCTTTTGATGATATCCCATAGATCATGATTTCTTTGCTCTTCTTCATTCTTTTTTTTTTTTTTTCCTGAGTAGGGAATTTCAAAGATCCTGTCTTCTGATTCACAGATTCTTTTTCTGCTTGATCCATTCTATTGTTGATGCTGTCTGTTGAATTTTTCATTTCATTTATTGTATTCTTCAGCTCGAGAATTATCATTTAATTCTCTTTTATGATTTCTATTTCCTCTTAAACTCATTTTTGTTGGTGTGTGTATTGTTTTCCTGGCACTGAATTGTCTTTCTGTGTTTTCTCATAGCTCATAGGAATTCCTTAAAATAATTATTCTGAATTTTACTAAGTAAATCACAGATCTCCATATCTTTGGGGTTGATTACTGGATCATTATTGTGATACCACAGTGTTGTTGTTGTTGTTGTTTCTAGATTTTTCATGTTTCTTCAAGTCTTACATTGCTGTCTTCACATTTCAAGTAGCAGTCACCTCTTTCAGTCTTTACTGACTTTTGGGAGTGATAAACTTTTCATCAGCCCTGCTAGGGATTCTGAGGCTTTCTCAGACCTCCTATGGTTATGCCTGCTCCATGCTGCTTGCTCCCTCTTGTGGTTAAATTCCTAAGCTTGTATGCCTTTTCTTGATTCTGCAACATAGGAGCCAGGATGCTGACAGCCTCTTTTTTTTTTGTTTTTCCTAATGTAGAGTAGGGGCACCTAGATGGCTCAGTTGGTTAAGTGTCCAACTCTTGCTTTCAGCTCAGGTCATGATCTCAGGGTCTTGGTATTGAACCCTGAATTGGGCTTTGTGCTCAGTGGGGAGTCTGTTTCAAATTCTCTCTCCCTCTCTCCCTCCCCCTCCCCCTACTCTTACTATCTCTCTCTCTCTCAAATGAACAAATAAATCTTTAAAAAAAAAAAAAAAAAGGTGGAGTAATGCTCAGTGTGGTCTGTCCCTGAGCCACAGATTCAGGCTAACTTTCTGTGTATTTTTATCTGTTGTCTGCCAAACTCACCCCAACCACCGTTGGGAGTGCACACAGAGAGCCAGTCACAGAATGGATAGGGTATATGGGTGAAGTATGCAGAGCACTGGGAGTTCCTGTGGCCAGTTGGTGAATCTGTATGCAATGTATTGCCGGTGGTTCCTGAGTGGGCTTTTTAAAATTATTGACGTATAGGTGACATACCATGCTACATTAATTTCAAGTCTACAATATAATAGTTGGATAAATCTATTTGTTATGCGATGCTCACCACTAGTTACCATCTGTCACCATATAATCCTATTACCATACCATTGTCTATATTTTTATCTCCATGACTTATTTACTCAGTAACTAGAAGCCTATATCTCCCACTACCCTTCATCCATTTGCCCAGCCCTCCGTTCTCCTCCCCTTTGGCAATCATTAGTTATCTGTTTTTGTGGATCTGTTTCTGATTTTTGTTTGTTTTGATTATTAGGCTCCACACATAAGATAAGTCATTTGGTATTTGTCTTTCTCTGTCTGATTTATTTCATGGGCAGGCTTCTTGATTGTGACTGCAACATAGCTAGTAGAATCCTTATCTCTTTCACCCTCTACAAGTCCTATTTGCCACTCATACAGCCTCTCTCTTCTGCCCCTCATTCATGCAGCTTATGACTCAGCAGCCTGAGGAAGGTGATATATAAATGGGCCTCTTTTATAGTATCCCACATACCTGGGGAAGCCAGGCACTTACTCACACATTCTCACTTTCATCCTTGAGAAAAATCATGGACTGAGAAGTTCTCATGACACTGAGCTCATGGGAGGGGTGATATGAGTTAAGTTAAACTGTTCCTCTTACCCTCTTCTGTGCATCCAAACTCATTTTCCCCCCTCTCCTACATTGTGTTAGAACCTCTCTACTAGAAATCTGGATTTCTGCAAAGGTTTTCTCATCTGTGGCTGATTGTCTAAGATAGTGTTTACCAAGGGCTATCATATTGTGGCAAGGAGGAGATGGAGCTAATTCATAGCCCACAGCAGCCATTGGCAGGATTGAGGGCTTGTGCATATTATCCTAATGCATGAGTAGGAGAGACCCTACCCAGGTCTGTAGCCCACATAGTCACTTCTGTACATGAATAGATGCCAAATTGTTGTTGAGAGGGGGATATGAGCAAGGACATCTTATTTGGCCATGTAATGTCAGCTCAAATTTTCAAGACATTACTAATGACTCAGTTGATCCATCGTTAAATGATATGAATAAGTAAGTCACACCAGAGGTTCCCAGGTGGCTCAGCTGGTTGAACCTCCAACTCTTTTCCTTTCCTTTTTTTTTCTTTTTAATATTTTGTTTGTTTGTTTGTTTGTTTGTTTGACAGAGAGAAAGAGATTAAGTGAGCATAAGCAGGGGGAGTGGCAGAGGGAGAGGGAGAAGCAGGCTCCCTGCTCATGAGGCTTGGTCCCAGGACCTCAGGATCATGACCCGAACTGAGGGCAGACGCTTAACCAACTGAGTCACCCAGGTGCCCCATGACTCTTGATTTTGGCTCAGGTCATGATATCAGGATTGTGAGATTGAACCCTGCCTCAGACTCATGCTCAACAGGAAAGTCTGCTTGAGAATCCCTCTCTCCCTCTCCCTCTGGCCCTCCCTCCTACCCTCTCTCTCTTTCTCTCTTTCTCTCTCTCTCTCTCTCCCTAAAATAAATAAATAAATCTTTAAAAAAATAAGTCATGCAAAAAATAACCAGAATTCATATACACTAAAAACAGTAATAGTGGTATCATTTTTAAATTAGCAAAATTTATAAAATTTATAAAAAAAATTATAGTATCAAAAATCAACATACAATATAGGCACTAGATTTTTGTTGAAAAGAAATATCAGGAACTTCAGAGTTCTTTCAGTTTTAGAAAAAAAAAAAAAACCAGCTCCGATCAGCACAAGTAAAAGAAGGGAAAGGTTACTAGAGTCACTGTGCTACTCAAAAAAAATATGTATGCAAAAAAGAGTAATAGAACAACTAAAAGAAGAAAGTAATAGAACAACTAAGAGAATAGAACAACTAAAAGAAGAAGAAGAAAGTAATAGAACAACTAAAAGAAGAAAGTAATAGAACAACTAAGAGAAGAGAAGGTGTGGTGAGAGGTGAGGAGAGAGAGAAAGAGAATAAGAATAAAACAGAAATTGTTCTAACAGGGTCTCATATCTATGTTGTATTATTGCTCAGGCTGATCTCTTCATGGATCTCATTGTTTTGATTTGTATTATTTTTCCTGCAGTGTCACATATTTACTGTGAAATATATCATTCATTTGATATAAGTCTCATGGCCTTTCCTGAAGAATCATTCCAGCCAGGAGATATAATATTCTGACCAAATAAACCCAGGTCATGAACTTACATTTGTATCTGCCTGATGGTACCATTTATTCATTTTCCCTCCCTTCGGGAATTTATTTAGCAAATATTTATTGTACACCAACAATGAGTCAGGTACTGTCCTGGGTGCTGAAATATACCAATGAATAAATCAATCTTTCTTGTAAGTAACTCACATATCAGCAGGTAAAGAGAAAATAAACAGAAATACAATGTGTAAATATAATATACAATATTGGTATAAAATATAATGTAGATTGTAAAGAATGCTATGAAAAAAATTAAGGAGGCTAATGGGATAGAAGTTCTGTCCATTTTCTTTTAGCTAGAGTTCTTAATGTGACATTCCATGAGATGGAGACATCTGAACAAAGATGTTCGTTGTGTGAGGAAGTAAGTCATGTGGTTATGAAGAGGAGAGTATTCAGAAAAAAAGCCATGGTAAGTGCAAAGTTCCTCAGGTGGGTGTGTGATTAATATGTCTTGGGAACTGCAAGGGCGGCTAGTATGTAGTAGAACATGTGGATTACTGTGAAAGAATAGGAGGTTAGAGAGTCACTGGGGCAAGTTTGTAAGTCTTAGGTTGTTTTTAAGAGTTTTAAATGTTATTCTTAGTGAACTTGGACACCTTGGAGCAGGGACTGTTAAGGTTTTAGACTGCAAACAGAATAGACTGGTATTCTAAATGAGAATTCAAGTACTTGAAAAGGAAGAGTGAATGTTGAGAAGGAAAAAAACAAAAATGAAAACATAAAACTCACAACTTTTCATATGCTAATCCATGTGAACTTATTCTTAATCACATGTGACATAAAAAACATGATAATTGCAGTCAAAGCATTTAATAGAGCCACTTAAATCCTAGACACATCCCACGTGGATTAAATGAGATATGCAATTTATACTTACCTTTGTTATTTGTTGAAATTTGACTATTTTTTTGTAATCTTCTGATACTTATATAGCTTAGTTGTTCCAGAGTTAATAAGATTATTCCCCAGGACTGTATTATTTTGGAAGAGTTTATGTAGATTGGCCTCTACTAAATAGATTTTTGTCTATTTAAAATTTTCCCCACCTTCCTTTGGGAATGCTTCCTCCATTTTCATACAGTTTTGGTAGTGATTTTAATCAAAGTACTATACCATAATCTTCCATCCCTCCCATCTCTACCACTAAAGGGATGTTTATATTATTTGAACTGGGCCACACAGAGTGCCATTACTTCCTGCATTTTTTTAAAGAGACTGACATAAGCCCAAGGGAGGTTTTCTGCCTTTCAATTTCTGTTGGAGCTGGAGAAGACCAACTTTTGGAGTTTAAGTTTATAGAATATTTTCTTGGACCTATTACTGTGCAGAAATCCAGATAGGTGGGCCAACACATAAAGGACACAGAAATTATGAAGTAGGAAAAGAAAGCAGGCAATATGATTACATCACTGATGCTTTAGTTCACTCTGAACCTGAAGATAATCTTTCCTTGAATTACTGATTTTTTGAGGCAACAATTTTCCTTTCTTACAGTTTAACCTGAGATTTGCATTTTTCACCTTTAATGGAAAAAGTCTTACCTAAAACAGAACAACAGAAAACAAACTGAAGAGTTTATTGGAGATAATTTCCAAAGCTGGAGAGGAATATAACAGTTGTTACAAAAGAAGGAACCAAAGAGTAAAAGTGTATTTTTCAACCAGTGTTTGTTAGTTGTTTGGAAATAGTCAAAACTATACTCAGGTCAATTCTAGAGAGGTTAACAAGCGGGACCCAGCAGATTCTGAGGAGTTGGAACAAGACTCTTTGGGGATATGACATGGGACTGATGGATTATTCCATTCAGGTGTAAGTGGTCAAGGTCTAGTGATGACTTTAAAGCAAGAAAACCAATAGTGACAATTGGAAGGTGAAAGGAAGGTGACTGACAACTGAATTGTCAAGAAGAGAGTGGAAAGACCCATGAGCATCTCAGCAAGATTCTTCCAAACATTACAGAGGAGCAGAATTGGGCATTTTCTTCTGTAGTTGAGTGTTTGCAGGGTCTCACGCCAGAAATATGATTAAAAACTAAGAGGAAAATGGAAGTGTAGGATGATGGGAGAGAGAATGAATGAGAGAAGGAGGCATACAAAAGGAAACTATTTGAAGGGAGAATGTGGGATAGGAAAAAAAATATGTATGCAAAAAAGAGTAATAGAACAACTAAAAGAAGAAAGTAATAGAACAACTAAGAGAAGAGAAGGTGTGGTGAGAGGTGAGGAGAGAGAGAAAGAGAATAAGAATAAAACAGAAATTGTTCTAACAGGGTCAAATTTGCACATTTCTAACAAATCCTTGCACTTTGAACATTTGCAGAACTTGTGAAACCATTCCCTTTTCTTAGCTGTCATGTAGGTGTAATTATGGCTTGCACTATACCAGCAGTTAGATAAAAGAAAACAACAACAAAACATTTCAGATCAATTGAGACTTTTTAAAATGTGTTTCCTTTTGCTTCAAACCTTGTCTCATAAACTAAAAGTTCCCTGCAAATATCTAGAATCCACTACAACTAGTGGCTTAGCATTAATTTAATAAATCAATTTTCCATAATTATTTTTCCAATTCCAGATATGTTTTATGATTTGTTTCTTATTTATTTTTAAATTTTTAGTTCACACACGATGTTACTTTCAGGTGTTGATCTACTAAGGAGCATTTTGATATTTTCACATTAAAATTGTTTCTGATAAATTTTAGCTAGCTGTATATTGTTTTAAAAATAAGTTCTGATTTTTATCATAGGAACTTTAACTTTGAAATCCTAAAAATCCTATACTTGTAGAAACAAGACCTATAATTGCCAATTTAAACCACCTTAACATTCTGTTGTAATGATCTATAGCTGCTAGATTAATGCTGTTGATGCAGGAAGGGAAATCAGATTATAAATTCTGTGCATTTACTCTGTTTATGCATGTGTCCCAGTTTCCTATACAAAAGGCTATATATAGAAGGCTTTCAAATTATTTTTCTTTTATGGCTGGATGAATATCTTCCAATATTTTATTATATATTTATGAAAACTGAGGCCCAGGAGGTAATTAGCCCAATGTTACAACACTCCTTAGCGACAAAGTAGTGATGAGCTTTTAGATGTTTTGATTCTCAACCCAGTTCTCCTTTCACAGCTGTCTCTTCTCACCTGGGTTAAGGTTAAAAAAAAATCTGAATATCTAGTTCCTTCTTCTTTAACATTAAAACACTTGTTTTAATTAAGAAAAATTCTGAGACCATTTTGATCTTTTCTCTCTGCAATACCAAATACCCAGATATTTTCAAATGCTAGTTAATATTATACATTGAAGAAAATCAGAATTAAGTGTTTATTAACTGATTTATTCTAATTAGTATTTTAACAAGGAACATAATCTCAAAAGACTAATTAACATTACGTAGGAAATCCTAAGTATCTTTACTTAATACTTACCATTGTATTTGTACTTTTTCTAAACTTCTTCAACAGTCTCTTTTTTCTGATAAGACTTTGAACCTGAAGTAATAGGTATTTTGCCTTGTTTAATTTTTTTTCCCACCAGCCTTTTAAGTGAGTTAGAAAGAGTCTGTCTTTATTGTCCATCCTAAGCATTTAGAATCACTGCAATGCCCTTTGTGCTAAATAAAAAGTCCCCATCTTCATTTAAACAATTGCTATGACTCTACAAAATAAATTTTTAAATGGGCACATCCTTTTCATGACTACTTGTCATACTTGGAAATGTTGGAGGCCCCATAAGCCTTGGTGACTGAGGCTGTTATTCTTAACACAGAGTTAGAATGTTGTAAACATGAAATTTTATACAATAATGGGGTTGAAATTGGAACCAAGTGGAAGCTTACAGATTGGCTAGAATTAATGCCTTACTTAAGCAGGATGTGAAAGAACTGATTTCAAGAACTTTATAAGTTAGGAAGAAAGGAAAATATATGTGAAAATAAACTTCCATAAAACAGAGCCTACAAAGCAAAAAGCATAACATCAGAGTAGAGTCTGATTGGATTGGCAAGCTTACAATTTGCCTCAGTATTAAATAACATTATCCGCTTGTGACCCAGTCTAACTCAGTGGCAAACTTTAGCTTGACCTTTTGAGATCCTGGCTTGTTATGATTTATTCTTCATAGACTTGTAGGCATAGAAGAACTTCACAAGAGAATCCAGTTCATTTTTCAGTTTCCCTGGAAAACCGCATCTAAGCAAGCCCCAAAACAGAGGACATAGAGCCTATTCTACTTCTTTTAGGAGTTAGGTCCTGTTCCCCCAAACCCTGACATCCTAGAGAATGAGGATCTTTTTCAATAAAACTCCCATGTGCTTTTATCCACATTTATTTCTAGCTTTTGTTTGTTTGTTTGTTTTTGGTTGTTGCTTAAAATTAAGAACAGTTGATTACGGTGCTTCTTACAGTGCTTTCTCAAAGATTAAAAAAAAAAACAGTGGCTTTTGGAGTTTTTAATTCTAAGACATCATTATAGATATATTAATGAGTTTTCTATTGTGGCTGCAGCAAATGACCACAAACATACTAGCTTCAAACACAAATTTATTGTCTCCTAGAAGTTTGACTTGGGTGTCACTCTACTAAAATCTTGATGTCAACAGGACTGCAGGACTCTCTGGAGTTTTCTAACAATAAGTGTACTTCCTTGCTTTTTTCAGATTCTAAACACCATTCATGTTCCTTGGCTTATGGCTCCCTTCTTCTATCTTCAAAGTCATCATGGTCGAGTCTTTCTTATATGGTAGCACTCTGGCACTGTCTCCTGGACACCTTCTTTACATTTAAGGACCTTCGTGAATATCTTAGTGCCATCTGGAAAATCCAGCATGATCTTGATTGTTTAAAGGTCAAATGATTAGCAAGTCAAATCCATGACCAACTTTCATTTCTCTTTGCCAGGTAACATAATGTATGTCTAAGGTTTAGGATATGGACCCCTTTGGGAGAAGCATTATTTGGCCTCCTACAAAAAATGACTTTGAAAATACTTATCCCTCTTGGTTGATTTGCAGCTCCCTTGGGAGCTTCCCTGGTATAATCTGAAACTGGTCCCATACATGGAGGGTAGGGAAGGACTGAAGAAAGAGGAAGGCCACTCCAAATCAGTAAGTGGCAGGTTGAATGAACAAGGAAACTTACATACAAGGTTCATCTTGGTAGCTGCAAATGAGTAGATCTCTGCACTTATCCCCAGAATCTCAAAAGTTTACAGAAATGCTTTACCTGGACACATACGATCTAGATGGTTTCAATACCCCATCACCATCTCAAGGGTATGTCCTTGAGGCAGCTTCTGGGAGTTGGGAAGGCAAGTGGAAAACATATTCCAAGGTCCAGGGAGGGAGGTGAGGAGCCTCTAATTGCTGAGGGGGACCCGGTGGTCACATCCTCTCAATGACCTCCTCCAACACTCTTTTTTATCCTTGAAGTTCTACACATAAATACACACATACACACAACTATAACTATAAGAAAAAAAAAAAGATAAAACAAGGTCCCAAATATTCCCCCATGCTTTTATTTATTCGATTTCAGGATGTCAGTGTTCCCACTTGAACAAGAGTTGATGAAGGTTAGGGACAAAAGACCAAGAAGAGAAGGTGACATAAGACCAAGTGAGAATACAGATGTGATGCTGTCCAGGGGTTCTCAATTATGTCGTTCATCTAAGAACTTTCTAACAAATGTGATTTCACAAGATATTACAGGAACCAACCAAATATGTTTTCTCCTTCCAACAAAATAATCCAAAGTAACAAGCAAGTTCAGTATTTAAAAGTTATATCTCTGATGGCTTTTGTAACTTCCAAAGCTCCCTATAGTTCTCATAAGTGCAAATGCTCCCAAATGAAGAAAAACCACACAAACTCTTGTCTGAAAAATATATCATTCTCAGGAAAGAAAAAAATATTTTTCAAAATTTGCTATTTTAAATGCACTAAAAAAGTAACATTAGTTTTTTTAAAAAAAATTGAATTTCACTAAAGTGCCCAAGGACTGCTGGCATCGGGTGGGTTTCCCTTGGCTGTATTTGTCACTTCCTGGCTTCCAGAAATAAGACACCCAACATTACCCTCCGGGTTTCTCTTCATATCCCTCTGCCAACTGTAATACCCTGTAAATCAGATGCTGGCTGCTATAGAATATTGACATAGTAAAGTGTAATGCTCACAAAAGGTCTGTTTATATGGGTAGGAGACTATTTTCTAGGAGAAAGATAGCTGCCAATGCAACATTTGACTTATTAGCTCCCTGGCAGATTCCTTTTATATTCTAAATTATGGCATTGAGATGAGATCCCTCTATTTGACTAACTTGGTCACGTTTTCCACCTTTATTATTTAGTTTCATTTCAGCTTCAAACAAGCTTTGGTGAATTAAATTTAAAACCACATCACATCACAAATACTTTTATGTTAGATGCTGCATGGAAGTAGCAGGAAGCAAAAAGTGTTGTGTAAAGCTGTACTTGCTACAATTTGTACCCCCACGCATCCGGGTAACTCTCTTAAGTGACTATCCTCCAACTCAGAATTTATTGTTCCATGACCCTTCAAATCATCGCTCTACCATTAGAGTATGAGTCTTCCTCCATGATTGTCATAGGAGGGGATAGTGTGCTGGGGAAGTCATACCAGTAATTAAATACTTTAGTCTGGAAGTGATCCAGGTTACTTCTGCTCACAACTCCCTGACTAGAACCAGTTGCACAGTGAAGCCTAGTGCAAAAGCAGCAAACACTAATCCTTACAAAGACCTGAAAAGGGGAAAAATGCGTATATGTGAGCACTAGACATCTCTACCACAGCTGTCAGAGGACAAATAAAAATAATGTATCTGTGTTTTAGTTTCTTTAAATTTTATCTTTTTTTTCACATATAATAGAATTGCTATGTTGAAGACAAATTTTCAGTAAGCCCATTGAATATAATATTTTTTTCCTGAAAAAGTCATAAACCACTCTTACGCTTTGCAGAAGTGTAGCTCAATGTCATTTATAACCAATAAAAAATGCTTTTGATTTAGTGAGACAAAAATTGTCTATTCAATTCCCATTTAATCTGTCAAAATAACAACTGCTAGTGATAAGGATATATAAATAAAATGATTCCTCCAAATTCATGACTCAAGCCAGTATGGGCAAACAAGCATAACCTTTTGCTGAATACTATCTTTGATAAAGACTATAAAGAATTTGAACTCCGCAGAGAGGGTTCATGTTAAAAGCCAAACCTGTGTACGTGTCATGAAAATAATTTGCAGTAAAACATTCTGTATGATCATCTCTTATATTTAGGTTTAAAACTGCTCATAGAAAGAAAAAAGAACTGGGTGGAGGACCTCAAACACCATCATTACTTTATAATGCGAGTAAATTTTTTTCTGCTATTAAACTTGGATACCTCATACAAGATTGATTTTTAAAAATATTTTATTTACTTATTCATGAGAGACACACAGAGAGAGGCAGAGACATAGGCAGAGGGAGAAGCAGGCTCCCCGAGGGGAGCCAGATGCAGGATTCGATCCTAGGACCTCAGGATCACAACCTGAGCCAAAGGGAGACACTCAACCACTGAGCCACTCAGGTGCCCCCATACAAGATCAATTTATTTGGGTTTGCTTTCAGGGACAGTTGCAATCCACAGTTTAGTGACCACTGGTCTAAACTGCCACTCACAGGGGGTACATCCTGCAGGAGGTATTGCTCAAGTGCATGGGTCATTTACACCCTGAGTTTAAAAGATTCTAGGCATTTTTTTTTCTTCTTTTTCCTGAAATGTTATTCCACAAAGCTTTTTATCTTTAAGCTTATTTCCTGGTTCTATGTTTGAGGCCATTATTCAGTTTATAGAATATTGAACTTAATCCTTCTGTCTCTGCTTTCCCCTATTGTCAGGGAGTTGATGGGTACCGGTGAGCATCTTTCTGGAGAACAGGAAGGGAAACCCCAACTGAGACCATGTTCTAGAACTGTTTCAGTTTTACCCCCTCCCACGTCTCCTGTAGCTCATCCGACACCCCATGTCTGTCGAGTAATAGGGTTATACTCATGCTCTCTAGCTGGTCTTCACTATTCTTCTTCTCATCTCACTGATTATTAGCTCTCCTGAGTTCTATTATATTACATTTTTTTCTAATACCAGATAGAGCCTGGGGCTTAGAAAAACACTATGATTTCTGCCTCTACCTCAGTTACACTCTCCTCTCTAGTTAAAACAGCCACAGCAACAAGGGTATACCTACTAGGGCACCCCCATAGAAGCCTTGCTAGTGTTACTACATATGTTCTGTAAACATTTTCAATCATCCTCACCATAAACAGAAAAAAAGAGGACTTATGGTAATAAAATACTTATTCGTCTCCTTAAGTGCTTGTCTGTAATTTAGTTTAATGATGCTACACTTTCTTGTGGTCTCACTAGGCCTCGAGGGCCATTTGTATTGATTTAGCCATTCTGTTTGTCTCAGTAACAAACGGCCACATAAAACACAGACTGGAGAAAGGAACTTTCCTGAAGTGGAAAATCACATTTATCAGTGTAATAGCACTTTTGATCCTGGGGTACATCTAGGAAAGCATTCTGATTCTTTAAATACAAATCTTGAACATGTTAAAGAAAGGCAAACAGTGTTTATGATTGTTAATTTTCCATTCTTTAAGTCTCCCCCAAAATAAATAAATTGATGATAAAGCTTGCTGAGTTATTTTCTCCTGGGAATCCAGATTTGCCCAAAGCATTCTATTATTTTTGGGTAGTAGGTAAAAAAGTAGATGAGAAGCTGACTCAAGATCAAACAGAGCAGAGAAGCTGACAAAAAAGGAAATGGGAAGTCCGCTAAAGGATTCATGGTTTCTTGTGTAATAGTCTTGAAAAAATAATTATTTTCAGATTTTAACAGAGTACACAGTGCTGATTTTAGTGGTTGAGGCTGATTGTGATCTTTATTAAAATTATTACATTTTTCTTAACACACGCCACCCCTTGCTTAGTTAACTACATAGCTCAAATCCAGGACAACTAGAGTCTGAAATCACAGAGAGCCTGTCACTTAAGGGGCTCAGACACTTCATTGCAACTTATTACCCATGACAGGTTTTTCATTACATTTTTAAGGGGTTGAAATATTAAAGCATTCATTTGGATCCAGGTATCTAGTCAGAAAATGAATCCGACTATCAATCATGAATAATCCCCATAAGACTATTGCACTGCAAGGAGAGGATGGGGTCAGAGGATAGTACTCTGTCAAAATTTATAGAATGTTATGCATATATATTACATATGGAAATGGCATGCGTGCATGAGGAGAAAAAATATCACCTCATGCTTATTTGCAAATGGCCGGAGAACCATTTTGGGTCATTTCAAATCATTAGGACCATTAACCATGACTTTAATTAAAAACATTGAATTGAACAATCATTCATGATATGCCTGCTATGTACCAAGAACCGTGCCAGGAACACTGAAATTAATAAAATATGGCACCTCCACTTCGTGAGCCAAAGTCTATGGAGAGAGAGAGACGCACGATGCACACTCAATACTCTCTTGCCCGTGCAGTAACAGACAAGGTTCACCTTTAGTTTACCAAATCAGTGTTCTGGGTGTCTCACCAAAGCAGGCAGCTGCTTTCACTTGCCATCTTCAAGGCTCCTTAAAAAAGCATGATGCAGACTCTGGAAACCTTCCCAAAAATATGTTCCAAAAGGTTTTTCACATGAGCAGCAAAATCGGATACACAGATAAGCAAGATTGCTTACAACAAATCTAGTTCATTTTAATATGTCCATTCTATTAAGGGATTTTTGTTGTTGATTTGTTTTTTTTTTTTTTTGTTTTAATTACCAGTCCTATTTCTAGAAGCAGCCTGCTTCAAAAAAAAAATTAAAAATTCAATAAGTAGATCTGGGTCACATTTTTACTCTATTAATGGCTTTCTGTGTAATAA
The DNA here is from genome assembly GCF_003254725.2 of Canis lupus dingo. Taxonomy (NCBI): domain Eukaryota; kingdom Metazoa; phylum Chordata; class Mammalia; order Carnivora; family Canidae; genus Canis; species Canis lupus. The sequence continues at coordinate 39,043,351 of NC_064267.1, read as the reverse complement.
GGAGAATACTTAATATTTTTTTCTCTTTATGGCAAAGAAATAGTGCTTGATCTCTTTCTTTCTATTTTTTAAGGTTAATGTAAATATAATTAGTTCATTAAAATAAAATTTCTAAAAAGTTAGCAATATTCTTCAAGTCAGACACCAGAAAGAAAAGCAGTTGAGTTTCCTATAACCCAAAGTGAGGGGTTTTGTTTGTTTCTTTGTTTGTTTTAAAGATTATATTTATTTTTTCATGAGAGACACAGAGAGAGAAAGAGGCAGAGACAGAGGCAGAGGCAGAGGGAGAAGCAGGCTCCCTGCAGGGAGCCCAATGCAGGACTCCAATCTGGGCCCCTGGGATCACACCCTGAACCAAAGGCAGACACTCAACCACTGAGCCACCCAGGCATCCCTCAAATTGTGGTTCTAAAGCCTGAGTATAAAGTAAACACTTGAGTGTGGTCAAATCACTGTTGAAAATTGTTTAGGATTATTCTTTGTTTCAGACTATATAAGGTCTCTATAAGTTTGTATAGTTCATTTATTTTTTTTCATATATTTTTAAAGATTTTTAAAATTTATTTGAGAGAGAGATAGAGACAAAGAAGAAAGTGTGCATGTGCTGGGGCCGGGGGTGCGGAGAAGGAGAGGAAGAAACAGACTCTCCACTGAGCAGGGAGCCCAACACAGTGTTGGGTTCCAGGACCCTGAGATCATGACCTGAGCCCAAGGAAGATGTTTAACCTACTGAGCCACCTAGGTGCCTCTGTTTTTCTTTTGTTTTTTTTCTTTTTTTTTTTTTTTTAAATCCAGGAGTAGAATGGATAGGTATATTAGATGAGAAGAGATTAAGTAGTTGGCTTGCAGTTCTATATCTTGGTGTATAGAACTATGTATCTTTAAACAGTCATATTGCACTAATAGTGGCAACTTTAGTAATATCTTGTCTAAAACAAAACAAAACATTTCCACTAATTTGTGTTTTCCCATGTTACCCTAGTCTTGCCTGCCTACACACACACACACACACACACACACACACAGGCTGCACACCATGCTAAATTTAGTGAGATGTGCTGACAGTTAATGTTAAATATCTTTGGATTTCATCTGGTTTATACTGAGCCATGCAAACAATACTGAGGGCATTCACAACACTACAAGTGTGGACCAGCGACTCTTCTCTTGCCTTTTCTTTTCCATAAATTGGTTTCATGCTGTCTTCCTTTAGACTCAAAGCTGCATGATGGAAGGCATCATATTTTCTCTTGCTCCCTGCTGCATTTTAAATCTTTTGCGTGGAGGCTGGCATCTCAGAGGAACTGAATAGTTGCTGAAAAAAATAAAGATATGCCCTTTGAAACTGTTATCTATAAGTCTTCAATATGAAATATAGACCTCTGGAGGTTGGGATAGTGGTTTGAGAAAGTCAATGTTCAATAATTATTTTTAAGATACTGACCAGGTATTACTGAACCTATTTTCTGTCCATGAACTCAGAAATCATAGACCATTTTCTGGAGTTTAGTTCGTATCTTGAGAGAACACAAATACGTGATACCGAACTAATATAATTAAAGTAATGGGTTCAACTTCACAACTGACTGTGCTGGACATTGTTCAGTTTGCCACTTTGCCAGACTCTGGCCACATAATTATTATAGTCTGTATTTCATAGGTTTATATGACTGAAGACTTCTCTGACTCTGCCTTTAATAACAGCTTGATAAAAACATCTATAAACCATGAGCAAGGGGTCAAATATCTTCTACCCAAAGAAACATAATATTGGAGGAATGTAAAAAGCCTTGGACATATTAGTCTTTTTCTTAAAAAGTGCAGCTGGTAACTAGATAAGCCAAATGCACACACACAGACAGAACCAAAACAAAACAAAACAAAACCAAAAAAGTAGAGATGAAATGAGCTTATACTACCATACTGGAAGCAGAGTTTACACATGATTTATCGCACCTGAGATCTATATTTTAGAGATAAAAAACCCACATTCCATAGTAAAGTACCCATATTTTACAGACATACATTTCACTCTGTACCATTGTAGCATCTCTTACACCAAACATCTCTTATGTCAAGTCACAGGCAACCTACTTTTAAAAAATGTGGATAAAATATTTGAGAGCACTGTAACATGCTTACAGAGAGCATGATGATTTATGAGGATTACAGTGTTGTTTCTAGAAGTTTAACATCATTGAATCAGATCATTTTACCAGAATATTATTTGTAGAGAATCAAACTGCTCAAATTTTATAATAATCAAAAGTAAGAAAACCCAAATAAGAAAATATTACTTAAGAATATAATATTAGGGGCAGCCTGCGTGGCTCAGCGGTTTAGCACCGCCTTCAGCCCAGGGTGTGATCCTGGAGACCCAGGATCAAGACCCAGGTTGGAAAAAAAAAAAAGACCCAGGTTGGGCTCCCTGCATGGAGCCTGCTTCTCCCTTTGCCTGTGTCTCTGCCCCCCCACCTGTGTCTCATGAATAAATACATTTAAAAAAATCTTTAAAGAATAAAATATTAGGGGTGCCTGGGTGGCTTAGTCAGTTGAGTGCCCTACTCTTGTTTTCAACTCTGGTCATGATCTCAGGGTTATGACATTGAGCTCTGCATGGGCCTCCGTGCTCCACACAGAATCTGCTTGAGACTTTTTCCTTCTCCCGCTGTCCCTCCCCCCGTCTTTCTCTAAAATAAATCTATTAAATATTTTCTTAAAGAATAAAATATTAGAAAATATTTAAAATAAGTAATATGAACAAAATATATGAATAAAATATTAAATTCCTCTTTTGGGGACACTCCAATTGTATCACTTGTCACTTTTTCTATTTCACATCATCAAACAAGCTATGAAATAGGGGGGTTCAAGTCCTACAAACCACAGGTAAGTTCCTGCAGCTGGAAAATAATAGTCGGTCTATTGGGTCTCATGTTGGGTCTTAATTTAATAGAAAAAAATATATAATTTTTAATTAAGTAAACAATATTAGTATTTTGTTGTTAGAAATAGTAAATTTTGGGGTGTCTGGGTGGCCCATCAATTGAGCATACAGCCCTTGATTTTGACTCAGATCATGATCTCAGAGTCATGGGATCGAGTCCCGCATCCGACTCCATGGTCAGTGTGGAGTCTGCTTGAGATTCTCTTTCTCCCTCTCCCTCTCTCTCTCCCTCTCCTTCTCCTCTCTCTCAAATAAATAAACAGAATCTTAAAAGAAAAAGAAGTAGGTAAGTTTTTAGAGCTACTGAGAAAAAGAAATGCTTTTTGTTCACATTTGAAGTCCCCAAAAGCAAATCTTTTATTTGGTTTGTTGGACCTGAAATGGGAAAGTTTCCTTTATAGGACTTTATCATTAGATTGCTATGACCTTAGAAAGACGGACAGGATCTTAGTTTTGTTGTTGTTGTGAAATCTTTCAAAACATTTTATTGATAAAAGTAAATATTCAGTGTGCATTTGTAGATTGAATTGAATTTAAATGTATTTTCTTCAATCATGCAATTAATAGGAATTTTGTTCATATGACCTTATCGGAGATTATATTTATGACAAGCACAAACATTGGTAGTAACTTCATGTTATATGGCAGACCGTCTCCAGTTCTTAACAAATTATAAATAAGACTATTTTTTAAATGAAGCCATCTGCTTTCCAGTAAGAACATTCTCAGAATGGCACCAATAATTGAGATCCCCAGTGCTGGACTTCTTTCCCTTGTCCTCATGGGCTACTGCACCGAATGGCAAAGACAACAGATAATACTTCCCTATGAGATTTACAAATGACAATTTATAGAAGAATGTCATGAATGAATTTTATGGGATATGTCATTAAATATGCAAAAATATGTACAATCAAGGTGCTGAGATTTCATTTCAAGGTCATTTTGATTTCTGCTTCTTGAATAGTTCATGCTCAAGTGCATAAACAATTCAACTATGACTTACTTCACTGTCAATAACTCCTTCTGAAATTTTAGCTTTGACTAGTTTAGCTATTGAAGTGAATAAGCCTCTTCAGTCAATCCAACCAGTTGAAACATATATGCATGTTAACCTAGACACAATTCTATAATTCTTCCATACATAATAATATAGCTCCTAAGGAGGATATGAAATTAAATTTTGGAAGAACTATGCATTTAGTTTTTGAAAGTATCCAAAAATCATTTATCTGAATACACAATCTCCATGCATGATGGAGCTTAGTAAGAATAGACATCAACCGTGCTTTTTTTTTCAAATAAAATTATACAGTAAATACCTCTTTCAGAAATTATATGTAGAAAGGTTGTGCCTAGTAGTGTAGGTGAACTCCACCCAGAGATTGTGGCCGTGCTTGGAATCAGAGGTGGGGTTAGAAGCCTGCTGGAAGAGAAAAGGATCATTTATTTGCCTGCATAAACATACATTCACTCAGTGTATTTGTGTGTAGACTACCTCTACTACCCCCACCCCCGAAGAAAAGATCAAACACAACAGATTGCATGTTGTACAAAAACCGCACACATCCAAATCCATTTTTACTAGTGGTAGGTTAAATTTACTTTGCCTTAATGTGTAACGCATTATCTGATTCATTTCAGTGACTGATCCATTCAAACAGTCTCCGTATCAGATTTATAGGAATATAGAGGAAATACTTAGAATGAATCAATTTAAATGCAATGGTTAAGAAAAAGCGACCTTTGTGCAAAATCCAGGTTTTATGAATGTGCTTTGTTTTGTGGGAGCAGAAATACCAGTGATAAATATAACATTAGCATAAGGAGTCACACTGAACATTAAAAGCTTTAACAGGAAGAGCGCTTGAAATAATTTAGTGCTGATAAACACCCCTGCAGGCAAGTTTTTGGCAATTTGTGATAAACCACAAATTTTAAAAGAGTCACAGAAATCCTTCTAAATGTGCATTATACTGGAGTCGTGGTGAGTTCATGGGGGTTCTCAGAAGAGTATTTTCAGAGCTGGACATTTTTCCATGGTTAACAAGAAAGTTGTTTCAGTAAACAGTGGGAAGTCTACACACTTTAGCAGTGTTCTGATTCTGGATGGTGGCAAACCAAGACAGGTATTGACAGCTTAGCCAAACAATGTTCTGATTCTTGATCATGGCAAACGATCACAAGTAGCAAGGCCATTTAAAAACAAAAAGGGGGAGGGTAAATTTAGGTATAAATAAATAGATAAAAAATCTTAAATGCCAGCTATAACAAACTGATTATTTTTTTCTCACCATTCTTGCTCTCTTGTACTCTTTTTGTGCTTACCTTGAAGACACCTAAGACACATTTTGATTATATGTTAGTTGATGTGATAAATCATTCTTTAAATAATTCAGTTCTCTAGAAAAAATGAAAAGTATAAATACCTTCAGATGTATTTATCTACTGGTGAAGACTATTACATTTTTTAAAAATTATTTTTATTGGAGTTCAATTTGCCAACATATAGCATATCACCCAGTGCTCATCCCGTCAAGTGCCCCCCTCAGTGCCCATCACCCAGTCACCCCAACCCCCTGCCCACCTCCCTTTCCACTACCCCTTGTTCATTTCCCAGAGTTAGGAGTCTATACATTTTTTGTATAAGAAAGTTCCCATACACAGTTGAATATAATATCCAAGCCCATGGTTATTAGGTAAGTGGTCAAGAATAGCCTATTTAAAATTCAATGACATAACCAAGCTTTCTAAGATACACAGACATTTAATTTTATCTAGGATAACACAGAACAGAACAATTTGTGGCTCCTAGAAAGAATTAGTAAAGATATAATAATTTTGGATCTTTCTCTCTTTTTGTGCTTAAAAAAAGTTTAACTTTTTTTTTTATTTCCTTTTCCTCCTTGCTTGCAGGAAGAGAAGGTGAAATTAATTGCACTAGGACTTTGATGCATTTGAAGTAGTGATGAAACTGACATTTTCTTGAGATAAACACCAATATAGAAAATATGCAATTTACTGGAAATTCTAGAAAGGCTGAGGTAAGAGTCAATCCGTTGGCACTAATCCCCAAAAGGAGAGAAGGTAGACCAAAGAGCAAATGACCATTCTTTCCAGGGGATGATGCAAAAGGATGAGGATTATTCATTGTAAGTACAGATGTAAGAAGGCAGCAGAACAGGAGCACAGACTTATAAAGCTAGCAAAAGGGTTTCAAAGAACCCAAGATGGACAATGCTAAATCAAAATGCCCAATGGAGTTTTTGTTCAGTGTTTTCTGATTTGACTATTCTTTGAGCATCTCTTCATTCAACAGATTTGAAATATCATTTTCTATAAAATAGGGAAAAATTCAGTAATTCTGTGGATGGTCAATTTTTAAAAAAATATTTAATCATTAAGGTCATGAAAGTTTTAAAATTGTTATCAGATTTAGGTGACCTCTTCCAAATTCCTGTCACAGCTGTAAAATTTCATGGATTTTCAAGTTTCCCTCTGCAGTGACCAAAGTTAATTATTACTCTTGTGCTTGTGACATAATCGGTCATCCATGACAGCAATTTGTGTACAATCGTCAAGAAGTTTAAATCTTCTCTCAGTATTTATATATGACTCACTTCTCTTCATTAATTAGGTTATCAAAAATTCCAAGAAACTGTTAACTAATTCCATTAAAATGTATCTCTTCCTTTCAGTGAATTACTACTTTTCATATAATTTATATTTTTCATATGATTATCATAGTAATTTCCATATAATCTGTATATGTTTTGGCTATAATTTGGTTCTCAATTTGAGAATCATTTCTATTTTATTTCTCCTCTTTATCACTTTTATTTCACATTTCCTTAATTTCTATCAGAATTTTTTCAACTCTTTAGTCAATAAATTTAAATTTGACAAAGAAGATACGCACATCATATATATCTAAGCTATCTGTAATTTCTCCATAATATTCTTTTTTTTAAAAGATTTATTTATTTATTTATTTATTTATTTATTTATTTATTTATGAGGGGGGGAGAGAGAGAGAGAGAGAGAGAGAGGCAGAGACACAGGAAGAGGGAGAAGCAGGCTCCATGCTCGGGAGCCCGACATGGGACTCGATTCCGGGACTCCAAGATCGTGCCCTGGGCCAAAGGCAGGCACTAAACTGCTGAGCCACCCAGGGATCCCGTCCATAATATTCTTTTAAACATCCAAGTTAGAAATAAAATGGCATACTCAATCTTTATTAAATACATTTCCAAAATATATTATGAATTTTTAACTGAATATGCTTCCCTACTAAGAATATTCCTGAAAGTATAAAACTTTGCTCTCATGTAGGCTTTGAGAAACAAAATCTCCACTTATAATTTTACATTTCTGATTTTGTGAATTATTTTCTGCAGACTAGCTTTTAGCTCCACATATTCGAAAGCTACTTTTCCTCACTCTCTTCTCACGTATTTCTAGTACTGGCTGCCATGAATTTCATTCAAAATGCAATGCAGCCTTGGATATACATCTTTGTGTTATGTCAACAGGTGGGTGAACATGTTGAACAGCAGGAGTATTCCTGAAAGATGGTGCCAGCTAGTGCACAGAAGTGACTGGATACCATATAAAAATACTCTACTACACGGAAATCGAAAGCATTTCTAACTCAACATCCCCTTAGCTAGATCCCCAAAATACCATGACCAAACTAAAAACAGAGGGATTTAGAGTGTATTAGAGTTGTATTAATTAAAAGTTTGCAAAATATATTACTTTTGCAAATAAATAAACAAAATGATCGTGTGCACACCCTGCTAGAGCCTCCCCTCGAGCATTGGAAAAAGCTTTGCAAATGAGGGACCCCCGGATTTATTCATTATTCATTTCACTGTAAACCTGACTGGTAGGCAGAATCAAAGATGGTCCCTCCAAGAGTCCCTGTACACATCTTCTTGCAGTTAATTAGTACACTATCCAGGCACTACAGTGAAGGGATTTCACAGATGTAGTTAAAATCTTAGGTCAGTAGAGCTTGAGACAGGGAAATTGGATGGGCCTGATTTCATTACATGGGTCCTTTAAAAGCAGAGAGTTTTCTCTGTCAGGTTATAGGAGAGAAAGAGATGTGCACTTAGCTAGCCTGGAAGAAAGTTACAACTTGGGTTCTAAACTACCTGTGGGAGCCATGTGGCAAGGAACTTCCGGAAGCCTCTCATTGCTGAGTGCTGCCTCTGTCATCAGCTAGAAGGAAAATGGGATCTCCAACCTGCCACTTCAGTGAAATAAATTCTACTTTGATCAACATCAGTGATTCAGGACCATGAGTCCAGATAACACTGAAGCCTCAGGTAACATCTTGATTTTATCCACATCAGACTCTGAGTGGAGGATCTGGGCATGCTGCGTCCAAATTTACAGAAACAGTGAGGTAATAAATTTTTGTTATTTTAGAGTGCCAGATTTGTGGCCATTAATCATGCAGCAATAGAAAACCATTAAAATGCCTTTCTTGGCAGGAGTTGTATAGGAGGTAGATTATAAATTGAAAGTACCCATAGTCATACAGGCAAAACCAGGGAGTGATACAGAGAACACATAGAAAAACAAGAGAGAGGGTTTTATTCACCACAAGAATTCTTGGTCTAGGGAACAATGAGCTGATGGGTCTGAAGGGAGACACGGGGTGAACAGAGGACTTTACTCACCTTCCCAGTGATATGGGAGCAGCTGAAGTGGACATTTGAGGGGAGTAAAAAAAAAAAGGAACAAGTCAAAAGGGAGTGTTATTTCTGTTTGGTTTGCACAGACTCTCCAGATCTTCCCCACAAAACCTTTGCTAAAATTTCTATTGCTTGGAGGTGAATTTGCTGGAAGGGATGGTTCATGGCGGCAAGGAAGAGGACTGAATTTGCTCCCACAGTTTGAGATGGGGTCAGTACAAAGAGATGTGAGGATCCAGTTGCACCATTTAGACAGGGACCCTCAAGGAGTCAGCTAACTTTAATCACCACCTTAAATTGAGAGTGTAAAAGAACCATGAGTAAAATGTTAATGATAATCACATGTAACTGTAAAAGTCTGAAAAAGAAGGACATGCTGTGGAAACAGAGGTGTCATCAGAGAAACAAAGTGGCATTGGCTTTGATGATTTCTCCAAGGTTCAGAGTCTGACGCTCATTTACCTTGGAAGCTTAATTTGTTCTGCAGATAAAGAGGAGCTGCATCTCTAGGAAGGAGCAGGAGAGACATATACCAGTGATCAAACTCTCTGGAAATATATTTATACAAGATTGCAAATTTTACAGTAAGACATATAACAAAAAGCACATCTGCTGCCATGGCCAGCATTCTTCTCTTCTCGTAACCATATCCACACAGCAAAGTTGCCTTGATAAACTTGGAATTAGTGCAACAGGGGCCAAGGCTTAATAGCATCAGGCTTTGATGGTTACATATGACTATCTGGGGTCCACCTGACACCCATCTGAAGTTACACATTTCTGTCTCACATAGTCCTCATTTTGTATTTCCTGGCAAAATGGTTGAAGCACTGGCATTGAGCATCCCTCCACTATGATATACCTCCTCATATTGGACCATAGACGCTCCCCTATAGCCTTCTTGATGTTGTATTGAAGTGCTAGCCATGTAATGTCTTGTTGGTTGGTTTTACGGAATTGCCCCTTAATACTTCTCTTTTGGCCTTATGACCAAGTCACAGCGAAAAGCAGCCAGCTGAGTAAAATCCAAGTTTGCACTTGCTGTAGAAATATTGCTGAGAATGTCATCCATTACATCAATATGGTCTATGTAACTTCTCTTCAGTTATTTCTTTTAGATTTAGAAAAGTTCTCTCCTTTGAAGAACTGGTAGGTTTCCTTGTTTCTAATAATGAAAGCAATGCCTTTTATCATGTTTTTTTTTTTTTTTTTAACCTGGAAGCCAGGAATTTCGATGCTCATTCTGAAATTTAACCATAATGACAACGTTATCAGTCACTGAGGTTAGCTTACGAGAGCTTTCTATTTTCAATATTTCAAATTTTCTACTTGTGTTTCCTTAACTTTGATATATAACTCAACATAAGCCACCTCAAAGCCATTAGGTATATAGATAAATTCAATATTTAAATAAACCTAGATTAGAACACTACTTAGCAATAAAAAAGAATAAACATACAACAATGTGGATGAATCTGAAGGGCATTACACTGAGTCATAGAAACCGGTCTCCAAAGGCCACATTCTGTATGACTACACTTATAGGGCATTCTGGAAATGACAAAACTACAGAAACAACAGATTTGTGATTATCGGGGATTAGAGTGGTTGATAGAAAGTAATGGTTGAAACTATAAAGGGGTAGGGGTAGCATGAGCAACCTCTTTGTAGTGATAGGATGCTGTTGTATCATGACTGCAGTGGTGCCTACATGAATCTACATATGATAAAATGACAGAACTATACCCACACTTTATGCTAACATCACTTTCTTTGTCTTGGAATTACACTAAAAGTGTAACTATTGAGGAATCTGGGTGGAAAGTATATGGGACTCTGTACTATCTTTGCAACTTCCTGTGTATCTATAATTATTTCAAAATAAAAAAAAGTTTCAAAAGTCACCAACTTGTACATTTTACGTGGGAATTTTATCGTACATAAATAATACCTCAAATACCGTTGATTACAAAAAGTAAGCATCATTGTCACTAACTCCTAAATAATGGATTGATTGCTCACGCTGATAAGCTTATTGGTGTGATCCCAGGTTTGAGTTCCCTAAGAAAATAACAGATTCCTGGAAATAACATGCAGTTTTGGTTGGTCAACAACCTTGGGAAAAGACCTAAGAATATTTATACTCAGCCCACTTGTATCAATGAATATAGTGCTGACAGCGTAGCATGTAAGCGGTCAGTCTGAATCAGATGGGGTTTATCGCCAGGGTACAGAATGATAGAAGTGCAAATAAAGCAGAAAGGAAAGCTCTCAGAGGGAAAACAAATGTTTTATCTGCCCTGCAGCAACACCAAGGCCAAGAGCCAAGCAGAAATGTGGGTGGGCGCAGGTCATGGGAGACCCACACACCATATAGGCATGGACAGACACCTCTGAAATAAGAGAGGGACTGTGGGAAATCCTGCCCCAACTTTCACCCTCCACATACTTACTGTTGTTCCAAAGGCATGAGATCATAGTATGAGGTCTACGACTTACCCAGGTCCCAGGGTAGGGGGAGAGGATGCTCATAATGGGATTTCATCTACAGTGGAGCCTTTAAGCCAGCTGAATGAGGAGAGAATGCTAATATGGAATTTGTAAGCTATCCCTATCCTCTCTCTTCAGATCACTACTTGTTAATGGGCTTTTAAAGAGATTGCCTGGAGTTTTGAGGGCCAGGGCTATCCCTGCTGCTTCGATGGGACTGAATCACTGACTTCTGAGCAGCGGTGAAATGATTCTTGCAGAAATGATTCAGTTAGCACAGATGAAAATCTATTGGCTTGATCTGATTTCTAAGTCAGTCTTCCGACACAAAAACTTGTAATACTGTGTTTCTCAAAGTGTAGCCTTCAGGGCCCACAGATTCCCAATAAAACAACACAGATCGTAGGCCTACTACTGCTGGACCTCAGACACCATGGTGCTGTTTATGCCGTTAGTCAACCCATAGAGTGTAGTTGAAAGCAGCAGATTGGTCAAAAACCTTCATTTCAACAGTAGAGCTTTATCACCCACCCTCTGTATAAAGCTGTAGCTGTCTGGTACAACAAGCCAGACTAAGGTTTGCTCTCCTCTGACCCCTACATTGCAGAATCCAGAACTCATGAAATAACCAGGAGGTTCATAGATGAGAAGAGACCAGCAAAGATCCTACACCCACAGAGTGTAACATAGCATTCCTAGTTTCTGAAAAAATCTTTGAAGTGCACATGGCTCAAAAGAAACTAATAATGTAATTCTAGAAGTCCACATTTGTTTCCTTAGATACATAACACTGCACAAACAATTTGGTTGCAATTTCCAGGCAGTGGTTTCATAGTTACTTGATTAAACTATGGTGGCTTTCCATAAGAAGGAAACAGACTGATAGCCCTTCAAGGCTTTTGCAAGTGTGACAATTTAAAATTATAACTTGAGCTGCTTGCATTGATATTTTTAGCTGATTCTTTAGACTTTTAAACACATTTCTATATATTATCCCCATTACATTTCCCTCATGATCACAGAGGCTGCTTCTTTCAACCAAGACAATACAGCTATTCAGAGACACGGAACAAAAGTAAAGAAACAAGTATAACATTTAGCTCTTGAGAAAATTCTGTCCTCAGCAAAGAGGGTGCTTCTAAGTCATTGATAGGAAACCTACTTCCAGCAAACCATGGGCTTTCCGTACATTTAGCTCTCCTTCTCAAGCCCCCTCACCCCCCACCTCCCCGTACCTTCAATGAAGTTATCTAACCTTGGGGGCAAAAGAAAAAGGGGTGGGGCTGTGAAATTCACAGCAAGCAGGCAAGAAAGCTGGCAAATGCTGATGAATCACAGTGTATTCTGAAAGGGTGAGGTCATGCATTTTTTCCCATGAATAGTTAACTCCCTTTTTACTATGGGCTACATCATCCATTTTATTTGGGATTATTTTGTTTGGGTGTCAGGGATATTTGCTCCTATGACCACCCTCCCCCCATAGAAACCAACATTTAATCTATAAACACAAGACACTGTATCCTTTGAAGCAGGTAGCCCTAGTGCTGCTCAGCTGTTGCCCTTGACCTTAAGAGAACTGTATTTTTCTGTCCACATCTCAGCCCAGATTCTATTTTCATGCCAACGTGACATTGCAGCCTTTCTTATGAAGGGTTTGCTAGTGGTGCTGAACTGGCCAAGTCATATCGAAATATTTGATGTGTATTTAATATATGTTATGTGGAACTGCAAGGAATTGCTTTGCCAAATACATTGCCCTTGATAGAACAAGCAGTTTGATCCAAACCAGATCATGGATAGTGTGTGTGTGTGTGTATGTGTGTGTGTGTGTGTATGTGTGTGTGTTGATTAAGAAACATTAATAGAAGCAAAGCAAACCAAAGCAATGTATCCAATAAAAATAGGCAGTTAGTTGTATTGTCAGCAAGTGTAATACTTTTAAAAAGTTATAGAACACAGAATTTTTCCTCATTTTAACTTGAGGATAAGCAAGGTACAAAAAAGAGCAAAGTAAGTAAAATAAACATGATCATAATGACCTGTTTTTGAAAAGAAATTCAGGCCATGTATTCTGCTAATATTCATGAGACATTAGTATATTAAGGCCACCTAATAATACCACGTGTAGTACTGGTTTGATTTGCTTTGGTCTTTTTTTTTTTTTTTGGTATTACTTTATTAGTATTTTAAAATACTTTTAATATTATGGAAAGAAAACTATCTGTTTATTTCTTTGATTTAAAATCAATCACATCAGAATACTTGTGATGACTAATGTATGCGAAAAAACACTTTTGTCTCTTTCATGCTTTCTATTCAGTTTTGAAATGCCCACTATATGCCATGCAGCAATGCAAACACTGAGAAACACTTCCATTATTATTATTAAATATAAAAGTGAAGTTTTTCACTAATATTTGAGAAAACACTACCTTCCTCTGATATATAAATAACATCTGAAAAGATGGGTTCAGATATTTTCATAGTCTACTGAAATGAGTGATAAAATAACAATTTGAATTTTGAAAAATTGCTTTCAAATAAAATGGAAATTCATAGACTTCTGAAGTTAAAGTCTAATAACTACAAATTCAATGTTAAACTACTTAATTTTAATAACTCCTAATTACCATATTGCTCCAGATCCCTACTGCTCAATGCTGCAGAAACTGGACCTCTATGGTGTGCATCATTGAGCTAGCTTGCTCTCTGGCTCCCTGTGGGTTGGACCAATGGGAAGGACTGGTAGTAGACTGAGTTGGAGGAGGAGAATGGGGCCAGGGATCTCTTTTATGGCAACTCCCTTGCCAAGTGGCAGTAGATTGGCTACATCACTCTGCCAAAGGCCATAGTGTTCCCAGGCAGTCCTATCCATACACATTCCCCATGGTCTAGTAACACATTTCTCTACTCAGGTAAAGAGGTGGGACAGCTCCCCAGAGCTGTTCATCCCTGTGTGATCCAGCCCTTCTCTGTTTCTATAAACCCCATCTGTACTACTTGTAGAGAAAGAAATATATTTATTAAAAACTCTTCAATTACATCATTTGAAAGAACCATCTGTTTCTGTCAAAACCCTAACATGGCATGCGTATGGCCTATTAGAATTAAGTCCAAGCAGCCTTTTTACAGAGTTCTAAAAATAAATCATAAGCTTTGCATCAGCTCCAATTTACTTTTTCTGTATTCTCAACAAGCTACCTATATTTCTCAAACCTTGGCTGCAGTTTAAGTGAACCATTTAATGTTCTAATGAAAGTATATTTGCTATTGTTAGCATCCTTGTAATGGTTTTAAAAAGGCAGATTTTATTGCTTCGATGAAAGGAAAAAGCTAAATGGCCATGGACTAGAGTTATAAAAGCACTGATGTCCAACTATTTCCAAAATACATGATTGAATTAGACCTGCTAGCCTTTAAGCCAATCCAAGCATCTGCTTCAGATGGTGGGCAAAGAGTGTTTCCTTCATGGCTATATTATAAGCAGGGGTTGGCTTATGGAAAATTTTCAATAAATCTTTATGTGTTGAATTTATGAAGAAATCGAAGCTCATTTCATCTTCTGATATTACTGAAAAGGAGAAGTTAAAAGTTTAAAGTCTGATAGCTACTTCAAATTCTTTAAAGTTTCTTTTAAAATTAAATTATATCTGAGATATAACTACATATCTATAATTATTATTACATTAGTAACTGAGAAAAAATTTAATTGAGCTGTTATGTTTAGGGGGTTAGATTTCATACCCCAACTTTGATTTCCAGAATGGAATATAGAATCTTACACCTGAAAGAGTTCTGTGAGAATTCTAGCCTAATAGGCATCCTTTAGACTTAGAAAATTGAGATCAACGTAATCTGAATGAATCATCCACAACTGATACACAACTCTTTTGAAATGTAAATACTTCCTAGTTTTATAAGCAAATGTAAGGTTTTGGGTTTTGATATAGATTTTCCAGAAAATTCCAGCTGTCCCACCGATGAAGCACTCAGAATATGCTCTGAAAAGTAAGTTCCACCCCTGTCAAAATTAACTGAAGCTACTAGCCTATAATCTTCTGCAAGGAAAGGAGCAAGGGAACAGGGAATTAGCTTGACAGCCTCACTTCTCAGGATCTGCACAGCATTGGCTGATTTTTGGTAGATCCTTAGTTGGATTAACAAACTTTAAAGGCTGATCAAATCCAAGTGAACCACTATCAAGTAAGTTGGGGTTTCCAGATAAGATGAGAGCCATACCATTTTTTCTTTCATCTATAATGTAAAGTGCATCAATTTCTTTAGCTGGTAAATTAACAAATATAATTCAACTTTTTTCAACCAACTTTTGTTGAAGATAGAGCAGTTTTCTTCGGAATAAGTTATAGTTATGGACCTCAATGGCCTTAAAATCTGGACAAAGGCTTGTTGTTGGAGAAGGTCATCAGGAGAAAGTGAGTGCCAGTTGACTTGAAAGGTATACTCAGGCAATAGAAGACTCCTCATCACCTTCCCTGTCTTTAAAATAAACTTCCTGCCATCTATTCCCATGCCAGTAGCCATTTCAAGAATGTAGCCTTGAGAGAGAAAAATGTTGTTAAGGCCATCTGGACTGTATACGTGACTGAACCCCATTAAGGCCTCTTATAAACTATTCAGATTCTGACTGGCAGGTGCAGAATTTTCCATGTCTTACAGCTGCCCAAGGCAAGGCTCTGATGTCAATTCCCTTGTGTATTGAAACTGCCACCTAACAACCTGGAGTGGTCTACCTGTTTCTTCCAACTCTCCCTGCCCTCATTGTACAGGGGCCAGTCTCAGATTTCACCAAGAACTCTTGAGGTTGTGAACCAACAGCTTGAGACAAGTAAGCAAATAATAGTTCTTCAATTTCTGTAAGTGGGGATGGATTTGATCACGTTTACCTGAGTAAACCAGAATGGAAATCATGAAGTAGTCAATATTTGAATTAAATAACAATTCACCACAATAGGAAAATACAGGAAGAGATCTTAGATTATTTTGTAACTAGTGGAAGAAAAGATCGACAAAGGATGATGGGACTAGCCTGGGGAGAGCCCTGCAAAAATTTACAGATAATCATTTAGTTTGTAATGACTCTTTAGAAATACTTTTAAATATGGAAGTGACATATTGTAGATATAACTTAAATGATCCAAACTGAGCTGAATCAAATGGAAAAAAAAATGTTAAGTTACCAAAATGAAATAGAAGCATATGGAACAAGGCACATGCTGGGATTATTATCATTTTTGGTTCTGCCAAAATGAGTAGCTATGCCAAATATTTTTGAGAACCATACATTTTGCTAGCTTTATTGGTGTCTGATTTGAACCCAAAATGATCAGCAAAAGTCATTTTAAACTTTTCTTTAGATCTGCAAGGCCCAAAACAAAACAAACAAAAGAAATTTAAGACGTAGAAATTGTAATCCTAGTACAATAAAAATACATAAAGAAAGAAAACATTTCTTAGGTAAATAGTCAAGAAAATAATCAGATTTGTGCTTACCTTTCATTAGCTACTTCTTTTTCAATAAAAAAATATTGTCTGCTTTTGCCAGTCCATTTCAGGAATAAGAAGACTATACCCCTCTCTCATGGTAGGGAAATCTAGTTTTTGTGGTAAGAGCTCACTATATATAAATATACCCAAGGGACAACATTCTATTGCTACTTTGCTAAACTACTTTGAAATAGTTCAAATATCATCTGAAATGGAATATAATTTCTAAACCATTTTAGGTCATCTGTCTTTTCCACATTTCTTTTATATACTAAATATTATGATTTGCTAATATAGTATATATTAATCTATATAACATATGGTACTGGAAAAGCACTTCTACTAATAGGAATATTTGCAAGAGATACATTTCTGATTACTTTTGTTCAAAAATCCTAATAAACTCTTTTGGCCTATTGCATTGAATTCAAAATTCAATTTACTTCTTATCATCTCAAGAAGTAAAACTGTTACTTTTGCTTCTGGCTTAACTTGTAGAATCAGCTTTCCTAAGCTAAAATTATCATTATTTTCCTGTAAGCATAGCCTAAAGGCCTATATTAGTATTGGATTCCATATCTCACTACTGAGATGTAGGTGGTATGAATTATTTTTGAAGTAGAAAAAAAGCTGCTAAGATGGGCTGATGACCATTGTCTTAAATATCACTTTCCCAACATCAAGGGTTACACCTGGAAACTGTTCATCATAGCCAAAAAGTCAAGGCCTCCTTGGGATGTGGCTCATCAGAATGACTAATACAAAGTCATTTTTCTCATAAATCTGCCTATTTTCCCACCATCTGTTATTTGCATTTTTCCAGAAAGTTAAAAAAAAAAAACAACCTTACTGATGGAATGTTTTGATCCAACTGCAGTTAAATTCACATGGTTTACTGTTTTAGTTCCCAAGATGACATTTCAGCCAAGCCTACAGTAGGATATTGCATCAGAAGATCTATCATGTGAATTCCAGGTGAGACATCTAGAGGCAAAAGGGGGAAATGCTTAAGAATTCAACCATTACTAATATTTTGCATCAAATCAATGTTGAGTTAAAAAACAAACAAAAAGGTTGAGTTTAAAAAAAAAAAAAGAAACCTAACAGTCTGTGTACCTACCACTGAATGTTAGCTCATAAACTTTCACATGCTTTAATTTCCAGCAACCTAGACTTATGTGGTTAACAGTTTTCTTTGATTTGCAATGATTTGTATAGTTGTTGTTGTCTTTTTACTGTCAACACCAAAGGAAATGTTGTTTTTTTTTTTTTTATTTTAAGAAGATATATATAGAATACATGCTGTGTATTATGTCTGGACATGAGACATTGATGACATTTGGCATAGACAAATGCCTGCTCAAATCTATTAACCTAAATAATGTTTTATTTAAGCCAAAAGCCCATATGACGTTTGTAAGAAAACAAATAAAACATGATTCATTCTGCTATGTATGAGGCACTCTGCTAGGCACTGGGTGTGCAGTGGTAAGAAAGGCAGGAATAGTCCCTGCCCTTATGGAGCTCATAGTCTACTGTGGAGAAATCAAAATTTTAAAAATCAACAGTAAAAGGATGCATAATAATTACAAATTATAAGTGCTATATTAAGTGCAGTGAAGTAATGAAAAGTATAAACTCATGGCACATTAGAAACTCATTGATGGAGGTGACTTTGAACATCATCTAGTGATCAAACACAGTATTTCAGAGTTAAAGAATATAATATCTAATGGAAAAGAAGTTTGTCTAAGATCTACATACAGAGAGTATGTGGCATATTTCGGATTAGACACAGAGAAAATTTAAAATGATTAAATTTACCAAAACGAAATAATATGATGGCAAGTTAAAATGTTGCCCTAGCTTTGCTGGGGAGTGATGAGATTAGAAAAAGGAGTAGAAGAAAAGATTCTTCTTGATTTACAAATGCCAAAGAAGAAGTGAAGTTGGAGATTGTTTTAAGGATGTTGGAACACTCAGGCTAAGTTACACTGTGATGACAAACAATCCTAAGTTTCAGTATGTTACAACAAAAAGGCCTATTTCTTTCTCATGTTCTGTGCCCTGTTCTGCTCCAATTCATCTTCACTTCTGGGAATGAGGCTAACAGGGAAGGCTTCCTTTTTTTTCTTTTAAGATTTTATTTATTCATTTGAGAGACACACACAGAGAGAGAATGAGCAAGGGAGGGAGGGAGAGGGAGAAGCAGTCTCCTAGCTGAGCAGAGAGTCTGACATGGGGCTCCATCCCAGGACCCTGGGATCATGACCCGAGCAGAAGGCAGACACTTAACTGACTGAGCCACCCAGACTCCCTACTTCTAGGTGATTGTGATGGCAGAGGGAAGAGAAAATTTGTTGAACCATGTGTTGGCTCTCGAAGCTTGCACTCAGAAATGTCACATGTTATCTCTGCTCACAAGGATAGCCCAGGTTTCATCAGAGTATAGCTTCCCTACCAGCAGGAGAACCAAATACAGGTGAATAATAAATACAACCTACCACATGCATGGATTACATATGTTTTTCATATAAAGACTCTAAAAGATGCAATATTTTAGTGACAGTCCTGACAATTTATCTGGATTAATTCTTGATTTAACAGTTTTTTACTCCCTCAGCTTGTATCTACTTTCTTCTGGAAATATCTCACTTCTTTTTTAGTGGGGCACTCTCCTCCTCTATTCTTAGCTCATGGTATGAGTCCCGCTCCCATCTTTTTTTAAAAAAATTTTTTATTTAAATACAATTTAGTTACTATATAGTGTATTATTAGTTTCAGGGGTAGAATTTGTGATTCATCAGTTACATATAACACCCAGTGTTGATTACATCACATGTCCTCCTTAAAACCTATCACCCATTAGCTCATCTACCCACCTACCTCCCCTCCAGCAACCCTGAGCTTGTTTCCAAGAGTTAAGAGTGTCTTATAGTTTGCCTCCCTCTCTGTTTTCATCTTATTTTATTTTTCATTCTCTCTCCCTATGTTCATCTATTTTGTTGCTTAAATTCCATGTGTGAGTGAAATTCTATGTATTTGTCTTTCACTGACTTATTTTGCTTAGCATAATACCCTCTGGTTCTATCCACGTCATTGTAAATGGCACAATTTCATTCTTTTTGAGGGCTGAATAATATTCCACTATGTATACCACATCTTCTTTGTCCATTAATCTTTTGATGGATATCTGAGCTCTTTCCATATTTTGGCTCCTGTAGACAGTGTTGCTATAAACATTGAAGTGCATATGACCCTTGGAATCACTATGTTTGTATCCTTTGGGTAAATACCAAGTAGTGTAACTGCTGGGTCATAGGGTAGTTCTACTTTTAACTTTTTGAGGAACCTCCATACTGTTTTCCAAAGTGGCTGCACCAGTTTGCATGAAATGCCCACTCCATGACAGATATAAGCCAATTATTGCTTTCTATCTTGCCAGCCATAATGATTAGGTTACAAGTAGGGACTAATTCTCTAGCTGGTCTCATTAAAGCAAAGCACCATGCCTCTGTGGGGGCCATAGGTGGATGGCCACGTGGAAGGAAAGTTTATTTCTTGCTAGTCTCAGACCTCACCTTGTTCATACTCAGAGCTTAGAACAAATATAGCCCAACTTGGGGAGGAGGCAAATGATATGAGATATGCAGGATGGTCAGATCCCTTGTGACAATATCTGAGCTCCTGAACAAAGCTGCTCATGAAGATGGCCCTCAGTTATTAAGATAATTTTCTATTATTGAGATCATTTTAATTGTTGCTGCAACTGATTTGTTTTGGGCTTTCAATACTTGAAAATATGTAATAAATATTTCGAGCAACTCACTCTGTCTGAATCAATGCTTCCTCTTCTGCTAAATAACAGGGGTGGGGCTAGCTGGATTAGATAGTAATTCGCATTCTATGATTCATAATCTAAGGTACTGGGTGCTATGGTTGAGTCCCTAGCACAGGACCAATAATGTTTGTATCTAATTGGGATTGTACACTCAGCATTTGTCTTAGTGTTTTAATCAGAATGACTCTCATTTCATAGTATTGCAATTTGGTCCAATGGCATAGACACTTTGCAGATACCTCTTTAGGACTCACAAATTAAGTCTGCTGGTATGGTTTCAGTCTTTGAAACATTATTTTAAAAAGTCCCAAGATTTAGCCCCTTCAAAAGTTGTCTCTTCCCCTAGTAGAGTCCATGTGGTTCGCTGTCCTCCATCAACAATGTCTCTGTTGCACTTGGGTTATTTTCTAGTTCCCCACTTTGTGGTTTCAAGCAGCAAATGCTCAAAACACTTTCTGATATTCTCAGCATTGTCATTTTGCTGTAGGTACCTGAAGAGTGATCTACTGGAGTCCTTTATTTTCCATAAAACTCAGTTTTTTTCAACTATTTGGCCTAATTCCAGAAAACTTGAGAACATGTTGGGAAAAATAAAGAATCACTTACTAATTTTTCACTCTAAATTGGAAATCAGAATTGGTCCAGATAGGTCCCACAGGTCATACTCGAACCTTGAATGTTACTTTATTTTTTGTGAAGTCAGGTTAAGACCCACCAAATCCTTGAAAACAGGATCATGAAAAAAAAAAAAAAAAGCCTCCTAGGGCCTTCACCATTTTAAGCAACAAATAGATTTCTGTGTTATCAGAGATTGGTCCAATAAAAGTATTTATGTTTGTTTGTAGAATACCTAAAAAATTACCCTGTGATTTCTCTCCAAGCATATTTTATTAAGATTATTTTCAATTTCATAATAGCACAATCTGTAATACACAGAGGAAAGTTTTCAGTTTTCTAGGGGAAAGATTAGATTTAGGGATTCTGAGATTCCATAACAGGGAAGCTTGGTCATCTTGATTCAAAAACGAAATCTAAGTCATAATGACACATTGATGAGTCCGTAAACAATGTTATAAAGTTGTAATGAAAGACTTCAAATTTTAAGCAGTGGTTTTGTAACTACATGAGGAAACACTAAAGCTCCATAACATATTATATACAAATCTGGTACTGATTCAATTCCACAAACAACACTGAGCTCTTAATACATATAAAGTACCATGCTAAGTATGATAGGGACAGGCAAACAGATGAAATCAAATCTTTTTTTAAAAAATATTTTATTTATTTATTCATGAGAGACCGGGGGGGGGAGGGTAGGGGGCAGAGACACAGGCAGAGGGAGAAGCAGAAATGGAACTCGATCCAGGATCCCAGGATCTTGCCCTGAGCCAAAGGCAGACGCTCTACTGCTGAGCCACCCAGGTGTCCCGAAATCAAATCTTTATACTCCATAAATTGGTGCTGTCTTAGATAAAGCAAACATAGTTACATATGGAAGGGCTTTACAGTAGAATAGGTCTCACATGATAAAGGAAAGAGATGAGAAAATATTTCCTGGAGGAAATAAATTTTGAAGAAGGTTTTGTGAAGCTTGAAGTAATAATATTAAAAGTGATAATGATGACGATTGATGGTGATAAACAGAACAAAAGCAGAAACAGCACAAACAATAAGAAATGTTCACTAAGGCATTACAGATTCTATTAACAATCTTATAAAGATCATGTGATTTAAACCTCAGCTGCATTAAGAGAAGGTATCATCTCAGTTTAGGCACAACCTGCTGTGGCTTCAATGACATGTCTCTGGCCACACAGCTGTAGTAGAGGAGTCAGGATTCAAACCCAGGTTTATCTTACTGTGGATATCTTCTGCATGTCCCACACTCACCCTGTTATGTATTTAGGATCTCCAAAAGAGGGAACTCAGTCTGGCTCACTCTGTTCTAGGCTACTGCTCCAACATTCAAAACTGAGCTGCATTATACCAACAATGCTGATGAGATACTGGTGACCCAACAAGGACCAAGGTGTTATGAGGACTAACTGACTTGGTCACAGAGCCAGAGTGGTCCCAGGCCCCCTGAAGCCCATTGCAGGTAAGACATTTATTCTGTGCACAACTGGTAGCCTGTGCTCCTTGACCCTCTTCACTCCAAGCCAGGTGAATTAAGAGTCAACTAGTGATGAATGTCCCACCAAATGATGCTGAGTCCATTAGTTTCAATGCCTTAGGTTACAGGAAGGAAGCAGAAAAAAAGTTGCCATATTCTCTGAGGTGATACGACTCGTGTTAGAACATGAATTCCATTGAAACTGTGATGTCTTGAAGTTCTCCTCAGAGTTCTGATGTGTGAACAATAAAATCCTTAAAGAATAGATATTACAGATTGTGTCTGTAATTTAGGTATGTCTTTGGGGACATTTTATTTTAAGGAATATCCTTGCAATAATGTTGTTGCACCATAGAACCCTGATTGGAATTTTAAGAGAATAATCGACTTTTTAGCCTAAGGATTTTCATCAAAATAAAATCTAGAAGCTGTCATGAAGAATCACAGCATTTGATTTTGTTCTCTGAAGATACTAAAGGTAAATAAATCTCCATTTCTCGTTTGATGGATCCCCCATGGGGACTCACCTTGTTTATTGATTGCTGAAACTTGAAGGTCTTTTGGTATTTGGTGTTATTTTTATGTGATTCTATTTTTTTATCATTTAATTGTTTCAGCCTAGAATTTGCCTGTGGGCCTTTGAGTTGTGACAAAACAGCTGGTACATGACAAGTTGCCAGAGTTAACTTGCCTGTCACACTTCATTTCCAACTGTGACACCAATGATGAACACAACTCTAGTTTTAAATGGACCCATTTTTTTTTAGCCTCAGAAAATTGTCTTCATGCTTTTGAGCTGTTAAGAGGCAAAGAACATATCCACACTAACCTATACCTAATTCGTCATCTTGTTAATGCTTGTCTTGTGTTGCTTTTCATGATTTACCAAAAGGTCATATAAATTAAAAATACAGGTCCGAGAAGCATATGAAGAATGAAACACAATTGTGACTAACTGCATGGAAAATAAGGCAGATATTAAGGGTAAAAAGACGGACACCTCATCTAATAATTCCCAGGACAAGGAAAAATTGTAATAAATGGAGAAAAATATTTGTGCATTATAAAGTAGATAGTGTATAAGCTCTAAAAAAAGGTGACAAAATTTTAATGGCAATTTGTATTAACATACTCATTTTCTTATTTAAATAAAAGATTGTCACACATGACATCTTAAAAATAACCAAGTGCATGATATTCCTCACTTATCTTTAAAGATTAAAGTTCAAAATTTCCAATATTGGGCAGCCCAGGTGGGTCAGAGGTTTAGCGCCACCTTCAGCCCAGGGCGTGACCCTGGAGACCTGGGATCGAGTCCCACGTTGGGCTCCCTGCATGGAGCCTGCTTCTCCCTCTGCCTGTGTCTCTGCTTCTCTCTCTCTCTGTTTCTCATGAATAAATAAATAAGATATTATAAAAAAACCAAAATTTCCAATATCATACTTTTGTTTTCTGGGAATAAAACACCTAAATATATTCTTCTTTATTTTTAATATGAAGTAAAACTTGTATAAGAATGTGATGGAAAAATATGTATTTTATATAAAAAAAAATACTCTCCTCACTACATAAGGCTAAAAAGATAGATTATATTTGAGCCAACATGGTAATGAAGTAAAATAAATTGAGTGATGTAGAAACAGAAAAAAGAGGAAAGGACAATAAGTAAATTACAAGAAAACAAAAGAAAAATTGAAAGAGATAAAAACATGATTAAACGTATCAGTGATTTTAAAATATTGTAACTCTTTTTCGCCACAGGTTTGCCGCCAGAACACAGGTATTGTGAAAACCATCGCTAAACCTAAACCAAAATGGGAAAGGAAATGACTCACATCACCATCGTTGTCATTGGACACGTAGATTCGGGCAAGTTTACCACTACTGGCCATCTGATCTACAAATGTGGTGGGATTGACAAAAGAACTATCGAAAAATTTGAGAAGGAGGCTGCTGAGATGGGAAAAGGCTCCTTCAAGTATGCCTGGGTCTTGGATAAACCGAAAGCTGAACGTGAACGTGGTATCACCATTGATATCTCCCTGTGGAAATTCGAGACCAGCAAGTATTATGTGACCATCATTGATGCCCCAGGACACAGAGACTTTATCAAAAACATGATTACAGGCACATCTCAGGCTGACTGTGCTGTCCTGATTGTTGCTGCTGGTGTTGGTAAATTTGAAGCAGGTATCTCCAAGAAGCGTGCCCTTCTGGCTTACACACTGGGTGTAAAACAACTAATTGTTGGTGTTAACAAAATGGTTCCACTGAACCACCCTACAGCCAGAAGAGATACGAGGAAATCGTTAAGGAAGTCAGCACCTACATTAAGAAGATTGGCTACAACCCCGACACAGTAGCATTTGTGCCAATTTCTGGTTGGAATGGTGACAACATGCTGGAGCCAAGTGCTAACATGCCTTGGTTCAAGGGATGGAAAGTCACCGGTAAAGATGGGAATGCCAGCGGAACCACACTGCTTGAAGCCCTGGATTGCATTCTGCCACCAACTCGTCCAACTGATAAGCCCTTGCGTCTGCCTCTCCAAGACGTCTACAAAATTGGTGGTATTGGTACTGTCCCAGTGGGTCGAGTGGAGACTGGTGTTCTTAAGCCTGGCATGGTGGTCACCTTTGCTCCAGTCAATGTTACAACTGAAGTCAAGTCTGTTGAAATGCACCATGAAGCTTTGAGTGAGGCTCTTCCTGGGGACAATGTGGGCTTCAATGTCAAGAATGTATCTGTCAAAGATGTTCGTCGTGGCAACGTGACTGGTGACAGCAAAAATGACCTACCAATGGAAGCAGCTGGCTTCATGGCTCAGGTGATTATCCTGAACCATCCAGGCCAAATCAGTCCTGGATATGCACCTGTGCTGGATTGTCACACAGTCACATTGCCTGCAAGTTTGCTGAGCTGAAGGAGAAGATAGATCATCGTTCTGGAAAGAAGCTGGAAGATGGTCCCAAGTTCTTGAAATCTGGGGATGCTGCCATTGTTGATATGGTTCCTGGCAAACCTATGTGTGTTGAGAGCTTCTCTGACTATCCTCCTCTGGGCCATTTTGCTGTTCGTGACATGAGACAGACGGTTGCTGTCGGTGTCATCGAAGCAGTGGACAAGAAGGCAGCTGGAGCTGGCAAAGTCACCAAGTCTGCCCAGAAAGCTCAGAAGGCTAAATGAATATTATCCCCAATACCTGCCACCCCAGTCTTAATCAGTGGTGGAAGAACGGTCTCAGAACTCTTTGTGTCAATTGGCCATTTAAGTTTAATAGTAAAAGACTGGTTAATGATAACAATGCATCGTAAAACCTTCAGAAGGAAAGAAGAATGTTTTGTGAACCATTTTTTTTTTTTGTGCGTGTGTGGCAGTTTTAAGTTATTAGTTTTTAAAATCAGTACTTTTTAATGGAAACAACTTGACCAAAAATCTGTCACAGAATTTTGAGACCCATTAAAACAAAAGTTTAATGAAAAAATAAATAAATAAAATATTGTAACTATTTGGCTCATACTTCATGTTAAAAGCTTAGAGCACATAAATTCAATAATAAAGCAAACCCCTCATTGCTATTTATAAGGAATGTGGCTAACCTAAAGTGGTCCCCAAGTAAAAACAATAATAAAGTAAGGAAGACACAATAGGCACAGAAAGGAAAAAAATAAAAGAATCATGAGAGAAATTAGAGAAAATGTTCAATCATCAAAAGTGTTTGCTGATCCTCACTAAAAGCACATAGCCATGACCATTTATGTTCTGATAATATAAAATCAAAATGAGAGGTTTATGTGATTTGTCCTAAATCACAGGGTGTGTAAATGACGGGACAAGAAATCAAACCACATTTCCTGTAGTTAAAACCTAGTGTTCTTTCCATGTAAATCAGGTTTTCAAAGCATGGCTAGTGAGGGCACCCAGAAATGAAAAACACGCCTTTCACATGAATGCATGGATGCACCACCTTTAGGCTTCATGTGTAATGGGTCCAGCAACCTGTTAAAATTTTCAGATATTGAAAAGACTATGGTGGGCTCCAGTGCAAAGTATGAAAAGTTGGCCTCAGGAGCCCTTTCACCTTTCTTCTCCTGAGTCTTCTGATGACCTCTCCAAAAGTCTTCCCCCCTCTCTTCCCATCACCAGGGTCTCTTGGCTGTCTCAGGGTGCCCCTTTTTGGCACCCTCACTGCATCCTCCCCTTTGCCCTCACTCCATGAAGAGCCTTTCTAACGCTTTGCTCTGCTCTAGCACGTCTAGTCCTGGAGGCACTGTTAGAGCTGCATTGACAGATGGTTCTGCACTGCTTTTGATCCTCTGCAGATTCAAGACTCCTTATCCTCATGAGAAGGTACAAAGGAAAACCTGAAAGCTGGGAAGAGAGAAAACAACATCCCTGGGGGAGCCCACAGAGGGACCTCACCTTTCCTAGCTCAGTATATTAGAAAACAAAAGAAAACAAAAATGAAGTGCCCCTCACTTCATCCTCCGAATGTTCCAATAGGTCATGCTTTCAGAATCCAAAATAGTAACTCCTACCATCCCAAACCCCTTAACTGTTTAAGTTTGCATTATTTATTTCTAACATTATATTATATATTTATTGTTTTGAATTGTGTATCTCCTATAGAATACACATTACGTAAGGGCAGGGATTGTGTCTGTTTTGTTCACTATGTCCCCAGCACATCAGCACAGAGTAGAGGCTCAATACTTGGCAGGAAGAGAGGGAAGGAGAAGGGAAGGAGGGAGGAAGGAAGGAGGAGGGGGAGGGAAGGAAGAAAATGAAATGAAACAAAATGAAAGAATATAGTAATTCTTATTTTTACATGTTTCTCTAGAACAAGAGAAAGTTTCATGCTTCCACATAAAATGATCCCTATATTCCTATAGTATTTTACCATGCTGGGTTTTTTTTTTTAATTTTTTTATAAGTAAATTCGTTTTACATTTGAATATCTTTCTGAATACTCACCTAAAAAGAAATCAAAACTAAATTAGTTCTTTAGTTGAGGTATAGCTACCCTTACTCAGCAATCAGTTTCTTTTTATGCATTTCATATTATAATGCCAAAGAACATTTCCAGAAGTAAATTAACTCGAAACACTATAATCACTGGTATTTTTCTGCCAGATGTAGAAGCAGGCACTAAGACATCCTTATACTCCAGGTAAGTTGTGTTCATGGCATATAAGTTT
Source organism: Canis lupus dingo (assembly GCF_003254725.2). Taxonomy (NCBI): domain Eukaryota; kingdom Metazoa; phylum Chordata; class Mammalia; order Carnivora; family Canidae; genus Canis; species Canis lupus. Next base: position 39,015,549 of record NC_064267.1, on the reverse strand, counting down.
ATATAAAAACACATTGCCTCTGTATATGGGATCAAGGAAGCATGACATTAGGCAGGTAGCCTCCAAGCTGGTTTTTTTAGCTATCTGTAAATGATGGTAAACTTGAATTTTTATGTAGAGAGAAGTTAAATTGTTGAGATTTTTATATCAGAAAGTCTTCCAGATAATACTAAATATATTTAGCTAGTTCTTTTATGAAGAGAATTCAGATACTTTAAGAAACGATCCAATTAGTTTTCTCAATATCTTTATTGAATACCTAAAGTCAGTAAATAATAATTTATTTCTACTGGAGCACGCCTTCATTAACGGATGCTATTTACCTTGCCTATGTAGGCTAAATAATATATCATCTATTATGATCAGATAAAGTCCTCTCAATTCATGCATCTCTCCAAACTTGTTCTTTAAGTTAATACATAATGAAGAAAATAAAATGTTAGAAATCTCCGGGAGGGTAATCATATATAAATTCAGGGGAGATGGAAGAGAGCCTTGAGCTCCAGATCAGGAAGTCAGGCCCCTTACCATGAGAACTTCAGCTTGTGAGACTCTGAGCAGAGATCACATCTAGGTTGTTCCTTGACTTGTGACCTACTGAAACACTGAGATTATAAATGGGTGCCTAGGGATGCCTGGGTGGCTCACTCACTGGTTGAGCATCTACCTTTGACTCAGATCATGATCCGAGGTCCTGGGATAAAGTCTGCCTCTCTCTGTATGTCTCATGAATAAATAAATAAAATCTTTTTTATAAATAAATAAATAAATAAATAAATAAATAAATAAATACCTAAGCCACTAACTTGGTTGTATTTTGTTATGCAGTGACAAATAACTAATACAGATCATTAACCATATTATTTAAAATACATTGCATGTATAGGTTGAACCATGTGAAATTTTGGGTGTTTGACCATTTTTGACACTCAAAATAATGGCCATTTCATAGAGTCCAGTGAATCCTTATGTGGATTACTTGATTCTTTGTAGTTATAGGACTAAGACTCTCAGCAGCGAGGGGACATCGGGAGTTGCCTGCCACATGAACTACCCGTGAGAGGTCATGACCATATGACTACATGACCTCTCACGGGTAGTTCATGTGGCAGTTTTGTTTCTGTAGAACTAGCAGGACAATCTCTGACTTCTTCCATATTCAACCTCAAGATCCTCTTTTAAAGGAATTGCCTGATGAGGTCAGGCCTGCTTAAGATAATCTCCCTTTTGATAGACTAAAAGTAAACTAGCTAGAAATTTTAATTAAATCTGCAAAATCTCTTCACTTTTGCTGTTATGTACGTTAGAAGCAAGTTACAGGTCTACCCTCCAGGAGAGAGGACTAAGTAAGAGTGTATGTCATAATTTTTTTTGTATGTCATAATTTTAAATTATTCTCACATACGAATTAGGGAATCTGTTAATAAGATGTGGCTAAGAATATCGCTTGTAATCTATTATCCAGGTCAAAGTCTCTCTACTTCTCTGTTTCTGTCTTTGTATCTTTTTTTCATTGTCTAGATACTATTTATCTTAGTTTGTAAATTCCAAGCAGTAGATTTTCCCTTATACAATTTTGTTAATTGTAGATCATTCTCACTCTTTACCTATTCCTTTTTCACTATCATAAAGTCTGTATCAATTTTATCATTGAGATATGTTACTTTTGCCAGTATACCTTCCACTAAATACCTGGGGCTACTTATTTATGTCCAGAAATATTTTGTCTATTTACATAATTATTAGTTTTTACATTTTTGTTCAAATTGCCTTGGAATCCTGGACTTCTTAATTAATTTATTTATTCAAAAATAAATAAATGTAGTGTCAGATTGTGATAAGAATTATGGGAAACCAGTTCCCATGATGAGGGTTTCCAAGAGTGATAATGGCTGGAAGTTGCCTTGTAATTTTAGTGCATTCAAGAAGGGTCTAGCTAGGAAGAGCACATTTGAGCAACGATCTGCAGCAGGAGAGGGATTATATTAGTCTACTACACAGAGAGGGGAATTAAATTAGAATGAAAAATACAGTGCAAATTCCTTAAGTAAGAATTGGCCTGGAAACTTTGAGGGGCTGCAAGCAAGACCCAGAGTGTGGCTAGAGCAAGGGAGCTAAGGAAGATTCCTAGCACCTGAGAGGGGTGATGGAGGTGATGTGTGTTGAGACTGTGTACTGAACTCCTGATGAACTCTCTGATGGCGGGCAACAGCAATACCAGTTAATCCACATCATTTTCTTGTGAGTAGTGGTATCACTACTTGTCTAAATTTGTTCTACACCTGTTTCTTGAGGCTATGGTGATTTACTTCTGCTTTTGCAGTTTTATTCCAAGAACATATTATTTTCTCCTCCTCCTCCCTCCACTCTCCTGCCCCCCTCCTCCTATTCTCTTTCATGTGTGTGTGTGTGGGGGGGGGTGCGTATGTTAAGATGACAGAAAGGGGACATATGTTTCCAGAGGACTTCTACATGCAAAACACTATACTAGATATTTTTCATGAATTAGAATAATTATTAGGTTATCACAATATTAGAGATGCACCACCCAAGAGTCAGAAAGGCACACGAGCAGCGTACAGATGCAGAGTAGAATTGCAAATTCAGATTCGTCTCACTTTGAAATCCGTGATGCTAAAATGTTTGAAGGAGGAATCACCGAATAAGGAAAGCTAACTTTATATGTATAGCTACACATTTCCATGAATGCATATTCATGCTATATATAAATACAAAGATACATGCATTCATAAAATGTCTGTAAGATAAGGTATAAACTAAAGACATTGTGAGATTAAAATGAGACTTGGTAGGAAAGTCAGATGAATCCCAAATAAGGAATAAGACAAATAATAAAAGCGATTAACTAGACAGCTAAACAAAAACTAGAAAAGATTATTTTTACAACATCAGCAGTCTGAAATAAAGGGAGCTCCAGCGATGTGGATGAGAGAGATTAAGAGAATGAGAGTGGAGGATTTCTCACAAGATTACCTCTGAGAGACAGAAGTGTAGTTTCCAGAATCAGCAGGGTAGTAGAGGTGCTCAAGGTGGGTGTGGAGGGAGGGCTGTGGGATGAAAAGGGGAAAGAATACAGAGATCCTAAAATGCCACAAAACAAGTCACTGAAACTGGCTCCACACATGCTCCAGAGGATCTTGACCACTGGGTAAAACCATGGAAGTCTGCTTGAGCTGTGTTTACTGGAATATTCTGAACATTATGACCTTTCTAAGTGAATGTCAGGTGTCAGTGGCATTTCTTCCAGCTGAGGACCGCATCTGGATTTGATCATTACCATTCTGGGGCAGTGAGCACTACCTGGTGTTTGCTACTTATTACCCTTTCGTTGGGATTCCAAAATACCATGGGGGAAATTTTCTTCAGCTCTACATGTAGCACGTCAAGACGTAGGGATCTGTCTATTCATCTGTCTATTCACTAAGAATCTGACAAGAAGCTTTTCATAAAACCCAAATGGAAGGCCTACAGTATTGTGGTGGCAGGGAATGCATTCACAGAGTGTACTTTCCTGGTTTGTTTAAAGAAAATGAAACTGTCTGCCTCCAGGGAGCCTGAGATTGTGGTGGTGATTGTGGCTTCCGAGAACAATGATCAGGGCGCCACAGTTACCATGATGCAGGAATCAGCAAGCCTGAGAAGAAAGCACTACCTTTCTATGAGGGAAAGAAAAAAAGAAAAAAAAAACAAAAACCGATCCTGGCAATGAAGGTTGTTAACACTGGAACCAGATCTTAAATGATATGATATAAGCTGTTCCAGTGGAGGTCTTTATAAACAAAACAGAGTTTAATATACCCAGGAGACTAAAGGTGTGGCTCTGCATACGATAAACTATAAATTAGTTGACCATTGCAGGCTTTTTCCATGGCCAATTTATATTTAATTACTGATAACATAAAAACCCAAATTAATGGATATGATGAGCCACTTTTGCTCATTGCATTGATCTTGCTTATGGCTCCCAGTTGCCTAAAATTTACAGTTATATTTCCTCAGCCTGGACTCACATCCTAACTCATTTTTCCCAAGGCCTGGCTATACCTATTCACTCTATACTAACATTACTAGGGACCTACAATTCGGTCCTCATATTTGTATATTCATATGTTGAGTCTTGGTGGCATTAGCTATTCACTGACTACTTCACAGTATTTTTTTTAAGATTTATTTATTCAAAAGCGAGAGAAAGAGTGAGAGAGCAGGGGGGAGGGGCAGATGGAGAGGGAGAAGAGCAGATTCCTCACTGAGCGGGATGTGCCCTACGTGGGGCTGGATACCAGGACCCCGAGATCATGACCTGAGCCAAAACCAAGAGTCTGATCCTTAACCAACTGAGCCACCCAGGTGCCCCGCGACTTCACAATATCGTCTCATCTTCCATTCTCTTCTCTTTATACTTCAGGTCCCAAATTCCAGGTTACTTCCTTAAAATAATTTCTAATTCCCCACTGTTTGTAGGTTTGTATAACCCTTCTCATTTACATCATTTATTTTTATTGTGTATTGTAGATAGCCTCACACCACTCTTGATAATGAATTACACAAAGGCAAAGACTACATTTTGCTCCCCATCAATCATTCTATAATAGCCACAATGCATATACAAAAGCATATAACATCATAAGTATTTTGAAATTAGGAACTAATTATATATGTGCATTCAATACACTTTACTGCAAAATCTTTTCCAACCTACCTCTGCATGGTCCACGTCAGTTGGCTGGTGAGTCATGGATTCCACCATGTAAGTGTCCCTTGACTCTTAATTTTCTAATCTCATTGTCTAAGCCAAGACTCCCATAATTTTTACCTACATTTTTGAAAGAGTCTCCTAACTAGTTTCCATGGCTTCAGGGCATCGCCTTTTCAACATATCTCATACGAGGTAACCACAGGTATTTTTAGTGATTTAGGTATATCACGTTCTTGCTCAACAACAAACAGCAGCAGCAGCAGATGACAACCTTGATGTGCTCTCAGGAGATATTCACCCAAGATATGAAGAATGTTAGTGGTTGGGGACACAATGAACTGAAAGTGGAAACCAGTACTGCTGATAATCAGTGAGAATAAGGATGGGCCTCCTGATGACCAGACTGCAACATGCCCATGAGAGGACAAACATCGCTCAAACAGGACACAGACAAGACCGCAAACATGACTAAACATTCCCCTCCTCTGACCAGTAGTAGGGATTACTGCTTCTTTTCCATTACAACTCTAACCCAGCTTCCATCTTCCCACCTCAGGGATACCAAGTCACGAACTTGCCCCTGCTACTTACAGCATCCAGTTCAGAAGTGACTCTGGTTACCTTGATTCCTCCCTAAACTCACCAGGCACAAAGTCCAAGTCCCATAAAAAGTCCATCCTTAACTCCCTTCAGGGTCACCCCCAAGTTTACTGAGGCAGCACAGATAATAGATCTGCCCTCGTTGGGCTCTGGGAGTGCCCCTAGGGGACACACTAAGAACTTTGCAATTATAGATTATAACCCCCCTCCCCCATCCCAGGAACTTCTCTTTCCCAGAATGAAGATCACCGTCAATGATGAGAGGCAGATAATACTGATGAGAAAATGTTACTCATGGGTCTTGTTTGGAGGAAAAAGGGTTGTAGGTCAGTAAATCTACGGAAATAGTAAGCAAGGTGTTTAAGACACTGCTTCCTCTATCTAAAAATCACCTTCCTATCCTCTTAATAGATTCTCACACCAAAAATATACCTTCCTCCAAACACATCATGCACTTCCTTGTTATGTGTTACTGCTATGCCCATTCTTTAATTTACCAATTCCATTAGCCATTCTCTACGTGATAAATCTCTATGAGCTTAAAGCCCAGACCAACTGTCATTTCTTCTGGGAAACTGTCACCAGTTCCAACATTCAGAATTAATCACCTCTTCTAGGCTCCCATAAGTCTTGAACTTGTATTAAACTTGATTGCGTACATATTCATCTCCCTCTCTGTATCATGAGCCCTTTGGGTTTTATGAGTCTATTTTTTTTTCATGCCCAACCCAGTTTCTTGAAAGCAGAGCAGCTCAAAACACATATAATTGATTCGTTTTAGAGGTGCTGACCCATGTAAACAAATTCTCAAGAAACTTCTTAATAATCCAGGATCCTAAGTTAACATTACAACCTAGCAGTCACATCTGGTTTAAAAACCAGGGGTGGTAACTTCTCAAGCCATTTTTAAAGGGCAAGTTTCCTGAGGAGGCCAAATTATAGATCCAAATATTACCACTGAGCACCAAATTACAAAGGAGATGGAATTTTCTAGAATGGTTCCAAGAAGTTGTGTGGTATTCTAATGCACAGTAGTCTCCCATTCAGGAATATTGCTACAGAAATAACTGCTATAGTCAGCAAGAACCAGAGTATCTGTTTTCTTAAGAAAATTAGTTATAATGTTTTTACTTTTTGGTCCCCCACCACTTTTAAAGTCTGAATACATTAGGTTGTTGAACAACACAGATCTTCCCCTTTTTTTCATCAAAAACTGTCAAATATCATCAATCCTATGTGGTCCAAAAAAAAAAAAAAAAGTTGTATCTCCTACCTCCAAACTGTGCTGTGATGGGTGAATGGATTTGGTTGTACCTTCCTTTAGTTTCATTCTACTCTGTATGACATGCTGCCATCATGAAGATTGGACTTGGTTGTCCATTTCGTTAACAACAGATATACACATCACTGCTTAAGGAGAATTCTTCCTGCAAATGGCAATTAAATCCTAACCATTGGCTATTTATTTCTACTGGTTTCAAACTGCGAGCAATGTTTTCTTGGCCTTGGCCTTGGCCTTCACTGCATTACAACTAAAACCCCAAGACTGACGAAAGTACAGTCATCCTTAGAGATTTATCGTACAGCTTCTGATCTATGGATATATCATTAAAGCTTAGAAGTGGGATCCAACTATGGTGCACGATGCACTTTGTTGCTGTGAATCTCTCTCAATCACTGCAAGCATAAAATAGTCTTTTTCTAAAATATCACATCAGGGTTTTTCTGATTAACAATCATTTCACAAGTATGGTGATCTCACAGCATGAAAACTGAGAACAGAGTTGAAGGCAGTTCTCATGGTACTAATTGAACATGGCTGATATCATCAATATTTTAAAAATCTTTTTTTCTAATAATATTTTTAACATTAAAGAGTAAAATTTAACTGTTGTAGGTTTTATTTCCAAATTTTACCACCTGGGAAATACTACTACCTTGGAAATCAATTACCATCTAAGGAAATTGATTACAGTTTGGTATCCTAACACTTATTGATTTTTTTTCCTCCTAGAAATATTTGGCTCAGGCATTTCACTTTATTTTTCCATTAGTTATAGCCACAAGTTGAAGGTGACAACATAGTTTGCATAAGCAAGTGAGCTGGTTAAATGACCAGGGAGCTCTAAGTCACATGTTGATGGAAAAAATAAGAATATATAATTCAATGATAGAAGGGATGATTCTTAATTAGTGTGCTACCTACAAGACACATAAGTATTTTTTTAGCCTCAAACATTTAAGGTTTTTGGAAGAGAATGCTAGCTCTTTTAAATACAATTTTTGAAGAATAGTTTTAGATTTATTTAAAACTTGCAAAGAGAGTACAGGGTTCCCACATACTTCACACCCAGTTTTCTCTATTACTAATACATTACATTAGTATTAGACATTGGTCATAAATTATGAATCAATATTGATGCATTGCGGGATCCCTGGGTAGCGCAGCGGTTTAGCGCCTGCCTTTGGCCCAGGGCGCGATCCTGGGGACCTGGGATCGAATCCCACAGTCAGGCTCCCGGTGCATGGAGCCTGCTTCTCTCTCTGCCTCTCTCTCTCTCTCTCTCTCTCTCTCTCTCTCTGTGTGACTATCATAGGTAAATAAAAATTAAAAAAAAATATTGATGCATTGCTATTCACTATAGTTTATTCAGATTTCCCTAGTACTTTACTTGATGTCTTCTTCTGTTCATCCAGATATCACATTACATTTGCTCATTGTGATCATGCCTCCTTAGGCTTTCCTTCACTGTGACAGTTTCTAGGACTTTACTTGTTTTTTTTTTTTTTTTTTTAGATTTAACTTACTTTAATTTAAAAAATTTTCAACTTTGAGTATGGTCAGCACACGATGCTATATTAGTGTCAGGGGCACAAATAGTGATTCAACTTCTGTATACATCATGCTATGCTATGTAGCTACCATCTGTCATCATGCAAATGCTAGAATTTTCCTTACTTTTGATGACCTTGACAGTTTTGAGAAATACTGGTGGGATATTTTGTAGAATGTCCCTCGATTGGGATTTGTCTGTTGTGGTTCTGATGATTAGGCTGCTGTATGTGGGGAATAAGAGACCACAAAGATACAGTGCCATTCACATCATGACATATCAAGGGTATGTACTATTAACTCAACTTATCCTTGTTGAGTTAACCTTGATCTCCTGACTGAAGTATAGTTTGTTATATCTCTCATATTAAAGTTACTCTTTTATCTCTTTCTATATTGCACTCTTTAGAAAAAAGTCACTATGTGAAGCCTACACTTAAAAGGGTAGGAAGTAGGTGAGGGGGTCTCCTTGAGTGCAGAGTATCCACATACATTACTTAGAATTCTCCTGCATAGGAGATTTACTTTCTCTCATTTATTTATTTTTCCCATATAATTAAATAATTGGTCTAGACTCATGGCTATTTACTTTTGCATTGTCTGTAATCCAGCACTGATTTATTCATTTTCTTGCTAAAATTGTTCCAGCCTTGGCCATTGGAAGCTCTTTCCACTAGCTCCTATGTCCCTTTGACATATCCCCATTCAGTTATTTTTTAAGCAGTTCATTTTTTGGCACGTCATTTTTAGGACCCAGCTCATCTCATAGATTCTCTGACTTAGCCCTAGAATCAGCCATTTCTCAAATTCCCCAGTTTTTTTTGTTGTTGTTGAGAAAGGTGTTGGAAACAAAGATGTGGGCACCATGTATGTTCATTGTTCTTGGGATATAGTTGTTGTTAGGCCCTTTTAGCTGGAAGAGCCAGGAAATATAAGCACTTATACTATCTTATGTACTTTGCAAATCTGTAAGTATTTCTGTATGTATTTATCTGTATTTCTATTAAGCTAAATATATTTATACTGATATCTCTAACTCTAACTCATTAACACATGGCTCATTTTAGCTTCCTTCCCTTGTTCATCTGTAACTTCCACTCTAGCATGAGAAAATTGACTCCCACCATTCAACTTCCATTTAGTTAATGGTTTACTTCCAGAATAAATGTATAATGTTTCAAAAATGCTAACTGATATCTCCATGGGAAACAACTTTACCAAATTAAGTTCCTTGCTTATACACATTTTCTTTAGTTTTTGTTTTAGTCTCCATTCATTTTCAAAGCTACTTACTATCTTTTCCCCTAACCTCTTCTGAGAAGTTATTTGATACATTTGTAACATAATTCCATATTTTTGTCACAGTAACTTTCATCCTGGAATTTCCTGACATGCTAAGTGGCATTTTAAATATTATATATTAAGGTTCATTTTTTTTTTTTTTGCTGCACAAATGCCTAGTTTCATGTGCCCAGTGGAATGTTACCCTACAAAATAGTTTCACTACCTTAAAAAGTCTCCTATATTCAACTATCCCTCTTCCCTAGAGCCCTGGCAACCTCTGATATGTTTATTGTTTCTATACTTTCATCTCTCCCAGAATGTCACATAAATGAAATCATATAGTATACAGTATACATTACATCCTGTAAAGCTATATTATATATAGTGTGTATTTTAAGTCCTTTCTTTCTGATTTCTTTAGTTTAGCAACATGCTTTTAGGATTCATCCATGTTTTTGAATAGCTTGGTAGCTCATTTATTTTTTATTACTAAAATGTATTCTATTACATGGATATATCCCAGTTTGTTTATTCATTTACTTACTGAAAACCATTTTGGTTTTGGTTTGGTTTTCTGAAAACCATTTTGAGTAAAACTGCTATAAACATTTGTGTATAGGATTTTGTTTGAGCATAAGTTTTCAGACCATTAAGTAGAAACTTAAGAGGATAATTTCTGGATCATAATTATGTTTCATCATGTAAGAAACTGCCAAACTCTTTTCCAAAGTGACTGTCCCATTTTTGCATTTTACCAGAAATGGGAGTTGCACCAGGAATGAGAGTTCTTTTTGTTCTACATCTTTGCCAGGAATTATTATTGTCAAGTTTGTGATTTAAGCCATTCCAATAGGTACATTATGGCATTTCATTGTTCTGCTGATGTGATTTTCTCTAATGACAAATGATATTGAACATTTTTTTCACATGATTGGTATCTGTATATCATCTTTGGTGAAGTATCTGTTCAGATATCTTACTCACATATTAAACTGGATTGTGTGTTTTCTTATTGTTGGGTTTAAGAGATCTTTATATATTTCAGTTACTGTTCCAGGTCTACATTTTGTTAATATTTTCTCCTAGGCTGTGACTTATCTTCTGATTCTCAAAACAGTGTCTTACGTGGATGTGAATGTTTAAATCTAATAAAGTCTCAATTATCAATTCCTTATTTAATGATTAGTGATTTTTTGTATCTAACAACTCACTGCCATATCCAAAGTCATCAGATTTTTATCTTAAGTTTTTTCTAAACCATTTAGTTTTTAAATTTACATATGTGATCCAGTTAATTTTTGCAGAATGTGCAAAAGCCATTTCGAAGTTCTTCTTCTTCTTTCCTCCTTTTTCTTTTCTTTTCTTTTCTTTTCTTTTCTTTCTTTTCTTTTCTTTTTCTTTCTTTCTTTTCTTTTCTTTCTTTTCTTTTCCTTTTTATTTTTCTTCTTCATCTTCTTTTTCATCTTCATCTTATTCTTTCTTCTTCTTCTTCTTCTTTCTTCTTCTTCTTCTTCTTCTTCTTCTTCTCTTCTTCTTCTCTTCTTCTTCTTCTTCTTCTTCTTCTTCTTCTTCTTCTTCTTCTTCTTCTTCTTCTCTTCTCTTCTTCTTCCTCTTCTTCTTCCTCTTCTTCTTCCTCTTCTTCTTTTTTGCATGTGGACCTCCAGTAGTTCCACCACTATTTGAAAATAACTATCCTTTCTCTATTGAATTGCCTTTGCTGCCTCTGTCAAAAATCATTTGAATACATTTGCTTGGGTCTATTTGTTGGATTCCATCAATTAAGTGTGTATTGATTCAACAGTACCACTCTGTCTTGATTATTGTAGTTTTATAGTATGTCTTGAAATTGAGTACTTTAAGTCCTTCAACTTTGTTCTTTTCCAGCATTGTGCTTGCTATCTCAGGTTCTTTGCCTTTCCATATACATTTCAGAATTAGTTTGTTTATACCTACAAAATAGGTTGCAGGGATTTTGTTTGAGGCTTCACTCATTCTATGAATCAAGATGGGAAGAGTTGACATTTTACCAATACTAAGACTTACAATCCATGAACATGGAATATTTCTCCATTTATAGAGATCATCTATGATCACTTCATCAGTGTTTTTAGTTTTATCCAAGCATGCCATCTATAAATTTCGATATATTTATACTTAAGTATTTCAATTTTGGCATTATTCTAAATGTTTTTTTTTATTTCAAATTTCATTTGTTGAACACCTGTGTACAGGGAAGTAATGGACTTTTATATAGTGTCCCTTATCCTGCAACTTTGTTATACTCATTAATTCAAGGACTATTTACATGAATTCATTGGAGTTTTCTTTTTCTTTTTTTTTAAGATTTTATTTATTTATTCATGATAGTCATACAGAGAGAGACAGAGAGGCAGAAACACAGGCAGAGGGAGGAGCAGGCTCCATGCAGGAAGCCCGACGTGGGATTCGATCCCGGGTCTCCAGGATCGCGCCCCGGGCCAAAGGCAGGCGCCAAACCGCTGCGCCACCCAGGGATCCCTCATTGGAGTTTTCTACATACACAATTTTTTTCCTTGATGAATAAAAGTAGTTTTATTTCTGCACTTCAAACTTGTTGTTTTCCTTTCAAATCAATATTGATTTTCAGCCCATGGATTTCAGTATGATATTGAATAGAGTATTTCCTCAACTGGATAGAAACATCTCCAAAACCTACAGGTTATGTCATAATTTCCAATTACTGAATACTCTCCTCATAAAATCAGCAACAAAGCATATATATGCTCTCACCACTGCCATTCACTATTGTACCAGCAGCTCTGGCCAGCAAATTAAAAGGCCAAGACAACAACAACAACAACAACAACAACAAAGCACAGCATGCAAAGCATGTGGGTAGGAAACTAATTAATTAATTCTATGTAGCAGATCATTTGATAGCTTATGTAGACTATCCTAAGGAATTTACAAAATTTTCCAGTATTAAGTGAGTTCAGAAAGTTCACAAGAAACAATATAGACTGAAAAAAATCAACTACATTTCTATATCATAGCAACAAATATACAAAAACCCAAATTAAAAACATACTACACTTACAATAGTTCAAAAACTAAAATGCTTAGGTGTAAATCTAATAAAATACGTACAGGACTTTTATGCTGCTGACAACAAAATACTGATGGATAAAGAACAAATAAAATCCAAATAAATGAGAAACATTTCATTTTCATGGTTTGAAAGTCTGAGCATAGCCAGTTCTACCCCAATTGATATGCACGTTTGATGCACTGCCGATCAAATCTCCATAAGATTTTTTGCAAATATAAATGAGATTATTCTGAAGTTGTATGGAAAGGCAAAGTAACTAAAACAGCTAAAGTAATTCTGAAGAAAAAGAATAAAGAGGGAGAAATTATTCTGCTTGAATTCAAGATTTATTATAGAGCTATAATTACCTAAACTATGTGCCATTTGTAGAGGGATAGACATATAGACCAATAGAACAGAAGAGAGAATCCAGAAATAGATTCATACAAATATGTTCAATAAATTTTTCACAATGGATCAAGGGCAATTCATCAGAGGAAATGCATAGCCTTTCCAATAAGTGGTGCTGGAAAAACTGAGCTTCTATAAACAAACAAACAAAAAAGTGGACCTCACATCTTATATAAAGCCTAACTTCACAGTTCATACAAAATTAACCTAAAATGTATTATGGATTTAAATGTAAAATATAAAACTATAAAACTTTAAGAAGATAACATAAAAGGGAATTTTCAGGCCTTAACGCATGATGAAAGGTTCTTAGACATGCCATCAAACTCAATCCATAAAAGAAATAAATATCAATTAATTAGACTTCATCATAATTGTGAGAAATCCTGTTATGTGAATTAAAAGATGAACTGGGAAGAAAATAGTTGTTAACCACATAGCTGGCAAAGGACTCATATCTAAAATATGTAAAGAACTCCCCATATCCAACAGTTAGAAAGAAAACAACAAAAACCATTCAATTAGAAAACAGAGGGCAGCCCTGGTGGCCCAGCGGTTTAGTGCCGCCTTCAGCCCGGGGTGTGATCCTGGAGACCTGGGATCGAGTCCCATGTCAGGTTCCCTGCATGGAGCCTGCTACTCCCTCTGCCTGTGTCTCTGCCTCTCTCTCTCTCTCTCTCTCTCTGTGTGTGTGTCTGTCATGAATAAATAAATAAAAAAATTTTTTAAAGGAAACAGATAATTAACAAAATAACAAATAATTATATTAACATATGTTTAACATCACTAATCATTAGGGAAAAGAGATATTTACCACATACCTATTAAAACAGAATGTATATATTTTGGTGACAATACACAATTTTCACCAGACAAATACTGATGACAATACAGAAAAACTGGGTCTATATTTATTCATTGCTGTTAAGAATGAAAATACAATTACAATAAACTCAGTGGTTGCTTTCCTGGACTTTTATCTAAAAAATCAGAAGTTTGTGCCTATAAAAAAGCCTGTATTCTTTTTTTCAAAAATGACCTTTTTTTTTTTTTTTTTTTTTTTGGTAACAACCAAAACTAGTAATGACTCAATGACTCTCAGTAGGCAAATGATTAGACTGTGGTGCATCCATATCATGGACTATTACTTAGCAAGAAAAAATAAATGAGCTAGCTATTGATACACACTACAATGTGGATGGATCTCAGGGACATTATGCTCAGTGAAAAAGGCCAATCTCAACGGGTCATATTATCTATGATTTTATTTCCATAATACCCTCGAAATTTCCATAAAGACTATGGAGATGCAAAGCATATCAGTGTTTGCTAGGGGTTAGGAATAAACAGAGGTGGAAGAATGTGTGTAACTATTAAGGGGTAATGTAAGGAAGGTCTCTGTGGTGATGGAATAATCCCATGTGTTAGTTAAGATGATTGCAGTCAATATATACATTTGATAAAATGATGCAGAACTATGCACACATATCAATGCCAATAATCTTATTTTTGATCTTGCACTATAATTATTTAAGATTCATTGGATATGGAGAGAATGGTCGAGGAGTACGTGGGATCGCTCTATACTACCTTCACAACTTTTGTATGTAATAATTTTAAAATGAAAGGTTAAGTAGTTTTAAAATATTTTCATGACATAAACTTTATAAAAGTATTAATTCATTAATTCAACAATATTAAATGTCTCATCTTCCAGTACTATTTTAAGTGATAGAAATTCACCAGTGAATAAAGCAAAGTTTCCATTCCCATGGGACTTCCATTGTAGTTGGGCAGGTACATAAAATAAGAAATTCAATCTGCACATGATATGTCAGGTGGTGACAACAGGGCAAAGGACGATGAATGATGAGGAATGGGAGTGGAGCTTCTATCCATTGCAATCAGGGAAAGCCTCTGATGCAGTGCCAGGACCTGAAGTAAGCAAGGGCATGAGTCAGGAGCCTCTCTGGAGACAGTGTTCTAGGCAGAAAGGACATCAAAACCCTGAAATAAGAGAGAGATTGTCACTTTCAGAGAAAAGCAAGGAGCATATATGACTGGGCTATGAGCAGGAAGAGATTGGGAGAAACAGGAATCAGAGTAATGAGTAGCCAGATTGTGTATAGCTGGTAAGAACTTTGGATTTTACACTAACCTGGTAACCCCTTGAAAGATTTTGAGAAAAGTGCAATAAAGATTAAGATGAAAGAAATTAAGACAATCAAAATTTAACATTAAAGAGTATTACAATGGTTTTATTTATTAGATTGTAGAAAGGCTTGGAAGAATGGCATAACCCAAGAAAAAACCTGCCACTCACAAATATAACCCTTTTTTTTGTGATGAAAATGCAGAAATAATATATTTTAGACATTTCAAAACACCAGTATTATTAAAGTTGTTTATCTCTTGTCAAATGTCAAGATATATCTACATTTAAGATATTTGGTAGAAAGTTCCTTCACAAAGATATTATGGTGCATAAATAGTTCCAATCTCTACAGATTCATCTACTCACATAAGAACATGCTCCATGAATATAATATCTATCCCTCTTGCACTTTAATTATTTTATTTATTCATTCATTATGTATATATGGGACATATTTTATTCTGTAAAAATTTATATTTGATAAATACAGATGAATAAGATGAAATTTCAGAGGGTACCTGTTTGGCTCAGTCAGTTAAGTGTCTGCCTTCGGCTCAGGTCATGAACTCAGGGCCCTGGGATCAAGCCCCGCATCAGGTTCCCTGCTCAACAGGGAACCTGCTTCTGCCTTTGCCCTTTGCTGTTACCCCCTGCTCCTGCTCTTTCTCTCTCTCAAATATATAAATAAAATATTTTTTAAAAAAACATAAGATTTCAGTCCTCTTTCACTTCACTATGTTGTATAGGTAACTGATATATAAAGTATCACAATGCAAGCATGTGGGAGAAAACTCTATAACAGAAATAGCTGTAAGTTATGGCAAAAGAAAAAAATATCCTTCATGAGTTCAGATATGGCACTTGATAGATGCTGAAGGTTAAGTAGGTATGTTCCCAGTAGCTAAAGGAGAATATTCTAGGTGCACACCTAAATAACTCAGTACCCAGGCAAAAAAGTGTGAAATATGATCAGTGGTTATAGGATTGGATTCTTAATTTGTATGGTACTTAGTTATGCAAATAAGAGCTCTGAACTATAGCTCCAGGTTACACCTTTCATGGGCATTTTAACCTCAATATGTCCATATTCTTGGAACTAAAGGTGACTGAGTATGGCTTGGTGTCAGGACATTGAAAAAGAATTTCCAAATAAGGCTTCAGAGATGGACAGAAAATTGAACATTGCATCATAAAAAGCAAGGACTTCATTTTTTAAGAGAAGGGGAATCGAGATAATTTTAGTAGAAATTATCATGATCATATTTACCTCAGAAGCTCTGTTCTAGGAGCAGAATAGGAATACCGTTTGGAGAGACATGAAGCCTAACACCAACAAAACCAGTTTGCAATCTATTTCAATACTCTTGTCTGGAAATGGTCACTTCTGGAGCCAAAGGATTATTTAGAGAAGGAAGGGGTACTTGGGTAATGAATAAAGAACACAACTTGATAGGAATTGAGAGGAGAGAAGTAGAAGATTCAGAACTGCATAGATATAGCAGGAGGGTGAGAGGATAGAAGTGTCTAGGCAGCTGCAAGGGTGTGAGTAAAGATAGTAGAGATGATGTTATCACTGACGAAGGCAAGAAAAGAAAATTGGGGGTGGGGGAGGCAGTGATTGTGGGAAAAGCCCAGTGCAAACTTAGTTTGAGCACATCAAGTATGAAGTACACATATGTGAGATTGGGACTAGAAATACAGAAATTAAAAAGATCACCTTTGTGTAACAAAATAAATATTAGCAGGTGCCAACACCACTTTTTTCAACAACTGGCAATCTTTAGGATCCTGGGTTAGGTTACGGTTGTAACAGAGTTCAATCTGGCAAAGTTAGTTCTTTTTTTTTTTTCTGTTTTGCCAAATGGGACCTCATGGGGGTACACCCTAGAAATAGCCTTTGGTATTGCCTAGAAAAGAAAAAAGGAGAAGGAAAAAGAAAAGAAGGACAGGAAAAGGGAGGAGAGGGAGGAGAAGGACGAGGTGGAAGAGGAAGAAAGAAGTAGCAACAGCAGTTTACATATAAAGAAATTCTTTATCCATCACAACACTTTGTGGTGCCTTCCCAGTATCAGCCCACATCCCTGGGGAAAAGGAGTTTTGTCCGTTATTTGTCTTTTGAGATATCTTCCTATCATAATTAGATATTGACATCTAGGTGGAGGGTTCCAATCCCTCCTTTTCTCAATAGAGCAGCTGATAACTATGCTGTATCAGAATGATCCTCTATACCAGTGACAGGAACAATGGAATGTGCAAAGCAAAAGTAGCACATATTGTCACTGGTTAGGCCTGTGGAGATTATATGGAAACATCATATGGGGTAGAGCCTGTAGCATTGTTAAATTACGGATTAGCTCTGATCTCATTCTTGAGCTGATATCAAGTCCAGAACAGGTTCCCCAGTTCTAATTACAGACTCCCAATTAATTACAGTTACTCAATTCTTTAATAAATGAACAAACTCATGAATTTCATTTGATTTTAACAATGGAAATGATCTCTAGGTGAGGTTTGATCTATATATCAGAAAGAAGTATGTGTATGTGCTGACAATATGGCTTAAATATGACAATGAGATGAGTGATGATGGCAAGGAGTTAATGGTAATGATCTATCCCAATGGTGAAAACTTAAAGGTTATCATCAGTGACAACACTGAGACTTGCTTCACAAACATGTCATCAGTGCCCTCAGAAGAACATGGTAGTATGCTAGGACTTCTCAATGTCATATGGTAAGCAATATACATGTTCCAGCGTAGAAACATTGTCCAAGGTCATTTAGAAATAGTAAGAGCAACAACAATAATAAAAAACAAACATGGACCTGAGAATCTATATTAATTTAAAAATTAGAATACAAGGCCCAAAGATTTTAAACTAACAAAAATCTTAGATTCTGTCCCCCAAGACCTTGTAAAAATGTACCTTTCCTGCCTTCCCTGGCTCAGACTGTTTCTATTCTGAACAAGATTGAGCAAAATTGCCTTGTGAAGTGTAAGGATCTGAAAGCCCAATGAAATTCAGAATGAATTTTGTCACTAGAAAAAGTTAAATTCATTAGATAGATGGCAGACAGAGAGCAAGTGATGGCCAACAAGTCATCGGCTATACGCACTTCTTTTCATTGGTAATTGGGTCACTGGAGCTGATTAAAGAATCACTTAGAACAACAGCCAGATGTTATACTAATTGGACATACATTTAAAAATCATGCTATATTATCTTTAATTAAATACAAAGACCTTTCCAATCATTTCACTCACTCTTGACTCTCTCTTCAATAATGGTGAAGTGGATATTCTTTTCCTTGAGGAAGAGAAATCCATGATTTGTTACATTCATTCACCACTAATAAAAACGTTGGAGAGCATTAGCATCTTTCACATGAAACACATCCAGAGAATCAGAATGTCTCTCTGTTGGTGGTCATACCAGCTCTTCCCAGGTTAGCACCCTCCAGTCACCATACACAGGTTCTCAATGTCAAGTTGGATGAAACTGGTCATTTTGCCAGTCTCAAAATCAATCCGAATAGTGAATCAGTCGACAGATGAGGGATCCCTTTTGTGCCCACAAAGAACTTTCTCACCTTTCATGACTTGCACTTAACCTTCTCAGGTGTAATATGATGAACAACAAAGTAGCACTTGGTGTCATAAATCAGATGGAAATCTTCTACAGTCTTGTCAATCCTGATGGCATCCATAAAACTGGCAGGGTAGGTTACATCAGGTCAGACCTTGCCATCAGTCGTCATGAACTGTTGCATGCAGATCTTTTTTCTTCATCTGTCAGGGCATACTCAAGTCTGTTTCTTAGGAGAATGATGAGGAGGAGACATTCTCTCAACTTAGGGGGACTGGCAGATGGATGAAGAGCAAACATGGTCATTTCATCTAACATCTAGTGCTTTGTTGTTGCTACACACTTCAGATGTTTCTGCGGTCCACAAGCCATGGCTATGGTAGGCATGGAAAAAAGCCACATTTGATTGTTTTTTGATAAAAAGGACAATTTTAGCTCTCTTACACTTTATTCCCTGGGTGACCAAATTGACTTAAAATTCTTTTTTTTTCTAAGATTTTATTTATTTATTCATGAGAGACAGAGAGAGAGATGCAGAGACACAGGCAGAGGACAAGCAGGCTCCATGCAGGGGGCCCAATGTGGGACCCGATCCCAGGACTCCAGGATCACGCCCTGGGCCAAAGGCAGGCTCTAAACCACTGAGCCACCCAAGGATCTCCAACTTAAAGTTCTTAACAGTTTAATTTTCAACTGCCACTGAAGCTAAAGATAGAATTAAAAAAATACCCTGATGATGCATATGATATTTATTACTACTGTTTTAAATTTAATACAACATAAATGCTAGCAAAATTATTCAAAAGAGAAAATCATTGAAAATATGGTTCACAAAGTCAAAGGAATAGCTAAAACTCAATTTAGCCTCAGAGAGGACAAGACCTTGGATCTCACCCAAGATCCAGGTAGTACAATTAATAATCTCTTAAGGGGTTCAATTTTTAGAAGAATCATATATATATATATGACTGTTGGACTCTTGGCACCTTTCTTGGTCCCTTTCCCCATGCAATGGTGGAAAGACAGTATGTGGGGCTCTTGGATACATTTTGAACTTCTTTTAGCTACACTGACTCACCTTTTCCTTGATTTCTGATTGTCAGTCAGTTTAAACTTGCCAAATAGAGCCATCATTCAACCAAGATTGTTCTGATTAGTCTTATTACACACTTAATTCTTGATGTATCTGGTTTGTGAAAACCTACAAGGATTTAACCAACTGCCAAATAAAATTAAAGTTTACTTGGAAAGTTTTTAATCAAGCTATTTCTTGAGCATCTATTATATGCAAACCAAGTGCTATATCAAGAAGCATAGACTTTTTAATTTCATACATAAACACATAAATTCTGCACATTTACAGAATGTAAATGATTTATTGAGGTAATAAACTAAGCTATTCACAAATTAAGAAACTTAAATAGATATGCCTTATAAGTCATCATATGCAAGAGCTGAAACTTAATAAGGCCTCAACTTTCTTTAGCAGTATGATAGAATATATACCTATACTGGAGTTGAGACTGACTACCTACTCACCAAATCTACTAGCATCCCATTCCTCTTGGGCACAGAGCTAGGCAACATTTCCCAGCCTTCTTCAGGAACACACAACCAGATTATTGAGTTCTATCATGTGTGCCACTCTCAAGCCTGCCCAACAAAAATCATCCCATATGATCTTCCAAACGTCCTTGCCTCCACTTGATTGGCAGATTGTGTTCCTCATGGTGATGATTGGAAGTCACTTATTTTGTATGTGGTATTACCTCCTTCAGCCTGAGTCCTTGAACGACTATATGGAAAAGATACCTTCTCATGCTCTAAACTATGATTAATTGGACTTTACAAGTGAGGAAAAGGAAGATCTTTTAATAAAGAGACTGAGATTATGGGATTTGATTGTTAAAGTAGTCAGCTTTCTTATAATTACTACAAATGCATACTACATAGGGTGGTTGAGGGGCTTAAATGAAATAATACACATAAAGAGGTTAATAGAGTTCCCACCATAAACTAAGATCTGCTGTAAAAGTACATGGTTATGAGTAGTTAAACTATGGTTAGCTGAATAAGAAGGAAAAAGCTATGTTCAATTATTTTTCAAAAGATTATTAGAATTTGTCTAGATAAATTTGTATCTATTTTTTTTTAATTTTGCCTTTAAGGTAAGTGCTGAAATTTTTCAGTATCTTTTATGTTGAAAAATTGGAGTATCAAACTGAACAGAAGTACTCTTTTATTCCCAAATATATCCCAGCATTATATTTTATCTCTAAAAATTATTGTTTCCAAAAGCTCTTTTAGACTTATTTTTTCTATATCTCTGTCTAATGTATAAAACTCAGAGGCACCTATGTGGCTCAGTCAGTTGGGGGTCCGACTCTTGGTTTTGGCTCTGGTCATGATCTCAGGGTGGTGAGATTGAGTCCCACTTGAGGCTCCACACTCCGTGGGGAGTCTGCTTGGGATTCTCTCTCTCCTCCCCCTCTGCCCCTCTCCGAGCTCGCTTGTGTGTTTGCACGCTCTCTCTAAAATAAATAAATCTTTAAAAAACTCAGATAGAGTTTAATAATGTAACTATTAGGGGAAATGTGTGTGAGAATTAAAAATAAGTCATGTTGAAAAAAAATAAGTCATGTTGGCCTTTTGTTCCTTAAATACAGGCCATGAGTATTGAATTAAAAAAAAAAAAACAAGATGAAACAAAAATAAACTAAATGGATCTCAAGTCAGAAACTTTAATATTTTCTTGAGCAGCTTAGTAAGAAAAATTACAAGCCAAAATTCTTTGTTAGGTAGTCATTGCAAGTTTCAGGCTATTTGCTTACAATCTGAGGAAATATTTAATTTCTTTTATCTTTTGCCATCTAATTTCAGAGTGTTGGAGAGAAGAGTGCCTGATCAGAATGTTGGCTCAGACTGAATGATCCATTTCCCTACATGTATAAGAAATTCAACACCATAGTGACATGTATTATGCCAACGTAGAGAGATCCAAATTCTTAATCAAACATCCATGTTTGTGAAATGTAGGTTTAATATTTCTAAAAATAAGACAGACCTTGATGTAATTCTATTTAAGGTATAGAGATTGGAATAAAACCATGGGGGGCACCTGGGTGGATCACTCAGTTATGTGTCCAACTCTTAATTTTTGCTCAGATCATGATCTCAGGGTCCTGGGATCGAGCCCCATGTTGGGCTCCTTGTTCAGTGTGGAGTCTGCTTGTTCCTCTCTGTCTGCTTCTCCCCCGCTCATTCTCTCTCCCAAGTAAATAAATTAAAAAAAAAAAAAAAAAAAAACATGATCCAATCTTGCTGCTCTCATATGAGTTTGGCAGCTCAATAATCTCAAAAACCTTGGAAGTGGTCTCATGACATGGATTTAAGCATTTAATTGAAGCAATGTGTGGCCGTAAGCCTATTGCAGAGATTGAAAATGAAGCTCTTTATAAAACATGTATTTGTTTTTCTTTTTTAGAAATAACTGAACAGTACCTATTCACTAAGGTAGATGTGGAAATGAAAGGTTATACTTGCCAACATCCTGTTTGATTCTCCATATTGTCTTTCTGTCTAAAATTAAAAGAATTATTTAAAAAATACAGTACTCTTCCTATGTATTTGCAATGAGTTGCTGATAGTCTGAATCCAGTGACTTTGATGCAAGCAATAAAATCCCCAAATCCTCACACGCCCCCTCATCTAGATAACAAAACAAAATAAGATTCTTTTACTTTATTTTAGTAAAGTCAGGGTCTTTTACATGGGGTAGAATTATAGCCTTAATGTATTTATGAGGTTCACCTAGAACACGATTTTAAAGTCTCTGAGGATACTGTGTTCTCTGCAAGGTCACAGTGACATGAACAAAGCAGCCTGAATGACTAATGGAGAAATCTTTTGTGCCTCTGTGCAGATTCCTCAATGCAGACTGCTGGATTTGACAATGGAATTCAAAACAAAATCTGTTTCTGATTAGATATAATTAAAATGTTTGCTTTGTGTCAGGTACAAACTATCACCCCCAACCTCGCCCCAGCTCTGCTTTCTTAGAACTCGTAGAGGCTTCTCATTTGTATTTATAAAGCTTACAGTAAAAATTTAAGTCATTTTTGTCACAGTTTTCTGGAAAACCAAACAAATAAGCAAACAGCCAAGAAATGAGGAAGTCAAAATGATTGGAACTCTGTGTTAACCATTTGATTATGTTCATTCTAAAGAAAATGATGTTTGAAAGTTTGTCTTCATTCTGAATACTAATTTGCACTGGAATGGTGGGTGAATATCCTAGACATGCATTCATACTGTGCTAACTGGCTTGTTTTTCCCAGTTTGCAAGGTAAACAAATGGTGGGAGCCCCCTGAGGAAGTGAACCTTGGATTTTAGGGGCTCATATGGGTTCATCAACTCTCTTCCTAGCCTGGTCTATCAGCACAGATTTTCCCATAGGATTTCAGATCCTTATATCTTCACGTGGTATGAAGTTCCAAAGTTTCAGCTTAAAAGTTTGAAAATTCATTCCATTAGGATTTATATTTCCTTGAATTTTATTGAGCTTTAGCATTTTTTTCCATACAACCGCGACGTTTGTTTGCCTCTTTGCTCTTTTGCATTTACACATGTTTCTATTGGTTGTTTATTTTTAGTAAAAATTTAGGAGCTTTTGGATATTATAAATTGAGTTCTCTGAATCAAAAATACTTCAAAAACAAATGTTTATCTCTAGAATTTATTTTGCTACTTTTTGCTGTTTACTTACTCATTAATTAGACACATATTTATTGAGTACTTAGTATGTGATGTCATAAAATACCATTTGGAACAGATCTTTAAAAGAATGAAAGGAAAAAAAGGACTAAACAAAAATTTTTATACAGAAGAATTTTAATCTATTAATATATGTCCATCTTTTCTTTTTAATCCCTTGGATTTCGTCTTCATTAAGAAAGTGATCTCCGATCACTATATAGGTAAATATAGTCTCCTAGATTCCCTTACCATATTTTTATTTGTATTGTTTATTTAGTTTTACATATGGAATTGATAAATACAATTTAAGATTGGAGTCTGTCACAGGCTGGTTCCCTGTGAAACTATCTCAAAATGGAGATTTATTGAGCAAAAATTTTATCATGACGTGTTCCTGGGATTGTCACCTGTGAAAGTAGGATTGGGCTGAGAGAGTAGCTGGATGGATCACCATGATGTCTCAATGAGGATTCCATTCAAATCCATGGAAGCTCCGAAACTGGGATGGTTCCTTAAAGTTCCAGTGAGGAGCTGTTCCAGTTATTGGTCTAGGCTTCCTTGGGTAGGTGGTATAATTTGAGTTAAGCAATTGGGCAATTCCAAAGGAGATTGGCAGGACTGTCTATAAGTAACTGGGGTAAAAGGGGAATCTGGAAGCACATCATAGCATCCACTACAGGATCTGATCTATTCTTACCAGATAGGCAGTCAGTCTTATCTGCACTATTATGAAATAAGGCCACCAAATAAAATATCACATTTATAGTATGTTAAATTATACTGACATGTATATGAAAGTAAATAGGCAGCCAGTCATATCTGGACCCCTATAGAATAATGTCACCAAGTCATATTACCTTTATCATACAATAAACTATATTGACATGTGTAACAGGAGTTCTGGGGCCTATTTCCAGATTCTCTATTCTTTACCAATTATCTATTTACCATATAGACAGAAAAGTGGATTTTTAGATAAAGGAAGTAGTGTCTTAAGTACATGGCTTACTAATACTGTAAATCTACTGACCTACCACCTCCTAAATAGTTGTAGTTAAGACATTTTCCTTAGACCTTTCCCCCTGATTTTAAGGAAATATGAGGTGTATTTTTTATCTTTGAATTTTGAAAGATTAGGATGTACAGAGCTTTATATATAATTAGATAGTATGAAGAATGGGGAAATGTCATTCTGTTTTGTGATTTGTCTCTGAGTCAGTGATCCTGGAGGTTGATACCACATAATCAAATGTGTCGATGCTTCCTGGTCTGTATCACAGGCCAGGGGGGAATGATACGCTAGAAAATATGAATTAGAAAACATAATGTAGTTAAATTTCTATATTGTCTAGCAAATGCAATCGTTGACTTTGAAAAGAAAGGAGCAAAGTGACCAAAAATTCTGTTTTCATAAAAATGACTTTTTGTTTGACGGTTTTTGTTTATACAGAAAAAAGTTGTCATCTTAGGGGGGTAACAGGTAAGAAGCTCAGCTCCTACGAGACACTTCTGAATATAAATTTTTGGGAAAAATAACAGGCATAGTTATTTTGATTTGCTTTATGATTTTAGATAATTATGCAATATTGAATAGACTACATAAGTTTTTGGAGGCTTAGTTTCCTCATACTTGTAATTAGATATATAAAAACAAGGACTTTAACCTGAAGTGAATGGAGTCAGT
The DNA here is from genome assembly GCF_003254725.2 of Canis lupus dingo. Classification (NCBI taxonomy): domain Eukaryota; kingdom Metazoa; phylum Chordata; class Mammalia; order Carnivora; family Canidae; genus Canis; species Canis lupus. Next base: position 38,990,455 of record NC_064267.1, on the reverse strand, counting down.
TGAGAGTTTGAATGCAAAGTCTGCATTTTTCTAAGGAGGGAGAATTGATAGCTTCCAACAAATGTTCTCATACACCCATGGCTCAAAAATGTTTCAGAAATACTCTCAGGATATTTGAATCAGTATGTTAGATGATTGTACCACTGAGTTTGGTATATTTGAACTAGTTTAATGGAGAAAACATATTTAACTGTCTTCTAAGAGTTAATATTTATTGGGGGTGTACTGTATTCTGAGTACTCTAAGGGCACACTCTACATGGGTTATCTCATCCATTCATTGCAGTAGGATAATGTAGGAGTTAATACCATCCTCATTTAATGATTGCGGAATTCGAGGGTCAGAGAATTCATATTACTTTCCATAGCCTTAAGGTTTGTAGACTGTGGCATCAGAATTTGAGGCCAGGTCTGTACCAAATGAGCATCTTAATGATCCTTGTGCTTAATATGTTTGAGGGGGAAATGCTGCAATGATAATGCTTTCCTGAATTGGAGAGTCTGGACAAAATCAGAAGTAATCACAGATTTATAAATAATTTATTGAAAAGATAAAATACGAGATTGGGTTATAAAATCCTTGGGAGGCCAAGAAAGCCTAGTTAGTTCAACAAATACTCAGTGTCACTGATTTTGCCTTAATCCCTTTTTTTCCCCTCTGCAAAGCCTTTTCAGAAATTTCTCTCAATGAGGCAAAAGCCCCAATTATCCTCTGCCTGCTGTAAGGAAAATCCTAGATATTGGTCATTCTGCAGGGTGCCATATGTGGGAACAGGAGTTTCTTCATGGTATTAAAGCAACAAAAGAAGACATGATTATCTTTGGGAGAATAGAGTTGGAAAAAGAATAATCCACATGATCCACAGCTTGGATACTCATAGACAATCCTGTAATGGATAGCATGGGATAGTAAGTGAGTAGAAATACATGCATTATTATCAGAAGAGGCACCTGGGGTATTATAAATTGATGTAGTAAAATCCTTTCGGAAAGCAATTTGGCAACCTGTCTGAAAAGCTATAAAAACCTTTATACCTTTGACCTAGTAATATCTCTCCTGAGAATTTATCCTAAGGAAATAATTCAAAAAAGGAACACAACTATATGCATGCAATTATTAATTACAGCATTAACTCTACCAGTAAAAAGAAAAAAAGGAAACAACCCAAGTACCCAACAATAGAAAGACAGTAAATTATAGGTCATTAAGTCAAAAAATATCAGATAGCCATTATAATTGTAATTATGAACAACACAAATATATATATATAATTGAGTCTGTGAAAATAAAGATTATGAAATTACAGGTATTTAATAATGGATATCTTAAAAAGGGATTCCCACAGGATAAAGACCAAGGGAGATGGAAGAAAGTAGAAGCAGTTGTATATTATAAGAGTGAGACTTGGGACAAAAACAGTGCCTTATTGACATATTGTCAAAATGCTATTAGTAAACTATGTAGAGAATTAAAAGTCAGAACCTAAAGACTTGTGCTCCTAGGTCCAATGTGTTTATCCTGCTTCCACCGTACTTGTCTGAGATCTGAGACAAAGAACCAGTGGTTACCTGTATTCATTGTACTGATACTTTGAAACCTGTCCTCTGTAATTTTGCCTTTTTGAATTACTGCAGTTTATTAGAATAAAGCTATTGAGTCTGTCTCTTTCAACTCCACATACATTAAGTACTTTTGGTTGTTTCTTGTTGCATTATTAGCTAAATTCCTAACTGGTGTCTAGTTTAGTGCCTCCTATTTTCAAAATACAATTTGTGAAAGCACAAATACAAGCATGCACAGGTTCTTTTATTTTGAATTATTCATTGACTACCCAGTATATGCAGGGTACTATAAGCTTCCCCTATGCTTACCAGAGATAATTACCATACACCGTAATCAAGGAACCTCAAAATTCATATGCTGTCTCTTGAATCTCCTGTAAAACTTTCCTTTGTACAGCCAAAAAGCAGTCAGCTGTCAGCCAAGTGCTCTCTGTTTGCATTTTCTCATATCTATACCTTCATAAACCTAAAAACTTGACACAAGCCTAGAAAAGCTGATGTAGCCTCTAAGTACTTAAGTCCTACCTATGTGTCAAAAACCAGGTAAAGCCCTTTTTTTCCACCAGAAGGCCTTTCCAGAAAGTGTCCACCCTAATTGACTTCTCCCTCCTTTGAAATTGTATGCCACTGCAATTTGACATTACTTATATTAATGATCTGTATTATTACTGCACTCTCAATGCTATATACCTTTATCATTTGAAAGCCCTTGTTTCAACAATTGGATTGTTAGGATTACAAGGAACAAAAACCCCAATCCTTATATAAGTAGAAGTAAGTAAGCAATCAATACACAAATATTAATCATTGTTTAAAAGATTTTATTTACTCATGAGAGACACACACACACACACACAGAGAGAGGTAGATACGCAGGCAGAATGAGAAACAGGCTCCATGCAGGGAGCCTGATGTGGGACTCGATCCCAGGACCACGGGATCACACCCTGAGCCAAAGTCAGATGCTCAACCGCTGAGCCACCCAGGTGTCCCAACACAAATATTAATTAAATGATATTGATAATGTACTTAAGAAACATTTATCATTGACATTAAAGCTCACTGAGCTTTGGGTTCCACCAAATTTATCTAATACTCCCATTATAACACTTTATCCATGGCTGGCAAAGGTTTAATACCATTTTGCACACTGTCTCCCTTTAAGATGTGAGGTTCTTGGACTAAGAGATATAGTGCATGCAGTATCCCTTTTTACATATTCCAAACATGAGTAGTTTTTGTCACAGAAAGGTTCACTGGTGTATTTGCTGAATGTATGCAACAGTTAACCAACTTCATTTCCTTTAAGAGTCACATTTATGTATTGATTTTTTTTTAAAGCATAATGCCGTCATGGAAGAAGAGTTTATAAATAAAAAAATGACTTTTCCTTACCAATAAATAAATAAGTAATTTTAAAAAGAAAAAGAAGAAACAAACATTTCTCAAAGGCCCATTTTGTGCCAAAGCAGGTGCTTTAATATACATTTTTAAAATTTTAATATTAACAATAATGCCTATTTTTTAAAGATTTTATTTATTTATTCATGAGAGACACACAGAAAGAGGCAGAGACACAGGCAGAGGGAGAAGCAGGCTCCATGCAGGGAGCCCGACGTGGGACTCAATCCCGGGACTCCAGGATCACGCCCTGGGCTGAAAGCAGCGCTAAACCGCTGAGCCACCCGGGCTGCCCATGCCTAATTTTTTGAGTGTTTGCCAAGTACTTTTTCAAGAGCTTACCATGTAGAATTGTATTTAATTATCACAAAACCATAAAATATGTACAATTATTCTCCAATGCAAGAGAGATTTAAAGTACCATTCAAAGATGTGTAATTGTAGGATTGGGTATTCTCAACCAAGAAGTCAGATAGTGTAAGGGCTAGAGAAATTAAGCTTTTCCAGAAGATGACAAATACAGAGAAACAATGAAATTGAAAATCAATTTAATTCATTTATAAAGGTGAAGACTCTCACTTGAGTTGTTCCCTGAAAAGCACATGCTCAGGTACCTTAAATTTTTTTTTTTTATTAAACTTGTTATGGTTTTATTAAGGACTACACATAAATAGATTTAGAAAACAATTTACTATAAAATTCAAGTGATTAGATTTAGAGTGGTAACTCTATCTTAATAAGGTGTTACACCTCTAAAAGGACTAAAATAAAATATATGCAGTCTAAACTACTTTTCCAATTCTTAAATATTTAACATCATTTGATAAAACATCAACCTGTTTATTGCAGAGCAGGCATTTTTACAGCTTGATTTACTTTGCACCTAGGGAATGTTATAAATCAGGCTATTTATGAAGAATTAATCATAAGATTTATTTGTTCTCTGGAGTGTTGATAAGCAAACTTTTTTTTTTTTTAATCTAGAAAACAGCATTTCTGGACTTCAAGGAGATAGTGGCTCAGTTGATTTATCTATTTTATTAGCGGTTATAAATAACTAAGGAGATCAAACTGATATTTATTTGAAGTTCCCTTGTCTAGTTGATAAAATGAGACTATTTTCCATTAAAATTCTTGTAACCAAATATATAATTGCACCCTATGGTATAACATAATTCTAGGCATATCCAAAGCTATCACAACGACATTTCCTTTGCCCCTAGTGGTTACAAATTTTGTATTGATTAAAATAAATATTTTTACTTTAAATTAAATAGACATCTTAAAATAAAATAAATAGCCATTCGTTTATTCAATTGTTTTCTAAAAGTTGCTAAATGATTCAACTACTACCCTTGATTAATACACCCTCTGGAAAGGAGACTTAGGATTGTTTATATGAACTCAACTGTTTTGTCTAAAAACATAATTTGGAGGATGGAAGAAATCTTTTCTCCAAATGAAATGTCATGCATAAATAGGTTTTTGTTCCTTTTTTCTTTCTTTCCATGAAGGCCCTGGAGCAACAATAAGTTGGTCTGAATTGCCCTGCAAACAAACTCAAATTAGTCCTTTTTTTCTGAGAAAGTAAGCCTGGTAGCCATAACACCAGAATGGAGAATTCATGTTTTCTTTTTTTTTTTTTTTAATTTTTTTTAATTTTTATTTATTTATGATAGTCAGAGAGAGAGAGAGAGAGAGGCAGAGACACAGGCAGAGGGAGAAGCAGGCTCCATGCACCGGGAGCCCGACGTGGGATTCGATCCGGGGTCTCCAGGATCGCTCCCTGGGCCAAAGGCCCGCGCCAAACCGCTGCGCCACCCAGGGATCCCGAATTCATGTTTTCTTATTTCCACCGTACTTCTGTCTCTCTTCTTTTGACCTCAAAGGGCTGCAGTGGGTGGGAAAGAGAAGGAAAGAGGGATAAACCTAGTACTCATAGCTGTACCCTGAGAGATAGCTCAGGGCAGTATAAAAACAACAGGTTTTGGAGTCACACAGACCTGACATTCATATTTTAAATTAATTTTGTTTAGCAAATACTAATGTGGATCTAGTTTTATTCCAGCCACATTCTAAGCTCTTGGCTAATATTGCCTAATCTAATATTTACAGCAATTCAAGTGAGGTAAGAGGGAGAGACTCCTCATACACCCATTTTGTAGATAAAGAGACTGAGTCACACAGAGGTTAAGCAACATACCCAAATCACAAAGCCAGCAAGTGACAGAGGCTGGACCTAAGGGTTATGAAATGTGCAATCTTCACCTCCAGGTACATGAGGCTGTCTCTCCAAATCTTGGCCAAACCACTTAGTGCTGGACCTTCTTGGGTACTTAATCTCTCTGAACTTCAATTTCTTCAGTTGAAAAACTGGCATCATATCCACAGTCAACGACTGCTATGAGTTATCATATAACATTTTCTGATGGTCCTATTCCTTATGAATATCTTCTCAGCACAGATATACCCAGCAACTTTTCCTTCTCCACGTACTGCCACACTCAGTCACATATGTATTTGGGGAGAGTACCCCATTTAACATTAATAGAGTTGGCATTTAATTATATTTCCACATACCACATTATATTCTAAGACATATCCTAATATTTCTTACTTATTTAGTACCTCTCTTATTAGATTGGTGACTGCATCAGGGTGGCAGATGTGTCTCACTTATTTTAAACTATATCCACAGAGGGCTTAATATGCAGAAGAAATCCAGTAAGTATAATGTCATAAAAGGATGAGGGAATGGTTTTCCTATGTAACATTTCCAACAATATGTGTTAGCAAATGCATCTTCATTAATATGCATGCCATTAATGATACCATTTCCTAGGAATAGTAGCAATACAAGTGATCCAGAAGAAAGACAAATGAAATCATAATTTTGCAAAAGAAAAAGAAAACAAAGGCTCAATGGCATTTGACAAGTTCTTAAGTTGTCGATGCACCAAATCGGTGTCTTTTTTCCTTTGATGCACCAAATCGGTGTCTTTTTTCCTTTGAGACAAAAATGTGAGTTACATTTATTGGTCTAAGGCTGATGTTATGAAATGAGAATGACCAATCAATAAAACAAAGCTAAACTAAAGCAAACAAACAAACAAAAAATGATACGGAGCACCTGGGAGGTGCAGTTGGTTAAGCCTTCGACTCTTGGTTTCGGCTCAGGTCATGATCTCATGGGTTGTGAGACTGAGCCCCACAGCTCAGCAGTGAATCTGCTGGAGATTCTCCCCCTTTACCTCTCCCCCCCTTCATGCTCACTCTTTCTCAAATAAATAAATATATCTTTAAAATAACAATGATAGCAAACAGCAACCCAAATCATAAAGCAAGGTATTTAAATAACATTCTTCCAACAGTATTGATCCTGTCTAGATGGACATGAGAATTAACTCCCAGAGCCACATGGTTTGGATGCTCACTTCAGTATAGGGAGCTGAAAGTGAAACAACAACAACAACAACAACACAACAAAAATCTTCCTATGTGATTACCAGGCATCTGTACTTAAACCTCACCTTAAATTGCATTCAGCAGACAAAGGCTTACTCAGCACAGCCACAGCTTACAAATAGTCATGAATGGCTTCATATGACTGTGTCTAGAAGCCAGTGGGTTCACACAACTCAAATTCAGAACTGAATTACAATGAAATATTAAAGGAAAAATTGTTACGCATCTTATACTTTAATGGGAGGTTTTATAGGAAGCAGTTTTTTTTTCTTAGTTTGGAGACTTGCATTTCTATTTATATTATATATATACATATTTTATAATATGTATGTATATAGCTGGATATGTAAAACAGCTCACTAAGCTGAGTGTTTAATATAATGACTTGTCATGTTAAAAAAAGAAAAATACACGAATCCTTTCTTCTTTTAATAATAAATTTATTTTTTATTGGTGTTCAATTTGCCAACATACAGAATAACACCCAGTGCTCATCCCGTCAAGCGCCCCCCTCAGTGCCCGTCACCCATTCACCCCCACCCCCCGCCTTCCTCCCCTTCCACCAGAAGGGGAGTTCATTTCCCAGAGTTAGGAGTCCTTTCTGAAATAGTGAATCTCCAGAAGGAAACTGAAGTGCTTTTACAAAAATGCACTTGAAATCAAAACCAAAAGATAAATGTGTATGTTTAAAATTATTTATGGGTAAGCCTCCCATCTAAAATATTTGAACTATTTGGGCCTCCAGGCACCTGTTCAAGTTTGTACTGATTCTCCTCCAGGCAGCTGCCTCATTTGCCTCTGCCTCAGGCTGGTCCTGAACTTGGTCCAGGATGAATCGCTGATGAGCAAGTCCAGCTGGTGCTAAATGACAGGTGTCGGTTCCTGATTGCCTTTGGTGGCGTGGGATAATTCTTAAAGAAGGGAAGAAAGGAGCTATGGAACACTTGCCCTAATATCCAAGTTTTTAATGCTTATGCTCAAAACAAAAGTATACAGTAGAAAAATTAATAGGCCAATATCAGGCTAAAGAATATCTTTTAAAAAAATTCTTTATTTAAACTCAATTTATGAGCATATACTGTATTATTACTTTCAGAAATAGAATTTAGTGATTCATCAGTTGCATATAACACCCAGTGCTGGTTACATTAAGTACCTTTCTTAATGCCCATCCCCCAGTTACCCCTCCCCCTACCCAACTCCCTTCAAGTACCCCTCAATTTGTTTTCAAGAATTCAACATCTCTTGTGGTTTGCCTCCCTCTCTGTTTTTTATCTTATTTTATTTTTCCTTCTCTTCCCCCATGGCCATCTGTTTTGCTTCTTAAATTCCACGTACGAGTGAAATCATATGGTATTTGTCTTTCTCTGATTTGTTTCACTTAGCATAATACCCTCTGGTTCCATCCATGTTATTTAAAATGGCAAGATTCCATTCTTTTTTGATGGCTGAGTAATATTCCAAAATCTATAAAGAATACCTTTTCTTAATGAATACAAAGTTATAGACAATAGCAAGGAGGTGACAGACATCCTTGGTGAGATTTGAGGCATTCTATAATGTTCTTAGAGAACACACCTTTGTGACCACTGAAGCCTTGAATCTATGTAGATGGGTTGACCCAGTGGTTTTATAGTCATGAAGAAGAGTCTAGACTTCTAGACTGTGGGTCCCTGACAATGTGGGCATGGAGAGCACTTTCCATAAGGGTATGAAGCTAAGAGTGGTGCTTTCACAACCAGACGGACACAGAAATGCTCCCAACTCCATCCTAGAATCCAGTGAGACTTTGCTGGATGGCAACATGCTGTACCTCAGGAATCAGAAAAATATGACTTGCAGGCCAAATCCAGCCTGTCTTGATATACTCATGATCTAAGAATGGCTTTTGCATTTTTCTGTGGTTAAAAAGAATCTATAGGAGAAAGATATTGGATGACATGTGAAAATTACATGAATTCAAATTGTAGTGGCTATAAATGGTTTTATTAAAACAAACTATATGCCCATTTATTTCCATAGTTCATGGCTGCTTCCATGACAGAGTAGTTTTGACAGACTACCATCTACAGAAGCTAAATATTAACTATCTGTCCCTTTACAAAAAAAAAAAAAAATTGCTGACTCCTGGTATAGCCTCCTATCAACTGAGGTAACAGGAAATGTATTAATTCATTGAGTTTCCTCATCTGACTACAGAGTTGTTAGGAATATTATATGAGATAAAGTACCATAAAGTACCTAACATAATGGCAGTAAATGGTTGGCATTTTTTTCATGATAGAATGGGAGAGAGAGGAGAATTTTTTGGTTTCTGTGTTGTGATGCTACACAATGGAAGTGGCCACCAGTCTTGCCGAAGTTTCTGGCTGCCTGACAGTGTATTGGATGCTATCGTAGTCATTTCTGGCTGCCATGGCTAAATACAATAGACTGGGTGGCTTAAACAACAGACATTTATTTCTCACAGTTCTGGAGGCTAGGAGTGCTATAGTTTGAGTGTATGGTCAGGTTTTAGCTTGCAGATGTCTTCTTTTTTGTTATATTCTCACATGATGGAGGCGGGCAAGGAAAGAGAGAGAGAGCGAGAGAGAGAGCGAGCGCATGCGCTCTAGTGTTTAGTTCTTCTTATGGGTACTTATCCCATCATGGGACTCCACCCTCATTACTTCATCTAACCCTAATGACCTCCCAAACTTCTCATCTCCAAACACTATCACTGTGGAAATGAGGACTTTAGTACATGAATTTGGGTGAAAGCAGGGCAGGGGGACATTCAGTCCATGAGAGGTGTTGTAACTGAATCCCCAGCAGCTAATCCACCATTTCTTCAGTGTGTAGCAGCATTTGATTCCACACCAAATTTAGAAAAGAGCTCTCATTAGTCCTAACCAGCGAAGCACCTCCACTGAAGTCCACCAGATGGGGACATTCTCAGTTATCCCAGTGCCTAAAAGGTGCCATGACACTGAGTGACAGCAAACAAACAACAAAACAAAACAAAAAAGTGTGTGTGTGTGTGTGTGTATGTGTGTGTGTGTGTGTTTCAACTCAACAAAGAAATGTTACACCCAAAAGTTAATAGCACTCCTGATAAGTATCATCCAGGGTTATGTAGCCCATATTGCCATATTTCCAGGTAACTTACTCCTTAGCCAAACTCTCTATGTCCAATGAACATGGGTGCCTGGATATTTGCTAGGAATTTGGGGACATAAATGTTCTCTCTTCTATGCAGTATTGTGAGCAGACATGAAACCTAAAACTGCTACATCATGTCGTTTCATGATTAGGCAATCCAGCTTAAAGTGAAAGAAGTAATACAGAACAGAACCAAGCCATGAGAATCAGAGAAGAAGCAACAGTACCCTAATCAAGTCACATCTGGACCATTTCCTGCCTGTGGACTTCTCCATCCTGAAGAGCTTAAGTCACTTTGAGTTAGATTTCTGGAAATCTGCCAACAAGATAAACTAATCACTACTGTCAAGATCTGCTGGTGTGTTCAGGTTGATAGTGGACCTACCCAGACTGCTGGTAATCCTATTACAAGTCAGTCAGAGTATCAGGGAATTGATTTGGCAATGTGTTAGACTTTTATAGGTTGCGGTTCATTCACAGTTTATAAAATCTCTCATACACATTGCTTAACAAACTTAACTTTTTATTTAGGGTCACTGTATTCAAAGCTCTATGTTCAACCATGGGAGATGCAAAGATGGATCAGACATGTGACTAGTCTTCAAGGACTTAATGACCTCGTGGTGAAGAACAACATACAAACTACACAAGAAATTAAAGTAGAAGGCAGAAAAAAGCGAGAGGCAGGCTCTGCACAGTATTAAAGCCACAGAAGGAGAGTTATTACCTCCATTAGATCCCCACAACAGCTCTGTGGGGAGATGGAGCAGATGTTTTTATCCTCATTGTTACATATTAGAAGATTCTGAGAGGTCCAGTGTAACTGGAGTAATTAGTGACACATTAATTGTGCTCAGAGATTCTGGCTCAAAGCCCAATATTCTTTCCATTCTTCCAGGAAACTTAATAATAATAACAGATCACCGGAAAAAAGAGTATTGTTTATTAAACACTGCATAAAAGGCTGACATACAGGAACCAGACATATATTGCCAAGGAATGAAATGAGAAGTGTAGAAGATAATAAGGACCAGTGGACACTGTGAAAAACCAAAAGCCACCTGTTCCAATTAAGGAGAAGCAACCACTCAGCTCATTATTGGCTAATATTGTCAAGAGCTTTACATTTTTTAAGAGATTCTGAAATCTAAACACATATTTTATTTTAACATTTTATTAAGGCCTATTAATTCTTTCTTACACATCTTCCCAACAGCAGTCAGAATGGTCCATTTAAAAATAAAGATTATCGGGGCACCTGAGTGTCTGCCTTTGGCTCAGGTTGTGATCCCGGGGTCCTGGAATCCAGTTCTGCATCAGACTCCCCACAGGGAGTCTGCTTCTCCCTCTGCCTATGTTTCTGCCTTTCTCTCTCTGTGTCTCTCATGAATAAACAAAATAAAATCTCTAAAAAAAATAATAAAAATAAAGATTGTCATTCCTTCATCTACCCCACATATTTATTAATCAGAATTCAATCGTAGAAGCCCAGGCATCTTGAGTATTATAAGAATCATTCACTTACTATAAGGGTTAGATCTTACATAATGTGGGAGAAGGTAGGGATGTGAAGAAGTTTAAAAGCTGAAGTCATAAAACCTGGGGAAAAAGCAACTGTGGATAGTCTTCCTTGCTTTGTCAAATATTAGTTGACCATAGAGTTGAGGGGCCATTTCTGGATTCTCTATTCTGTTCCATTGCTCTATGAGTCTGTTTTTGTGCCAGTACCACACTGTCTTGATGACCACAGCTTTGTAGTACAACCTGAAATCTGGCATTGTGATGCCCCAGCTATGCTTTTCTTTTTTAATATTCCCCTGGCTATTCAGGGTCTTTTCTGATGCCACACAAATCTTAAGATGATTTGTTCCAACTCTCTGAAGAAACTCCATGATATTTTGATAGGGATTGCATTAAATGTGTAAATTGCCCTGGGTAACATTGACATTTTCACAATATTAATTCTTCCAATCCATGAGCATAGAATATTTTTCCATCTCTTTGTGTCTTACTCATTTTCTTTCAGAAGTGTTCTGTAATTTGTAGCGTATAGATCCTTTACCTCTTTGGTTAGGTTTATTCCTAGGTATCTTATGCTTTGGAGTGCAATTGTAAATGGGATTGCCTCCCTAATTTCTCTCTCTTCAGTCTCATTGTTAATGTATAGAAATGCCACTGATTTCTGGGCACTGATTTTGTATCCTGCCACACTGCTGAAAGGCTGCATGAGTTCTAGCAATCTTCAGGTGAAGTCTTTTGGGTTTTCTATGTATAGTATCATGTCATCTGCGAAGAGGGAGAGTTTGACTTCTTCTTTGCCAATTTGAATGCCTTTTATTTCTTTTTGTTGTCTGATTGCTGAGGCTAGGACTTCCAGTACTATGTTGAATAGCAGTGGTGCGAGTGGACATCCCTGTCTTGTTCCTGATCTTAGGGGAAAGGCTCCCAGTGTTCCCCCATTGAGAATGATATTTGCTGTGGGCTTTTCATAGATGGCTTTTAAGATGCTGAGGAATGTTCCCTCTATCCCTACACTCTGAAGAGTTTTGATCAGGAATGGATGCTGTATTTTGTCAAATGCTTTCTCTGCATCTATTGAGAGGATCATAAGGTTCTTGTTTTTTCTCTTGTTGATATGATCTATCACGTTGATTGCTTTACGAGTGTTGAACCAGCCTTGTATCCCAGGGATAAATCACACTTGGTCATGGTGAATAACCTTCTTAATGTACTATTGGATCCTATTGGCTAGTATCTTGTTGAGAATCTTTGCATCTGTGTTCATCAGGGATATTGGTCTATAATTCTCCTTTTTGGTGGGGCCTTTGTCTGGTTTTGGAATTAAGGTGATGCTGGCCTCATAGAACGAGTTTGGAAGTACTCCATCTCTTTCTATCTTTTGGGACAGCTTTAGTAGAATAGGTATGGTTTCTTCTTTAAATGTTTGATAGAATTCCCCTGGAAAGCCATATGGCCCTGGACTTTTGTGTCTTGGGAGGTTTTTGATGACTGCTTCAATTTCCTCCCTGGTTATTGGCCTGTTCAGGTTTTCTATTTCTTCCTGTTCCAGTTTTGGTAGTTTGTGGCTTTCCAGGAATGCGTCCATTTCTTCTAGATTGCCTAATTTATTGGCATATAGTTGTCCATAACATGTTTTTTAAATCGTTTGTATTTCCTTGGTATTGGTGGTGATCTCTCCTTTCTCATTCAATAAATGGTGCTGGGAAAATTGTACAGCCACGTGCAGAAGAATGAAACTAGATCATTGTCTTACGCCATACACAAAGATAAACTCAAAATGGATGAAAGATCTTAATGTGAGACAAGATTCCAACAAAATCCTAGAGGAGAACACAGGCAACACCTTTTTTGAACTTGGCCACAGCAACTTCTTGCAAGATATATCTATGAAGGCAAAAGAAACAAAAGCAAAAATGAATTTTTGGGACTTAATCAAGATAAAAAGCTTCTGCACAGCAGAAGAAGTAGTCAAGAAAACTAAAAGACAACTTACAGAATGAGAGAAGATATTTGCAAATGACATATCAGATAAAGGCTAGTATCAAAGATCTATAAAGAACTTATTGAACTCAACAGCAAAGAAACAAATAATCCAATCATGAAATGGGCAAAAGACATGAAGAGAAATCTCACAGAGGAAGACATAGACATGAGCAACAAGCACATGAGAAAATGCTCTGCATCACTTGCCATCAGGGAAATACAAATCAAAACCACAATGAAATCCCACCTCACATCAGTGAGAATAGTGAAAATTAACAAGACAGGAAACAACAAATGTTGGAGAAGATGTGGAGAATGGGAAAACCCTCTTGCGCTGTTGGTGGGAATGTGAACTGGTGCAGCCACTCTGGAAAACTGTGTGGTGGTTCCTCAAAGAGTTAAAAATAGAACTCCCCTACGACCTAGCAATTGCACTGCTAGGGATTTACCCCAAAGATACAGATGCAGTAAAACGCCGGGACACCTGCACCCCGATGTTTCTAGCAGCAATGTCCACAATAGCCAAACTGTGGAGGGAGCCTCGGTGTCCATCGAAAGATGAATGGGTAAAGAAGATGTGGTTTATGTATACAATGGAATATTCCTCAGCCATTAGAAATGACAAATACCCACCATTTGCTTCGACGTGGTTGGAACTGGAGGGTATTATGCTGAGTGAAATAAGTTAGTCGGAGAAGGACAAACATTATATGGTCTCATTCATTTGGGGAATATAAAAAATAGTGAAAGGGAGTGAAAGGAAAAGGAGAGAAAATGAGTGGGAAATATCAGTGAGGGTGACAGAACATGAGAGACTCCTAACTCTGGGAAACGAACCAGGGGTAGTGGAAGGGGAGGTGGGCGGGGGGTGGGGGTGACTGGGTGGCAGGCACTTAGGGGGCACTTGACGGAATGAGCACTGGGTGATATGCTATATGTTGAAAAATTGAACTCCAATAAAAAAATAGATTTAAAAAAAAGCCACTGATCCAATACAGTGGTGTGAGTGAACACCTAAATCCCAGTGTCTGTGGCTGTGTGTGTGTGTAAATATGTTTGTATGTATATTTACACAAATTCTCACACACACACACACACACACATATATTTATTTGTATACGTATATTTTTACGTGAAGCCCCAGGTTGATAATTTATGCTATTGTGAGTATATGTACAGTTATTAGAGCTGGTAAATATATAGACATAGTGATAATTATGGGTGTATCAGTATTAGTGCAAGAAAGTCCAGCCCTGAGTATCAGATAAAATTCTGACTCTGGCGCATTAGATAAGCAGCATCTTCTATAGCGTTTGGTCTCTACACAGCTCATTTCTAGATGGAGGTACCACATGTTACACACTTAAAAACAGTGGCCAGTTCACCCATTATTTCCTGAGGCATCATCACAGAGATCTTTCCTTATTCAAAGACCGTTATTTCCATAGGAAATTCACTTCAAACAGTTAACAAATCAAAGTTGTCCTACAGACCAAAGCACCTTGCTGGCAACATGCCTGAGCTTTTCTACTTATTCGATATCTAAAGTTCTCTTGTTCACCAACTAGAGTGAGTCACACCATCTAACTGCACGTATTTAGGCTTCAGAGATGATTTGGTCTCATGAGCTTTTGTTACATTTTATTTCCTGATATTAGGAGGAGTGAGAGATCCCACCCAGGCCTCTCATGAGATCCCTGGGATATGATACTATTAAAGATCTGAAATAACAGTCGGGCCGCATCTGGGACAGGCTGATTTGATGGAGTCCCACACTGCTTAGAGGGGATCTTGGGGATTCCTATGTTGTCTGCATCTTTCTCATACCACCTGGTACAAAACATGTGCATAATAAATATTTGTTGAATAAATGACTGAATGGAATGGACAAAAATTTTTTTAAAAATATGCTAATGTGGACTTGGTATTCTTTAGAATTTGGAGCTTTACTTTCTGGTGTGGCTAAGCAGTAATAGAATGTAATACCAGAGCAGTTTCCATTTTTAAATCGACATACAGTGCACCTCCAAAAGCAGAGCCTGGTTACTTAACACTGACCATGAGAGAGCACCAAGTACACGCAAGCCATGGGGACATATGAGCCACTCTGTCCACATAAATGGCATCCACGGGGTCAAGCAGCCCTCTCCAAATCCTTATGTACTAGACACTTGATCTGAGATATTAAACTCTTTTTTTAAAGATTTTATTTATTTGTCAGAGCGCACAAGCAGAGGGTGCTGCAGACAGAGGGAGAGGCAGGCTCCCCACTGGGCAAGGAGTGTGACGCAGGGCCCGATCCCAGGATCCTGGGATCATGACCTGAACCAAAGGCAGACCCTTAACCGACTAAGCCACCCAGGTGTCCCTTCATTAAACATTCTTTAAGCAGCCCAGCCACTGTGAAGCCCAGAGACTCTTGGCTGGATCTGCTTTCGCATATTGTGTTCTTAGACACGCTGTGCTGGGTGCGGCCTCCATCTGACATTCTGTCCATTAAATCAAACACAAGACACACAGTGAGGTAACAGGCCTGACGTTTTCATATCTCTCCACAGAGAAATTTTAAAAAGAGGATCATAGGTTGCACCTTTCGGATGGGTGAGAAGTAGCAAATTAAATCCTCATCTTGTCTCTATCATCACTACAAATAGAAAACCTATCCGAGAGCTCTAATGTCTTTGGACATTACATTACATGCATGTCAAATTTTATAACTGATTATAGCTCATTTCAAAACAACACCGGAATTTCTCCACAACTGAATAATTGGTATTGTACATCGTGAATGCCAAGTGGAAAGACAAAAAAGAATGACAATCTTACAGAATATGTGGGTAGCAGAGCAAAACCTGTTTATGCCTGTCAAGCTGTATAACTGCTTCAGTTTTTTCTTTTCGACACATTTGAAATTAAGTCAACACAAGAACATGCTAGGAAAATCTGTCTCCTGGGATTACTAAAGTATAAATAAAATATAACACAGGAGATTTGGATTTTTAATTTTTTCGTAGATATTGTAAGACTGTCCATACTTGTCTCCATAAGAATGACTGAATGGCACATGGCTTCACCATTTCAACAAGGCAGAAGAAACATTTCCTATCTCTTCATAAGTTTTCCCTTCCAGATTATAGTTTTTTACACATCCAAAAATACACCTATTACACCTCTGAGGTTTCTAGGGTGTTCTTTTCTCTAAGATACTGACACATTCTAACATGTTTGTTTTCTGTGTTTTAATCATTTCTTCTAAATCACAGGGCTCCTCAATTTTATCCCTTAGCAGCATTACCACTTTTCGGTTCTGTATATTGTTCTTACTTGTTTGGTCTTCTCCTCCTTTTATATTTCCTCCTCTCCCACTCCCCCCCTTCCTTTTCTTCTTTCCTTTTTTTCCTCTTTTCCCATCTTCATCATAACTCTTTCCCATGGTCTACAAGATTCTGCATGATTGGCTCTTGTCTGTTCCTTTTAACCACTGTCTCTCCACTTTTTTTCCACACACACATTAGTCTCCAGAATTAAACTCATAAATTCCTGACTCACATCATTTATGTTTACTGTTTGTTTGGCCTAGAACGTTCCTTTCCAAATCTTTGTCTTTTCCATCAATGCTATCACGTGTGGCTATGCACTATGTACAGCACCACTCCTCACTTAGTCTATGATGTGACTGATTTTTCTGGAGTCTTAGAACATGGTGGGCTGTTTTTCCGCTCTAAAGAATTTGGGATACATATTACATTGTTAAAGAGGCCTTTTCTGGGAATCCCTCGGTGGCTCAGCGGTTTAGTGCCTGCCTTCGGCCCAGGGCCTGATCCTGGAGTCCCGGGATCGAGTCCCACGTCAGGCTCCCGGCATGGAGCCTGCTTCTCCCTCCTCCTGTGTCTCTGCCTCTCTCTCTCTCTCACTCTCTCTCTCTCTATTTCTGTCATAAATAAATAAATAAATCTAAAAAAAAAAAACTTAAAAAAGAAGAGGCCTTTTCTCCCAACCATATCTAAAGCCCTTCTATCCCTCCTCTCCTATCCAGTAACTCTTTATTTCATCATTGTGTTGGTTGGAATAAGCAATTATCCCATTAATTTATTTGTTACATATTCATCGTATCTCTTCTCAAAACCAAAGTTACTTGAGTTTTGTGACCTGTGACTTTTTCCAGCTTGTTCTAAGTTGTATTTTGTAATATCTGTAACATCCTAAACCATGCCTGGCACATAAAAGGCCCCTTGTAAATCAGTATTGATTGGATTGAATAAATACACAAATGAATAAATTGGTGAATACATTTTCCCTGAACATATTTATTTTTCTTTCTCCTGCCAGGGTCCCCATTACAATTAGGTAGAATTAAAACCAGCCTCCAAATAATGGTCTCACCATCCAGCTGCTGTGTAATACATTTCCTCAGTCCCATGAATCTTTCTCTACTTGGAAGGCATGTGATTAGAATTTAATTATGCCTGTGAAATATAGCTTATCAATTAACACCACTTAAACATTTTTGTTGAGGCACATAATGTGTTTAATGATGGCAAGATGCAAGTAGGGCTTGTGTGGGAGTAGTGTAGGATAGTGGATGAGGAGAACGCAGAAGAGAGTTTATTGGTGAAGGGATGGGACAGCCCCACAGAGATTTTTCCATCTGGTTTATAATTCTAATCAAGGCCCGAATGTTCACTGCTTAACAGGTAATAAGACTGAAGCTCATGTTTGTGACGCCCTATACGATATTCCTTCTGCCCACTTGATTTCAGCACAATGGTGGTGGATAGTTCCCTGCCCTTTGTAGCTTTCTGCCAAGCCATTCTGTTTTTGCTCTTTGCCTTGGAATGCCATTCAAGCAAACACAACCACAACCTAGAACTGGAGGACTAGACAGAGGAATTAGAGCCTCTGTGAGGAATTTCCAACTGTAGGAGTAGAGAATGTTGTAGCTAAATGCTTTTGACTATCTCCATCTTTGGTGAGACACTGGGGAAGAAGTTCCTACATTACTACTCAAAGGGTCCACTGACGGGCTGAACCATAGTTACCCAGAAGCCATCAATGCACTAGATATTAGGGTTCACTTTTTCCTAGTCTCACCTTCCACACTTTCTTACTAGTGCCTTTTGGAATCGCTTCCCAAGTATACCACCTGAATCCAACTATGTGCTTTATTAACTACTTCTGGGGGAATCCCAAAAGGCAAGTACTCTCACTTTTGTCCCCTCTTGTTTCTTTTGTACCCATCCAGGCTCTTCATTAGAACCTCTGTCTCAGTTCCGTATTGCTCGATAATAAATTCAGAACTTTCCTCAAGTAAAAAAAAAAAGAAAAAAAAGCCTAAAATAAGCCTGAGTTATCAAAATAAGGTTGTTTAAAAGTGATACACCCCAAATTTGAGCATTCTTATTTAAAAATGTTATTTCTTTTGACAAGACCATTCTATTTATCTTTCCAATTTTACAAATGAAATACTGAATGAAATTTAAGAAGCAAACAAGCAAACTCAAGCAAAATACAAAAAGACTTAAATTTATATAAAGATCCAGTATTTACTACTTTCAGAGATGGGGAAATTGTTCTTCATTTTTCTAGCTTTATTTCTTCTTTTGTAATTTGGTTACTAGGACATTCATCTTACAGGTTAATGTTAATGATTAGCTTTAAATCACACCTCCCTATACTAGTCTTCCATGTTTCAATTAAAAGAAGAAAGTACAAAAAAAATAAGAAAAATAAGAAAGTACAGTTGATTCTGGAACAATATGGGTTTGAACTTCATGGGTCCATTTATACATAAATTTCTTTTTCTTTTTTTGGCACATAGAGTACTTCACTTCTGAGTATTATGTTAAAGTCAGAATGAGAAAGACAAATGCCATACAATTTAACTCATGTGCAATTCAAAAAACATAAGAGATGAATAAAAAAATAATAATCTTCCTTATGATTTTCTTAATAATATTTTCTTTTCTTATCTTCTTTATTTTAAGAATTCACTATATAATACATATGCCATACAAAACTACTTATCATAGTAGGCAGGCTTTTGATCAACAGTGAGACTATGAGTAATTAACTTTTTTAAATTTTACTTTTTAAATTTAAACTCAATTAGCCAACATATAATACATCATTAGTCGCAGAAACAGTGTTAAACAATTTATCAGTTGCATATAACACCTAGAGCTCATCACATCACATGCTCTCCTTAATGCCCATCACCTAGTTACCCCAACCCGCCCCCTCCAACAACACTGTTTGTTTCCTAGAGTTGAGTCTCTCATGGTTTTACTCCCTCTCTGATGACTTACAATTCAGTTTTACCTCCCTTGCCCTATGAACTTGAGAAGTTGTACACCTGAAACTAATGTAATATTTTGTGTCAACTATACTGAAAAATTAAAAAGAAAAACTGAACACAGGTTTCAACAATGTGAGCTTATATCTTATGTGGGAACATAAACATACCTGTAAATATATAACAAAAAATCCCAGATATGTATATGGATTTTAGATGGAACATTGACTGAAGATATAGTTAATGGGGGTTCATATTTTTGTTCTATATACTTCCCCAAACCATCTAGTCATGTATTTCCTTATACATATTCCCCAAACCTTTGTGTACACAGAACTCATCTTATGCAAAATTTACCAGGCTAGGGCACCTGGGGCCTCAGTTAATTAAGCTTCTGCCTTCAGCTCAGGTCATGATCCCAGGGTCCTGGGATGGAGCTCCGCATTGGGCCCCCTGCTCAGTGGGGAGCTTGCTTTTTCTCCCTCTTCCTCTGCCTGCCACTTCCCTTACTTGTACTCTCTCTATCTCCCTCTAAGTCAAGTAAATAAATAAAATCTTTAAAAAAAATTTACCAGTCTAGACTGGAAGCTCTGTACAAAAAAAAAAAAAAAAAATTTACTGTGGAAACAAAAAGCAGAATAGTTTAGTTTGTTAGCAACCACAGAGATAGTGTGGTGCCTTGGCCGTACCAACCATTCAATAAATGTTAAGTGATTAAATTAATGATTAGATAAGTAAATGATTAATCAAATAGAGATGGGAAGGCTCCAATCTTTGTAACATGGACTTATCATCCTTATAGTTGTCCAAAAGCATGAAATCCAGTGTATCCTAAAAACTGCAGGTAGGTGGCCTGAAGGAGGTTCCTAGAAACTCACTTTCACTTTCTACTTAGGATCTAACAGTACTTTTCTAGGATTATTACTATGATGGGATATGGTGGTGGTATGGTGTGTATTCACTTGAAGTTAAAGAGATGAGTTGGTTTTGAGAAACACCTTTAAAAAAGTTAAATGACAATATCATTTTCATCAATATTCTCATAAAAACTATTTGGAATAATACATTTATTTTAGGTTTATGGAGTTGAAATCTATATTACTCTAAGGTGATGGTGGTGATTGGAAACTGCTCAGGCATGCGACCACTCATGTTTAGTCTGAAAAGACTTGGCTTTTTGCATACAGATTCCTGGCTCAATGTTCGATTAACAATATTGTTTGCCTATCATTATTTCTCTTCTCTTTTTTTAAAAGATTTTATTTATTTATTCATGAGAGACACAGAGAAAGAGAGAGAGAGGCAGAGACACAGGCAGAGGGAGAAGCAGGCTCCATGCAGGGAGCCCAACGTGGGACTCGATCCCGGGACTCCAGGATCACGCCCTGGACTGAAGGCAGCACTAACTGCTGAGCCACCCGGGCTGCCCTCTCTTCTTCTTCTTCTTCTTTTTTTAAACATACCTTATCCCTAGCCTCTGGGAAAGAGAAATAGCAAATTTTAATGTACATTAACATGAAAGCCAGTAATTCTTTTCAGAAACTCCTGAGAAAATCCATCATCAGGTATCTCTCTGGAATCATCTATCTTTTGAATAAAACTCTCAGAATTATGAAATAATGATCTATAGAGCCAAGATTTTTTTCCATAGAGCCAAGATTTAAATCCAGGTTACCTGATTGCAGATCCAGTAAACATCAAGTAATATCCAAGTAAATATTATTCAAATCAAATTAAGCTTTAAATATTCAATGAGAATCTATTTCAATCAAATTGCTATTCCAGAAGTAACTGGTCATGGTATACCATTGCTATACAATGGATGGTGTGGGTAATGGTGGTGCTATTGCCACTGATACCACAGGATGTTACAGAAAGCTGAAAAAAAACTAGTCTCAGATCAAGAAGTATGACCCTCTGAAATATTATGCTTAACATCTCTTTTCCACATGATAAAACTAAGATTTGGGGAAGTGGAATTGATCGCCCAAATTCACACCATAATTTTAGTGTTGGCAGCCTATCCATTCTTCCAATCATATTGATTATATTTCTACCATATTCAAATTGTGGTGCTAGAAATAACTGATTGAACCACTTACCAACTCTCTTACTAGACTAATAAACATGAAATTGCATTTGCCAAAATAAGCATTTAATTGAGGGCCAGAACTATGATTTGTAGAAATTGTTAAGATTGGATTTAAACAGGATTGTAAAAAGGGAATGGATCTGGGGAAGTGGAAAATCATTGGAAATATTTATAGGCAAAAGGCACTATATATCCAGCCTTAAATATGAAGTAATCATGCTTGGCAGCTAAGTTACAATGATGACAGGTAAATGTTATTGGATGCTTACTCTGTGCCAGGCATATGCCTATCGTATACTATCTAATGTTCATGTTACAAGTGAACAATCAATAGTGTAGATGGGTAAAGTAAGTTATCCAAGTCATACAGCCAGTAAATTTCAGAGTAAGGGTCATAACTGAGCATGTCTTATTCCAAGCCTCATCTTGTCAAGCTTTTGTACTATTATCAACAATTATGGACAAAAGATTTCATTATTAAGAGCTTTTTCTCCCAATCTGAAAATATGGCATCAGTGGAAGTTGCTATAGTTGCTATAGTTGCTATAGACTATAGATTCATGGGCTCAGAAAACACAAGAAAGCTCACCTTTTAGGACTTTGAACTGACTCACCAAAAGGAGTTTTATAACTGGACAAGACGGTTTGGCACCTGATAACCTTGTAATGGTGCTAAGACGATTTTGTGATGGCCTCCTAATTGAAAACAACCTATTCCCATTAAAGACCTGGCAATTCCTTGTGGAAAGAGCTTAAAACAATGTATTCCCAATGTCTCTGTAGACGATGGAACTGGGCACATTTCCTTGACAGTCTAACCTTGCTGTTTGGATGAACTTTTTAGTGAAACCCACCCTGAAGTCCTAAACTTGGGTGGTATTTCCATAGTCCATATTTTTCTTAGATCTTGGTACATCTGTTATGATTCACAATACATTCAACCTTATGTTATTAATATTTATTGACCTGGTATCTCTCTACTGCTTGAACTATCAATACTTACAGGCAGAAACTTAGTTTTAATTATCTATGATTTTACTCTTCACATGCAGCACCTTGCATCACCATGTCTTGCAGATAGAAGTCCAGTTCCAAGATTATTTGTTAAATGGATCAGTTAATTACTTACCAGTGAAAGGTGAAGAACTGTAACTATGACTAGTGCCTTCATTTTGTTTCAATACTGTCATGTACTTTCATGTTCTTTGTTTCAACAACTTTTATCTACTTCCAAAGTGTCCAGAAATGGCATCTGTATATGACTGAACCAGGCTCAACCTTGTGAATCTGCATGGTATCAAGACCCAAAATATCACACTGACAGTCTTTTTATGTGTTCTCTATTATTCATGTCACTCGTCCTCTCAGACTGTAGCATTCAGGAAAAATATGCTCAAATGTCCGAAAATATTCATCACAGGAAAAGCTGATTAATAAATATTGGGACTTCCCTTTGAAATGTTGTCATCCCCATCCATGTACAAATGGACCTTCTCATGTGGCTCACACATGACTAGGTCTCAGACTGAAACAAGAGAGAAACAGCCACGTTCACATCTCACCATACTTGAGTCCTTTGATCCTTTATTTGGATGGATGTTTTTCCCTGAAGGAATTTTAAGGAAAAAAAAAATTACAAGTGCTTAGAACATCTAATGAAAACCACTTCTTTCTAAAATGAATAAGTAAAAATCAATGGCATAACAGTATTAAGAAAAATTATCATGTATCATAAATATATCATGTGTGCACATGTATACATGAGAGTGTCCTTGTATGTTGTATAGGGATAGCATGTTAGATGCACACACAAGAGCAAAGGAGTTATTAATGCATTAAGACTAATATTACTATTAAAATTGTTAATACTTTAAAAGGAATTCAAAGAGTATTTATATTTTTACTAAAAGCTATCTAGACCTTTATACCTCTATTATATTATTAAATTCTACTTTTTAAATTAACTTGAATAAATGATAGTTACAGAAGTTTTTTTTAAAAAAAGAAACTAAAGGATATGAAAGGTTAAGAGTGAAAAGAACTGTCATCCACATTAACTTTCCATCCCCTTTCTCCACCTCATTTTGTATCCTTCATTGGAAGGAAACCATTGCCACCAATTCTGGACTTGGACTTTCCATGCTTTTACAATTGGCTTCTATCAGTACAATATAGATCCATCTCTTATATATTAGGAGGTCCATAATATCCCATGGCATTGATTTAACTATTTGTTTATTTGATGGATTCTTTACTGGAATGAAATTTGGAACCTTTTGATTACTGCTTTATGTCTCCCTCAGCGTTGCTGCTGCTCCCAGTGTGGACTGAAGTCTTTGACTTACTATAAGCTTTTAATTACTGATCTGCAACAAAAGTATGGAAATTGAGTGTCAGTATTTATAAATCTTAATATAAAATTGATAATATTGCAGTAACTAAGCATAAATTCAGTGTATTTTACAAAAGCATCAGTCTACAAAAGATTGTAAGGAAAAGTATGCCACTGGTTATAGTTTGAGAAATACAACTATTGGTTATGACCCATAAAGAAATGATAACGTGTTATAGGAAGTAAATAAATAGCTGTAGAAAGAATAAATAATGACTATGTGTTCTTTTTTCAGCTTTATTGAAGTACAATGGACTAATTAAAATATATTTATGATGTATCCATCACCTCAAATGGTTACCATTTTATTGTGTGTGTTTGTCTTTGTGTGGTGAGAACATTTGAGATCTATTCTCTTAGCAAATTTCAAGTTATCATACATTATGATTAGCTACAGTCACCATGATGTACCTCAGATTTCCAGAAATTATTCTTATAGCTGAAAGTTTGTGTACTTTGATTAGTATCTTCCTTATTCCCTACCATTATACTCTCTATTACAGGAGTTTGACTCTCTCTTTTGGATTCCATATGTAACTGAGATCAAGTGATATTTATCTTTCTGTGTCTGCCCTCCGAGGCCACTCGTATGGTTGCAAAAATCAGGATTTAATTTTTTAAGGCAAGTAATATTCCATTGCATATATATAGCACATTTTCTCTATCCAACTGTTGACTGACCTTTACCTTGTTTCCATATCTTGGGTATTGTGAATACCGTGGCAGTGAACATGAGAGTACAGACATCTCTTTGAGATCCTGTTTTCATTTCATTTGAAATGTACCTACAAGTGGGATTGCTGAATCATATGGTAGTTTTATTTTTAGTTTTTTTTTTTTTTTTTGAGGAAACTTCATGAAGTTTTCCATAATGCCTGTATCAATTTACATTTTCACCAACACTGTTCAGGGCTTTCCTTTTCTTCACATCCTTGCCAACACTTATTATCTCTTTGTCTTTTTGATGATAGCCATTCTAACAGGTGAGAAGTGATATTTCGCTGTGGCTTCGGTTTGCATTTTCCTGATGATCAGTGATGTGGAGCAACTTTTCATATATCTATAGAACCACAAACAATCCCAAATAGTTTGTAATTTGCATATCTTTTTAAATTGCTTTCCTACTAATTCACATTTTTATTATATATTTTTTAAAAAGTATTACTTGGCAATAAATTTAGAATTTTAATAGCAAAACAAACTGACCTTTTCCCTTAGATGGTTTCAGAATTATTTTCCTAGAATATTGGCTGATTGAATCAATGTGTTGGATGACCTAAAATTACATAAAGTTTCCAATACTAAATGAGAACAATAAAATGCTCAAAATAAATAAAATTTTTATTATTCTTGGATATGTTATATTATGATCAATAGGCTAAAGTAATACAGTATCCAATAAACATCAAATATTAAGAAATGTAAGTTTGTAGAAATTAACCAATGGACATAATTATGCTTTTCTAATATCAACTCATCTCTGTTATTTACAAACTCATTGCTTTTGTCAGCAGTTTCCTATACAATTTAAAGGTACATAAAAATTTCTTTTCTAAAATTCCATTATAGTTTTATTAGCTTACTTACTTGTTTTTAAAAGTTAACTGATTTATGTTTCTTTCTCTTACATATTTATTAAAACAAATGAGTTTCCCTGAAAATTAGTACATGTATGGGAGGGATATACTGTGGCCTTGCAATATGTTGCATTTTTAATGTTTTTTAAAATTTCTTATGGGGTTGAGAATTGTCTGTTTTTTTTAATTGAATGTGTCTTACATATAGTGATTTCTTGATAAATAATGAAGACTTGTTCACTGAATGAAAGCATAGGTCAATAAATGAACTGTTATTTCTCATAGAATGTCAATGAACTTTATATTCAGATAATAGGAGAATCACATTTTTACTTATAAGAGTTAAATACATATCTAAGACATACTTTCTCAAGGAATTTTGTTATTCCAGTCTACTATGTTCTTAAGGTATTTTACAGAAATACGATGATATTTCACAAGGATAACAAATTTGAAAATATCAACAAAAGCTTAAATTATATTTTTACCAGTAGCTTAGAAAAAACTGTGTGTAGATCTGCAAATGTGAAAAATCATTGATATGATTATGAGAACAGATCTTAAGGAATGAGTCCATTTCAATATTATAGAACATTATTAAAACTATTGTAAGAAGGAATTCAGCCTCTAATTAGTAAGGATGACAATTCATCTGTTAATTATTATTCCTATTTAGCTATAATAATTTTCATTAGTTTGGAATGCACAGATATGGGAACCTTTTGTCAATTAAAACGCTGATTTGTTAACAATGAAAATAACGGCAAATCTAGAGACAGGAGGATCATAGTACTGGCTTGTATAAATTTGTTACCTCTCCTTATAAATCTGAATGCTGTTTCTCATGAATGAACAAATATCTAGACCAATAATACCTTAATTAAGTAATGTATTTTATCTTTTTGATGCTTACAACCTGATAGTGAACAGTGTAAATCTCTAAAATATCCTTGGTCATTCAATCATCAAGTTTGTTTTTGTTTATGCTTTGTTTTTGTTTTTGAGTTATGAGCTTAGTTTTGCTCTATGCAACACAGACAGAAAATCTTACAATGTTTATAATAACTAATAGGAAAAAAATAGCATAAAACATTTAGATATTTATTTTCAACATAAGTAATATTAGTTTTGGCTTTACAGGTATTAAAATCTACTGAAGAAAGAATCTAGTGCATCATGGGGGAGTCTACATGTTAAATTGTGTCCCACGCTCCCAAATTCATATGTTGAAGCTCTAACCCTGTAATGTGAATGTATTTGGAGACAAGACCTTTAAGGAGGTATATACAATTAAATGAGAGCCTGAGATTAAGGATCTTAATCCAACAGGATTAGTTTCTTCATAAAAAGAGAGAGATACCATGAATGTGTGTACACAGAGAAAAGGTCATGTGAGGACACAATGAGAAGGCAGCCATCTTCGAGCCAAAGAAAGAGGTCTCAGGAGAAACCAAACTAGCCAACACTCTAATTTTGGATTTCCAGCCTCCAAAACTGTGAGAAAATCAATTTATATTATTTCAGCCTCACAGTCTGTGGTATTCTGTTGGCAGCCTCAGCAGACCAACGCATGGAGTTAGGACTTTCACTGAGGCTTGGATGTTGGAAGGTTAGATAGGCAGGGGAGACCTCCTTCATTCCAGAAATGACGGCCCTCCATTATTTCTTATATTAGGAAATGATATCCTTATTCATCCAGATGCTCAGTCAGAAATCTAGGATTTGTCCCCATGCCCTCCATTTTTCTTACTCACACATGAAATCTACCAGTAAATCTTTGTATTCTATCTCTTAAATATCTTTAGAGTTCTTTTACTTCCCTCCATTCTCACCATCACAGACCAGTTCACACCACTGTGTCGCCCCAGCCTAGACCACTGCCTTCATTCTGATTCCCTCCTACCCATTTTGCACTCTACCTCCTGAGGGAACCTTTCTTCAATGTAAGTGGGGTACCGTGTGAAACCTCTTAACAATAGAATTTACAATCTTTAATTTGTCTGACGATGATCTGGTTCCTACTTCTCTCTTGAAAGTCATCTTTACCAGCCTTACTCTTATCCATTTCAACAATAATGAGATTCTTCTATTCTGTGAAAATAACCACAATCTCTCCCCTTCATATCCCTACATTGGCTGTTATGTCTGCGCCTCTAAAGTTCTCATGTCCTTTCACTTACATGTCTGTCATATATCCCTTTTTCCTTTTACCATGAGGCCTCCTGACCTGCCCCTAGTTTCTTCCTTACCCAGAGCAAATAATGTTTCCAGTTGTTAATCAGTAGGCACCCTCTAATTTCTCTTCCTTAACATATATTTCATGTAAAAAATAACTTTAAGTCTACATTCCTTACCTTAAGGGAAAATTTCAAAGGGTACACAACTACTCTACATGCTCACTACTTCACACTTGTGGTTGTCTGATGAACTGCATAACACAATATATATATTAATTAAGTAAATAAACAGTGACTTTAAAAAGGATAAATGAAAGATGGATTTCCTTCCTAGGAAATTACAGAGGGGGTTCTAATAAATTAATTCTATTTAAAAGAATAATATATTATTTCATGCAAACTATAACATTGAGAAACAGATGAGATACAGATATGGATGCAGATTATAGATAGATACAGAGACAGATATAGATACAGATATAGATTGATACAGATATAGATACAGATATAGCTATGGATATGGATATAGATAGATACAGACACAGATATGGATATAGATACAGATACGGATACAGACACAGGCACAGATACAGATTCTCATGAAGTCTGATTTTGACATATGACCATGGGGACTCCAATCTCCTACACAGGAACCTGGTCCAGAGTCATGCTCATTGTATTATGCCTGTCACTGTTCTTCCCACATCACCAAAAATGTGATGCCACTTCCATTCCTTCTAGTTTTACTCTTTAGGTATTAACCAATTTACCAGTTTTAATTCAGTCTATTGATTTCTGTTCTTGGAGATATAAGTGTCTCCTGATTTCCAGATCCAGAGACTCTTCTCAAGCATGCTTAAAAAATATTCAACTTATCATTCTCATATTTTTACTTTCTTTTCCTACTCTGCGTTTCTCATCCTCCCTTCACTTGCTCTCACTTTATTTCTACTTTTCCTCATTTCCTGAAAGATCAGTCTACACTCTAGCTCTATTGGTCATAAGATACATGGAAAGGTAAAAAGCATGTTTCCGGAAATGAAAAGAAATTTAGAATCTGATTTTCAGGGTCTTGTAACATGTCGAAGAAGCTCTAATTTGTCATCTTCTCTATCATTATTTTAATCAATCAAAGATAGAGATATGGGGAGCCAGTAAGCATAAGCTTTCTTACTAGGTACCTGGAGTTCAACAACTGAAAAATATATGAATTACAGTTGGCTTGGGTGAGGTTTGGTATGAGATTAAATTGAAGCTTTCTAGTGGGTCCCTGGGTGGCTCAGCAGTTTAGTTCTGCCTTCGGCTCCGACGAAGGTCCTGAAGTTCCGGGATTGAGTCGCACATCAGGCTTCCCTGCATGGAGCCTGCTTCACCCTCTGCCTGTGTCTCTGCCTCTGTGTGTGTGTGTGTGTGTGTGTGTGTGTGTCATGAATAAATAAATAAAATCTTTAAAAAAATAAATTGAAGCTTTCTATTACCTCTCAAAGGGTTCTAGACTTTGGAACATGCCTATGTTCTAAACACCCTGCCAGCCAAAAGAGGGATCACAATCTGGTGCACGAACCTGGCTGCAAAGTAGCATCTTAGAGTATGACTTTGTGCCTGCTGTTGAAAATCAGGTTCTCAGCTTTGAATCATGTAGGTCATTGGAGATGAGGGAGCCAATGGCCCTTCCAACCTGACCATGAAACAAGCAGCTCCAGAGAAAGGAACAGAGGTTGACTCAGTGTTGCCTTGGAGGTGGTCATGAATAGGCCAATCCACCTCTTCTGGGTAAATAGGGTGAAAGGTTTTTTTCCAGAATTTCTGCAAAAGTTGAGGTGGTCACAGAATGTTTCTCTTTTATAGGCTGGAATATGAGAATAGGAAAGACTTCCTCTGGTATAGGGGAAAGCAAGTTCAACTCTGCATTTTACAATGAGTGGAAAAGGATATTAACTTAACTGGTGATGTAGAAGAAGGTAGAAAAGTGAACTGAAGTTCAGTTGCAGCCTAGAAAAAGCCAACATTTAAAGGTTGGGATAAGAAAGATATGTTAATAGGAGGTTAGCATATTGACCATATCAAGTTTTATCTTTTCAATTAAACCTTTATTACAGTTAAGTATTTAGGTATAAAGAAAGATTGATAATGATAAGAATGGTACTGATAAAAATTACTACTTAAGAAATTTAGATCAAACAATACTTTTTAGAGTGTCTGAAAATATGTTTACCAAGAGAGTCTGGGGTGAGAGCAACTGATCTTGCTAAATGCAGTACATGATGTTATTAAATAAAGCAAACAGGTGTTAAACACACAGTTGTCCCTGCTGCCTCAGGAAATCTCACACCCACTGTTGAAGATGTCAAACTCAATTTTGAGCGTTTAATTCATATTCGCAAAATTATTATTTGGCCTTCTGTGGCCTTCTGTTAGCATTGTTAAGAAAAATAATTACCAGATAACTGAATACACACAGAAATATTAATGAATCTTTGAATAATATGCTGGAAAATAATGGGACAAATATTTTATTTTTTTAAAAGGACAATTATGCAGATGAATCAGTCTTTTAGTGTGAATGGAATCCCAAGTAATGCTATTACCTTCAAGTACCTTTTGCCAGACAGTTGACACTGTTTCCAAATGTAGAACACCTGAGATTCTTAGGTTGCTATATTGTTTTAGGGCATAGTTGTGGCTACTGCAATTGAGCCCCCAAATAACAATAGCTTAAACAAACAGTTTATTTCTCTCCCATGAGAATCTGAAGCTCCCATTGGGGCATCATGACATTGAGAACCAACCCATTTCTATCTAGCTGCTTTGCAGTCCTTGGGTATTGCCCACATCCTCATGGTCCAGAGTAACTCACAAGCATTCCAGCCAGTGTAGAGGGGGAAAGGTAATAGGAAGCTGTGCACTTCTTTTTCAAAGCATGACTTTATTCTCTCATTTTACATGTCAGAGCTGAATAACATGGACATACCAGACTATGAGGAATTTTGTCAAATGCACTCTTCCCTGGGGAGCCATCAGTGCAACAGAAATTCAAAGGTTTTATTAGTAAGAGAAAGAATCACAGCAAGGATATTAAAGCTACTGGCAATGTCCATATAATTGCTTTAAGAAATTGAGGGATCAGCTGCTCCTGGGGAAGTATCCCTACCATAATTGGCAACCCAGAACCTATAAAAGAAAAAATAGTTTATACCTAACTACATAAAATGACAAAATTTTGCATGGCAAATCAATTAGGAAATGATAGATTCTGAGAAAAATCTTTATAATGCAGATGCTACTAAATATGTTTACTATCCAAAAGGTTCATGTGAATTGATAAGGACTTGTACCACAACAGAAAACAAATCCAAATGTTCTCAAAGGTGTGAAAATATGATCAAACCCACTAGCAAGGAAATGTAAATTAAAGCAATAAGATATAATTTTTCATCCATCACACTAAAAAAAATGTTTGCTTCAACATATATTGCAATACAAATGCAAACAAAGTAACAGTATAGTAACAATATAGTAATACTACATATATATAATTATCCTTCCATTAAATATATATATTGTACATACATATATATGATTTTAGGAGGTAAAAATACTTTAAAGATTTCTAATTAATTCATAACTTCCCTTTAATGCAGAGAAGGAGTAAGCATTCACTTCATTGGCTGATGTGCCTTTTTAATAACTGGTCCAGTAAATACTCAAAGAACAGCTACTTGCCATCTATAGTTACCTTTTTTTTTTTTGATGGTGGTGCTGATTAGCCATTTTCCAAGCAGATCATTCACTTCAAAATAGAGATGCAAAGAAAGATTACAAAGGCCCGATATACTATTACAACATATATCAAGCACCCCTATTATAGAAGGTTGTCAACATGGCTGAGCCATCAAGGCGACTACTTATGTTGCTCTATCAGCCAGATTGTTAAGAGGATTGCCCATGAATTTCACTGGGATGTTTTATGAGAAAACATCTTTCACTGCTAGGCAAAGTCAATTCCTAGTTCAGCGGGGAAGATTTGTAACAGTTCCGTGTTGGACTCCTTAAAACATTGAGCACATTAGCAGAGAGGAGTGATAACCTTTAAAAGTAAAAGACTTGGATGATCTGATCGCTGGAACAAGATGCAGAGTGATCAAGATGTCTCCACAGCGAAGTTAAAAAATTTTAATGGAAATTCAGTAATTGATCAAAGAGACACTCAGGCCTCCTGGGTCCAGAGTGAGGCTATTCCAAGTCCTTAAATCTGCCATAAAGCTCTAATGGACACCCAAGAGGACACTTCTAACAATTTATTTTAGTTTAAGTGAATTCCAGGACCTTAAATTACCAAAGAGAACCTAGTCACTTGCTGCATTTGCTTGCATTCTGTTTCTGATTACTTTCTGGATTAAATAGAAATTTCTCATCATTAGTAATTTCATGATAAGCAACAAATGACTAAAACTATATCATTAAATGACTCCACCTATATGTAAAGTTCATTTTCCGGAAAGACCTGAATTTCATCATCTACACACATTTCTAATTCTTGGGTCAAGTTCCTAAAATGATCTCTCATTTCTTGTTCAAATATCCTTTATATGTGTACAAGTTTCATCTCTTTTTTAAAGAAAATGTATTACTTCTAAAATAGTGATACTAACACACAGTATTAACCAACCACAGATGTATGCTAACTTAACCAGCATCCGAATAGAATCTGGTGATTCTGAGAAATCTTTGTGAAATTTCTCAAGCAATAACCAAGCAACTGTGGAAAGAAATAGTTTATTGCCTGGTATAATATAGAGAGTCCTCTTCCAAATAGTCTGTTCAAGAATGAAATGGTTTTGAATCTCACGGTGACCAACATCTGTATTGGAACTGCCATTGGTTTTACTCTGACAGCTAAACAGGAGGGAATATAATTTTGAAAAGATAAAATGGGATGGTAGAGGGCAAATGATAAGGCATTTTAGGTTTAAAAATATACTTATCCTAATACTGACTAACCACCCACCTCAAATTTGCCTTTTTTTGAGTTCTCAACTTATTAAGAATAATTTATTGAATGCCTGCATAAGGTAGATACTTTGATAAATCTTCTTCCCCTGCAGAATCCATGAATAAATATAAAAATCTAAAAACCAAAAGTTTCTAACAGAAATGAAGTTTCCTGAAAAGTGTTCCTGACTTCCAAATTAGAATGCCCATAAACTTTTTAAATTCATTTTAATTTAATTATAAATTGTATATAGTAAAATTTACCCATTTTAAATGTTCAGTTTGTCAAATTTAACAAGTATAAATCAGTTTTGTAATCACTCCCATAATCAAGATTTACACCAAACAGAAAGTTTCCCCAAACCCACTGGAAATCAATTTTCTCTTCTCACTTCCAGCCCCTGGAAAACACCACTGTGTTTTCTGTCACTAAAATTTTGCCATTTTACAGCTTCATATAAATTAAATAATGGGTTTTATAGTATTTTGTGTCTGTCTGCTTCTTTCACTTAGCATGAAATTGTTTCCTGCTACTTTATCCAATGTGAACCTCTGCCTTTTCGTTGGAGCATTTAAACTATTTACATTTATTGTATCTATATGATATCTAGGTCTTCTCTTTGTTCCATTCATCTCTTGCTATTTTTTCCTCTATCTCTACCTTTTATATGAATTGATTATCTGTGATTTTATTTCTGCTTTAGCTTTATCATCAGTACTTGTTTTATCACTTTATAGTTGGTCTAGGTTTACTGTACACATGTTTAATTTACAAGTCTATATTTAAATAATAGGATATCATTTAATGTATAACACCTTACAATTATATACTTGCATTTTCTCCTTCCCCTTCAAAATGTTATAAAATCTATGTTTTTATTCTATTTGTTTTAAACACTTAATCTCTCAAGAGATGAAATAATGAAAAGCAAATAAGGATGGACCCAGAGGGTATTATGCTAAGTGAAATAAGTCAAATTAAGAAAGACAAATACATTGTTTCACTCACTTGTGGAATAAAAAAAAATTCAAAACAAATGAATAAACAAGCAAAAGACAGAATCAGAACAAACTGATGGTTGTCGGAGGGGAGGGGGAGTAATAGGGATGGGCAAAATGGATAAAGAAGAATGGGAGAGACAGACTTCCAGTCATGGAATGAATAAGTCACAGGAATAAAACACACAGTATAGAGAATATAGTCTGTGATATTGTAATAGCGTGGTGGTATAGTGACAGATGGTATCTACACTTGTGAGCATAGCATGATGTGCAGACATGTTGAATCACTGTGTTGCACACCTAAAACTAATACAATATGGTGTGTCAACTAAACTCAAATGAAAAAATAAATAATAAAAAAGAATAAGACCACAATGATTAAAAAAAATATATAACAGTATAACAGTGGTGTACTCACTCCACCAAATTGGCTATTATTACTTCATCATATTTTCCCAAAAATATTTTCAATCAAAAATTTGAAATAAAAATCTGTTATATTTAATAATATATTTACCATTACTATCATTCTTTATTCTCCTTGTAGATCTAAATAACCTAGGGAATCTTAAATATTTCCTTAGTAACAGATTTATTGGTGATGAATTAGCTATTTGTGTTCTGCAATAATTTTTCCCTTTATTTTTAGAATATACATTTTTCTAGGCATAGATTCTGGTTGATAGATTTTTTATGCTCTTAAATAATAATGTCCTTAATAATAATGTCCTAATATTAAATGCTGTTAATATTCCTAGCCTCTATAGTTTCTGATAAGAGATCAGCCATCCTTCTTATCTTTGTTTTTCTTAATATAATATGTCTTATTTCTCTGACAGCTTTTAAGATTTTCTCTTGTCACTGATTTTCAAGAATTTAATAATTATAGACCTTGTTATGATTTCTTTGTGTTTATTTCTGCTTGGTGTTTATCAAGCTTATCGTTATTACAGATGTTTAAATCTTCATAAAGTTAGAAAACATTCAGTCATTATATTTTCAAATATTTTTTTCTGACAAACTCTTCTTACTCCTTTTTTTGGGAACTCAAATTACATTTAAGTTTTAGCCATTTGATATTTCCCTATAGATTTTTGAGGCTCTATTCTTTTTGTTGCTAGTGTTGTTTCTCTGTTTTCAAATCCTTTTTTCTTTTTGTGCTTCATTTGAAAAGTTTTGATCTCTGCATTTTTTTAAATCCACTAATTTTTTTGTTCAGCAATGACTCATCTTCAATCAGTGTATTTTTAATTTCAGATATCATATCATTCATCTTTATGTGTTC
The DNA here is from genome assembly GCF_003254725.2 of Canis lupus dingo. Lineage (NCBI taxonomy): Eukaryota > Metazoa > Chordata > Mammalia > Carnivora > Canidae > Canis > Canis lupus. The sequence continues at coordinate 38,955,573 of NC_064267.1, read as the reverse complement.
CATTTGGATTATTTGAAAATCTAATCCATTTCTCTTCATAAGTTTATTTTTCTTTATACCTGTGAGTATACTTGTAACATTCATAGTAACTTTAAAAATTTCTTATCTACTAACTCTCAGTTGTTTTGGTATCTGTTTCTTTTTATTCAATTTCCCCCAGCAATTGACCTTATATTTTTTTTATTTCTTCCTTGTCTTTTGATTACACTGTTGATTGCTGAGGGTGTTTCTAAAATCATTCTTTTGAAGGATGTTGGATTTTGTTCTGATATTTCATTAGATCACTCTGAATCAGTTTGATCCTTTGAAATAACCTTTTATTAGAGTCCCAGAGAAAACTTTATTAGGGGGCTAATGTAGCTCCACTACTATGGCAAGATGCTTCAGAGTACTCTGCCTAATGTCTTGTATATTATGAATAGTTTCCACTTTCTCTGGAAGAAGCATCAGATAATTGCAGGACTGTGTGAGCTGTGGGAGAGTCTTAGGGCTACTTCTCCTTGATGGTTCTTTCCCTAGACTGTAGTTTTCTTCTCATTTATGCACAGATTACGTCTCCAACAAAGAGCCAAACCCTTGAAAACTCTGCTCTCTGTCTTCTTAGCACATAAACATCACCAGAGCCTATTTGGTTAGCCCACCCTGCAGCTGTGGTCTGGAAACTGTTTTCAGGTTACAAACTGAGCCAATTATACGGTATTCTTATCCATTTTCCTTCTCTTAGTTATCACAATTCTGTACTATCCTTTTTGTGATGTCTGAAAACATCATTACTTGTATTTTTTTTTAGTTTATATTTACGTATGGTGGAAAGGTAATTCCCCTAGCAGTTATTCCTTCATGAGCAGAAGTGTAAGTATTGGGGCACCTGGGTGGCTCAGTGGTTGAGCATCTGCCTATGGCTCAGGTTTTGATTCTGAGGTCCTGGGATCAAATCCCACATCAGGCACTCTGTAGGGAGCCTGTTCTCCCTCTGCCTATATCTCTGCCTCTCTTTCCGTGTCTCTCATGAATAAATAAATAAAATCTTTAAAAAAATTGAATTCATAATCAGTCACCACACAAAGTCATTATAATATTATTGAGTATATTTAAAAAGAAAGGCACAGAAAACTATAAAAGGCTGAGAAAACTAAAAAACCATATTAAACTTGATGATTTCTAATTCCAGAATTAAGAACAATTTTTATGATTTATTTAGGAACTATATTGTGTTAAGCATAATGTAGTTGTTCCATCTTTTAGGCACCTCCTAATTTGTATTTTATTAATACATGTAGTATAAAATTTGTTTAATTTTCAAAAAAAATTGTAACTAAATTATAACATCCAATTTAACAGATGAGAAGATAGTGAAATTAAGTAACTTAACCTACTTTACATAACTAATAAATGGTAAAGTATAGTCAAGAAATTGCATCCCTCTGAGTTCATAGCTTATATTTTTGAATCTATATTAGTTGATTTTTTCAATTCAGATAGTTTACAGAATGTGCCCATAGTCATATATCTGGTATTTGGCATAGTGAGAACTTGAAACTTTGCCTACTTGGTTACAGACTTGTTGCTAGCACCATTAAATTATACTAACATCTGATCAGCTACAAAGACAGCTGATCATCTGCAGTAGAAAACAATGAAATTATGCACTATAGTTCTAGATACATTCCTAATATAGCCTCAAAAGAAGTATTTCAATAATTTTTTTAATTTGAAGTCAGCTTAAAAGCAATTATAATTCTAATTTTACCTTTAAATATCCATGTATTCATCATTGTATTGAGAAGTCTTGATAATGCAATAAGACAAGAAAAGGAAGTAAGGGTGTGATGCCTAATTTCATGTTAACTCATCTGAGCCATGGAGGGTCCAGATACTTAATCAAACATTATTTTACTTATTTCTGTTTGTGTTTTGATAGACTAAGTTAAACAGATTACCCTCTATGATGTGAGGGGGCTTCATCCAAATAGTTGAAGATATGAATGGAAGAAAGTATGAACTGAAACCTCTGTTCTTCTGGGGTCTTGATCCTGCCATATTTCAAATGGGAGCTATGTTTTCTGGCTCTTTTGATTCTCAAGCCTTCAGATTCAAATCAGAACTAGACCACTGGTTCCAGCTTGCCTATTCACTCTGTAGATCTTAGGACTTGCCAACCTCCTCCCTCTCTCTGTCTCTGTCTCTCTTTTTCTCTCTCTCTCTTAAGACTATTAAGCTACCTCAAGAAGCATAGTACTGGTGATAAAAGAGAAATATAGATCAATGAAACAGAAGACAGAGCCCAGAAATAGACTCACACTTATATAGTTAACTGATCTTGACCAAGATACAAAGGCAATTTAATTGAGAAAGGATGATCTTTTCAACAAATTGTGCTGGAACTACTGGACATCCATAGGCAAAAAGAAGAGAGAAGAGAGGGGGAGGAGTAAGGAGAAAAGCGAAACTAGACAGAGCATTTACATAAAAATTAATTCAAAATGGATCATAGATCTGAATGTAGAACGTGAAACTAAAACATTTCTAAAAAATGCATGTGAAAAAGTCTATATGACCTTGATATTGGTCATTAAAACATGAAAAATCTTAGAAATGGTCTCAGTCAAAAAGGGCTGTAAGGAGCCATGACTATTATAAGTAATGTGGTATTGTAGATGGAATCCTAGAACAGAAAAACACATTAGATAAAAATTGAGGACACTTTAATAAACTGGATTCTAATTAATAACAATATATTAGTAATAATCCCTTAGCTATGATGAATGTACAGTGATAATGTAAGTTGTTGACAAAGGAAACTGGAAGTCAAGTATTGAAGAACTCTCTATATTTTTGCAATTTTTCTGTAAATCTAAAACTAATCTAAAATTAAAAGTTTCTTTTAAAAATAATCAAAATAAAAAAATAATCAAAATATAACCTTAAAGAAAGTGATTACACCTACTTTACTAGATATTGAAATAGTACCAAGAATATCTGTGCCCTTGTAAGGAAGAGAAAGCCCTGAGGAGCTGCTGCTTAAGTAGACAAATCAAATTTGTTTTGTGTTCAAGCTGATGTTGATGAATTTTTATGCTTTCATATATGAATCCTTTAGAAGAAGGATATAATTGCATGTTATTTTGACTTTAACTGGATGTTTGAATGTCTACTAGCCTCTATTTAAGGAAAGGTGTAAGTTCAAAGACTAAAGGGAAAAATGGAGTGGTTTTAGAAGTACTCTGATGAAGAAAGGGACAAACTCTTAATAGGCTGCCTGAATAAAAAATTCAATACTTTAAACCACAAAATTATATGTTTATAAACCCATGGGATGTCTGTAACCCATATAAAGCCTGCGTCTATTTTATTTAGAATTTCACTTATTTAAAGCTTAGAGATTTTAAGGGAAAAATTATAAATTAATTCTTAAAGCAACAAATTTCTTTTTTTGTTAAGTTGTATTTCTTTATGGATGAATAAGTCACGGGAATAAAAGCTACAGCATAGGAAACATAGTAAATGATATTATAATAGTGTTCTATGGTGACAGATGGTAGCTATACTTGGGGTGAGCACAGTATTAACTATAGAGGTGTTGAATCACTATGTTGTACATCTGAAATTAATATAACATTGTGTGTCAACTATACTCAAATAAAAATAACTGATTAATGAAAGAAAAAAGAAGAATAAAAGAAAGAAAGAGTGAGCAAGAGTGTTCTTTTTAAAAATGGACCTTAGATATACATCTGAAAAGAATTTATATCTTAAAAATGTATTCATATTTTTTGAAATACAATTGCTAAAACAGACCCACATCTATAATTACTAACATGATAGATTTCACTATTAGACTCTTTCACCTATAAAGAGAATTTATTTCTACTAAACTTTCATAAGTTATCTTATTATGGGCCATAGAGATTTATGGCCAAGCCCAAAGTTTCAGACCATACATATGTGCATCTGTCTAGTTTGGCTTCACCCATTCCTTTTTAAACAGAAAGAAAAAGAGAAAGAAATCATACACAAAGCTGAATATTTGCATATTGTAGAATATATGTAGTGTCTTTTGTCTCAAAGTGCTAGCCTGTATTATGCTAATAAGAAAGTATGTGCCTCAGAATAGCTACTTAAAATGAATCATTGTAAACTGTTCACATTGGGGGCATTTAAAATACTTTTTTTCAACAGCCAGTAAAAACAAAAAAAAATCATTTTATGTTTTTTGGCAAACAGATAAGGAGGTTCTAAAATAGCTCCAGGAGCTAAAAAAATATACTGTGAAAGATTCAAATAACACTTCTTTACCATTTTTGTGTGTGTGTGTGTTTGTGAAAATAAATTTTTTTCTGGGAATCATTAACAGTGGAAATTCAGCTCAATTCTAAGGAAATTTAGTTTCTATTGTAAGAAGAGTTGAGTAAAATAAACACGAGAAATTAGAAATAGCAGAAAGTGCTCTTTTTAGATCATAATGGATGAATTATAAACATTAATTTGAAAAATCAAACTGGATCCTCCACTGCTTTTTTTCCCAGCAGACTTCCCTTTCTTTGTTAACTGACATCTTTTTCTTTTTTGAACCCAAAAAATTCCCAGTAGTTTCCTTGTCTTTTATATTAAAAGTACCACCTTGTTCATTTTCTACACACTTTCATGTTCCACCTAAGTAGACTACTCATAGTTCTTTGTATTTTTGATGAGACAATGTGTCTGTGGTAAAAGAGTTAGGAAGGTAAGATTTGATAGACACATGAATTTCCTGGTCAAACTTACCTTAGTAGATTACCTACATTTCATAATCAATATAAATATACCTTTTAAATGCTGCTCTAGGCAATGTTGTTTTGTAATGTCTTTGAAAGCTTTTTCTTAAAAATGTTTCTATTCCATCTTACTGTATTTTAATACATACATGCATATGTGCATATGGGTTTGTTTGTGTCTGTCTTTATGTATGAATATATGAGTATATATATATATATGTGAATGTGTGTGTACTATTTTAAGCTTTCAGCCATTTAAAGCTCTCAGGGCCATGCATACTATATATTCTTATGTACCTTCTTATATTTTATTTATTTTATTATTTTTTAAAGATTTTATTTATTTATTTATTCATGAGACACACACACACACACACACACACACACACATACACAGAGGCAGAGATACAGGCAGAGGGAGAAGCAGGCTCCATGCAGGGAGCCCTCCCGACATGGGACTCGATCCCGGGTGTCCAGGATCATCAGGCCCTGGGCTGAAGGCGGTGCTAAACCGCTGAGCTACCCGGGCTGCCCCTTATATTTTAATATAACATTTTAATATCTGTATTATACTTTTTTGGCCCATGGATATTAGAATACCGTACATGCTCTCAGCTGATGAGTCCTCTGCTACAGTCTCATCCAAATTATAGTGATTATTTATTTATTTTAGCATATGTTAAAACTTAACAAATTACACACTTTAAGTATATGTAGTTTAATGTATGTCGACTAAACCTTGATGAGTTTAAACACAAGTGACTGGATGGATTTAAGTAGGTAGGTAGCAGGAAAATGAACAACCGCATGCCATATTGCTTTAAGTGATAATTATAAACCTCACTCCATAATATATTTAAGATCTGAGTATAAAATAAATGACAACCAAAAACAACAGAATGTAGAGATCATTAGGAAATTCAAGATTGATGGAATTGGGCATTACTAAAGGTTCCATAAGTATCATGATTGCCTGGGATTATTAAGGAAAAATCATAGGGAAATTCATTGGAAGAAACTGTAGACGAGGTATGTTAGGACCACTGAGGATCTAAAGAGAACAAAATAATAATAATAAAGACTGATGTAAAGTGGCTGGGAATGCATTTATGTAAAGAATATTTAATAAGTCCTATGTGACCAGAAGCCCACCCATCCAATCATCTAAAGACATTATGGCTTCCTGGTGTTTGATTTGGCAGCCAGTGTATATAACCTAGTAATAAAGTACTTGGTGATGTCAGGTTAGGGCTCTAGATACTCTTTGAGGTTTCACAATGAACATTCACTAATGTTAAAGCCAGTGAGTTTACAAAGGAACACTTCCCCTGGATGGAAGGGATAAACCACCAGAAAATGAACACCACAGTTTCAGTTATAAATTATGCTTTAAGCACTACTAAAGAAAATCAAAGAAGACCACTGATTATGAGATAAGTTTTGGTTTTCAACAATCCAACAACCCGGCTCAGTTAATGATTATGGTAAGCTGGTCAATTGTACCAAGTACTGAGAAAGGAATTTCTGCCTTATGATTTCTTATAGCTAAATACAAAAGACTCATTTATAATGGGAACAGAGCTTCCTTTCTGTAGACATTATGTTACCAATGATCACATGTTATGAGTTCCTTAGAAAAAAATACCAACAATGAAAACCTACATCATTGCATATATCATTGATAAACAAAGTGATACATCATTGATAAGCAAAGTGACCATGACTAAGATCTTATGCCTATGTGGCATGAGTGTCACAGACTAGTCAAATTTGGAAAGGAAAAAAAAAATTTGGAAAGGAGAGATAATTTTAGCCATGCCAGGATATAGGCTGAGTATGAATGTAGACTGAGTACTACCTGCTCTAATATATTCATATGAAGCTGAAATATTTGATATGAACATCTAATCTCTCAATTTCAAAGTTCTAGTTCAAATTTATAAAATCCCATAAAGCTCAAATAAAATATGTCTTCAGCTCAAATTTACTCCTGAATCTGTCATTTTTCAAACTCCACTATAATATTGGCCTTGACTGAGTTCACTTAAGTGTCTACTGTGTTGTTGTTTATTGTGCACTATCCAACACCCCTCCCCCAGAAAAATTCTTCTGCTGTCATATAAGTGAAACTGCTTCCTTGCATACAAATTTATTTCTGTCATTTGAGAAAATTTGGAACATAAGGCCTAGTTATCCTAAACAGAGTAGAAATACTAGATAATGAGCAAAGTGTGTGTCACTTACTTACTCTTCTGGAAAAAAAGGAAGGAAGGAAGGAAGGAAGGAAGGAAGGAAGGAAGGAAGGATAGAAGGGAAAGAAAGAAGGAAGGAGGAGAGAAGGAGGGAAGGAAGAAGAGTCACTATACTCAAAACGAGAGGGCCTTTAATGTGATTGTATATATAAATTTCTTTGAAAGAATGAGCAGTGGGATGGTCCCGGAATTGCAGTTTAGCCCTAGGACACAGGCTGGCTGTATTCAAGCCAGGAGCCACCTTTCCCAGTAAGGGTGACCTCTGAGATGGTTAACTTCCACCACCCATGGGCAGGTAATCACATTCACAAGATTACTTTTCTTTCTTTTTATTTTTTTAATATGGCCTTAAATTTAAAAGGCCTCAGGGTACAAAACACAATAAAGTCATTCATTAAAATATTTAGTCAAACCGATGGCAACATAATACAGTATATTTCATACTGCCTCTTCATCTTGGCAGGACAATTAATAAGGCAGGTTTTGTTTTATGTCCCGAAGATTAATAAGCTAGGGCTATAATAGCATCATACTCAGACGTGGCTTGCATTAGAAATTATTTTGCTTCTGTTTCCCCCAAAATATATATAGGTTGCCTCAAAATCTATTTCACAAAAAAAGTAGGTACAATAGGTGTGAACCAATATACAAAATAAACAGTGTAAATTTATAAACAACATAAACTAGGGGATGATTATTAGGATGCAAGTCAGTCAACTGTCTTGAAAAAGCAAAGTGAGATTTCACTCGTATGTGGAATTTGAGAAACAAAGCTGATGAACATAGGGGGAGGGAAGGAAAAAATAAAATAAGATAAAAACAGAGAAGGAAGCAAATCATACAAGACTTAATTATAGGGAACAAACTGAGGGTTGCTGGAGGTGAGGTGGGTGGGGGGAGGGAGCAATTGGGTGACAGGCATTAAGGAGGGCACTGGGTGTTATGTGCAACTGATGAATCACTTAATTCTACACCGAAACAATAATATACTGCATGTTAGCTAACTTGAATTTAAGTAAAACCAATAAAAAAAGAAAAAGCAAAGGGAATGGATGACTCTTCTGGAAGCCAAGAAGTAAACCACATTGGAGCCTTAGTGACATCTTCCCTCCAAAGCAACTGTGGCCATGCAGGAACTAAGCAATTAAAAGTGGAAGGAACAGGCACAGAATGATATAGAGGCTAGTACCACCCTCTGGTAGGTTAATCTGATTCAGACTCTTGTACCATGACTGATGGAAATCTGCATTACCTGGAGATATACAGGTCATCAGCATTACAGATGGCTGGTCAGTCCGTCCAAGCAAACTATGCTAAAAAAAAATATGATCAGAGACAGGATTTATGAAGCCAAAGTGGTGCTTGGAATATATAAATGGCTGACATTCCTTTGCAATATTACAATATTTTGATATTTTTCACTTACCCCATCTCAAAAGCTGCGTGTGTTGATAGTATTAACATTCTACAAATGACAGTTCAAGGCTCTGAGAGTCAAAGGGGCTTGTCCACAAAAACAGAGAGAATAAGAGCTGGAATTTGAGCTTTCTGACTTTAAATTCTGCATGTTTACAGCTCCCCAAAGATGTCTGTCCCCAAACTGAGATAACACTGTTTCTGGAACCATGGTTCTTCAGCTCTTCAGGGACTCCAATGCCCTGTCTTTGCTCTATCACCTCAGTGATAGAATATATATAGGAGAGCATGTTGCTGTGTCAACATACAAGCTGCTTTGATCAGAAAGAAAGGATTATGTTTCTGAGAAGAGAGAATACTAATTGTCCAAAGTAAAAAGAAATGAAAGAGTGGTGCAAGAGAGGAGAACATGGAAATGGATGGGACAATAGATGACCAGAGAATGAAACTGTGTTTGGGGTTCAGATTGGGGACCAAGCACATCTCAATGTCTACAATGATGGAGGAAGGAGGATGCAAGGGTACACATCAGAGATGATGTGGAGGATGGAAACACAGTGGGTATATTATATAGGGTGAGTACCAGAACGATGGGTCTTGCATCATACCCCGAGTTAGAATCCATCTTCAGCTTCCTCACCTGTATAATGAAGGTAACCACATCTGATTCACTTGAGGCATGACTCCTGGGAGGATCAAATATCAAGTGATTTCTCAAAGCACAGTGTGTTTGAGAAATGTGAGCTGCCATTACTGATGGATATGTATGACATTAGTCACCTCACATTATTTCAGATGAAAAACAACACATTTGTGTTACCAATGCTCAGCCAGAATGAACTTTTCAGAGTCAATCTGCCAAGCTTTAGTAGGAGTTTATGAAGTCAAAAGATGCACAGACAAGTAAATAAAACATATTATACAAATGTGGCACCCGTGAAGCAACCAAATCCTTAGTGAACATTATAGAGTATAAATCCTCATTCTAATCATTTTCTGTAAAGCTTTCATCTGTTATTTTGTATTACTCTCCATGTGTCCATTTCTAATTTTCTTTCTTAAATCAGAATTGTTAGAATTCCATGCAAACGTAAGATAACTCGAATACTAGTATTCTAGAACACTACTAGAGTAACTGGAAGACAGACAAATAGCTATTAAGTACATGAAAAAATGTTCAAATCCCTAATCATCAGGATAATGTGAATCAAAACCACAATAAGATATAATCAGATCTCCTAGAACGGCTGTTAGCAAAAAGACAACAAACAAGTGGTAGTGAAGATGTGGAGAAAAGGGAACCTTTGTGCACTGTTGGCAGACATGTAAATTGGTGCAGCCATTATGGAAAATAGTGTGGTGGTTCCTCAAAAAATTGAAGATAAAATTACCATAGCTATTACCAGCAATATCACTGCTGGGCACACATCCAAAGGAAATGAAAACAGAATATCAAAGGCGTATCTGTACTCTCATGTTCATTGCAGCATTATTTACAATAACCAAGATGTGAAAGCAACTTAAATTTCTATCAACAAATTAATAGGTAAAGAAGATGTGATAGATGATATTATATATATATATGATGAATGTAATATATGTGAGATATATATGAAATGTGGAATAAATGGAATATGATTCAGCCTTGAGAAAGAAGGGAATTCTGCTGTTTGTGACAACATGGATGGACCCCAAAGGCATCACACTAAGTTAAATAAGTTAGGAAAAGACAAATAGTCTGTATGGTATCACTTACATGTAAAGTCTGGAAGAAGAAAAAAAGAAAGAAAGAAGAAAGAAGAAAGAAAGAAAGAAGAAAGAAAGAAAGAAGAAAGAAAGAAAGAAAGAAAGAAAGAAAGAAAGAAAGAAAGAAAGAAAGAAAGAAAAGAAAGAAAGAAAGAAAGAAAGAAAGGCAAACTCATAAAACAGAGTAAAAAAGTGGTTACGGGGGGGTTGGGGGAGATAGAGGTTGGTAAAAGGGTACGAAACTCTTGCTGTAGGATAAATAAAGTCTGAAGCTCTAATGTATAATATAGTGACTATAGTTGATGATACTGTATTATATAATTGATATTTGCCAAAAGAGTAGGACTTAAATATCAATCTCCCCCTCTGTGTCTCTGTCTGTATCTCTCTCTCTCTCTCTCTGTCTCTCTCTATATATATATATGCATATATATATGCATATATATATAAACACATATATATATGTGTGTGTGTTTTATTCACACAACAAATTTGCTTTTCAATGCACAATGCTGAATACTTCCAGGTCTGTGATAGACATGGACAATACAGAACTAAACAAAGATGAGGAACTCACAAGCTGAAGGACAAGAAATACTTTAACAGACAGAAGTATCAAATATAGAATGTCAACCCTTCAGTGCATTCATCCTGAATTAATATATATATATGTATGTATATATGTATACATATATATATACTATTGTGATGGATTTGTTAATTAACTTGATAAGGGAAAGCCTTTCACTATACATACTTACGTCAAATCATCCCAATATACACTTTAAATATCTTAAAACTTTATTTGCCAATTATACCTCAATAAAGTTGAAAAAATAATTCTCTATTTAACCTGAAAATTAAAAAAAAAAAAAAGAACAACTAGGAATTAATAGGTGTTGGGGAGCTTACCTAGTCATGGGCAATTAGGCAAATAAGAACACTCAAGGGCAGCCCAGGTGGCTCAGCGGTTTAGCACCGCCTTCAGCACAGGGCCTGATCCTGGAGACCCAGGATCGAGTCCCACGTCGGGCTCCCTGCATGGAGCCTGCTTCTCCCTCTGCCTGTGCCTCTGCCTCTCTCTCTCTTTGTATCTCTCATTAATAAATAAATAAAATCTTAAAAAAAAAGAACACTCAAATATAGTAGCATCTAACTAGGATGTTGGGAGACTGTTTTTAAAATAAAATATTTTATTCTGAGGTGTTTAAAATTCTTTTTTTTAATATTTTTATTTATTTCTTTGAGAGAGAGAAAGATGGGTGGGGGCCAAGAAGCAGAGGGAGAGGGAGAAGTAGACTCCCCTCCGAGCACAGAGACTGATGTGGGGCTCAATCCCAGGACCCTGAGATCATGACCTGAGCTGAAATCAAGAATCAGATACTCAATGACTGAGCCACCCAGGTGCCTCTCTGAGCTGTGTTCTGAGTTCACGAATTAGCCACTCCTGATCCCAGGAAGGACACTGTGGTGGCCAACATTCTTTCATTCACACAAGAAATTTGCTTTTCGATGCACAACACGGAATACTTCCAGGTCTGTGATAGACACGGACAATACAGAACTAAACAAAGACAAGGAACTCACAAGCTGAAGGACAAGAAATACTTTAACAAACAGAAATATCAAATATAGAATGTCAACCCTTCAGTACATTCTTCCTGAGTTAATCTAATACCACATTCCCATTTAACACATTAATCAGTTCAGGGGCAACAACCATATTTAACTTATTTTCATTCACAAACACCTAGCATGTGTTTACTATAAGATTAAACAAGAACAGTTGGTCTAACTGTAATTCACATAATGGTGCAATTTAAGGACTTCTTGGTTCCAGCAAACCAGGTAGATTCACTTCAATGCCATCTGTGTGCATTCAGAATCTAACAAACGCTCCTTCACAGTTAACACTTTTTCTGGATTTGTGGTTAAGGTGAAGGAGAGGTTTGTAACACTAGCAACTTCACCAGCAGAACATCCCCCAGAGACCATCCCCTTTGGCTGATCTTGTTTTCACCTGGTGTAATGGTTTGAATGGTGCCCCCCCAAAAGAGATACCCACATCCTAATACGAGGAACATTCTGTGAATGTGATCTTATTTGGAAAAAAAAAAATGTTTTTGCAGGTGTAATCTAGTTAAGGATCTTAAGAGGAGATCATTCTGGATTACCTGAGTAGTCTTAAAACAAATGACCAGTGCCCTTAAAAGGGAAAGGCAGAGGGCGTTTTGAGTCAGACACAAAGGAGAAGACATAGAGGGAAGGAGGCAATGTGACCACAGACAGAGATCAGAGTGATTCAGCTGCAAGTCAAGGAGTGCCAACAACCACCAAAAACTGGAAGAGGCAAAGGATGGATTCCCCCTAGAGACTCCAGAGAGAGTGCAGCCTTGCCAACACTGTGAATGTGGACTTTTGGCCTCCAGAACTGTGAGAACAAATTTCTCTTGTTCTCAGCCACCCAGTTTGTGGTCATTTGTTAGAGCAGCCACAAGAAACTAATATACTTGATTTTGTTCTCTGGTTTCACCTCGTGATGATGCCAATGCATGTCTGTCCTTACAGAGCAATGACTCTCTAGAGTCCTTGAGTTCCGTTTTTGTCTGCTTGGGCTGCCATAACAGAACACTATAGACTGGGTGACTTAAACAATAGACATTTGTTTTTTACAGTTTGGGAATCTGGGAAGTCTAAGATCCAAGTGATCATCAATTAGGTTCCCAGTGAGGATCCTCTTCTGGGCTTGGGGACAACCACCTTGGCAGTATCCTCACACAGCAGGGAGTGGAAGCTCTGTTGTCTCTTTCTTTTTTTTTTATAGAGGCACTAGTATCATGAAGCCCACTCTCCTGACCTCATCAAAGTCTAATTACTTTTCAATGGCCACATCCTACTACCTTCACATTGGGACTGAGGGCTTCAATATATGCAACCAGGGCAAGGGGGTGGGAGTGCACAAACATTCTGTCTATAACAGGTCCTCTATTTCAGCTCAACATACACGGGAACTATATCCACCAAAGCCTTTGATTCTTGGAGCATTCCAAATGGAATTGTTTCTTTCTTTAGGAAATGAATGTTTACCTTACAAGAACCTTGCAAAATGCTTAGGAGATAGCCGTGATGGGGAAAGCAGCCCTTGCTTTTTGCTGATTTGGAGGCCACTCTAGGAATTCCCATTGGACACCCTCATCCATATAGACAATTGTAAGAAATCACTGTTCGTTTTCACTGGAATGGATCTTTGCCATAGTTTTTGTTTATTTCTTTTAATCAAGGGGCACATATTGTAGAACCCTCCATAGAAATATTGGGTATTCAGTTCATTATGGATGGAATGAGTAGCATGATATAATAAATGGATAAATATTTATACAAGTAGTGCCTAGGCCGTGGAGAGCATGCTTTTGCAAAATGTCCCTGTGAAAGGTAACTTTGCTGAGATGCTAAAAGGATGGTCTTCAGAGCCCAAGTAAACAGAATTGAAGTCCTGGTCTACTACCCACCCAATGTATAATCATGCATGAATTACTTAAATTCTTTTTGCCACAGTTTCCCTTTCAAGAAAAGGGGGATCATAATAAGAGTCTCTATAATAAGAGTACTTGCACTGAGAGGACTGAGTGTTAGTGTACCTGAAGATCTTTGAAAAGTATCTGGCACAGAAAAAAAAAAAAAAAAAAAAAACCCACGAAAAAACAAAACAAAACAAAATCCTATATATCAGAACTTGTTGCTACTCTCATTATGGGCATTTTATTTAACGCAATCTGTGATTTTAGAAGACCACCTCTATGGGCTCAGTATAGTAGATGTGGAATCATATGGCATTATACCCCCCAAGAATAGAGACAGCTTCATTTTGCCATAAGTAAGTCCTAAGGCTTCTCATTCTTAGCATCTGATCTCTTCGGCTCTCACACTACCTTGAGAAGTTAAAGATTCTTTGAGGGGAAAGATCACCTCTTCTTCATTTGCATCTCTCTTTCAAGTATGGGACCCTGTACCCAACTGCTTTTTAAAGATCGATATCAAAATAAATGGATTGAATAGATTTATTCTTCTTAGAAGATGTTTTTAGTCATTGTTCAGAGAACTTACTGGAGTGTTCTGGGCTTTTTAAAAAGAGTAACCAGGGTGGTGAGTGGTAATGATGGCTGCTTTTGACAGGCACATTCCTTGTCTGTGCACCAAAAATGTGACTTGGGGCTAGCGTAGAAGTACTTTGAAGTGAGACAGAATAGCTTGGAAGCTATGATTAAAGAGGACTTGTTTACAAAATAAACTTCAAGATTATAGGAAAACTTCCTCAGTGACTTTTTTAGGTCTTTGATTCAATGAACCAGATCCTGCTTTTCTCCCATGGGGTGAAGCTGACCTAAACCACAATAGAGAAAGTCTCGCAGATAATCTTGCCAACTCCATGCCAGGGACAATTAGTGGGAAACAAACTGTAGCCTTTAAAGAGCAGGTGGAGGAATGATAAACTAAAACAACATCAGTCTCTGGCCCTATCTCCTTTCTCACTGACCATTCACAATTTTTGCAAACATCTAATTAAAGAGAAGACTTTTTGTTTTTCATCCTGAAGCTATAAATATGACACTATCAATCATAGAGATTGTTGGGGCAGGTGATGAAACAGAAATTTCTAACCAAAGGGGAAGACCTTTGAGTGTCATATAATTTTAAGACTTTTCCTCTCTCACTTTTGTTATTTTTGTGTTTGTTTTTAACATCTAACTGTTTTTTTCCTCAAAATTGGTACTCATCACTGACCTGTGCTCTCTATTCTGGAGAATCAGTAATCCCCAAAGACTGATCTGAGGTAACATTGAAGGCCGTTTTGCTTAGAATTATGTTACCAGCCACTAGCCCACAGCAGGAAACATTATAAGCATTTGACAAATAGTCGTTGAATACATGAAATAAAAGCCATTAGGATTTTGTCCTCAATTGTGACCTATTTTTTTAAATTGTTTCCTTTTCATCTGCCAGATATAAAGACATTTGGATAAAGCTGTGAATAGACATACTTTAAAATTAGCACATGTAAAATTCTTTCTGAAACTGTCTTATACCAGCTTCCTCCATCTGAAATCTTGTCAATCAACAGAAAGATTTCTCTGATTACTCTGTGCACTGCTGTCTCTATCTACTCCACATATTTTTTATTGTACTATTTTCTTGTCTTTATCTGACTTGTTACTATTGAATTTACATGATTATTGCCTGTTTTCATCTCTAGAGCACGAGTCACAAGGTCTGGACGGGTAGGGACCTGGTGTCCCTCATTCACAGATTTACCCCTGATACCTAGCGTAAGGCCAACCTAGACCATAGCTTAATATTTGTTTAAAATGAATTACTAAAAAAAAATTAAAAAATAAAAATAAAAATAAGTAAAATGAATTACTAAATGAAAAAACATTTTTATATTTAATAGAATTCAGAATTAACTTTTAAAAAATTTTTGGACAAGTTTTTGAAGAGATTTTAGTCATCTTGTATCCACGTGGTATCAATCATGATATTTAAGGTATAGGGTCTGGGTGGCTCAGTTAGCTAAGTATCTGACTCTTGATCGGCTCAGGTCATGCATGATCTCTGGGTCATGACACTAAGCCCTATGTTGCGGCTCTGTGCTGGCGGTGGAGCCTCCTTAATATTCTCTCTCTCCCACTCTCTCACCTGCTCACATTGTCTCTGTCACTCTAAATCAATCAATCAATCAATAAAAAGATACAGGGTTATTACAGAACATGAGATATTGTGATTTCATCCCAACTGACCTATTCAATTTTGAATTTTGCTTCAATTAATAAAACTTTGCTCTGTTACATGCATATTGTTACCTAAACTAGTACCATGTGAATTTACATTTATATTAGTTCCACATGAATATAAATATTTGAGATAAACTGCCAGTTACATTTACCTTAATATTTATTTGCACAAAATTCCTCTATTAGGTGTTATTAGAAGTTCTGGTGTGGTGAAACTGAACTGCTAGAAGTTACACATAAAATCAGGAAGGGAGATAGGAATCACACCAATGTCCTTTTGACTTTTTGGAAGCTTTGTGCATTTTGGCGTATTAATAGACACTGTCGTCCTAAACTATTATTTGTTATTTAAATGTAATAATGTTTATATAAATGAAAGGTTTCCTGAGTCATGCAGATTTAGTTTTTGTAATTTAAAATTTTTCTGGAAGTGAATTGAAAATTTATGATTTTTCATTAATCTTGGGACAAGATGTTTGTAAAATTCACAGCAGGACACAAGTTAAAGTCTTCTTAGTATAAACTGAGGCGGCAGTGGTAGCAAGTTTCTCTTCTTCCCATATAGTTCCACTCTTCTTTTTCCTGCCAAAAAGTTTCCTTTTCCCAAATTATCACCCCATTAGCCACACCCCTTCATGGTATCCTCTTTGCTAAGTAAACATGTTATAGTCACACTGAATATAATGTACAATTTATTACACATTTTAATTGGAGATCATAAAGGTCAATGTTATCCAAAGAACTCTCTGTAGTAATAAAAATGTTTTGATTCAAATTCTTTTTTGCCCAGTGTGGTAGCCAGTACCCATATGTGGCTATTGAGCACTTGAAATGTGGCTGGTTTTATTTAATTTTATTGGTTTATATTTAAATAGACACATGTGGGTAGGGGTGGCCATATTGGACAGCATAGTTTTAGATTATGCATTTGAAATACTCTTCCTGGTTTCCTTTCTCAAACACACAGACGTTAAGTTTCAGAAGGACCAAATACAGTGGCAGTTCTCAGTATTTCTGCAGTTTGTCTGGCTTAGGGAATGAATGATCTACCACCAAGTTACAATCCAAACAATATTTCCCACCTAAGGTTATCCAAGCTCTTCTCTTTATTTTTCACTCTACAGTTCTGGCTGAGTTTAGAACCCAGAGGGTCAAAGGAAAGCTGGTTTCTCAGGATTCCCAGCTGGGAGTGGAAATGATGGTTTGAGTGCCAGATAGCTCATGAAGTAGCCAGGGCTCGTGAGATCCACCGCCAAGTTGACCAGATGAGAAAGGAGAGAGAAGGACAAAAAGAATCAGGGAGAGTAATACTAATAAATGTTTTGTTTAGCTCCAAAACATTTTTTTTCTATATTGATCTGAGGTTCAAACTGGGTAGTAAACTCATTGTATAGCAAATAGATCATTTTGGAGTTTGGGGGTGGGGAATATACATGCATAAAAAATACAATGGGAAATTCAAAGATTTTCAAAGATCTGGGAAAAAAAATTTTTTTTTTTTTTTTGCTTCCAGAAGACATAACTGTTATTTTAGTTTCCTGTAAGTCATAGGCTTGGAAGATAACACATTATATCCCACATAATTTTTAAATTGCCTATTTTCTTAAGTATCATTACCTACTTATTGTGCCCCTGAAACCAAAACAGAGATTAAAGTTGTGGATTTCCCATAACTGTAAAAACCATATATATCTAAAAAGATTTAACTCTCCAACGGGGTATGAAATACCTACTCTTTTGGACCATTAGAATTTATTAATCTCTATCATGTTTTAGCAGATATACGGATACACAGCTGTGAGATATGGTTAACAGGTTTGTTGTGCAACAAAGAAACATAGTTGTGAGGGTTGCTGGAGAGGAGGTGGGTGAGAGGAAGGGATAATTGAGCATTAAGGAAGGCACTTGATGTAATGAGCACCGGGTGTTACGTGCAACCGATGAATCACTAAATTCTGCCTTGGAAATTAATAATAAAAAAGAAACATATTTTGTAAGAAAGAAACATCTTCTGAAGCCATTTTCACTTTTTTTTTTTTTTTCTAATCAACACCTTTTTTTTCAAGCATATTTTTGGAGTTTGGAACTCCAGGTAATGGAAAAGGAGCTTTCTGCTATCATGTAATATAACGAATCCGTAGGGGGAAATAGAGTGAAATCAGAACCACAGAAACCAGCTTTCTCTGCTCTATCACCCTCCAAAGGAAACAGGTTATATATAATGCATGTGATGGAGTCTTGTGGACCAGAAACAAATAGCATGTGCTATTCGATTTTCACTCAAAAAGTTATACTAGAAATGTCACAAAATGAGCAAAATTGTAACATGCCTAAAACAGAAAGCAAGAAAAGATAAGCGTCTTCAAATAGATATGTATTAATAGAGCTCTCTAGTAGATGTATTAATGAAATGTTCATTGAGAGGAGTTATAAAGGAGTCCCTCAAAGGTCAGTGACCACTTAATTTATCATCCAAATGGAGACACATTGGAGAGCCAAAGTTGGTGCTATTAATAATGAAGTTACAACTTACAGACCAACCAAGACACATGGCTGTCCTGGTGTGAGTCTTTGTCTCTTAATCCATTATTCACCCCTCCAGATACCCCTTTGCTACTCAAATGCCGCCCATATTTTAAGACATCGCTTCATTCCCACTGTCTCGACAATACTTTCATGACCTCTCCAGCCCCCTTCTATTCACCTATCCCTATACTGCAGCAGCATTTGTAATCTGTGCTACACAATTATCTTACATTTATCCTCCACTAATATGTTGGTTCTATTTCTAGAATTACGTTATAGATTCCTAAAACCAAGGACTTTGTTCTATTTTTTAAATCTCCCCAAAGGGGGATCCCTGGGTGGCTCAGCGGTTTGGCGCCTGCCTTCAGCCCAGGGCGCAATCCTGGAGTCCCGGGATCGAGTCCCACGTCGGGCTCCCTGCATGGAGCCTGCTTCTCCTTCTGCCTGTCTCTCTCTCTCTCTCTCTCTCTCTCTCTCTCTCTATCATGAATAAATAATAAATAAAATCTTAAAAAAAAAATCTCCCCAAAGCCCAAAACTATCCCCTGGAAATCATTGCTCAAAAATAGCCCTGTCACAGGGAGATCATTGCTTGTTTTCTATACTTTCAAAGCCAAATTCAGGGCTTCCCTTTACCATGTGGTCTTCCCAAATTAAAGCAGAGGTAATATGCACCCTTTCTCTGACTGCAGATATTATGGACCACAATACTCAGTCTTATAGCAATGCTTTATCAGCACAGATCACTCTGTGCGATGTACTATCTTTTGAGCTAGATCAAAGGCTGGTGAGGGTAGGCATTGTCTTATTCCTTTTTTTTTTTCCCTCCAGTGTCCTGCACTGTACTTTTACATGTAGCAGTGCTAGCAAAATGCCTGCTATTGGTTCCCCTACCAATATCAGAGTGGCTCACCACTTTCCATGTCTGCACAGATCATGATTCAGTCATACTAGCAAGGCCACATCCAGGAAAAATGGCACAGGTGTCAGAAATGACCTCTTCTTGAATTGTACAGCTCTGTTAATACATTTTGAATTGTACATCTAGCTCCTGCAGTAAGGGGGAGAAGCTCTGGTCTGAGGCATGTTGGAACAAGCATAAAGTAGAGCCAAAAGGGACAAAAGGAAGCTGGAAGTAGTTCTAGCTAAAGGTACAGGTCTTTTTAATCCCCTGATCTTGCTTTAGCAGAAGGCTACTGGAAATTCATACAGTTTTCCAGTCTGCTTCTGGAGAGGGGGTCTAGATAGAGTAAGCCCAGAGGAAACCTCTAGGGGATCTAGGTGACTCAGGCAAGTGTAGTACAATGTGGTCCTATAGGGTGATCAAGGTGAGACTCCACGAGGGACCAAGAGGAAGACAACTGTATGGACTGAGCTATAGGAGAGATGGGAATCCATACAAGTTGCTGGTTCTGGGTTCCAAGGAAGGAGACAGGGAAGAGCTCGGCTGGGAATCAGGGAAGTAATCAAGCAAAGTTAGGCTCCAGGCAGTGGAATAGGTGTGTGGGCATTGTAGGGGCCAGAGACGAAGGCAGAGTCTTGGACTTCTGAGATGACACTGTGGGAGAGGGGAGAGAGTAAGCAAAGATGCCACCAGCATCACAGGGCAGACCTCATCACTGTACATCAGATCATGAGGATGATTTATCCTGGTATATGCATCCAAGCTGTCATGCAGCTAGAGCTGCTGGGGCTCTTCTGAACCTGTAATGATGGTTGTGGAAACCGGAATGGGCCTGGACACAGAGATGGAACCCATAACCACCCCACCCCTGCTAAGAGACACTAAGAGACAAAATGAGACAGGAATGGAGAAGGCCACACATAGAAGGTGAGCAGAGAGTAGCCTTTCCCTGCATGCATTCTTTAGGATGCTGATCTAAGAAAGGATGAAGCGGTCAGGTAAGTCTCAGAAAAGCTGAACTACACAAAATTTGCAAGATTCTTTACCAGGTCCTGGCAGATACAGTGTCAATCTCCAGCCATGACTCTTTTATGCAGTGAAATGCTCAGAAGCTTTTGATCCACTAGAGTCTGTGCAGAGAGACTTCCTCAGGCTCAGCAGGGCTGTAGGAATGAAGAAGACAGTGTGGTGACACGCTCAGCACATTCCTAGTCCCCATACATGGCCTCAACAGCTAGCTTGGTAAAATCTTTGGCAATACATGCGCAATCACTAATGGTTTATTTGCCTTAGACTCAGCTTATGGGACAGCTAATGAAGAGGTGGCTTGGGAAAGAATAAAACCATGAAACATCTGCTAAGAGTTACACAATTAATTAATTTATTTATCTTCCTATTCATTCCGGTCGCTTACAGTTCTTCCTTTATTTCTCTGCACCTCTGTGGAACACAGTGTCAGATTGAAGTTTCATCCAGAAAAGAGGAGAAAAAAGTGAGATAATGCCAATGAGGACCTAAGTTTTATCAATTTTTTCTGCTAGTTAGTTACATTGGGGGGTGGGGGCTGTTTCATGTGGGTTCCCTCCAATGTCATTCTGTGGTTACTTCTCAACAAGTTCTTCTATCAGTTGTGTGAGAGGGTGTGTAACACAGCACAAAGAGGCAGCAGGCAGGTTGTATGGATGTGGCTTTGTACACAACTCTATCACTTATGACTTTGGGACCTTGAGCTGGTGCACTGGGCAGTTTTGTGCTGGGCCCCTGCAACCCCCAAGACACACCCAACTGATGTGGGCCCCTGTGACTGATGAGGGCTTCCTGGAAATCACCCTCCAGCAGAGGGTGTTGCTTTGCCCTGTGTGATGCCCCCTTACTGGAGTCCTTCCCATCCGGACTGGTCAAAAGGTACAGAAGCCTAGATCCATTTCAGTTGGAGACAGCTCTAAAGGTCCAGCCCCGCCCAGAGTTTCCTGTGACATCAGCAGAGGACAATGGTAGCACTGCATTTGCATCACAGATTAACATCTCCCCTTGTTCATACCTGCCCTCCTCACTCTCCCTCGCTTCCAGGTCTTAGTGCTGAGAGAACTCTCCAAAATACTTTCTGCAACCAATCTTTCTATCTTGGAGTCTGTTTCCAAGAGAACTGGTCCACAAGAGCTGGTTCATCATCTGTGAGTCTCAGGTCCCTCATCTGTAATAGAAGAGAAGAATAGAATAGAATAGAATAGAATAGAATAGAATAGAGAACTCCAAATGACCGAAATAATGGGAAAATTAATTAATTAATTAATTGTGTAACTCCTGGCAGATGTTTCATGGTTTTATTCTTTTCCAAGCCAACTCTTCATTAGCTCAATTGCATGAGGATTACTAAGGTGCCAGGCTCTTTTCTAAGCACTTTTCCAGAATTATTTTAATTTCTAACAAAATCTTATGATGCAGTATTATCCTCCCCTTTTACACAGAAGAGGAAACTGAGGAACAGAAATTATCTAACTTGAAAACTGTCACAAACCTAGTAGGTAGGAGTCCGGGGGTCAGCCACTATGTCTCCAAAAATTATACTCTTAACTCTTAAGCTTCATTATGTTTCCCCACAGAGCAATGGTTAAAATTAATTGAGAATATATAGCATGTGTCTATCACAGTACTGGGAAATGGTAGTTAATCAATAAATGTTTTATTTCCTTCAGTCTTCATATACATTTAAGTGTCACAGGTGTCCTAACTGTGGGAAATGAACAAGGGACAGTGGAAAGGGAGGTGGGCAGGGAGTTGGGGTGACTGGGTGATGGGCACTGAGGAGGGCACTTGGCGGGATGAGCACTGAGTGTTATGCTAAATGTTGGCAAATTGAACTTCAATAAAAAAATTTTAAAAAAAATAAATGAATAGTGACATAAAAAAAAGTGTCCCAGGTGTCATGAGGATGGCAGGAGCCCACGGGATGATGTGATGTGTGTGGGAAGTCTGAACACAGACTACCAAGTAACTAGTACTGATTTTCCGAGGGTGCCACATGGCCCAGTGGGGGAGAGTCAGATTACCTTCTTTAGAGCTTAGATTCTCTGCCTGCTACTTCAATCTTCTGAGCTTCAGTTTCTCATCTATTATAAAGGAAATAATAATATTATCTATCTTATAGGATTGTTGTGAAGATCAAATTAATTAATGTATTTAGCATATTGTCTGACGTAGTACAAACTGAATAAAAGTTATTATTTTAACCATCAGTATAACTAGCATTACTTATTGTAGATATTTTTTTTTCAGTTAGGGTTAGGTTTGTGTTCATACAACTTTTTTTTCTAAATATTTTATTTATTTATTCATGAGGGATACAGAGAGAGGCAGAGACACAGGCAGAGGGAGAAGCAGGCTCCCTGTGGGGATCCTGATGCAAGACTCAATCCCAGGATCATGGCCTGAGCCAAAGGCAAGTGCTCAACCACTGAGCCATCCAGGTGCCCTTCATACAATTTTAAAAAATGAAATGGTCCTCTTAAATAAGATAAATTTTATTTCTCCCACTTATAAAAGAAGCCCAGAGGTGGGTTACCTAATGTTAGTATAGCCTGGATACCTTCTAACACCATGGACAACCAGCTTGTTTTTGCTTCATGGTCCAAAAATGCCTGTCAGAGCTCCAGCTATCACATTTACATTCCAAACCATAGGTTGGAAAAAGGAGTAAGAAAGGAATTGTTCCTCTGTTTGAAAACTCACCCATCAAAAATATTACCCCTATATCTTATGGCTATAAATTGATCAAATGCCCCATCTAGCATGTATGGAATGCTGAGCTGTGTGGATTTTCATTTCAAGCAACGATGGTTCAACCAATGTCAGGACTCTGTTAGGGAGGAAGTAGAATAGGCCTAGGTCCTAGAAGGCATTGAACAATTTCCACCACAGGGGATGAGCCCTCCAGGCACCTGCTTAAAAATAAGCTATAGCTTATTTTCTGTTTTCTGGTTGCAGTTGCAGGAAAAGACAAATTGTTACTTTAGGTATTGCAAATATCGATGTCAGTTAACTTAAAGGTGGAGAGTTTTAATTCTAAGCTTAAACATTTTACCCATGTTTGTATGTACTTTTATTTCTGACAATTCTAATTTGTACAGCAAAGCCTGCAGGGAGAAATATCTTATAAGAGCATGAGGTAAAAAACAATAACCCATGCTAATTCTTGCAAGTGTCTCATAAATAAAACATGAAGCAAAAGGAAATTAAATATTGATTAAAGAAATCCAAAGCTTAGGACATTTGAGTTTGTTATATACATTGTCATGAGGTTCATTGGAAGCCAACCATTTGGAAAATAGATAAATAGGACCTTTGAGTATCAGGACTAGCCCTTATGGCATCCAATAGTAAGAGATCAGGGATGAGTGATTGTCAGCAACATTTTCATTACATACAAAGAAATAGTGACCTTGAAATCATATAGGAAATTTACAATTAAAAAAAATCCCTAGTCTACTTATTCAATTTACTCTCCTGCTCCTATCAATACACATATTTCAAAACACAAAGATTTTAACCAAGAGGAAAACAGTGTGCAAAGGCCCTCAAATCAAACTCTGGATTTCTAATAGGAAGAAATCACCACATGAAAAGGAACATGTCACTGTCATGGGAGGAATTGAACAGCTTCTCCCATCCTAAGAATGTGTTAGAGAGAAACCACCCACAGTTTTCCATCGTTTTTTTAACCTGACTTCACCATGAAGCCAGCCAGTGAAAATATAAAATTACGGGAACGTGATTTTCAGCTACACCACAAACCTGGAGAAATCCATGTTATTCTAAAAGTATTATCTCATTATAGGCAAGGATTAGCTAACAGGAAACAGCCAAATTATCTTGGTCTGTGGTTGAAGAGGATCTAAGATCGACAGGGATGCCGTTTACAAATTTCACATTCAGGGAAGTATCCAACTAACTGTCTTCTGGGTCACTCCATTGGAATCCAAAGAAAACAGTCTTAGCAGAGAAATCACCATGAACCACAGTTGCAGACTTTTCAAATTAAAAAAGAATAAAATAAAAACTGGGAAGAACAAAGATGAGTGATTGATTTACTGCGATTTACTGAGGAGTTGTAGGCGTTAACTCTACGGTAAAGTGAATTTTGGGTTAAGAGACCAAACAATGAGAGTGCAGTGCCCCCGATGTCTTTATGTGTTTTTGTGACTGAGTTGAACAAAGAGTGGTTGGCCGTGAGTTTACAACCCTTTCCTTGGTTCATAAGGCAATCAGCTGAAGAAAAGGCAACTTGTTTTTCTGACATCGTAATGTACGGATAGCTTCTACTCGTTTTAACTTCAGTTGAAATTTAATGTGTAGGAAAAAGCAGAATAATAGTCTAGTACCTCTTCCAATTTAAAAAAAAAATGTTATAAAAAAAATTCTAAGCCAAAAACATGCCAAGATGCAAATGTTTCCTTTTTTTCTTCTCTCTCGTCTCTGTCTCTGTTTCTCTCTCTCTCTCTCTCTCTCTCTCTCTCTCTCTCTCTCACACACACACACACACACACACACACATAGCACAGTCCGAAGTAAAAGTGAATATAGAGTAAAGCCCAGTTTTCAGAATATTGGAACATAAAAAGAAAACTCTAGGTTGGAATTCAAGCACTCGCCAATGTTACCTAAGCTCCTTGCCTGTTAGCTTCTTCAACTGATAAATGAGCATAATCACAGCTATTTCAGAGCAATCTTGGAAAATAAAGAACACGAGTTTTGTGGTCAGAAAGGCTCCACAGGTCAGAAAGAGACGGGCTGGTGTCTCTTGGCCTCATTCTCACGTCTGCTTCCTGGGATGGTATGAGAGGAGCCTCTACACGAGTTCTGGCACACAACGGCTAGCCCTCCCCTCTGCTTGGTCTATTGCTGCAACGTTGACATTTCTAATGCCACATCGAAACCGATAGCTTCCTTGAAAGGATATTCTTTTCTTTTCTTTTTAAATTATTATTTATTTATTTATTTGAGAGAGAGAGGGAGCAGGAGCAGGAGGGAGGGGCAGACTCCTCACTGAGCAGGAGCTCCATCCAGGGACCCTGGAGTCATGACTGGGCTCAAGGCAGACCCTTAACCCACTGAGCCACCCAGACACCCCTGGAGGGATATTCTTGTAGAAATCCAGCATTAGCAGACTTAGATGCTGAGCACCTCACAATCCTCATGACATTTTCTCCATCTGCTCAGTTACAGAGCTCTCCACCCATGTGCCTCTGCCAAAGCTCCTGATCCCCTGCCCTGGTTTCCCTTCTCCTGGCCCCGGATTTCAGGCTGAACACCCAGGCCCTTCGTTATGGGTAGTGGTCCCATATTTCTGTTAAAGAAGATGCTCAGGGATGGCAAGCGTCTTCCAAGAAATAATTTATATTGAAGCTAGAGTTGTCACTTGGCTGTACAAGATTTTCTTCTTTGCTCTGCACTGTCCCATGCCTTGCTCTTAGCACTCCTGGTGCCTGTTTACTAAATGCCAGGAGCTACACTCACCCCAAAATCTAGGGACCACAGAAAATGCTTACCTACCCCCACTCCCAAATGTCTACAGAGCATGGAGTAAACTCCACCCCAAGTTAAGACTGTGGCTCCAACTCTTAGCCCTTGAGAAACAGCACTATTTTGGAACCTACTCTAGAAAGAGCAACCCTGGTGCCCATGATCAGCAGAAGTTGAAGCTTGCCAAATTTTTCAAGCAACTCCTTCTCCAATTCATCCTCAATATCTCCCCCTAGGTTGATTAAATATTTCATAAGTATTGTCAGAACACATATAGATCAGGTGGACATTTTTTCCTCTTATTCTTTATACATTCTGCGTCTTCCTTCATAAATCTTTTTCTACATTGTGTTGAAAGGTAAAGTGAGGCACATTAAAATTTTCAACAGTTTCTCAGAGTATACATCAATTTGAAAAGGGCAGTGCCAAACCAACAATGGTTAAAAGTGATCCACCAAAAGGAGCTGTGGAGAGGTTTTCATAGAGAAGACATGAAAGCAAAACAGGAAGTCATTTGATTGGCTTAAACACTTGCTTTATTTGGGAAAGACTAGTCAGTGGCTATAATTAGTGGTTCTTAGGTTTCATTTTCTCAGGTTCAAGTGTGTTAAGTCTGGCCTTGGTTTTGGTCTTCCTGTGTTGGCTCTCAAGGATTTAGAGCCCCTCAGTCTGAAGGCCTTGTTTAATTACTTCAACAATCATTATCTCTAGCAAAACAACAACAACAACAAATTGTCTTTATTTTCTTCTGTCATTTAAAAATTCTGTTTTTCATACTTAGGCCATTAATTAATCTGTCTTGAATTTACATGTCAGTGTGGGGTGGGAATCACATTTTATTTCAATGAAGACAGAGTTGAGGGGCACTACACACTGAAGATTTCTGTTCCCACAGTGTATCCAAACCTATTCTCCAAGATGATGGTATTTGGAGGTGGAGCATTTGGCAGGTGCTTAGGTGAGGGTGGAGCCCTCATGAATGAGATTAGTGACCTTATAACAGAAGCCCATGTGAGGACACAGCAAGAAGACAGTTGTCTACTAACCAGAAGGGGGAACCTCATCAGACATCGGATCTGCTGATGCTTTGATCTTGGATTCCCCACCTTCCAGCACTATCAGAAATAAATTTCTGTTCTTTAAAAACCACCCAGTCTGGGGTGACCCAGTTGAACATCAGACTCTGGATTTTGGCTCAGGTCACGATCTCAGGGTCATGAGACTAAATCGGCATCAAGCTTCACACTCAGCAGGGAGTCTGCTATCTCCCTCCCCCTCTGCCCCTGCTCACACACTCTCTCTCAAATAAATAAATAAAATCTTAAAACTGACACCCAGTTTATGGTATTTTTGTTTATGCAGATTAAGAGAATGGGTTTTTTTTAAAGGTTTTCTATATCATTTTTTAGTTATTTAGAGTAAAATATTTTTCTCTCATATTTCTCCATATCATCAAGGTTTCATATTTATTGTATAAGTTCATGGTGCTCTGTATCCATATATCATTATTCCCACTTGTTTCTGAGCCTCCTCTTGGTACTGAACCAATATGGACAAAAGATGGCCTATTTGATGAATCTCTAGTATCTATTGGGTTTCTTTGTTTTCTATTCCATTGGTGAGGTATTTTTTTAACTCTTCCTTTTGTCCCACTTTCTTTGCATTTAGTCTGTGTTCTTTTTCTAACTTCTTAAAGGTAATTTTCAAACTTTTTTCAATCATACAGATTTAATTGGTATTATGTCCTATAAGCACTGTTCTTTACTATCTCTTCCCTTCTGAAAAGGTAGTTCAATGTTACTCAGCTCTTATTACTTTATAATTAATATATTATTCACATTAATTATTTTAGATTGCTTAAAAGTTTTTTTTATTTTAAAGTGTATTTTTGGGTTATTTTATTACTGGTATCTAATGTTACTTTTTCTTTCAGAGGCTGTGCTCATATTTAGTACTTCTTTTGAAGAACGTTATAATACAATTAATTTTTAGAAATGTGCCATGTTTCTTTGAAAATAATATGTATTACTTAATTTTCCCTAATTTTCTAATGAGCTTATTGTGTGTATGTGTGTGTACTAGGTCAAGCTTATTAAGATTTGTTCAAATCTTTTTTATTTTCATTAATTCTTTATCTAATAGGTCTGTCAGTTTCTGAGAGAAATGTTTTTAAAATCTCTAATATTATCTAATACAATTATGAATTTGCCTATTTCATCTTCTAGTTAATTATTGTTTTATATATTTTGCTCTATATTGCTGGGGAGAATAGAGTTTAGGATTGCTATAATTTCCTGGTAAGTTGTTTCTTTTATTTTATATATTGATCCTTTTTGTCCCTCTACACTGAACATTTTAGAAGGATGCTTTCTCTCTCTCTCTTTTTTTTCTTTTTGAGATTTATTTATTTATTTGAGAGAGAGGGAGAGAGTGTGAGCACAAGTGGGGAAAGGGGCAGAGGGAGAAGCCGACTCCCCACTGAGCAGAGATTGCAGGCTGGGGCTCGATTCCAGGACCCCAAGAACATGGCCTGATCCAAAGGCAGACACTTAACCAACTGAGCCATCCAGGCACCTTGAAGGATGCTCTTTCTGATAGCAATTGCTGTGACAATTTGCTTTTGGTTAGGATATACATGATACAGTTTACATTTTCCTGCTGTTTTTGCTTTTTGATTTTATAATTAAATTACTTTCTAGCCCCACTGAAGATGACAAAAATTATTGCCTTTCTACTTGTCAGTTTTTTACATGTAAGTCAGTCTTTTTCTTTGGTAATTTTAAGGACTATTTTCCTTTGGATTTAGGGTTTTACTATGACAGTATGCTACGGTCTTATTTTATATATTCAAAACTTGCTATGCCTCTGTGTTCTAAGTAAACAAGTCTTTCATTGATTCTAAACATTCTTGTATCATATATTTCTAAATTTAGCTTTTCCCTCATGCTCTCTCTTCCTGTGGCTATTCTTTTGGATGCTAGGTTCAAGTCTTTTTAATTGTCTTTTTTTTTTTTTTTTCTCTGACCTCCTCCCCTTTCAGGGTCACAGATACTTAGACCAGACAAGTCTTGATCTGTCTAAACTTGTCCTCTGAAATTTTGATTTAATTACTTTCTTTTTCATTTGCTTGAGGTCTATTTAGTTCTTCTTCTTCTTCTTTTTTTTTAAGATTTCATTGTTAAGTAATCTCTACACTGAACATGGGGCTCAAACTCACAACACTGAGATCAAGACCCACATGTTCTACCAATTGAATCAGTCAGGTACCCCATTTTGTTTCAAAATTTTGATGTTTTCTATTCCTTATTTACATTTTCAATAACTTTTAGCACTTTATTTTATAAATCTTTCATGAGCTTTTATCATCTTTACACTTTACAGTCCTTCTATATGTTTTGACTGCTAGCTTTTGCTCATGTGGATAATTGCACTGTCATTTGTGCTCATAAAACTATTTTAGGAGTAACTAACTTATCCATGGCAGCCTCACACAATCAGGATTGTGCAATTATCTCTAACAAATGGTATTGTGCTTGTTTCTGAGGAACATTCATGGATTTCAGTGATCCAAAACATGCTTGACAATTCCTAAGGCCCTTAATGTAAATTTAATCTCCATGGCAACTCGTGGTGCAGGCTTAGCTGCTCAGTAGGAGCTGTCCTTCTGACATTCTATTTCAAGAAGAGCTCCCAGTTCTAGCTCCTTACCTTCCTCAAGCTCAAGATTATTTCTTTTCTCCTTTCATATGGGTTAAAATTTCAGGACCCAGCAGTAAGAGACTCTAATATTCCAATCCCTCGATAAATCACCTCATATCAACCAACTCATGAAATTATACTATCTTCTTCATTCGTGTTAGAGTCACCAAAGCCATTTTTCCTGTCTTTTCCCATATTTTCATGTGCTTTTTTAGTTTTGCCTCTGCCAATATCACCATTTTGTCCAAACTGGGTCTTGCTATTCAATCTTTATACTACAGTTCTTTATTTCTGTCTACTGTGCATGGCACAGTAAATATCAGATGAATGTTATCCTTATAACTTGGGGGAGGAGATAGATGCGCCCTGAATTGTGATACGTTGGTGAAGCTTTGTGGGAAGGACTAAGACAGCACATAGAAAGACATCATTAGTTGGCTTGAAAGGATGAGTGAGAGCTTCACCAAAGAGATAGATTTGAGATGACCTCTTCTGGGTGATAGGGAGCCGCAGGGTAGGAAAAAACAAGAGGAGAGGATTTTCTAAGGGAGTTGAATTTGTAGCCTCAGGATGCAGTTTCAGCCTAGAAGTGATAGTTGAAGCCATAGGAACAAAGACCAAAGGGTTGCAGAACTTGCAAAACAAAATAAGACTTGAGAATGTGAGTGTTCTCAATCAAGAAAATCAAGGAACTGGAGTGAAAAGCAGAACTCTGTGCAAAGATTTCAAGTTGTAGGATAAAAAGCAGTGGCATGGGATGTGGGACTTTGCGATGGCAAAGTTGAACAAATACTATCAAAGAACCTGATATTCTGTGGTGGAACAAAACCTCCGTTGAGCATGAAACTGTTTCTTTTTTTAAAGAAAGTATAAGCAGAAAAGATCTTTGCGGGCCTCAAATGAAATGAACTTTCCTTTAAGCAAGAACCACTTTTCATCTTCTATTGTCAATATGTTTTGTTTGACCTTCTTATAACACTAGTTGTGATTAACTAAGTTAATGCTTCTTGAGATCTTGTGGCTAAAGAATAAAATAAATTATAACTAAAACATAAAGACTGTTTATTATATGTTCCATTACTGAAGTCTTCTATAATGTGCCTTTTATTATTATTTTTTTTAGAATTGCACTTACCTTTATTTCATGGCACACAAGTCTTTTCATGACATTCCATCATCATCCAAAATGTCACTGTGGGCAGTTGACCCTGGAAGGAAGAAACTAAATATTTATTTACTGAAACAAGAAAATGTCTGCCAGGTCCCTGAAAAATCCTAATCTTCTATCTTATCTTCAGAAGTCCATGGGCTTCTATTATAATATATTCTCCTTGATTCCCTGAAGGTTTACTATCTGTCCAAAAGTTCCTCATTCTAAGTCCCAAAAGGGAATTTTGCTTTTTAACTGTCTGCACTATACTAAAAATTAATTCAAGGAATTGACCACTGTGCCCTCAAGAATTGAGTAATAAACCCTCTTGTATCCATTAAGGCTCTCTGAGAGTAAGAGTTCCCCCAAAGCACCAAAGGGCAATTATTGTAAATCTGCCTAGACAGAGCTTTCAGCATAGAGAAAATTTAATTCTCAAAGCTTACTCAGAAAAGAAAAATAGCCTTACTGAGAAGAATAGCCTTTCTGAGAGTTGCAGCCCAATGGAGAGCACCCACATTATAATACCTTTCATCTAATAATGGAGCACTGTGTTTGAAGCAAGATTCAGAAAACATTTTGTTTATAGTCTCCCTGTAGCAGTGCTTAACACACAGAAGGTACTAGAGAAATATTTATTGTCTGGATGAAAACATGAAAAATTGAGTGATTTAAAAACCATCTAGTCCAATGGTTAATAACTAGATTTAAAGATGAAGATATGGAAGTCCAGAGACTTTTAGGGGTAGCTCTAAGATGACTGTATCAGGCTAATCATTACCTCAATGTGTTACTTTTTTTTAAGATTTATTTATTTAATAAATATAATGGGGAGGAGGGGCAGAGGGAGAGAGAGAATCTCAAGCAGACTCCATGCTGAGTGCTGAGTGCAGACCCCAATGCAGGGCTTGATCTCAAGACCCTGAGATCCTGACTTGAGCTGAAACCAAGAGTCAGATACTTAACCAACTGAGTCACCAGTTACCCCTTAGAGAAATCTGGCATGACTATCTTCTTTCCTGGGACACCTACATTTGCTTGCCATTAGTCATTGCACATAGAATCTTCCCACTGAACTAGCTGACTCTTTAAGTTTATGCAGCTCATTCAACTATCGATGGCAATTTTGTACTAACCAGTGGTTCTAAATTCTTCTGTTTCCCATGCACTTGAAGGTCATAATACTCTTGCATCCCTTTCTTCAGTAACTCTTGAGCAAGGATTGTCAGGTCTAAGATAATCCTGGGGTAATGAAGAGGAGGGGTAAAAGCCATTTGAAAGAATCTCATAGTTGATTCTAATGCCCACTAAAATTTTACTTGGATTATTATTCTGAATTAAGAATTAGCATGTGCTCTTAATATTTACAGGGATTCTCTTCCTTTTGTCTAATCCTTCTTCAATGTCCTGTTTAAATTATGCCATTTGTGAAGTCATTTCTGATTCTTATCTCTAAAATTATTGTATCAATTAGTGCTCAACAGCACTTTGGTTAAAACTCTGTATAACATAAGCTATATTAGAACTTTTCAGGATGCCTGGGTGGCTCAGTGGTTTAGTGCTTGCCTTTGGCCCAGGGCGTGATCCCAGAGTCCTGGGATCAAGTCCCACGTCGGACTCCCTGCATGGAGCCTGCTTCTCCCTCTGCCTGTGTCTCTGCCTCTCTCTCTCTGTGTCTCTCATGAATAAATGAATAAAAATCTTTAAAAAAAAAAAGAAAATAACTTTTTTGCTTATGTGTTGGTATAGACTGAGAGTATGTATCCTTTCTAAAATTCAAATGTGGAGACCTAATTCCCAATGTGATAGTAATTGGAGATGGACCCTTTAGAAGGTCATTAAGTCATGAGGCCTCTGCTCTTATGAAACAGGCCCAGAGAGTTCCTTCGCCCCTACCTCTGTTTAAGGACACAGTGAGAAGGAGTTGTCTATGAACCAGGAAGTGAAACCTCACCAGATACTGAATCTACCAGTGCCTTGATGTTGGCTTCCCTGAGGACTGTGAGTCATACATTATGCTTTTTATAAGCAGCATGAACTGAGAAATGTGCACACTTCTGTGTGAGCTCCAACAGAAGCCTTACCTTACATACCTTTATATCATCAGCTTTTAGCAAATTGTCTGGCCTGGGATAACCTGTCAACAAGTATTTATAGGAGAAAGATAAGCAGGCAGGTAGGCACACATCAATGTCCTGGTACTGAGGTTGAGAACTCTTGCACATACTTTATGGTCTGTAGACATAGGCAAGGATAACTGGAAGAAAGATTTTTCTTAATCTAGTTGTCAAGAACCTTGTGTTTTGCTAAACCTAAATATTTGCACATCTTTGCATGTTTTATTTTATTTTAGTCTTTGTGTGTTTTAATTTAAAGCAATACATTTTACAAAAGTAAGACAACTTTGAATTACAATAATGAAAGACACTTTGGATAAGTTATATATATTTTTATGATCAAAAGCATCCAGCATATGATGTTATTTGGTAAAGGAATGCAGTTTCAGGATTTTACTTTAAAAATTCAAGATCTGGGAATGTTTTAAAAATGGTATTTCAGAACAACAAAAACCCTCCACAAACATAGAATTGCTGGCACTTTTCTCCCCCCACCATGTAAGAACTCTGCAAATTTGTTTGTATTGATTCAAGTCTGCAAAGCAAACACATTTATTTAGATTGATTCGTGAAACTGGCTGTAGTAATGGAATACTGTACTACTTGTTTCAGGATTGGGCCCTGAAAATCAATTACAGAGCACTGAGGCCATTATTTTCGCCTTGTAAACAAAGGTTCTTTAAATTCCAGGACATGTCTGCCACGTTAGAGATGAGGGACCAAGCATTTCATTTCAAGAGGGTATAACGCATTTGCCTGTTTAGATGAGCTGAACGCCATGAAATTGATATTGGCTCATTCTGCGTCTTCCAGTTATGCTCAAATGAATACATCATTTTTGGAGAAAAACAACACAAGTCCTGTGTTTACAATGGCACTAACTTGCATGCCAGTTCTTAAAATGAGAGTTTTACTAAAGTCGTTTCAAAGAAAACCGAAACTCTATGAAATATCTTAGTTTAAATGGTTGAGAACTAGAAAGGATCCTGCCCTTGGTGAGTACCACTTGGCTACAATTAAAGAATGTTATGGTCTTGTGGAATTTCCGGTTTTGGTCATTTAGAGTCTGACCAACCTTCCATCACACTGGTTTCAGTAGTACTTACTAGATTCTTTCAAAACAGAGTTGTTCTTTTTCTGGAAAGATCACTTACAATTATATCCAAGAAACAATGCTTAGCGTTTATTTTTAAAAAGAAGAGGAAGTTTAGGTCAAGATTAAAGCTACAACCACCACAGAGTCTCCACCCAAAAAGGCTCTTAAATCTAAGTTCTAGGTGTTTTGTTTGTTTGTTTGTTTGTGTTAAATATACTTCCACAGAGGATGATTTGGAATCCTTGGTTTCTTCCTCTACAAAGAATGAAGGGAACTTCATGGCAAATTTAGGCTGAAAACCCAAACATTAAAAAAAAAAAAAAGAAAACCCAAACATTAACTCTTCACTATCTTTGGGGGAAATACACCATGGGAATAATGATTTTTTTAAATTAGGCTTAAACATTCTTAAAAACTCTCACTGATTACATGTTTGGAAAAAGGATTGTTGGTAAGCCGTGGTGTCTCTACATACTAGAGTTAACTCCCAAAGGACTAATGTTGGTAATGAGAATTATTGTTTTTTTTTTTGTTTTTTTTTTGTTTTTTTTGAGAAAACTTTCTAAGGGTACCCCACTACATTCACATGCACAAAGCTTGCAATTTCAAAAACATTCTGGCTGTGGTTTTCCATTTAATCTTGACACTGACCTTACAACATAGATAGGCAGGATTTACACCCCTCAGAGAAGCCTCTGAATCTCCTTTTGTCATTTGTAAGGTGATAATAATAAATAACATTTGACATGCCTAACCCTTCGTATAGTGGAGAATAAAATGATCTTGTCTATCTCTTATGACAGACACCAAAAAAATTAAATTAGAAACTAATGTATATTTTATTGTGCTAAAGATAAAGAGAGAATTGGGGATATCAATTTTAAAAGACAGAAGCAATATATTCAGAACTAATAAGGAAATTGAGTCAAATTATTCACAAACTATATATATGCACAGACATACAAATACATCAAAATCTTTGTGAGACACACACAGACAGGGCCTCATCCTGCTTCTCTTCATGTTTCAGTCTGGGGAAATTTAAAATATTTGCTTCATGCTTACCATTGCATCGTTAGTCCTTGGAGAAATTGTTGAATAACTGATTAAAGAAATGAATATATCAATCTATCTAAAAGAAGGATCAAGCAGATCTAGGAAAAGACCATATGCTGAACTAAATGCAAGCTCGACAAAACTGAAAGGATTAAAATCATGCAGAGTATCTTCTCTGATCCCAACAGACGTTAGCTTAGAAATAAAACAAACAAAAAAGCTAGCAAATAATCAAATATTTGGAAATTAGGTAACACATTTTTTATCAACTCATGGGAAGAAAAGGAAATTAAAATAGAAATCAGAAATGTTTTGAACTAAATAGTAATGAAAATACAACCTATCAAAACTTGTGAGATGGAGCTAATGGTTTAATGAAAGCTTAGAGCCTTAAATGCACATTTGAAAAGAAGAAAGGCTGAAAATGGATTATCTAAGAATCCATACCAAGAAATAAGAAAAAAGAAAAATAGTAAGAAGATGCCTGTATCTGGTATATATAAAGAACATTAGAGTCATTTAGGACAAGAGAAACATACCAAAAAAAAATTTTGTTAGGGACACCTGGGTGGTCAGTGGTTGAGATCTGCCTTCAGCTCTGGTCATGATCCCATGGTCCTGGATCTCGTCCCACATCAGGCTTCCTGCAGGGAGTCTGACTGTGTCTCTGCCTCTCCCTCTGTGTCTCTCATGAATAAATAAATAAAATCTTGGGGATCCCTGGGTGGCTCAGCGGTTTAGCACCTGCCTTTGTCCCAGGGCCTGATCCTGGAGACCGGGGATTGAGTCCCACGTCGGGCTTCCTGCATGGAGCCTGCTTCTCCCTCTGCCTGTGTCTCTGCCTCTCTCTCTCTCCCTCTCTCTCTCTCTCTCTGTGTCTCTCATGAATAAATAAAACCTTTAAATAAATAAATAAATAAATAAATAAATAAATAAATAATAAATAAATAAAATCTTTAAAAATATATTTTTAAAGATAAATAAGCACTTAGTCAAAGAGCATAGCTACATTGCCCAGAAATGTGTGAAAAGGTTTCAAACTGATCAGAGATTTGGGAGATGAAAAATGAGGCCATAATGAGAAACTGACATACGAGCACCAGAATAAAACTATGATTAAAACACTGATAATAACAAGTGTTCATGAGGATATGGACGAACTGGAACCCTCGCAGATTGCTGGTAAGAGAAAAATTTACACAGTCACTTTAGATAAGTATTTGGTAGTAACTTCTACTAGAGAATCTTTGCCCACCTTTCCAAGGCAGGGTAGAAAGGCAGGGATTCCCAAATATTCCCACATTGTAGCATACAGAAAATAACGTCTGCTTGGCACACTAAGAGAAAACGAGGAGGCTTTTATGGCATGACATCATCAAATGCGTTACCAGTGAACCACCTAGTCACACTGAGGACTGATGTGCTCTTTTCTTTTACTTTTTTTAAAGATTTTATTTATTTATTTGTTTGTTTGTTTATTTGTTTATTTTTTTATTTTTTTATTCATGAGAGACACACAGAGAGAGGCAGAGACACAGGCAGAGGGAGAAGCAGGCTCCCTGAGGGTGGCCTGATCCAGGACTCGATACCAAGACCTGAGGATCACGACCTGAGCCAAAGACAGACACTCAACCACTGAGCCACCCAGGTGCCCCTGATGTGTTCAATACATGGGATGTTTTTATCTATGCATATGGCGTGTTAGATTTGCACTTTGGGGGAAGCTCAGTGTTTGGTGTCTAAATTATAGCAAGAGGAAAAAGAAAATCCCTATAAATATTTCTGTTTTCTCGAGGTTTTAAATTATTTACCTAATAAATACTAAATTTACCTAATAAATACTAAATGGGTGTGGTCTTTTAGAATAGGGAGCATTTCTGAAAGATGGGAATATAGGAAAAGAGGTCATAGAAGTATTAAGACTTGAGTTATCTATCATTTTGAAAATTGCACAGAAGACAATCCACTGAAATCTACACTGTCAGACTGGCTCTCAGCATTCTGTAATCTGTTTCAAATTCTTGGTGATATAAGGTAGGACATAAATTCATATTTTAAAAAGATAGCTTTGGTTTCTGTTTCCAGGTAAGTGGTGTAGATATGCTTTTCCACTAAGTATAGCAATAAACCCTGGACGTTATGGACAGAGTAAGGAGAAGAAGACTCTAAAAGAAGAGAAACAGATTTTCTAGAGACTTTTGGACCAGAGAAACAACATGGCAGCAAGTTCCCTGGATTTTCTTTTAGTTCAATCCAAATGGAACATGAACAAATGACCTGAGGAGATATTTCACTGAGGAGCACATACGAATGGAAAGTAAGCTCATGAAAAGTTATCCAACATCATTAGTCACTGGAAAAATACAAATGAAAACTAAAATGATCTATCAGAATCACTAAAAAAAAATTAGTGCTAAAACCAAATGATGGTGAGGATATGAAGAAGCTTCACTTCTAATATGCTGAGGGTAAGAATGTAAAGTGTTTGGCCACTAAAAAAAAAAAAAAAAAAAAAGACCAGTTTCTTAAAATCTAAATATACAGTCACTACACTAAAAGCCTCAGTAATGCTTTCATAGGCAGTTTCCCAAAAAAATGAAGATTTATGGTCACACAAAAACCTATACATACATGTTTATAACTGCTTCATTAATAATACTCCAAAACTCAGATGTCCTTCAATGAATGAATGACACAGTTTGATGTCAGAAATAAAAAGGAATGAACTATGGATAAATGTTACAACATAAACAAAAAACCCAAAAATTATGCTATTGATAAAAGCCCCAAGGGCTACATACTATACGATTCCATTTCTATACCATTTTTGAAATGACAAAACTATAAAACTGGAGAACAGAGGAGTGGTTGTTACAGAGCAGGTGGTGGCAGGAAAGAAGTAGGTGGGATTCTAAAGGAACAACTTGAAGAATCTTTGTGATAATGGAGATTTGACTGTATTGACGTCAAAATATCCTGGTTTTGACATTGTACTATAGTTTTGCAGGATATTATCACTGGGAGAAACCAAATCAAGGGTGTTTAAGCTCTCTCTGTATTGTTGCTTAGACGTGCATGGGAATCTGTAAACATATCAAAGTAAAAAGTTTAATTAAAAATAAAAATAAAAACATAAAAAATAAAAAATAAATAAAAATAAAAATCAAATATCTGGTCTCACATTAATGTCATGTAGATGACATGTCTCCTCTCTCAGTGATTTCTAAGCCATTTCAGCATAAGGTTTACGCTGATTCCAAGGCTCTGCCCCCTTTGACTTGGTTATTACTTCTCACTTAAACCCCACTTTTCCCCTCTCCTTCCTCAACTCCATCAGGACTCTGTGTGGATAGGTTTCCTCCACCCTCCTGATCTAACTCCAACTCATGCTCAAAAGATCATTTTTTATAAAAAATGTGTTATACTTTAATAATTGTAGCATTCAGGTTACCACCTAGCCAGCATTTGACTGATTTGTATATAAACGAGATTTAAGAGACTACTTGTTCCAATTTTACCACATGTAAGTTAAAAAAATTGAAGCTCAGGGGGCACCTGGGTGGCTCAGTGGTTGAGCTTCTGCCTTTGGCTCAGGTCTTGATCCTGAGGTCCTGGGATTGAGTCTCACATTGGGCTCCCCGCATGGAGCCTGCTTCTCCCTCTGCCTGCGTCTCTGCCTCTCTCTCTGCGTCTCTCATGAATAAGTAAATAAAATCTTAAAAAATAAAAAAAAAATAAAAAAGCAGAGCTTAGATTCTCAAACCCTTTTCAAAATGGGCTTTTTTGTTTGTTTTTGTTTTCATTTTGTAAAAGTCATTACTTCTGCTTTCGGTTTCAAAGATAGCCATAAAATACCATAAACTTAAAAAATTAACTCTTATACTAACACAATTAATATACGTATACACATGTATACATATATACATTTGTGTGCAAGATGCAGATTGCAACATTTAAAAAAATGACAGGAAATGACTTGTTAATCCTCTTTCCATTCCAAATAGCTTTCTTCCATTGTTTTTTGTCAGAAGCAAAAACAAGTACGTGCGCGCATGTGCACGCATACACAGAGGTACAATATAAATACCTTTTTTTTCTACTCGGCAACACATCTTAGCAATCCTTCCCTACCAGCACATAGATGTGTGGTGGACAGACCTTTGGGGGGTCTGTCTTGATCTCCACTTCCTGATACTTACATCTGTGTATAATCCCTTCACTCCCAGTATGGGCCAGACTCATGACTAATCGAAAGACTATGACAAAGGTGCTGGAATGTCACTCCTGTGATTATTTTACCCTAGTAAGACATAAGATTTTGTCTTCCTAGCAGATGTTTTTTAGAGACTCTCCTTACTGGCTTGATGAAGTAAGCAACCATGTGGAAAGAAACTGCTGGCAGCTTCTAGGAATTATGGCCTCTGAGAACTGAGGGTGACCTTTAGCCAACAACCAGCATAAGCCAGGTCCCTCAATTCTACAACCACAAGGAAATGAATCTGCCAACAACCTGCGTAACTGTGGCTGCAGATTCCTCCCCGAATGAGCTCCATGAGAGAACACAGCCCAGAGAAAACTTCACTTGAGCCTTATGAGACTCTGAGTAGAAACCCTAACTAAACAGTACCTAACTCTCAGCCCACAGGAACTGAGATAATAAATATCCATTCTTGTAAACTACTAAGTTTGTGGTAATTTGTTATACAACATAGAAAACTAATACGAAGATCTACCTTATTTTTCCTACTACAAGCATTGCCTTCCATGTGTAGACCATATAGAATTTAAAATTTTTAAGTTTTCTCTATTAATAGATATTGATTATACATGCCTCTTTGTACATAGACGTAAATGTATCTGTGGGGTTAGTTCTCAATAGTAAGATTCTATATTGAACATATATCATGAATGTTTTCATTGATAGTGTCAATATACTCTATAAAAAAGTATATCATTCTATGCTTTCTCCAGAAATCTGTGAGAATTCCATTGTTCTTGACTGTATTTCATTACTATTGTTTCTACTTTCCAAAATACTAATAAAATACTTGACAATATTACTCCTTTCACAATAGTAATGCTTTAATGCATTTTAAAGTTGAAATTAGATGGCTAATTATCTAACACACATCTTATCAATAAATTGACTTTTCCAAATCATCTGCCTAAGGCAATGGTTACACCCAATCAAAAGCTCTAACACTTAGCAAAATGCCGTAACTCATATAACTGTTCTGTTCTTATAAGATATGGCTAAATCTGTCTGGTCTGTAGAACTGCAATGACTTCAAAGAAAGAGTCATATCATTTTATTAAACTCTTGTCATCTTCTATAATACCATAAGTAGAAATATCAAACCAATGATACGTATAATTTAGAGCATTTTTACCGAAGAGTACAAAAACCCAATATATTTTCAATGAACTTGTCTTTTAACCTTCCAGAACAAGATAGTGCAAAAGAGTTTTGGATAAATGCCCAGAATCATTAAGATGAAGAGGCATGAGTGTCAGAATAACATTTGACACAATATACCAATATGCACAAAGAATTTATTGCTCTTTTTAGGGTATGAGCCATAGATCTTTCATAGAGATACTCGGGTGCCTGTAATTATGAAGACTTCTCTTTCAGACAATGAAAACTAGAGACACTTCACTCCCAGGAAATGGGGGGTATCAAACACTTTATAGTCAGTCTGCTTTCCTCCAGCATAGGTGTTCCTGTTTCTTCTCCTACTATCCATTGGGTTTGAGAAGAAGCAGATCCAATAGGTTCTGCTTCTTGGATGCGAAGACACTTTTGGTGAGCTCCCTTGGATAGTGAGTGAGTGCTAGTATGGGAAGAAGAGGCACATGGATTCTGGGGTACTTTAGCAAGGGCTGTCACTACTCTCTACATTGTATTCTCCCCTCCTCCATATTATTTGGGCAATAGAGATTGTATACCATAACTCTATGTTTTGGTTATGCACATGATTTCAAGGCAGAGACGCAGTTTGCAGCTGCTCGTGCAGCTAATTCTAGTCATGTGACTCAATTTCAGATAAGGAATTATGGAGCTTTCTCATTTCCATGCCATCATACTTTCTTCCTTTGGGCTGGAATGTTGGTCAGAGGAAAATTTGGGACTCTCTAGTGAAGCTGAAGATGTCAATGCCCTGTGATTCATAAAGGAAGCTCTTTTATCTTCTAGACAAATCTCTCAGGGCATATATAAGAAGACATACACTAAAATGTGTGCAGAGGCATTACTTAAAATAGAAATAGTTTTTAAACAACCTAAGTGGGGGATCCCTGGGTGGCTCAGCGGTTTAGCGCCTGCCTTTGGCCCAGGGCAGGATCCTGGAGTCCTGGGATCGAGTCCCGCATCGGACTCCCGGCATGGAACCTGCTTCTCCCTTCTCTTGTGTCTCTGCCTCTCTCTCTCTCTATGTCTATCATAAATAAATAAATAAATAAATCTTTTTTAAAAATAAAATAAACAACCTAAGTGTTCTGGAGCACCTGGGTGGCTCAGTCAGTTGAGTGGCTGACTATTGCTTTTGGCTCAGGTCATGATCCCAGGGTCCTGGGATCCAACCCTGCATTCGACTTCCTGCTCAGCAGGGAGTCTACTTGAGGATTCTCCCTCTCTTTCTACCCCTCCTCCTTGCTCACACTCTCACTCTAAAAAAAACAAAAACTTATAAATCTTAAAAAAAAAAAAAACCCTAAGAGTTTCTCAAAAAAAAAAAGGGGGGGAATAAATTGCATTTCATCAGTGTTATTGAATAGCATGCAGTTGTGGATTTTGGAAAAAAAAATATAAACATGTATTAAAAGTATAAATAAGCAAGGGGATTGATAAATATCAAATTTAGCACAGCAATTTTATCAGCTGTGGGATTGAGAGAAAAAAGGAACTACAAAGATATAGTAGATAAGGTACATATTTTTAAAATATTTAATATATATACAAATGAGAATGAAGATATCACACATTAGAACTTGTGAGCTACACTTAAGTAATGCTTAAAGTAGAAAAATATATGATAGCTTTAAATAAACCTTAAAAGAAAAGACTGACAACAAATGGGATAAATTAATTATTTCATGAAAGAAATTAGGAAAATAAATAAAGAATAAAACCCATGGAAAGTAAAATAATGAAAAGAAATAAGGAATAAAAATGAAACATGTGGTATAGAAATCATCAATTAAACCAATAACTGGCTATTTTAAAAATATTAAAAATATAAATCTTTTGTCATATTTCTCAGAAAAAAATAATAAAGAGAATGCACACAAACAAAAGCATACTTAGAACCAAAAATAGGGATCAAATGACAAAGGAAAGGTTTAAGTCAAATTAATAAAAGACTATAAGAGAATAATTTTAGAAATCAGTCAAAACTTTATCAACATATTTTAAAACATGAAAGAGATATTAAAGAAAATAAGAGATTTCCAAAGAAATTCAAGAAAAAAATAAAGAAAGAAAGAAAAATAAAGAAATTCAAGAAAAAAATGGATAACAAATACTAAAATAAAAAATGAATCAGCTGCTGATACCTGTTACTACATTGAGGAACCTCAAAAACACTATGTTAAGAAAGAAAA
The DNA here is from genome assembly GCF_003254725.2 of Canis lupus dingo. Classification (NCBI taxonomy): domain Eukaryota; kingdom Metazoa; phylum Chordata; class Mammalia; order Carnivora; family Canidae; genus Canis; species Canis lupus. The sequence continues at coordinate 38,912,947 of NC_064267.1, read as the reverse complement.
GGCAAATGTTAAAGACCACATTTTTGCATGTTTCCAGTTATATGACATGCCCACAAGATGCAAATCACTCGGACTGAAATTAAATTAGTGGTTGTTCAAGGCTGGGGGTGGGGGTGAGGGAGTGGGAGGGGTGGGGTGGGGGGCATGGGAGATAGCCTCAGGCAGGCACCAATGGGCTTTTGGTGTGATGAACATATTTCATTGTTGGGTTGTGCAGATGATCCCACAACTCCACAAATTTACTAAAAGTCATTGAATTTTATGTGGGACTTCACAGTAGGAGAATTGTACCTTAATAAGGCTGTTAAAAATAAGAAATAGAATGCTCTAATGGACTCATAACCATATTAAAATAGACAAATTGCTTATTTAAAAAAATAAGCCTACCTCCCAGCCTACCTCCCAGCCTACCTTACCACGACCCTGAAAGAAAACAGGCTAAGAGGACTTTATAGGCAAACTTATATCAAAACTCCAAGGAGTAGACAATTCACGTCCTCTACAAATCATGTCAGAGAAAATGAGAGAAATCTACTCATTTCAATGCACATGTGGTAATGTCCTTTATAGTAACACTTTGTGAGGATGATATAAGAAAAATAAAAAAGTAATCCCACCTATGAATGTAAATGAAAATATCCTATATGAAGTACCATCATGCTAAATTCCACACTATATTAATAAAAATTATCATTAGCTAGAACTTATCCCAGGAATACAAGAATATTCAAGGTCAGGAATTTCAGCAACTTTATGAGTTGTGGTACAGAAACCATGTGATTATCTCAATAGAAGCAGAAGAAGTTTTTCAAATACCCATTTATGATCAGAACAAAACTCAGTATGCTAGAAATAAAGAAATATTTTTAACCCGATAAGTGCTTTTAATCAAAATTATGTATATGTTATATTTAATTTTTCAGGCTGAAAAACAAAAAAACTATAATGTTTTCATTCATTAGAATTACTACAACATAATAATTATTATTTAATTTATTAATTTTTATTATTATTAATTTTTATTATTTTTTTATTATATAATTATTATTTCACATAATTATTATTCATTTAATTATGTAATTATTAGATAAATTATATGTGTTGTTTACTGAAGGGTTGATGCAAAAATAATTTCTCTGTGTTCAGTTATAACCAGGATCCACCATCGGAAGAGATGCTCAGGTCATTGACTAGGATATGTTATAACCAATGTTTCTAATATGAAGCATAGCTATGGGTCATAGTTTCTCTCTCATAAAGTGTTGGCTTTTTTTATTCTATGAAGCTTTTAGAAGCTCCCTCAATATCTTTCTCCAGTGGCCTAGCTCTAAAGATATGTATAACAGTAATTTACTAGAAGAAAGGTGCATTTCTAATCATCACTATGCTTACTTTTTTTTTTTTTAATTTTTATTTATTTATGATAGTCACACAGAGAGAGCGAGAGAGGCAGAGACACAGGCAGAGGGAGAAGCAGGCTCCATGCACCGGGAGCCTGACGTGGGATTCGATCCCGGGTCGCCAGGATCGCGCCCTGGGCCAAAGGCAGGCGCTAAACCGCTGTGCCACCCAGGGATCCCCACTATGCTTACTTTTATAGCATCAGAAATATTCCTATTAATGTCAGAAACATTATACCCCAACATAGTCCTGACATCATAACTTTCCCAGAGATCCCCAAGTCATTCAATAGGCAATACAAAGAAAGGATAAGAAAAATGATTTTAAAAAAAAAAGAAAAATGATTTTTATATGCAGATGAAATGGCTACCTAAATAAAAAGCCTGAAATAGGGGCTCCTGCGTGATTCACCTGATGCTCAGCTCAGTGGGTTAAGCATCTGCCTTCAGCTCAGGTCATGATCTCAGGATCCTGGGATCAAGTCCTGGGTTGGGCTCCCTGCTCAGGTGGGAGTCTGAGTCTCCTTCTCCCTCTGTCCCTCCCTGCCCCGGCTCATGCTTTCTCTCAAATAAATAAATAAAATCTTTTTTAAAAATTTAAAAAGCCTGAAAGAGCCCTGAAAACAAATAAATAAGCAATTAAAACTAGTAAGAACAAGGTTTACATACATCAAGAAGACGAACAATAAAAATCAGCTATGTTCTTATACCAACAATACCAGTTATAAAATACAAAAGAAAAACACAGAGAGCCTTCATGATATTTAAAAAATTATGATAACTCAACATTGTGGATACTTAGGAAAAAATTATGCATGATTTGGGAAATATCTAAAAGAAATTGTTTTGTTTCCAAAGAATAGACTACCATTTGGCGGTTAAATTGAATAAAAACAAATATATATATATACATATACATACACACATGCACAGATATAAGTGACAGGGAGAGAGAAAACAGACTGTGGGATTTAAGAGCATAATTCTTTCTATTAAGGTGAAAAAAAAATAGTCCCAAGAAGCAAGTAAATCTGGTCTATAATGCTCTATGTATTTTGTTCATAATAACATTGCAGAGAAATGTTATAAAGTTTGTTAAAAATGGGGAGTACATACACAAGTCATTACATGATTCTCTTGTCTTTCCTGTACTTTTAAAACTTTTCAAAATCCAAAATTTGTAAAGGAAATAAGTGAAAACCTTGTTATTAGAATCATACACGTCTGTATTTATAAGATGCACACATGAGTTATCTCACCTGTATAAATCATACATATGATTTATGGATCCTAAGACTAAGGAGAGATTTAGAATGTCCACTTCAAATCCTTTAACCAATTTACTTCATACAAATATAATTTCAGATTTATGTTATTGAAAATCTCTTGTTAAATGGGATTTCCTTTCCCTTTTGCTTTTCTTTTGTTGATTTAATCTTAGTAATGATTTTTAATTTATTTCAAAGGCGTGTAATTTTTATTTTTGTCGAAGGGTTCAAGAAGAAAACCATACAGGTAGCAAGTTATACATTTGGTAGTTTCCATATTTTTCCTCTATCATTTTCAAATTCCAGCAGCCATGGTTTTGGCATAAGGTATAAGAGGACCGATTTGTCCCATTCTTTGCTATAGAATTGAGGGAGCAGGGGGGAAATTAAGGGTCACCTGTATATATGCTGTTCTATGTCCCGTTAAGAGACTATGTGGTCTGGGGAGCTCACTGATTCTGTCCGATGTTTGGACTTCACTTGGCTCTATATACAGTCTTAAGAACAAGACTGAGCCTTTGTTGGCCTTAGTGGATTGGTGGGGGTTTGCTTGATTATCTCTCAAAGATGGTAAGAGATGGGATTCTATATGGACATTGTTCCAAAATTCTAGCATTCATAAGGAAGACATAGGAACTTAGTAAAATGCAGATCCCTTGGCTCTAAACAGAAATACTTCCAAGCAACAGGCTTGGGTCTGGCAGGAATCCCTCATTTTGAGGACTTCAGGTGATCCTGCTACTGTTCGCTCAGAGATCACAATGTTTGGCATGGTCAGAAAGTCATGAGTGAGCAGAAGTGAGGGGCCGCTCCCTTTGTGTTTCTCCTAATGTTTTTCTGACTCCTCCTAGACCACCAGTCTATAGGATGGTAAGCCTCAAGCTCCCACTTTGGACAAAATTCCAGAGACAAGTTGTATTAGTTTCCCAGGACTCTCGTGACAAAGTACCAGAAAATGGGTGGCTTAGAACAACAGAAATTTATTCTCTGGCAGTTCTGGAAGTTAGAAGTCCAAAATCAGGGTGTTGGCAGAGCCACACTCCCTCCTAAGCCTCCAGGGGAAAATCCTTCCCTGTCTCTTCCAGTTTCTGGGAGCCCCAGGCAGTTCTTGGCCTGTGGCTGTATCACTGTCATCTGGGCTTCCACTATTCACATGACTGTCTTCCTTCTGCGTCTGTGTCTCTGTGTCACTTCTCCTTTTATGAGGCCACAAGTCATGTGGGACTGTGGGCTGACCATACTCAGTGTGACCTTCACTTAAGGAATTGTGTTGGCAATGACCCTATTTCCAAATAAGGTTACATTCTGGAGTCCTAAGAAGGGGCTGGATTTGGGGGAAGGACACTATTCAACCCAGCAGACCAGCTTCAAACTACTTGATTAGCTATTACCTTGAAATAATGTTAAGCTCTTCATAAGCAAGTGAAAAAAAATACCCACTTTCTCCCATTTTTATTTCAGTTCATTAAGATTCTTGTTTAACTCCTATGGTGATTCTTTTTTAGACTTTTCCCCCTATCTGTTTGTCAGAGGACAAAAGTATCATTTACTTTAGAATTACCTCATTGTTATCTTTGCAGGACTTGGCACATCCTCAGAAACTAGGAATTCCTTCAATAATATATCTGTGTGTGCATGTATGTAGGAGAACTGAATAAAAATCTCCCGGGAAATCACTGCTACATTTTCCTTCGGTTGCCAAAAGAAAGAATTTTTGCAATGAACTGAAAGGAATAACCTGCAGAAGGCTGAGGAAGAAGTCTCCCTAACCTTTTTAACCATTCAAATATGATGAGAACCAACCACCCATTAACATTTAAAAAGCAGAGTTGATGCATAGCAGTTCTGAAGGGGATTATTATTATTATTATTATTATTATTATTAAATAGGCAGACAAGAGAGACGTCAGAAATTCTAGGTTACATTTTTATTCCCTGAGGCCCAGAGATGACAATAGTCAAGGAGAACGTAAGATCCAAAAAGCTCATTTCTCAATGGTAGGTAGCATTTTCAGGTGGTAGAGGGGTTGCAATAGTTAAGAACATCAGTAAAAATGACTCAAATCCAGGCAGTGCTTGATCTTGCCTCATCAGCACAGGACCTTGTGCACATCATTCTTTCCGAAGTGTAAAGTTCAAGTTTGATTTAACTCAGAGACACTCCTCAACGGGCAGCTGATCTCTTGTGAAAGTCTCCGTGGAACATGTGGGGGCCCTGGCCATCTCCTTATGACTCAGTTGCATTATGTATCCAACACCACCATAATCTATTAAATCACGGCAATTTAAAAACTGCCTCAGAAACTCATTTTTTAAAACAGATGCACAGACCAATGCACTTTTTTTCATTGTGATGTTGAAGTTTCCAGGATATTCCTGATCCCATCGCTTCTAAGTGTTGCCTTTAAAGGACTGGAGAAGCACAGACAAACTGTCACAACCGAGCATTTATGAAGGAAATGGCTGTGCCCTTATAAATTGTTCTTAATCAGAATTTATAGACTTGGATCCGGGAAGACTCTCACAATGCTTTCCAAGTGGCCAGAAATATGTACATGTTAGTTTAATAATCATGCATCCTAAAACTGGTCTTTCTTTAATAAGGCAAGAATTTTTCCATTTATGGGTAAGAGAAGATGAGTTGGAATGTGAATCATTTGTTTCTCTGAAATCTTCCACCAGCGTATCAGACCTCATTGATAACAGGGATAATGGGATGTGTGTGGTACTAATTCACTTTGCCTTTGAAAAGTACATATATTTTTAGTAATGTAAAGTGGAAAATAATTGTTAAGCAGACATGACCCGAAGTTTCCATGTGCATCAGACAGTGTGGCCGACAGAACAGCTGCAGTCATTCTCACTTCTCCCCTTCCTATATCACATTAAATCAATAAGTACAAGTATGATAACTGAGGGATTTGGGGAGCATTTGGTAAAATATAAAATAATATGTATATTTAAAGTTCCCTGAGATAGTACTTCTCAACCTTTGTTATGCTTTGCAATCAACTGGGAGACTTTTCAAAGGTTCAGCTTGTCCCCATCAGCTAATGAACTGGAGAAACAAATTGTGGTATAGCCATACTCTAGAACACTAGCTCAGTACTCTCCATACAGTATAAAGGAATGAACTACTATCATATTTAATAATATAATGAATCTCAAAAATACCATGTACGTGAAGAAACCAGGTACAGAGACTAAATACTTTGATTACATTTACATAACATTCTTTAATCACTTTAGGTGGCTGAATTTTAGAGCATGTAAGTTGTAACTCAACAAAGCTTGGGATAAATCAGATACCCAAGTCTCACTCCCAGAGACTCTAACTCAGTTGTGGTGGCTTCCCGGCAAGAGCGATTTTTAAAAAATCTCCCAGGGGAGTCTAAAGCAAAGGTTGAAATCCGCACCACTGTGTTCATATTAGAAGCCCCAATCCCCTTGGACTGTGGTATGACAATCCCACACAATTGTAATTATCTAAAGTATTAATGTACAAGTATGACCTCTTCTCTACAAATAAACCTATAATATTATTTTCCTTATCGATGATTTTTAATGACTTTAAGACAATACAGTGATATGTTTATATTTTTCTCTGTGAAGATCACCTTCCACCATTTAACTTCATTCAGGAGCATTGATGAACATCGGTAGCTCCCATGTAATATATAACTGCTCCTTAAAAATACATTTGCCTAGGGGCATCTGGGTGGCTCAGTGGTTAAGCATTTGCCTTTGGCTCAGGTCAAGATCCTAGAGTCCTGGGATCAAGTCCCACATCAGGTTTCCATCAGAGAGCCTGCTTCTCCTTCTATATCTCTGCCTCTCTGTGTGTGTCTCTCATGAATAAATAAATAAAATCATTTTTAAAAATACACAAGCCTATGATATACATATTTTTGGTTAAATTCAGACTCAGACTTCTATGTGAGTCAAGATTTTGATGTGATCACTCAAATAGCTAAAGAAACCTCAGTTTAATAGGAAATAAATATTAAGCATCTATTACATAAAAGGCACCACAAAACCCAAGGAATTTCCTCTCTAGTGGGTCAAATAGGGCATGCATGCACGTTCAGAACTAGAGTATTCACTATGAATCAACTAGTACCCTAATCTCTACAGGCAGGGGAGGTAAAATATCCCCCCTACCTACAATGCTTGGACCTGGTTTCCCGACCTCCTGGATCTCCCACATCAAATCCATCTCACCTCTTTAAAGCCAGATTGAATTTCTCAGTCTACAAATCTGATCTCCAACCCTCCTGCCTGAAATCATTCAACAGTGAACCTGCACCCAGAGGATATGCATCAAATTCCAACCTGCTGTGTAAAGGTTTGCAGCATCTGGGCCTTGCCTCTGGCCTCTACTTCATCCCACTGTTGCTGGCTTTCCCCTACAGACTTCTCCAATGTGTTTGATTTCCAAGCTTAGTTAAATACTAAATCTGGGGGTGGGGATAAAGGGGAAACAATGCTTGTTGACCATGTACTATGTTACTCTGGGCTGAGAATTATGCTAAGGCAGAGCTGAGTTCCTGGCGTGAAATCTGTGGGATAGTACAGTCGCCATCCCCCAACTGAGGGTTGAGCGATACCCCTCAATTGGTTTAATGTTCTTTGGCTGCCATCTTGAAATTCCTAATCATGTTAATAATCTTATCTTTGACCCAGTGATTTGGAAAGGATAAGCCACAGAACAATGGAACACACACAGGAGTACAGGCAATAACCTGGGAATAGCGTGTGTGCCCTTGTGTCCATGAGTGGGGTTGCCGGTAGCTCCTGGTTCCAACTGTCCCACAGACCTTGGGGCAGTCGTGGGGAGCTCTCACTGTTTTTGGATGTTCTCTCTGCCTGGAACACACATTTATAACTCCCCTTACACCTGTCAACTCACCTTCCACTACCTCAACATTGGAGAAGCATTTCCACAGGCTCTAAGGCTCATCAATTGTCCTACGAAGTGTTGCAAGAGTTCATTATTTCCTCCTCAGAGGCAGCACTGGTCTGGCACTAACCCTTGTTCCAGCATGTATCACGAATATTACACAATTATTCACGCGTATTTCAGCCCTCACTAAATTGTAGATCCCCAAAGGAAAGAAGTCCTTTTATTAATCTCTGTATTCCTGACACTCACTGACTCTCAGTAAGGGTATTTTACCGAATTAAGCTGCTGGCACTTAGCAAATGGGCTTCCTGCTGATAGAAAATGAACGTGTGGTCAAATTATCCTCTTTATAAGCTCAAATGGGCATAGGCAAAGGGGAATCTCAGTCTATTTGGGGTGCTCTTAACTCTCCAACAATCCATCAAAACCCATTCAGATGAGCCCCGGCTGCTCCCACTGCAGTGAGTCTCTCCTTTTTATCTGCTCCATTCTCTCTCCTTGCCACCTACTCTGTCTCTTTTATGTAAAATTAAACAATATCTCAGACACTTGGGAGTAGGTTTTCCCCAGATGAATGAGTTTAATATTACAGTGTTTACTTTCTGGCTTTTTGTTGAGGATTTAAATCCAGGTGTTTACAATATAAGGTTCTTCTGTAATTTGGGTTTTTCTTTCCCCCAAGTGGATTTTCTGAAGCAGCTGGTGGCACACATGTAAACAAAATCAAAATATTTGTTTATATGTTCCTACGGTTTTGCATCTACTGGACCTGGTGACGGAAGATGTTTATCTTATAGTTGACTGTGGATGATGTAATTGAGATTGTATTGCCTGGGAAATGTAAAACAAGTGAACTGGGGTTTATAAAAATACATTAACTATTAGGGCGTATTGATGTAAATCAGAATAATTACTGGTATGGAGCTTAAATAAAGCTGAAGAGAGACGTATACAGGTATCGAAAGAGATGGTACATGGTATTGAGCACCTCGTATGAATTGGATACTAAGGTCAAGAAGCATAGAGAATACAGTATGTGTTTTTGTGGGTTTAAGAAAACAGATATACATTTGGGGTCCAGATGGTAAATTTGTAAATTGTTTTGCTCATCTAGGATGTTCCCTAACTAATGGATCTTAAATAATACCTTGTCATCATAGGTGATTTCCTTAAAAATGTAAAAAATCCTCCTTTAAGAGAGAATTTGTGGCTTAGGAGAAAGGGTAGCAGACAAAGACACAGGAAAAGGGTATGTGTGGGCAGGCAAGGGGCACGAAGGAAGAGTCCCTGGGCGTTACCTGAACTCAACATAACTGGTAACAGAATTGTGTGTAGGCACAGGGCTGGACCCTGGAGAACAGCTCAGAATGACACCAACACAGTTGTCTGTGAGTGTCTACATTTGTAATGAACGATCACATAGTTCCCGGTAAAGTTGCACCTGGGAAGGACACCGTGAAGGGCACTTACATGATGAGAGGAAAGCTTGTGTTAGGACCAGTGGATGAGATCAGATGAGACAGAAAAGCATGGGAACCAGAGGATCCCTGGGTGGTTCAGCGATTTGGCACCTGCCTTGGTCCAGGGTGCAATCCTGGAGACCTGGGATCCTGTCCCACGTCGGGCTCCCAGCATGGATCCTGCTTCTCCCTCTCCCTGTGTCTCTGCCTCTTAATCTCTCTCCCTCCCTCTCTCTCTCTCTCTATCATGAATAAATAAATAAAATCTTAAAAAAAAATGAGAACCACAGAAAAGGGACAACAGGGACAGAGAGGAGCAGGTGTAAGAGTGAGACTTAGACCAAGGCTGAGGACACCTTGCAGAGGGAGACAGGTACCTACAGAACACAAAGAATTCTGTTTTATTTCAAAAAGTCACGGGAAGCCCTTGTCTAGAGCCACAGAGAGAGCTGATCAGACCTGGTCAAATCTATCAGGCTGCAAAGGGGGGCAAGATTGGAGAAAAGAGGGCATGAGAAGCCTCTCCACCATTCCTTGATCTTCTCGATGGCCTTCATCTCAATTCCAAACCCAAATGTATTAGATAGTAAAAGCCTTAATATTGGACACTGTGACACATGCACACACACGTACACACATGCATCACTATTCTTCATTATTCAGCCTTCCCTTCTAAAGAGCTGCAATCACTTACCAGTGGTAAAAAAATTAAAAAAAAAAAAAATATCCACACCTACAATCTTAAAGCAACTTCATGGATAGCTGGGTCAGGACTTGGCAAGGTCACACAGCTGCTTGGTGAAGGGGCTCTATCCTACAGGTCAGGGCCCCTGGTATAAGAAACAAAAACAACTCTGAGCATTCCTTAGTTAGCCTTGTGGAGTCTGGCAGCCATGCACAAGGATAGGCCAGCCAGGTTCAAGATACATCTGTGTGTGTCAAGGAATGTATAGAAATGTAAGCCAGCTGGACAGTTGATTAGCTTTTGTAGGTTCTGACCAAGGGAGCGCATTTTTGAGGGACTGCATATTTGTGCTTCTCACTAATCAAAGGCACCTGAGTGGGAGAAACACAGAAGTCATTTCCTAATTGGAAACAGTTTGAGAATCTAAACGCTGGACTTGGCCCCCCGCCCCACCCTCCCTAGTGAACTTGGAGCTTTCCCAGCATCCAGAATAAAGAATGGCTGTATGATAACCTCATGCTGGTTGAAATGTCAAGCATCGATTGTACTGGGCAGAGAGGATACAGCCCATTCCTTGCCCTGGATATTGCACAGACATGAAGTTTTCCTGGAATGAATTACCAAAGGTCCCAATAATGTCAATATAAGAAATCTCATTTTATTATGATGGAGCTTTGAGACATTTGAGTTCAATACCTACAAAAATAATTGTCAGATTTATCTATTGAGTTCCTTTACTCAGTCTTCCTTTCTTGCACACCACATCACAAGCCGACTCTCTGAAAGGTGTTTTTTGTTTGTTTGTTTTTTTAATTTATGATAGTCACACAATGAGAGAGAGAGAGAGAGAGAGAGGCAGAGACATAGGCAGAGGGAGAAGCAGGCTCCATGCACCGGAAGCTGACGTGGGATTCGATCCCGGGTCTCCAGGATCGCGCCCTGGGCCAAAGGCAGGCGCCAAACCGTTGCGCCACCCAGGGATCCCTCTGAAAGGTTCTTGAGACAAAAAGGCAGATGACACACAGAGCTTGCCCTTCAGGAGCTTCTAACTAATGGAAGAGACAGATTGGTAAACAAATAGGAAATCAGATAGAAGATTGTGGTTGGTGTTGAGTACCATGAGGCACAGATGAGGGGACTGCACACTCTGTCTGAAACTGGTGAGCTTCTAGTGTCTCTGTTCTCACTATTTACTTCTCCCTTTGGGATCAGTGGTCTTCTTTTCTTCATTTAGATGACTGCCCTTTCATTTCAGTAGGGCTCTCCTTGCTAGGCAGGGGCAACCTAAGGTAAGACCTCTCTTCACCAGTACTGTGGGAAAGCCCAAGATGAGACTCTAGTCATTCTCCAAATTCTCACCCTCTATCCTCATGCCCCCACTTCAAGGTGGCATGTGTTATTAGAAGAGGAAGTGAACTCATGCTAACAGAACATCCTTCTTACATTTTTTGCTCTGTGAAATTTCTGGCTGGCTAAAAGCTGAAGTTCCCTACCAATCCCTACCTTACATTTTAATTGTTTATGTATTGCATATCCATATTGTGTTTTTTTATTCATCACGGATCCATGGGACCTAGAAAAGACAGATGGGATGTTGGCCTCATTAATACATACTCATATTAATAATAATGTAAAACATTATTGCAAACAAAAACCCACTTAAAATAATCAAGAAAAAGTGGAATGTTACCTTGTAACCATTCCTTGGAAACAAAATATGAAAATACAAATATGATTGATATAGAAGAATCAATAATTGTGTATCTGTGTTTTATTTCTTATTTCAAATGTCTACTTCAACTCTCTTGGCTTCTGGTTTTTATGCAACTGTTCTACAGTTCCACATAAATCCCCAAATATTTATCAATCAAGCCCTTGTCTTCACCAAGCAATGCAAGGGTAGATGGCATTACTGTCCAGTTTGGTAACTGTTCTATTATGGTTCCTGTCTCATCTGGATCCTCAGCACGACTTGTCAATCTTGCGTCTTGTTGGAATGACTAGTCCCTCTCACTACTATTAAAAATTTACCATAAACCTCAGACACCCTGCTTGATCCTCTCTAAGTCAATGTACTCACCTGAATAAATGAATAGAGCATATTGGGGGGAAGACATCCAACCTTATAATACTGATCTCTCTGGACCATGCTTCTCCTACTCAATTTTTTTCTTTCTTAAACAGATGCTACTTTTCTTTCTGCATCTTAAGGAGTAGTGATATACAGAGTTGTGTTCTCTTTTCTTCCTTCTCAACTGTCACTGGGTGGCTTTTCTGAGAAGCCAACGCCAAGATGGAGCCGGGCATGCAAGGGTTTCGTTAGCACCATGATCTTGGACTCAACGCTTGTGGAAGGGAGGGGGAATAAGTGGGCAAAGAGGTCTCTCAAAACTTCCCCAAATTGGAGTGGGAGAGACAGGCTTTTATCCATCTGTCTGTCATCAGATGCCGATTGCCAACTATCCTGGGAAAGGATTATGATCTTGGGAGAAGTGGGTCTTTCAGGTGGAAGGACCCTCCAAAAGTAACTGCAGTAGAGGATGCCAGTAACACTTCAAAAAGTTGGATCATGAGGTTTTCATTCCTGAAGAAGTATTTGGGCTCTGCATCACATCATCATGTCCACCACAGATTGCCCCTGGACACAAACACACACACACACACACACACACACACCCCATGTCTCTGTGACTTTACCTCCTGTCTGTATCTCAAATCTAACCTACTCTATCATTCTTATTTTCTCTTGTATCTTGAAGTTGGAAGATATAGATTTAGGAACTTGAATTTCCTGTTCCACTCATCATCTTAAGGAGGTTCATCCATGAGAACGAAGCCCACGTTCCAGAAGCAGAGACCAGAGTGGATGGTCTGCTAGTCATCCTCAAACCCAACTTTCTTTCTATGGTGACAGGAAACTTTCTTTCTTTTCCTCAGCTAATTTCAATAGAGCTTCTGATGCCTGAAGTGCAGGAAGCTCTGACTAATACCGAACATCACCAAAGATAGGACTAAGCTGGATCCTGGCAGGTCATTATGCCCTTCAAGTTAGGCAGCACCTGCCTGGTATTTGTCTGGGCTTTGTTATGTCTGGCTGACTTGTGCCCATATGATTAATCCCCACCATGCTTTATTTTACCTCCGTGCTTTCTTTTTCCTTTATTTTATTTTAATATGCTCGGTTTAAACAGGAAAGTGCCTGCATTTTTCATGCAGTCGACAGGATGATTCATTTCCCAGAAATGTTTATGCCTCTTTTATCAGAAAGAAAAGAAGTAGGAACGGGGGTGGAAAAAAAGCTTTGGAATTACTTTCAGACACTCACATCCTTCTCCACTCTAACATTTAATTGCTCGTCAACACCCTTAAAGAATTATCCTTTACCAACACATACATTTCATACAGCACAGCTGAAGGCGAGGTAAGAAGAACACATCTGACTCATCTTTTACAGGGTGAGAATTCAGGGAATGGTACATGTGACTACTTGTGTGCGTGAGTTTGCATGTACACATAGGAAAAGTGGCTTTTCTGGTGGGGAGGCTCAGCAGTGGGCTGGTTTTCTTAACTAGCCTCCTCCAACTACAGACCATCCACTCTCCTGTTAGAGATGAATTGACTCCTATGGGAACTGAATGAACACTGTCTTTCGAAGCAAGCTATGCCCCAGTGATGTTGATTCTTGAAACAACGCAAAAAAAAAAAAAAAAAAAAAAAAAAGAAAGAAAGAAAAGAAAAGAATGTGGGGAAGGTACCACTTGAACTTGTCAATGATATTTAACTTGCATTTTACTTTAAATCTGGCTCTCGGCCATGGAGGAAAACATATTTTCTTAGAGAAGAGGATTGATTAAAAGTACCTCACTGCCACTGCCTGTTATACACTTCTGAATTCTAGGTTATAATTGATTGCTAGGAATCATAAAATAAATAACATTCGTGGCACACTTTGTACTGTGTCACATATATTATTTCCTTTTCTTACTTTTCGGTATTACATGACATTTTGAGAAGTAGTTATTCAATTTCTCAGGCTAGAAATTTAAAACCTGAGGTCAAAGGATGCCAAGAGAAGTGCCCAAGGTCATATTGCTAGGGAAGGAAAGAGTTAACATAACTTGAGTTGTCGAACACCAGAGACTAAAATTCATCCAACACAGAATACAGAATAAATAGGAGAGAGTTGAATTTCTCTAAAATATTATATATCCAAATAAGACCATCAGCAACCTACTCATAATGAAAGCAATGAGAGGATCCCTGGGTGGCTCAGTGGTTTGGCGACTGCCTTTAGCCCAGGGCGTGATCCAGGAGTCCTGGGATCGAGTCCCACATCGGGCTCCCTGCATGGAGCCTGCTTCTCCCTCTGCCTGTGTCTCTGCCCCTCTCTCTCTCTCTCTCTCTGTCTCTCATCAATAAATAAATAAAATCTTTTAAAAATGAAAGCAATGAGGGATTTCTGTTTCTAGAAAAATAACTAGACACAATTCATTCAACAAATATTTATTGAGCTCTTTTTTATCATGCACCCTACTATTCTGCTGCCCACCAACCTTGCGTTGACCTCTTTGACAGCTCTTTTGTACAGTTGAGACCATAGCACTTGCCCAGAAATACCCCTAGAGCTTGTTGACTCAGAATTCATGGGAATGAATGGGGAATATGCACTTTTACCATGTATTCCGAGCAACTCTTATGGGTGGCAAAGCTTGTCCTTCTGGTTTACAAATCCTGTCTCATATTCCCAAATAGCTTGAATTTATCCTTTTCTTACTCCCAGTACTCAAGGTAAATACTGCCAGACAAATGAGTACCACTTTCTTTCTCTTTCCATTATTAGCTTTGAAATAACATTTTCTCTCAAATGATCCTTCTCTGAAGCAACCAAGTGACAGGTGCTGATAATTCAGAACCTCAGAATCAAGTCACTGAGTATAAGGATATTTGGCCGCGTTTGTTGGAGAAAACTCTGAGGGTGGTCCAACTGTGAGGGGTTTTGTTTTGTTTTTTCATTTTGCTTTTGCTTTGGCAGCAATCCCATCAGTTTGTCTGACTAAAGTTTCTGCCTGTACTTTAAAGGATTCATCCTCTCCTTCTGCCCTGTCCTATGAATTACACCGTAGAATTTCTGCTAATTCGGAACAATCCGTATCAAGGGGCAGGTATTCGATTAAGTGTATGTATTTCAAAATGAGCAGATGCAAACATATGAAACACTTGCTCTTTTATGGGTCTCTCAGGATCACCTATTTTCCCAACATCTTAAATTTTAAATCATCAGTCAGGCTTTACATTCTTGAATATCAACTTTAGTCTTTACAATCTCCAAAGAATCAAATGGTATAGTACCAAGTATTGACAGAGAATCAGAGTGACTAAATTCTGTGTACATCCAGAAGGAAAGACAGGACTTACCAAAAAAGGCTCTTACTGTTTAGCTTGGGACCACTGCTACTATCTGATCTGTGAATTCTGCTTTCCAAGGATCCATTCCCCCAGGGGTATAGATCCTTCTTCAAGATCCATGTAGGCAAAGCAAGGTAAGAAGATTCTGAATCAGTAACTCATTACATAGGTAAAAAGGCCAAATTTTTGCAATCAATCTGAAACAGAACCACCAGACTATTTAACAATTGTTCATTAATATTAGTCCTCAAGTCTTTTTTTGTCTTTTTTTTTTTGCAATCTGAAATGTGGCCTCCTTTCCATGTCAGCATCCTAGTTACACATCAACCAGCCTCATCAGTTTGAGGGGGGACACAAAGGTTAGGAGGGAGGGCTGACCAAGAGAAATAACAAAAGAGGAGCTTCTCAAACCATAGGACACAGAATCTTTTAGAGCATGGAGAAGCAACATTTCTAAAGTTCTATGCTAAATGTCAGAAATTTACATTGTATTGTGTGTAATTGAAAATGAGTATATTGGAGAAGGGGAGGGTGGCGGGATAACTGGGTGGCGGACATTAATTAATTTTATATAAGACTGGTGAATCACTCACCTCTACCTCTGAAACTGATAATACATTATTTGTTAATTAGTTGAATTTAAATTTTTTTTAAAAAACTCTATTTATATTTGGATATAATGAAAATGAAAGCAATGAGACATTTTAAAAAGACATTTGCTAATTTTAATTGTTAACGTAAAGTACCCTATGCCACTCAAACTGGTTCTTTAGTGAGATGACCGTATCTTAGCAACATATGGTTGTAGCAATATCTTGTTCTAAACTTTTTATTAATAGTATGGTCATTGCAATTTATTTGAAACTTCGTTAAAAATTTTTATGTCAGAACTACTTTCTTATGTTATTCTTAATATCGAACTGTTCTCATTTTTAACTAACTAAATAAACAACATGTTAGACTATCTTCCTTAAAAAAAAAGAAAGAAAAAAAAAAGAAAGAAAATAAGTATGTCTAATCTGGGACCTTTAATGGTAGCACTATTAACACTGGAACTGGGTACTTCTCTGTTGTGGTGGCTGCCCTGCTTATTGTAGGATGTTTAGCAGCATCTTTGGTCTCTACCCATTATAATTTTTTAAAGATTTTATTTATTTATTCATGAGAGGCAGAGACATAGGCAGAGGGAGAAGCAGGCTTCCTGTGGGGAGCCTGATCCCTGCGGGACTTGATCCCAGGACCCCAGGATCACGATCTGAGCCAAAGGCAACCGCTGAGCCACCCAGGCGCCCCTCTATCCATTAGCTGCCAATGCACCTCTTCCCCATTATGACAACCAAAAACATCTCCAGACATTGACAAATGTCTTATGGTTGGGGGGAAGGGAGATCCCCCCAGGTTGACAATCACTGAACTAAGTAGACTGGGTCTGCTATGTGGGTCACCTCTGTGTGTGAGGCAGTACCTAGCCTCCACCAAGGCCACAACCCCACTGCAAAGGGTAACTGCTGGATTTGTCACCATTGGTCAAATCTTTACTGCTGTTAGGATCCAGCTGGCATTCTCTTCCCACTGTATTAGAAGTGGGAACTTTCTACTAAAAGGTTGGGGTGTACTCCTTTGCACAAAATGTCCTTGGTTTTCCCCACTCTGCGCTGTACTACTAAACCCTACTAAGCTTTCAAAACTCGGCTGACAGGTAAACTTATTTCACATTTTCTCTCAAGTTGAATTTGGTGTTCTGTAATAATCATGTCTCAATAAGTACACATATTGTAATATAGTATAATTGTAAATAGACATATTCATCCCATCCACTAAGTTGTGAGTTGCTCAATCCTATGTAGCTCAATCCTATATAGCTATATCCTATTAATCTTCTGGGTATTTCCTCTACTACCCAATGGATACTCAATGAATATTTTATGAAGAAAGGAATAGAAGTTATATGTACTTTGGGTTGTTTTGTTTTGCTTTGTTTTTCTTGGTATAAATTAACAGTAGTTTCCTTTCCTTATACACTAAGTTTGATTTTTATGGTGTTATACCAGGGAAAGTTTTCCCAGCACTGCTAAAATCCCACCATGACAAATCCATTGATGATAGGGCTAGTTCTAGCAACTTTAAGTGCTCTTCATGTGACATTGATTCTCTATCTGCAGCCAGGGAATCCTGAGATGCTCATGCACTGTTGGACAGCTGCCAAAAGTACACCCAAAACCAGACTTTTGGCACACCTGCTTCATCTAGTTTCTGGGGTATGACTTAAATCTTCTGATTTACTAGCAGTCAAAAGTAAATGACATTATAAAATGTGCATCTGGGTGTCTTCAAGGAAGTATTTATTTCCAAATATCCATCCTGCCTTATTGTAGGATGCAAGATGACTTAGTGAATCCATGACCCGGGCAAAGTACCTATATAATCCATCCTCACACAATTTGTATATTTATAAATCAAGAAATAGATACCCAACTTAAAACATCAGAAGGGAGTTCAAAGGGAGACTTCCCTGAGTGAAATTCAACCGTGGTAGCAGGGTAAAAGGAAAACTAAGTTGATCACCCACTCACCATTGATTCTCAAATGCCAGCTTTGATAGTTTTTCTGAAAGGCCTTGATGGCACGAGGATTTATGCATGACCCACTTGTTCATGCAAGCCTCCCTCTTACTCTGTGCAGGCACTTTCCCGGGAACCGAGAATGCAGCATTGAGCAAGACAGACAGGGTCGCTGCTCCAGTAAAGATGGAATTCTAACATGGAGAATCAGAGAAACAAATGAAGAATATTTCTGACAATTGCATTTTAGAAAAAAAAAATACAGTGTTACATAAAGTGTTAGTTGGAGCACAAGGGAAACACCACACATCAGATGAGATTCTCAGAGAAGGCCATGAGGATGACTCCTGAGCTCAGGTCTAAAAGATGAAAGCAAACAACTTTTGCTAAAAAGCAGTTGAAGAAGAGGAAACAGCAAGTAGAAACTCAGTGAAGAAGAAATATTCTTGATAAAAACAGGACCAGTATGACAGAATCTTAGTGATCGGTAGCAGATGGACTAGGGCCAGGACACATAGGGACTTGGAGTTTTTTTTCAAAATTTTTTAATTTATTTTTTTATTGGAGTTCAATTTGCCAACATATAGCATAACACCCAGTGCTCATCCCGCCAAGTGACCCCCTCAGTGTGCATCACCCAGTCACCCCAACTCCCTCCCCACCTCCCTTTCCATTCCCCCGTCTTCATTGCCTAGAGTTAGGTGTCTCTCATGTTTTGTCCCTCTCACTGATATTTTCACTCATTTTCTCTCCTTTCCCCTTTACTTGGAGATTTAAAAAGAAGGTGGGATTTTATGCCAAAGACAAGAAGCCGTTCATAAGTTTTAAGCAATAGAATGACATGATCTTACTAATTTTGAAAGATCTCTCTTCCTGCCAGTATTAAGGTCCAAACAGAACATCCATAGCAGGAAAATACTCTTTACTTTTCTGGCTGGATCATCTGCTAACCTATAGCATATTAAGTATAATTAGCAGCTGTGATGGAGGCTTCAATTTTAAAGACTATCTTTGTATTTTATTTTTATTTTCACTCATCACCATAATCATTAATATCATCTGTAGTTACTAGGACATTCCCTCTATGCTGCTAAAAACTGGCTTCTAAATAACTGAAACTTTACTGTACTTTAGTCCCCCAGAATATAAGCCTTAATATCCTTAATATTTTAATTCTATATATGACTCTTTTTCCTCTATCACTGGACATTTATTTTTTATACAAATACAGCTGTATTCAAGGTAATATAAAATAGTTACAGCTTTACAAATTCCTTTAATAATGATCTACCCCTGAAAATACAGGGTTAACTTTGCAAATCTCCAGAGCTCATACAAAGCAATACATTTGAATCAATGAAAAGTAATTGGCAGGGCAATAGGTTATATACTGATATGAAAAAAAATTATTAAATATTGGCTCCTTTTTGTTGAAAAGCTCAGGGGTAGAAGATAGTGTTCTTTCTCTGCATTTGTCTATTTTTAATTAAAGGAATACTTCAAACTTATTATTAGAAATAGGGAAGAGCTAGAAAATGATACAGGTTTGGAAGAGGAAAGAAAATACTGCTAAGAAATCAAAGATGTTTATCTTCAAACCTCAGTTACCCAGATGACTATAGCCTATAACACAAAAGAAAGTATCAGGAGACAGAGGTCAAAGAGAAAATGTTCCAGGTTATTTCGTTTTGATTAACAAGTGGTATATTAATCAGCATTCTCCAAAGAAACAAAACCAATAGCAAATACAAATATATAAAAAGAGATGTATTTAAAGGAATCAGCTCACATGATTATGGAGGCTGACAAATTCCAAGATATACAGTTAGTGAGCTAAGAAGAGTCAAGATTTTAGTTCAAGTCTGAAGACAGAAAAAAATTGATGTTTTTCTCAAAGGCAAACAGGAGGCAGACAGGAGGGATTCTCTTTTACCTGTGGGAGAGTCAGACCTTTCGTTCCATTCAGGTCTTCAACTTATCATCGGATGACGCCTAACTACATTAGGGAGGATAATCTCAGTCTATCCAATTTCCTCATTCTATCCAATTTAAATGATAATCCTCATAGAAACACACAGAATAATGTTTGACCAAATATCTGGGCAGCCTGTGATCCAGTTAAGTTGACCTGTGAAATTAACCATCGTAAGTCGTCAGGTAATTTTTAAAGCTTAGTCCAAGATTAATTTATCTGTCCATCCTATCAACATTTATTAATTTCTTGGTAAGCATTAGGTCCATTTTAGGTGCTGGGGATCCAGTAAGTGTAAGAAGTAATCTCTGACTTTGGGGTGCCTGGGCAGCTCAGTCAGTTAAGGTCTGACTTGATTTTGGCTCAGGTCATGAGGTCAAGCTCCACATTAAGCTCTGCAATGGGGCATGGAGCCTGCTGAAGATTCTCTCTCTCCTGCTTCCTCTTCCCCACTCTAAGAAAGAAAGAGAGAAAGAAAGAAAGAAAGAAAGAAAGAAAGAAAGAAAGAAAGAAGACAAAAAGAAAAGAAAAGAAAGAAAAGAAAAGAAAAACGAAAGAAAAAAGAAAAGAAAGAAAGAAAAGAAAAAAGAAAAGAAAAACAAAAGAAAAAAGAAAAGAAAAGAAAGAAAAGAAAAAAGAAAAGAAAAAAGAAAGAAAAAAGAAAAGAAAGAAAGAAAGAAAAGAAAAGAAAAGAAAAGAAAAGAAAAGAAAATCTGAATTCAGTGGCCCCTGGGAAATAGGAAAATGTGTACATACAAAATCAAAATGCCATGAGACAGTTACTAAAGGGAATGGATTGATGTATTATAGTAAGAGTCTTTAACTCCAAAATGTAGAAAATGGTAATGAGATTATCTCCCAAGAGGAGATAAACCTCCAGAGAGAGAGAGTACCTGAGCTAAAGAAATGCCCTGCATCAGAAAGGAAAGAATGGGAAAGACAAGTGGACTGAGGAACTTCCAGAAGCCTGTTTTGTGGAGAGAAGAAGAACTAATAGTGGGAAGTCTTATGAAAGGCTTTGTAGACACTGAGCATTCCCCCTTGACTGTTACCACGAGCCAAATAAAAGTTTTTACTAGATGAAAGGGAGCACAGCAGTTCACAAAGAATTGTATTCCATTTTTGAAAAACCATAGCTAGTTTTTACCTGAATTTATCCAAAACACTTTTTTGCAGGTGCCAACCATTAACACTTGTTCTGCCCTCTACTGACTTACTCTGTCAAACGTTTAGACTTAAAATTTATATCATGATCCTTTCATTCAATGCCCATTAATTAAGCACCAGCCACGACAGGAACCATGCTGTGAATCAGTGGATTACAGTGGACAGGACAGATGTGGCCCTTTCCTCATAAAGCTGGAAGTTTTCTAGAGGGGGAAGTAAATAGAGAATCGTAAATGAAAATAAACGTGATTACTGCAATGAACGTAATGTATAGCCACGACTTAGTCAGCAAGTCTAAACTCAGAATCATCCCCAAACAAAAGCTCCCCAGAGAGACCTATGGAAATCTTAGGCTGTTTTGTCTTAGACAATCAGTGACACAATTGCTAAGGTCTTTAAATCAACTTGTAGGATGCCTCTGAAGTCCTCATAAATTCATGGTCTTGCTCAGGCATAGAACTATTATTTTAACCACCATCTCCTCCTGAGAACAAGAAATAAATTTTAAATTTTCCTTGACTTCATGATCTGACTCATCCACACGTTGTTTCTATTGGTTATCACGCATGAATTTCACCACTGCCTTTTCAGCATTGTTGTTTATTTGACTTGGAAATTAAACTTTGAGCCTATGCTGTAAAAATCCAAGAAATGACATAAAGGATAAGAATCAAGTTTGTCACAGTTTTCTGCCTCTGGGCAATTAGAGTTTTATAGCATCTTCTTATAACTAAATGGGAAACATAAATCCTGTAATTGAAATGAGATGAACTCATTTGCTTACCTGAAGACCAAGCTGTTTTTCATCATGCCAACTCCCAACACCCAGAGACTCAAACAGAAAGCTCCGACCTTTGGTGAATTACCACCAAAATGGTTTTAAGATTGAGAAGGGGAGGGAGAATAAGAGAAACCCAGAAACTGAGACCTGGTTCATATCCACCAAGCCCTGGTCTGATTCTCCTGGTTGGTTGGCATCGCTATTAAAAATATTTGCAAGCTGCAGTAATTACAGCCCAAACAATTTATTGAGACCTTTCTCTATCTTCCTGGTACATGCAGTCAGGTCTTTCCACTGAGTTCCACTCCTTGGATTCCTGTTGCTGTTGGGTGGTGGCCATTCCCATTCACCATCCTGCATTAATCACACATCTGCTTCAAACTGCTCAGGCCCCAGCCACTCTTTCTCCTCCTCCTCCTCCTCCTCCTCCTCCTCTTCTTCCTCCTCCTCCCTCTTCTTCTTCTTCTTCTTCTTCTTCTTCTTCTTCTTCTTCTTCTTCTTCTTCTTCTTCTTCTTCTTCTTCAAGATGTATTTATTTATTCATGAGAGATAAAAAGAGAGAGGCAGAGACATAGGCAGAGGGAGCCTGATGCAGGACTCTAACCCAGGACCCTGGGATCATGCCCTCAGCCAAAGATGCTCAATCACTGAGCCACCCAGTCATCCCAGGCCACTCATCTTTGGAAAGACCTTCCTTCACAGCATCCGTGCTCACAGGTGATGTGACTAAGGCGCTTTTCAACTCCTAGTGAACTGGAATTCTCTCTTATCATTACGGTTACCGTAGAAAGAACTAATAAAGGCTGAAAAAAAGAGACTAATGTTGGGGGGGTGAGGGTTGGTGGAGTTTTTAACAGAGAAAAAGCTTTTACATAGTGAATTAGCATAGATAAAACATTGACTATCCCAGTTTTGGCTCTAATTTTGCATTTACATATCACTTATTTTAAGAATACGTAGACATTTAACTATACTAGGGGTTGAACTTTTTAATTTTAAAATGAGGAAACTCAAATACAGCCAGCAGTTAAATTCAATTAACTGTGTTAAATAGGAATTCTTGAGCTAGGAATGAACACATATTAATTCATTCATCCATTTAGCCATTCATGTATTAACTCATTCAATAAATATGTATTTCAAATCAACTGATATGAGCTGATTCTAGCCTAAACAGAGCCCTAAACATGCAGGGAAAGATTGGATGGTATTTTCTTAGCATATTGGATTTATATGGCACAGAAAAAGACTATAATGTATTTTTTGAGCTTTTTAGTAGTAGAATAAACATTATCTATTTCTGGAATCAAACAACAGGGTTATCATGGTTTTATAAGCTCGATTATTCATTCATTCATTCGTTCATTCATTCATTCAGTTATTCCTTTGGTAAATATGTTACAATCCTACTATCTATATTGGATGAGGCTTATTTCCTACAGAGAGGAATAATTATCTCAATAGATTATTTTGGTAAATGTGAGAGTCTAGCATGGCTTGCTCACAAGATGCCTAACAGGGAAACAGAATAGATTTGTCACTTTATCTAGAAGTGGAAATTTTCTCCGGAGGCTGTTCAGAAACACTGAAGACTTTTAAGTGAGGATGGAAGTTGGGTTGGGGGCTAGAAGCCTGAGAAGAGAAAGGCTAGAAGGCTGCCCCATAGGCCATAGGAGAGAAGATGGAATCTCAACCAGGCAACCCGAGGCTGGGGGATAAAGAGGAAGTTACCCCTTTAGCAGAGATTTTGTGCTCCCATCAATGTACATACAGATTAAAAACCTAAATATAACCTAGTTATGTAGATGTAAGAGTCACCAGGTTATAAGCAAATATACATCTATTAAGGGTCAGAAGTGCTAAGCAGTAAAACCCAATATTCATAAAATACTTCCCACATGTCTGAGTGAACAGATTAATTTTTAAAGATTAAATTCACAGATTAATCCTTGCAATAATCCTATAATTCTCTCCCATTTTACAGATGAAGAAACTGAGACAGGAAAGGTCAAAGAAAATTGCTCAAGCCTCCAAGTCACTTACTAAATAGTAAGTGATAAACTTAAAATCCAGGTATGTAACCACCACACTAAATGGCATTATTGTTACTGTCATGGCATCTTTACTGTAACAATTCTTGCTCACATATTCACCGTAACATCAAATTGTACAGAACAATTATATAGTTCTGAAATTCTTTCTTTCTGAATCCCATCCTCTACAATTTTCTTCCAGTTTGGACTGTTTTCATACCTTATGGATTTACCTACATTACTTTTTTATTTTATTTTATTTTATTTTATTTTATTTTATTTTATTTTATTTTACTTTTTGAAGATTTTGTTTATTCACTTGAGAAAGAGACAGAGAGAGAGTGCAAGTAAGGGGAGAGGCAGAAGGAGAGGGAGGAGCAGGCTCCCACTGAGCAGGGATCCCAATGTGGAGCTTGATCCCAGGACCCCGGGATCATGATCTGAGCCGAAAGCAGATGCTTAACCATCTGTCCACCCAGGCGCCCCTCCTCCATAATTTTAGATAATATGCTTATTGATACTCTGTAATTAATAAAAATAATATCTATTTTCTTCTCACTATGACCAATGAGTCAGCTTAATGACTTTGACTTCCATTCTTCATCCCTAGGCCCAGTGTTTGACAGTTGTGTTATTGCTCTTGCTTTGTATACTGATCATTTATAACATTAGTATACATTTCTGATTCTTTTTTCCATTATGGTATGGTATCTGTTACCACTTTCCTGCTTTTTTTTTTTTTTTAAGATTTTATTTATTTATTCATGAGAGACACAGAGAGAGAGGCAGAGACACAGACAGAGGGAAAAGGGAGCTCCCCCTCCCCACAGGGAGCCCAATGCGGGACTTGATCCCAATGTGGAGCTTGATTCCAGGACCCCTGGATCATGCCCAAAGCCGAAGGCAGGCGCTCAACCACTGAGCCACCCAGGCATCCCCTCTTCCTTGTTTCTTAAAATGAAGTTGTCACTACCCTTTCATATCCTTTATATTTATCCACCACTCTTCCTTCCCTCTCTTGCCTCCCACCTTGCCAGTGAAATACTTCCTTTTTGAGTAATTAACTTTGTCAACTTTTACACTCTGTTCTGCACCCACAACCAAGCTGGACATGCTTTTTTCCATGTACTGATTCCCAAGCTCTAAAGCACAATAACAGCTGCACTATTAGGACAATGCAGGTGATTTTATCAGAGCTACATTTTCATCTCAGATTTAAAGTTGGAGCCTTTGTGAAAGCTGAAAGAGGTGTTCCAGGGTCAAGGTCAAACTGGCTTTATGTCAGGATACCAAATCATACCACATTTTAATTTGCCTCCATGTAGGCTATGACTTTTCGGTACATTTTAGTTTTATTATTTCCCATCGCCTATTTATTTGGTTTTCCTTTTCTTTTCTCTTCCTTTCCTCTTCCTTCCTTCCTTCTATTCCTCTCTCTTTGTTCCCTTCCTCCCTCCTTGCCCTCCTCCACCCTCTCTCTTCCAACTATGAGCTTTGATATCATCCTATGATTTTTCCAAACTTTTCCTTCAAAGAAATAGAGATGACTGCAGGACTTTCTTGGGCAGTTTGGGTTTCCTCGCTCACTCTTTTTTCTAAGAATCATGAATAATCTGGCAGCTTTGGGATTGTGAAAGGAGAGGAGGGAGGAGGCATGCCGGTCCTCTCTCCAGCTCTGCCCATCCGGACCTCTGTAGAGAGGACATTGTCCTCTCTGGTTCTCTTTCCAGCCACTCCTCAGCTGGTCTCCATCCTGAGTATCCATGACATGCAGTCCTTCGCCTGTTCCACTCGGTGGTCAGGAAAATTTGGCAGGACTCCTGAAGCCTGTCCTGAAATATCTTCACAGCTCCATCATGCTCTTCTATTTCTGGGTCACGCATGAGGGACTCTGTGAGGCTTGCCAGATTCCAGGGATTTAGATAGAAAGACTATAAAAATCTCTTCTGCTTCTGAGTTCCCCAAATTCTATGGAAAAATCTATCGCAATGCCCCCTCCCCATTACCATTCAGGAATTGGGCTTTAGGGGAGGGTGGAGGGTACAAGTCCTTTCATCAGAGACCAGTATCAATGATTTATTATGTGCCTTTAAGAACAAAAAAAATGAACTTTCACCCTTTCCTCAGGACCAAGCATTTGGACCTCCCGCACAGCCAGAAAGCTGCATTCTCAATGCTTCTTCCCAATTTCTCATTTGCGTAAGTACTTCAATAAGTACCTTCTTTTGTTTTCCTTTGCTTTGTTCTTTTAATCTCACCCTGCGTGCCAAAGACCCTTTGGAACAAACGTCTCTGACAGCTGAGTCTTCCAGTGAGATGATCTATGCACTATACTCCAGGAGTGTCTGAATCACAATTCAAATTTAAGATGGAAAGTCATTCTATGGATGAGGCTTCACCAGTAGGCAAGTTTTACCAAACACTAAACCTACACACTTCTAAAACGAAAGTGGCCAGTCAAACATATTTTCTAAGTTGAACCTGACCCGAACTGATAAATCCTTCAGTGCAGTCCCAAAAATAAAGATATTTTGAATTTCAACCTTAGGCCAAGATGCTTACTCATTCTAAATTCAGGTCTTCAGTATATGTACAACGGGCACCCAGAGGCCAGATGTGTTCATGCCTTGACTTTCTTCTCAGCCCCTCAGGGATCCACTAAAGAAAAAAAGCTCCTAGAGAGCCTGGGTGGCTCAGTGGTTGAGCATCTGCCTTTGGCTCAGGGTGTGATCCTGGGGTCCTGGGATTGAATCCTGTATCAGGCTGCCTGCTTCTCCCTCTGACTGGGTCTCTGCCTCTCTGTGTCTTTCATGAATAAATAAATTCTTAAAAAAAAAAAAAAAAAAAAGAAGAAGAAGAAGAAGAAGAAAGAAAACCTTCTAGCAGATGACCCAAGGCCCATTTCTGCCACCTGGGTAGCTAGGTGGTACCTTGATTTGCTCACTCCATAGGCCAGTGGCTCTTAAAGGCCATTCAGATTAACACTCAACCTTCAGGGGCCTGCAAACATCAGGCTTTTTTGTTTGTTTTCTCCCATTTGTTTTCTTCTGTCCTTGGAAGACCATTTAAATAGGTTAAGTTGGAGCTGTGGTTGTATTCAAATTGATGTTCTAACAGTTCTCATTAAAGTTTAAAGAATCTTCTCAAAATCAGAAAGTACTTATTAAGCAGGTATTACATACATTTTTGAGGAGAAGAGAAAGAGGAATCTTTGAGGCACCTCGGATATTTCTCTTTAAAATATCAAGAGCATATTTTATTATTGCTACACACTGCCATACAATATCCCTTTCCATAATAAATCCTTAGCAATCCTGAGGGATTTTAAAATCAAAAATATTCTTACAATCTGGAATCATTAAGATCTAAATGCAGGAAGGGTGCTGTGGCTACATAATCTTGCAAAACCCTCTAACCTTTTAATGCTTTGATTGATGAGTCTGATATCACTTGGCTTCAAGCTTCATGGGTCCATTGACTACTAATCAGGTTTAATAAATGTAATTCCATTTGAAAATATTAAGTACCATAAAATTATTACCTTGATGATTTTTAACTAAATGCATCCATAAAAAATTCTGACAGTTTTCATGAGCAGTGATCATTGAACAAAAGTGTTTTCTGCACGCAATATACCACATCCAATATATTTAGAATTATCTTCTTAGAGGTTTCCCCATTTCTTTTGTAATACAGGATAAAAAATTAACTAGAGAATGAGCAAAGTTCCTTAGTATGGCTTATAAAATAGAAGCTTACAAAGAAAAATCAATAGAGATCATTTATTCTCTAAAAAATGAGAATAAAGTCTAAAAAGTAAGAGGGCAAATCTATTTTGATAAATATGCATTCAATAACTAGATAGCCTGGGGGTAAAAATAACCTGACTTAAATGAAAATTTAAGGATTCAATTAACATCCTTAGTGCTTAATGCCACCCAAAGGAATTTCGGAAAAAGGTTCTTAAAGATTTTCACAATTTATTTAAAAATCAGGTTAATCACTGCACAGAGAACAAGATAAATGAAATTCAGTGCAAACAGATTTGTCATAATATAAAAAAATATAGTTCCTGAAAAATACACAGCACATTTTTGAGAAGATAAGAAAGACAATTTATGGGGCGCCTCGGTGGCTCAGTTGGTTAAGTGTCTGCTTTCCACTCAGGTCGTGATCCTGGGGTCCTGGGGTCGAGCCCCATGTTGGGCTCTCTCTGCTCAGAGTGGGGGGGGGGTCTGCTTCTACCTCTCCCTCTTCCCACCCCCACTCCTGTGCACTCTCTCTCTCTAACTCAAGTAAATAAATAAAATATTTTTAAAAATAATGATGGTTTGTTATGCTATTCCACAGTCTATTTTTTTTTAGAAAGTTAATATCTAGAAAAACTGGCAGTTCCAGAAGCAAGTTTATTGTACTATGAGACTGTTGTGATTAATTTTATGTAGCAACTTGGCTGGGGCCACAGGGTGCCTAGAAATATGATTAGACATTATTCTGAGTCCTTCTGTGAAGGTGTTTTCAAGTAAGAGTAACACTTGAATCTGTAAAATGAGTAAAGCAAACTGCCTCCCTAATGGTGGTGGGTCTCATCAATCAGTTGAAGGTCTGAATAAAACAAAAACGCTGACAAGAACCCCCTCCCCACCTGCCCTGCACAAGTAAGAGAGAATTACCTCTTGCCTGGTAGCTTTCAGACTGAGACATCGGCTTTTCTCCTGCCTTCACACTTGCATTAAAACATCAGCTCTTCCTGGGTCTCAGGCCGGCTAGCCTCATGATGGAACTACACCATCGGCTCTCAAGTCTTCAGACTTGAACTAGAACTACGACATTGGCTCTCCTGGGTCTCCAGCAGAGCAATTCTCCCTGCAGATCTTGAGACTTGTCAGCCTCCATGATCATGCGAGCTAAATCCTCAGAATAAATCCCTATTGGTTCTGTTCTTCTGGAGAACCCTGACTATTATGATCCTCATTGCCAAGTATTTACCTTGTGAAAATGTATGTGGTTTATTTATTTGAGAGAGAGAGAGCGCAAGAGCAAAAGAGAAAGAAAGGGCACAAGCAGAGGAGAGAGAGAAGTAGGTTCCTCCCACCCCCCCATCAGGAAGCCTGATGGCAGGGTTCCATCCCAGGACCTCGGGATCATGTCCTGAGCCAAAGGCAGACACTTAAGCGACTGAGCCTCCCAGGTGCCCCCCTATTCTCATGATTTTAGAATAATCTTCAGTGCCATGTGGCATTTGCTAAATTAATATTCACTATGGGTAACAGCAAAGGGGTAGAAAGTGGGTGGATTTTTAAAACCAGGTTTAAAGTCAAATCCTTGCTCTGCCACTAGCTAGATGAGTGGCCTTGGGCAGATTAGCCAACCACTCTGAAAAGTGTGGCTCTTTACTTATGAAAAAGATATTAAAAAATCTCAAATTAGAAAAAAATAATTAAAAAAACCTCTCCAGGGTTGTGCGGCTTAAGTGGACAATATGTGTGACCCCCTCCATCAGGGGAGGGAAAGGTAGGGCGGCTCCCTGAGTCCTGTTCCTGCGTGTAGCACCTGACCAAAAGTCTAGCGTTAGCCACCAGAGAGAAAAGATGACAAGGATTTACAGAAATTAATTTGGTCCCATATTTTATTGCCTTTCTACATTTGTTACTCTCACGATGCCAAGGACATCTGACTTGGAGGCAGATGAGCTCCGCGTCAAAGAGGACATCCTTAACGGCTTCTCTATGGCCTTTTCTTGACGAAAACAGAAAGACTGAACAAAAGAAAAGGTAAAGTTTTCCATATCCGTCACACATGAGGGACCCTCAGGCTTACTTTTCTTCTGTTCCCTCTTTTCCACAGGCTGGTCCCTGAGATAAGAGGAGGATGTTCAAGAGAAAGCCTTGCAAAAGGTCCCAGGAGCAGTGGGCTGTGAACTCCTCTCTTGGCAGCGAGTTAAAGGGCAGAGAAACATCCAGAATGGTAAATGAATTGGTATGTGTGAGTCTGTGTGTCTGGATGTGTTATAATCAGTACCTAATATATTTTTGATCTGGAGTGAATTGCTTCTTAATGCTCTCTCCTTGGGACACCTGGGTGGCTCAGTTGGTTAAGTATCTGCCTTCAGCTCAGGGCGTGATCCCGAGGTCCTGGGATTGAGTCCCACATTGGGCTCCCCACAGAGAGCCTGCTTCTCCCTCTGCCCATGTCTCGGCCTCTCTCTATGTCTCGAATGAATGAATGAATGAATGAATGAATAAATAAATAAATAAATAAATAAATAAATAAATAAATAAATTCTTTAAAAAAAATAATACCCCCACCTCGGGCATCTAGGTGGCTCAGTCGGTTAGGCATCTAGCTTCAGCTACTGTCATGATCCCGGGATCCTGGGCTGGAGACCTACATCTGGCTCCCTACTCAGTGAGCACCCTGCTTATCCCTCTCCCTTTGCCTCTGCCCCTGCTTGTGCTCTTTCACTCTCAGTCTCTCTCATTTAAATACATAAGATCTTAAAAACAAACAAACAAACCTCCTCCTCTATAGGAAAAACATTGGTTTCCGTAATAATCATGAAACAAAACTAATAAAAATAATAGCCAGCAAAGACGTACAGACAGTAAAAGTCTTACTTATTGACTGTTACATAATTATGTTAGTAATGAGTGAAGTAAAACAAAACAAAATAATTTTGCTGTATAAAAATTTAAAAGCTGGAGGATGAGGGGATGGGGAAAATGTGTGGAGGGGAGTGGGAGGTGTAGGCTTCCAGTTATGGAATGATAAATTCCCAGAGATGAGGGGTGTGGCACAGAGAATATAGTCAGGGGTGGTGTTGTATGGTGAGGAGGCAGCTACACCTGGGGTGAGCACAGCATTTAGTAGAGTTGTGGACTCACTATGTTGTACACTTGAAACCATCGTCACATTGTGTGTCAACTACAGTTAAATAATAAAAAGAAGTACAACTATTGAATCAGTTTTCACATCCAGCTAAGCAGTTTGAACTTTGATCTTTAGGAGACAGTTCTATATTAGCCACAGAAATAATTTCCCATTAACTTTATTAGTTAATATTAGTAAAATATACATGGATGTACATTTAGTGACATGTACCCTAACAATTACACTAATGTGATATTAATGAAACATATTCTTTTTGCGAATATAAGCAAAAAATACAAGTTAGGCAATTACTCAAACCATCCTGCTGTTGTAACGTTTAATTTCTCTTTAGGAAAAAGAAATTAATAATTAAGAAAGAAGAACAAAATTTTAACATTATTTTTACGTGTGTAAAATTTCACATACATTTCATCATACAAATGTAACAAAGCATTTTCATTCAGGGAAACATTTCATGTGCAAATTAAAAGTTGCTGTGCCATACAAAAATATTACACCGTACAATTCATTCACACGGTTTCTGGGGCACCTGGGTGCCCCAGTTGGGTAAGCATTTGACTCTTGGTTTTGGCTCAGGATGTGATCTCAGGGTCCTGGGATCAAGTCCTGTGTTGGGCTCCTTGCAGAGTCTCCTTGAGAGTCTCTCTCTCTTTGTCCTTCTATCCCTCACACTCATACCCTCTCTAAAATAAATAAATTTAGGGACTCCTGGTGGCTTGGCAGTTGAGTGTCTGCAGTGGGCTCAGGGTGTGATCCTGGGGTCCTGGGATCAAGTCCCACATCGGGCTCCCTGCAATGGAGCCTGCTTCTCCATCTGCCTGTGTCTCTGCCTCTCTCTCTCTCTCTCTCTCTCTCTCTGTGTGTGTCTCGAAAGAAAGAAAGAAAGAAAGAAAGAAAGAAAGAAAGAAAGAAAGAAAGAAAGAAAGAAAGAGAAAAGAGATATGCATAACAATTCCACACAAATATCATTTGGGACATATAAGATGCAGATAGTAGTTGTTCCTTGTTCCAATCACCTCTTGACAAATTGTCTTTTTCCCTTCTGGAGAAGTGGAAAAGTTTCAAGAACCCGTGTTGCCTTTCTTTTAATTTGTTTTAAAATCAAATAATGCATTGAAGCACTCCTCCTATTACATTTTGAAAAGCATATTGCAGTATATAAAATAAAAATAAAAGTACCTCCTCGCTGCTCTTGACCAAGGATGTACCACTTCCTCTTGTTAATGGCTTAGGATTTCAAAACTGTCTATTCATTTACATGAATACATATGTACATATGCAAATATATGTGTTTTCAAAATGGGAATGGAATTTAAAGATCCTGTTGAGCTGGATGACTTTTCAACTAAAATATGAACATGCATATCTGCCTCAATATAGTTGTAACACATTTTTTTTCCATGGTACTGTGTAGTTGCTTAGTTTCTAGTACCCCTCCTAGGCAAACGTACAATTTGTGGCACCAGCGGGGTTACGTGTGGCCCTGTGAATAAAATGTAAGTGGGAAAAACATGTATCATTTTCAGGTGGAAGCCCTGAGGGCTATCTGCAAGCTACCACACCGTCTCCTCTGCTAGACAGTCTGGTGTAATGCTCCACATTGATGACTGCTTCATCGGCCTGCATCCTGGGTGAGAAGATACAGGACAGAGTTCCCAGCTGACCTGCGAGGGCCACATATGAGCAAGAAATAACCTGTTATTTTAAACCAATGAGATTTTGGAAGGGGTTCTCCAGCATATTCTAGCATTTCTGGATTAATACAAATAGTATTATGGACAATTTTTTAATTCGATTGTCTTCCTAATAATAGAATTGGTATCACTTCCAATTGTTCAAGTATATAAAATAGTGGCAATAGACAATCTTACATTTATATCTTATGTTTTTTGTACCTAAGGCAGATTTTATATGGAGGATGTATATAGAGTCACTCAGATATTATCATCCTCTTCAAAAGCTTTAACTCTTTATACTATTAGAATTAGTCATGAGGGGGCACCTGGGTGGCTCAGTGGTTCAGCATCTGCCTTTGGCTCAGGGCGGGATCGCTGAGGTCCTAGATTGAGTCCCGCAACAGGATTCCCAAAGGGAGCCTGCTTCTCTCCCTCTACCTTTGTCTCTGCCTCTCTGTGTGTCTCTCATGAATAAATAAACAAAATCTTAAAAAAAAAAAAAGAATTAGTCATGAGGATACACATAGACTTATCCTAAAGCCAATATTGGTTGATCAAACGTGACCTATCAACAATTTAATATTTGCAGGATCTGATGATTTAGAAATATGGACCAATGTCTTTCAATTTGTAGTTTCTGATTATTGATTTTTTCCTATGTTTTTATGTGTGTGAGCTCTATCTATTCTGAATTGCCTATCCATATCTTCTGTCCATATGTCTATTATTTTGTTTTGTCATCTAGATTTTAGGAACTTTTATATATTAGACATCCTTATGCTGAATGTGTAATGTATGTTCCAAATATTTTCTCCTAGTCTATATATTGCCTTTAAACTTTATTTCTTCACTCTTTTATGACATGGAGCTTTCATTTTCAGGTACTAAAATCTCTCTGTGTTCTTGATAGATATGGAATCTAGAATTTGTTGGGCTTAAGAAATTTTTCCCCAGTCAGCAAGGCATTATAAAATGAATTATATCCTTATTTTAACTTAAATTATTTATAATAATTATATAGTTATATAATTATATAGTTATATATATATATAGTTATATAATTATATATAGTTTTGGGGGTTGTTTTATATTTAACTCTTAAATCCAACTAGAATTTATTTCAGTGAATGGTGTAAAGTAGTGACTGCAATGTATTTTTTGTTCAAATGAATAAACAATTATGCCCACAGGAGATGTTGAATAATCTGCTTTTTTTGTGGATCCCTACAAAGATCTTGCATCCCAAATTCTAGAGGTTTCAGCATTTACTTCTAGAGGGACTGAACCTGGGAACATTTGGAAAGAACCAGCATAGGTACATTATTGGCATTCAGTTCTTGATGCGTAGAGAGTGATCTTGAGATGGCCAATCATTACCTTCATAAAATCAAGTCCCAGGAGATGACTTGGTGGTCACAGTGTTTATTCATTCTAAGAATACACATCATCATGAAGAAAAACCACCAATGTATCTGATGTAGAGAGTTCAAACAGGTGTCAAGCTATTAACATTAATGGGATTAAATGGGGCTGGGGGAGGTGAATGGGAAGAGAAGTAGCACAAACAGAAGGAGATCTTCCTTGTGTATAGATGGCTGCTTAGCTCCAGCCCATCTCAGTCATGTAGATACATGGACCGAAATGATAATCCTTTTCCAGTCTCTTTTTTTTTTCTTTTTTTCTTTCTTTTTTTTTTTTTTTTGCCAAAGAGAACCTTTGGAGATAGACCTATATATACATATATATTTCCTGCTGCTTGATTGCAAATATGCACATCTATGTTTACAACCATTTTTTTCTTTAGAAGGAATGTTTCCAAAGCAGAGAAGAAAAGATTTATGAATCAATTATGTATTAAGCCTTAATTTATCTTTAACCATATGTCTGGTTTTATAGTCATGAAATAGGAAATAACAATATATGACATCCAAATGTCTGCTGTCAGGTTCTTGAGGTTCCAAGTGGTGGCAGATCAGAATGCATGGCTTGACATGGAAAGCAGATGAGCCAGAATTTTGCCCCAAACTAAAAATGATGTCACTCCTCCTTCCCCAGGGAAGGAGTGAAGCAAATGAGAGAGACAAAGATGTTATCAAGCATCCCTCATAGACAGGGACACGTTACAGTAAGGGTAAAAGTTCCACGCATCACATCAGTGTCATTATACTATCTGATATTTTGGATGTCTTCAAATCTATGAGGTATCAGAACAGGAGATTTTAATGTTCTGTATTTAAGAACAGAAGTAGTAAAATATTTATCTTCATTCATTTTACAAGAATGAACAATAATCTTGAGGTTCTTGGTGTCATCATAATATGTTGTTTTCCCCAGAAGGACACAAGCACAACCAGAATGGTTTTTTTTAACCTATTTATTTATTCACATTTTTATCTTCCAATATAAATACAATGGATCATAAAAGATACCTACTTCATTTTCCTGTAGAATAATAGATTACATATGTAATCCCTTTATCTTCCACTCATCATTCCATTGTCCCCTATGAAGGCCTCAATTCCTAAACCAGTTATATATGTTAGAGCAAGTCAGAATGCTTGCTGCAGACTGAACATTTGAAAGTTATTCTTCTATCTCAAGAACAACTCTTCTACCTGTGTCTGACTTTTTCTTCAAATATCAATTGTGTTAAGTTTCATTTCAGTTAATATTAACAAAAAATAATTACAACTGAGAGAAATGAAATCAGAGGACAAGCTAAATTTCAAATGTGTGTTTTCTTTAAACAATAAGAGATTAAGAGTATCCAAATAAAATCTATACAACATTTATTAAGCTCTCTATAGCAAGTAGATAGAACGAAAATTAACTAATGTTATCTAGGCTCAAAAAGTCAATCACCAGTTTCACTGTGTTGCTGTCAGCATTAAAGCGTTGCAATATGTTTTATGAAGCACATACTCATCTTACTGGACTAGGTAATAGTTCAGAAAAGTGTCCTTGAAGATGAAAAACCTAGTAATAATAGTAAAATAGAATAAAAAGCTGTTCTAAAATGTTGTTATCAGTCAAAATCCAATCAGGAGGTGAAAACCACACAATAATTTGAACAAGGAAAATTTGACATAAAGAATTATTAACTGTAACAGGGAAAGTTCTATATAGCAGTAACGAGAATTCTAAAAATTACCCCGGGGCTGAGGGAGATTACCTAAGGAAGGAACAAATATGGAAGATGGGAGTCCCTTCCTCAAGAAATCCAGACCTTGTTTTTTTTTTTTTTTTTTTAAAGATTTATTTTTTTTAAATTTTTATTTATTTATGATAGTCACAGAGAGAGAGAGAGAGAGGCAGAGACACAGGCAGAGGGAGAAGCAGGCTCCATGCACTGGGAGCCCGATGTGGGATTCGATCCTGGGTCTCCAGAATCGCGCCCTGGGCCAAAGGCAGGCGCCAAACCGCTGGGCCACCCAGGGATCCCCAGACCTTGTTAGAGTAAGTATGGTTGTGGCTTACTGAATGTCTGAGAAGTTTGCTGAGTTGCCCTGGGCAAGAGCTGGTCCATTGTTCCTGGGTAAGCCAGAAACATCCCTCTGGGACACCATTCAAACTGGATGGAAGGAAGAATCACTTGGGTGACCCTACACATATTCTACTGGCAGCAGCACAATAGGAGGAGGAAGTAGATGAAGAAAAAAGGACCCTAAGAGAAGTCTTTTTTTCTTATGGTGTCTCTCTATTGCCCCTACTAACAAATCTTAACATGATGCAAGTTGCAAAGAAAAACCCTAAGGGCCCAAATTCATTTTCATAGAGCAGGCATTGAGGAGTACATTTAGAGCTGAGAGGATATAAATGGATTATTATCACAGTTTCATTTAACTTTCTATTATCTAGTCATTTCTAAATGGACATAAGTGCTTTAGTTTCCAAAAAGTTTAACTTTATCAATTTAATTCTCATGAATATTAAAACAATCATGTTCTAATGGATATGAATGTATCTAGGACATAGGGCCACTTTGGTGATAAATATAACATGCTCAAAATAGGCTATAGACCTCAGAGTTTTCTGAAAATCTGAATCATAATTCCCTGAGATGGTTGATAAAGTGGTTCTGATCTCTTAATTATATATTGTTTGTCTATGAAATTCTATGAGGACTGAAGCTTATGCAAACTGAAGGGTGATATTTAAGAAGAAAATATACAAAATTATGAATTCTAGAATTCATGTGAACATGTACCACTAAGCTTAAAGTAAATGTACATCCAACCTAAATTCTTCTTAGCCATCCCAAAATTCCCACAGGCACTCCAATAACCCCAAATTAAGGCAAAACAGGATGGAAGATAAATTAAGAAAGAAAAAGGCATCACTCTTAACTGACTAGTCAAAATGACCCACACTTTGCAAATCCTACAAAATCATATAACCATGTGAACATATTACTAGGGTCCGTCCTGGAATCCTAAAGTAGCTTTTACATGTGTGTAGCATAAAATTTAAGCTTCATTAGATTCACATTAAACCTACCTCTCATGTTCAATCTAACTATAATTTATTAAGAACTTAATAAATCCTACTGGATTTCTTTTTATTTGTCTTGTTAGCTTTTGTTAAATGTTTAATGATTCTTGGTTTTCTGCACACTTTCACTGAGCAGTAGGTTGATCAGTTTAGGGAAGTGGCATGGATATCCTTTTTACTAAGTCTATCTACTCTTAAACTCTAGCCATGCCTTTCGTTTTTAGATGGTGCAGGTGATATGCCTTATACAGTGTGCCATGTAAACGCCACTTGCCTACATAACATGGCCCCTGCCTCTCCCTGACCTCATCTTTAGTGTATCTGTGGCCAGTGGGATTCCCCAACACATCAAACCCCATTCTCTCTCACAGACTTTATAATCCCTCAAATATTTGAAACCTTCCTTTGGGTCTTTGCATAACTAACTATTCATTGTTTCCATCTCCACTCACCTCTTCAGATTTAGTGAATAATGCATTTATAAAGTAGAAAGAGAAAGCTCTGAGGAGTCATCAGAAAATATTGAGGCCAATAATTTTTGCCTTACTTGCTTCTCTGTACTGACCTTATTCATTTTTATGCCTTGAGTTGCTGTCTTGCTTGCCTTTCTAAATTGCTCTGATCAAGTTCCCCACTGGGCTTTCCTATAGAATCCTGATATTAATTTGAAAAGAAGGCCACACATTTAAATAAAAAAGAGGTCAACTTTTTTCAAAATTTCCACCCAGCAGCCTTTGAGATGAATTGTACTTTTCCCAAAATTAAATAGTCCTAAACTTTTTTTACCTTTATAATATCCCTACTCTTTGTGTCTTTACCAGCAAACTCTTTACCTTTGCCCAAGTTTACATTGTGGTCTCTCATCCTCTTCATCCTTCATTTGTTTCAAGATCCATCTTGTTTATTGCCTGTTTCAATATTTGAAGGTAGGTACTTGTCTCTCTCATCCAATGCATTTGAATTTGAGATCTTTGAAGTATGACACTGGAGTCTGGGAGAAGGCAGTGGACTTATAGTAGAATACTGGGTCAACGGGTTTCTGGAACAAAGTGGAACTGTTTGGATCTTGGACAGTAGAGTTGGTATTATAAGATGTGAGAAGTCAAGAATTCTCTAGAATAGGATAAACAGTTAGTCTCAGATAAAATCTAGAGATCCTCAGACAAGTACACTATTCTGATATTATCAGGGATGTCTAATCATCTCTGAAATGGTTTTAGCTGTTTGTATGGTTTTCTTCAGAATCTTTCCATTGTAAAAGAAGTGTATATTTCCATTGTAAAATAAGTGTATATTTACACACACAATATATTTATGTGTGTGATCTCTGACATATATCAAATCCTAAAGGAATGAGGAGTGTGGAGTTAAAAAGCTTCCTCTGGCAGATGCAATGTATGTCTTCCGGTCTTAGAGCAAGCTCCCATCAGCCATTCAAACACTTCTGAATTTTGCCACATTTGAGTGTTACCTGAACACCACACCTTGTCATCCTCAAGTCTGAGTGAGGGGAGCTTAACTTGGTGCTTACCAACTTCAACTTCAACACGACTAATCATACCAATTGTGTAAATTCTAAAAAGAGTAGAGTTGTCATTGTTTCA
This sequence comes from Canis lupus dingo, assembly GCF_003254725.2. Classification (NCBI taxonomy): domain Eukaryota; kingdom Metazoa; phylum Chordata; class Mammalia; order Carnivora; family Canidae; genus Canis; species Canis lupus. The sequence goes on along the minus strand of NC_064267.1, from coordinate 38,874,649 downwards.
TTTGTTCACAATCAAATCCCCATCATGGGTAATAATAGCTGACATATAAACACTCAAGAAATATCTATTCAGTGACTCAAACTTTATATTTTAAATATATAAAAAGTTTTTAACTATTAAAATAATGACAAAGGCTTTTTTTTTCCTATCCCAGTGTGCTGAGTAACATCTTTCAAAAACCCTTGTGACAAATTTGGCTGAGGAATCAAGTATCGAGGTATTAGGGTACTGCGGAAGGATACATTTTGACTTAGGAAATTGTTCTATTTTCTCTCTCTCTCTACTTCTCTTTCACTCTCTCATGTTCTCTCTCTCCACATCTCCTCTCTCCCTGCCTCTCTCCATTATATCATCCAGTGTCTACCCTGAAGAAAGATCAACAAAATTTGAGTGGATGTACTCCCTAAAACAAAGCACCTCCTTCACCCAATATGTCTTTTTTAAAACATAGCTACAAAGGCACTTTGAAACACATCAAGAAACTTAATTCAACATAGTGTGGCAATAATAGTTACCCTAAGGAAAAGGTACCAGAAAAAATCAATTTAAAAGCCAATTTACTGTTTGACCTTAGTGAATTCATCTGAACTTCATTGCAACCAGTTAGAAGATTGATAAGAAATGATCAATAAAGACACAGGTTTCTGAAAACCTAAAATCCCCTACACTGGACTGTAACAATGAAAACTGTTGTATTGTAAGGAACATACTACCTCTTTGGTGTTAAGTATGTGAATCTAAGTTAAATGGATGAATTCCTTTCATGGTATGTGATACAGCATAGTGTTTGCATAGTGTCAAAATGTCTTCAAACCTCTGTATACAGTAAATATCAAACTGACAAAAACTGATTTAAATAAGAGGCTGTGTTATATTTGTTTTAGAATCAGAGAAGCCTGGCTTGAGTTCCCAGAATCTGTAACTACTATCTCTACAAGTTTGGGCAACTTCTGCAAACTTCAATTACTTTATGTAGAAAATGAAGATAATCACAGAGGTGAGGTAAGAATTAAATAAAACATATTAAAAGCAGTTCAGTATCTAGCATGGAGTAAGCAATAAATCATAACAGTCATTGTTAACATCATTATTGGTGATATTCCTATTATGATAAATTATAAACTTATTGTTAGTAATGACACAGGGCATCACTGTATGCATTTTGTGAGCTAAAATCTTTCCTGGCTGCTTTTTTTTAAATACTTTATTTATTTATTTATTCATGAGAAACAGAGAGACAGAGAGGTAGAGACACAGGCAAAGGGAGAAGCAGGCTCCATGCAGGGAGCCTGATGTGGAACTAGACCTCGGGTCTCCAGGATCATGCCTTGCGCTGAAGGTGGCGCTAAACTGCTGAGCCACCCAAGCTGTCGTCTGGCTGCTTTTATTTCATGTCCTAATCTTTTTTTCCCCCTTCTTATAATTCTCACCCATTGCTAACACATGTTATCTTGATATACTTCATGCATTAATAAAAAGTTTTAATTTATTTTGCAACAAAGGGGAGTTTAAATAAATATGCAGATGGATAGACATAAATCATTACTATATAAATAATATACATATTGCAGTAATTTTGGACTTTGAATTACAAAATGTCACAAGATATCATAAGTTTCTTGTTTTATGGTGATGGAAGAGAGGAAGGGGGAGCATGGGTACACAAAGTGCATAGATTTTGCCATTACTATATACAACAGTGCTAGGTGTACAGGAGGATTTCAATGAATGTGTGTTGAATAAATACATGAATGAAGTCAATGAATATTATTTAACACTTTCATGTGCAGAGCAATGGGTCAGACACCTTGGAGAATAAAAGATTTATAGCAAGCAAACCTAGCTCTCCTTTCCAAAACACATCATATAGTATTACAAGACAAACTCTAAAAATAAACAAATAAATAAAACAATTGTCAACTGATGGCATTTTAATGGAGCCTCAACGACAATACAGTGTGTTTTTATGTAGTAGGGGGTGGACATGGGCTTCTGAGTGGTGGACATATCTTCCAACCGGGGGGATATCTGACAGACGCCTAATGCTCCTACCAACAATGAAGATTCTGTGTAGCACTTGGACACTAATTTCTAAGGAACACTGTATGCAGTTAGCACCACAGTCATAGAGACATGCAGCAACACCCCTGAGCTGCTCTACTGTAATCCTGGGGCACCTGGGTGGCTCAGTCGGGTAAGTGTCTGACTCTTGATTTCAGCTTAGGTCATGATCTAAGGGTCTTGAGATCAAGCCACTTGTTGGGCTCATGCTGCTTAAGGTTCTCTCTCCCTCTCCCTCTGCCCCTCCTCCCCCCCCCCCCCGTAGCACTCTCTCTCTCTTTAGAAAAACAATTTTTAAATAAATAAATATTGTAACTCTGTTCTCACAGACTATTTACTTCTTCAGAGAGCAGATGGTCACCCAATCATAAAGAATTGATTTAACTAAAAGCTAGAACTTTCTTCTCACAGTAGCAAGTTTGCCATGAAGTGTCTTTAAGCAACTGTTGAGTAGGGGTATGAAAATATACTTTTTTGTATTTTGTCCTGTGAGTAAAATATTGTTTCTGGTGAAAATGACATAATTTCCAATGTATGGGACAGAGGTGATTCTCGAATATAGCTTTCTTGGGACCAGCTTCAGATTCTAGAACATTGTAGGGGAAGAAAGCAAAAAGGGTAAAAATGAAGAGGAGGAGGGCGAACATGGAAAAAGTCTGGTCCTGAAACCCAGGCTGATAAGATCAGAATCTCTAGGAGTGGACCCCAGACCTCAGTAATAAATAAAATATCTTGAGAGGAATGTAATATGTTTCCATGGTTGAAAAGGGTACGGCCAGGGCAATGATTTGAGACAATGCTTCTCAAACCTTACTGAGCAAAAGAATCATCTGGATAGCTTACTGAAACAGATCCAAGAGCCCCAACCCCAAAGATCCATGTGTCTCAGCTCCAAAGATCCATCTAGGATGGAGTTTAAGGTTTTGCATTTCTTTTTTTTTTTTTTTCTTTTTTTTTCTTTTTTTTAATTTTTATTTATTTATGATAGTCACAGAGAGAGAGAGAGAGGCAGAGACACAGGCAGAGGGAGAAGCAGGCTCCATGCACCGGGAGCCCGATGTGGGATTCGATCCTGGGTCTCCAGGATTGCGCCCTGGGCCAAAGGCAGGCGCCAAACCGCTGCGCCACCCAGGGATCCCAAGGTTTTGCATTTCTAACCAGTCTCAAGATACTTCTATGTTGTCCACCTGTGAAGTATACTTTGAATACTTTAGTATTCAATACTTTAGTATTCAGTGCTTTAGAGTATGGTATTCATACTGGCTCCCTGAAAATAGGCAGAAAAGTGAGGCACTTAAGCGCTGTTGTTCAGGAGGTGGTCTACAGACAGGCAGCATCCATCAGCATCTCCAGGGATCCTCCTGAGATGCCAGATCTCAGACTCTGATGAATCAGAACTTGTATGTTCACAAGATCTGCAGGCGATAGACATATTCATTAAAGATTGAGAAACACTAATTCTCAATTTTGGCCACTCCGGAGTCACTTGAACACTTTCAAAATCTCACTAAACCCCTGGATGCCTTTTAGAAATTGCCAGCATGACTCTTCTGGGCAGCAAAGTTTGAGAAGCATGGCTCTTTTTTTTTTTTTTAATAAATTTATTTTTTTATTGGTGTTCAATTTACCAACCTACAGAATAACACCCAGTGCTCATCCCGTCAAGTGCCCCCCTCAGTGCCCGTCACCCATTCACCCCCACCCCCCACCCTCCTCCCCTTCCACCACCCCTAGTTCATTTCCCAGAGTTAGGAGTCTTTATGTTCTGTCTCCCTTTCTGATATTTCCCACACATCTCTTGATTTGATATTGTACAAAGTTTCCCATAAACATCTCCTCTTCCAATCTCCCAGTCTATTACATTGCCTGACATTCCATTAATAGATACTCATTTGTACAGATTTATAAAAATCCTCTCAAATGCAAATGGCCATAGGAAGAAGGTGGTTGTTTTATCGGTCACTCGCATCTTAGTGGTAACATAATTAGACTCTGAGATCACAAAGCTAGAAACAAACGAGTCTTACTGGTTGTTGGGAGAATAGAAGAGATGGTATAGATTATGGGGGTGCTTCTTGTCGTGAGCTGAGATGGATGAGCGTGTGCAGCATTGACGATGTGGAGTATGATTAATTATTTCTTGTTCAACCCAGAAGTAGAGTGCCCACAGAGCACTGAGTGGCTGGAGGAGGGGACTACATGGTAGGAATAAATTGGATTTCTTTTAAGAAATGAACATGAAAAGAATTTGAGGTATTATAAAATTATAACAAATTACACTGAAATTGGACATGTGGCTGAAGACGTAAGTGGTTGATGAAGTAGCCATTAGAAACTATTACAGGAAACTATATTAGCACAAATGCACTTTTTTTGTGAGCTTGCTGAGCTTCAGAAACCTTGTTTTATATATTTCGGGTCCTCCTTGATGTTTTAGTTATTGATACCCTAGTGACGTTGACCACCCTGACTTGCTCCCTATTTAAACTAGATCAGTTCCAGAGATATGATTGATTAAATGATCATAGCAAATACTCACACAGTAAACATTTTGTTTACATACACAGATCTAAGACGGTTGGATTTTTTTTTGTCTTTCTTCAATGCCTCCAGCATACTTGAGATACATGCTGAGTCATTTAATTGGGATTAGGTGCATATCGAAGAAAGAAAAGTGTCTTACTTAAGGGCTCATCTGTTTGAGGCAGAAGCCAAGTGGTGATTGAGAACAACTGGAGGTCACATAACTAAATCCAAGCGTCCAGGTCCTCACTATTCACTCACGCCGATCTTCTACATGCAACATCAGAGATAGCTTCTGAAGCTGAAAAATGTGTGTGCTTTTCTTTGAAGGATTCTTACGAATCTTGTTTCTTGGTGAATAAATACCAGCAATGACAAAGTCAACTAATTTAAACTATTGCTTTTATTATAATTACACGGGAGCACAAATAAATAAGCACAAAAGTATTGTAAAATATTGCCAATGCACTAAAGAAAACAAATTGTTTTCAAACAACATCTGGTTACTTCAGTAGTATCAAAGTACATTTATAATTACATGTTACCTAAAAAAATCAAGTACAAAAATTAAGAGAAATTAAAACATCAGTGTTTATATTATTATGTATATAGAAAGGGCTAACAACACGTGAATAGAGAAATCTGTTAGCTAATGCTTATTTGCACAATTTTTCAGGCACATACCTGACATTTTTAATGAGTTATGAAAAATGTAATATGACATTCAGATTCTTAGATACGGTAAACATGTTATGTTGGAATGGATGTTAAATGGTTTCTTTTAAAAACCCTGTCTTTTAAAAATGTAGTGCCATTATCCACTAAAAAAACATATTATTTTATATCATTTCTTCAATAGCTATTTGTTTTAATTGCTTGAAAAGAGCAAGAAAGTAAACGTACAATTGCTAAATACGTAAACACATTTTTAGTGCAAGATAACAAGACCTGTGACTTTACTGTGCTTTGTTTTTTATAATCACAGTGCACTTTACACCAATTGCTACACTATAAATGTTAACTCAAGGAGTTCCAAACAAAAGTAGTGCATACTAAACATTTTCATATATATTATATACAGTATGTATACTGTATGTGGGTGTATACACGTGTAAATGTAGATGCTTTTAGGGTGGGCAAACCCAGTCATATTTGGGAACAACTGAACACTTGAAAAAGATCTTCATGTATTTTTGGTTGAGATAAATCCAACAATACTTCTGTAAAGGTGTTTCCCCTTAAATTTGAAACTTTGTGATATTTAAAGGGAAATGTAATCAGACTTTTTTTTTTCAGATTACACACATTTTGCTACAATGTAATTGACCCAAATATCAAAGGGTTTTAAATCAATCCAAACAACAAGCCACAATGTTCAAGTCCAACATGGCAAACGTGTTATCCTTTTACTGAGTTACATAGACAGCAGTACATATCCTATGTGTACATATAGAATCTTATACATAAACATATTTTATACTTAGACATTAACTTTAATATGTTTTAGTATTTTATTTTGACTGTACACTTGACCTGAAAAAAAAGAGAGAATACCATATATAAACACAGAAGAGATGTCAAACACGTGACATTGTATATCTTCTTAGAAATAATTGGCTTTGTTTTGACATTTCAATGATTGCATAACTAAGCTCCTTGAAGGCAGGGACCATATCTTTTTGAGTATTCAATTCCAATGCTTCACAAAATTTTTAAAAATAACTAATAGATAAGTTTCTCAACAATGAACTGTTAATCATAAATTAATAAATTGTCCACATTCTACAATTAGCGATCTATTTTCTCACTGAGGGAAGATGTAGTGAGTTAATCTTAAATATTAGAGGTGCCGTTTTTCTTTAGTTCCATTTAAATTTGGGGCACAATGAATTATGAATTGTTATTCTATTATACTTCTATTCCTTTGAAAGGGTAAACTTTCTCATCTCTGATTATCTACTGCTTATATCACAGGTATTTTTTTTTTTAATTTCAAAGGTAGCCATAATAAATTTACAAGCTCTTTTCTATTTTAGGGAAGCAACTCACTTTAACATATAAAGGATATTAAAATTGTATTGTTAATGTGCACTCTTTTGATGTCTTAATTAAAACACTAACCCAAAAGGGTTGTTTAGCTTTATTGACTTGATTCCTAAACTTGCTCAAAGAGTCAAATCAAATTATATGTGAGGACGAGGCCTAAGCCAGAGTGTAGTAAGAAAAATGTTTCTCTATTCTCTAGAAGCATTCAAGGAAATGATTTGGAACCTCCATGTCTGAAGTCCCATTGTCACTATTTTGAAATGGGAAGTTGTGTCTCATTGTATCCAGACAATTTCCGGATATTGGAATGTCTATAGTCTTTAAAACTACAAATGTGAACCTCTTAATGTTTTGTTTTGCTTCACTTTCCCAAATATTTTGTATGGGTGGACAATAACCTTCACTTACACAAATCGATCACTCACTCCAAACTTGCTTCCACAGCATGAATATGGGGAAAGAGAGCAACGTTCACATGAAGAACTACCGTGACAGCTCACAAGACTGGCTTCTGGCATTGAACAGAATTGCAGGATCTCCCTTCCATCGATTCTAAAGAAATTTGTCTCTTGTGTGCTAAGAAGTTTTTCCCATATGAAAGCATCTTACTGACAGCCAATAAAATTCTATTTCTGTAGAATTTGTTGTGAAAAGACCATTTCTCACAGGCATGTGCTCTTCCCACCCGATAACCATGCCATGATACCATTTGTTCTTTGGCACTACTAAAAAATATGAGCTTTATCTTTCCATAGTGTTCTGGCTGTCAAAGGAACGTCTTATCATCCAACTAAACTCATAGATTGAAGTGTCCTGATTGACTGCCACCAGAGAATAAGCCGATTTTTCTCTGTATCCTAATGACCTCTTTTTCTCCATATAAAGAAACACAATGCAAAGAGAAAGTGAATTATAGAATGGCTGTCACCATGTGGGCGAAGCCTCAATGGACAGTGGTTTAGGCACCGAATAAAAGTTATTGAGTAATATTAGGGAAGCCACTTTTCCGGATCTTTCAATTACCTCTCATTGAAAGGAAGATTTGGAGAAATTAAACAGAAATGGTTGCCTAAGGTCAGATTTTCAAACAAGCTGCCTTCTCAGAAAATAATTTCCTTGGAAAAAAAAAAAGAGAGTGCATGAAACCTGGCAACAACATGAGTTTGGCAGACCAAATGGGAATGACTGAATCCAACACAAATCATTTCAGTACCTCTGTTTCCTTCTTGACAAGTGGCCAGCATTAAAAAATATCTTCTGCCTTATTCAGAGAGATATGGGAAAAGATTGGCATCTGAAAAACACACTTGGATATGTGACCTAAATATAAATCTCAAAGGAATTATCCAATCATTACCATACTGAGCTTGAAAATACATGTACATACACCAAGATCATTCTCAAGGTGCTGAGAATTCATGTCTCACACCTGATTAGACTGGCTCGAGTATAGGTGGTCATAATAAGTTAAAACAGGCTACTATCCTGGGTCCTATGCACATTTTATTTCCATTCTGATTCTATCTTATCACATTTTCATCACTCTTAGATTGGTACTCCATTGATTGTTGGGATTGAAACATAATCTCTAGTAAAACATGGCAGTAGGATTTATTCAAGCTACTTAAGATCTCTCCATGATTCCCTGTACTTGTGATCCTGCTTCTTCTTCTTCTTCTTTTTTTTTTTTTTTTACCACCTCAGTTATATAAGCAGAACCTAAAACCTCAGTAAGCATTTTATGTATACAGTTCTCCTGCTGGGTACTCATTCACACAAAAACAACAGATACACATGCTCCCACTTACCCTTTTTCCTTATTCTTTCAGAATTCTAATTGGACATCAAAATATACATTGATTATAAAAGATTAAAAAATTATTTTATAACATTTCAAAGGCTTGAAAGGAACTATTACTGATAAAGCATCACTAGGTTTTTAGCAATATAGATTACAAAAATCCCCTCACTCCTGTTATATTTGGTTTTATTGAGCAGCACTGTGCTATTGCTGTCAAAACCCTTAGAAGAAAAGCCACTATGACAATGACTTCAAACACATACCTTTTCTCTCAGAAATATAATACTAAATTGATTGTTAAAGAAGAAATCACATACTGTCAATTTTAGGAAGCATAAATAGTAATTTAAATATACAAAATATATGAGATAGTTTCCTTTTTATCCATCCGTGGCAATATTTATATGCAACTAACAAGTTATTCTTAAAAGATATATAGAATTTGTTTAACTTAAACTTTACCACCACATAAAATCGAATCCACCCCATCCATCCCCTGTCCCCTGCATTTCCTGTTTCTTCCTTGAAACAAAATAAAATAAACAAGTGGTCATAATTCTTTGGTCATGGTGTCATAATCAGCAAGAACGGATGTGATGGTCATGCACAGAAGATTACGACCCAAAAATGTGGTAATAACTAGTTTGAAAAACTTAAGAAATACTAATTCATTAATGGACCTAAATTTTGAGAAAAAAATTGGCGTTTAGTGTGCTAAAATATGTAAACGTATCTGTCTGAATGTTTATTTCTCATTTTCTAGGGGAAACAAACATACACATGAAAAGTTACTTAAACGCAGTGATGGCAGCGGCTATAAAGCCACTGGTCCCACTTTCTTGAAAGCAGTCGTGCTCTTTAGCTTTTGATTCCTTGTTCCTTCCATTGTCACAGTGAACCCTGGTCTCCTCCAATCAGATCCATGATGCAAGGACACAAGTCCTGAAAGTCATTTCTGAAGGAATTGTTTTCTGCTGGGATATCCAAATATATCCTAAAAACTTTCTCTGGAGTCTGACTAACCATTGCTTAGTATAAACAAGACAATATTGAAGAGAAATTCTTATAAAGCCAATGTAGCAAAAATATTGGCATTGATGTAATGTGGACGTCCAAATTATGCATCACATTTGCATTCATTTCCCATCAAACCCTTAAAAACCTACAAAGCAACAGATGTTCTTAACGAATATGATACTTGACTTCTACATTACTAGCACCAGATCATATATTATGTGATCGAACATGATTTATAGCTGTGAGCTCTCATACAGAAGCCAAATGTGGACAGAAAAAAAAAAATAACATCTTGAATGCAAAAATCAATAATAAAAGGCATCAAGGGATTACATATAAAAGAGATAACAAACCAGTTAATACCGAAATTATATCATATAGTAAAACTCTTGATATTTCTGTAATTTATATACGTTTCATGTGTATTATTTTAGGTGTCACCCATAAACTAGTAAAATATTTACATCTTAATATCTTTTGGATTCAAAATAATCCGGGATAAATCAGTGTCTTAATTGCAAGGATACAATTAATATACATTTTTATCTTGAACTTGCCATGAGTAGGCACAGCTTCCCATGGGTTTTCCAAGGGAAGCACTGGCATTCCATTCCGACAGAGAAGATATGTAACAGGTACTTATCGCATGACTGAGCCGACCTCCCTCTTCATGTAAAGTGATGCGGAGCTCACGCCATCCTGTGCACAGTCATATGGCAGTGTCCCAGAACACCGTTTGCTGCTTAGAATAGGGTGGAGGGCTGTACTTCTTCGCCCCTGCATTCTTCTTCCAGCTGGGCAGGATAGGCATGCTATCCTGTTTGCAAAGTCCCTTTTCCGTTTTCTGTCTAGCTTTTATTTCCTTGCACAAGCAACGCTTTTTCTCAATCATCTCAAGCATTGTATGGTCTCCATGAAACCACTGCATGCATGCCACCTAGCAAAAAAGAAAGAGTGAATACAGAAGCAAAAGAATGTAATGAAAGCATTTTTTTTGCACTGTGCTAGTAGTTGTTTCAAAAAAAAATGTCAGCTGTTCCTATATCTTTGTAACTTTCATAAAGCGAAAAAGTATGGGAACTATAAATAAATTTTGTACTTCACTAAACTTTGTGATCTAACTCAACACTTATTTGGGCAAGAATGCTTTTCTAATATGTTTTAGGAGTTCACAAAATAGAGATAATCCTTTCTTATTTTTAAGCAATTTGCCTAGTCTTTACCTATTACCAATAGGTCAATTCCATTGTCTCATAAGTCTCAATGTGTTGAAGTTCAATTATTGGAACTTTTTTTTTTTTTTTTTAGTGAGATCTAATATGAACGTGATATGTTTTGAAAACTTTAAAAAGAACATTTTTATTCTTGAAATAAAACTTGGATTTGTTTATTCAAAAGCATTTGGAATTAACACTTTTAATTACCAAAATGGCTTCTACCAAAATGACTTTGTATGCACCTAATGCTTGCAATGTAAATGTTTAAATAATGTTTTGCAAAGAAATTTTTCCATATTTTTCGATGCTTCAGCCAATGTCTGAGTTAGAACCATTGGCCTGTGCTATCATACTGACCCAGGCCCAATTGGTTCCAGCACTTCAGAGAAACAGATTTATCAGGTCAATTATGTACCAGGAGAAGATTCAGAGCCGACAATATATTGACACACATACATATATTTCTAGACAGATGAACACTGCTCCCAGGTATATGTGGTCACGTCCCCTAACAACTGTTCTTTAGAACAGAACTACTGAGTTGAATCTGTCACACAAGGACAGCAATGTGATGGGGCCATGAATCCAGCATGGGGAAGCTTCCACTTTAATTGTCTGAGCAAATCTAATCTTGACTTTAAGGGTTAAAATAGCTCACCTGGAATCACTGAATTACATGTTACAATTTTAGTATAAAAATCAGAGCAAATACTTAACATAATGCTTACTCTATACCAGATCCCATTCTAAGTACTTTGCATGGTTTCATTTATTCACTCCTCACAATGATGCTTCTTTAAAATATTTATTAACCCATAATTATGTAAAATGAGGTTTAGAGAGTTGTAGTAACTTGCTTAAGCTTACCGAGCCAGCAAATGGCAGAGTCGGGATTGGATCCCAAGAATTCATTTCTAACACTGTCCTTTTAACAACTACATTATACTGACTTTCAGTGTGTATTTAGAAGTGGAAAGGATTGAGAAGATGAATTACTACAATACCCTCAATATAGGATGAGGAAGCTAAAACTTCAAGAAATTACATATGTTGCCCCAAGCCAGGCAGGTAAGTTTCTGGCATGAACAAGGCAAAAATGAATTCTCATGATTCCTAATCCTTTAGGGAGTGGGTAGGGTCTAGAGGTAGAAGACAAGAATTCAAAGCCTGGATGTGTCACAAATCTCGCAGTCACTGCATTTCTTAGTTTCTTTATCTGAATAACCAAACTGGTAATATCTCAATTTTAAAAGTTGATGCAAGGATTAAACTGGATAATGAAGGTGAGGTCATTTTTTAAAACACTAAACCATTGCCCAATTATCATTAGTGTAATACAAATACCTAGGAGTTTTGCATGTCTGCCTCTGTCACACATGTGCAAAGAGCTCTTTATGTTACATTAAATCCTCCCAGCCACTCTGAAAGCTTGGATTTATCTTCACAGTACAAATGTGAAAGCAGAGTCTCAGAAAGTTCAAGAAACTAGATCAAGGTCACAGCTTACTACATGTGATACAGACCTCTATCAAACTTAGATCTGTATGATTCCACAGTGAATGTTGTTTCTACAATGTCTCCTGATTATAAGCTAGAAATTATAATGATAGTTATAGCTGTAGGTACTACCATTTCTAGGAATTACTCAAAAAATATGAATACATTTATAGCTTTATGAGGGAATAAATAGTGCGTATCAAATAAATCCAAATCAGTGGCATGGACTTGGAGTCCAGAAGATGGGACTCTTAGATAAATATCTCTTGTATGTGCCTAATTTGATAGAAAGTTCCTTGAAAAAAATGAACTGCTTTATGGCCATGGGTGTTTGCTTTTTAAATGAAAGCCTAGATGTTTGTTAAATTATTCCAGCGAATAGGTTTTTGTCCCAATATAACACTGCCAAAGTGGCTCGGAAATTTTTCAAAAGATTTCTTATAATCCATGCAATAAAAATACAGTAAGTCTATTTTGGTGGAAATACAAGCAAAATTTATTGAGTGACTATAAACTCTTAAAGTGGAATTTATAACACAGAATTCTCGGAGGGTAGGCCCCAAATTTTATCCATCAGCAGCCCCAGCATGCAGAACAGAATCATTAAGTTCTTGATAAAAGTTTTATGAATGAATAGAAGCCACCATCATTGAACAGTTTTTGTTAATTTTAGAAAGCTCACCAAATAATTTTCTTCTTAAGTAAAATCTCACTGGATTTTACACATTCCAACAAAATTGCAAAACCTCCAATCTTCTTTCAGATAAGATATTTACAGCATCACTTTGATATTTGCATTGTATTTACTTTTCCACACAAACCGTAAATCATTTATTACTTAATTTTCTTTAAGAGTGTGATCAGTACATGTCACTGCAAAATAATAATTCTCCTAGATTGCTCTAACAACAGTATCTCCAATATATTTCATAGTAGTCATTACATTTCATGTATGTATAACTGTATTACATTGTCCATAAGTATATGTTTTCTGTCAACTAGAAGTTTGTACTATATGAGTGTGTTAAGAATAATCCCTTCTTTAAAAACATATAAAAAATAAAAGTCTAAGAATAAAGAATTATAAAGTATGATTTCCATATTCTTTACATTTTTATTTTAAAATAGATAAACGTCCATTTGATTGATATAATAGTTTAAAATATTCATAGAAGAAAATCAACCCCTTTTTCAGACTGACTCCATAATATTAATCAATTTTCTTTTGGTTGTCAATACAAATTTTGTGAGAAAGCATTGGTCAATACATGAAGGAAGGCTAGATATTCTAAGAGAGTTTAAATACAGGTTATTAGGAAATAACCAATATTTTAAATTTCAATATTTTAATAAATCTGTTGAAGAGTGCTATGGAATCATCTCATGTGAAGCTGTTATTGAACATTTTTTTCTCTCTTAAGGCACCCAAGAAAGTTATTACTATATTAATATGAGATAAATGCTTGCTGAATGTGATTCACTTGAGGGAAGACAAATCTACTTCCCACGTTTACTTTTATAGAGCTTCTGTTTTTCAATATTTCTTTCTGGAGGGTGCATGCTCTTTTTAATTCCCAGAATTATTTTTTTAATATTTTATTTATTTATTAATGAGAGACACACACACAGAGAGGCAGAGACACAGGCAGAGGGAGAAGCAGGCTCCATGCAGGGAGACCTACATGGGACTTGATCCCAGGACTCTGAGATCACACCCTGGGCGGAAGGCAGGCACTAAACCGCTGAACCACCCGGGCTGCCCTAATTCACAGAATGAAACTCCAATATTACCACTATGGCCATTTATGTGGCAAAATGTTTCCCTCTAAAACAAGTCTAAAAATTACATTTCATTCTGACAGTAAGATGCTTCAATTTGTTTGTCTGTACATAACAAATAGGATGGTAAGTAATTGATGCAGTGTGTTAAAAATACTACCCATGAAATATTTCATGACTTTGCTGTGTTTTTGTTTTATCACCAAATTCTTCTAAGTTTTTTAAAATGTAGCTATAAAATTCCATTTCACTTCCTAGAGTCAAAGGAACTCCTGGATCTGATTTACAGTAAGCATGCATTGGGAGACAATTGCTCAATTGATATGAATACAGTTACCTGTCTCGGACAAGCTTTTCATATTAACATGATTCAACAGAGGTAATATTCTTGGCTGAAAAGCTGATGGAGATAAAATCAAGAGAAGCTCTTCCTCAAGGAGGTGAAACGTAAGTCCCCATCCCTTATGTTCCAGTTACACACAGTGACTTCTTTCCAGAGAGTTCAGTATGGAAGAGTGGAGTGGGGGACTTCACAGTGGAGAGCCCCCCAGACACTACAGACACCACACCAAGTGATTGATGGTGCTAAGTGATGTCCATAGCACGGACCCTTGATATGAGGTGATGAGAAAGGCCTCTGTGTTCCTCCTCCCCAAAACCCATAATCCCAAACTAATCGTGAGAAAAACACCGAGCAAACCCAAATTGAGAAATATTCTACCAATATCAGTCCAGAAATCCTCAAAACGGTCAAAATCATCCAAAATAAGGAAAGTATGAGAAATTATCATAGTCTAGAGAAGGTACATGAGATATGACAACTGAAATGGACTAATCTGGTATTGTGGAAGGGATCCTGAAGCAGATAGAAAAGAACTAAGAAAATCTAGACAATGAATGAGCTTTAAACATACTGTTTCAACATTGACTCATTCATTTTGATAAATGCACCATAGCAATGTAAGATATTAACAAAGGGGGAAATTTGGTGTGGGTTAAACAGGAACCTTCTGCACATTCTTTGCAGCTTCTCTGTAAATTTACACCTGTTCTAAAGTTCAAAAGATATATTTTGAAGATATATACTTGAAGAGACCACATTCTTTCCAAATCCTAGTTGTGACTTATCTTTCACTCTTTAGATGGAAGCAACATCTAAATGATATAATGAAGAGTTCACAGCCTTGACTGGGATCCTCATTGTTGCATGACATTGAAAAGTCATGTATGCCTGTGAACTTGTATGCACTTCCTCTACACTTGATATATATACACACACACACATACACACACACATATATATACACACACATATATATAAAACTCATATACATATATATTTATATATTAATATACACTTTATATGTATTTTATGTATACATTATGTGTATTGCTACATGTGTCATAATCCACATGACTGTAGGAGGCAGTGAACTAAATAAAACTGGCAATTGGATTGGGAAAATGAAGTACCAGAGACTCCTAATGATCGTAATTACTAATCCTTCAATACATGAAGACTAACATAAATGTCAAGGAGCCTTTAATTTACGTCAATCATTACTTTCTCTAAGAAATAACTAAATACTTCCTGATATTGAGTATATTTCACCCAAAGAACAAAGGAATGATAATATTGCTCAATAATACATCTCCATACTATTTATTTAAAATATTCAGCTGCCAAAATATGTAAACCATAAAGAGATAAAAATATTCTAACCTAAGCGTTTCAACACTAACGTTTCACCAGTAAAAATGATGCCAGAATAAAATTGATAGAAGCAGGCATAACTCTATTGATTTGATTTTTGTGCCTCGTGAGTTAGTGTGTAAAAAGAAAAAAAAAAAAATTACCAAAGACTTAGGGAGGCAAAGCAATGTCAGGCAAGTGCCTTGTTGGCCTCAAAATTAAATTTAACTCTTGTGAATAAAATTTAATTTCTTAAACAATAGACCTAGCACCAATACTAATTTTCAGTTACTCCCAGGGTGGGGGTGGGGAATGTTCCATGCTCTTCTCTCTGTGTTTTCTCCAGCCACATAAGAGAAATCATTTCCAACACAGGGAATATAAGATTTAACCTGGCTGAGAAAGAAGTCAGAGTCACCAAATTTCTTTGAATTTTCTCTTTGCGCTGCAGAAAATTTCTCTGGGAGAGCATGGATAGCCTTAGTGGGGCAACAAGGAAGAACAAGCATGAAGGCTGGCTGGTGAGATTTGAGAAAGGAAAGCTAATTCTTCAGGAATTATGGGGCATAGTGAGTCCCCTGCATCTGTGCAGTCCCTGTCCTTAGGTACCATGAAGTTAGCCAGAGGTGTTAATGAAACTAATATTGAAACTGTTCTTCCTCTCCCATGTAGTGGGGAAAGAGATTGATATTTTGGTAACAAAACTTACATAAAAAATAAACATGTAAGTAAGGAGGTATATCTTCAGAATAATGGACAGAGGTTGGCAAAATGCAACCCATTTCCCAAATACAGCCTACTTCCTTGTTTTTGTACAGCCCATGAGCAATAATTTCCATTTTACCATTTTTAAGTAGTTGGAAAAAAAAACAAAAGAATATTTTGTGACACCTGAAAATTATATGAAATTCAAACATCAGTGTGTACAACGTTTTAACTGGCACACAGACATGCCCGTTTGTGGAGGTATTGTCTATGGCAGCTTTCATGTTATAAAGTAGAGTTACATAGTTGATGACAGAGACCACATATTCCACAAAGTCTAAAATATTTACTGTCTTCCCCCTTACAGAAAAATTTTGCTAACCTGCTAAGTGGCCAATTAGCCCTTGAAATATGTATATTTTAGAATTGTCTAATGGAAGACCAAAAAAGATAATGTTAATATTGATGGTATAAAAAGGGCTATAAAACAAGTCAAGAGCATTGATTCATAAGTGCTCACAACATTTTTCATATCAAGTTTGGCTCATTAAATTTGAAGTCAGCTCTGACAATTAGTTTAAAGAAATTATTTGAGTATTTCAGCTACACATTTTACAATTCCATCATTAAAAGAAAAAAAAAACAATGCTGGAATTAAATAAAGTGGATTATCTGGTTTAAATTCTCTAGGTAAGGGATCCCTGGGTGGCTCTGCAGTTTAGCGCCTGCCTTTGGCCAAGGGCGTGATCCTGGAGACCCGGAATCGAGTTCCGCATTAGGCTCCCTGAATGTAGCCTGCTTCTCCCTCTGCCTGTGTCTCTGCCTCTCTCTCCCTCTCTCTCTCTCTCTCTATCTATATTTCATGAATAAATAAATAAAATCTTTAAAATAAAATAAAATAAATAATAAAATAAAATAAAATAAATAATAAAATAAAATAAATAAAATAAAATAAATAAAATAAAATAAAATAAAATAAAATAAAATAAAATAAAATAAATTCTCTAGGTAAGAGACTTAATATAAGGTCAGCCCACTGTTTTAATAACCCTGAAGCAGTCATTTGCTTGTGTTATTGCAGGGATTCGACTTCAATATAAAAACAGTTTTGAGAACTTAAAAAAATAATTCTAGTGAATTATATTTCTTTTCTTCTTTTCTAAATATGTTTTGGGAAGGTTTCAGCTTTACATAGTATAGGCAACAACACAGGTCCTCAATAAACCTTCTGCAAGTGACATAAATTAGAGATGGAAGGGTTATAATTACCTTTGCTTATTAGCAAATTCACTAATAAAGTTGATTTATTATTTATCAATAACAAGTGATCAAATCTATGTTACTTGATTCTTAAAAAAAAACAACCTCTAAACTGTCTTTTTCTCTCTTTTTTAAAAGATTATTTATTTATTTATTTATTTATTTATTTATTTATTTGAGAGAAAGAGAGAATGTATGTGATCTAGGAGAGGAGTAGGGGGAGAGGGATGAGCAGACTCCCTGCTGAGTAAGGAGCCTGAAGTGGAGATTGATCCTGTGAGCCTGGGATCAGGACCTAAGCCAAAATCAAGAGTTGGTCACTTAATGAACTAAGCCACCCAGGTGCCCCCCTATCTTTTTATTTGAACGAGTAACTTTTGCTCCATGTATCTGTTATAAAATAGATGATATTTTGAAAGCATACAGAGGTGACCAAACATCATAGTATTTTCTATGTTCAATGTTTATAAAAAGGTACGTACAGTCAAATAATTCATATGGCATTATAATTACTTATAAATACCATTTAGTCAACTTTGGAGAGTATAAATTCAAAGTCAGGAAAATAATTCTACACGAATTGATTTTCCCCCTTTTTTTTATGAAGGCCAAAGTGAAGCTATTTGAACAGATAGTACAAGTGTGCAACACACACACACACACAAAAGGATGCAGTACAAAACAACAACAACAACAGCAAAAACAGGTGAAATAAGCGTACAATACAAAAAACAGATATGCAATATCAAAAAACCAGGGGATTTTCAAGTCTCATGGGCCTGCATTTGATCCCAAGCCTTTCCATCTCACTTTGGTGGTATTGCCCAAGTGTTTTGTTTTTGTTTTTTGTTGTTGTTGTTTTTTTTTGTCCAAGTTTTATCTTGTTTTCTTGCCTGACATATTATGGGAATTAAATATTCCTAATGTTAGATTTTGAGGATATTATTTGAAACAATAGCCTCTTTAGTATATCTCTAGCTTTTCTAATACTTTTTTCCCTGTATTTTTTTCCATCTTTAATTCTGATCTATCGATTGAGTGCTTTTTAAATTATTCCCTTGAACTCCTCTCTCATTTATCAACAATGTTGACTCAGAACCTATGCTTTATGAAAGAATTATTAGACAAGTTTACACCTGAGGCATGTCCTGGAAGTGCATATTTTGCTTCACATGCCTGAATTTAGCTTTAAGATATAGATACACTGATAAAATGAGAGCCACATCTTGATTCAGAACTGCTTTTGAATGCAACATTATGGGCATACATTAACCCCACCTTCTTTTTTTTAGATCTAAAGATCTCTTTTCATGTATAATCTCATTAGGCATATGAGAAACATCACATGTTGGTGTTTCAAGCCATATAAGCTGTTTGCTTTTATATATTTGTGCTTGGTTACATGATCGATTATGTAAAACCCACTAATCAAAAAGATTTTAAAAATTGTAAGTTAATAGGCCTCACAATTGCATGGCTCTAAAGACAAATAGAACTTTAAGTTCATATAGATTGCTCATCTTCTCTGTCTGCAAAATGAGGACAACAACTAACTCTTCGGTTTTAAAGGAACGCCTTTAATCAAGACCAAGTTACAGGTCATATCCAAGGACAGAGGTGATTTTAAGTACCGTGCTGCACAGTGACAAGTGTAACTGATCCCAAGCTCCTCTAATAAACACACTGTGCATCTTTCTCAAAAAATAACAAGCCTATTTTTGTGTGTGTTTGACTTCCTATTTTCTTAAGAGACAGTGTAAGACAGATGAAATGGATAATATGACCTGGTTTTACCACTTATTTGTTGTGAGCTGTGGGGCAAGTCACTTAGCCTTCCTGTGAGGGTTTGTTTCTCTACCTGTGAAATGAAATAATAAGACCTCAAGTTTGTTGAGATGAACACAGGTGATAACTTAGCCTCTATTACAAAGTGGACACAAAAATAGAAGGTCCTGGAGTGTCTGGGTGGCAGAGTCAGTTAAGTGTCCGACTCTTGATTCCAGCTCAGGTCATGATTTCAGGCTTCTGGGATCTAGCCCACATTGGGCTGTGCACTCAGCAGGGGGCCTGCTTCTCTGCTCCCTCTCTCTGTCCCTCCACTCTATTTCACACTCCCTCTCTCAAATAAATATAGGGGTGCCTGGGTGCCTTAGTCAGTTAAGCACCTGCCTTGGGCTCAGATCATGATCCCAGGGTCCTGGGATGGAGCCCAGCCTCCAGCTCCCTGCCCAGGGGGGAATCTGCTTCTCCCTCTCCCTCTGTGCTTGCTGTCTCTCTCATGAACACACACACTGTCTCTCTCTCTCTCAAATAAATAAATCTTTAAAAAATAAAAAATATATACATAAGCTCCTCAACCCCAGCAAAATGTGAGTTCTTTGAAGACAGGAGGTCTGCTGTTAATCCTCATATCCTTAGCCGCCAGCACAATGGAAGTATGTAATAAGGGCTCACGCAAAGGATGAATGAACAAATAGATAACTAGAAGGGTAAAGTGCTTTCAGGAAAGGACTTTTGACATTTTTGACTTAATGTTATTATTCCACTTTGGTGCAGTTGAATTCAGCAATATCTCAAATGTACAAGGTTAAAAAAAATATTTCCTACAATTTTTAAATCTCAGAAGGCATTGAACCTAAACTCAGCCCCCGATTCCATGTGAGCCATGCCCTGGATGTTTACAGTTGAGAGCATCTCTTTCAGACTCTGGGGTCTTTGAATCCTTGGGGTCTCAAGTATTCATATCCTTTGAACTATGAGGTCTCAGAATCCTTGGGCCTTTGGCTCAGGTTAAGTGACACATCCATGCTCCTTAAACCTTAATATGAACTCAGCATCCCTTGCGAGCTTGTTAAAATGCACATTCTTAGTCCCCATCCCTAGAGATTTTGACTCTAGATTCTGGGTAAAGTGGGTCTTAGGCAACTGCATCCAAACGGTCCAAAAAGCATTTAATTCTACTTCAGAAATGCTTCTCAAATGACATTTCCAGTGTCATTTTCTTGGTTTAGTTCCTGGACTATTGAGACTGCCTCTAACATTGCACATCTGGGTCACTTGTAATCCAGTAGCCACACTGGCCAAGTGCCTGCTGTGAAGCCCCCATAAAATCATATTTCTCAATGGCTCCCCATTTCCTGCAGTAAAACCCTGATGCTCCAGATCCATTACAGTGAGCTTCAACGTTGTCTTTACTGGCTAATTATTTCACCCTACTCTTTACTTCATATTCCAATCATACCAGGTTATTATAACTCACCCAACACCACAGGCATATTATTTGCATCCATTCTTTAAATCAAGCTATTTTCCTATTCTGGAGCCCTCTTCCACCCTGAAGCCTTGTCTTTCATGTGAAATCCCACTTATGCTTTTAAAGTCCAGCTAAATACAGCAAGAATCCATTCTGAAATCCTCTATGAACTCTGATAGCCATTCTTATTTATTGCTGGCATAGCATTCCTCCCCTGCTTCCCTTCCTTCCTCCCTTCCTAAAGCCAGTAGATCTCTTACACCATGCTATGAATATTGTAGTGATTATGAGTTTTGCACAAGATTCTGAAACTCTTGAAACAGAAATCCTGTTTATAATATTTTTTGTAGCCCTGGAGTCCTAAGCCAGTACCCTCAAAGAAGTCTTAGAATGTCTTAAGCTAAAGTTTCTTTAAAATACAATTTCAGGGACACCTGCATGGCTCAGTAGTTGAGTGTCTACCTTCGGCTCAGGGCATGATCCCAGGGTCCTGGGATCGAGTCCTGCATCAGGCTCCACAGAGGGAGCCTGCTTCTCCCTCTGCCTATGTCTCTGCCTCTCTCTCTCGGTGTCTCTCATGAATAAATAGATAAAAAAACTTAAAAACATAAAATAAAATACAGTTTCAAAGTGACTAGTCTGAGCAGATTTTCTCACTTCCTTTTTCAGATTATAAAAATAGTTTATGCCTATATTACAAAATATGGATTATAATAATGTAATAAGCAAAAATCAACTGTGATACCATCACACAAAAAGTTAAGTATATTTCTTTACATATAATCACATATACATAATTATAATTTATGTATATATGTAATCATTATGTGTGTACAAATTACTTTTAACTTATGATCATACTATATAAAATTTTATATCCTTGCATTTCCTTATTATTATAGTCAGTCTTAGATACTTTTTTCAAGATGTGAAAGTAAAAACAAGTCATACATTATGAATACCTTTATCTTGCCATCATATAATTACTCATATTTGATTGGGTTTCATTTTTTAAATGCTGTAAGTAATATTTCAACACTTTATGAATTTTTTCTTTGGAAATCCACTCAAACAGTAACTCCTAAGTCAAAGGGTCAGAACAGTTTAAGGCATTTGATGTAAATACAGCTTATTTGCCTTCTGGAAAAGTTAAACCGTTCTCCATTTCCATAAACAGTGTGGGATTCCTATCATGTTAGCACTAGTTGTGTCTAGTGCTAACAGACACAAATAAGGAGACAAACAAACAAAAAACCCTGTAAATGGTATGTGTCTAAAAGAATCCTTGGGAATCCCTGGGTGGCTCAGCCGTTTAGCACCTGCCTTCAGCCCAGGGCATGATCCTGGAGACCGGGGATCAAGTCCTACATCAAGCTCCCTATGTGGAGCCTGCTTCTCCCTCTGCCTGTGTCTCTGCCTCTCTCTCTCTCTCTCCCTCTCTCTCTCTGTATCTCTCATGAATAAATAAATAAAAATATTTTTAAAAAAATAAAAAATAAAAAATAAAAGAATCCTTGATTTCTACATTTACTTGTATTAACAGTAAGTTGAATGAACTTGATTGAATATTCCCTAAATGTTTAATAGAAGAGTTGATTCATAGCCTGAATTTATTCTTTATTTTTTCTCTAATGAGGTTGTAGTTTTACTTACTAATTTATACTTTATAAATACATTTGGGAGGCGCCTGGGGAGCTCAGTGGATTAAGCATCTGCCTTCAGCTCAGGTCATGATCTTGGGGTGCTGGGATGGAGCCCATGTAGGGCTCCTTGATCAGCAGGAAGCCTGCCTTTCCCTCTCCCTCTGCATCTCCTCCCCTGCTCCTGCTCCAGCTCTCTCTTTGTCAAATAAATACATAAAATCTTTAAAAAAAATAAATTTGGGGTACTCATATTTTATTTATCATAATAATTTCCTTTGTTTGACACTTTATAGTCATTCAGATGATGTTACAGACAGATTTTCCTCATCTTTACGTAGTCAAATCCATTGATTTTTTTTTTCAAAATGCCTCCACTTTTTATTCTCTAAAGTCCCTGCCTTTTAAATAATGGATAAATATGATTATTTATATTTTTCAAGGTTTATAGCTTGCAAACTCTTTAACTCATCTATGATTTCATTTGTTTGTACTTTTTCTTGTCACTGAAAATATGTTGCTGACGAAGGGAAAATATATTTAATACAGAAAATGAGACAAAAGATAAAACAATGAAAGGACACTTTTACTTTTTAATTCTTCATGAGGTAAGAATCTACTCTTCATTTCAAATGTTTCATCAACTGTTCAAGCACTTTTTGTTAATCATAAATGTTGAGTCACATTTCAAATTCTAGAAGTAATTCTGTATTATAATCTCATTTTATGAGGTAGTAGCTGGTGTGGAACACTCAACTTTTGAATTGTGTGTATCAGTTCTACCTTAATGAAAATAATATCTAAATGAAAAAAAATTGTCCTTCCCCTCTTCAAATTGCCCTGGTGCAACCATTATCTTCTTGAAACGTAAATCTATATGTATACTCACATACATGCCTAATCAGTCTTTTGAGAAGAAAAATGTATCATTTTCCAGCTTCATATGATGCATATTTTGGAGAAATGTAGTCTCCTAGGTTGCAATTTATTATAAGAGCCTTCTTAGGAAGTCTTGGGAAAAAATTTAACAACTATGTTTAAAAGAATCATTATATATCATTAAAAGAAAATAAAATCTGTTTTGAAGATTGTCTAGAAGTTATCACGAGCACATACACATGCACACATAGCACATACACATACATTTCATGTACATTTACGTAAGCATGTGTGTAGAAAAGTATGCATCATACATCTGTGATTAAATTATTGAAAAATTCTAGAGATCTCCTGGTTATCATGTTGTTTAAAAAATAATTATAAAAGTTTTGCTGAAGGAATATATGTGTCAATAATACTGCTGAAGAAATAAATGGTCTACAGCTATTAAACCCTCATTATCGAGATTACTAATGGATCTCAAGGAATGATCTCAAAACATTCTTGAATGCTTTTACAGAGGTTCTAAAATAAGTGAGCAAGTTATATTCACCTTTGATCAAGTGACTTTGGAGTGAAGGAATGTCACAGTCTAGGGAGCAATCATAACATCAATAATGTAATGAGCAGCAACTATGATTTACTGTGCATAAACCATGTTCCAGACACTCTGTGGGCACTTAGCATACATCAATTCCTTTAAAGCTTAATAATCCTATAAGCCTGTCTTATTGCTATTTTTTAAATGATAAATTGAGGCTTTAAGAGGTTAAGTAGTATCTATAGCACCATATTCCTAATAGAAGGCAGAACTAGAATTGGAATTCAAGACTTAAATATACAAAATGTTAAACTTTATGCCCTTCTCATTCCACCAGATTATCTTACAGTTAATTATGATTAATATGGCTTAAACTGGACACCACACACATAGTACACACACACACAGTTATTATGACTTCATATAATCAATGACATGGGAACATGTGCTGGATTAAATATAGTTGATAAAGCTTGTTACTGAAAGACGAAAAGATTTGAGGATTTATAAACTACCAGAACACTACTGGAGAGGTGAAACTGTGACTTTATTACTTGTAATATTTGGCATCACTGTCATCACCACCACCCTCTCATCATTGTTATTAAAATCATGCACACAATATCCCAAGTGTTCCCTTTTGGGGCCAGAGCATCACTCACCTGCTTCATCTCACCCTAGCCTTACAATAACCCTGTGATCACCATTTTCCAAATGAGAAAATCAAGTTCAGGAGAGGTTAAAGAGACAGATTCCATGCTGGGTATGGAAGGGAATTGATAATCAAGCAGAACACGATAATCTCCCTCCCTGGGTTGAACCCTCTGTCCATAATGCAGGTCTCTTGCATCTAACCCAAAGAATACACTCAGAAGGGCTCAGGATATTTTCATGTGATTGTCTTTCAACTTCAAAAGTAATTTTTCTCTGCTTTCTACTTTACCTCCTTGGCTTCCTTCTCAAAGACGCAATTACTAAGACGTTTAATGGATGGGGCGTCCCGATGATATGCATCCTACTGGTGATTAATGTGATCAATAACAAGAAGAAGTGATGGTTCCTTTCTTGCTATAGAAAAAATAGCTCTATCTTATCTCACTTCCAAACGGCTCACTCACTGGTAGTACTTTCACATAATTGTGTGCTGAGCATGTATTACCTGCTCTGGATACCACACCATGGAAGTCCCTTCCTCTGAGGGTATTTTTCTTGTTATTTCATGGATCACAACTGAAATTCATTTCAACAGACACCTTTTTCCTCACTTTGATGGTGGCAAACAATTTAGTAATCCTTCCACATGTACTTATGCTTATCCACGTATTTTCAGAAGTATGGTGAGGTATTGGTGTCTCTTAACTGAGTTGCATAAAGGTTAGCTAATTCAGTGAATTGCATTAGGAGAAAAAGCCCAAGTAAAGGGTAGCATAAAGGAAAACAGCCAGGGAGGTGGTTTTTGTTTTGTTTTGTTTTGTTTTGTTTTTTTGAGGTGTTTTATACCACCATGAAAAGAGATGCTAACTGCATCAAACCATCACCTTACAAATTCTTTGCTGTAGCAGAATATTAGAGAATAAAATTTCATCATCAAGAAAATTGAATGTTTTAGATATTGTAAATGCATTACATTTTCACATTACAAAATGACAACTGAATGCAAAAAGCAAGTTGTCAAAATCGGGTGTTACCTTTGTATCTCTTACGAAGAAATACAAAATGCAAATTGGCAATTGTATGTAATTTAGCACTTCTGTGGTCAAAGACTTGTCATACATACAGTGGAAACCTATCTCTCCAAAACGCACCACCCATCTAGATGTGAGTGACATGGTATCTGCATCTTTAACCGTGTATACAGAGCATATCTGCACATGTAATAAGTGGATTCTCCTGTACAAAGATACAGAAAAATGCAATGACTTAGAAATAATGATAATATTGCATGAGAAAGAATTGATTTGTGATTTAATTCTCAAATGTCTGAAATTGCCTTAAAGCATTGCTGTCTTAAAATGTGTAGAAAGTAGTGAAGAACACCTAATATAAATATAAATGATATATGATGTGAAATATGACATTTATATATCAAAATGTAAGATGAGGCTTTTCAGAGAAAAGCCAATTTATGTTACATATAAAAATATTATGTCTGTGTTCATAGGCAGGATCATGTATATTCTTAAAAATACATAATACAATATAAAGTAATATAATAATGATTAATAACATGATTATAATATTAGATAACATACAATTAACATGTCAGTCATGATATACAAATATCGTATATTTAAAATAATATAAAATATATAAATATTATACAAAAATATGTATTATTCTTGATTTGGCTTTTTACTCTCTTATGATTATAAAGTCTTTGCCCTTGGAAAGTAAAAAGGCTATAGAAAAATTGTGATCCATTTTCCCCAATTAAAAAGACACAACATATTTCTCAGCAATTAAACCTAATAATGACTACAGATATAATTTCAGCTGTTAATTGATTAAGCTAATTGTTTGTAATAAAGGGGGAAAAAAACCCTCTGAGCAGGTTTCAGAATTAATTTATGTTTTTAAATGAGCAAGAAGTTTATAAGTAGAATGCCTTAAAGAGACATTCCCTTAAGGAGCAAACAGTATTACAAGATAAAATTCAATTACAAGAAGTGTATTGATGTTTTTCACTAAGTATATTCTCTTAATCGCTTACATTAGCATTAATTTAATTTCAAGTTTAATTTCATTACAAAATATTGGCTTTTAATAGTGCATATGGACTTGACCACAGATAAATTAGGGAGAGTCACATCTCAGTAAACATTTGTTTTATCTAGCAAAAGAGAGGGAGGTTCATAGACAAGCAGAATATACTAATCCTCAAGGAACAGACCTTAATAAGTCACTGGAAGAGCTAACAATCATATTTAATTCTTATAACTTTGAATAAAGCTGGGTAAATACCTAAAATACATTTTTTCTCCACCAGAAAGCATTGCTCAATATGAGCGTAGCTTCATTAGAAAGGAGAAACACATTTGCGGTCATGCTAATTCTGAAGCCAGCTTTGCTATTTACTAGCTCTGGACCAGTCACCTCACTTGTCCTGGCCTCGGGTTAGAAAGAACCAGAGTGCCCACCCTGAAATGCAGGGTGGCATCAGGCTCACAGCTGGATTTTATATAAACTGCACAATATTTTTCATTTTTGAGCCTACATGAAAAAAAATCAGCAGACTACATGTTAAAAGAGAGAAAGAGATTGAAACAGAGAAAAAGGGAGAGGGGGACATCAAGAGAACTTGGGTTTTCTTGAAAAATCAGAGAAAGGGGCCTGTAATTGATGGAGGTGAGTTTTCTCTGTGCTCTTTATGCTGGCTCCACCTGGTTCCCTCTGTAATGCAACGCTGAAGCCAAGCACCAGTGGCCATGTTTCATTTCACTGGTAATAAAATTTTTCATATTAGAAAAATATTTTCTGTACTGCCAATTCTTCCAAAGGGAGCAAGCACTTGGTTCCAATGCCTCCTTGCAGCTGCAGGCAGCAGGGGCTGTGTCTCCCCAACTCCACCATTTAAATAAACCTCCTTCTGTTCTGTGATTCCACGTCTGAGCCACGTTGACCTAAGGTTTGAGGCCTTTCATCTTAACTCATGGCTAGCACTTAGTCCTCAAGAAATCAAAACCCATAATTTTGTAATTTTGGCCATAAGCTCATTGGACTCCTATTATAATTGCATTTCCACAGAAGAGGTTGTCCATTCCCTTTGAGCAAATTCATTCACATCTTCATAGAGTCAGGAATGAGCGTAAGAGCAAGGAGTTTCCTTGAAGCCCATGATCTACCAAGCCAGCAGTTCAAAAGATAGGCCTTTTCTCTGCTGCCATTGTATCTTCCATCTGGCTCCCTGCTTCTCTCCTGCTTCCTGCTGTTTACCCACTACCCCTAAAGACATCCTTTGGAGGAGCTACAAATGCAAGAGAGGGCTCAGCTAATTGCTGTCAAGGAGAGGCATACCCTGTGTAAGATGTGCTCAGCAGAGAAACAAACAAGGGTTTCCATTCAAGTCGCAGACTGAAAGTCTTGAAATCTAATTTCCAGAAGGAAAGGCTCTTATTTGTTGGTCACACACTTCTCATGAGGGCAATTTAATGCCGTTGGCTAAAGTTTGAAAACTGGAAGGAATTGTTTATTAAATGGTAACTAACGTAACCATGGAGAAATGCTACCTAATTTAAAAACGTCTTTTCTAAATCAATACTCACAAAGCTTCCGGCGTTGTGACAAACCTACACTCTTTGATCCTGAAAGTGACTGCAGTCATTATCTGGAAAATGGCTCTGCCGTCCCTCACCCCTCCCAGCACCCACATTTCAGAGAATCATGTATGGACCATAGCATCATTTCCTTTTATATATATAAGGACAGCTTACGTTTAAAAGTGGAATTAAAGCTAAGATTTAAAGCAGTCAAGTCTTTGCTGGAGATTATTCCAGGACTGCCCCTGTACCTCTGCCATATTATGCTGCCCGAGTTGACAAGGCACTATAGCATCTCTCAAGATGATGCCCTTTGGCTGGATGCTTCAGAAGAAAGAGAGTCAACAGAGGGTGAATGCTGGGAGCAGCACAGGAGGAGAAGAAAGAGGGGCAATGACTAGTACTGCAAGTCATTGTCCCTAGAGAATTGCTCTCATCACACCATTTATCTGCCTAGAGAAGTCAAAGGGCTCCCATTGTCAGAGCATTATGTCTACATAAGTTAGGTTGCTATTGAAACATGTGGACCTTATGGGCACATCTGTTTTCATGATCTCATTGCTTACAACTCCTTCCTAAGAAATTTGGGCTCCCACATCATTCCCAAGTCAAATCAAAATATTTCTCTCGACCAAGACTGTTAAATGTCCAAAAAGGACATGCCTGTTACTTTTGAAAATAGGAGGAATTCTTTTTGACATTTTAATCTAGGAGCCTGAGGAAGCAACCAACACAACTTCAGAAATCCATGATTTCATAAGAGCTAAAATGATAACCTTTCTTCCTCCCCACCCAGGTCAGATGCATAAACCACTCTGAAATAAAATACAAGTGGGGGAAGAAATGAAAATCACAAAGACAAGGGGGAGGAGGGTGGAGGATATGGGTGTTTTGTAATAGTTTACAGCTGCCAGAGGGTTCAAATGGCATTGAGGTTGCCTAAAAACCCTACTACTACTTTCATTTCTTCTTTCCCATTTCAATTACTCTTCCTATGATTCTCCACACCTGTTGACATAAAGATAATTCTAAATGCATTGGCTACCTTCTTGTAGAACAACCATATGTTACTCATGCAAGACCTCACAATTTCTCATGGCTATAAACGGGACCACAATAACTAATAATAAAGAGACTATATCTTTTAATAATTTTATTTTTCTTGGAATAATCTCCCTGAAGACCAATATTTGATGGACTTTTTTCCTATTGGTATTCACATAAATAGTTTCCTAAATTGGTTCCAAAAGGAGAGTGCTCAAGCTCAAGACCTCACCTGCCATGAATGGATAGTTTGCCTCCTTCTATAAGCGTTCAAAGAACAAGGAGGGGAAATAGCGATGCTTCTCTACTGTACTAATGGCAACTGAGTTGCTAAAAATGATATTAACAGCCACTAACATATATTAAGCAGAGTTAATGTGCCAAGCACTCTGATTTACTCTTCAGATCAGCCTTACCATAAGGTAGATATCATGATGCCTGTTTTATAGGTGAATAACTGAGGCTCTGTGAGTTAAGAAACATGTTTAAAGTCACTATGCAAATAAGTGGGTAGAACTAGAATCTGAATTCATGTGAATTAACTCGACCCACTTTAAAAGTCTTGCACCTTGTGTCTCTGTTCTCGGAGTAGTTGTGTGATACAGTATGATTATAAACATTTTATGTTACATACCTATCACTGTTCCTGGAAAATAGAATGTGATGAATAAGTGTTCACTTTCTTTCTCTTACTATTTCATAGATTAAGTACCTGGGGCATTACACTGCTGTCCAAAGACACACCACGAGGCAAGAGAATAGCCGAATTTAACTCTGGAATCATCAATGCCCTGCTATTTCTCTTGGAATTTAATAACCCCTCAGCAATTCCTAAAACTTTAGATGCTTCAGGGACCAATGTCTCTGCTTTTGCACCATGGCCACTATTCATGATTTATGTATTTATGCCTACAATACTGACTTATTGGAGACATATCTATACTCCCTTGGAACTGAATTCTGTGTGTCCCTCTCAAGACCAATCTTTCATAGATCATCTCACTTTCTCCCCACCCTCACCTGTCAGCCTGAGGCAGCAGATTCAGCAGAAGGTGTAGATGTTCTCAGAAAGGACAGAGCCACTCTTAATGAGAAATCCAGCTTTGTCCAAAAATCAAGAATAGTCATCAACCAGGAACATCCATATTGGATTTGTTTGATGGAGAAACATTTCTTTAGGAAAAAAACACTAAAATTTTGGGCTATGTCTGTTTTGGCAGCTCAGCTACTCACCTAATCCACAATCACAAATGTAAAAAAGCACAGAGTGCACAGAAGTGAATTGCTACTGGACAAACCGTGTTCTACTAAATCTTTTCATATAGCTACAGCCAGATCTAGGATGCAATGATACAGAATGATATTTTCCAATAATTTACATCTTTTTTAAAAAAAAAAAATTCTGTGCTTGCTTCGGCGGCACATATACTAAAAAAAAAAAAAAAAAAAAAAGGATTTCTATGGATGGATACATAATACATACCTAATTATGGAAATGACATGCAATAGAATGATGAGATGATCTCTTTACATACTTTTCTTTTTATGAATGTGGAGGCTCAGAATTGTAAAACAAATCCTAGCCTTTTAAGAGCCAACAGTCCATTTTCAGTTTTCAAGGAATAAAATTGCATTGGAAGGGACATTGGGGAAGTTGCAAACTGCCTTGGCTTTTTATTTTTAAAAATAGGAATGCTATTCTCTATTACAATTTGATTATGTGTGGTCAATGAGATACAACCTGTCTAATAAAGTTGCGTAAGTAAAAGGTGTTACCTCTGTCATTTAAAGATTTATGTTCCTAAAATTCCCTGAATTAAAAAATAATCTTGAGAAAACAGAGCCCTAGAACTCTAGAAAAATATAAATTGTAGGACAGAAGAATTTAGGGAGCAGTGCAATATTTGGCATTGATGGTAAGACAGGGACTATGAATGGTGACCCCTTGCCGGTGTAAGAAAGCCCCAGAATCAACCCACACTTTTGTACTCTTATTAGTACTGTCTTATAAGGCAGGGCCTTTTATAACCAGAGCTTTTTCCATACTTTTAAATCTGAGCAACATTTTTGTCTCTGCCAAAGATGTCTCTGGTTAATGAGAGAGAGAGACTTATTTTGTCAAACTTCATAAAAAATTTTAGAGGCTTCCATTTACTGGATGGAGCTCATGAGGGACTGAAACCAAAAGCTCACTCATGCCTTTCAACACAAGCAGAAATGCTAAGAGGTAAACTGGACTTGCAGTACGTCAAATATAAGCCTAGCTACTCTACAGATCACCTCATCTCATGTCTTCATTTATAGTCCCTAAATAGTTGTGAATACCTCCATGCTGTAGGTGGGGAAACAGGTTGCAGAGCTGGGTGGTGAAGGCTAGAAAGTTTTAAGCCAGGGATGATTAATTCCATGCCATCTTTCTACTTGCTGAAGCATTCTTGAGAATCAGAAAAAAAAAGTCAATAATAATAAAATTGATTTGAAAAAAAATTAGAACCATTAGAAACCCCAGTCTGAAAGTAAAAATTTATTACCAATGTGTTTTCAATATATAAATATCATTTTAAGTTACATCAGTCGACGGAATTACTTAATTTGATATAATTGTCATATGCTTTAATGAACATTGTAGACAAAATTTTAAAAAATACCCAGGCACTCACTGTATCATAATATATATGATATTTAATGCACAACTTCTCGCTTACTAGTTTTTATTTCCATGATCATGATTTCAAACCATACAGTATTACTAATATTATCTTTTCTGTTTTTTTTTCTTTTCTGAAATAAGTACTTGCTTTTTTAAGGCATTCCTCTAAAATGAGAACATGCCTCCAAAAACAATTGTAATGGTGTCCATACTCGTAAGCTACATTTTTCCCTGAACGCAACTTGCCAAGTTTCTCGTACAATATATTTAATATCTTTCTCTTAGCTGGGACAGAAATAAAATAATTTATTCATTGTCCTTTGAGGACTGAGTAATGATAACAAAACCAATGATGTTGTCAAATCTATTTTATCATAAATTACCATTATTCTATACTCTTTAGAACTATAATTACAGCTCATCTTAATTACTGCTATTTTTCAGATAAGGCATCTGAGTCAGAGAGGTTAAATAATTTGTCCATGGAATTCAGCAAGGGGATAATTGAGCTAGGATTAAACCCAGAGATTCTGCACATCTGCACATTTACATGCAATCATACCATGTTCATGAGCAATGCATTTCATAAATACGTATATTCCTGGAGGGACTCCTCTGGTCCCCCATGCTTATATTTCATATCTATCATGCAATTCAAAAACATATAGTATTCTGGAAAGAAACAAATGGTCTTTATTTTTATTTGTACTCATTTAACAAAATGCTACAAATTAAATGAAAGGTTGCCTTCTTCCCATGAAATTTTAGAAAAAAAGGTCTGAAAGAACCTGACCTTTGAATATGGAAGCCATTAGTTTGTTCCAAGTTTTGAGAAGAGCAATGGAAAGTCTTTCACCATTAGTAACCAAGGACTAATGAAAATCATTAATGTAACCTATGCGAGTTGTGAAATAAACATATCTTGCCAACTGATATGAGAAGGTAGTCATGGATAATCATTCATTTTACTATAGAA
Source organism: Canis lupus dingo (assembly GCF_003254725.2). Lineage (NCBI taxonomy): Eukaryota > Metazoa > Chordata > Mammalia > Carnivora > Canidae > Canis > Canis lupus. The sequence goes on along the minus strand of NC_064267.1, from coordinate 38,841,811 downwards.
ATGAAGCGCCACATCAGTTCTCTCCTGTTAGCATATAACACTGGAGTTGTGCTCATCACTGCGCTAAACGTGATCTATTCTAAAATCAGCATGTTATTACAAATATAACTTCCAAATTATATCCCCATTCGAGTTCTCTGAATCCCGGTGACCCCTGTGCCCTTGGCAAACATCAACAAATCTTCAGGACACCCCCACTGGGACCAAATATAATCTCCGGTTTTCTCTCCACATACCACTCCCAGGAGAACCTGCAAAGGGATCAGACTCAGGATATGGGATGTAACATGCTCCGTTTTTCAACCGACTAATGGCAAATAGAGAGAGCTTCCTGGTCTCCAATAGCAAAAGGAGAAAAATAAACAAAGCAATGACAAGTCAGGGGTTATGGTCATAAGACAAAGATTCTGGACTGAGGGTAGGTTTCCATCGCACACCCTGTGTTGATTCACTTTGCACATCTGTAGTTGCTCCAAGAATCATGAGAGTACCATAACTCACTGCTGCCCTCTACACACTCACCAGTGATAGCCCCAGGGGCCAAATGTGAACACAAATATTTCCTGTCAAGTATTCCAAGCACACTAACCTTCCCTACTCCCCAACAGAGGTTCTAGATAAAGGATTAATTAATAATCTCTCAGAATATTTTGATGTTAAGTTCACAAAGTGTTTCATGGGCAAACACCAGAAAATATAGGCCTTCTTAACTGGTCATGTCAAGATGCTTTTTAAATCTCCAAATTCTGGGGGACGCCTGGGTGGCTCAGCGATTGAGCATCTGCCTTTGACTCAGGGTGTGATCCCAGAGTCCTGGGATGGAGTCCCACATCGGGCTCCCTACATGGAAGCCTGCTTCTCCCTCTGTCTGTGTCTCTGCCTTTCTCTCTGTGTCTCTCATAAATAAATAAATAAGTAAATAAATAAATAAATAAATAAAATATTTAAAAAAATAAATAAACCTCCAAATCCATACCATGTAATATATATTCAAAGCCTCCAACTCTCTGCAAGTTACAGTCTCTTGAAGGCATTGGTGTCTTCATCAAAGTCTTACTAGGAGAAATGGAAGGTTTTCATTTACTTTGGCATCTCTCTACCCAGCAGCATTCAGAGCACAAAGCTAGGACCCAACTCAGGAAAATTAAGTCTGAGCTTTCTGGCTTCACCTGATTCTCTCAGCCTTAAATGGTCCTTTGCTCACCACACAGCAAGTCTGTGAGCCTCAGTTCTATTCAGCAGCAGAGAACCTGCTTTGTCATTATGCCCGATATTAAGGGGAAACAGAGGACTACCCGCAGCCAGTACAGAGCCTGCTGAAGATCCCTTTGGGACATCAGCCTTCCTGCCAAGGAAGAATGGATGAGAGGTCATACTGCTAGATGCACCCAACTGCTCTTGTTTCGCCACATTCATTTCTCAGACTGAGCTTTCTGACTATCCTCTGTGTCTAGTGACTGCTCATCCGAACCCCATTTTTATTACCAAAAAGTTTGCATGACCCTATGGTTATGCCTCGATGGTAATTTGATTCACAAGTGTCTGTATCTCTATCGCTATCTGGGAAAAGTGTACTCTTGCCATTGATTCGTAGTAATAATCCAAGGATGGTGTTTATTTTTCTAAAGAGATTGTGAAGAATGGTCCAAATAAATTTTAGGAAAATTGATGTTAATCCAGATCTCTGTCATTCCAAAACATATAAAAAATGTGAATTCTAATTTGATGCTCCCAAAACGATTGCCAAAAGCTGACAGTAAGATTTTTAGAGAAAACACTGAAATCATTTTCTGAGGAAGAGATAAACTAAGTCAATAGCACCCCTTTGTGGCAATAGAAGGGTATACAAATGACAATTAAGACCATTATTTTATAAGGGTCTTTACAATTTTTTTTCCCTATAAAATTATATTTATAAAGGCCTAAAGACCCATCTACAAATCCTTTCCCCTGCCTTCAGGCAGAGCCACACTAGTATTATCTCACCGACTTGGGGATCTGCTATGGTTTTAAGGGTCTCCAAAGGGGAAGATTTCATGACCTCTCCCTGTAAAACGTTCCAGGATTTCACTCCCAGGTCTCATAATAATACTTTATACAACAGCATCCACCCATTTCATCTAGTTAAACCTGCTTCTTGGGTTGAGATGAGAAACAGATGGTTTCTATCCTTTAGTCCTTGGCGGTTGTGTAGATGGTTGAGGCCACAGAGAGAGAATCATAGCAAGAGGAACTCAGCATGGTTTATCTACACATCCTACACAACCCTGCAACACCAGGTCCACTGTTCAGAGCAGAGGGTGTGGTTTAAAGGACCAGAATGTGCCAAGCAAAGCTCTTCATCTGAAAATTGTTTCAGCTTTCCCTCATACATGGTAAATCCCTGTGCCCTCCAGACTCTGCATACTTTCTCAACAACCTGACTCTTCAGAGAAAGTGTTCAAACTGGTCCTAAGAGATTTTTTTTTTTTTTAATTTATGATAGTCACAGAGAGAGAGAGAGGCAGAGACACAGGCAGAGGGAGAAGCAGGCTCCATGCACCGAGAGCCCGATGTGGGACCCGATCCCGGGTCTCCAGGATCGCGCCCTGGGCCAAAGGCAGGCGCCAACCCGCTGCGCCACCCAGGGATCCCTTAAGAGATTTTTGAATAAAAGTATCCATCAAGTTAATCTTTTCATACTTTGCACATCATCTTGATGATGGAACAGAGCTACAATTCTTCATGTTTCTTTCTTTGAATCCTTTCTTCTCTTTAATATCTTAGCACAATTATACCTTTTCTATTACTGAAATGAAAGCTACTTTACATTTTCCTCATGTGAATATGAGTTTAAATATTAATGAGCTTGTAATGTTATTCACTTGATTTTCAAAGTCAGCCCAGTACCTTCTGGATACCTGTTTTCATAAGGTTGACATGAGAGAGCTGTGCTTCTTTTTTCTGTTTTCTTTCTTTTTAGTTTTTCCCACCGATTACTATTTTGTTATTGTTGCTACTTTGGGAATAAAGAATGTAGGTTTCTATTTATAGCTCCAGATAAGATCTGTTTTGATAATCCAGTCACTATAGAGATTAACTTTGCCTTGTATTTTTCCATGGCAGTGAGTTTTTAAAGGATGCATTAAATATAATGAGATCTTATTTGTGGTTGGTAAAGGTGTAAGATGCAGACATTTAATTGAGATCCTTTAATTTTAAAACAACACAGCACAATAAATGCCAAATTCACATTCCATAATGGTTTTTATATGTTATCTTTTAAAAAAAATATTATTCTGCAATATTTGTAGTTAATGTATATTCATTCTATTTTAGTCTAAAATTAGCAAACAAAAAAGATGGGGCACCAGTGGGAACACAATAGTTGCTTTTTCTTTATTCATTCATCCTTAAGCATCGCCCAGCATGGAACTCAGTACGGCCAAAAGATTTCTAGTACAAGAGCTGTATACTAACTCTGGAGGTCCTCTTCCCCCCTCTAGCGGTGACGAACATTACAGAACATCTGTGGTGGGTATTTGCAGCTGATCTCTGCAGCAAAGAACATTGGGCAAAGTAAGCCGACAGGATTCAAATCCCAGATTTGCCATTGCTAGCTATGTGAACTTGAGACTTAACTTGACCTTTAGCTTTTCAGTTTTCTCATCAGACATAGAGTAATGACAATTTGCGGGATTGTTGTGATGGTCACAAAAAAAAAATATAAAGTCAAATCTATTTAGAAATTGATCATAGGGGCGTCTGGGGGGCTCAGTGGTTGAGCATCTGTCTGCCTTTGGCTCAGGGCATGATCCCAGAGTCCCTGGATCAAGTCCCACATTGGGCTCCCCACAGGGAGCCTGCCTCTCCCTCTCCCTATGTCTCTGTCTCTGTGTGTCTCTCATGAATAAATAAATAAAACCTTCACAAACAAGTGATCAAACGAAAACAGATTTTAAAAAATAAAACACAAGATGCATAAAATATTTAATCAATGGACTTGGGAACAGGATGTTGGATCACTTGATAAATGCTGTTTCTCTATTCTAAATACTCTGTACCAGGAGGGAGAGACCAAGGAAACTGTCTTAGAGTCTGTCACCCATAGGATCAATTCTAGAAATTTCTAGATTAAAAATTTCAGCACCTTGAGAAGTCATTGAGGCTGAGAAATATTCATGATGGAAAGGGACTATGAGAACTCGATGTAATCTGTGATCCTAGATGAGATCCTGGATGAGGGAAGGTCATAGCATTGGGGCACCTGTAAAGACTTGAAAATGGGCTTTATATGATATCATAGTATTAAGCCATTATAGTTTACCTGACTGCTTTTCTGAGTGTGATTGTTTAGAATTTTCCCCATGTCCCCCTGGTCTTAAGAGATACATGTTTAAATATTTAGAGATGAAATGCCATGATTAGTGTGTGTGTGTGTGTGTGTGTGTGTGTGTGTATCACTGACTAAGCTGAAGTTCCTTTGAATACAAGAAGTTTCATCAGCCACTGAGCATCCATCAGAACATCTGGTGTTTATCAGATGGACAATGAGCATGTGCTAAGTGAATGTATGAAAGCAACTTACAAACTCTAAAGTGCCAATGCTAATTACTGCAAAGCATCAACGACAGCGATACCTGCTCGTTATTAGTAACGACAGTTACACATGCTAGTTACTAGTATTTGGGCAGTGGTACAAAAGATAATAAGCTAAATAGCGGGTATGAGACACAGACTAGAGAATTTTGTGTGACATAGGTGACTTTAGAGTGTAGAGGCTTTAGAAGAAGGACGAGAAGGTAAAATAGCCCCAAATTAATTTTATCCACACTCTTTTTGCCCAGACCCCGAATAACTATTTGCAGAGCTGTGGCAGGTAAGGTTATCAAGTCACCCTCTGAACGTTTGTGGCCAGCAATATCCTCCAGTGAGTCTTTTTTTTTTTTTCCCCCCTGGGGTCCGGCCACAGCTCTGCCCCTTGAAGCTGCTAAGAGGGAGAGAAGGAAAGATGATCAACAGGAAGAGGAGGAAGGAAAAAACACGCCATGCTAGACTCCAGATGAGTCCCTTGGCCTCACCCCTCTGAGTCATTCTCTCTCCATCTCCATGATGAATACTGAAATGTAGCACCCCTAGGTGCTAAATCCCTCCTGAATTTTAAAGGAAATAGGGAAAGACAAAATGCTGCCCCCTTCTGGTAGCTTTAGCAAATCTTCACACACAATTTATTCCACAGCTAATAGTTGCATTAAAAGTCTCCCTTCCACGACTCATTTTGAGAGGACAGATGCATAGCAGAAAAGTCAACTTAGGATCAATTGGAAGTACTTAGTGAAGCCTCTGTGAAAACCTCAAGGGATGAAGTTCCGGGATTCCTTTCACAGGTTGATGAGTATGTTGAGATTCAGAAAGAAGGGGGTTCTCGGACAGCACTAGAAGCAATGAGCCTCTTCCCCTTCAGACCTTGCCCTATGCATGTCCTCCATCTAGACGTTCTGATTTATATTCTTTTATAATAAACCAGTGATCTAGTAAGTAAAAAGTTTCTCTGAGTTCTGTAAGCTGCTCCAGCCAAGTAACTGAACCCACGGAGGGGGTCATAGGAACCCTTGATTTATAGCCAGTTAGTCAGAATCAAGAGTGACAACCTGGAGATCCCTGGGTGGCTCAGCGGTTTGGCACCTGCCTTTTGTCCAGGGCGTGATCCTGGAGTCCTGGGATCAAGTCCTGCGTCAGGCTCCCGGCATGGAGCCTGCTTCTCCCTCTGCCTGACTCTCATGAATACATAAATAAAATCTTTAAAAAAAAAAAAAGGGTGACAACCTGGACTTTCCACTATGGCATCTGAGGTGGGGACAGTCTTGTAGAACTGAGCTGTGGGGTCTGGTGTCATCTACAGGCAGATTATGTCAGAATTACTTGGTGGTGGGGGGGAAAACCTTCCATACTTCAGAACGTGAACTGCTGAACACACATTGCAGCAGGTGTCAGAAGTATAAATGTTATATGAGATATGTGTTATTTTAAGAGGTAAAATCTCATGTTGAACTATTTGTGGGGAGAGAACTTCATAATCACTTCTATTAGACACTGTAAATGTCTTAATTTCCTCCAATCCCAGTTTATGTTCTTTCCTAAATGGATATTTGCATCATTAAAGTTTATCTTTCTAAAGTGGACCCCATGACATACTCTTCCTCTTTGGGTCAATAAAGCTGCTTTTTTTTTTTTTTTTAATTTAAAAAACCGATTGTTAGGAATGAATTGAGGGGGTATTTTCCTTTTTGTGTGAATTGCAGGCATTATGTTATTTTTCTCAGTGGCGCCTGAATTTTAATTCTCTTCTCTAACATTTGTCTCTCACCCTCTACCAACAGGTAAAAATAGTCAATTAATGGAGGTGGGCATATGTGATGACTATGTGCAGAGCCACCTGTCAAAAGCCCAAATGCTTCTGCAAATTATTATAACAGCTTTGCAATAATATGCTTATCTGTTTCCACCTTTAGCATTAATTAATTTATCCCTTCCTCTCTCCCTCTCTCTCCTCTCTCCTCTCTCCTCTCTCCTCTCCTCCCCCCTCAAAATCTGGTTAAAAAAAAAAAGAGCATTAATTAATTTATTCATTCAGTATGTCTAAGACAACTAGAGATTTCTAAGATGAACATATACATCCCACCCCTCAAAGGGTCTACGATCTAATGCAAACAATTATAATGTGCATCTTTGGAATCAAAAGAGGTGTCTTTGGAAAAATTTTTATAAAGGGGAGAGGGTTCCATGGTCAAATATATTTGAGAAGTATGGTGTGTTATAGTCTCCTCTTTGCAATTTCCAATGTAACATCTGCAAATTAAAACCTCTGATAGTAAAGGAATTTATCTAATCTGACCTTTCTCCAGATGGCTTTTTTTGGTAACAGAATGGAGGATAACATCCCTCAGACAATGTTCTCCTTTATACAAATATAAGGCAAACCAGGCATAGAGTTCAGGGGAGATGTAGAGAAGGAAAATACGCAGCCTCACAAAATGGGAGAACACAACTGATTCCAGACTTGATGTATTGATAAGGAATGGTTTCCAGGAGCCCAGGATTAAGAGGGGTGTTCCAAGAAGGAAGTGTTAGGCAAATCTTGGAGGCATCCCTGGGGCATTTGAAAGGAGAAAAACCATGGAGGCTAGTGGATGGGCATGAGATGTACCAGATAAGGTGCTGATAATGAAGCTGAAGAGAAAAACCAGGGCCCCATCAGACACACCTGGAAATCCATGGAAAGCAATTTATATTCCAGCCTGTAAGCAATGGGCATATTTTACAGAATTCTGCATTGAGGAGTCAACCCCTAGCACTCTCTTATTGGTGTGGAGGCTGGATAGGGGCCAGGTGAGGAGAGTGAACACGAGTCGTTGGGGGAAAAGCATGGAACCTGCCATAAAACTGCATGATCATTTTGCAAGACACTGTTGGTTCTGAGGCTGGAACATAAAGCTGCTGTAGTGGCCTGAGTCCCACTATCTTCCACTCTCCTGTCTTGTGGCTTGTTTCCCCCTAACGCACCATGCAGCCTTACAGTGCCTTGCACTTCTTTGCCCAAGCAGTGTTAAATGTTAAAAAATGAAAGCCTACATGTTAAATAATAAATTAAGCATTTACATTTAAACACTCTAGCTTAAAATGTGATTCATTATCTCATTTCATATGGATTTAGAAATCAAAATGCCTGGAAATTCCGTGGGGGAATTCCTGGGGAAGACAACCATGGGATGTTAAGTGCTTCCAGTGTGAGACTTCTCCAAGGTTTCCTTGTTTCATATTTAGGTGAGTATCAGACAAGTGACAGCACAGATCACCTTCCTCCTGAGGTTGTATCCTGAATGATAGGTGACTGCTCTGGAAAAGCCTCAACCCTTTCATATGCAAAGCTGATGGGGTGGGTATGATTACTCCTGACACCTTCTGGTCCTTCAAATAACTTCCCCATTTCCTGGGAACTAAGCATTCCAGACTCCATCCCTGTCATAACAGCTGACAACTAGGGATTATTAACTAGCTTTAATGCAGCATTTATTTTAGAAAACAAAGGCTTTGAAATGACAGTACGGTTGTTTCTCCTTCCCTTTAAAGTGGCTGTTCACAGATTCCCCACGGAAGCCCAGAAGCTGGATAAATCTTGGTGAATACATTATTTGTCTTTTGTGTGCTGTGGTTAAGTTAAATCTACACCACTGCTCTGGAAGCTGTGTGTATGTGTGCATGTGTGTGAGGAGGTGCTTCTTCTGTCCAGTGGGTGAAAAGAATAAGATGTGATCAAGTGTTCATATCCCTCCTCGTGCGCATGCACACATGCCACACCCATGCCCACCTGGCTGGTTTCTCAGGACACCAATTCCCGGTCCATAAGAGGATGACACAATCAACGGGGGACATCTAGCTTCCTTCCAGGAGCTCCATTCCTAGCCCCACCTCACCCTTGGAGATCCTGCTCTTAGGTGGTACCTTGCTCAGTTGCAGTCTGCATTGAATTTGACCCTCTGATATGTTAGCTTTTAATCTAGAGGAGTTCAAAGGCAAGACCTGGAAAAAAAATATCAAAGAATGACTGAATAAATCAATGAATGGTATAAATAGAAATGAAAGGAGGGGAGTATTAGGAAGAGAGCAAATTCGGAAGGGCAGCTATTTCTGGTAGAAAAGGAAAACAAATGTTGAGGAGATAGAACCACCTGGGCTTACACCCCAAATAGCCATGACTAGCAATGAGACCTTCAGCAGGTAACACGTTCTATCCCCATGTCAGTGAAATGGGGATAATGTTATCTACTGCACATGTGGGCTGTGAGAATAAAATCAGGTAATATAATACCTTGAACATTGTGTCAAGCGCATAGTAGGCCCTCAACAAATGCCATTTTAGAAATCTACTTTATTTGGGGAAGAGGCTTTCAACCAGAAGGATAATGTTTATTCACAGCACAGAACAGAGAACAGCAGTTTGTCCAGCAGATGAACTAAGTGGAGAAAGTAAAGATTTCTAGGGCTTCTTGCATAAGGCACTCATAATGTGGGTATATTTATTATTCTGAGTCAAGTGTAGCCTAACTTTGAGCCAACAGTAATATAACATGCACATTTCTTTCCGATTCACATGTACCCGAAGTTGGAAGTAATTTTACCCACTAGTTAGGGAGGCTTCTCTTTTTAGGAAAGAATCTTAAGTAAATATGTTCATGGTAAACAAAAGCAATCAACAGGAATCTTTCCATTCAGCCAGTCAAGCTTTCTCTGCTAGTTTTCTTTTCAGAATCCAACATCGGAAAAATGATCTCCTTTCCTAGAGGCTCAGGTTGGAACTAGGAAATGACAATGCACAGAAGATGTCATAAATCCTAAAGAAAATAGTTGCATCTCATCATAAAGAATACATAACATTCGGGATGCCTGGGTGGCTCAGCAGTTGAGCGTCAGGGTCCTGGGATCAAGTCCCACATCAGGCTTCCTGCAGGAAGCCTGCTTCTCCCTCTGCCTATGTCTCTGCCTCTTTCTGTGTCTCTCATGAATAAACAAATAAAATCTTTAAAAAAAGAATGCATAACATTCAGAGATCACTGGCCGTGGTTCATTATTCCCTCCCATCCCCAAAAGTACAGGAAGGTGTATTTAGAGGTTAGACAACCTAAAATTGCAAGGCTAAAGTCCTGAAAATTATCCAAAACAAGTGCCAAAGAAGTCGTTTGTTCTGGATTTCTATAAGTATTGTGGTTATTGTCGCAAACAGTGGATTTTCTCGGTCATAAATCAGTTTTGTTTGCTTGGATTATTTTTAAAACCCAAGTACATAAAAAATAAATAAATACATAAAACCCAAGAACAGATTGTAAAGCATAGTTTGGGTGCTAGGTGGCGCTCTGCATCTACCTACTGTTCACGCTCCTTTCCCCAGGCCAGCCCCATCTACAACCTGATACTCTTTTCAATAGTTAGAGCCTATGGTCGGGAACGTTTCTGTGGACTTCTGCTAACAACTGGCCCCAGAACACACACAAACATGGCATTTAACTCTCAAATGGAGTTATCAATCTGTAAAGCTTTAATGGCCCTTCAGTGGCTATCTATCTGTATGCAGCTCGGACAAGCTCTACAGTGATAAATTGATAGCTTGTTCTCTAGACTGAGCCAAAGTATCACTTTCTGGTCTACGGACATTTGGAATAAGTCTAGCAGTTAAATATTTTCAACTGCCCCCCTTCCAGGATTTCTATTTTCTGATCATTTAATAAAAGTTGGATATTTGAATTGATATCGAATTGGAAACTTGAAAGATGAGCTTGAAAACACATGAAATGGACTGACATGATGTCACGAGGGTTTAAAATCTTCAGCTTTACTTTCCCGAGTAAGTCCATATTATGGTTAGTTTCGTAAACTAGAACAGCCTTGGCATCCGAAGAGGAATAAATGAGGCTACAGAGGACTAAACAAAATATACAGATTCCATTGTCTCTCTGACTTTGCTTAAGAAATACGAAGCGGTGCCCCCTGACGTCCATACAGCGGGATGAGGCTTGGCCCGCATTCACTTGGCAAGGCCGCACGTTCTTAATATCCAGGCTTCGTGTGCACATAACAATTTATAATGCAATATCCTGAATGCTTTCTTCTTTAAAAGGAAAAGTAGGAATTAAAATGCTCAACAGTCAGATCAACATGATGGAATGAAATATTATAATGGGCATGCTTGTGGATAAATACATGTGCATGTAGGAGAAGAAAGCATTTAAAATTGTGGTCTGGGGAAGCTCTAAGTAAATGTTGAAGTTCGCAAGAAACTTATTAGCCTGTGTGTCTGCATCCTTTGTCTTGACGCCAGCAGGTAATGGCTTCCTCTGCAGCCTAAACGTTTTCTTTATGTTCATTCATACTTTCACTCAATTAGGACAGTATAGTAGTATCAGGGGGCAGGTGACCTTTCTGAAATGCTAGCTTTAGTAAGTTTCTACTCACTTGGCTTCCAAGCCACACACGAGACCTATAGGGTAAGAAGAAATGCCAGATACAGACTCTTATTGTATAGTAAATAGCCAAGTACCTAATTTCCTATTTGGGAAAGGAATAATGAATAGAATCATATCAAGTGTAACAGGGAGGGGGCAAGAGAAATCAATCTGTCTCAGATGCTGGCAATAAGGAGATGCACCAGCTAGAGAATTTAGAGTCAGTAATAAAAATGACTAAAAGTCTGTATGGTTTTTACTATCACCATGCACCAACAATTCTACACAAGGTCAGAGATATAGGTGGATAGAACCATTCACTTCGAGCCCACCCCTGTCGGGAGACCACTGATTAGAACTGCTCTCCCACTTAGAAGTTTCCAGCAAGCAGGGAAGTGAATTTTTGGAAGGAAAAGCTATAAGGGAAAAGAGGAAGAATTAGTATTTTTCTAGTAGTTTCTGTCTGTCCACCCAAGACTTTCTTACACATGTTATCTCATTAATCCTCAATGACAACCAACAACATTCAAGGCAGATAACCCTGTGCCCATTTTACAGATAAGAAAACAGATTCTGAAAAGTTGAACAATGTATTCAAGGTCATATAGTTACTAACTGGTGGGTTCAGAACTCTAAAAGTAGTCCTTCATCTTATACATCTCAGGTTTTAAATCCAACTGAGTAGCTAAGATCACAGACTGCCATTTAATAGGTATAAAACTTAGACAAGGCACATGAGTACCCTCAGTTGTCATGTAGAATGAGAACAGTCCCCACGGGGTAGAACTGTAGAGAGCATACCTGCAATGATGTAGGGAAGCTCTCGACATCGTCCCGCAATATAATAAGGATGTCAGAGTTGACAGCAAATGGCACATAATAAATGGCACTTGTTATGCAAACCTCATCTAAGAGATCCAAACAATTTTTGGTCTTTACCATGGGTTAAAGAATGCTGGAGTATATACTGAAGCCGCTTCACACTTTCACACACCTGCAGGCCTCGTGGGTCAGGTTATCAACTTTGATGCTGAGCAGAAAGACACACACACACATATCAGGGACTATAGTAGAGTCAAAGGGTGGACCCTCTCACAGCCCATTTGTCCCCATCCCCACCCATCTGTGTCAATTGGTTGATGATTTCTTAGAGAACATCCTCTAGTTTGTTACACTCTGCCTCCTACCGTAAGGGGATAAAAGGCAAGATTATTCTGTGGGAGGGACTGGCATATGAGCACAGGGATAGATTTGTTGAGGTTCATTCTACTTGATGATGGTGTTATTGAGAGATTGGTCATGAGACCACTGGTATTTAAAAGGTGACTCCCAAATATTGTGCCACTTGGAATATACAAAAGTTAACATGGGATGCCTAAATCATATGCCAAGTTTCTTAGCTGTACTGCAGCATGTTGTAAAAAGCTATCCGAGTCTCTGCTCCTTGAATTCTTTGCATAAAAGTGGAAATCAAATAATCCCAGTATTTCATTACACGTATTACTGGATTTGCCTATTATTTAAAAGCAATAACAAAATTTTCCTTTTTCTTCAACCATGACATTAATTATAGAGTGTCAATGGGAAACTAAAGGCTAATATTTACATAAAGCAATCAGACAAAATTATTGAGAGCACACATAAGATAATGCTTTTTTGTTTTTGTTTTTTTGGCACTCGCCTTCTTTTCATGTACTTTTGCCATAAGACATGGCAATAGAGCAATATAAACATTGACATTCTGACTTATAATATTAATTTATTCCACATTCCACAGAGCTAGATCCAATTTCTTCAGTAAATATCATTATTATAACAATTATAATTTCTTTGTAACATACTCTCAGTTAACATAACACTTTATTTTACAATTTAAAGTTAGTACAGTTAAACCCTTCTCCAGATAACTGTAAACATAGCAGGGGTTTCCAAGGACCCCAATTAGGTTTTTACATATTTGGAAATATAGGTCAAGTTAACTTGTATGCAGGATGAAGCAAACAATAGGAGTCTTTTTAAAATCTAAAGCCTGAAGGAAGCTCGGTGGTGGGAAGCTATGTGTTAATGAAGTGAGTTCAGCGTTTGCTGCTTGGCTGTGGGTTCTGTTTCCGCTTTTTCTCCATTTCCATCATGCACTGTAATCATGAGCATATAATCAAATCAGCTGTGTAAAGTACATATACAACACAGAACACTCTCTCAGGTCAGGTCTCATAGGAGGAGCTAGAATGGTCACAAGGTCTTAACAACAAGAGTTTGTTCAACATTTGAGCAAGGGACGGTAGAGAAGGACTCTTTCCTCATGTTAGGTTGGGATGGCACATGCTCCCCAACCCTGTTCCCACCCTTCCTAACACTGTTCTCTCCCATCCACCACAAAACTTCAACTCCCAGATAGAAAACACTCAAAAATGTATCTACGACTGATCACAAGAAACCTCTTAATCCGTATGTTCTAGGTCTACAAGACTTAAGGCTAGAGTAAAGTATGTACAGTCGTGGCAAAACAAGTCCTGTCCGTGCGAATGGTAGCATTGAATTTTAAGGAGAAAACACTGTTGAAGCTTCTCTAAGCTTCTCTATTCTTAAGGTTGTTTTTCTTTTTCTATTTGGTCCTATGCATGGAAGGTGCAGTTGAATAAAAACATACCCTTTAAAGTTACATTATTCAGAGATGTAGATAGGCATGGAGTAGATGAAAATAGAATTCCTTTCTATGTCCTTGTTTGATCATTTATATTAATATTCTCACTCTCCCTTTGTCTTTCACCTTCCTTATGTTTTCCAGGCTTCTCTAAGTTTTATGTGCAAATGTTCTGACTATATGGAAGCCTTAATGAGAGCCCAGAACTCATGCAGATCCTGAGAAAGAGCAGTGGTCTTACCAAACTTTAGGACAAAGCATTACTGAGGCTGTGGGGCAGATCAATGCATCCCACTGCACTGGAGTTAGGAAACAAATGAAAAGGACAAAATTAGGGTGTGTGAGAAAACATTTTTTTTCAAGGATATATATATATATATATGCATATATATATATATATGCAGACATTTATCAAGAGAGAAATTTTGTCAGTCGGCGAAAGATCACGGAGTCTCACACAGTGTGCTGGCCGTTAGAAGTATGCCTCGAAATTGGGCACAGCCTTGTCACAGAATCACACATACTGATCCTTAATCCCTATCTTTGGATGATTTACCTTTCTTTTTTTTTTTTTTCCAGAAAAACAATTTTGACATCCAGGCATGGCCAGCACACACGCTGGACATGTGCCAAGCTTGGACACCCCAACATGTTCTTTCATTTTCTAGAAAAGCTGGCCAGATGCTGGTGTGCAGGCATAGCTATAGCATCTGTGGGAAAAGAAAACATGTTCTACTCTGCAGCCAGCCCTGGGCTGGCTCTCATTATGTTCCAGCAGGGTCATCAAACCGAAGGAGGATGTGAGGAGCTTGGAAAGAGTCCAGAGGGCTGGCACTGAAAGGAATAAACATCTGAGAAATCACCCTGAAGGGCAAGTTGCAAGAACCTGGGTATGCTCACTTGACCAGCAGCTGGGGTGAGGCCTATCCTAGGCAAAGAAGAAGCATCTGTCATGGTGCGGAGGGCCCACGAAACAAGAGATAATGGCCTTGGAGGAGACTGAGATTACTAAAGAGATTTGGGTCTATCAGCCTTCACAATGTATGTCCAAAGGAAGTTACAGATGGCCTTTTCCTAACCCTTCCCCAAGATCAAGGATAATCAGAGATAATCCAGTTTTGAAGGATAAACTAGCCTCAGGGAGAAGGTGAAGTTTCATTTCATCACTTAGGTCACTGTTATTGTGATGTGATTCTGTGATATGATGTGATCACTGCTGTGTGATTCCCCGACTCCACCTGGGGATCTGTTGTTTAACAAATGTGAAGTGTGGACATTCATGAGTGAGTGAATGTGAGCAAGTATGTACATGTATGTGTGAGTATGTGACAGTTGTGTGGATGAGGGAGCCTAAGTGTATGGAAATGAGTGTTTAAGTGCGTGTGTGCGTACAGTGGAGCATGTGGTGTTCATCCCCTTCCTTCCCTGAAAAACAAATACAAACATTCTTTGGGAACATTTTTCCAAAGAAAGCTGGCACTTCTATGTAGAGACACACCATAGCTGCTCCATTCTTGAGAGAAAGCATGGCTTTCCCATGGCCACTAGCATTGGCTGCTGCCCTATCATCTGCTGTAGCAAGACTACAGATGGTGTCATCACCAGTGGAATGGAGGTCACATTCCAAGAGGTAGGTTTGTTCTTGGCCAGATACAGAGGAATGACAGAAACATCATTTTCTACTGTCTATAAAAGTGGTCACACTCTTTCTTCTGAACACGTGGCTTTCTACTTTATTACAGAAGAGAAAAAGAGAGTTACATGGATTTCAAGTTCAATATGACTTCTATGCCATTTTGCTTTTTTCATTTTTTAAAGACTGCATTTATTTATTTGAGAGAGAGAAAGACAGAGATAGCCACAGAGATGCTGAGAAAGAGCACAAGCAGGGAGGAGAGCAGGGAGCTGGCTGCAGGGCTCCATCCCAGGACCCTGAGATCATGACCTGAGCCGAAGGCAGACCCTTAACCGACTGAGCCACGCAGGTGCCCCAGTGAAATTTTACTTTTATAACTAAAGAAAGAAAATAGCATTTTCATAGCAGGAACAGAAACTCAGTTTAATTTTCAAAGAACTGCTTTAAGATGAATGCCAAAATATGTGGCTGCATTGCAATAAAATTCCAAGGAAATGTCTTACCCCATGTCTAGTCTACTTATTCTGGAGTAAATTAAGAGAGAAAAAAAAAATTTGTTTTCATCTCTCTGAGTTTCAAAGAATATAACACTCTAATGCTTTACAACTCACTTCTCTCCTGAGCACTACATTTTCTCTTGCATATTTCGAACTTCCAGTCAGATAAGATTATGCATTTCTACAAATCTTGTGTTTACTGTAGTTATCGGAGGCCAAGATTGCAAAACCAAGCAAGTGTTATCTTGACCTTTGTTAACACACAAATGCTGATGGTAGGACAGTCACTGCTGGCCCTAGGCTCCTCTGTGGCTCAGTAATGTAACTGTCACTAGACTCTTTGGGGGTGGGCAATCATTATTGGCCTAGCCGGGGAGGTGGTGGAGGGACACTTGCAGGCAACCTCCGTAATTCTCTGCTGGAGCAATGTTAGGCACTTCCATACACATACTCTTGCAACACTTCTTAGAAAGCTCTTATCATGACATGTAATGGTAAGTCAAAAATTGTACTGAGGAAACAGAAAAGCAATAAGATGTGAACAAGCAATCTGAAAGGAAACACAGTTCCTTCTCTATGAACGATAATGTCCCTTAATGTGGCTGAAATGTCACTGGCATCCTAAAGCCAAGTTCCTCAGCTGATAAGCACCCTTAGAATTATTTTAGGGATTAGCAATTGCTTTTGTTTTAAAGGAATCACGTGGTTTTCCACAATTTCCTAATAAGAAGTAGATTCATCTCCTATTAAGCATTCTGTGTTATGTAGTTCCTGGGAACCCTGATATCAGGAAAAACTGCTTCAGAAGCCACTTAGGGTGATTGTTTGATAATGCTAGGCATTCCATATCCTAGTCGGTGTACAGATATTCACTCTTAGAGTCAACAGGTTAACGCTGCCTTGGATTACCAAAAAAAAAAAAAAAAAAAAAAAGGCAGTGTCATCCAGGTTGTGAGAGACACATCTCAGTCAAGAGCATGGGAATTAAGTGAGAAGAGAATCTTTCATAGGTAGCCACTGACTTTAGCCCAATGTTAAGTCATAGGAGTGCAAAGCCAGGTTCTTCTGAGTCCTGCTTACCTCTTTTGTTCTAGAACATAGGAATAGGCAAATACTACAATCAGTCACAGTCCACAGAGGAGAGTCTCAGAGGCTCACCTTCTAATTTGGAAACCTGACAGCCCATCTACATATGGATGTGTGCCAGAATTTCTGCTGGTTTGTAGGGAAACTAACAGTGTGCAAGCAATGTGAGGAGGGGGAAGGGAAGGGGCCTTCTCATGTTGCTATCTTCGGAAGAATGAAGCATATCCCATTAGGTGAGCAAAGAGTTGATAATGCAAAGGCATAAACATTGTGTCTTGTTTTTATTCAAGAAGTTTACCCCAAGAACCTGCTTTCGTTGAGAATTAAAGGGGCTTAGGATGAAATAACTATAAAGATAATTAGAAAAAAAAGGGGGAAAAGAAACAGAACACAAAACCACACTGTGATACTGAGGGCAATATAATAGCAAGGTACATGTCTTCAAAAAATCGATTATGCTAATGCAACCTTTTGACAGTCAGCTAAATTTCTTTCCTTTCTGTATCCAATTTTTTAATCTTTAAATATTGATAAATGTAATTTTTTAAAATAGCTTTAAATCAACTAAGATGGCAGTTCATCTTAGTGAGGTCAATTGTTTTATTTATTTATTAATTCATTGTCTTATCGTTTCTACTTCTTTTTTGCCCAAAAAGCATTTGAGCTGAATACATTTAGTTATGAAAGCATTTAACATTTTAAATTAAGACACAAGGAATTCTAAATGACACTTGAGATGCCCTTGAGAGAAGCCTCTCATCTCTCATGTTTATAGATATCTCATATATTCATAAATCAAATCCTGTGCATATTTAAGCCAGACCAAAATGCTAAAAAGCACCATGTCTCCCATTAGAAAAAAAAATGCAATTATTCTGCTTAGTTATGTTTTTAAAATAGCTTGACATTTTAAATAATTGATGAATATGTAATTTGCTAATCAGTAATGGACAGTTCCCATGGAGGTACCATCACTAGTTTTATAATTTACTATTTCAGAAGAGTTTTATGAATGCAAAGATTAAAGCTGGAAAGCAGAGAGAAATCACTCCAGGATGACATTACCCTATTTAACACCCATAATACTGAACAGCAACAACAATTAAGCTTCACAAATTAAGTCGATGTACTGAGTTTCTATTGGGTGAGTTATAGACAGCCATTCATGTGTCATGATTTTTCCCCAGACTAAATTCCTCATAGACAACCATTTAGCCAAATGAACAGCAGAGCAACATACTGTTACTGTAAAGGATTAAATGATATGTTAGTTTATGCCTTTATTTCTTTTTTTTTATGCCTTTATTTCTTGACTCTTTGCTCCAAGTGATAATAGAGATCTTCTTTACCATGCACAAACACTTACATTCTCTTTCTGAGAACATTTCTGATGTTGTTGGGGTTAAGAGAGGAAATTCATTTATTTAAAGATCGCCTTATTAATCTACAATTTTGGGTAAATATCTAGATTATCTGGTTGGTCAATTTGTCTTTATAGCCTAAGAAAGAAGACTAGCTGCCATGTTCAATCCAGATGAGTTGGTATATGAATATTTATAAGGACATCGATATTCACAGTGTCTTACAATCATGCTCCAAGCTAAATAGAAATAAAAGCAAAATGGCCACAAATATTACAGCATAATAGGATAAGAGCTAAAAGGTATGTACAAATTCATTGACAACATCTGTGCAAGTGTTGTAGACAAAACATTTAAAAAGAAATCTACATAAAACAGATAAATTTATCAAATGTTGATAAATTTTCAGAGACAGTATAAAAGTACACAAAACATGGAAGAGAGAAAGAATTTTTAAAAAAATAACTGCTAAGCCAATACATAGAGTACAAATTTACTACATTAATTTTACAGAACGATGGGAACCAGAGACAAAAACGATTTGGTAACAAACAGCAAAGAAAGTTTCACCGGTCACAGAGAAGAAAGACTTTTCGTTTCAGATGAGAACACAGACTGCCACAACTCACCCCCTCCACCCACACACAAACATAGAAAAATAAAAGCAAATGCAAAGGTTGTCTACAGCAACACATGACAGACAGAGGTGGAAGCGTTTGGCATGTTGTATCACAGGAAGTCAATCACGATTGGCTAACGATGATGGTACCTGGCTCTGTTGCAGGTCACTGGCTTGCCTGAGAGGAGCGACGGATGGAGGGGGCACACCTGATGTGGACGCAGATCGGCCTAATTTGCAGCTTACTTTCGGTTCTGTGAACAGGGGGAAAAGGCAAAGTGTTAGCAGAGCAATGTCTGAGGTGATGGCTCGCATTTCGTTGGGCTGCATGTTCTTTCAACTCCACCAATACTTCTGATGCTTGCTGGTAATTGGCAGGTGATGGAATGATCTCATAAGGACTCCGAAACGAGCTTTATCTGCAGTCAGCTCCTGGCAATAAAGAACAAATCACAGAAACACGGCCCTTGCTCCCTTGGACATTTGTACCTCATTTAGGATTAGTTTCCACAGGGTGATAACTAGAGCAAGAGCCTCATTCGGGGGGAAAAAAGCTAGTGACACAATCATTTTGGGTACTTTCTCTTCAGCTGTGGTCCACGGGTCCCTATGTCCTAAAATGTCTTCATCTTCTCCAAAAATTTCCCTCCCTCCCTTCTGTTTTGTTTTGTTTTGTTTTTCCAATTTTGAAATCTCTCTCACTGCGCTTGTGCTGAATACTTTTATCACGTTTTCAGCGTAGCATTTCTCTGGTTCATCTCTATTAGCTTTCCATTTTATAATCATCTTCTGAGACTTTTGCCATTTTTCATAATAATAGTACTTTTCCAAATTATAAAAGTAGTCTCCTAACTCTTCTTCTATTTTCAAGAGCCCAAATGAGCTATCCAGGTCATTGACGGGATACTCTGGAGATTAGAATTTGGGGGATGGAAAGAGTTCCCGTCATTCAACAAGGTACAGAGAGGATGTTAATTTTCATATATATTTAAAGATATTTGATAAGAAAGAGGGGAAAAAAGTTTACAATGAAAACTTGACACCTGTACTTTTGCCACACACTTTTATATTAGCAGTTACTTTTTTGAGTGTCAAGTATATTCCACCTTCTATCTGGCCTACATTTAAATTATTTCTAATCCTAAGGATACCTAATAGGGTTAGAGAGTTAGCTATAAAGGTTGCCAATTTATACTGTGTGTGTGTGTGTGTGTGTGTGTGTGTGTGTGTCTCAGAAACTTCCCTGCTGACTCCCATAACCTATCTGCCCAAAATTAACTTGGACACGGACAGCCTGGGTGGTTGAATTGGTTAAGTGTCTGAGTTTGGCTCAGATCATGATCTCAGGGTCCTGGTATGGAGCCACACATCATCAGGCTCTGTGCTCAGCAGGGAGTTCACTTGTCCCTCTGCCCCTCCCCACATTCATGCTCTCTCTTTCAAATAAATACATAAAATCTTAAAGAAAAAACTGACATGGACACAATGGACTGAGCTTCCTCGATTACTTTGAAGCCATCCACATTGTTCAAAATTTTCCAATTACTCCATATTTCACATGATAAAAACTTCAAACTCACTTGACTAATTTTCAAGGGTCTCCTATGATACAGCTTCATGTGATCGGATCCACTGTGTCCACGCTTCTGCTCTCCAAAATGCACACAACTGTCTCCCTTCTCAGTTCTGCATTTAATCCTGCTTCTGTCCTTCACCTCAGGTGTGCCCTTGTGTGGACTTTCATCAGACTAAGTCCTACCCATTTCCAAAGACAACTTCAATGAGTCCTTCCCTACTGCCAAGCATCCCAATTTCTCTCCTGAAACTGCCTTATCACTTATACAGTGTTTGCAGTGCTTGCGGCTTGGAACATTTATCATGGTGGGGACCACACAGCAAGGGCTCGATTAATACGTTTTATCCTTTTCACTGAAAATATTCAATTTAACCTAGAAGAGGTCAGTGCAACTCCTAAAAATGAATGAAAGCAACAAAAATAACATAGAATATGTTTTAAGACCTGGGTACAAAGCTTAGCTCTCCTACTTATGAAGGCAGTGGTTCTCATTCAAAGGTTCGGGACCTTCCAGGGTCCATTTCAGAGGAAGCATGAGGGTTGGAAATTCTCCCTTCCTCAGTTTTATGCAGATGATTCCAGTAGCTGCTCATTATTTATTTATTTATTTATTTATTTATTTATTTATTTATTTATTTTTAAGTAGCTTCCAGGCCCAATGTGGGGCTTGAACTCATGAACTTGCGATTAAGAGTCACATGCTCCACTGAGTCACGTGCTCCATTGCAGTATCCAAAGGGGCTTGATGAGCTGAAACATGCTCTGGATTGATGTTCAATGGGGGAAAGGCCTTGTCTTAATAGCCAGGCATGTCTACTCACCCACTCTTGAAAAGTGTTTAAATATAAGAATTATCATACAGTGACACAAACCATCACTATCACTGAGAAATTAATCTCATTTCCCAGAAGTTGTAAATCCTTTCATACCTTAGAAAATCATCTTTTGTTATATAAAATAACAGGTAAAGCATCCATCAGAATCCTGATTGACATGTTTTTATGATGAAGCCAATGTTTCCATATATCCCTTTACTGTGGTAACACAGTCAGTTACACAGAGCCAGAAAATTCAATATTTTTTTCCTAAGAAAGGATGGCAAAGAGTATTTCTTTACTTAAAGTCCTTTTCAAGTTTATGTTAAAGAGATTATCTGATGAGTGACACAACTGAAGCCCTTTTACGTGATCCAATATACCTAGGGATTAATTTCTCCTGCCAGGTTTCTAGTCAGATTTTGACTTAACCAGCCTCTTTCAAATGTAGACACTCATATCTCTAGTGAACAGACTGAGTTGTACCAAAATCCACGCAAACTCCCCATTTCATTATGACCTGGAAAGACTTTGCTTTACCCCCATTGGACATCAATCCAGAGTATGTCTCAGCTCATCAAGTTCCCTTGGGTACTGCAATATAAGCCATTAAGTCCCCACTACACATGGCCTTTACACTACTAGCCAACGACCCTATGGGTTAGCTCTAAAGTTGAGATTACACTAGAGTCAACTGTTCGATCTCAACATGGCTCATATGGGTTATGATTCTACCTACAGCAGCAGACTAGCATTATGAAATTCATTATGTACACATGCTTACACAGGCAAATACAAACCCACATGCACACTGCATAATATTGCGACTTAGTGATATCATGTTGTAGGGACATTTTTAAAATTGTGAAGTTTGAGTTTATCTTTACCTCATTCATTCTGGCTCTTCTTTCAGTTTTACATAGTTCTTAAACACGTTTCAAATTTATTATGGTATCTATGGGACCAGGTTGGTGAAACAATTCTTTATGATGTTGCATCCAGCAAGGTTCCTTTGACAAAGAATTGTCCAAAGAAGTCTTAAAAAATCCTAGAAAAGATTCTGATTATAACCAAGCCTCACAGAGATTCTTTAGGGCTGTGTCATAGAAGTTAGATTGTCCAGCTCCCTTACTCTTGGAAATACTCTGTTTTGAGCCTCAAACAGGGAAGCTTAGGAACCATGACTCTAAAAACAATAAATGTTCATAAATTCTACTAACATAAAAATTGCCAAGACTTTTTGGAGACTTGTGCCTCATAAGAGATTTTTGTTAGAATTTTATTTCCCCCCAAAAAACTCATTCCATTCCGTTAAGAGTTTAATGATGTACTAAAGGCACCTGTTATTCCTACACCCAAGGAAAACCTCTTGGTTTGTAAACTCTATCAATCATCATCCTAGAAGTAACAGTTGATATTCTTTATGAAATTTCCATGAAGATCAAGTGTAAAAGAGAACAAGAAGGAATAGAATAAGGTAGTAGATTAAGAAAGAAAGAGACTCAGAGGGGAAAAGCAAGAACAGAAAAAGAAAGGGGAGGCAGGAAGGGAGGGATGAAAGAAAAAGAGAAAGAGAGAGAAAAAGAACAAAAGAGATAGAAAAAGAGAATAAAAGAAAATTAAAAAAAGAGAAAAGAGAAAAGAAAAAGAAAGGAAAAGACAGAAAAAGAAAAAAGGAAAGGAAAAACACTAATTTTACCTTTTTAGAATAAACCATTATCAAAATATTATCATGGGATGTTTCCAGAGTAATAACTCATGATCATCTTAAAGTTTGCATTAAGTAAGTATCCAGTGAACTGTGTGACTTAATATTTCTTTCTTTTTATTCTTAGTGGATATAACTTATCACCGTTTTTGTTTGTTTTAAAGATAGTAATTTCTCAATCATTTTTCATCTTCCCATTAAGGTGAATTGGATTTCTCTTCAAAATCATGTCCTTGGTATTGTTACAGGATAATCTCCAAGGCATCCACTGCTATCACTGTGAGTTTTAGAGTTCTCTTTGCTTTCAGAAAGTAAAGACAAATGACTCTTCTCAACCTCTGCATCTACACAGCAATAGGAGATTAGTGCATTTTCACCAGAGAAAATCCTTTCATCTAGCATCAAAGAAATAAAATCAGTCAAATGCAGAGATATATCTTTCCTCTATCTTGTTTTTTTTCCTTAATACACAACATTTTTCTGTAGTAGCAGAGACATATTGTGATTCCCCCTAATCAGTCATGTTGATGAAAGTTTCTAATCAATGACTTAAGGCTACATGGAAGTCATGGGCCTTTAAAAAATACACCGAAGTATGCTTATTACAAACTCTAGGGAAGGCATTTTTTTTTGGGGGGGGGGGGGTGGAGATAACACATACGCTATTTGAGATAAGCAGGTGTCTAAATAATAAGAGGTACTTTTGCCAGGGCTATGTTAAAACCTTCATGGATCCCACTTTGTTTTAAAGCTTCTATCATACATCACAGTAAACATGTAAGATGCCCTTGAGTCCCATATTAAGTGTAATTTGTCCTGTATATAATTTGAACGCATTTTTATAATTTGGCTTCAGAAATTATTGGACTGTGAATAATCCAATTAATTGATGACTGGTTATGATTTCTAGGCAGTCATCAAGCACACTCAGGAATTCTTGCAGCATAATACGATCTAATCTAGAAATTGTTTTCAAAGGTAATGGAATTGTTTTAATACTAAATTTAGCAATTAATTAAGTGAACCTAGTGTTACAGTTTGTAGTGATTTAATTAAATATACATTAATGTTAATCTGACAGTTTCTTTTGGAATTTTGGTGCTACTATTTATTTTTAATACCCAGTATTTCTGTAGGTCCCTGAGAAACTCATAGGCTTTGGCATTGTCAGTATGATGCTGAAAAGAGGAAAAAATTAGAATCATTGTGTGACCAGAGAAAGAAAATCAGCAGGCTGCAAAAATCTACCCTGTGGGTAGATAGTCTCTCTCCAGCTTTCCATGGAGCTTTCCTCTGAATAAGACTTGTGTAGCTTTGAATGAATCCTAGTATCCCATAGTCATGGACCAAGGTCCTGGTGTTATTTGAAGGTCCAGAGAGTAAAACTATTGATGTTGGACTGATTGGTAATTCTTCTTGGAAATACTGGAATTTTGGTGAAGATCTAAAATCCAAAGAAAAGTGAGGTGGAGACATGATAAGTGGAGTTTATGATCCAGTGGTGGACATAGTATAATTGTAAGATCTGTTGAATAGAGGAGGAAGAGGATCACACAAAAGTAGATTTAGGTATGCCTGTTTATGTATAGAGACTTACCTGTTTACATAAACAGGTATGCCTATTTATGTAAATTGTACTATCTACCACTCAGGAATGCCCTAGATACTGAAATGCATGGTTGGTTTCTTACATGGCATCATAGCGCAGTGAAGCATTAACATTTTAGGGCTTTGACTGCCTCTTTTATTTTAATATATAATTTCTGAAAGACCCTTAGATTTCTATCACTTTAGCTGAATATGAGAAAGGTGCTTTTGTCTTCAAAAACACTTCATTTCACATTAAAATAAAATCATCATATGTGTGTATGAAGCAACGTATTTTAACCATTTAACATGGTTAATGCATGCCCCTTAAAGTCATTACATAAAGAAAATCCATCTACCAAGATATGAATTCAAAAAGACCTATCATGATTTGTATCACAAATGTTTATTACCATGGGGATGGAAATTTCACTATGTGTTATGGCATCAAAAATAGAATAAATGGGGGATCCCTAGGTGGCTCAGCGGTTTGGCACCTGCCTTCAGCCCAGGGCGTGATCCTGGAGTCCCGGGAGCAAATCCCACATCGGGCTCCCTGCATGGAGCCTGCTTTTCCCTCTGCCCGTGTCTCTGCCTCTCCCTCTGTGTGTGTGTGTGTGTCTCTCATGAATAAATAAATAAAATCTTTAAAAAAATAGAATAAATGAACAGGCAAAAATAGAATAAAATCCTTTCATCACTGATATTAGGAATAAAAACATGGAAAAAAAAAAAAGGAATAAAAACATGGGAAAAATAACCTATTTTTAAAATGTTATATTTCACTTCTAAATAACAAAATAAAAGAGAAGAAAACCAAGTTTAAATTTAAATATCACCTACCTTATTAACCTAAAAACTATTCCTAACAAATGAAAATCAAAACTGAATGTAATACTAATAACATCTTCTATCTATACCATTGGCTTTTGTGGTTTATTTAAGAGCAAGCATCTTGAGACAAAATTTGGTCCAATATGATGTGTATGGTCCTTATAGCAGATTTTATTTCAATGACCATGGACCTATGCTTCTGCTTTGAACCACTGTCTGTTATAAACATAAATAAGCAATATGTGCCTAGGAATAAGACTTATCTAAGAGCATGCATGGTCAAGTCCACCAGGGCAGGGAACCTCAATGTGATCTCCAATAATGGCCATATTTGTTCACACTATAGCAGAACTGCTGGAGATCTCTAACATCCTGTGAGGGGGTGGTAATCTGAGGTCAAAACCTCAGGTTTTGAAAAAAGTACTAAGTAAGAAGTTATTTGCTTTTCCCACTGTGTTGACAAATTCACTAAATGTCTAAAAATAATGCTGGATAACTCTGCTGTTACCTTAGCACATCAAAGCAACAGCACCAAACTGTACTAGTAGCCATGTATTTTTCATTGCCATGCGGACTTGAATATATGGTGGATATTTTCTCAAAAATGAATGAAGTAAGTCTATTGCTTTAAGGAAGACAAGAATTTGTGGGCAATGACAAATCTGAGCTTTCAAGCAGGAACTAAAATTTTGAAAAACTTGTATATACCACTGTGAGCTTGACAGCATCCTAATACTTAAAGACTTTTCTTGTGAGATCAGCAGTGATGTTAATTAATGTTCTGTATTGATTTTTATAATGAAATATGTCAACATATGGAAGATTTGCATGACTTTGTGAACTGATGCTTTCTAAAAGCATGATGTTATAAATCATGCATGGACAAAAGATCCATTTCAAGTGCAAGATAGACCAATGTATTTTAATGTAACAGAGCATGATGAGTTTATTGATATGTAATTAACCCTTGTGAAACTGCTATTTGTTGAGTTTGGGCAGGATATTACAGAAGAATATACACAACTATATGAAAAGGGTATTAAAATATTCCTCCTTTTTTCAGTTACACATCTGTACAAAGCCATATTTCCTTCATGTATTTTATTTTATTTTTTTTTTTGCATTTTTATTTATTTATTTATTTATTTATTTATTTATTTTTTTATTGGTGTTCAATTTACTAACATACAGAATAACCAAAGCAACATATCACAACAGATTGACTCCAAAGCAGATATAAGAATCTATGCTTGATTAAGTCAGACATTAAAGAGATTTGCAAACTGTAAAACAATTTCTAATCTCATCACTATTTGTTATAATTTAGGAAATATAGCTATTTTTCGTGAAAAATGTTACTTATGCTAACATAGAATGGATTTATTATTGAGGAATAATATTTTAATTCTCAATTTTAATTTCTGATATGATAAATATTATTATATTTCACCCTTATGTTAGACTTAACTTCCAGCTCCAGGAGAGCTCTCTGGGATTCTCAATAGGTTTTAAAAACATAAGAGGTCCCAAGATGGAAGATTTTGAGAACAGTCACTTTATATAAGACTCCAAAGGGCCCAAAGAGTTCTCTTAAAAAAAGTAATTTTTTTAATGCAGTTAAAATGCCATTGGAGTATTTAAAAACAAATAAAAAATGAAACAGGAAAATGCCCTGTTGAAGCACAAGAAGCATAGGGAAAACTTAGAAAACTTGGAGGGATTTGGGAATGACCAGTTTTGAAATGCTTCCCCAGGAAAGTCTCGATGGCAATGTCCAAAAAAAGCCATTACGTGCCTGTAAGACCGGAGATAAGCCATCCAAATTCTCAGGGCACTTTTTCATCATCTATAGTAAGAAGCAAACTCCAAGGTTCATTCATTGATTCTTTGACATTCATAAATGAAATCTGTTGGAGTAATTGAAATGCCCTCAAAAATACCCTTGATTGATGGTGAGCTTTGTTTACTACGGTCACTGCTTTTACTCCTCCTTTCTGATCCTACTTTCAGTGCTTTATTTTCGTAACAATGTTGTTAGGATTATGCATAACTCAAGTCTGCTATTTGCTAAAATTTTCTAAAATTGTTGGTAAAAGTTTTGGTAGCAAATGATTAAACAGGACCAAAAAATTGTTTTAAATTAAACTGAGGAGAGGTCATGGTCATCTGTCACTTTTAACTGTCCAGAATCCACTTAGTCTTCTTTTTCTGGCATAGCAGTTTAAATTTCTTTTGGAGAACAACATAACCAGTTCCTAGGGTCTCATAGGAAGAGCTTCCCCAACTGAAGCTCCAGAAGTGACCACCTGACTCAGTTCTGTCCAATCAATCATTCTATACCCTCGGCTTCACTGACTGGTTCAGGAGTGGACATGTGGCACAAGCCAGTCCATGAGAACTGCCTTTATACATTTGGAGCTCTGGGGAAATAATTATCCCTTTGAGTCAAGGCTGCTAAGTTCTCGCTTAGCTGAAAGATCATGGACAACTTGCTTGACCTCTCTAAGCTTCCTTGTGTTCATGGGTATAATGGGAGAAATAATGCATGCACTTCATGAAATTATTGTAACAAATAAGATAAATGTAGATGTGACCACAGCAACCGGCATGTCATGAGATCTCAATAAATGCTAGCTATTTGTATTTATTCAAAGGCAAATCTGACCATTCAGCTCCTCTGCTTATAATATAAGGAAGCCTAAACTGCCTCCTCACAATGGTACATGTGACTCAGCTTACATAACCAGCTTGCCACACTGCCTTAGGGTTTCCTAAAGCCACCTGCCTTCTCGTACTCTAGGATTTTAATCATGCCATTCCACTGTCCTTGGCATGCCTGTGCCTTCCCCTTTCTTTCCCTTTCTTCCTATACTAAATCACATGCACTGTGGAGACAGGAGCCATGTCTAGCTCATTCCCCAATAAATCTCCCTTGAGTAACATAACCGGCCAGTTGGTAAGGACTCATGAATTATTTATTGAATGAATTAGTTTAAACCATATTTTAAAGAATGATGGGGTGCCTGGGTGGCTCAGTGGTTAAGCATCTGCCTTTTGATCAGGTCATGATTGGGGTCCTGAGATGGAGCCTCACATTGGGCTCCCTGCTCAGCGGGGAGCCTGCTTCACCCTCTCCCTCTGCACCCCCTGACTTGTATTCTTTCTCAAATAAATAAAACCTTTAAAAAATAATGAATCCAGTGTAAACAATGAATTATTTGTACATTTCTCATTAATAAAAAAAGCATTTTCTTCTATTCTTTCACTTTTCCCAAATTTCCAGCAAAAAGACAAAAATACATTGACCGGACTTTAAAGGAATTTAACATTAACAAAATTAAGGAGGGAAAAAAATGTAGTGCCTCTTTTCGGACAGCAGGTGGGAGTGCAAATATGATTTGATATGTATTGTGGTCGGCTTACAAAGCTTCCAGAACTAGTCTCTGTAAACGCCCAGCATAAGTCAGACAGAGAACCTTCGTCTTTGTAATGTCTACTAAGACTTTTCACAGAAACAGGGCATTCTTTGTGAATACTGTTGGTGCAGCATATCCACAGGGCTTTTCCAAAGGAAGCCAACAACCCACAACTGGGAAGCAATGTCAGGGAAGACTCCTCTGAAAAAGGGCTCAGGGTGGAGCCACGCTCCCTGCAGTGACAGGTACAAGGAGCGGGCATCACAGTCCACACTGGAGCCAGTGCATTGTCATTGTGGTTCTCAAACAGGATTAATCTATTGAGAGGCGAGTAGGTGAAGGTACCTTTCGTGCTATCTGAATTGTTTATGCCCGGTTAACTATTTTTTCCCCAAGAGAATCTGAGAGGACATGGAAATTCAGAATGTCTCTAATAAGAATGAAATTACTATCAAGTTGTGTTTTTTCTCCAATCTTCAGGGAATCATAAGTATACAACATCGTGGTGTATTCTACATATTTAGTAGAAATCAAGTTTAGGGGGATCCCTGGGTGGCTCCGTGGTTTAGCGCCTGCCTTTGGCCCAGGGCGCGATCCTGGAGTCCCAGGATCGAGTCCCACGTCGGGCTCCCGGCATGGAGCCTGCTTCTCCCTCTGTCTGTGTCTCTGCCTCTCTCTTCCTCTCTCTCTCTGTCTCTATCATGAATGAATAAATAAATAAATCTTAAAAAAAAGAAATCAAGTTTAAAGGACTGTGTGTGTGTTTTCACACATATAGTTATATATAGTATATGATAATAAGATAGCTGACTTTGCAAATTGGATCACGTAAGACCCAAGCTTAAGACCCATAAGTGGCTTTATACACATACACACACACACATACACACACAACCCAACACACACATGCATCAAATTCATCTAATTCTTTGACTCCATACGGCTCCCATAACTTTAGCCAACCATCTTGGTAGAAAAAAAAATTAAAAAGAATATAAATGGTTTAGAGAAAACCCAGCAAACTACTGCAAAACCAGGTCTAGCATCCTGTCTTCCTGGATCAGGGCAATAATGCCCTCATGCTGTATAAAATCAAACCCATCATAGACAGGCATAAGCTCTTCAGAGGCAGAGGTCATCTGTCATCACAGCATATTGTGCTGCTCAAACAGGTGTTCTCATTGGGAGAATTTTTGCTGAATGAGTGGATGATGGAACTAAAGAAAAAAAGCACACACAATGTTACTGAAAAGAAATAAGTATGAGATGCAAAAAAAAAAAGTATGAGATGCTTCTTGAGGTCCTCAAGAATTAATTTTTAGATATATCAAAACAATCAGTTATAAATACCTCCTCATTCAGTTATAGGTCCAGAGGAATTTCATGGGCTAGGGAGCAGAGAAAACTGCTCAATTTCTTCTTTGGATTTATGAAGCAGGTTATTTGGGGCAGTGTATTTATCTTCATAATTCTGTTTCCCTTGGTTTAGGATGATGATACATTGGCTGACTTTGAAAATCTGATCACACAATCCCCATTTAAAATCCATAAATGGCTTCCTGTCATTCTTAGGCTAAGACCAGAATCATTGATGTGGCCAGCCAGGCCCAGCCCTTGTCAGGCCCTTGGCTTCCTCTCACCACACTGCCTTACTCTTGTTCCTAATCCACCTGAGGTTTCAGGTCCCATTTCACCCAGATACGTGTAACACACTCAAGAGAGAGTGTTTTCCTTGGTTAGTGGCTTTTGTTACAGATTGTAATTACATTTTGAACTTGTTATTAATGGCAATTTCCCCCACTGGCACATGTTCAATGCTTGATAACTTTACATCAAAAAAAGCCAAATAAATGAAAGAATTAATAAATTAATGAATTCATGAGCACAGAGGTGGAAATAGGGAAACCTGGTCTAATTAAATCATGGGAAGAGAGCTGGACGAAGGGTCAGAAACCTGAAATCCACCAATGGGTCTGGGCAATTTACCTGATTTCTCTTGAGCTTCAGTTCGGTCACCTAAATAATCATATCATAACACCAGACCATAGATGTACAAGTTTTTGTGAAGAGCAAAGGAGATAACACTTTTAAAAGTATTTAAAAAGCTAATACATTATTAAAAAGCTAAGACATTATTTAATTTTTAAAGATTTATTTATTTGAGACAGAAGGTGTGTCCATGAGTGGGGAAGGGGTAAAAGGAGAGGATGAGAGAGAGAATTTCCAGCAGACTCCATTCTGAGCCTTGAGCCTTATGCAGGACTCAATCCCATGACCTTGAGATCATGACCTGAGCCAAAATCTAGAGTTGGATGCTCAACGGAATGAGGTGTCCCAATAGAAAGCATTATCTTAGATGGGTCACAGATGATCCATAAAAGTGATAAACTTAAATTCCATAATTCAGGGTAAATATAATTTGCAATAATCTTAGAACACACTTTGTAATTGTATCAAGTTCTGTTTTCTTTGAACTTGTGTACTTAAACATTCACTTGAACACAGAGGACCTCGGGTGATCAGAAAGCAGTGTCATTCTTGCCTCCCCACAAACCAGTTCCAACCTGCTGTGGGGTAATGGGCAGTTCTTTCTTGTCTTTTGGATAAACCCTAGGCAAACTCCCAGAACTTTCATTTTCATTTTGATAATTAAAAAATGTTCAGTTTCTTCAAGTAAAAAAAAAAGTAATAATTCATTACTTACTAATACCTAATAATTCAATATTAGGGTAATAATTCAAATGACTTTTTTTTTTTTTACATTAACTACAATTTTAAACTCTGTTCCTTTTTTTTTTTTTTTTCTTTTTTCTTCTTTTTTTTGAACTCTGTTCCAAGGAAATACTTCTCTCCTCGTCCATTTAGCCCTGCTCGGGGCATACTGAAGAGACCACCTTTCTCTCTGCCTCACCTTCAGGTTGTCATCCCATCTGCCCCTAACTTAGTCCCCACCGTGTCTGTCTTCACAAGGGCTGAGATAGAAGGAAAGGGTGGAGGGCAGGGGGTAGTACACTAGCATGAGCTGATGTTTCTCACTCTCTGGCCATAGTAGGGATGGAAAGACAGGTAAACGCCTCTCTTCTTGAAGTGCTTTCAAATGTACCCAGAAGGCCACCCTTGACTGGCTATCTCTCACCTGGAGATCTCCTTGCTGTCTGCCTTCTGGGCATCCTGTCTTGCACCTTGAACCATGGCCTACAGAGTCTTTGCCAGTCTCGGCAATCACATGACTAAGCCACCCCTAGGGTTGCTCTCTATGGCCTAATCTTGTCCATGGGAAACACACTTTATGTACCTCTTTAATAGCACCATCAGTGGCCAGAGAGTTACTTGCCAGGCAGCTTTCTGCTCTATTGGTCATAGGCCATTCAGCTAACCTCTTGCACTTTCATTTTACTGTGTCTCCTCAATGACTAGAAGGCAACAGTGAGACTTCCAGGTAGTCCCATTAATATCCCTCTCTCCCTCTCTTGATTATCCATTGGGAAGTTTCCTATCAAGGATAGAGACTCATCTCTCTCTCTCTCTCTCTCTCTCTCTTTCTCTCTCTCCTCTCTCTCTCTCTCTCTCTCTCTCTCTCTCTCTCACACACACACACACACACACACACACACACCCCACATACACACACACAGTTTATCCCCAAGCCTCTCTAATACCTAGTGTCTAGCCTCTGCCAGCAACCATATTCCTAGGCTAGAGATAAGAGTTCACTTAAGGACAAAATTCATTTTGATCACTTCTTTTGCACATTCTGCTTCTGTAGTCTAGTTTTTTTGCTTTGCAATGTGAGAGTAATTGCATAATATCATTTTTTTTAAATTACCCTTCTGCATGTTATATCCTGTTTGTTTACATTCAAAGCCTATAAAGACACTCTCTGGCTATTTAAAATGGTCAACTCACCCCACATTCCCCTTTTCTGGTTGTTTCTCGAAGCTGTATCGCCAGTATTAGGAGAAATACAAGCAAAACTATTTCTCTGGTGATCACAAATTGTAGCAGGCAGAAGCCACAGTTTTCCACAGAGAAATAAAAGTGGGCTGTTGGGGATATGACTTACATTGCTCTCTGAAGGCTCTCCAAATGAGAATTCTGTTATGTGTTTACTACGAGAATTAGGAAAGAGAGCGTTAAACTCTAGAGTGTGAAAATACTGAGCAGAACCTAGCAACGGGATCCGGCCAGTGTTCCCAGAGGAAATAACCATGCACCCAATTATAACTGAGAAGGAGAGCAGATGTGGAGAACTGTCTTCTGGTGCCTAAACCGACTATACAGAATGACAGCCTGGAGGGTCATAGATGCTCAAGCCCACAGCTGCTGAGGGCTGCTGGGGAGCCAAGCAGGAAGTTAGTCGACATCCTCCAGCAAAGCCCAAATTACAGTGGAGGCCTGAACTCTACCAGATTGGTTTTTTGTTCTTGTTGCACAGTAAAAATGAGAACTCACAGCTCCTATCAATATATAGCTCCCCCACAGTGAAACCACGAAGGTTAAAAATGACACTTTGAAACATGGGATGAGGGAAGCAAAAGATGGGGGAGTGGATTTTCACTTTTTACTTTGACTTTCTGTGTTTCAATGAGCATGCTCTACTCACAGAATCCTTATAATAAGACATTTACACTTGAGGGAAAATCAGCAAAATGTAAGCAGACCATGGTGTATCTATGTCAGTTAACTATTTTAGGCTACACCAAACTCAGTGACTTTTAAAAGAATGGCAATCTAGTTTCGTTCATGAGTTCATGAATGGGTTTGATTAACTCTTCTGGTCTCAACTGGGTTCACTTATGCATCTGTGGTCAGCTGTAGGTTAAGGAGGTATTTCTGCTATGTCATAGCATGCTTTCTCACATGTTTGGGGGTTGGCAGGCTGAAGGCTGAAGACTCTTGGCTTTCCTCCATGTAGCTTCTCCTGCAACAGGCTAACACCAGTTTGATTACATGGTGGTGGTAGGGTTGGAAAAGAACAAGTAGAAGCATCCCTGAGGCTGAGAGGCTCCCAACTGGCACATGGTCCCTTCCATCTCATTCAACCGGTCAGTGCAAGCTACAAGGCCACCCCAGATTCAAGGAGTAAGAAATAGGCCTTCTTGATAAGACCCTGTGAAAACACACTGCAAAGAGTGTGTATACAAAGGAGAGTATTAACACCATAACTACGTCGCACAGGTGCCAGACCATGTAAAGAAATGGAAGAGAGAGAAGAGGATATAGTTCGGGAATTATGTAGCCATATCAAAATGTTTAATACTAACAGGTCCAACAAGTAAATCCCTTTCAGCCACACTTCAGTGAGTGAGCTTTAGGGAATGCTCTACCCCTCTCACTTCCTAGCTCCTACTTGCCATACCCAGTATCAAATTTAATATCACCTTCTCCAGGAAGCCTGTCTTAATTACCAGAGAATGAATCACATCACCGTGTCTAGTATTTCCCCCTCATAAGATTTATAAGAATCTTTTATTTTCTGTCTTCCCTGTTAGACTATGCACTGGGAATGTGGGTTTAGTCTACTATTTGCTTTGCACACTCTGCACCTCTGCACTGAGCCCCTGCAATGGCACAGAGTAAATGCTGAATAAATATTTGTTAGAAAATAAATACAAAGGGAATGAATGAATAAATGAACAATGAATAGGTGAATGAACGTCAAGTCAGGTATTTACGGAAGGATATGTGCACATTTGGAGATATCAATATTTTCTTATGATTCCCACATCCTTGCCAACATGATTTTAAATCCCATTCACTGCTATCAAGCAGAACAGAAACGCTGTGAGAGATTAAGATTTTTTTTGATAACTCTGTGTAATGCAACAACCAAGTCTTAAAGCCTGCACCTGATCCTTTCTCCAAATTTTATGAATATAGACTCAGGGGAACCCAAAAACAGCCTTGGCACTGGCCTATAATCTTTGTTGGAAAGAGCACAAATAAATGAAGCATGGGTTATTGCACTAATAGTGGTCCTGTAGCCAGTTACATCATGTGTATCTAGAGAAAACCCTCTCTCATATTTGCAATGAGCTGCACTTTCCAAGGGAAATATTCAGTCTTGGTCCTAGAAAAAAAATATGAAACCTTTCCAGTAAAATTGAATGGTAACAGAATAAACTGTGGGCTTACTAGCTATTATAAGCCAGCTTTATACCAAGCATTTCTATGCATTTTTAAAATTTAATCCTCATAATGACCTACACAGTAAGAGTTCCTTTATCTTTTCTGTAAAGATAGAAAAACTGGGGCACAATAGTGTTATGCAAGTTCCTCAAATCGTTCTCACCAAAATATTAACTTATTAATATTATTACAAAGCATAGTTTCCTTGCACTAAAAAAATGCGGGGGCGGGGGGGGTATGTGCCTAGCTGGCTCAGTCCATACAGCTCTTTGTTTTCTTTTAGATTTTATTTATTTATTCATGAGACACACACACACACACACAGAGAGAGAGAGAGAGAGAGAGAGAGAGGCAGACATGGGCAGAGAGAAGCAGGCTCCATGCAGGGAGCCTGCATGAGTCCATTGACGTAGGACTCAATCCCCGGTCTCCAGGATCATGCTCTGGGCTGAAGGCAACGCTAAACTGCTAAACCGTTGAGCCACCTGGGCTGCCCAGCATGCAACTCTTGATGACAGAGTTGTGAGTTTAAGTCCCACATTGGGGGTGAAGCCCACTTAATCTTTTTTTTTTTTTTTTTTGTCAAAGAGAGAGAGAATGCACAGAAAACTGCATTGATTTAGTGTTTTGCCGGGGATTATTTTCATAAATGCTGTTCCACAATTCCCAGTTCTGTTGCTCAACTTCTCTCAGTTTTGAGCCTGGGTCTCTTTCTGGATATTAAGGGCAGAATCCCGAGTGTTTTTGAGTTTTAGCTGCTGGGAGGTTTACCAGCAAAGTGAGCCAGTGATTCCACCATTATAGAGTACAGTAAATGTGTTTCAGAATTTTCAAGAGGAAAGCATCTTTCTCAAAAATCAACTAGTAA
Organism: Canis lupus dingo; assembly: GCF_003254725.2. Taxonomy (NCBI): domain Eukaryota; kingdom Metazoa; phylum Chordata; class Mammalia; order Carnivora; family Canidae; genus Canis; species Canis lupus. The sequence goes on along the minus strand of NC_064267.1, from coordinate 38,806,059 downwards.
AAATGCAGTATTCAAAGTCTATACTCTTGGATTCAATCATCTTTCCCTTTGCTGAATCCCAGTTTTCTGTTGCTTATATTAAATGGTCCCCATTCAGCTACATCTCTTTGGCAGGCATCCAATCTTAGGCTTTTGGCTAACGCCCTAACATCTTCCTGATCTTCCCAGTCTTCAAAGTGGTGATCAGAATATGAATTAAAGTCAAATGTTTTAGGAACTCTAGTCTGGGGTATAGGTGTGCTAAGGGGTCAGTTGGAACCAGAGCTCTCACCATCCCCAGCCAAGACAACCCATGATCCCTTTGGCTACACTTCTATTGCTTTCTTCTCTAAATTTGTCTCAGCTCAAGGTCCAGGTCAAATGCCACCACTTACAGGAAACTTACTTGCATTAACCAGTATCAGTGATTCTCTCTGGTCTCTCACAAAGACATTTGGAAAGATGTCTTAAATCATAGTGATAACTAGTACTTACTTAATATCTTTTGTTTTCCAGATACCATGCTAAGTGTGTTAATACATTATCTCATTTAATCCTCACCTTTAATTCTCAATAGCATCTATGAATTAGATACTATTATCATCTATCTTTTATGATGAAGCTCAGTGACATGATGGGACATACCCAATGTCATCACTTATAAAAAGAAATTGATTTCAAATTTAAATCTAGATCTACTGAATGCCCAAATCACAGTGCTCAGTCACTATCTTATACTTTATGTACTCTTTTATTAGTCATATAAAATTCACTCGACAAATGCAGTATGTGAAAAATGGCATATTTCTTTGTTTTCTTTAAATGATATTGAATCCATAAATGTTCTTGCTTCCCTGAACTTGTATGCACAAGACTCTTCTTGGACGTGAAGGGCTGACTCATGAATGGTGGTGGAAAATGTTTCTCTGCAATGGGTCATGAAAAAGCCCAGATCTGTTCTGCAGAGGAGAACATTCAAGATGGCTCTTTTAGTCTTCAGATCACACTAGTCATCATGAGGGAGTCTTTTTTTCCAAGCTTAAAGAGCCCCTTAAAGTAGTGTTCCATATTTCTGAATTTAGAACCGTAAAGCATCAAGTCCAGCCTTACTGGCAACACCATACAAACTCTAGTCCACCTGTTCTCCCTCCCAATCAGAAGCTAGGCCACTTTACCAGGATGCTATGAAGGGATAGGATGCTAGTCCTTACTATTCACAGAGTACCATATCTTTGTTTTTCTTCTAAAGTTAAAAAAAAAATCCCCTTGACTTCTTGATCATTAAAAGCTATTTACCACTCTCAGGGCTATGGCTCAGTTGGTTAACCATCTGTATTTGGCTCAGGTCATGATTCCAGGGTCCTGGGATCTAGCCCCACATTGGGCTCCCTACTCAATGAAGAGTCTGTTTCTACATCTCCCTCTGCTTTTCCCTCTCCCTCTGCCATTCTCTCTCTCTAATAAATAAAATGTTTAAAATAAAAAGCCATTCACCACTCTCCAATCCCTGTTGATACCAATAGCACATCCTTCTCAAGGAGCTGCAGCTTCTGAAAAATAAAAGCCAGGAGGGCAGGATGTCTATTGGCATCTGCAGCTTCTACTATAACCCAACGTCTCTGTTTCAGGGTTAGTTCTATGCCTCCACTAACTCAAATGGTCACTGTTTGACTTTACAAGCCAGAGAAGACAAATTGGCAGACTTTAGGTCTTACCCAGTCAGAGGAAATAAACTATTTGATTCATTTTTTTTCCTGAAAATTGAGCTGTATTTAAAAAGTGGGAGATTTTGCATAAGAGCAATTAAATCTTGAAATTTGGTGTAAATAGTTCTCATAGTGAGCATCCGTTGGCACTGAATAGCTTCTGGCCCCTTGAGAGGCCCCTGTGCTTTCCAGGTCACCTGCATTTCCCTGATTCAGTCCGGATGTTCATTGGTATGCAATAGATTTTTCTCTGCAATGGAGAAATATTTTTCCATGTCTAAGCTTCTAACAAACGTAGAAATACATAACTAATAAATAACTTACACCAAAAGGGCTTCAAGTCTCCAGAAAAATGGGGAAAATACTTTCCTTTGTGGAACATTCTCACAAGAATGTTCCAGGAACATTCCCAGGTATGGAATGTGCAAGCTAAGCAGGTCTGTTTGGAAGGAGGCATCTTCCCCTAATTCATCACCTAAAGTGACAGCTGGTCCTCCTGGCACCTCAGTTTGCATCCCATGTTGGGCCTCCTCAAAATGGCAGAAAGGTACACGGTTGAACATACAGAAGCTGAGGTCTTTTCAAGATCATTCCACATAGAGTTTAGCCAAGGCCTTCTGAATTTACTGCCAAAAGTGCTTCTTCAGTTTAGCCTGGCAAGGCTGAACCATGAGAGGTGTGCCTCCACCTTTGCTCAACATTCTGCACCCCATGTGGAAAATTCTCTATGCATCTCTACTCAATTAATAATGTTAAAAATTATTTTTGAAAAGACCTGATATAATCTTGGTTCTTCAACCAAGGTTTCCATTAAGTCCTCCATCTGTTTTCAAGCCTGCACTAATTTTCTCTTCTCTGAATGATATTAATGTACAGCAAACAGGTAACAATAAAAATACATTTAGTTATGCTCATTAGTTTATGTTCAATAGTTTTGTACCATCAAGAAGCATAGAAAGATCTTTGAGGGGCCGAGATCGTGTTTTATGTACCGTGTGTGTGTGTGTGTCTCTGTGTATGTGCAGGTGTGTGTGCATACATGTGTACAGGCACATACATGAGTGTTTATCCCCCAGAAACCATGACAAGAGTTGGAAACAAGTTGTTTAGAGACTATTTGTTGATTGATTCAGTGATTGAAATCTGAGTTTTTGTGAATACTCTATTTACTTGCATAACTTCCAATTTTTCCCATTATTTTCATGAGCATTTGGGTCCCAGTCCTCCACTGCCTTCAGGAATCACCGTCTGGGGAATCTCTGATTTACTAAACAGCAGTGACTTTAATAGAGTACCACAGCAACCAGTGGCAATGTTAATTAGAATTGAGATCTCCTGACACATTCCTTCGCTTTACTTAGGCAATTTTTTCATTCCTCCAAAGAGCTGTTAAAAGCAGCCACTCCAAGGGGCTAAACTACTTTTGGTAAAGCAATAGTCTGTGACTGGTAGCAGTTCATGTGTGTGTGTGTTGGGGTGGGGGGGTGTAATTGAGAGAGCCGGAGAACCAGAGGCAGAAAGTTGGCAGACGGGGGTATTGATAGATACAGGGGGTACTGATGGGTGGAACAGGTGAGACCTTCTTTCCTCTCTAGCATTAGATGTGGACCTGAGTACCTCTGTTATTCAGGGAAGAGGATTATTGGTTGCAGTTCTACTGTTTCTGATAAGGATTAGCAGTTCCAGTGGGGAGGAGATAATAATGAAGAAGAAGTGTGAAGAAAAAGAGAAGAGTAAATACTGACTTCCGTTTCAAAGCAGCCAGTTCAAAATGCACCTTTCACTAGTTACTTGCCTATTCTGGACAAAAGCATCTCACTGATGAGTATCCTTTAGCCAGGGCATCATTCAGTCAAAACATCAAAAGTGAATAAACTTCACGTATTCTCATTTTATACCATTTTGCTAATGAAGCTATGGCATTTTCTGTGTAGAACTGACACATTTTAGGTTCCTTCTTTTTAGAAACATAAAAGCTACTAACGTACCAACTATTTTTCCTTTTCTCCTTTTCCCTCAAAAGAGGTACAAGGGTAGATTCAATAGATAAAATAGCAGTGACATATTTGGGAGTGATTGAGTTATAAAAGTTCAGTTAGAGGGACGCCTGGGTGGCTCAGAGGTTAAGCATCTGCTTTCAGCCCAGGGCATGATCCTGGATCCCGGGATCGAGTCCCACATCAGGCTCCTTGCATGGAGCCTGCTTCTCCCTCTGCCTGTGTCTCTGCCTCTCCCTCTCTCTCTCTCTCTCTCTCTTTGTGTGTGTATGTCTCTCATGAATAAATAAATAAAATCTTTAAAGAAGAAGTTCAATTAATTGTAATGCTCTTTTGAGTGTTCATATTGTTGTTGTTGTTTTAAGAGAGAGAGAGACCTAGGCAGGACAGGGCAAAGGGAAAAGGAGAGAGAAAATCTTAAGCAGGCTTCATGCCCAGCGTGGAGCTTGACGTGGGCTCAATCCCACAATTCCAAGATCATGATCTGTGCTGAAATCAAAAGTTGGATGCGTAATGGACTGAACCATTCAGGCATCCCTTGAGTGTTCATGTTGAGAGTTTCTCTGGCACATAAGAAACCCTAACTTACACTAACATTATTATATATGGGACTCTACATTTGCCCCTGCATTTCACATTTCATTTTTGTTTTTTAAGATTTTATTTATTTATTTGTTTGTTTGTTTGTTTATTTATTTATTTGAGAGAGAGAGAGAACATGAGTAGGGGCAGGGGACAGGGAGAAGCAGGCTCCCCACTGATCAGGGAGTCAGATGTGGGGCTCCATCCCAGGGCCCTGAGATCATGATCTGAGCCAAAGGCAGCCAGTTAATTAACTCAGTCACCCAGGTGCCCCTCACGTTTCTTTTAATAGAGATACAAAAATGTCTTTATCAAAAATGTACCAAAAATCTCTTCTTCTTCCACCTTTATCTACATCTTTTGTCATCTAAGATGGACAGTGTGAGGGACTGAAGATATTTATGTCATTTCTTCTGGTCAGTAGACAATTTACTGCCCTACAAACAGAGCTGAAAGATCCAGGAAAGCAGATTTTAGATGTCGTAAAGCAAAAGAGATGCTTCGGGAGTTTGCAGTAGAAGAAAGTGAAAGTATGTTATAAATTCTTTTTACCCTCTAAATTTCTTGGAAGAATCACATCAACGTGTCAAAAACACATTATAGTTTGCCCATTTTTATGCAGCTTTCCAAATATTCAGTCAAAGTTTAATGTGGACCATCTATATGTTTTGTTTTCATTTATTTCACAGCTCCTTCTTCTTTGGCCTACACTTTGAAATGTTTGGATTTCCCAGGGTCCAATCTCCATTTCCTTTTTGTCTCCATTTCCTGCTCTTCTAGTTTAGAATCATCCAGTCTTAGGGTTCTAATCACCCCCAAAGGTCTCTAGCCTCAGTCTATCATACTGCCAAATCTCTTTAGCTCCGGATCTGTAATTCCAAGTGTCTATTAGCTTCTTAGATGTCCCAGAGCACTTCCACCCTAACATAGTCAAGAATTAAATCCTAACTTTCCCACCTTAACTGTGGTGCCTAGCTCATATTGATGATGTCTATTGTAGTAAATAGTCTCCCAGTCACCCCTTCTTGAAGCTTTGGTGCCATCATGAACCTTTCACGATGAAAACCGAATTGTATCACACCCATCTTACAAATCTTTAAGTGACTACAAAATATCTAATACATAATGTTCCAAACCTAACCATGCTGTGGCGGATACTGTCCGCTGCTTAACACTGTCTTCCCCTTATCCCTGAGAATAGACTGTTGCTTTCATTTCCAAGTGGAGGCAGAAACTTCTTGATTTAAGAGAAAGAAGGACCCCTTATACACTCATGGAAATCCTATTCCCCTTCACTGAGTGATGAGTCCAGAGGACATGTTTCCCAGTTTAGATCAACTAGATGAAAGGGACTGTTTGCTGGGGCATGATGCCCAGAAACATCAGCTCCTCATGAAAGAAATCATCAAGGATAGCAGAAGGGCAGAGTCAAAAAAAAAAAAAAAAAAAAAAAAAAAGTCCCTGTGTCCTCCATGACATCACTGAACAGCAGGAAAATACCTGGAACTGCCTACCTCTAGATACAGGGCTAGGGGAGTTAACAGAAGCCATTATTACTTAAGCTACTGTTAATCGGCATTTTGTTGCTAAAAGCATTTCTAGGTAATACACGGGCCCTTCAGGATTCTTGCTTTCCAGGACCAACTTATTTTACAGTTTCTTTAGTCAGTCTTCCAAACACACTATGCTCTAACCCATAGGATTTTAGGTGTTAATCCAGAAGGCAGACTTTTTCTCCATCATCTTCCTGGTGAGAAGCTCTTGATGTTTCAAGCTCTAGTTCAAACGTTACATCCTTAAGCAGTTATTATTTACCCACCCAAACCCCCTGACTGCTCTTGCCAAAATCATCTGCTCCCAGGAAAAATGCATTGATTTCTCTTTTGTTTCATATCTTATTTGTGTATGACACATGGCATAGTGATGATCAGTCTTTCTCTTGACTTTGAGCATCTCGATGCAAGGATGTCTTATTCATCATTGTGATCTCAGACTCTAGAACGGTGGCTGTTACGCAATGGCCACTCAGGTAATGCTTTTGGTTTTATATCTCTGGTCACAATAGGAGTACATATTATTCATATTTTGGGGGTCTAGAACCGGTACAAATTTAAATAATTAAGCAATACTACTGATAAGCCTAAAATTAATCCTAAATCCCAACTGAATAGTGACACCAACCTTGTTTGGGAGAGGTGTTTTTTTCTACACAATATAATTTGTTCCCTATGTTTCTTTTTATTTTTGATAAAATGCACGCATCTTCTACATACCTATGGCTATTTAGACTTTACCAACAAAAAGTAAATTTTTACTTTCTGCTCAAGTCACTTGTTTCTTCTCCAAGATTTTTATGGCTCCATAACGAAAAAGGTAAGTTACACTTTAAGTATGGGGAAGCTACTGCTCGGTTTCTGCTAGGCCCTATTCTAGAAACATTCTTTCCCAAATACAGAGATCATTCATCCGGTTCCAATTTTAACTTGTGCATGACTGCCAGAGAGAGTCCACAGGCTAAATGCATGTAAAATTGCTTTCCAAGATGAGTATCAGAGTTGAAAAGAACATTAAAGGGTTGGTCTTTTCTTCAGAACTCTAACATTCTTAAGGGATAAAAACCTGAAAATGACAGGAGGTTGCTTGATCATTTGTTTTTTACTTCAATTGACGGCTCTCTGTGAGTCCATCAGGTAGATTAATCACTTCAAAGCAAACATATGTGGCTTTTAGAATTTTGATGTTTCATAATGTTTATCTATTAAAAATGTAAAATTGCATTGCAGATTTTAATTTCAACTTGCGAAATCTAAGGGGGTATTTGATTCGAATGTTCTAACTCTTTTGACTCAGATCCAGAAACTTAGTAGCATGCCCACAGTTCAGCTACAGCATTCAGATCATCACGGTATATGCTTCCTGCTATCTGCTCTCTCTATTGCCTTCAGACATTTTTTGTTACATATTTATCCTCACTTTCATTTTCTGCTCATTTTTTCCCAGTTGCCTAAAATCTCTTTTGAAGCACAGAAGGCATAAACTCTACATCACTTAAACTTTATAAATTAAAACTGCTTCCAATGAGGGCTCTGGATGCTTTTGAAGAAATTTAGTACAAGATGTTTCGAGCTGTCAGAGGCACTTCATTGTACAGCTCCTAGAAGCACTATTCACTACTCTATCATCCACGTGAATAATGCTCCCTGGAGTGGTGCAACATATTAGCTCATCCCTTTGTGTGAAGGGCTACTTATGCTGTCTCCGTGAGTAGAGACAGTTATATCTGTGGTTATGGTTCTCTAAGTGATAATTGCATCTGAAAGATCATTATTTTTCTTACCTGAGCTGTGGTTTCCTGCTAACAAGGTGGGGCTCACAGAGCATCTTCCCATTCTACTGGTGACCACAGGCGGTCCTGGTGTTCCATCCCATTCCTGAGCTTTGATAGGCTCTCTGGAAGATGCCCCATGATGCCCTCTTTCTTTGCTGTCCAACTTTGGTAACGGCTCCGTGCTGTGGCTTCGGACTTTGAGTTCCTCTGTCGATTCTGTGTATCAACCAGAATTACATTCCGTTAAACAAAAGTCACATCCTTCCCAGATCCCTTTAAAACATTAAAGAGTGACTTTCTAAAATGCTTTCGATATATTTTTGTCAACTTGGAAGTGGGTTGGAGATTACAACATTTAAATATAACAGGGACAGAGAGCATGTGGGGCCTTCTTTTCTGAGTAGTGCAGGTTAATATCACCAGGAAACAGTTTTCTCCTTGGAAGAGGAGAACCTCAATGAATCTTGAGTCTTTTGGTAACTATTGTGCTCAACTTCAAGGAAACTTCTAAAGGAGCATGTTAGACTCAAAGTCTTAACTGTCTCATCATCTATTCATTCTACTACCTACTATGAATTCATGAATTCAGTCCACCACTCTGCTAAAACTGTTTTTGCTAAGATCACCTCTTGCCTTCTAGCTGGCAAAACATTTTTAAAACATTTGACAACTCTTTGACTACTCTCATGTATATCTTCAATTCTCTTGGCTTCTATAAGCACCCATCTTGCTTGGTTGTATTCTACATTCAATACCATGTCCTTGTCATTCATATGTTCCCTTCCTCTACTCATCCCTTACATGTTGTCCCCAAGATGCTAGCTTAGCCATTATTCTTTTCATTCGATATATATATATATATATATATATATATATATATATATATATCCTTCCTGTGATTTTATCTTCCAGGATTGATAGTGATTTCTAAAGATTTTATCACAAGCCTGGATCATTATTCAGAGCTTTAGACTCACTTAGCCAACTGCCTGCTGGGTGAGTCCATCTGCATGCCCCATGGATCACATTTAACATCTAAGGCATTGGACTGACACCATTTCTTACTAAACTAATAGTTCCTCCTGTCCTGTCCAGCTAATGCTGGATACTTATCTTTCCCTTCTTTTAACTGGTACTCCCCAAATCTATCAGTCTGCAGATTCTACAGATTTTATTTATGAATATCCTGCTTTGCCTTCTGTTGCACTTTGTATCACATCTACCTCAATCACTTTGGTTCCAACTTTAATCATTGCCCTTGAATTATTGTAGCTTGTCTACTACTCTCAATCCTTGCCTCTCTGAAGTCTGAGCTCCATATACTGCCAAAATGATCTGTTTAAAATGCAAATCTAACCAAGTGTATTTTTCAGCAAATGGAAGTAATAGCCATTCTGTTACACATATACATAAGTGTTTAAAAACACATGTAGTAAAGATGGTTTATGAGCAATAACCACTTGCTACGTTCAAAACAGTGTTGTCTCAGGAAATGGATGTGATAGCCATTCTATAATGCACATGGAGAAGTGTTTAAAAACAAAAACAAACAAACAGAAAATGCAAACCTGTTTATCATGTACCCTTGACTAAAATCCTTCCCGAAGCCTTCTACTACCCACCGAATTATGTCTAATCTCCTTATCATGACCCACGAGATTCCCCACTATGCCACTCTTCCCTTTCTCTTTGACTTCATTGCTTCCCTCCTGAACATTACATTCAAGAAACACTACTAAATTGGTTGAACCTTCTTCCTCCCCACTCCATCTCCAACAAAACAAGGCTGTTTTTAGTGCTACTATCTTTTACCTCATTTGCTTTGAATACCTTTGTACTTTGTCTTTGCTCGGGGAAGACTCCTGGGTCCTGGTTACTCAATTTAAGTATCCCTCTGAGGTCTCCTCCACCCATATCCCCACCCCATGCTGGGATTTGGTCATCTCTGCATTGACATTGTCTTATAATATCTTTCCACGTATCTGCTCTTTTCAAGAGGCCCTGAGTTCTTGGAAGCAGGGACTATGTTTTGTCTTGCTTAGTTTAGCTTTTATCCATTGGTGTCTTTAGCACCTTCAATACTGCTCAATAGATATTTAATTAATTAATTAATTTAGTACGTTTCTCAACTCCTCAGGCATCTTTCTGATGTGTGTAGGAAATACAACGTTCCTAATGGAATAAGAGAATGGAGCAAGTGTTATAAATGTATTAAAGTGGCACAGAGCTAATAGTATTTTCCAAAATCTGATTATATAACAATCACAGGTTGTAAAATTCACCAGGTTGAAAGTTTCATTCAAATGAGGAATCATTGGGAAAGACTGCAGTGAAAAAAATAACTGCAATGGTTCAGAGAATCTGTATTTTGATTTCGTTACATTTAAGTTCAAATACTCATCAACTGTCATCAGTGTGAGAATACAAATGTCCCACTTTGGTTCCCCATTACCTGAAACTGTGAGGCAGAAACAGAATAGATTTGTAATGCAGTAAGAAGCCTTAGGTGAGGCCATCTGAGTGGCTTAGCTTTGCAACCCTGGCATGGTCATGGACCAGTAACCCATGTCACTGAGCACTTGGGTTCTTCTCTCAGGGCTTCATTTTTCTTACCTACAAAATAGAGATAATACCAGCCTAGTCTAACCTCTCCCATTTAATTTGAAGGATCTAATGATATTCTACATTTTAAAATATTTTAGAAACTCAGCAGTGCCACACATATAAAAGATATTATTAATTTAAATAAATAGTAGCCATTTGTTCTTTATGAATTTATTTCATCTTTCTACATTTGGACTAGATAAGAGAGATTGAAAACACAAATGGAAAATTGCCAGACCCCTTATAAAAATAGAACTCCAACCCATCATCTACAGTAATGAGCCCAGAAATCCAATCTACTTTTCTTAAGTCAGATTTACAGAAAGTCAGGCTACTATCTCTAGCAACCAACCCAGGCAGCCTAACAATAATCTCTGTAACAGTTGGCCCCAAACAGCCAGGATTTAATTAATAACTGACAGCTTCTGGAATTGTTGCCTCTGCTTCCAACATAGGACCACCGGAGAAAATCAGATCTGCATCCTTATCCAACCACATAGGATCCCCTCCTGGTTGGCCTGCTTGCAGCTTCCCCATGCCAGCAGCCTCCATTTGGGGCAGAGCTGAAGTCTAGCCTCTTTCTCACTAAGTTTTTCTCCCAAAACTTTCCCACTCTTCTCCCTGCCTTCAAATCTCTGCTATTGTAAATAATGGTGGCTAACTGCCTTGCTGGAGCAAGCTCTGAATAAATAGCCTTTGCCAGTTCTCCTTTGTTTGCTCTTCATTTATATGCACATTGCTATAGTCCTTTCCAGCTCCAAGAAGCTACGCAGTTGTGTAAACACATGTCATGAATATTTTTTTGTGAGATAAAACTTAAACCAGGAGGGTAGTCTTATAATAACAACCTCAGAAAGATTCCTGGCCTTTACATGGGCCTCAAATAAGCCTAAGTCCCAGTTACACTAAAATCAAATCTAGAAAGCAAAAATATTTAAAAAGTGATACATTCCAGCATAATAATTACAGCAAGACAATTTAACTAACACTTGCTTTTCAGTGCCCTGAGTCAAATGGAATAAAACCAGTAGCAGAAAAGAACATCATAGACAATTTCCAAGCTGTTTATTCACAGTTTCAAGGAAAATGTAACTCTGGCTTCCAAATGTCACAGCCTCAAAGCCTAATGACCCATCTGTTTCCCTTTACCTTCCTTTCAGATTTCAAACAAAACATTGAAGATACTTGCTTTCGTTATCAACTTCTGTATTTTTTTCCACTACCCATATTCAGCTTTTACACTCTCTCTCTCATGCACACTAGTCTTCTTCCACTGGAACTGAAACTTATCAAGCTAACAAAATGCTTATGCATAACATTGGATCCAATCTCTTTCCTGCAGGTTTGGACAACATTTTAAATATGAAAGGCTGAGGATGTGTGTCAAGGCACCTTCACCAACATCAATTTCTTTGTTCTCATTCAAATTACTTGCATACACATACTAGGGAAGTGTCACTTAGGTCTCAAACCTCAACTCAGTAAAAGCCCAATACAGCTTTGGAAACAAAAAGGAGACTTTTTCTTTTTCTTTTTTTCTTTCTTTCTTCCTTCTTTGTGTTCAAGTCCCAGAGGTTAGTCTTCAGTGAATTTTGGCAGATATATTTAAGGAAACTTGAACAAAAGGGTGGAAGATGTCGTGCTACTCGGAATTGCACCACTATACCTTATCGTCTGCCTCCTAAACAGAAGGAAATCATGAAAGTACTATTGAGAATTTTATTTGGGAATAAATCTAGTTTCCTACAGATATTCAAAAAAGCTTCCTATAAGATGCACTTTCTAAATAAAATAATGTGAAAATCTTCAACATAGCTGTTGCAAGTAAATGGAAAGCAGACGATCAGACTAAGAAATATGTACAGTAAGACATGTTGAGGGACTCCTGAGTAGCTCAGTGGTCAAGCATCTGCCTTTGGCTCAGGGTGTGATCCCGGGGTCCTGGGATCTAGTCCTGCATTGGGCTTCTTGTGGGGAGCCTGCTTCTCCCTCTGCCTATGTCTCTGCCTCTCTCTCTCTCTGTCTCTCATGAATTAATAAATAAAATCTTTGAAAAAGACGTGTTGAAACCTCAAAGAAATTTATTCAGAGGAATCAGGAGGTATTTATCCATATCCATATACTTCAATGTTTTCTTAAAGCCTGAAAAACAAAATTGATTTTACTACCATAAACCTTCCTGGTAGATATCAATCTTGGGTCCTCTGGTAAATTTCTAAGTGGGACCTTAGTTCTTTCAGATCTAAGTTCTTACAGCCTGAGCACGTAGCATAGGGCCAACTATATGGAAGGTGCTCATATAGCTAGAGGACTGAGTGTCCTCTATTGATCCAAAATCTGATTCTCACATTGAAATCTGATCTTGAGCTGAAATCTTGCTGTGAAAAATGCATGCATATTTCATTACATTTGTCTTTCAGACTCTACACTCTGCGTATTATTGTCTTAAACTTCTTGCGGCACTCAAGTTAAAGGACAAGTAAAGATAAGAGACTAGGAGCAATCTTTTCATGACCAAAATATTCTCTTCATGCTTTCAATCTCATCACGCTTCATGCTGCTAATTCTGAAGTTCTTTCTCAGAGTTTCCCCTCTTTATGCTGTCTCTGGACCTACTCTTATCTCTCTGGTTTCTACCTTACTCCTCCCTCTACATCCCTTCCCGGGGGGGGGGGGGGGGGTCCTGGGCCATCTAGAAGGACTTGGCTTCCCAGGTTGGATGGCTTTCACCAGCACATCTGTCCCCCATCAGATACTGAGTTTTCCCAGCTTCTCTGACCCACTCTTCCTCAACCACATTTACTCTCTAAACAGAAATGGTACAGAGGAGGAGCATGGCTCAGTGGCTCAGTTGGTTAAGTGTTGGATTCTGGATTTCTACTCAGGTCATGATCTCAGGGTTGTGGGATCCAGCCCCACGTCAGGCTCTGTACTCAGCATGGAGTTTGCTTGTCCTTCTCCCTCTGCTCCTCCCCTGTTCTCTCTCTCTCTGTCTCAAATTAATAAATACAATAAAAAAAAAAAGAAAAGAAATGGTACAGAGGAATCGTATAAGTCTCAGAAACTTAAAAATCCCTCTGAAGCTCTAGAGACAAAGAAAACACGATTGTACTGAAGGACCTTTATGTATGGCCATCTGCGGGACTGCACACATTAAAACAGACAGCATTATCCTCTTTCCAGACTTGCTTCTTTTCTGGCTAGGAAGATCATGTAGTTGATTTATATGTCTAGTTCCCCCACCAGACTATAGCAGCTTCTTAAGACTAAAGACTATATCTTTCATGTTGGTCCTCAGTATCTAACAGAGCCCTCAGTGAGAACTGACAGGATGCATGAGTGCATGCATGCTTCACCCAGGTTAGTTGGGTGAATTAGCCTTCATTAATTAGCCTTCATTCCTGGATCCAAGCCCATTGATGGCCATGACACCGCACAGCCTCTCCCTCCTACCTCTCCATTCTCACCTGGCTCTCAGGCCATACCATGAACCAATAACCCTCAATGACAAACATGAGTTAGCTAAAATTATTTTTGTTTACCTATACGTATAGGTTATGTTTCTAACTGACATGCTGGCAGATCAGAAAAGTTATTTGCCTGGGAAAATGAGTATTATTTGGAAATATGGCCAGTCACACTATTTTCCTGGAGGAACACCCTTTCTTTCTTTTTTCTTTCTTTTTTTCTTTCTTTTTTTTTCTTTCTTTCTCTTTCTTTCTTTCTTTCTTCTTTCTTCTTTGTTTTTCTTTCTTTCTTCTCTCTCTCCCTTCCTTCCTTTCTTTTTTGCAATATGTAAGAATTAACTTGCCATATCATTTAATTGCTTCTATGAACATCTAGATGATTCAGATGATTTACACAAGAGGCTTTTATGTATGTGGTTTGTGACTAGTTATTTCTGAAATTTCACCCTCTCACATAGGGATCCCTTGGTTACAAATGAACTTGGTGGCTGGTAACAAAGGGACCAAAGTTTATACAGCTGATGAGCATTTGAGCTTCCTGTGGACAAAAAAAAAAAAAAAAAAAGCTTCGGGAATTATCCCCTCCTACTGGCATAATCAGCAGGATCAAAGTCCCTCCATTCTATTCCAACTGCTGAACAATGGAAATAATGAAAGGTGATCGAGGCAGATTAATTAGGCAGAAAAAAAACTGCACCTTGGAAGTGCTGAAGGAGGCACTGAACTAAATTCCATTATCAGATGATATTTGATTCAATCATCAAATTTAAAGCTGAAAGAGACCTTAGAAATCAGTGTCAAGAGCTCATGAACAGTAAGGTGTGTATATGTCATTACTGAGCTGGCTGGCTGCCTTTGGGAGGAGAGCTCCAGGGAGGGGAGACTTCCCACCTCATGGGAAAGTTTGGCTGGCTTTTGAACATCTTTAATTGCTAGAAAGCTCTCATACAGAGCCCAAGTCGGCCTCCCTCCAAGCACCACCATTTGCTGGTTGTTGGTAGTCCGGTTTCTGGAGCAACTCAGAACTAGTCTATTTCTGTTTTTAAAGCAGACATCCTTTAGAATCCAGAGTGATGCAATCAGTCTCCTGCTGCTCACCTCTTCTTCACTGTACAAATCTAGAACTTTCACTCTCCCGGGCACCCTGGCCTGGACACTAATTGCATATCATGGTGTCTTTTAAAACTGTGGTGTCTGGAGCTGCTCAGAGCCAGACAGCCTGACATGGTTTTCCTTAGAGTCCAGGTGAGAACTGGAGTCCTCTCTTTGCACTTCTGTTATTCTATCTCCCGAGTCTCCAGGGAAAAGAGGGCACAGGCTCCCATGTTTCCACAACAAAAGGGCACCTGGGACAGGGCCAATTTTCTATTTTTTATTGTTGCTTCTCTGTCATGTGAACTCTGTCGTTTGGGATCAGTTATGTCAATTCCAACATTTAAAGGATGTCATCTCTTCAAATATAAATAGACAAAGAACAATAGCTCAGGCATCTGGAGATTACATGGCTTTAAATAAAATTGAAAAGAAAGTCCAGGTTTGGGTGAAGAAGGCACTTCCATTTAATAAGATAGATGGGGCACATTACTTAACAAAATAATAAACTAGATGACACACACTGAAGCAGGAGAGGAAACACAAATAATCCTAACCCTTTACAGGTGTACAAACAGCTCAGAGTCTTAACACATCTTGCACAAGGTCACACAGATGGTAATTAGCAAAGACCTGATAAAGAGACAGGTTTCCTGGCCACTGCCCAGCATGTATCTCTCACCATAAGACATTGGAACTCACATACTGACTTATATTCAACAGTTTTTTTTGTTTTTTGTTTTTTGTTTTTTTTTATGGTTGCAGGGAATAACACTTATCATAGGGTGCAATAACAAGTAGAATTTCAAACACCATGTTTGGTCTTTAAAAACTCTCAATTAAACATCCAGATGATTTAATTATTTGCCTTTCTTTTTTCTATGAAGGTGGATGAGGATTGTAGAGATACTGCCAAATTATCTCTAATAAAAAAAAAAAAACTTCACTGAAGTCATCGGGCACAGCTCAAATGTTGACATAGTTTATTTTTTTTAATTCTTTTTTTAAATTTTTTTAATTTATTTATGATAGTCACAGAGAGAGAGAGAGAGAGAGAGAGGCAGAGACACAGGCGGAGAAGCAGGCTCCATGCACCGGGAGCCCGACATGGGATTCGATCCCGGATCTCCAGGATCGCGCCCTGGGCCAAAGGCAGGTGCCAAACCGCTGCGCCACCCAGGGATCCCTTGACATAGTTTAGTAACAGTTTCTTTAAGAAATTCTAGTATTGCAGGGTAATGAGAGACATTTACCGAGAGAATGCAATCTGTACTTTTGTTCTTATAATGTAGAAGCTAAGGGACCTGTGGGCAGAGTCCAGTCAGATGCTGGCCAAATTTGTTCTCTCTGGGACTGCACTTAAACTATACAACCCAGCATTTCTTGCAGTGAGGAAGAGCCACATAACTGAGGTCTGGCCTTTAGAATGTGAGTACATGTGATGTATGCCACCTCCAGTTCAGGTCATAAAAATTCCCATGAAATCCCCTCCTGCTGGCTGAGACTTTTTTGAGGTCCCAGGTACTGGTGCTGGTAAAGTCACCAGATGGCAACTTTCCAATAACTGTGGGGAGAACTCTCCATCTTCCACTGAATCCAGTAATTGATTATCACATGCCTGGGACATTTGTCATGTCCTATGACATGAACAAGAGATAAACCATATTATATAAAGCCATTGAGGTTTTGTAGTTTTTTGCTATAGCAATTGAACTACCCTGATGTACACTTTAACTGATATTATTTCTCATTTTCTTTCCTATAAAATATAGTTTAAATACAAAATCCTTGACTTTCTACTGAGGACAATATTTTTATTGGCATATTGACAGAAAAATGAGGGGCAGAGAGATTGGTTAAATTGCCAAATACAGTGTAACCATTTGGCAGGCAATGCTTCTCTCTTCATTCTAATTGTAACAAAAATACTTCATAAAATTGACAAACACATTTTTATTGAGTATTTAATAAATATCTTAAATACTATGGTTTCAATAATTATATGCTGAATGTACAAGGGGAAGAATATCTAAAAGGATCATTCAAACAGCTTATATGTTTTATTTATATTCATTTGAATGAAGATAATGCCACACAATTCTTTTCACCCAAAATACTAGCAAAGAATGAAATCTCTGAAAATAATTTAAAAAATAAGACCTTTAAAAAATTTCACAAGTAAGATAGTGACTATATCTTTAATATAAAAATTATTTTGATATGAATTAGATAAATTTGGGAAATCTTCACAATAAATTAAAATATTTCTCAGAACCATTCTGGAGTGGGGTTGAGAATCTGGAGTCCACGCTCAGGTCAGTTCAATAAAACATCCTTCCTGAACCTTGATTTCTTCAAACAAAATTGTAGATTGAAATAAAGTATTTCTAAGTAATCCTCTTGAGTCTAAAATTGTATACATCTATAATGCCAAAGCTAGTACAAAAAGCAAAATAGCTCATGAAGATTCAATAGTATTACTATTTCTGTTCCAAAATATACCTCTGCTTTATATTTCAGAATGTTTTACATTTGTCAAGGTGACTTTTTTGTAGCTTAATTCCCCTGCCAGTCAAATCATAGTGAACTAGAAAATAAATTAAGAAAGCAAGCTCTTAAAAAACATTAATGAGTTGTTTACCATCGTTGGCAAACCTAACATCCAAATTTTTTTCTTGCTACCTGATTAGGAGACTTGAAATAAATAGGAGTCCTGGTTTTAAAAAATATAGATAATACCCTCAATGTTTTTCCCTGTTTCCTAGTTACTACTGGAAAAGCACAATGCCAGCTCTAAACAATGTCTTATAATGCCAGCAACAGCATGTGATGAAAGCTGCTATGGAATCTGTGGCTATTATGCATCAGATGTTGCACTATACTCTTTATAAATAATATTTATAATCTTTGCATAGTCTTTCCAGGCCTGTATAGTGATAATTTTCACTGTTCAGGAAACTTAAAAGTCCTGCTATGAATAAGTTCACCAGAGCCAGTCAGAGGTAGGTAATTGGAGGAATCAGGATTTGAACCCAGATCTCTCTGAACAAATAGCCACACCAGTGAGGCTTTGTTTGGTTTTCTCTTCTTCTCTTGGGATTCTCTTAAGAAGGAGAATTATTTACCTTATTTTAAAAGGTAATCAGGGACACCTGGGTGACCCAGTGGCTGAGCATCTGCCTTTGGCTCATGGTGTGATCCTGGGGTCCAGAGATCAAGTCTCGCATTGGGCTCCCCACAGGGAGCCAGCTTCTCCCTCTGCCTGTGTCTCTACCTTTCTCTCTGTCTCTCTTGAATAAATAAATAAAATCTTTTAAAAATAATAAAAGGTAATCAAAAAATTTTTAAAGCCCACCTTTCTTTTTTAAAAATTTGAAGATTCTGGGCAGTCCATTAAGTGTCTGACTCTTGATTTCAGTTCAGGTCAAGATCCTAAGATCATGAGATCAAACCTCCCCCAGGCTTTGTGCTCAGTGCAGAGTCTGCTTGAGATGCTCTCTCTCCTTCTCCCTCTCCCTCTCTCCTCCTTCCTCTCTCTCTCTTTCAAATAAATATATAAAATATTTTTTTTAAGCCAAAGACTTTTTTTTTAATTTATTTATTCATGAGACACACACACACACACACAGAGAGAGAGGCAGAGACACAGGCAGAGGGAGAAGCAGGCTCCATGCAGGGAGCCTGATATGGGACTCAATCCCTGGACTCCAGGATCCATGCTCTGGGCCAAAGGCAGGCACCAAACCGCTGAGCCACCCAGGGATCCCCAATATATAAAATATTTTAAAAAGGAATTTAAAAAAATGAAGATTATATAAGCAAAAACATTAATATAATGAGATTTGGGAGAAATCAGTTGTCAGTCTAGATTGCATAGATTATGCACAACTCAGCCCCTGAGACACTTTAACATGCAAGTTATATAGAGGTCCACAGCAGTTTTAAGATTGGATTAAATTCCCACTGCACACTGTGTAATCCAAAGCACAGCTATTAAGTGATATTTATCAGTAACAGTGAAACAAGTCAGAAAACAAAGAACATGCATTTTCTTCAAGACTGCTTTTAGTAGTTACTCTGATATACTTTTTTTGGATTGCTTTGATTTAAAAAGGCAAGTGTAGAAAAATAATAATATTTTTTCTTATTATTATGTTCAATCCATAGTAAAATGCATATGTCTTGCTCCATATATATAAGCTATTTTTTGTGCCAGGCACCACGACAGTGAGAGACTAGAACACCTCTAGCTGCACGGGGTTCCTTTTCTAAGAGAGAGGAAAAAAAAAAAACAATTTATAGGAACTAATACAGTATTAGAGCTCTGTAAGAGCAATAAGAAGAGATGATAGAGCACAATGAAATTATAATAGATGATTTTTCCTAGTTGAGAGGCCAAGAAATCTTGATTAAATAGTGATTTGAAGAATGGAAAGGGGAGGGGGAGGGTGGGTTAAATGAGTTTTGCAAGCTAGGAGAAATGAAATATTCGTTTTTTGTGGGGTTGTTTTTGCATTTTATTTTATTATTAGTTTTCGGATATTTATTTAATTATTATGAGAGAGAGAGAGAGCTTGCATGGGCAGGGAAAGGGTGAGAATCTTAGGCAGACTCTTTGCTGAGCATGGAGACAAAAACAGGGCTCCATCTCATAATCCATAGATCATGACCTGAGCCAAAATCATGAGTCAGATGCTCAACTGATGGAGTCACCCAGGTGCCCCTAGGCTTTTTAATGTAAATTCTAGTTAGTTGACATACATTTCAATAGTGGTTTTAGGAGGAGAGTTCAGTGGTTCATCATTTACTGTAATACCCAGGGCTTGTCATAACAAGTGCCCTCCTTAATGCCCATCACCTATCTATCCTATCCCCCCACCCACTACCTTCCTTCAACCCTCAGTTTGTTCTCCAGAGTTAAGAGTCTCTCATGATTTGTTTCCCTCTCTCTCTCTTTCTCCCCTCCTGAATGTTCACCCATTTTGTTTTGTAAATTCCCCATATGAATGAAAATATATAGTATTTGTCTTTCTTTGATTGACTTACTTAGCTTAGCATAACACACTCTAGCTCCATCCATCTCATTGCAAATGGCAAGATTTCATTCTTTCTGATGGCTGTGTAGTATTCCATTGTATCTATATGCTGTATGTTCTTCATCCAATCATCAGCCAATGGGCATTTGGGCTCTTTCCATAGTTTGGCTATTATTGATAATGCTGCTATAAACATCAGGGTGCATGTACCCCTTCGAATGTATATTTTTGTATCCTTTGGGTAAATACCTATTAGTGCAATTGTTGGATCATATGGTAGTTCTATTTTTAGCTTGTTGAGGAACTGCCACACTGTTCTCTAGAGTAGCTGCACCATAATTGTTGAACACACATGGCACTTTCATTGGATGTGTCCTCCCAAAAGCTGATCCTGAGGTGGGAACTTCTAGCTTGACAAAAAAAAGCGGGAGCAAACACAATACTTTAAAAAGAATGGTGGAGAAGAACAATGGTTCAGGCTCCATGATAAGTTCAGACTATCTAGAAGAAAGCTTTTATATTAGGAAAGAATGGGGCCTAAATTTACATAGTTAAGAAGAAACAAATCAAGGAGGGTTTTTTTTAAGATTTTTTTAATTTATTCATGAGAGACACAATGAGAGAGGCAGAGATATAGGCAGAGGGAGAAGCAAGCTCCCCATGGGGAGCCCGATTCAGGACTTGATCCCAGGACCCTAGGATCATGACCTAAACCAAAGGCAGAAGCTCAACTGAGCCACCCAGGCATCCCTCAAGAAGGGTTTTGAGGGCAGCCCCGGTGGCACAGCGGTTTAGCGCCGCCTGCAGCCCAGGGCGTGATCCTGGAGACCCTGGATCGAGTCCCACGTCAGGCTCTCTGTATGATGCCTGCTTCTCCCTCTGCCTCTGCCTGTGTCTCTGCCTCTCTCTCTCTCTCTGTCTCTATGAATAAATAAATAAAATCTAAAAAAAAAAAAAGAAGGGTTTTGAGTGACAAGCTAGAGTTTGTATTTTTGAGGGTATGTGATGCCATCAGCATTGCAGGAAGATTCTCTCAGGGGAAGTATGCAAGAAGGACCAAGAGGAAGATATGTGAGGGTCAGAGGCTCGTTATTAGTACCATATTATCCCTGGGCACTTGAAATCCACAGAACTTCAGACATCATCATCTGAACATTATGATGCCATCAACTTCTTAAACATCCTTTTCAATGGGGTATATAGACATGGATGCAAAGATGTAGAAAGATGAAATATTTTATAGCGTATCTTTTTATAAACAAGTTTTAGTGTTTGCACTTAATGTAGATAAACTTGTGACTATATACTAGATGAAGTTCACTTTCTGAACCTCAAAAAAACATCATATGTTTAATGACAAGAGAAATCACTTTTTACTAGCCCACCTCATTGTCTGGCCTTAATC
Organism: Canis lupus dingo; assembly: GCF_003254725.2. Lineage (NCBI taxonomy): Eukaryota > Metazoa > Chordata > Mammalia > Carnivora > Canidae > Canis > Canis lupus. Next base: position 38,784,863 of record NC_064267.1, on the reverse strand, counting down.
TGATGTCAAAATTTAGAGAGAAAAATACCAGACAAGGTTATACTGAGAATTCATTAAGTAATTACCCTGAACTCAGAGTCAATTCTCTGCATATTAAAATCAGAACATAATTATGGAAAGTGTCCTTATTGTTCAACAATTCTTTTTTGCTTTAAAATAGTGCATAAAAATGCAAATGTCTCCTTATAATTTATCACATGAAATATTTATGGCCACAGCTCCTGGCGGCCCCTATAATGCCAATGGTGGGCTTTTAGCTCTTCCTTCTCATTTAAGACCTAACATTCTAAAGCTCATCTCACTCCCTCTACGTCCAGTACCTTCACATATATTATAGGGAAATTACTGGTAAAAATCACTTAGAGGGACAAATAGAATTCTGAAAACTTGGCAAAGAGAGTTTTAGGGTTATAAAATCTTTATAACCTGGATCAGGCACACATTTTGACTTAGGATGTTTTAAGATATCTACATCTTTTGACAAATTCCAAAATCATATGCCAACAGTTATAGAAGACCTGACACTAGAGTCATTCTTAAGTAGGACACAAGACAGTAAATTAACATAAAGCTAACAATCTAAAAAAGAATCTTCTTGGAGAAAGGAGGCCACAGGGACTCAAACATATGCGATTTTTACATTTTCCTCCTTCCTACTGCCCTAGTCACAGCAATGCTGAAGAGAGACTGTTATGGTACAAAGATCTCTGGATTTAATTGTTTGGGCAAGTTGACCCTGGTAATGGTTCTGCTATCATCTAGGTGACACTGCATATGTTTTCTTTCTGTGCTTTTTGTATACATCTATCAAATAAGGGATTTAGACCAGATCATCCTTAAGATATTTCCTGGATCTTAAATTTTATGGGGAAAAAATTAAAAAGAAGGGCCAAAACTTGAAATTATATGCTTGTTTCCTCAGTTTAAAGTGAAATGGAATTTGTATGTACTAAATACCTTATAGAACTGGTATTTGATGGATATGCCGCCTACTGGAGCCCAGTGTTCTTAAGATTGTAATGTTGGCCTCTTTTAAGGAGGTTTTCAAACTAATTTATGATACCTTACCATGGGACAAAAGAGGGATGGTTTTACATTCAAGACATCCTTAGGTGCTGCCAATAGCATGAGCAATTACACAGCCAAAGTGCAGAAGAAACAATGCCAAGCCCAAGGAGAAGTAACAATAGTATGAAGGGAATGAAAGAATAAAAAACAAAACAAAACATGGCTATAACTTGAGTTGCCCTTTATGAGGTACTCAAGAGAATTTGGCTTTATGAGCAAAATCGCTGCTTACTAAGACCACTGGGAGAAAGCAGACCAATTATCTATCAAATGGAAGGAATCCAAATTAACTTTTTCTTCTATTGGAAAAAATGTGGAATTCTACCAATGGCCTCTACAGCATTTCTGTTTTCATCTGTTTTCTTAGGCAGCAAAGTCAGAATAACCTTTTGAACAATAGTAGAGAAGAGAATCACTGGAAAGATCAAAACAATATTCCACTATTAGACATTTTATAGATTGGGAAGACTGGTTATGTAGGGCACTTTTATGTATCCTCAAGACTGAGTTAATGTGCACAGGAAATTACCATTAGGCATTTGGGATCAAAATTGATGTTTCTGTTGCATGTGTTATTGCCACATTTTTATAGAAATGGTTTAGATGTTGTTGGAAGATATAAAATTGGTGCTAATAATGCAGTGCATGGATTCATATGGCAATTTAGGAACCAAGTGCACAGGGTTCATACCTGTGAATGCCAAGATCTGGGAAGTCCCAACCCCAACATGGTGTAATGTAAACAGAGTTGTCTTGGGTTATGATGCCCTAGGCACCAGTTCAAATTTAGCCCCTAATTGACAGGGAGGCCTTGGGCAAATTGCCTGCCCCTTCTGAACCTTCATTTGCTTCTCTTTAAATGAGGCATCTGGACTCAAGGATCTTCAAGTTTAGGATTCTTCTGATAAGTACCAGAATATATTCTGCATTCAAGATTCCCAGCCCCAACTGTATATTAGAAATTTTGAGGAACCTTCAAAAATATTCATGCCTGGGGCACAATTATATTACATTGCTGAGGCTGAGGCCTTGACATGGGTAAATTTTTTTTTTTTTAATGTCGGTAATTTTTTAAAAGCTTCCCAAGATTTTCTAAAGTAAAGCCAGGGGTCAGAAACACTGTTCTACACTTAATGGAACATTTTTAGCAACATTTAATATACTTTTCATTACTCTTTTTGTAGCCTGCCTGAGTTCTCTATTTCCCTGCTTTTCCCTATTTTAGCTGAAAGCATTTTAATTATCTTTCCTTATACAGGATAAAGGGGAAAAATAGGAGCTAAACTATTTTATATTTATTAAAATTCCTTGAAAAATATTTTATAGATGGAGAAGAAAAATGTTTGACCACATCGAATTTTAAAACCATCACCATCATTTATTTATTCATTTGCATTACGATTGTTCCCCATCTTCATAAATAAGGGGAAACTGAGCTGCCAAAGCTAAGAGTCACACACAATCAGTGAGTGGGCGAGTGCGAATTTGTTGTCGAATTCTGACTCTTTTGTTTGACTTCTTCAGCTAGCCTGCCTTATAATTGATAAGGAAATCAGCAATTTAAGGAAGATAACTGACTGCTTTACATCACCTGCTAAACAATCATTAGAAGATACAAAGTCACTGATCTATGATAGCCACAAAACATCATACTTAATTCTCAGTGTTGTCTGTTTTCTATGCCTTTTTTAAAAGGTCATAGTTCTCTCTTTCAATTTTTGAAGGAAAGACAAGCTTTCCCACTAGTAGGTGGGAGGTGTGTGGGTAGTTGAATACTTGCACAGGTGCAATCAACTTTAATTAAGACTCAAATCACTTTAACAGGCAGATGGAAAAATGCTTCAATCTTCTTTAAAAGAAACAGGCATTCAGGCACTAAAAATATTAATGCATGGGAAGAAAAATATCATTTCCATTCTTCCTGAAAGATATAATTCTGAAAATACATTCATAACTGCTCCTGAAGCGAACACTAAATGCTAAGAAGAATAATCCCTTCGTCACAAAGGGTATAAAGAATAATTAAATTCTATCAAAGCAAATGCAAAACATAGATTGTTAGAATCACAGTTACTAATGGCCATATTTGAGGGTTAAAAAAAAGTCATAGCTATTAAGGTTTCATAAGAAAAGCAAGGCAGAAGTTTTAACCCTTTTAGGGGTAATATAACTGATGACTACAGAATTGAATGTATAAAGAATTGCATTTCTTGCTGATTTTAATTCAACAATTCTTTAGTTAAACATGTCCAGAATAAAGAAATTATGCTTGGGAATCACTGTTGGCCAATCTGGAATTTTTCAGTTTTCTTGTGGAAAAACTATATATATAAATTTGAAGAAGGGGAAAAAACCCCAACACTTGCTTAGAAAAAGTATCTAATTAACTAAGTTTGGCTCCCCCCTCCAAAAAAATGGTATTTTAAATGAAGTTAGTCAAGAAGATCAAGTAAAGCTATAAGCAAAACCAATAGATACCTATTTAAATGTTGATTTCTTAATGTTTAGAGGGCATTCAAGAGAGCAGAACTCTTTTCAGATTGTCCTTTTACATAACATCCTATTTTTGCTCTAGTATTTGAACCTCTTTGGTTTTCAGATTGTCTGTAATATGAGGAAGTTAAATAAGATTTCCAAGGCTCAACAAATATTTTTTGAACACCCACTGTGTGACTCATGGCCTAAGGACAGAGAGTAGGAAGTTAAGGATCTGGTTCTCCACTTGTTCTCTTTGGAGCCAAGGAAGGTAGGGTACAAGAGTTCTCTGGAAGTTTCATACGACAGTATCATTCCACCTATTTTTCTTCCTCTTTCTTTTTTCTTCTTCCTTCCTTCCATTCCTTCCCTCCTTCCCTCCCTTCTCTCCTCTCTCTCTCTCTCCCTTCTCTCTCCCTCCCTCTCTCTCTCCTCTCCTATCTCCCCTCTCTCTGTCTTTTTTTTAGCTTACTTTTAGGTTGGGTGCATGTCACCTGCCCCCTTATTTCACCTTGGTATTATCTTTTCTTCACATTCGTGAAGTATCTCAGGAATATAGGGATTTATTTTTTCACCTTTTTATGAATTAAATGCAAATAAGACAGGACTTGGATTCGATATTATTCTTTATCTGTGATGTTACGTATTCTTTATTACCATGATGCCTTGTTTCATAAATTATCTGGTAGCTGACTTCTTTGTGGCAAAATCAATCTGAATGATGAATAAAGCCTTAGAAAATTCCAATATCCACTGAATGAGTGGCTTATGGGTTTAAAAAAAAAAAGAAGAGAAATAGGAGGAATGGGAGGAGAATAAGGATAGAGTAGTATTTGCAAGGCAAGATTCTTCAGCTGAGGCTATGATTACGCCTCAAACAAAAACCACTTGTCTGCTAAGGGTCATGAGAACCAGTCCACTGGAGTGGATCAAAGATGCCCAGGCCTTTGTGAGCTTCAGAACCTAAGGAAATGCTGCAACCTGGACCAGGGAGGGCAGAATAGCACAATGTAGAGGCAAGGGACAGAGAAACAATGCCTTTCTAAAATGCTGAGTTCTAGGGGCAGCTGGGTGCTTCAGTCAGTTGACCATCTGACTCTTGATTTCAGCTCAGGTTGTGAGATGGAGCTCCACATCAGACTCTGTGCTGGGCGTGGAACCTGCTTAAGATTCTCTCTCTTGGGGGCACCTGGGTGGCTCAGTCAGTTAAGTGTCTACCTTCAGCTTAGGTCATGATCCTGGGGTTCTGGGATCAAGCCCAAGTTGGGGGGGGTCTCTGCTCAGCGGGGTGTCTGCTTCTCCTTCTCCTCATTGCTCATGCTCTCTTTCTCTCTCAAATAAATAAATACATACATCTTAAAAAAAATAATCTCTCCCTCTGCCCCTTCCCTCGACTCAAGGGCATGTGGTATCTTTCTCTCTCTTAAAATAAAGGAATAATAAGGTAAAATAAAATGCTCAGCTCTAAATCTGTCTTTTTTTTTTTACACCATTGATATCTTTGTAACTATGTTTTTGGTTGCCAAATCTTCCCTCATAAGGCATCCTCCTCATGAATAATTGTACCTCTCATCTTGATTTGAATTCTTAGGTATTATTGCCTAATGTTTCAAAATAAAAAATTCTAGCACTTGGAATAGTGCCTGGCATATTTTAGAAACATGCAACAAATGAATGAAAGACTGAATGAACACATATATGTGGCTAAAATGTTTGTGAATTAGTAGCATCAAAAATTCCCCAAATACTTAGGAATAAACTTAACCAAGGGAGTAAAAGATATGTGTACCCTCAACACTATTTCTTCCATAAATTTTACAGGTTCACTCTTCTCTAGTTTAGGATTCTGGAATTTAGCATGAGGCCATCTCTCTAGTTTTGTTCCCTTATGTGACTTCAAACCCTTTATATGTCTGCATGTTAACTCTGGAAGGGAACTTGCCTGATCTTCAGTAGGAACTGCTCACCAGGAGGAGCCCCAATATGCTTGCTGTGATGACTACTGCTTTTCTGTCTAGCTGGGTATGATTCTTGGTCCCATTTCATTCCCTTCAATTCAGGTGTCTAACAAAGGAGCCTCCAAAAAAGTTTGCTATATACCACATGTCTTACTTTCAAAAGCCTTAGAACATAGGTGTCTGAAGACCTTACTCTTAGTAGATTCTATTTTGCTCCCCTGTAGGTTATATCTGAATGTAAGTGGGTGCACTTTAGGGTTTGTTTTCCTTTTCTCAATCCCAGACCTAGGGGGTTTCTGTTCATTTGAAGACACCACAAATTTAGCTGACACATGGGCTCACAATCCCCTGGGGCACAAAACTCAGGTTTGGCTTCACTTATCTGGTTCAATAGCTTCCACAGTCTTCTCTATTCTTAGAAACTAACTTTTAAAAAAAATAAAGAAAGGGAGAATACGGAAGCCCAGGGAAACACATTTTAGACCAACACGGATTAGGAGCTGGACTCCTTAAATGTTGGCTGCTTGTGAGTCTCCGTAAGTATTCCATTGATTTCACATGGAAGTAGGTCAGGGCTGCTTTTAAGTGGAGAAGCTGCATGCTGCAGGTTTCATTTTACTATGAGGAGTGAATATTAAAAATTGATGTGCAAAGCAAACCTCTGCTTAATTAGCATCTAGATAAAGACTTTACTGGGAAAGCCATGGAAGTTAATAAAAAATGAGAAAAGTGACAAAGAAGCATTTCAACAGCTATTTATTTCTGTGTCGTAGCCTCTCATTTATGAGAAATACTGTGGATGGTCACTCCATGCCTTGCCTACTTATGAGAGTTAATCTATATTGAGGACGTTAGCATTCTTTCTGTGTCTGTGGCTATCCTCAGAATTCTGTACAAAATTTAAATGTTTGTTGTTGTTTTCTGGCATTGAATTTTTCAAATTCTAACCCAAAACTTTTTAGCATGTTAACTGACCACTTAAAAAAAAAAAAAAAAAAAGTCTGTTTAATCTACTTAGACACAACACTTTTGACAGTCCTCCATCTGCATACCAAATATTTTTTATATTAAGCATTTTGAGTCTTCTTGGTTTCTAATTAATTCATTGGTTAATACCTCTGCCTTTCTGGCAGCAAAATTTCTATTTTAAAAAACAGACCATTTTTAACCAGAAAAAAATATCTATTACATTTGAAAAACATGTTACCTCCTCAGCTGTAGGGACTTTTTTCTTTTGCTGATGAAAAAGGCTTCTTTCACAATCATGTTGTCATGTTGCCTGACACTTTGTTTTGTTTTGTTTTAAAGGTTTTATTTATTTATTGAGAGGAAGTATGAGCAAGGGGAGGGGCAAACGAAGAGGGAGAAGCAGAGACCAGTGTGAGCTCGATGCGGGCCTCCATCCCAGGACCCTGGATCATGACCCAAAGCCTCCACCTTCAAGGCTTAGATATCATTCAGTAATATGAAAACAGCCTGCCCCCTGTGGGAACAGAGAATGGCTTACATTCTCCCCAGTGCCTGACGCTCCTCATGTCAGATATTGGATGAGCCACTTAAGATGTCAGATCCTTTATCCAAGCCTAAGTGAAGAGAGTTATAGGAACATGGAATCTCTGAAAATTTAATTCATTTTTGACCTTAATTCATTTTTAATAAAATATTTATTTTTTCCACAGAACTCTCAAAGTCAATGGCCCCTTACAGTTGCATGGCAATTTACATTTTAAAAGGTCTTGCTTGAACCCAATTTTCTTGAATTTTCACAATCCCCTGAGGTAAATATGAAAAAAAAAAAAAAAACAATACAAGGGGAGTTTGACATGCCCTAAAAGCACGGATGTTCAGTGATAAATCCATCTTTCAACCACAGGACATTTGACTCCTGTGTCTTTTCCTATATGTGTATCTCAAGGAACTCTCCAAAACTACTTTCCATTTATAATGAGATTGTTTTTTAAGCTGTTCAAAGGAATTTTTTTAAATAAACAAAAGTATAGACATGAGGATATGTTTTATTCTCCTTACATGCTGGAAATTAAATAGTAAATAGGCCATACTCATACCACATACAATCTAGATGATAGTTTTCTATCTACAACATAATATCTTAATATTGCTTCTAGAATCATCCAGTAAAAAATTATGTTGTACTATTTTTAATGAACTCTACACTAATTCTTATATAATCTACATAGATTATGAAGACTTGCTTTCATTTTCCTTGCTGAGTACTGTCTAATTTCCCTAATCACTAACAGGACTGACTTCCCTTCTGACTATTTCATATAAAAACTGATCTAAACCTGGGCTCTCCATTGATATTCTTTGGAGCAGTTAGTTCTGAAATATCTTAACTAGTCTTGATCTTCACGTCCTGTGCAAAATTCAGATTACTGTCATTACTTGGCAATCATGGAAATTCTATAGGGCTTTGCTATTTAAGAAATGTTAGCTTTGGGAAAATAATCCATAAATATAAACTGAGTATGCAAAACATAGTCATAGAAACCATGGGCACTTAAATAAAATATATAGACTTTGCTCTCGAAATTTACCATTTAATTGTGGAGATTGGAAACACATTCATTCACTTTAGTGAAACCATCATCTGATGATTCAAAGCACACATACTAAACATGTACTCTGTGCCAGAAAATGTGCTTTGGCTGCAATTAAAAAAAGGCTCGGTATTGTGCCCTGACAATTTAGTTGGGGAGATAAACATTCAAAAGTTAATCACAACACTGTGTCAGGCGTGTGTCAGAAGAGCTTTTTTATATAAATGGAGGAGCAGACCTCCCCCATCTCTGCCAAAAAAGCAGAAGAAACAGAGTCCAAAGAGGACTGCTAATGAGGATATCATATTGCATGAGAATCAAGAGAAATGTCTTCAGATGGAGCAAATAACAATGTCAGATGCTCTGTGAAGTTTAAGAGAACAAGAAGAGGAAAGAGGCCAGGGCCAGAGACCAGTTGGGAATGCATGACTTGGGAGTGAGCAGAAGAGGGAGGTGGGTTGTTGAAAATGCAGTAGAGGGTAAGAAATGGAAACAGCAAGTGCAGGGCGTTCACTTGAAAGGTTTGGCCATGGAAAGAAAATAAAGAATCATGGTTGGGTAGAAAATAAAGCTGTTTTTCTCTGAAACATCAACGGACAATTTCATTATACTTCATATTCAGAACTCATAAACATAGCCTGGTTTAGAAGCCAATGTGAATTCTGCAACCCTACAGTAACATATCAATCAACCAAACAAGGATCACTCTGAGGCAATCTAATTTCTTAGGTTTGAAATTTCTCTTGGGCCAACATTGACAAAAAGCTTTCATCATTTTAACAAACCTCTCTTGTCATTAATCATTAGTAAGTGGTTAATAACTAATCAGTCAGAGAAAGAAGCTAGTTTGTGGATCTAGAGGCAACTTTGATACTCAGAATGAGAGTGTTGAGAGCAATTCCTCACTTCAGCAGTCCTCATTCTGTTGGGGGTTGCTAACACCTAAACCATTTCTCTGTCTTCTAGTTCCTGGGAATCCAGATTTCTTACTTGAACCATGGGAATAAAAAAACACATTAGAATTGCCTATGCATAGCTTTGTAGGTGGATCTAGGGATGGATGATACATGAATGTCCTCAATCTATTTGCTGATTCTTTCTACCTTTTGTCTTTCTATCCTTTTTTTCTTTCTCACCTTAATTATATTGGTTCCATCTATAACAAGGAAATAGATGCGAACAATTTAAAAATGCTATTTTATTGAATATAACTTGACCAGAATTAAATATAGGGGAAAGTTCTCCATCTGCCATCAATTGTCAGAAGACTATTAGACTTCCAGATTTGATTTTTTTTTTCCTTTAAATTCACTTGTTCTGGGTATACCTGGCTAGCCAGGATAATGCTGCTTCAAAATCCATGTTGCTAACACTTCCTTCTTTCTCTTAGATTCTATTTACTTCTTTCATTTGGGAATAGATTCTCCAGTTGACTGCTTATTCTACTAGAAGTGGAACATTTAATTAACCTGGCTCCCATCGACTAACAACAATAATGAGTTTGCTTCAACCGAGAAACACCATGCACCACTACAGACACTTCATTAAATTTGGGATTACCATCCATTTACAGAATTCTGAAAAACTGAATTTTTCAAAAATTAAAAAAGCTTTTCAAATATTTTAGAACTCGAACCCATTTTTACCTAGGAACACACATGTGCAAGACCAGCAGTCACATGGTAATAGCTCCCTGAATCTATGCAGTGCCTTTCAAAGAGGTTAAATGACCTCGTTGAATGTGCTTTCATTCTCTTTACCACCTAAGTTCAATAATGCATAATGTTAAGCAGATTGGAAGTCCTTCTTTAAAATGTTGATCTCTATTATTTTCTTAAGAAATGCATCTCTCTTCAAACGTTGAGAAATGATCAATTTTCTCAACTATTCATTTATACAGAAACTGATGGTGATTTGACGTCTACAAAATGGCCCACATTTAAATGCTTTATGGCTATATTCTTTATATCTTTCTTCTAATAAATCTGCCTCGAATGGAATAGACATTCTTTTAAAACAGGACACTTAAGCACAGAAGTAATGAATTCAGCATTCAGCACAGGTCATTTTTGGCTGAATGACTATATCGATTTCAGTGTGGAATTTTCGAAGTCAGAGGATCTGGCTTTTTTTTTTCACTCAACAGTCAAACATTTCTCATATAGCTTTTGTTTCCTTGAGTATAAGAGCCCTCTCAAGTCACTATGCCTATTAATTCAACAAGTTCAATAAATACGTATGATGTATCAACTATGAGAAAGACTGCACTGGGTTGAGGGCTACCTTAAATAAAATGATGAAAAAGTATGGCCATATGTCTTAATGGGAATAAGAAAAAAGACTTCACAACATGTCAGAATAAGAAACACTGCTGTACAAGTACAAAGTGCTCTTGGAGTTTGAAAAAAGATTATTTCTAGACAAAAGCATAAGAAAAACTCTATGAAAAAGTAGATGGGCTTTAAGCAGAGATTCAAGGATTAAACATTATTTTATAGACTTACCGAGGAAACCCTTCCAGCAAGAGAACAACATCAGACAGATAGTCTCCAAGGCAGGAAGAGACTCCATTGTTTGAGAGTAATCCACAGACACCTCAAACAATGGAGCAGAAGAGACTCAACAGTTTTAGCACCTAATATTTTCATTTGAAATGTGAGAAAACTAAAGCATTAAGAGATGAACTGATTTATCCAAAGTCGAAGCTTTTTACTTTGAGTCAAGATGGAAACCATCTCTTCTGACACCCAGCCCCTGCCCTAACCCTCTAGATCATATTCAATGAGGAAGTAGGACAACATAGGGGAGTAAGATGTGGCCGACAGGAATGCCTTTACTCATACCTAATATTTAATCACTTCTTATGTCAAAGTGTTAAAAGCATAGGATAGTAAATACAAAATAAACTGGGTTTCCTATTTGAGATAATTCAATAGGAAGGAAAGAAATCAAGTCCCTACATTAAAAGTACAAAATGAGGAAATCTTGTGGTTTTTTTTGTTTTGTTTTGTTTTTGTTTTTGTTTTTTTTACATTGACTGGTGTAGCTTTATTTCTGAATTGAAACGTTTCTGCATTTTATAAATCTAAAGCAGGGAGGGTTCTTCTTAATGCAGAAGATTGCTGATTAAATTGCCAGCAAGAAATTGCACTTAAGGATTCAGCAGCTGGAGAGTATAAACACAGGGGATAAACACGCCTGCCTGCATCAATCAAAGACAGTTGCAGTATACCCCCAGAAAGGTGAGCAATTATTTATGAAATTATGTCTTCTTCAGTGCTTCTATGTCGCAATCCAAGAAGAAGCTGAATGAGGAAAACAGACAATGTCACGGTCCCAATTAACCAAGGAGTCACACACATTTTCAAAATCAACGGATTTTACTTATACGCTTTTAACCTCATCATCTTGAAAAGAAATTTCTTTAGCTTTAAAAAATAGTAATAATTAAGTAGGTCAGTATGTTCTTGAAGAACTGTATTTTTTAATTGTAATTGGAAAGATAAGTGTCTGATTCTGTCAACTGCACATTAACACAAATCTAAAGAGAAAAGGGGTGATGCTAAGCACCATTTTGTAGAGGGCTCTTTTGTACTGTTTATTTTACTAGGTCAGTTTCTAGATTAGTGATGCCGGTGCCCTCACTGCCTTTGAACATTGGCTGGGGTTTTTGATCCATGGATCAAAACTATTTGTTTTCCCTTGGGGTAGCTACAGGCCATCAAACTACTATGTAGCTATGGACAAGGAGCAAGCAGCTGAGGACAAAAGCCCTACATCCCTAGGTAGGTAGAGTTAGCTAGTTGGTAGCTCAGTATTGAAAATCAAATGGACCAAAGAAATATGCACATACTTTCTTAAGTTATATTTAGAGGCATTGAGGTGAGTACTTGCACCTTCTTGCTCAGGTCATTTAGGTGATTATGAGGCCCACTGGGCAGATCACATGCCTTCAGGGATAGCTCAGAAGCCTGAGGTACAGAACAGCCACAGAGACTAGGATCTTCCAAAATGAAGTTTGGAGGGTACTGAAAAAGTTTTCCACATCCTTCCCAAATTGATGACCACTGCTAAGTAGTCCATGCCATTTAGGTACATATTCAGCTTTTTCTTACTAAGCAGCTATCACTGGGAGTGATAACACTATAAGTCATTAGAGGTCTGATGACAACGGGTATATTTTAATGGCCACAGGAAGAGAAAAGAAATTGGGGAGATTGGCCAAACGTAGATGAAGTATCATTAAAGCCAGAAACTCTAGAGCCACATAAAGTGGATTCCAGTCTCAGATTTACTTTGTATGTGATTCTGGGCAAGTTGTGCCTCAAGTCTCAGATTTACTCTGTATGTGACTCTGGGCAAGTTGTGCCTCAGTGTCTCCCATCTTTGAAATAGTAATGTTAATATCACCTGCCTCAGAGCATTGCAGCGAGGATGGAATACATATATGTAAAATGCTTAGAACAGTGTCTGGCATTTAGTAAACATATAAAAGTAAATGCTACCATTATTATGGAAGCATTCTCAAGGAAAAGGTTGGATGCTGCACACTTTCCTCAGGTCCTCACCACTAGCTTCTTTGAGGCATCCCACTCTGGGCAAAGTTCTTGAAATCTGGTCTTAAAATCATTACTGAGACAAATCTGTTGGAGGCAGAGGCATGTTCCTAGAAATTCATCACCTTATTCCTCCATTAGGACTGTCATCTCTCACACCCAGAATCCTTCGCTCAGTCATGACAGCCAGACCTCCTCATTGCTCTCATAACACCTGCTCTCCCTGTCCTCCCAGTGTCCCCCAAGGAAGACTTCCACTCTGTCATATTACTCTCTTACATCAATTTAAACCATGTGACTGGGTGCCCTCTCTGGGAAGCATACACTTGTTCTGGGTCATGTCTCCACCTGGGGGTCCCACTCTGGTCTAGCTAGCCATCCCACTTAGATGGCCTGGAATGATCTAGGAAGATTTCTGGGGTAGGGACTGTGGAGGCCTGAGTCTCTGGTTCTCTTGCCTGCCTGAATGACAGCATCAGCTCCTGCCTGAAGTAGCTCTTTTTGGTGGTTCTCAAACTGAAGTGCTGAGGAAGCCTGATGAAGAGAATGGCAAACGCCCATCATGATTAAGATGGAGGTTCTAAGAACCAGAATGGACATTCTTCACAAATTACCTGCCAAAGATATCGCCGTTAAACTCCCAAGGTCTCTGGGAGAATCCAGACACAGCAAAATGGATTTCACTATTTGTCCATCTGGATGGCCCTGATTGTCTTCTTTGCAAGATGCCAAAAAAAAAAACAGTAGCTTACTCAAGGAAAGAAAAACAACATTCACTCATTTCAAGCTCTCCCCTACCTCTTCTTTCTCTTACATAAATTATATTTGTGACTTTGTTAGATAAAAGCAATGTGTTATAGGTTTCTCTTGCATACAAGTATAGGGTGTTGCCAATATTTAGCCATATAACCCTGAGTCATTGTTGGATAGCAGCATAAATATTACTGGAGATTTCATTAAAAAGTCAACATCCCAAGCCCAACCTCCAGAATTTCCCATTTAACAGGTCTATGATAAGGCCTAGGAATCTCTTTTTGACAACACCCAAGTGAATATGATACAAGAGGTTCTTGGACCAAAAGTCTAAGCTTTCTATGTCTTTGCCTGCATACTTTGAACCATCCAAGGACCTTCTCTGAAACCGGAGCACATCATCAAGGTATTGGCTCAAGTGCATCATTTTAACCCAGATCCTGATTCAATCTCCCCTCTAAGCAGCTGGAAGGAGCCTTGCTAAGCCAAAAACTAGTCTGAGTCCATGGTGTGCAACTGAGTGGAAGGAGAGGTACAACCAACAAACAGCAGGACAGGGACCTGACAAGGGTTATGTCTTTATTTAAGATGTTTAACAAAACCTACAGGCTTTGGTCTTTCCAGACCTTCTGGAATCCTCTGGGATATTCTTCAGGCATTCTGAGTATAGCTTAAGTCTCAAATGCCTCTGAAGAATCCTAGGATTCTACAAGTTCCATTTCCAGTTCCCAACTCTGGTCAGGTGGCTCCAAGTCACCATGTATGCTGAAGTCCCAAGCTGAGGGTTCACCCATCCTCACGCCAAGTGAGAGATCCAGACTCGTGGATTCTCCTCTTTACAATGCACCTTTGGCTTCTCAATACTTGCTTGGGCCCTAGCCACTCTTTTCAGCCTCTGCTTTGACAGGAATGAAAAGGAGGAGCTATAAAGTCCTGAATTACTTTGCTTTCTAAATTTTACAGAAAAAAAAATATTTTATTTTATTTTTTCTTTTCTTTTTATTTTTTTAAGGATTTTATTTATTTATTCATGAGAGACACAGAGAGAGAGAGAGAGAGAGAGAAGCAGAGACACAGGCAGGGAGGGAGAAGGAGGCTCCATGCAGGGAGCCCGACGCAGCACTGGATCCTGGGTCTCCAGAATCAGGCCCCAGGCTGAAGGCGGCACTAAACCACTGAGCTACCCGGGCTGTCTGAAAAAAAATATTTTAAATAGATCAAACAAAATGTGTAGGTTATCTTAAAATAAACTAGCATTCATTTCAGGATTCCTAGGACAATTTGGTTTTTGGGAAGTTTTTTGAGATATTCTTACTATCTCAGATATGTATCCAAGCACTTCACTCAAGACTTACTAAGGGGTTAAAGTAGCCCTTGAAGGTAAAGGTCACTGAGTCCTACACTTACATTGGATGAGAGGCTCCTTGGACAAGTTGTATATCTGTTTCTTGGTCCACTACTGATTAATGGTGTGATAAGACAAAAGAGGGAAAGGGTTGAAGGAGAATAGGAGAGGCAGGGGAGGGAAAGAGAACCTATCTGCATCAATAAAACTACCTGAAAGAAAGGTAGGAGGCAGGAAAACCACAAGAAACACACGTAAGAATTCAAATAAATTTAAATGATATAGCAGTAAAGGGCTAGTCAGAGCTACAAACTCAAACAGCCCCTGAGGACATCCCAGTATCACAATAATTAAGCTATCAACACTGTGTCACTGTTATTATAAATGGCCAGGAACAATGACAGTCACCACTGTATGAGGTGTATCCTCTTCCAGTCACCTTGCCAGACACATTTTTTTTAAAGATTTACTTGGGCGAGTGAGTGAGCAAGTATGAGAGAGAGACCATGAGAGGGAGGGGGAGAGGAAGAGGGAGAGAGAATCTTAAGCAGACTCCATGCTGAGTGCAGAACCCAACACGGGGCTCGATCTCACGACCCTGAGATCATGATTTGAGCTGAATTCTTAACTGACTGTGCCACAACAGTGCCCCAAATACTTTACGTGCATTAGCACATAGTAGGCATACAATGAATGACCTTGAATCATAAAGATGGCTAAATTATGTTAGTATACCCTTCTATTTTCCTAAAAGTAGAGATAATACATAAATACAGAAATACATTTTAAAAGATTTCTTTCTAAAATCATTCTTTTTTTAATGGAAAATTATTTTTAAAATTAAATTAGTAAGAGTAAGTTGGATCAGTTGTTTCAATTGCAATTCTCCATATTTTAGCATCACTGTACCTCAAATGACTTACAATAGAAGAAAGTTGTGTGTGTCTGTGTGTCTGTGTATTTGTGTGTCTGTGTGTGGTTGGGGGCATGGAGATAGGTTTTTTTTGGTTGGATTTGGCTTTGGATATTTCCTTTGTGTTGTAGTTTCTGTGTGAGTGTGTGTGTGTGTGTGTGTGTGTGTGTGTGTGTGTGTGTTTTAAGAAAGGCAAAGTTTACATCTGATTCCTAAGTTTATTTCACCAAACCCATAGGACCCATTTACATTTGTAATTGTAAAAATACAACATGGTATCTAAAAGTCTTCAATGGGAATATTTTTAAGAGGCTGAAACATGAGATGTAACAGTAGAAAACTGTGTATCTCCATTAATGTGGAATATTGTTGTGTATAATGAAGCTTTTTGGTAATGCCAACTGACCATTTTGGGTTTTTTTAATAACAAAACCAGATGAGTGGGCCTACTCTTTGCTTTTCTTTGCTCCTTCTTTAGGCCTACTGTCTCTGTGTCCTGTGGGCTCTACGTGGACCTTCGCAGGTGCTTCATGTATTGGCACCCATCCCACCCTGTGTGTGCATTTCCTTTGTATCTTTCTTGGTGCCTTAGTCTCTAAATTAGCCACTGTACTATTTCAAGTTTCTATTTTTTCCTTAAATTTTCTATTGACATTTCTCCACTTATACTTTTTTTATCTCATTCTCTCCCTTGGGTATATTATAGAATTTAATTATATTATTCATTGTCTCTTATGCTTCTTTATGGAAACATATATTCATGCATTTATATTAAATATAAGCAAAACCTTTCTTTTAAGAATATTTCTTATTTGAGGAGAAAAGTATTTTAAGTAATATTATGGTGAATACTCCAAATTCACCATAAAAACATTTGTACTTCACCTACTTCTCACGTAGACAAAAATTTACAGCAATAAAATACAAGTGGGTCACTTCTTACATGCCGTGTAGACTCTCTCTCTCTGCACAAAATTAAGAAATATTTATATAACCAATTCCAAATAAAGTTTGTTATCATTGGATTATGAAGTGTCTTTACCTATAGCTAAGCAACATGACAATGCCCCATCAACCAGGGAAAACGACACTTTCTAGAATACTTAATGTGAAGGCCGTGATTAGAAAATCACGCAGTGAAATGAAATTGGTTCATAGTCTACTACTATCTTCTTACTGTATTTCTTTCCTATCACTCAATCTCTGTCAACTGTTGTAAGCTTTTAAGATATGAAATTAAGTGTATCTTTTTAGATTATTAAGAGTTTAAGGCACATATTCTATTTGACATGGATTTTTAAATTAAAACAGAAATATTACATTTGCTTTGAGTTGAATATTAGGAAATTATCAAAATTGGCACTTCCAGTAAAGCCAGAGGGAATGGAGAATAGAAACACCAGCCTTAATTTTATTCCTGAAATGTAAAAAAAAAAAAAAAAAACTTGAGATTTAGGAATGAATAATAAGTAATATCACTTATTCTTTCCCTGTATCAGCAGTATCTATAAATTCTATACTGCAACAGTGATTATACATTAACTCCCAATTACCAACAATTCTGGGTCTGCGTTTTGAATTACAGAAAGATTCTGAGACCCATTATGATAATTTTTTTTAATTTTATTTATTTGACAGAGAGAGAGAAAGACAGCAGGAGCCAGGGGACGAGTGGGACAGAGAGAGAGAGAGAGAGAGGGAGAAGCAGCCTCCCTCCTTAGCTTCTCTCCCAGGGAGGATTCGGGACTCGATCCCAGGACCCTGAGATTATGATCTGAGCCTAATACAGACACTTAACTGACTGAGCCACCCAGGCACCCTGCTATTACGATTTTTTTAGGGTTTTCTTCTGGAGTCAAAAGTAAATAACATTAAATTATTCTTTGCACTATCTGCATTTTCTTCCTTTCCTTTTATGTAAAGTAAAATATTGAAGTTAATGTAACTCAAGACATGTCCTTTCTCTGAAGAGTTGATACATGGTTAATAGCACATAGGAAGGAATTCAATCCTCAGATCCCTAAAAGCTATAAAGAGCCTGGATCACTTTTCCATGTATAAGCTTTGTTTTAGAAGCACACAAAGCTCATTTTGGACTCGAATGGAGAAGTCTGTGACATATAGCACATAGACGAATTCTAACAGATGGATTTTTCTTGAAATAACTTCATTAGTTAATCATTTCTTTTACATATACTTTTTCTAGCTAATTGGTATAGCTGCCAGCTGGAGCTGTTAAGGATCCTCCAAAGAAACTGGTAGGTAGGGAGAAAATCCAATAATTTCACCAATTCTAGGATGAAATGTCCAATAATTTCACACTAACCATCACATATTTTGAAAGTGAAATCTTTTTCTTTCACCTTTTTGTCCTCCAACTTATTCCAAAAATCTTAACTGATTTGTGCTTAAACCAAATCAATCATCTAGAGGAAACTTTAAACTTTGACAAATTATTTAGGTCAGGGTTTAGCAAACTTGCCAGTATGGACACTGTGGACCAGATCATCTTTTTTGTAAGCTTTTAAGCAGTACCACTTGATGTCAGTAGCGCCCCTAGCTGTGACCACTAAAAAGGTCTCCAGACATTGCAAGAAGTTCCTAGGGGCCAAACTGCCCTTGCTGAGCATGGAGAGCTTAGAAATAGATTGTTCCTCATTTTTAATTCAGTGTAAACAGTAATTTCATGTATTCATGTATGTATGTATATAACTTAAGACATGCCTAATAGATTAAAAATTTTTGCCTTTCAGTAAGGTAAAAGAATTTTTTTTGGGGGGGGGTTATTTAAGCAATAATACTTTCATAAGTCTCTCTGGGTAAACAAACAAAAAGGACAGGATATGTGTCTTCTAACAGGAATGGATATTGATTATTTAAGTACCATCACCATTGGGACATGTGGGTGGTTCAGCTGGTTGAGCGTGGACTATTGGTTTCGGCTCAGGTTGTGACCTCAGGGTCCTGAGATCGAGCCACCCATGGGCTCCTTGCTCT
Source organism: Canis lupus dingo (assembly GCF_003254725.2). Lineage (NCBI taxonomy): Eukaryota > Metazoa > Chordata > Mammalia > Carnivora > Canidae > Canis > Canis lupus. The sequence goes on along the minus strand of NC_064267.1, from coordinate 38,766,237 downwards.
TAGGGGAGTCTGCTTGAAAAGTTTCTCTCCCCCTCCCACCTCAAATAAATAAGTAAATTGTTTTTTAAAAAATGTCATCACCGGGATCCCTGGGTGGCGCAGCGGTTTAGCGCCTGCCTTTGGCCCAGGGCTCGATCCTGGAGACCCGGGATCGAATCCCACATCAGGCTCCTGGTGCATGGAGCCTGCTTCTCCCTCTGCCTGTGTCTCTGCCTCTCTCTCTCTCTCTCTCTCTGTGACTATCATAAAAAAAAGATTTAAAAAAAAATTTTTTAAAATGTCATCACCATCTTCATCATCAGATGTATTGATTTTTTTTTTCTTTTAAGGAAGGAATTCAGGTTGATTGTGTGAGGGGATAAAAAAATCTGTGTTGGGATAATCTGAGATGAAAGTGATTAATTATCAGTTTAGGTGACTAAGGCATTTTTAAGCAAGGGAAAGCAGTGTAATTTCATAAAATGGACAATGAGAAAACTGGGGTCTGTTTTGACTTTACTGTATGTTTATGGAGTGATCTGGGGTTGACAAGAGGATTCAGTTATTCAGATAGAGACATTTACTGGTCTTCGAAGTTCAGTGGTAAATATAATGTGCACCACCTATTTAATACTGGTGATCTTTCTGCAATTTATGTATCAGTGGATCCAGGAAGAGTACCATAGGAATAAGATACTAATTACTCTAGGTGCTGAAACAATGAGCCTTTTCTAGTTTAGGGTGAATGTAAGAACATAACCCCACAAAGTATGCAGGGGAAATAGTTCACCTTGTTAAAAAAAAAAAAATCTAAATTCTATCCTAATTGCTATCTTTCCAGCAAAAGCTTTGTGATACAGATTTGCTCAAGTGTTTTTTTTTTAATATGAGATAAAGATGAACGTTAAGATCTATCAATCTGTTGAAGTATATACTTTGTCTCAAAAAAATCAAGTTATGTCCCTCAAAGTGCCTCAGCAATGGGTGCAACTTTGTTAGATTTTCTAGAGCCCCTGTAACCACTTAGGTCTTACACTCTACTGTTGGACAAGTGCATTCTTCTTTTTAATGGCCTTTGCCACACTGTGTCAGTAGTCACCGGGAGTGCTTCCAGAATACACACTCTTTGCTCAGGCATGACAAAGTGCAACAACCCAACTTTGAAACTGCAAGCCCAAGAACCCAAGAATGCACTCTTTGCTCGGGCATGGCGAGGTGCAACAACCCAACTTTGAAACTGAAGCCCCAAGAACCCAAGAATGCACACTCTTTGCTTGGGCATGGCCAAGTGCAACAACCCAACTTTGAAACTGCAACCCCAAGAACTCAAGAGTGCACACTCTTTGCTCTGGCATGACGAGGTGCAACAACCCAATTTTGAAATTGCAACCACAAGAACCGAAGAATGCACACTCTTCGCTCAGGCATGGTCAGGTGCAACAACCCAACTTTGAAAGTGCAGCCCCAAGAACCCAAGAATGCACACTCTTTGCTCACGCATGGCCAAGTACAACAACCCAACTTTGAAACTGCAATCCCAAGAACCCAAGAATGCACACTCTTCGCTCGGGCATGGCGAGGTGCAAAAACCCAACTTTGAAACTGCAACCCTAAGAACCCAAGAATGCACACTCTTTGCTCGGGCATGGTGAGGTGCAAAAACCCAACTTTGAAACTACAACCCCAAGAACCCAAGAATGCACACTCTTCACTCGGGCATGGCGAGGTGCAACCCATTTTGAAACTGCAACCCAAGAATCCAAGAATGCACACTCTTCGCTCGGGCATGGTGAGGTGCAAAAACCCAACTTTGAAACTGCAGCCCCAAGAACCAAGGAATGCACACTCTTTGCTCGGGCATGGTCAAGTGCAACAACCCAACTTTGAAACTGCAGCCCCAAGAACCCAAGAATGCACACTCTTCACTCGGGCATGGCGAGTTGCAACCCATTTTGAAACTGCAACCCCAAGAACCCAAGAATGCACACTCTTTGCTCGGGCATGGTGAGGTGCAAAAACCCAACTTTGAAACTGCAACCCCAAGAACCCAAGAATGCACACTCTTTGCTCGGGCATGGTGAGGTGCAAAAACCCAACTTTGAAACTGCAACCCCAAGAACCCAAGAATGCACACTCTTCGCTCGGGCATGGTGAGGTGCAACAACCCAACTTTGAAAGTGCAGCCCCAAGAACCAAGGAATGCACACTCTTCACTCGGGCATGGCCAAGCGCAACAACCCAACTTTGAAACTGCAGCCCCAAGAACCCAAGGCCCTGCCCCGTGCGCTTCACCTGCGCACCCGGGGCAGGTGGGGGCGCTTGGCTTCGGTTCCCCAGTGGGAAGCCTGGCTCCCCAGGACCCCGACCACTTACTCTCCGCGGGGTCTTTCGCCCGGCGGCCGCTGGACGACTTCCTCAGCAGGCTGCGGCCAGAGGTAAAGAGGCTGGTTAGCTCTTCCAAGGGGCTCGTGGGGGTCCTGGAGCGGGAGGCGCCGGCGGCCGGGGCCGCGCCGTAGGTGTTGACCGCGGCGTTGACCATCCGCGCCCCGTCCTGCGACACCGGCCGGCCGGCCGAGGGAGGCACTGAGGCAGGGCCCCTGGACAGGCTGCCCGAGTGCACGGCGTCGTAGGGCGGGGGCCGCTTGAGGCTGAGCGGGGTCAGCGACCGCCCCATGCTCACGGGCGACGGCGAGGCCGAGTGGCTCTTGGGGTAGCCGTGGGGGGACTGCGTGCGGTACAGGGCGGACGGCGGGGGCGGGGAGGAGGACAGCGCGGAGGCGGCGGCCGCGGCGGGCCCGGGGGGGCCGGGGGCGCCCAGGGCCGCGGGCTGCTCTTTGTCCGGCTTGGGGTGGCCCGGGGCGTGCGGGGGCAGCGAGGACGGAGACGCGCCCGCCTGCTGCTTCAGGTAGGCCACGTTCTCCAGCACGGGCAGCTTGGTGACCTCCAGCGGGGTGAGCGGAGACTCGTCGGAGTTGGGGGAGCACTGCACGGGCGCGGGCGGGAACACCAGCAGCGGGGGCCGGTGGGACAGCAGGTTGGGGAAGGGCGGGGGGATGTCGCAGAGCAGCCCCTTGGGAGCGCATGGCACTGAGGCCTTGGCGACGTCCGAGTCAGGCACGGTGGGAGTAGCACACTGCGAGGAGCAGCTGTGATGGTCAAGGTCGCATTTGGGATCCGGGCCCAGGTCGTCAAAGATGGGGTACTTCATCTCCTCGTAGACGGCCTCGCTCTGGTCGTCCTCCTCCTTCCTGAAGTCTCGGAGGATGTTGCCCACCATCTCGATGTACACGGGCTCCTCCTCCTCGGGGTCCCCCGCCGGGCTGCTGACCTGGGACAGGGAGGGGTCCCGCGGCAGCGACGTCCTCCGCGGCCCGTGCTTCTTGATGTACGTTTCGTCGAAGGAGGTGCTCAGCTGAGTGTTCGGGTTCCTTTTGGGTTTGGGAGGCGGGATCTTCTTTGAATATTCATCGCTGTGGGGTCTCGGTTTGGTGGACACTGCCAAAGACAAAGGAGAAACACAGGAAGGTAAAAAATAGATGAGGACCGTGGACCGTGGGGGAGGCCTTCAAAGGAGGAGGCCCTGCGCTTGGGGTGTGAAATGCCATGAACTCCCGGTGGTGGTGATGGGCTTGGGTCCTAGTTCGAGCCCCGGACCAGAGGTCAAACGAAAGTCAAGCAACTTTTCCGTAGGGAGGAAAACCTGTTGCCAGAACAACAGTCACATGTATCTTCAGGCGAAGACTAGTGATCCCGACACTGATAAACCATCCCTCTGCTCTCAAATGTCTACATGGAAGCCTGAAGATGAAACATGTTCAGTAAAAACAGACATAAATTTCCTAAAGATTAGCCTCTAAGAATTAAGTGAGAAACTCAGGAGGAAAAAAAAAAAAAAATCAAGTTTCTGTTAGCACAAATGGTCACAAAAGTACCATGGGATTTGAACCCTTTTCAATGATGTGGCTATCGCACACGATCGCGTCTTGCTTTCATTTAGGATAAAAATGTCCCAGGCTGCTGGACTTAATCTCTGCCTTGGTTCAGATAAATAACTTCTCTACAGATGGGTCTGATACTTCAGGGGAAATGGATGTGGAAAACCTTATGAGGCTAGACAAGTTAATCTCTAAATCTCCAGGTATTGTTGGCTACGGTGTATTTGTCTGTTTTTGTTCGTGAGATCTCTTGTGACGTCCCAAATGCTGTCTTGGAATGAACTTATTAGGTACGTTGCACAGACACATCAGAGCCCCTTCGAGTATCTTGCAAGAGAATGATCCACAGAATGTTGTGTGAGCCTCAAGAATAATGTTTAGAAACTCACAACAGATATATATGTACTAGTGCAGTCAACAACCTGCTGGAAGCACACTTAAGGGATGAAACATAAACTCTGACACCATACAGTAGGGTGGAACAGGCTGGCAACATGTCTGTGACTAAAATCAATTATTTAGCATGCAGGGAAGGTACTGGCATCTTGTTATTATCTCATTATCTCATTGTGTTGATATATGATTACAATGATTATCATTATTATGCTGTGCAGCAGAATGCAAGTTACTTGTGGTAAATGGTAGCATATAATGTAAGGTGACAGTATAGCTTGTTGGTGTAAAGCTATTGAGAAAATGATAGGCTTCTCTATAATTTGCACCCTTAAGGGAGGCGGGGTCTCAAGGCACAAATCAGGAAACACCTGAAATCATCTTTTTTCAAATAGCATACTATGACCCGGGAGCTTTTCTAAAACTTACAAAAAGAGAAGCAAGTGCTTCAAGATTAGTCGACTGATCTACTCATTAATCGTGACTTCATAGAAAAGAAACCCATCAAATATTCTAGAGAAGTGGCTATATCTCCCACTTTTCTAGGTCATTCCTGCTTCCAAATAGTCTGTCTTATTGTGCCCATAATGATGTTTTTACTCACTACAATCAAGTATCCTTGTGAAGGGAAGTTGCTTAATGTATCTAGACTTTCCCTTAAACTTGTAACAGGAGAAACCAGGGGCTTATAGCAGTGGAGTCTTTAAGTGCCTAAAGTGAAAAGCAAAAAAAAGCAAAAAAAATAAAAAATAAAAAAAAATAAAATAAAGTGAAAAGCCTAGAGACATGATGGGGTGAAAAATACCCAAGTAGTTCTTTAGGAGGGACCCAAAGGGACCAATAGCTCCTCTCGGTATCTCCCGCTGGTCTTAAATTTTACTGGTTTTAAAATCAACTGGTTATGTTAAAAGTCATGAATTACGCAACTCATTGGGTTATACACAAAAATCTGAGCCTGATGTATAAAGTAAAATTATACACTACTGAATACAATTAAGTTAGTACTGGGGGGACACTGAGTCAGGACCTAGAAGAACAAAAGCCTATCCATACTATTCTAAAAGCTTGTTTCCCGCCATCTCCCGTCTCAGGATCTCATTCTAGGCTAAGTAATTCACACTCTGGGAAAGCATTTGCCACTGATTATTAGGCTCCAGAGATTGAATGGCATGGGGTTAGAGGAATCCTTAGAGGAGAGAAGTCTGAATAGTGAGGTGCTCGTGAATGGAGGGTTAGGAATCAATGTGTCCATGAAACGATAATTTCATTATATTGGAAGAGTCATATTTAGAATAAGATTATCATTTTTATCCCTTCTAAATTATAATTCACTTTTGTTCTCTTCGACCCTTCACTGAAGACTGATGTCCCCACAGACTTGAGTAGTTGTATGGAGAGAAATAGAAGGACAAGTAGAATTCAAGCATCGGAGCCCAAGCCTAGGTAGCAGCACTGCATTGAGGGAAGGCCATGACCCAGAATTCCCAGGCAGTTAGGGGTCAAGATAGAGCTGGCTGTGACAAGATACTCAGGGAAGCAGTAGCCTCGTGAACAACCTTGGAACCAATGTCCTTCTTTCCACATAGATTAGAAGGTGGCCTTTGGAATGGGCAAGACCAATGCTTGGGTTGCACTCAAAATGTGAGCAAACAACACTCATCCTGTTAGCCAAAAGGAACGGATAACATTAAATAAAGACACTTCATATCTATGGAATGATTGATGAAAGAAATGTTCTCTTCTAGAACACAACATAGAATTAAGTAGAGCAACTGTTCATAAGGAAGGAATACAGACAGTCCATTCGTACTGTGAGGATAACTTCAAGGCCAAACCAAGCACAGATATTGTCTGGCAAGGGAAAGAAAATATAATTTGTGACTCTTGGGGTGACTCTTAGATAATCAAAAATCACTACTGCTAAGGACTGAACTCCATTCCTCCCACGACGATGTGTTGAAGCACTAACTCCCCCAATGTGATGGTATTTGGAGATGGTGCCTTTGGGAGATAACTGAGTTTGGATGAGATCATGAGGTTGGGTCCTCATAGTGGGTGGCATTAGGACCACCATGTGAGGATATAGTGAGAAGGCAGCCATTTACAAGCTGGGAAGAGAGTTCTCACCAGAAACCAACTGTGCCAGCACCTTGATCTCGGACTTCTGGCCTCAAGAACTGAGAACAAATAAATACCTGTTGTTTAAGCCATCCGGTCTATGGTATTTTGTTATGGAATCCCAAACTGACTTAGACAACAATGTATTTATTGAGCCCTGCATAAAGACGCTGTACAGCTGAATGATAAGCACCCACTTTCATGCTATCATCTGGCACTGAAATATTTGAAATAGCTTTGTTATTTTAATAATTAACACAGCTCTTAGTCTTTTACATTTAAGTTCCACCTGCCCCTGCCCTATATCTCTTTATCCCCTAGAACCATATCACAAAGAACAATTACACTTAAATATAAAAATGTTCCTCCCAGGCTCCCACCCAGGGATACGTTTCCACCTGACAGCCCATAATTCTGATTGTTCTTCTTGGTCTGACTCTTAATCTCTGATTTGTGCTTTTAATTCTAAATGCTTTTTGTTTGTTTGTTTGTTGTTGTTGTTTGCTTTGGCATACTGACTCCCTGTCCTACTTTGTTCTACTGCCCACCAGTGGAAGCAGTTTCTTAGCCAGGCTTGCCCAAGGAATACTTCATTATCTGGGCAAGCTTATCCCTTCACCCTCTGTCTGTGTGATGAAAAGAGCCTAATGCAGGCAGATTCATATAATGCAAGAACATTGTGTTTCCGGGTCCTCTTTCTTTATATTGATCCAAATTTGAAATGAGAGCATTAAAGATTATTCAGATAATAAAGTGTTAAGTAAATTACAGATGATCAGGAGAAATAAACAGATTCATTCCTTCCATATCGGGAGACCAAGATATTTTCCAGATAATATCTGCTTCCCATTCCATATCTCCATTGCAATTGAGTAAATAATTCATGGAACAATAAAAATTTGTTTCAGCTGTCACGTATGCTTTTTTTTTTTTTAAAGCTTACCTATATAAGGCAAAGCCTGAAATTTTAAACGACATTGTCACATAATTTATTCTACTTTAACCTCACTCCAGGGAATTAAAAATTAAAGAAAAAATCATGTTTAAACAGTCATTTCTTTAGAGAATACTTAAAAAGAGTCTTGATCTATATACATAGATGCTGAAATACTGCTAATAAAAGACAATGAAAATTGCTTGCAAATTTCAACATTAATCCAAATTCAACTGTAATAAAAAAGGTGATTTTTATTGCTCTTGAATGAATATTAAGTTATTTCTAATAAGCCCAAAGATAGAAGCAATAATTCCTGTTCAGCTCCAGAACACAAATTTTAATGCTTAAAATAGTATAATGACAGTAGCATTGAATAAGCAGAAAGTGACATTTTTGAAATGAAATATCTGAGCACAAAGGTTATGCATGGCTTTCAGTCATGCCCAGATGATCTGTCTTTCACAGTTAATTTTGGAAATTCACCATGTCCTTTGTCAACCTATCCTTCTGAAATAATTTTTCCTTATTAAAAAAAAAGTATAGTGTAAAACCATGCTTTAGTATGTGTGGATGTTCTCAACCCAAGAAGTGGAAATATGTGACACAACACAGGTTATTATTTCCCTGTCTTTCTGGCCACAGAATCTCAGAATTTGAAAGGCTCTTAGGAATTATCCAGCCCAAGGATGCCTGGGTGGCTCAGTCAGTTAAGCATCCAACTCTTGATTTTGGCTCAAGTTATGATCTCAGGGTTGTGAAATGTAGCTCTGCAATGGGCTCTGTGCCTAGTATGGAGCTTGTTTAGGATTATTATGATTCTTCTCTCTCGCTCCCTCTCCCTCTGCTCTCACCCCTCCAACACACACATGCTCCCCCACACACACTCTAAAATAAATAAATAAATCTTTAAAAGAAAGAAAGAAATTATCCAGCCCAAACACTATACATTACTGATGAAGAAAAATAAATTCAACTAGTTAAAAAAATGATATCTCTTTTCAATTCAATCTTTTATGCCTTTTAAGACAAAGGAAAACAATAAGCAGGGAAGTTTTTCAATATATTACTTTGTATATGACACAGAGTACCATTTTAAAAGGTCTCCTCGGAAATAAAAATAAAAAATATAAAACTAAAAGGTCTTCTCATCCTGTGCTATAATTTTGGCACCATAACTCTGCAGCTCTACTTATAGAGATATATTCAACTGGGAAACAAGAGTCCAGTGAAGAGAAGTAGTGTCCACACTATGTGATCCTAAAACTGGCTGATTCTGGAAGGTGAGAGACACATTTCCCACTTTCAGCAGAACTGTGCTCACAATAACTCTCTTTCACAACTCACAATTCCAAGGGTTTGCGGGATATTTTTATTTTCACAGTCACAAGCTTTGCAATTCCATCCACAAAATTACTCCTTATTTTATTTTTTTTTAATTAAGGTGTTTGTAAAGAGATAGGGTTGCAAATGCCCTTGCTCTGTTTACCGTGGGACCAACAAAGTATGATAATGTGCAAAGAAGATCAGATTTGGAGTTGTAGGAGCTGTATTATTGTTCTGGAAAACAGAGAACTCAGATCAAAGTTTGGATGGAAACAACAATGTAGACATGGAACTGGCTCAACAGCATAGTTTTAAAGTTGAATGGGACTTAGCGTCTTGGCTTAAGCTAGAAGACATGATTCTGATCACTTCTTTGCTTCGGTTAAGCTGCACAACTTTGAGAAAATACTTTGAAGTACATTATTGTCTATACTCACTTTTGTCAAAGATAATGAAGGACTTTGATCAGAACCCCTGCTTTTTTGTTACTCATCTCAATCATTCATTATAAAATAAAGTTGGAATTTGTAAGCAATATTTTGAAAGAAATGGATTAAAACAGATTACAAAATATGAGTACATTTCCTATGATGAGACTAGAGGTTATTTCTTGGAACAATATTTCCCTGTAAGTATTTCCTAAGGCTTGCATATCTCTATAGGTTATGACGAAGGATGTTTGAACAGTCCTAAAGCAGACAATCTCTAATTAATAGTCTTTAGGAAGGGCTCCATCAATTCTTTCCCTTCTAGTATGTGCATACTTTTCTATCCCTCAAAAGGAGGGATAGAAGGTATATTACTTCTATCCTTGAATATGGAAGCTTTTACCTTGTCCCAAAGGAAGTCAGGCACCATGAAAGAAGTCTAACTACTCTGAGGTGACCATCCAGTGAGGAAGCTCAAGCCAGCCCAGGGAAAAGGAACCAAGAAAATCAATCAATAATGAATGAAATCCTGGCCATGTGACTTCATTCCAGGTGTTCCAGTGACCCTTTTAGCTATCTGAACCATGTCAGGTAAGACAGTAGACACTGTGGATCGGTGACAAGTCATCTCCACTCTACCCTTCTGATTTCCTGATCCACAGAATTATGAGCAAATAGGATTTGGGAATAGATTGTTGTGCATGTATACACACCTGAAACCGGCACCAGAAGTATCTAAACCTGCCTTAACAAAAAATCTAAACCTCGGGCACCAGCCTTGGGGTGGTGGCAGAGGCCTGAAGGACAGTGAGGAGACTGTGGAGAGACTGAAAATTTGGAGAGCAGATTCCTATGGGGAGGCCATCAAAAAGGAGAGCTGTGTTATATAGATTGGTGGAAAGTTGGCAAGACTGTTGCCTATGGTAACGTAGAAAACATAAAATGCACCTACTGAAATTTGTGGACCTGACAAAGGAGAGTTCTAGAAGGATATAGAAGTGTCAGCTGGCTTGTTTGGCCTTGTATAGTAGATGGCTGCCTGAGAAAGAGATTAATGAAGGAAGTGTTCCATTCTTAAGCAAAAGTGAAAGGAAATCGTTCTACACAGGACATGCCATGAATCCTTCCCTGATCAGTAAAAGGTTTCCAGGTGAAAAATGGCCCTGAGGGCAAAGGTCAATCCAGAGCTCTGCCAGTAGATGGTGGCCAGTATATGTCAGGTTTTGTAGCACAGATAAATTGCACTTTTAGCTTGAAGACCTTTGCATATGAGGAAATGCACTCAAAGAGACTCCTGGAATCTGGGCATGATTTAAATGATGAAATCGGAGATTTCAAGCTGATGTTGTAATGCAAGAAAGCATTTGGGCAAGAGGGTGAGAGTATTTGCCTACTGGTAATATTGTAGCTGAAAGGCAAATTGTGGTAGACAGTCTCAAAAGATGGCTACCTTCAATTCCCTCCCACCTTGTGTGCTTTCTACCTATTAACAGTTAGGGTCCATCTACCTCTCCTCAAATCAGGGCTGGCTTTGTGACTTATCTTGACTTAGAATGTGGCAGAAGTGATCATCTGAATCTTGAACTTAAGTGAACTGACAACTTTCACTTCCTCTATCTTAAAAGCCAATTTCCATAGAAGAATTCTTAGACCAACATGCTGGGAAGAAATTCAACCTAGTGGTGTGAAGAGGCCACATGGAGGAGAAGTAAGCCAAGACATGTGATTGAACCTTTCATGGACCTTCCAACCCATCCCAACTGGCAACTGAATGCAGCCCAATGAGAAACCCCAATCAATGTCATATAGGGTAGAAGAATCACTCTTATAAGCCAAGTCACCTCAGAGAATAATAATAAGAAGTAATACATTGTTTCTGTTTTAAGCCATGGCATTTTGGGTTGATTTATTGCACAGCAATAGAGAACTGAAAGAAATACCAAAATTAATTTCCTGTTTGTGTAGATGTCTCATAGAAAATGCTCTTGTTATTTCCATAGAACTAGAGTACAGTGTGCACCCTGAGGAAACAGAAAGCATCTTTCCAGAATAGAAAAATTAAGGAAGATTGCATTCTGAGTACTATAAAATCACCACAGGATGATTCAAAGAAGCAATATTAGAGAGATTACACACTTTCTGGTGAAGAAGACTAGATTGAAATCAGAGTGAAGGCATTAGTATATTAAAGAAGAACAGCCAGAGGGGATCTTGCCAGCTACAGGAAATTTAAAGCCAGGAGAATCATGGAGCAAAACATGGTGGCACCCCACAACAGTGCTGTGAGTATCCAGTCCTCCATTACATCTTTGTTGTGGGTATAGACCCAGCATGCTCGTAGAGTCTGAATCCCCTCTATACGATTCTCATGAATCCTTTTCTTAACATCAGGTTCCTCAAGAAACTTTTAAATAATTTTATGTTACAAAATATTATGCTTGTGTTTCTCATTAAAAACAAGCAAGATGGAATTCCTGTTTCATACACTACTATCGTCTGAACATTTGTAACTCCCCTCACTTCCTTCAAATTCACGTGTTGGAATCTTAACACTCAGAGTTATGGAGTTAGAAGGTGGGGTCTTTGGAGGTGATTAGTTCATGGATATGGAGCCTTTGTGAATGGCATTAATTTTCTAATGAATGACACCCATCAGAAGTCCCTAGTCCTTCTACCATGTGAAGACTCAGAACTTGACCAGAACATGACCATGCTGGTCCCCTGATCTTGGACTTCCAGCCTCCAAAGCTGTGAAAAATGCATTTCTATTGTTTATAAGCTACTCAATCTGTGGTATTGTACGTAGCAGCTCAAACAGACTGAGACATATACCCATCCCCTTTGAGCTTGGTTATTATGACACCTTAGTTATTCTAGACATCTGATGATGGAGATTCTGAGCTTATCGATTAAAGGCCAATACTGCACCAGGGCAAATTCACCACAGTAACACTATTTCATGAGAATCAGTCCAGGCAGGCAGCCTGCATTTCCAAGGAACCACAACCCTCTGCTCACAATGTCCAACCCAACCGTCTAGTTTGATATTTCCATCCCCAGGAGAGTTTTTTTTTTTTTTTCTCAATCACTGTTCTCCCACTCCAGGCATGGATGCACGTTAAACAGAGCCCACTTGTAAAGAACAGAAATGGTGCAGGGCTGTGGGCACTTCCTTGGCTGCACTACCTCAGCTTCTAAGATTCCACCTGACATTCCATACTTAACACAAGTCTAGAAAAAAAAAAAAAAAAACTAGAGGCAATGTATCCATCAGGGAGAGGGACTGGTCTGCAGGGATGATCCCAGTTGGACAGAATGCCAAATTATTATGTTTCATAACTGACAAAATTCTTTGCATGACTAAATAGTAGTCAGTCAGGTTCCTGAACCTTTCTCTAAGCCTGTCTATGCAGGTCCTTGTAAAATCCAATTTTACATAACCCTGCTAATGTCAGTTTAATCCCAAGCTCCCACCCTCACCATCTGATCACCCTTGAGATCTGATAGGGTTCTTCATCCTCCGCCATCCCCCAGGTGATATCTGAGCACCCCAGCCTAACTTCAGCAAGAATCTTTTCAGTTCAGTTCAGCCAGAAACCCCCTTACCTCTGATGTCTCCTCTTGTGGTTTTCCACTCACCAGCCTCTATCCTGTTCTTTGGCTATAAACTTCCACTTGCCCATGGTGTGTTTGGATGGAAGTGAACCTCTATACTGAGTTCTCTTTTCCCATACCATAATAGTCCTAAATAAAATTTGGTTTTGTCACTTTAACTACAGTTCAACTCTGGTTTTTGTTTGACATCTCTGAACTCTACATGTGTGGCTTTTTTGTGTCATTCAGATGTCAGCATATAGTGCCTTCTTCAGAGATGTTTTCCATGACCAAGTAATCAGCATACATCATACAGAATATTTCTCTTGTTTATTTCTCAATTGGCTTAGGTAGGCTTCTAAGTGGTTGAGCATATATTTTCTTTTTTCCTCTTTCCCACTTGCATATAATCTCCATGAGAACAGTGGTTCCCCATTTGCCTTGATCTTTGCTAAATCATCTGTGTAAAGTGACTAGAACATCAGATGTTCTTAGTAAATATCTCTTCACTGTTCAGTGAACAGTAGACCTTTAACATTCCTAGAGTCAGCATCCAGGATTTTGGGTACTCTCCAGTGGCTCTAAATAGCCATGGACAGCCCTAGGATTTGCTATTTCCTTAGGTATTATTTGATTTAAGAGGGAGGAAGAGGATGAGACATGTGAAGAATAGTTGACAGTGGCAAAAGAAATGAAAATGCGAAGGAGAAAAAGCTCAAAGGAGGAATAGTCAGCATTACCCATGTATAGAAATTGAGGCAAGTTAAATATTTCACCTGCCAAAGAGGAAGAACATAAAAATTAGCTGAGGGATGAAAATGGTCCTTTTTCAGTTGCCTTATACTAAGGAAAGATGAGAGGGGTACATGAAAGAACACAGGGCACACAGAATTCATGAGTTAGATCTTGCAATACAAAAGCACACAAGGTGGGGCACCTGGATGGCTCAGTCAGTTAAGTGTCTGACTCTTGGTTTCAGCTCATGATCTCATGGGTCATGTGATCAAACCCTGCTTCAGGCCTTGTGCTCAGAGGTGAGTCTGCTTGAGATTCTGTTTCTACCCTTCCCCCTGCACTCCTGCTCACACACACATACTCTCCCTCTCTCTCTAATAAGGTCTTAAAAAAATAAATAAACACATAAGGTCCAATGACTTTGTAAGCACTATCCTAGACCATGAATTTTGATTGAGGTTATAACAATCATTTCCTGAAAAAAAAAAAAAAAAGAACTTTTCTTGTTAATAGAAAACTTAATATGGCAAGGCCACTTGAAACAATGTCACAAATGTGGGAAACAGGAAACAAAAGTACCCTAAAACTCCATTACAAGTCATCCCTCTTGGACTTACTAGGATCTCTCTGTGGTGGTAAAGAAGCACTCCCACAGGTGTGGTTTCACTTAAATGACAGCATGCCAGACCTCCCATAAGAACATTTGTAATTCCTCCCCTTCTTCTTTTTGGCATTTTTCACATACTTTTCACTCAGGTCAACCCAAACTTCCACTTTTGCCCACAGGTCTCAGATGTGTATATGTTCAGGAGTTGCTCTGACATTGTCCTCTGCTCTTCCACTGTCTTAATCTAAACACGAACCTTCCTAACCTTTAAGCTCTAATTCAAGCATCACTACTTTCTTTTTCCTCTTGTTTTTGATTTTTTTTTCTCTTGTGCCTCTCTATTTCTTCCTTGTTATCTTCTTCATTTCCTACCTCATACCTGGTTATCAGCTTTTCTCTCCTAAAGATTACAAGCTTTCCAAAGGCAGAAGCAGCTCATCTTTTTAAAACCCCAATGGACTTAATAGAAGGACATACTCCCAATAGGCATTTGATCAATAATTACTATAAATAATTGTACACTAAATAATAAACTACCAATGCATGATGATTGAAAACTCTCAATTCTTTCTCATGCTTTCCTTCAGATTTTCTTCCTTGTTCCCTCCATTCTCAAGATTTTTCATGAAAATTGAGGTCCTTAGAGTTTTTAGAGGTACTTCACCTTAAAGACTAGTTTTCTTTAGGAAAAGAACCTAACGAATTAAAGCTATATGTCTACATCACCACAGGTTCCCCCAAACAAGGACTCTCTGGATGGTTTTATCTATGTGTACCAATCTTCTCCACTCAGTAGTCGATCAAATAATTCTTAGCAGATCTGGGAAAACAACACATATTTTAAAATTTAGAGATAGCTGTGTTATTAAACCATAGGTTTAATAGTGGGTGTTTTTGTGTGTGTTTTGTTTGTTTGTTTTTATTTGTTTGCCTAAATATTTTGAAGCCATCAGCTGAACAAGTTCCTGGCTCTCAGCTATCTCTTACAGCATCTCTACCTGCAGAGAAAGGAAGTTACCAAATAAGTTAATTTCCTGAGTCTTGAGGGGGAAAAAATGTGACAACAAAAAAAGTAGCCATGGAAAACGCAGAGTGCTGAGCACCCAATAGAGGCTCAATTAATTTGGATTCAACCCAGGAGGATATTATGTTCAGGGAAAGTAAGTTGGGAGAAAAATCTGATTAACGATTGGAACATTTCCCCTGTCCCTCCGGCAAGTCAACTCTACAGTGGCTGAATCCCTGCAGTTCCATAGATACAGTCTACTGGGGATTATCCTTTGTAAATCTGTCCTGGCTGAGATATAAAGATAGAAATGTTTGTGATCTTTGAGATCACAAAGGAAGCAACATGGAATCACAGAGCCATAAAACATTTCATTCAACTTCACAGAAGTTGTGTTGATGTGTGCTAATACCTCTAATGAAAATAGTGGTAGTAGTAGTAGTAATAATAATAATAATAATAATAATAATAAATGTAATAATAATAGCCACTATGTAGCAAATGCATTATTTGTATCTTTTGAAAGATTACTTTATTTAATCCCCAGGACATCCCTACAAGGTAATACTATTATAAATCCCATTTTACAGACATTGAAACTTAGTTATAGAGAAATTGAATTACTTGCCCAAGTGAAAGAAATTGACTTTAAACACAGGTGATCTGACTCTAGTTGCCTACTGTCGGAATAATTTGCCTTTAGAGATGATGGTGCATATTTGTTTTACAAATACATAGGTAAGTGTGTTTTAACCTTAAAAAAAAAAAAAATTACCAATACTCATCCATGAGTCTGAATTCTAATTCCAATTTAGTCATTGTGTAACCTTGGGCAAGTTAACTGTAATCTCTTTAAGCCTCATTGAGCTTAACTCTTAAATGGATATAATAATGCTTATTTACAGGATGTTGTGAGGGTTTAAAAAGATACTATATCAGAAGTCATTAGCAGACTGCCAAATGAAGGGTTTAAAAAGTATAAGCAATATTACTATCAATTATTATCTGTGTTCATTAGAAAAATCTCTCTCTACATTGGAAGATATGTAATGATAGCATATGCTTTCACACATACTTCACACTTATTTAGCACTGAGCTATAAAAATTAATGGTGCCAATGCCAGAGAGCCAGCCAGTTCTGGGAAATTGTAAAATGAATGATTGCCTAAATAAATATAGATTTTATGTTCACTGATGTATAGATCAATATTTCAGTTTCCTTCTATATTAGGTTTATATCCTATGTATATTCATATAATAGGAGTGAATTTACTTTGAAAGATGTAATTTTTCCTTTAAAATTATGTGGGCATTGGAATTTTTTGGACAATTACCGTTTCAGTGTTGGCATTCTTAGTTGCTCCTCAGCCTAAGCTGAAAAAAAAAGTTAATTTTCCTTGAGTAAGTTTTAATTTAATAATGCAATTAAAATCAAAACAAAAGGGAAAATGAAGGATGTAAATCACAGCATATATATATATATATATATATATATATATATATATGGCAATGCAGAAAATTCAACAGATTAACACCTCTTATTGAAATACTCTTTTTTTCTTAACCATGGATAGAACACTTAGGTTTTGAAAAATGACATTTGGGTGGGGGATGTTCTCCAAACTTCAATTTAGGAAAAATGTGACTAGATTCTAAAAAAGAGAGAGAGAGAGAGAGAATATTTCCAAAATTGGAAATGGCTCACCTCAAGGACATCCTAAAGTTTAATGCCAAATGCATGTAGTAAAGATGTAGAATTTGTTATATTTATGTAATTCAATTTTGGATATTATAGATTCCCATTATCCCTATGTAGTTTACCCTTCACTCTTACAGAAAAGGTTAGAAAGAGAAAGGATTTCCTTTCATGTGTGTGCACAATTTTTATTTAGCCCTATGACCTTATAAGTCTTCTTTACTGGGATTTATGTGCATGTTTCCATTTACTTTCTCTAAATGTAGATGAAGAAAATGGTCCCCTCCAGCCCAGGGTGGTTTGACTCAAGCCAGAACTTCACTGATCACAAGAAGCAGACACTAGTCTTTTCTAGTCCTGAGTTCTTAGAGACTGCTGAAACATTTCAACTTGCAGCAGTGCTACACAATGGGAGAACAGAAGCCTTCATTTTGGAACCCTGGAACCCAGATCAGCTTTGCTTTTTTTTCTTTCTCATAATTTATGGAAATTCTGTTCAATTCACAGAAATTTCAGAGATGGGGCTAGGAATAGGCAAGCCAACAGTAGGTGCCAATGGTGGGCCACACAAAGCAACATCCTGGAGGAGACAGCAACTTTCTTTACCTTGGAGGAAATCATGGGGCTATTTATGAATTTAGCCTTCCATTATTCAAATAGCTTTAGCAATTGCAGAGGTTATTCTTTGGTTTCACTTTGGGATTTAGATTAGCTTTCATTCATTCATAATAAAAGTCACCAGGATAACATGAATTCTGAACCTAAAATGTAGGGAAAGACAGGGACATTATACTTTACCCAATCTGTATTATTCCCAGATTATTCCGTGTGATTCTTTCTCCACGTCTAAGCCATACCTTAAACATCTAACAACATCAGCTTGGACTCTTAATCTAAAAGGTAAATTTCAACTCATAGATGTTTTGATTAGTAATAATGGGAATTTAGGAAAAGACTCTAAACCTAATCTCAAAGCATATTTTCTTTTATATATATATTTTATTTAAATTCAATTGGCCAACATATAGTATCAAAGCATATTTTCAAACTCAAATTGGAATTTATGTGTATATATACACTTATGTATGTGTATGTGTATATATATATATATACATGCATGTATGTATAACGTGTTTATGTATATATTCACTTGTTTATCTACCAAGTTAGCATGCTTAATCAGATCCTTTATAAATACAGTTGTAATTATTATAATCAATTAGCCCTGACCATGTCACGAATGCACTTCTCCACCCCTACTCAAAACTTGACAATGCCTCGTCATTATTATTAGGACAAATAAGGCCTTCTGTAGCATGGCTTCCATCTCTTACTCCACCTCATCTTACAGTGCTCATCCTTGTGATAACTCCCAGTAGCTAGAGGCTCCTCTTCCAGCGATGCAACCAAAAAAGTAATTCTGCTACTAATGGTTCTCCTGCCATGTGCTCCCTTCACCCAGAATGTCCTTCTTAGAATTCTTCATTCCCTATGTCCCCTTTACTTAGCTTTAGACCTTGTTTTAATTTTCACTCAGGAATCTCTTCTTCAAAAATTCAATCTACAAACAATCTCTCCTGGAAAGCTCTTCTTTTTTGTGCTCTCATTTTTTTCTCGGTGAATGTTTATTTGTTTACTGACTGTTTAATATCCTTCTCCCTCCCTAGATAGGAAATTGCGTTTGTCTTCCTCACGTCTGAAGCCTCAGCTCCTAGACCAGTACCTGTTTTAGAGTAAAATTGGAATTTTTCAAAGTTACAATAAATATATGCAAGCTTTCATAGTGCTCATTCATTCCAAACAGCCTTTACTAATTTTACCAGAAATATTTTACAATGAAGCAAAGAAGATGGTAGACCTTGTCTCCACATTAGACATTTTATCTGTGATCCATGTACAAATAATTGATTGTGCTATGAGAAGCAGCCAAAGCTCATCACAATTAAAATAGGAGAAAAGATGCAACAGCCAAAGTTTACCCAAGTCAAGCCGGTAGTTTGGGTAGAGACAAGACAACTACAAGAGTGTGGTGCTGAGAATGTTCAATTAGGGAGAGTACAAGAGGAGAAAGTTAATCTTAACAGGAACAAGGTCTGGGGTGCCCAGCAAGAACAAAATATACAGGACAAGCACACAAGGTAACTGAGAGCAGTGCTGCTTCTTTTATTTCTTAGACTCTGAACATTCTCAAGCAAATTTTCCCCTACAGTGCTTTTCAAGTAGCACAAAGACCCAAACAAGGGAGACAAACTGTTCTCAGCCAATAGGAATGTCAGTGTTACCTTGGAGATAAGGATCCCTTGCCATCAAACCCATGTCCTAAAAACCTCTGACAATCACCCTCCAGAACACAGCACTTAGACCAGAGACTAAGAGGTTTCCAACAGGCTATACTGGCAAGCTGCTTGAAACAATAACAGAAATTTCTGAGTCACGGAGGTAATGGAGACATTGGACACGGGGTAAATGCCCTTAGAATGATCAGGAAGCCGTGTTTCTGGAATTTGCCTATATATTTCTGGGTACAGATCCCAATGAGAGGAATTGTGTCGCCTATGTCTCATTGGTCATACACCCACACAAAGCAATAGCAGGAACTGTTCTTTTCCCCAGTGCATTTACTGTTTCAGGGTAAACAAAACACATATAATTTTGAACAATTTACCGGCAAGTGAGACCCACAACTGACAAAATATGTAGGAAAAGCACCAGTAATCCAAGTTTCTGCTCCCACTCCTTCCTGCCCTACCCTGTCTCCCAGATTTCTAGTAAGCTTCTTATAACATTCTTATCTTTTACCTAAAGTCCAGTTGGATCCAAAACTTTTCAAAACACAGAAAGCCAGACCTTCACTAAATTATTTTCTTTACATCATATGTTCACTGCCATGAATTTTCTGAAAGCCGGCTCCAGACACAGAGCTAAATTGAAGGAAACAGGGGGGAAAGATGTGGCCTCCTAATTCTGGGGCCCAATGCATGACGGTGAGCAGATAATTTAATATTTAATATCAAAATAACCTGATCCACACAACGATGGAATGATATATGCAAGCTACTAAAAGGAAAATATCATTTTATTAAATATAAAGTGATTTTTATATTGCAGCTAGCCAGATGAATTGTTGCCGTGTTCCAGCTAATGGCCTCTACTTCAGCCACGATAGTGCAACCACAGATCAACCATGATGGCCTCGGTGCTTGCCTGTGTCCTCACCAAAGTGCTGGCTCCATGACAGCCTTGCCTGCCTTCACCTCCTTGCGGACTCAAGTGTCCAGGCAGGGCTCCAGGACATAGCAGGAGCTTTAAAATACATATGCTGAATGGCCGATCACAATGATTCAAGGCTGGAGATGTTGCAGAGTCCTTACTGTGCCTTGTAATGCCCTGCAGTAACTATCTGTCTTTCTAACTTCTTTTCCTATTCTTCTCCTCATTGAGTCTGCTCCAGCAACACTGGCCTCCTTCTCATCCCCTAATCACCGAGCATATTCCAAGTGGTCAGGGCCTGAGTACTTGCTCGTCCCTCTGTCTGCAATGTTCTGCCCCCTCAGGATCTGCATGGGTTATTCCATCACTTCATTTCAATTCTGCTCCAAGGGTTTTCTCTGACCACCTTATCTAGAATAGACCTTCCCTTGGGGCACCTGCCTTTGGTTCAAGTCATGGTCTCAGGGTCCTGGAATTGAGCCCCACATTGGGCTCCCTGCTTTGCAAGGAGTCTGCTTCCCCCCCTTGTCTCTCCCCCTGCTCATGTCTGCACTCTCTCTCTGAAAAAAATAAAATAAAATAAAATATTTAAAATACATACGTACATACATAAAATAGTAATTTCTCTGCCTCTCTTCCTACCACTCATTCTCTCCTTCACCTTCATAGCATCCAACACCAACTGCCATAATATTGCATATTTATGTCTGCTTACTTGTTGTCTGCCTCCCTACACTGGAACCTTCACTCCATAATGGCAGGGACTTGTTTCCAGGCACTGATATATGCCCTGGGGCCAGCAGCAGCGCCCGTCGTAGTAGTTGCTTAATAAATATTTGCTGACTTGTGAACTTCACAAGAAGCCACAAGAAACAGCATTTGGGAGGTGTTTGCTTTGTTGTCTGTGTCTCTGCCGTCTCAGACCTCTACAGCAAATCCAGTCACAGAAGCTGGAATGGAATGTGTGGACAGCTTTAAAATAATAAAAAAATAAGAAAGGAAGCTAGAATGAGTCAAGCCAAGAACCACTTGGCTGGTAACCATTTTTCCTGCCCCTTTGTCCACAGAAACCCTTAGCGTTTTGCTGAGCCAAGTGACACATGTAAAATTCTGAACACATCACAAATCTCCCGGTTCCTGCTTGCTCCCAAGTTTCTGTTCCAATTGAACAATTACAGCCTCTAAAAATATGCCCAATCATCTGGATGCAAATGCAATATTTTATTGGTAGGAAAGAAATCACTCAATTACCCAGATCCTGCCCAAATTTTGCTATGATTATGGCTCTTTGAAAGGAATCATGCTGTTTTGGTGAACAGTTTAGCATCATGTATCGAGAACCTTGATAATACATCCCTTCTGGAAGATTGCACTTGTAGGCATGGATCCCAAGGAAATATTCAGTCATGTATGAAAAGGTGTGTACAAGACTCTGTAATCACAGCGTTGCTTCTCTCAAAATGAGTTCAAAACAACATAAATATCTGAAACAAGTGTTGTGACCTGAATTATGAGACACTATAACTACATGATAAAGTACTCTGTAGATATAAAAGCAATGTTGTGATAATATACCTAGGAACATAGAAAGATGCTTAGGATTACAAAATTAAATTTTTGTGTGTTGTATATTTATGTATATCTATGACATGCAAAAGAATAGCTGTTCTTGATCATTTTTGTGTGTATGTATATTTTGTGATTTTCATGTCATCATCCAGTTTCACTTTTAAAATAAGTAATTTTAATATTATAAAGTTGGAGAAAAGTAAAGCATGCCTCTTCAGTTTAGATCATACATTCACAATGGGGTGATACCTTTCACAACAGGGTGGAAATTGATTCTTGGGTCAGGGGCAAAATACCATCCTCTTTTAAATGAAAATTATACATCTAGCACATCAACAGAGCTACAGTATTTCAGCAGTATTAAGTTCCATAGGAGGGTGATTAGGAAAAAATATATCTTAAGAGATTCCTTATAAGTGTAATAATGAAAAATTGGTTGAGAAACCCCACTTCATTCCAATCCAAACATTTTAATCTTAGGCTTATGTATCTTATGTATTTTTAAGTTCCTTCCATTAACTTTGCCCACATGACTCCTAACTTCCAGGAAATGTAGGCTTAAATCCAGCCATTGGCACTGAGGAGACTGCCCTCCATAAATCCATGAGGAGTCTCTGAAAAGAAGTAAAAGGATAAAGGTACTAGATCACTAATGGCAAAGAGCTGCAGCATAGGAGAGCGTTAACTCCAATATCCAGTAAGACTCTTTAGGCATCTCGAAAGCAATCCTTAGAAATATTTCTGCTTTTTCTAATTGAGGTCAGACAACGGGAAGCTTTCACTAATCCATAGACATAGCATTTTTTTCTTTTCTTTTCTTCTCCTTTGGCATTTGTACAATGCCTTCATTTAAGGCCTTCCTTAAAAGCATCCTCTCAGTGATATATGAACGACAGAGTTGGCAAGCCTTTTCTCTACTGACACTCATATTTCAGAAAGTCAGGATTATGATTAGAGAAGCACAATATCAAAGACAAGGCCCAAATCAGTCCCCAGAGCAAGAGCAGCTGAAATTAGAATTATCACCACAGTTTCCTCCCAGGAACAATTTGGAATCCATCAAAAGGACAGAAGGGAATGATGCTAAAACATAAACAATGAGGGGGGATAAAAACCAGCCTTCACCTCCCAATATAATAAAAACAACTTCTCCAGGGTGTCATAAGGCATCCTTAAGAAATGACTCAAATTCCAGTTGCAAAACAAGACAAGCTGGGGTTTTCCATGTAACAAGACATGTTACAAAGGGTACTTATCTCCCAGATGTACTGAATTCTTGGCCAGAAGCTGGTGGTGTTACAGCACTGAGATAACACTTTTGTTTTCCTTATCCCTTCCTAGGAATCAGAGGATTCTCATTAAGGAATGGCTCTGTCTGGTAAGGCTTCTCATATTTAAGGAAGTCACAGTCATAAATTTAAAGAGGAAGTATGGTAGGCAGAATCATGGCAGACCCAAAGATGTCCATCTCCTAAAACCTGGAACGTATGAATACATGATCTTACATGACAAAGGGGAAATTGCAGATGTGATTAAGGTTAAGAACTTCAAGATGAGATTAGCCTGAATTATCCAGATGAATCTAATCCAATCTCATGAATCTTTGTCTCCAGGCTGTGGTCAGAGGAAAAGGTGTGATGATAGATGCAAGGTTAAAGAGATGTGGCATGAGGGCCTGACCAGCTATAGCTGGCACCAGAGATGGAGAAAGAAGGTCATAAACTGAGAGGTGTGTGTGTGGCCTACAGGAGCTGGAAAAGTCAAGGAAAGGGAGTTTCCCTTACAAACTCCAGAAAGGAATGAGCAGCAGAAAATCAGCCCTACCGACATGTTGATTGTATTTTATTTTATCTTATTTTTTTTTAAGATTTTATTTATTTATCCATGATAGATACAGAGGGAGAGAGAGGCAGAGACATAGGCAGAGGGGGAAGCAGGCTCAATGCAGGGAGCCCGATGTGGGACTCGATCCCAGGACTCCGGCATCATGACCTGGGCCAAAAGCAGATGCTGAACCACCCAGTCTCCCTGATGTGCTGATTTTAGACCAATGAGACTTATCAGCAGAAGTATCAGATAGTAAAGTTGTGTTTTAACCACATTATCTATGGCACTTTGTTATATCAGCAATAGGAAAAGAGTATCAAGCTAAGGGTGGAAATTTCAATTCTCACTTTTTCACCTCCAGTGCTAGCTCTTAATCATAATTCAAAATACCTTGAGTGTTGGTGTGACAAAGTCAGCCCTTCCTCCACAATCAGACCACACACCCATTTGGAGTGTCACACCACCATGAGATCAAACCAAGTCAGTACCCAAAGTAGTATAGGCAGGACAGGAAAACCTGAGAAAGGAAGTAACATTTTCAAGGACCCTTATTCATTTTTCCCTGAACTTTTAAAATTAGTACTATAATGCATTAAGCAACATTATTCCACCATATTTGCTCAATTGTTGCTTTGTTAGAAAAATAAAGGCCCTTAAAATAATATAATTCCACTTCATTTTAAAATAACTGAGCAAATTATGGATACTGGCAATCAGCCTAGCCTGTTCTATTTGGTCTTTTTTTTTATATTCACCACAAAACATAATTATGATAAATGAATGACAGAGGGAGGAAAAAAGAGTAAGCTTTACAGGTACTTTTGGTACAGTGACTCTAATTTTAATTATATATTTGACTAAAGTTTCATGGGCTGTTTTATTTTTATCATTTTATTCTCAACTCAAAGATTGTCCTTGACTACCGACTTAACACTGATCATCAACCTCTGCCTCACAGTCTAATTTCCCTATTTCCACTTATTCACAATATCTGCAGTCATAATTATGTTTTGGTTCATGTATCTATGTTCTCCACTAAAATTAAAAGCCCTGTGAAACTGGAGATTTTGTCTATCTTATTTATGCTATATATCCATTTTGTAAAAGAATGCTTGATACTTACTAGACAACTATTAACTAATTGTTGAAATGATGGGTGGCTAGATGAATGAATGGATGGATAGATGGATGGGTGGATGGATGAGGGAAGAAAGATAGTCAATGCCTAGAAGATAAAAAAAATATTCAAGAAAGCAGTGATATTTCATAAATCTTCAGTGGGTCATTATTAATTAGAGAGGTGGAGAGAAGCAAGGATTACACATGACATACTCCATGCAGATAATAATACTAAAACACACCCAGAGAGGAGCATAACTTTGGCGTTTGAAGAGAACAGGAACTAGTCTGAAAAGATTGGAGCACAAAGGCAGAGTTTGACAGAGGTTGGGATTGTTGCAAGTTAGCAATCAAACAGTTTCGCCTAGGAAGTGGGGATAAGATAAAGAGAGGGAAATAAGAAGTTGACTCTAGCATTTCTATATAGGATCTCTTTAATAGTGACCTCTCAATACAGAGGATCTCTCATTTCAGTGTCTCCCCTATTCTCAGGTGAAATAATTTGAGATATCATATTAAATTTCAGTTCTATGTCTGAATCTATTCAACATAAGTCTGTGCAGAATTTATTTGTCCTCAGATATTCACTCTCCACCACCCCATACATGCCACAGGAGGCATATTCTTCCTCATTTTATTGAGTTTGACCATGTAAATTGCATTGGCCAATAAAACTAGTGCAGAGCTTATGTATTCTATGTCCGAGAAGAAGATTTAGACACATGTGGTTTCACTTGACCTCTTTCCAATGACACTTATGAGTAAAGCATGTTCCAAGTTCTGTTGATGCTGCTTATCATAGGTCCCAGCATGAGAAACATTTGGAAGAGATCTAAATGTCATTTATAGTCTACAGCTGAACACTTCCACTAATAATGGTCAACCATCATATTCTAGTTATTTTGCATTATTATGACAGTAAAACCTCATTCATACAGTTTGTCAATGAGAGTGCGTGCTACAAGAGAGCTTGGTCATGAAATGTAGCAAAGACAGTTAACAATTCATCAACATTTATCTTTCCCCTAGTATAGAATAGAACTGTCCCTAGAAAGTAGCTGTCCAACTAAAGACCACATAACACATGGCAAAGCCATGTGACAGGTCTGATCAATGGAATGAAATCGATAGAAGTGATTAGTGTCTCTTCAAGGACAAGCTGATTAAGAAGCCATCTCTTTCTCCTTCAGTCACCTGGAGGTTGATGACTGAGGAGACCCACAAAGTCATAACACTGAAGAAGTACCTGGGTACCTGATAAATCACATAAGGGTAGGCCACTCCGGATCATAAACATCCACACTTGGACTGTTAGATGAGCAAGAACTAAATTTCTATTTTCTTAAGTACTAAAGTTTAGTTTGAAGCTGCTCACATTAGCCTATTTAATAAATTAGACATGTAACAAAATTGTATGTATTACAAAATTATTAAATTATATACACAGGATTATTTCAGGATCAAAAAAAGGTTTATGTTTGCTTAGGAGAATGTTCCTCAAAAAAAGAATGTTCACTTTTTAATAAAGCTAGCTTTCCAATGTGGTAACATTTTTTTTATTTCTATGAATAAATTTGACAAATCTTCAAGTGTTCTAGCTGATGAAGAAGGGATCAATGAAAAGATCCCCTGCTCTCAGGTAGTTTGTATACTAAAATCATAATAAATAAGTTATATAATATATTGGAAGGTAATAACTGCATAGAAACAAAGAGCAGGGTAAGGATTACCAGGATTTGGGGGGATGAGAAGGCACACATTAACTATATTTAGCTGATTCTTGCCTAGGAAGAGTGGAGATGGAGGGAGGAAGGAACATCCTCAGCCCATCTCTTCCATCTGTATTCCTCACCAACTCCCAAGTGATTTTAGAAATTCTGGAGTTCCCATTATCCTCATATCAGCACTACATGATTTTTGACTGATGTTATTACTGGGCAGAGGAAGAGGAGGGGACTACTCAGGCTTGGACTGGTTTGTATGGCAATGGTCCTCTGTGGTTGGGATTAGACATACTTCCATACTGTGGAAGCCTATGGTGGCATCCACTGGCACGTGCACCAGACCTGCTGGTTACACTATTTACTATCGATAACCAGATGGATAGACCTTAAATCTGGAGGTTCTAACAATCCCTAAAGATCAAAGATGTTATTAACTTAAGACTGTGCTTAAAAGATTTTAACAGGGCAGCCCCGATGGTTCAGTGGTTTGGCACCACCTTCAGCCCGGGATATGATCCTGAAGACCCGGGATCCAGTCCCACATCAGGCTCCCTGCATGGAGCCTGCTTCTCCCTCTGCCTGTGTCTCTGCCTCTCTCTCTCTCTCTGTGTCTGTCATGAATAAATAAATAAAATCTTTAAAAAATAATAAAAAAATAAAAGATTTTAACAACATGGAATCTTTGGTTGTGATGGCAACACTAAAAATACCTGGCCCGGGAAAGGGAAGAGAATAGTTCATATCTGACCCAACATCATTTGGATAAAGGAAGAAAAAAGGGAATAAAGTGTATGCCCTATATATAATTTGGAAAAGAGAAGAAAGAGAAAATAAAATAAAAACCCAACTCAGGTGCAGGAAATGTATTTTTAGAACATAAGAAACAAAATGCTTGTTTTTCCCCTCCCACCTATCCTATATTTATTTTGCCTGTTCCCACCTCCTTCCAAATGGCTGGTCAAAACATAAATCCTTCTGGAATGAAGCTTGAACATGCTTATTTCAGGCTACAAATTATCCTCTAAAAACCATTCCAAAAGCATTAACATATTTTGTATAGAAAATAAATAAAGATAAAAAATTGTGAAGGAAAACTGGAACATACTCGCAGTTTCTGTAAGCTGCTATAATACTGTATTGAGAAAGCTGTGATTATTTCACAAATGCTGCTCAAAATTCCCATGATCTGTGTATTAGCAGTTATCAAGATGAATGTTTTCTGAATGACAGTTTTATAGATGTTTTTGGATTGGGAATTTTTCTATAATACAAATAGTTTATAGAAGGCCAGAAGAGGACACAATAAAGAAAAACTTGTACTACTTTAGAATATGTATTGTTTAGCTCATTCTTTTGATTGCCACTGAAAAATGAAAATTCTGGTACAGCAAAGGGTTACCAACAGAGAACTAAGGGGCCAGATTGTTACAGGGTCATTAATGCCTAAATTTTGTTCTTTTTCATTTTTAGGAGATATTTTCTTTTTCTTTTTTAATCCTTGATAAAAATTTGATCAATTTTTCACTTCATTATTAAGCCAAAAATGGAAAGCATATACACACTTTTGATATTAGAACCTTTAAAATAAGGGTCATGTTCATGAAAATGAAGACTAACGAGCCTTTGTCCAAGTATTCTTTGAAGACAGTGTAATAAAGTATTTCCAAGGCAAAGGATCAAGACATAAAAAGTTACCATCCCACACTGGGATGTTTATCTTTTTCCCTCCCAATCATACTACTGAAGAGATAATGGCAAAGATGGTGGTAAGGAACTGTGCTAGTCATTAAGATATCATCATTTGGCTCCAATCTCACCCTTCTCTGGTCAGCTCTGTGACGCTGGGGTTGAATCTCTGTAAACCTTGTTTATGCTTTACGAAGTGCTCCCTCTTCTTCCAAAAGGGGGTAGGGGTGACTAGGTGGCGGGCACTGAGGTGGGCACTTGACGGGATGAGCACTGGGTGTTATTCTGTATGTTGGCAAATTGAACACCAATAAAAAATAAATTTATTATTAAAAAAAATAAAGTCAGATCCAAAAAAAAAAAAAAAAGGAGGCACTACAGAAAGGCTGAACAATTGAAAGGAGAAAGGACTGGTTTCTTCCTGTTTTTGCATCTTGTTTTTCACTATTGGGGTGGCATTTGGTTCTAGTTTCCAGATTTGCCCAGCAGTTCTAGAACTAACTTCATCAAGGCAGCTCCTTTTCCTAAGACCTTTAGATGACTGGTCATTAGGACCCTTCCTCTAGCTTTCAAGGGTTTAAAAAATCTCTTCCCTTAGCTCCAAAGAGAGTAGCTGCTTCCTGCAATTTCTACTCCTGGGTTATATCTGTATCCTCTTTTTTTCAGTGTTTGCATATCTGTTGAATCAGGTCCTTACATGAAATATTCTGTATTTAAATGGCAAGTAGAATTTCTATAGTTGTGAATGGACATTGATATAAAGGCCAAGTAAAAAAGCTTAAATATGTGAGGGAGTTTTGGACAATCTATCTTTTATTAAAAAGGGTAAATGGAGCAAAATTGTGTGGGTAATGAATGAAAAGTAGAGAAGGAAGAAATACCTAATAATAGAAATAAGGGTTTCAACTATTTTATAAATTTTTCGACCACTAAAACCTGTTGATGCCAAGGATAACATTGATAGCTTTCTTTTGGAACTTCTGAAGGCTGAACATTTTGACTTGAATGTAGTAAATATCTAAATTGATTGTGATGGATCAAGAATTTTAAAGGAAAATAATAAGAAAGCCTATAAAAGATAAAAGGAAGGGTATTACATACATTGACACTCTTCTGCTGTCCACATACTTTCTCTGAGAGTCAAACATTTATAAACGATCTTGCCAGTCTGCTTCCTTTGCACACTGGAGAGCTGCTGAAGAATATCACACAAAACCACACTAATAGAAGATTGATGTTATTTTCTATTATTTTCATAAATACAACTCATAAATCCACTCAGCACAACCCAAAATATTATTATGTATGCCAATTCTCATAATGATAGTCTTACTTTTTGTATATCTTTCCCAACCAACATTTAAGACATAACACTGTGTTGTTTAAGAAAACATAAATAAATAAAAATTAAAAAAAAAGGGGATCCCTGGGTGGCGCAGCGGTTTAGCGCCTGCCTTTGGCCCAGGGCGTGATCCTGGAGACCTGGGATCGAGTCCCACATCGGGCTCCCGGTGCATGGAGCCTGCTTCTCCCTCTGCCTCTGCCTCTCTCTCTCTCTCTCTCTCTGTGACTATCATAAATAAATAAAAATTAAAAAAAAAAAGAAAAGAAAACAGAAGCTACTTGTGATAGTTACCTTAAGTGGCCCCCAATGAACTTTAACTCCTGGCATGTATGACCTTGAATAGCCTCTCCCACATCAACTCTGGCTTTGACCATGTGACTTGCTTAGCCAACAAGGATATTCGCAAGTGTGATGCAAGCAAATGCTTGATAAATACTTGAATATCAGGTGTGTTCTCTTGGAAATGCTTGCTCTTGGAAGTCAGCTGCCACACTGTAAATAGAGACTACCGAATTGTGAGAACTCATATGAACAAAGACCCTGGAGGTTGAAAAACCACTTTCCAGTGAGGCCTCCAGCTGAAAACAGTAGTTTTAATGACCTCAGCCACACTTAGGGAGCAGAGCTACCCACTGCATTCAGTCAAAGCCCAGAATAATGAGAAATAATAAATCATTGTTAATCCACAAAGTAATGAATCTTTTGTTGAATAGCCATAGATAATTGGAGTATCATTGGAGAGAATTTTTTCTTTTATTTTCATGACCAAGTCAAACCACAAACCAGAATTCCTACCCATTTCTTTACTTGCTTTTCTCTGAGGACAGAGGAAGAACCTTTGTCCCATCAAGGGTCTTTGTCATTGGATGGGGACTTTTCTCCATTGATCATCTCTTCTCTCTCTCTTCTGAATCCTTTTCATCACCATCCTAAGTTGTTCTTTGTTTCTCCCACAGTTTACACAAGTCTGTATGTACATATTTCCCACTGCTCTCTCATCTTCTTCCAGCTACCGCACCATTTCTCTGCTTCTTTTCATAGCCAACCTTTCAAAAATTACATCTGTCCTCCCTTTAATTCCTCATCGTCCATTTCCTCTTTAATCCTCCTCAAATTTGGCTTCTCCTTCCATCATTACACTATTTTTTTTTGTCCTGATCACCAATCGCCTCTAGATTGCCAGATCTAACAGACTCACATCTGCCCACTACCTATGTAAGCTCTCGAAGACTTGTCACCATTTATCACTGTATCATTATACTTTCTTTTCCCTTGGCTCTTGTCTTCCTTCTAGCTTGCTGACTACATTGACTGGTTTCCTAGCTCTTCCTTTCCCACCTGACTAATCTGACTTACTGCACGTGGGTTGCTTCTAGACCTTCTGATTTTCTTCTGCTCCCTCTAGCAACGTGATTCCTTCCAATCCAGTGGCTAAGCAATATCTATTCTAATGACAATTAAATCTACATCTCCACTCCAATTCTCCAGAGAACTATATCCAACTGTTTGCTGTTTACCTCTGTTTACCTATACTTAAATATCTGGCAAGCATATTCATCTGAATTTCAGTTCTTCCCTAATCTTCCCTATCTCAGCGATGACTCCATCATAAATTCACTTGATCCATTAGAATCATAGGAGTAACACTTAATTCTACCACTTATTCTTTCAACAAACATTTCATTGAACCCTTTCTAGTACCAAACATACACTAGATTAATATGATTCTCGTCCTACAGGATGTTCACCACTTAGAGTTGACAACAGATGTGAATGGATAATTACAATACAACTGAAAAAAAATCAACAATGGAGAATAGATAAAATATCTCTATAAGCAGAGATAGGATTCAAGTACCATTCTGGGAAATGGAGAAAAACATTTCAAATAACCAAGTTCTGAGAACTTTTGCTCCCATTACATGGACTTTTCAGTTTCTTGTTTGGCTTATTATTACTTGAAGGTAGCCATACAGCTTAGATCCCAAGTTATGTATCCCTTCGGATAAAGAGTTCTCGGGTTTGAAATAAATGTTTTCCTAATGGGGAACTTCTGCCAAGCTGTGGATTCTCACTGTTGGTTTGGATTTGGATTAGTCCCTTCCTCATCAAATATATTCAAGTTATTCTCTCTTCAGTGTTTCAACAGAATATGGCTATAAATCCCACTTCATTTCTTTCTGTCTGCATTCTTGTTTTGCTCTGATCCAGCATAATTTTAGAGTTGCAGGAAACTTGACATCCCCAGTAAACCTCCTACTCTCAGAGACACATGAGCATTATGTAATTGAACAGTGAGGTACATTGCTTAAGACACAGACATTTTTATTTTAAGCACTTACATTTGGCAACAACTTGAATATTAATAAAAGTATGTGCATATTTTGTATATTATATTTCACTCAGGAAGTGCTAGAAGATTAAGAATCATGAGCAGTTTCATCTGTTTAGTATGATAGTCTCTGGAAGTGCAAGGGTTAAAAGAAAACAATTGTGCTTCATATTAAAAAAATTAAAAAGTATTAATAAGATGTGGATTTTATTGTACCTCTATGGATGGGCTAATACTGAATATTGCAAAGAATTTCTCCCCAATTCAATAAATACTTCAGGAAGTAAGAAATTCAGGGTAACAGACATAAATTGGTGTATATACTGGAGAAAAATAATTTGCAAGAATTATTTCAACTATTATAAGATAATGTATTTTTAATTAGATATAATATCAATCTCTGCGACTTTATTTTCAAATAAATAAAGGTCAACTTTAAGAAATAAAGGACATGTTTCAGGAAATTTAATAGGAATATGAAAAGGAGTAAGACCTTCAAGATTTAACAGCTTAAAGGAGAAGATAGTCTTAGAGAAAAAAACCAGTAATGCCAAGCATGGCAACACAGTATGGAAGGGAGCACAGAGAAAAGAGTACTTTGTTCTGGGAAAATACAGCCTTGGGAGGAGCTGGGTATGTCTTCCCTCAAGATTTGGGCAAGAATGTGAAGAAGTATGAATGTGTTGAATTACTATATTGTATACCTGAAATTAACATAACACTGTATGTTAATTAACTGGAATTAAAATAAAAATTTAAAAAAGGAAATGTGAAGAAAATGATAAATTTTCTTAGGGCCAGGGGAAAGTAGGCCAGTATTTCAACACTAGTAAAGGTATGAGAATGGCAAGGGGCAGACTGGGGTGCACTTGGAGGGTGGGAAGGAACCCTGAGCTCCAGGCTGTAGGCAGAACCTGGAATGAGCAGGAGAAGCAAGGCTGAGCAGGTTGACAGGGCCAGCTGGAGAGCAACTGGGGTCTGCATAGAATGTGGCCTTGATCTCAGTTAACATTCTAAACTAGATTTGTGTTTTGGAAACATGAAAGTTAAATACAACCTTTTGCATTTATTTAATGATAAAATAGCTGTGTCTGCTATGTTTGCAATTTAAACACCTATAGATCTTTTACGGAAACTCATTTTTGGCTCACAACCTTCCAGATTGCAAGAAAAAAATGTAAATGTAATCAACAGCATGCATTTAATGAGTTTTAATCTATATAGAGCGCTCGGATCCTTGTCTCCCAGAAAAGTTTTCACATATAGGACCTGTATATCCTAAAAATATCTATATATCTACATCTGCATATCTATACCTATACCAATAGCAATACCTATACCTATCCTATACCTGCACCTATGCCTATAGCAATAGCTATCTCCCCTGTAAGGAAGGAAGAGAGAAGGGATTATGAGCAATAGCTCCTATAGAAAGGTCAACGTGGATAGAACTGGAGGGTATTATGCTGAGTGAAGTAAGTCAATCAGAGAAGGACAAACATATGGTCTCATTCATCTGGGGAATATAAAAAATAGTGAAAGGTAATAAAGGGGAAAGGAGAGAAAATGAGTGGGAAACATCAGTGAGGGTGACAGAACAGGACAGACTCCTAACCCTGGGAAACGAACAAGGGGCGGTGGAAAAGGAGGTGGGCGGGGGGGATGCGGTGACTGGGTGACGGGCACTGAGGGGGGCACTTGACGGGATGAGCGTTGGGTGTTATGCTATATGTTGGCAAATCGAACTCCAACAAAAAATATACAAAAAAAACAAAGAAAAGGTAACATTTTTCTGACTATTTCTCTTTACTTCCACTGCCCCCATCATCTTTCATCTGGATTACTGCAATTGTCTCCTGACAGGTCTCTCCAATTCTATATCCAAGCCCATGACTCTATACTCACTATAGTCACTAAAATGATTCTTTTCAAACTTAATGCAACTCTTCTGCTCCACCCTCTGAATGGGTGCCTTGGATGCAAAGCCCTATAATGGCCTAGAAGGAAGGTCCTCTAGGGTCTCACCTTCTTTTTCTCTCTCATCTCTTTCTTGGGTTTTTTGTTTTGTTTCGTTTTTTAAGCTTTAGGTCCAACATGGGACTTGAACTCATGACCCTGAGATCAAGAGTTGCATGCTCTACTGACTGAGCCACGCAGGCACCCCTTGATTTTGTCTTTTTCATCCACAATGTTCCCCCACACTGACCTTCTACCTATGGACTTCCTGCCTTTGGGTCTTTGTAGCATCTGTGATCTCTACTTGGAACATTCTCCCTTCAGATATCAACATAAGACACATCCCCACTTCCTTACTGTCTGTGCAAGTTATCAATTGATTGTCTCTCACTTTTAAATGCATCCTCTTTTCCTGCTTCTGACAAGAGATCTAGGCTCTTTAAATATCCTCTCCTGGGCCAGCTGGCACAATGTTAAGCTTTGTCAGTAGAAGATGCTGGAAAAACATTGCAGCAAAAAAAGGATTCTGCTTCCTGGTTCCAGCAGCTCACTAGCCAAACTCTTGTCATGCAAGTGGCTTCTCCATGTCCAGCTCCTGCAGAGCATGCAGCTTCTCTAGCCTGAACTCCAAAAGCCAACAGCTACCTACATCAGTCTCCTCAACCCTGAGTGCTCTTGTGGTGGAATAACTCTAATAAGAAACCCCTATGAATAGTTTCCTCCCCACCACATCAGAGGGAGGTTCTCCGATAAGTTCCAGGAGGTAGATTTCCAGCAAGAGCACAATTCCAAAGGAATGTTTCTTCTTCTCTTTTTTAAATAAGTGGTTTAATTTTCTTTCATTATTATTTTTTTATTTTTATTTTATTATTTATTCATTTGGCAGAGAGAGAGCTCAAGCAGGGGGAGTAGCAGGCAGAGGCAGAGGGGGAAGCAGGCTCCCCACTGAGCAAGGAGCCTGATGTGGGACTCTATCCCAGAGCCTTGCTATCATAACCTGAGCCAAAGCCAGATGCTTCACTGACTGAGCCACCTAGGTACCCCCATAGGAATGTTTCCACCATCCAATAATCCATAACTGTGCCACCCAACAATGCCTGGAAGTCAGCTCTGGCTGGAGAGCACTATCTCAGCCCTAGACATAGGGGCTGTTTTTCACCTGTACTATTCCTATATTCTCTGCCACCTGTTCTACTTCTTACTAGTTGACCTCCTATTACTCTAATCCTGTTATAGTTATTAAGTCTTTATGAGTAAGGGACAGGTGAGGCTAGGTAGGGGGAGCTAGGGAGCTAGGGGATCAGGCTCACAGAAATCCCAAAAATGCTGAGATGTAAGGAAACCAGACCACCTGTTCTAGGGTGTGTGTGTGGGGGGGGGGGGGGTCTTTTTTATGACAGTCACCTGTGACCAACAAAGAATAACCAGACCCAAAAAATAAACCATTAAAGATGTTACCACCAGTCCTTACTCAAAACAAAGCGTCACAAGAATGATAAGACCACAAGCTCCCTAGTCAGTTCCAAATAAAAGACTATCAGTGGAGGCCCACGTCAGAAATCCTGTCCAGACCCCTTTCACTCCTGAGAGCTTTTTCTATATCCTTGCTTATAAACTTCAATCACCTGAATCACTCTCCTTTGTCTGTGAGATTCATTCTTTGACTCCATGAGACAAGAACGTGTTTTACAGTAAATATTCCTTGTTTGAATTACTATGTGGTTGCTCTTGATTGGGCCTAGACCGAATCTGTATCTTCAATATCAGAATGAAGTCGTTTCTTCTCTCTCTACTTAAATGTGCCTGCCTTTGCCCCAGAATTTTGGATCCCTTTGCCTTACTCCAGATTTTTCTTTCTTCTATAGCACTTATAACTTTCCAGCATGCTAGCAGGTTTATGGACTTATTATGTCTATTGTTTATCAACTGCTGTACTCCTGTTAGAATAGAAATACTTCGAAGGTATGCACCACTTTCAAAAGTTTGTTCATGAATGTTATCTCATTCTGGTATATAACTGGTATATAATGGGTGCTCAATAAATATTAGTCGAAGTAATAACCACAGAGATCACAAGCAGCTGCCTCTCAGAATATACTGTTTCCATGTGGGGGGACTTCAACATGTTTTCAGTGGCTACCATCAGAATTCCCACATCCTTTGGGTCCTGAGAGACATGCCAATCCTTCCACTTGTCCTAGATTATAGATGATAGAAGTTGCTTATTTCTATATTTACAGTCTTTAAGATACCATAGAAGAATGTGGCCTCAGTACCTCAGATTCATTTAACCATGTTAACCAAATCATAACTCTTTATTCAGTTATTTTTTTGAATATGGCAATTAATTTTATATTTAACCTGCTTGTGTTCACTGTCAAGCTGGTGTGTACATGTTGCTAAAACGAAGATTTCCATAGACACAGAAACTTAAATTTTGATTAAGTTGATTAAGCATTTAAGAGAGCAGACCAACTAAAGAATAGAGCTATATGGCATATGGCATTGATCTAATCAAACATAGATAGAAGCATATATTTCCTTTTCTTTTCCAAAGCTTCTATATCATAGAAATAATGATAGCCAAATTAACCAGGCACAGTTAGGGAAGATAAATAAAACTGAAATATGCAAAAATGGGCAACATGTAAATTTAATATTTCATTGCTATTTAATATAAGGATATAAAATCGATTTACTCTATGGAAGTATCTCCAGTTTGAATTTCATCTTTATGTACTCTAAGCTTTCTTCTAAAGATAATCCAGTGTTTTGTATCTCATAAAGATGGAAGATTCCATAAGATAAAATAAACATTTGAACTCCCCAAATAAAGATTATATAGGGACAGTAGATCTTTGGTTGCTTAAAACTATGAGAATATAACTCAGCTTGGTTAGCCACATTTTCCAAAGAATCAGAGCATTCTCATTCGGTAGCTATATATTTTTTCATTGTAAGCATTTTTATCCAGAATATTTCTAAAATACATTGCATTTTGGGTCTGTGGGTAGAGCATATGACTCAGTGGCTCAGTGGGTAGAGCATATGACTCTGGATCTCAGGGTCATTAGTTCAAGCCCCACACTGGGCAGTGTTTTCTTAAAAATAAAATAAAAATATATTGAATCCTTATTTTCAGCAGTTTAAAAAGACACTTGTTCTGAAAAGCCATCTCTGCCTCTTCTAGTTTGAGGTGGGTGCCCTTGATCTATGCTCACAACA
Source organism: Canis lupus dingo (assembly GCF_003254725.2). Lineage (NCBI taxonomy): Eukaryota > Metazoa > Chordata > Mammalia > Carnivora > Canidae > Canis > Canis lupus. The sequence continues at coordinate 38,729,492 of NC_064267.1, read as the reverse complement.
GACCCTGTACTTCACCAACCAGTATTGTGATCCCACTTCACTGTGACTGCTTGTTTAAATGTCAGTGACCCTTCCTGGGGTATAATGTCTTTTAGGGGATATAACATATCTTTCCTGTTTCTCCGTTACCTAGCATAGTGCCTGGCAAATAGCAGATACTCAATAAATATTTGTTGACTAATGACATCCTCGGGGGCATCACCATTATTAACACTGAAAGTAATACAAGCTGAGAGTAATCAGGGCATTTTGAGTGGGTGATGCTCTTGGACTTGACAGTAACTGTATAAATTCCTGAAATTTTGTTTCTCTCCTCTTAGTATCAAGTAAAACAATCCTTATTGTTCTTTTTCTCATGATCACTCATTGCTTCTAATATGCTATGGGGATGTGAAAAACAAGACCTGAAAACAAATGTATACTAAGTTAAAACAAATAAACCTGTAATTGACTTTCTGTAAAATTCACAAGCTTCAGTGCTAGAAGGAGCTTAGTTCCTCTAAGCTCTCTCTCTCTCTCTCTTTTTTTTTTTTTTTTTTTTACTTTTCTTCTCTTTGTTTTCAGCTGTTCTTATTAGATGAAGTTGTCAGAAAGCAGAGGTTCCAAAGGGTGATGTGTTCGCATGTTCTGCTCCATATAATCAACTTAATTTAATACATATTAATAACAATAAAGAAATTTAAAAAGCTTGTCTTAAATCACTGCCTTCCCACTTATCAAGAAAAATCATAGAAAGCAGTACATAGTATAGTAACTCTCGGTACAGACGGAGGGCCATAAAATCAAAGCACTCTTTCTACAATAAGTGGATGCTTCGTTGAGGTCAATTAAAGGCAAGATTTATGCACACTTGCAGTCTCTCTGCTTTAAAAAATGGCTTTACACACTCTTCTTGAAGGTAGAGTGACAAACTGCTCAGTAGTTGGATGCCTTTGTAATGGAAAAACAGAACTAATTTGGAGGATGTCCCTGGCCTTTAAGACTATGACAGAAATAGTGGAGGGAAACCATAAAATACATGAGAACAGGGAAGATTAAAGCCAACTTCCAAAAGTCTTTGAAGGGGAAGGAATCTCAGGTCTTTATTTAGAGCATCTCAATGGAGAAACTTGTTTTTTATACCTAATCTGAATGGCACAGACTGAACCTTCTTTGACTTATAACATAAGGATAAACTTAAAAGGTATACAGTACCAATAACACATTATAGCCCATCAACAGTATTCTTTGCCACCACCCATAATTAATTTGTGTACCTAACAAGATTCAGAAATGTAAAACAATGGAGAAAAATATAACGTTTTACAAACCTAAAACAATTTAATTGTTTAAATCATTTGGAATAGGTGACTGTATTGTAAACCCAACTGGGCCTGAGTGATGGCAGTTGCCTTGGGGCTTTAAAGGATGAGTGGGAACTTGCTATGGAGACTGATCTGGAAAAGGCATTCCAGACAAGAGGAATTCCACATGCACAGAAAGATCCAGAAGCATAAAAAAGCTTGACTTGTTCAGAGAAAATGAAGTACTTTGGGACCATACCAAGGTCATGCATACTGGGAGATGTGAATCTGCAGGCTTGTAGGGGAAAAATGATAAAGATTAAGCTCATGTGTTGTGCTTTTATCAGGTAAATGATGAAAAGATAACAAATTAACCAATGAAATCACGAGCTGGATAAGGATATGACTGGATAAGCAGGTGATAAAATCTCTCTGGAAGTAGTAAGCAGGGTGGATTTGAGAAGAGGAGACTGCAGGAAAGGAGAGGAGTCAAATGTGCAAACAGTTGTCCAGTTGAGAAATGATGATGGTCTGAGATGGGAGAGTAAAAGCTATAAAGGATGGAGAGGGGCAGACATGAGAGGCATGAGGAACAGAACTGGGTACATGTGATGATGGATTATATGTCAGGGGTAAGGTAGGAGAAGCAATCTGATAAGGCTCTTACATTCCAACTTTGGTATCAAGAGAAGAAACATAGAGGAAATGGCTGGTTCAGTGTAGGAATGATGAGTTTGAAGACTGTGATATCTACAGATAGACATGTATCCAGAGATTCAATCAGACATTTGGAGAGTATGTGGATTCATCACTTATTTATTCAACAACTATCAGAGTAGAAGATAAGATCCAAGGGTAGAATCTGGAGACATTAGATTCAGGCAGAGCAAGAAATATTGTCCAAGGAGATTTAGAGAGCAGTGGTCAGGAAGAAAACCACTAAGAGTGGTGCATGAACAACAAAAAAAGCAGAGGGGTTACCAATATGGTAGTTACCAATAATCTAACATGCAGATGAGAAGTAGCAAAGGATAGGCACAGAAGGAAGCCACTGAGATGGAAACGAAGACTGGATTCAAAGTCATGGTGAGGATAGAGCCAGATAGTAAGTTATTCATCTCAAACCAATGAGAGTTGACTCAGTAGAGCAAGCACATGCAGAAGGCCTTTTAGAAACCAGATGAATAAGGAGACATGTAAGACGGTGGCTTGAGGAGGTCATTGGGTCAAGATCAGAAATAGGTTAGATCAGTAATCAAGGTTAGATTGGTCTGAAATGAGCTAATCCTACTTCCAACATGCTTTGGAGGAAGTCCACCCACTACTTGACTAAAGATTCCTTCCCATTACCATTATTGTTTTATCTATGAGATGGAGAATATAGATATAAAGAAAATCATACCTCTCTCTCTCTCTCTCTCTCTCTATATATATATATATATATATATGAATATAATTATATTTATATATATTAATATATATAAATCTCTATATATACATATATATAAATTATTTGGCAAATTATCAAATGCTTTATATAATCAAATGAGAAGAAATGTTTTTATCAGAAATATTCTCAGAAAGACACTGCCTGGAATTGGAAAGATTGGAATGGAGCTACGCTAACACACAGGGTACGTGCTTACATAAGTGCAAAGACTCTGCACTGATGGTGCTGTCAGTTATCTTCAGGACATGGGGGCCAGACTGAAGTCTAAAGAAATAGAGAAGTGAGTGCTTTGCAGAGAAACGAGGAAGTAAAAGAGGTAGAGGTTATTTAAGGAAGGCAGGCTATCAACTCTTTCCTCCATTTTTCTTACAGAATTTTAGTGATTAGTAATTTAATAACTTACTGCATTACTCCTTAATGCTTTTGCACAATTGCAAAGAAGAGATAAATACCTATCCAAGCTTGAGACCAGACAAAAACAGAGACCATGGGGAAAGTTGCAGTAGGATTACATTTAATTCTCTCCCCTTCCTTCGAGGATGGATGCTTTCAGATGTCCACATACCCACAATTGGAAATTGATGCAGTTGTTTTAATTCAGAAGTTGCACAACTTGGGAACATGTAGTCTCACGTTTATTTGTCATCAAAATGCTACTCAATGGGCAGGTAGAAGACAGGAAGTTACATAGCATAAATTACCACCACTAATCCCTACAGTCCTGGGGTCCTGTGGGTATCCACAGGCCAAATTGTGGGGAGTACTATCACCATATCAAGGATACTATGTATTAGCTAGTCCACATCTATGTGGTTTTTTAGGGCCGGTGACTGTGCTGGGTCAAGCTTGCCCAGTGAGTCAACAAGAGAGTTCACCAACCAGGAAAATCAACAGTGATGATCAAATAGACTGACATTTGTACACACCACAATTTTTAATATTTGCACTAGTTTGGTGTCTTGAATCTTTATGTGCTAGAAGTCCTTTCACATGGGGATTATGGGACTGAGAAGTGTATATTTTCATGTCTTCCAGGTAAAGGCGGAAGCCAAAAGAAATGAGATTTTTCCACTTTCAAATCAATAAAACAGTCCAGGCATTTTGCAGCAGGGGTGGCTTCCATTATGTAGAAAAAAGGAAAGACAAAGAGAAATGAAGAGGGGAGTTATATTGTGCCCTGTATTTACTAATTACTTAGGTTATTTTATGATATTTGTATTATTCTAGTGAATTATAGTTTGCTTCTCACTTTGCTAATTAACTTTCCACAAACTGACTTCCGAAGTATTCAACTGGATAGTTGACCGATTTCTAGAAAAGCTATGTGTACATATTCTTTGTGTCATTCTGAGGAGGCTGAATTCTAGACTGCTCAAAGAGCCCTGCACTCTGTGACTTACATCCTGTATAATTCTCTCTCCTTGAGTGCAAGCAGGACTGTGAATATGATGGTTTATTACTCTCATAATTAAGTTGCAGTATGTGGAAAAAGGTGAAGGGATTTTCAATTGTAATTAAGGTTACTAATCAGTAAACTCAGTTCATCAAAAGGGAGATTATCCTGGATGAGATATTTATTTCTTTTTTAAAGATTTTTATTTATTTATTTGAGTGAGAGAAGGGCCAAGCAGACTCCCCGCTGAGCAGGGAACCCAATACAGGGCTCCATCCCAGGACTGGATTATGACCTGAGCCAAAGGCAGATGCTTAACTGACTGAGCCACCCAGGTGTCACTGGATGAGCTATTTAAAAGAAGATTCAGGCCTTTCCTGAAGGTAAAGAATAAAAGTGAGAGTCCCTGTCTTGCTACCCTTGAAGAGGTAACCTATCATGTGTACTACAATCCCAAGAAAATCAACTCCACCAACAACCACATGAGCTTGGCAAGGACTCCGAGGTTCAGATGAGATCCCAGCACCAGCTGGCCCCTGGACTGCAGCCTTAGGGGACCCTGAAGAGATTCCTGACTCAGAGAAGCTATAAGATAATAAAGGTATATTGTTTTCAGCCACTAAGTTTGTGTCAATTTGTTGCACAACAAGCAAACACCCTCACACCAATGACCTGATCACCACACTCAGGAACTTGGGGCTTTATGGGTCTCTCAGGGGCATATCATTCTGTGCCAACAACATGGACAAAAATGCTCTGACGAATCTAAGACATTGAGATAATCGAGGCCAGATCTGGACTCTAAATAGAAGGATGTTGGGTAAGACCATTAGAGACAAGGTAGTTCATTGGACCAAAATCAACAAGCAAGGCAAGGACTGAGAGAGCTCTGTTGTATGATGATTGATTTGCAAACTGTTTCATTCATGGGCCTCAGGGCACATTTGGAGAAAGATCACACACGCTGTGGATGCACAACCCTGTCTCCGTCTGAGCCGCGCCTGGTTTGACAGATGGCTTTTCCACCAGGAAGCCTAGCAGCTTCTGGTTCTGTCACCCTGGAAAGAGGAATCCAGGAATGTGGGGCTCCGATGATAATCTCCCACATCCCATGTCTACAACTATGAGAATGCACATCAGAACCCGATCCAATGCCGGAGCTCTGAAGGTTTCGAGAGCTCATTTCCCCCCTTTCTTTGTGTTGTATTAGTGTTGCACTACACGGGGCTTTGAGCACTTGTTGGGCACACACTGTGAAATACAAGTGGCACTTGTTATGTGGAAAAGGTCCTAAGCAGGCAAGCCGCAGCCGTCGAAATGAGTCATTCCAAAAGCCACCCGATAAGCCACTGCTGAGCCCTTTGAAAGAACAAAACCTGTGAGTGAGAAGAAAGGACCCTCTCAGGAAAAGATCTGAACAAAACTACAAATACCTAAGCAGATACTCAAGAGCCCTGATATGTCAGCGTTTTCCAGGGATCCTTCATCTCATTCATTTGCAAGGTCCAGCCTGGGAAGTTTGGAAAGCCACTGATCCTGCTTGAACCCCCCACTTCACTCCCTCAGAGAACAGCCCAGTGGGAGAGGGGAAGGCAAGCTATCCTCTGGCCCATCTCGCCTTTCCTGCCTAGTAACTCGGTAAGATGGATTACTGTTCCATTGCTACATAACAAGTTAGCACAAGCACAGCAGCTTAAGAATCCATACCGTCCTCTTAGCTCATGGTTCTACAGATCAGAAGTCTGGGCACAGTCAGAACCCAGGAGGCTGGGTTCTCTGCTCAGGGTCCCACAAGCTTGCCCATCCACACAGCAGCCAGACTGTGTCCTTGTCTGGGGATGCTGGGGTCAAATCCCCTTCCAAGCTCATTTTTGTCATTGGCAGAATTCAGTTCCTTGCAGTTATAGAGCTAAGGTCCCTGTTTCCGTACTGGTTTTTAGCTGGAGACTACTTTCCATTCCTAGAGGTCACCCGTATGCCTTGCCACACTGCCCCCTCCGTCCGCAAGCCATCAGTGGTTTGTCAGTTCCAGGGAATAGGTGGGGTGAGTACACCAGGAAATGTGACTCTCGGATACCCTCTTGGATGCCATTCCACCTACCACGCAAGATCAGGATTGTTGGGCAGCCCGGGTGGGCCAGCAGTTTAGCGCCCGTCAGCCCAAGGTGTGATCCTGGAGTCCCAGGATCAAGTCTCACATCAGGCTCCCTGCATGGAGCCTGCTTCTCCCTCTGCCTGTGTCTCTGCCTCTCTCTCTCTCTCCTCCCTCTCTCTCTCTCTCTCCTCTCTCTCTCTCTCTCTCTCATGAATAAATAAATAAATAAAATCTTTAAAAAAAAGATCAGTATTGTTATTCTCATTTTGTAGATGAGGAGGCTGAATGCTGCCAGCACTGATGTGACACCTCTAACACCCCTACTTCCCTAATATGGCTGAGTTCTAAAAGGAATAGTCTTAACATTTTTGTACAAGAACCTTATAAATGTCCGAGATCTGGGCTAGTCACTGAGAAGGCAAAAACAAGTATATGGCTGGCCCTGAGTGGTGCTGGCGTAGATTCCTTAACCAGAATTCTGAAGCCTGAAAGTTCGCCAACATAATAAGCACACACAACCTTCTCCTCCTCTCTCCTTAAATGCCCTCTGGTTGCTTTTGAAGCTTTATTGGTAGAAAATCAGATTTGGGCACCTTTTCAGTTGTCAGCCCTGAACAACGAAAGAACAGCAAATATTCTTTGTAGGAACAACACTTTATTAAAATGTGTTAAACTGTTTCTTCCAGAGCTAAACAACTAATTACGTGGAGGAAGCCCCCATGGTTGTCATGCCAGATTTTCTGGTTTCTAAGAAAGGATTTCATTAAGTCAGCGCTTGCTCCTTGATGTGATAGAGGAAGGCTGAGTTGCAAAGTTAGAAACCCAATTGGTGATGAGTAACATGATGGAAAGGACCACTTGTTCTGTTTGCCACCGGATCTCCATACAATTAGCAGTGCTTACAGCATTGGCTAAATAGATGGAAGACTGAAAACAGCATAGTTAGAGATTGCGAGTCTCTTCAAGTGGTAACTGGAGAAAGGGATTTGGTTTTTTGTTTGGTTTTGTTTTTAAGGGAGAGATCTTATGATGAGTTTAGACTTTGATTCTACACATTTGGTTCCATACACTTCAAGGTTTTAAGGACGGTCATGATTCTAAACAATTTCTGCAGGTACCCCAATTTCTGAATCACAGATCTGACTCCAATAAACATCTCTAGATGGGAAAATCAGAAGCCAGGAAATCTATCCCAATTCAAAAACATTTTCTCATCGTTTTGTAAAGAGGCAATCATGAAACAACATTACAAATGAAGCATTAAAAAAGACCCGAAAGAAGGAGTCGTAACAAATAGAAGTCTTAGGAAGTGGGGAGATAAGAGTGAAAGGGGTCAAGAGACACGAACTTCCATTTATAAAATAAACAAGTCCTGGGATGCAATATATGGTATGGTGACTTTAGTTAAAATATTGTATTGCATACTTGAAAGTTGCCAAGGGAATAAATCTTAAAAGTTCTCGATAGAAGAAAAAAACCTGTGACTATGTATGATGACAGATGTTAACTAGACTTATTGTGCTGATCACTTTCCAATATATACAAATATTGAATCATCATGTCGTACATCTGAAACTACTATGTTATATGTCAATTATAGCACAACTAAAAAAATAATACTTTGTATTTTCTAAAGGACTCAAAAGTGTAGAAGTGCTTGATGTTCAAGGGAACATATTTTCCTCATTATGCTAAATATTATATGAATGTCGTAATATCATGAAAAGATTATTACACCTGGGTAATACCTCCCTGTTTATTCAGACTGTTATATAAAAAATTATAAGCCTAAGATGGACAGTGCGTGTGTGTTGGGGGAAGGCTTTCTTTTCCTCTCTTATTTGTTTTTAACATATGTGTTGCACCAAACCCAAATTTTGTTATTCAAGCCTATTAATAAGCAGTAAGCACACCTTTAAAATAGTATTAATTTATCATTGTAGAGCAATTTCTTTCTACCATGCCGCATTATGGGCATTATTCCACTCGGTTGTCATAAGGCTGTGACGGAGCCAGGCTGTGACTGAAAACCATCAATTTTCAGTCCTTTATTCTCATTCTAAAGCTAACAAAATAGTCTCATTAGATCACTTGTCCCAAGTCAAATGCCCGTTGGTTCCAAGTACAGTCTCTGCCTGCACCACACAGAGTCTCAAATGATGAGTGGGATGCTCATTTACCTGAGCAGTGGGGGTGGAGAATGCAAGCTTGCTCAGCTCCTGTTTGCTCTGGGTCATACACGAGATATGACTGGTAGGGCTTCTCGTCTTTTCCAGGTAACTCTTTTTATTTAATCCAATCTTTCCTCATACTAAGTAGCTACTACACTGAAGCAATAAAAAAAAAGAGCAATTAAAATATTTATCACATACTTGTTGCCAGTATATCTTCTCCACTGTATAATTTTTAAAGGTGTTACTATTGTAGAAGACCCTAAAATAGAGCCATAAATGTATATTTTTAGTGTGATAGAATTACAATTTTTTAAAAACTAAATTGTACTTTCTTGGTATGTAATTTTTTGCGTGTTCATCATTAAGCTATTTTTTCCCTACTCTAAAAAGCTGTTTTGCTACAAGTCCAGTTCTTTTTCACTTTTATCCACAGGGAAGTCATAATCCCCTACTTAAATAGAAGCTGGTTACCATGGAAATCATTCTAATGCCACTGAATCAATATTTTGATTTTGCTGACATTTAATGTAAAAAGACAAGACAAAGTAAGATTCATAGAAGTCACTTTAAATCTTTGTTATAATTTTGATAGCTAGAAAAATTGTAAAGAAAACATATGCTCTGTAATGAACTCCAGTTAACTCCTGGTTATAAAGAACTGAGAATTCATAAAAGAACAATCTACATATTTATATGCTTTTGGCTTTGAGTGTACACATATGTACACATGCATTTGGACTCAAGATTTTTTCCCCATCTCTGAACTGAGCCCTGATTCTCTCTTGCTATTGAAGTCATAACTTGGTAGAGGAGATTCGAATATATCCAGTTTTGCAAGTGTCTTTTTATTAAGTGTTCTGAAGAGGTGAAATTTGCATCGAGAATCACTCTTCTATAGAAGTTGACCTTTTCTGGGGCACCTGGGTGGCTCAGCGGTTGAGCATCTGCCTTTGGCTTAGGTCATGATCCCGGGGTAACTGGGATCGAGTCCCGCATCAGAATCCCCACAGAGAACCTACTTCTCTTTCTGCCTATGTCTCTGCCTCTCTCTCTGTGTCTCTCATGAATTAAAAAAAAAAAAAGTTTACATTTTCTGCACTGGATCCTAGTAGTCCATCTGGTCCACTGACCATCCTCAAACAAGTACGACCACTAAAGCATCTCATTCCATACTTAGAGCTCCTTTTGAGGAGAGATATTGAACTTGGACCTCGTGTTTAATAAGTCTCATACCGATCAAGCAGCTTTCCATGTCTCACTTAAGTCTTTGTGCTGCTCGAAATCACTGTCTCCTCTCCTGTCCTCAGAAGAAATAAAGATAATAGAGCTATTGTCTTTTGTTTGATAAGTACGTATTTGAAATCCTAGATCTTTAGATGATGAGGGGATCTGAAAGAAATTAAGAGCTGCTCTCCCACAGGAATTAGGTATTTAAGGCATCCCAAATGACTGTTAATCAGTTCTACTTTCAAGGTAACTGAATCACCACCTAAATGTTTCTTCTATGGGACACCCATCATGTATCTCTGCATGCTGTGAAGACCCCTGGTTCCCCCTGTCTTGAGAGGGGCTATTCTGAGGCAGGTATTTTACACTGCTTCCAGATGTTTCCAGCAGCACTGCAGTGCTTGATAACACATCCCTTACTGGCTATGTTCCTTCTCTGTTTCATCTTTCCCCTTCCTTTGAGGAGGTTCTTTTATTTCCCTTTGATTCTTCAATATGTCTAGATTACGCTCAAGCCTGAATCCTATGGAGAACTGAGTTTGAAATCAGTAAACTTCTTTTGTAAATAATCTAACATCATTGGCAATGCAGTTTTTTTGGCAAGAAAGGTAGGAGTGGGGGGACTTCTGGAAATAAGATCAGAGCAAATAAAGGGAAATGAAAGACATTGTGTAACAACATCAGGGGAAACCTAAGAACGATATTTAGGTCTCTAGGGTCCTTCAGTGTATTAACAAGTAAATGAAACACCTAGTTTGTTTCTACAAACACCAATGTGTTACAAGTTGAAGGACATACTGATGACCTTGAATCAGGAGAGAATGGAGTCTTCTGATCTATTCTTAAGGCAGCAGAGAAAAAATAAAGAGATTTGTACAAACAGACTCACAGACATGAACACATGCATGCACGCATGCACATTTGTGTCAGTTCTATTTATTATAGCAAAATAAACTGGACCAACCTAAGTACTTATCAAGGAGAAAAATGATTCAATAAAGTGTTATGATGTACACGTCTTTTCTTAAAAACAGTGTTTCTTAGGGCAGCCCGTGTGGCTCAGTGGTTTAGTGCCGCCTTCAGCCCAGGGTGTGATCCTGGAGACCTGAGATTGAGTCCCACGTCAGGATCCATGCATGGAGCCTGCTTCTCCCTCTGCCTGTGTCTCTGCTTCATTCTCTCTCTCTCTCATAAATAAATAAAATCTTAAAAAAAAAAAAAGATTTAAAAAAATAGTGTTTCTTAAATTGAACACCATGGAAAATAGTCGCAGGAAAATAGGTGAAAATAAAACATGAAACTGTATGCGTCATGATTTCAATTTTGTAAATACACATCCCTCTTATTCACATATGTACTCACATGCATATGCATATAGTCATGTTTTTACATGTATGTGTAGTAGGAGAAACAGCCTTAGTGGAGATTTTGTTTGTAGGATACATTGATTAGCTCCACCTCCAAGCATTTATTTGTATTCTTTAATGTGCCTCGAAGCTTTCATTTTTTTTTCAGTTTTAGCTGCATAGACACCAAGCTGGGGGAAATGAAACATGAGGGTGATGGAAGAGATGTGACATGAGTCATGGGCACCCCATCTCATGGGCTTGAGCCTCTGTGGAAAGATTAGACCACAATATGAAGGACTGGGGAGCCCACATGACAAAGACAGCTTCCCAGTTGAGACAAGGACCACCTCGGCTTCCACTCTCAGCTGCAAACCACCGTGACACTTGGCACCCTGGGGGCTTGGGGGAAGCCTCCTGTGGAGAATGTCAGGGACAAACAGCATGAGAGAACAATGAGGACCTGGCCCAAAGGTACTTTCAAGCTGGCACAGGGAACCTTGAACCGCTGTCTGCAGCTAACGCACAAAAATCTGAATGCGCTTGTATCAACACACACTTGAGACTGCTCTTACTGCAAGGGACTCTCAGGAGAAACTTAGACAAGCTGAAATTTCCTTACTCAAGGTAGACGAAAGGGCTGTGAGATCTCTGGTTAACCTGACCTAATTCACCCTCCTAGGCCAGCAAGGAGGAGGAGAGAGATTTGTACATTTAATAGCTGAGTTAAAATAGAGGTAAGGGTAGAGTGTAGAGATTGAGATTGAAGTAGACACCGGAATATATACACAGTGTGTGTGCCCATATTCACTGGAAGACAGTCCACCAAAATGTCCCGAATCACCAGTCCTAAAATAATTACAATTTGCCTTCTATTTTTCTGCCTCACAATGTTCCTCTAAGAATCACATAATGCTTTTGTGACCATACAAATGATACTAATCAAAGCAAGAAAATAGAAATTTTAGACCTTTTCGAGGCCAAACCACTTCCTAATGATTTGAAGCTGTTTTTTTTTTTTTTTAAGATTTTATTTATTCACGAGAGACACACAGAGAGAGGCAGAGACATAGAGGGAGAAGTAGGCTCCCTGCAGGGAGCCTCACATGGGACTTGATCCCAGAACCCCAGGATCACAATCTAAGCCAAAGACAGACACTCAACCGCTGAGCCACCCAAGCATCCCTGATTTGAAGTTTTAAGGGGGTAAAAAAATACGCAACAGGATGCCTTCCCTTTCTGATGATATAAATACATCCCTCTGGGTGTCCTTCCTTGACACCTTAACAAAAGGCCTCTTGGGCCCCAGGCCTCCTGTCTGAGGGGAAGGCAGACCTGTGAGACCCAGGGGGGCAGGCAGGTGCTCAGGAGCATGCCGACCCCACAGGTGTGGGGCCAGGCATATCCTGACCCACAGGTGCGGGATCCAGGCTCATGCAGAGCCCACAGGTGTGGGGCCCAGGTGCATGCTGACTCACAGGTGCTGGGCCCAGGGGCATGCTGACCCCACAGGTGCCTGGCCCAAGCACAGCCAACCCCACAGGTGCGGGACCCAGGCACATCCTGCCCCACAGGTGTGGGGCCCTGGGGCTCCCTGACCCCACAGGTGTGGGATCCAGGCACATGCCAACCCCACAAGTGCGGGGCCCAGGCTCATGCTGACCCCACAGGTGCGGAGCCCAGGCTCATGCCGCCCCCACAGGTGTGGGGCCCAAGCACATGCCAACCCCACAGGTGCAGGGCCCAAGCACATGCCGACCCCACAGGTGCGGGGCCCAAGCACATGCCGACCCCACAGGTGCAGGGCCCAAGCACATGCCAACCCCACAGGTGCGGGGCCCAGGGGCACACCGACCCCACAGTTGCGGGGCCCAGGGGGGCACGCCGACCCCACAGGTGCAGGGCCCAAGCACATGCCATCCCCACAGGTGCGGGGCCCAGGGGCTCCCCCACCCCACAGGTGTGCGGCCCAGGGGCTCGCCGACCCCACAGGTGCAGGGCCCAAGCACAAGCCATCCCCACAGGTGCGGGGCCCAGGGGCTCGCCGACCCCACAGGTGCGGGGCCCAAGCACCTGCCATCCCCACAGGTGCGGGGCCCAGGGGCTCGCCGCCCCCCAGGTCGGGGCGTGTCTTACCTTCGGGCCGCTCGGGGCCCTTGGCGCTCTTGCCGGGCGCCGCGGCGCTGTTGACGGTCTCGGAGGACGTGCTCAGCTTGGTGCTGGGGTCCCGCTTGGGCTTGGGGGGCGGCTGCCTGCGGGAGCCGCAGCTGTTGTCGTCGTCTGTGCCCCCGACCGAGTGCAGGGACTGGGACCTCACGGAGAAGCCGCCGGAGCAGGGATGGGGGAGGCGGTCCTGCGGCGCGGGCATGGTCATGAAGCCCATGCGGAAATGCTTGCCCGCGTAGCTCCCCTCGTGGCCGCGGCCCACGTCGCCCCCGATGCTGCAAGACAGAGCAGAGCCCCGCGGGAGGGTGAGGGGAGCCGGCGGAGCCCCGACCCCGACCCCGCCCCCGCCCCCGCCCCCGACCCCGACCCTGACCCCGGGGGAGCTCGGATCTTGACCTGACCGGGGTGGGGAAGGAGCGTCTGCATCGCCCGGCCCGGCACAGGCTGTACTTGTGCATCGGGTCCGACGGGAGAGCGGACGTAACCTGATTATCATCATCGGAAATCCCAACACTTATTTCCAGCCACCCTAGTATCCTGGCATCCAGATACTGTCAACATAGTATTCTAAAGGAGAAGAAAGTCCCGCAGTGGCGCATGTCAGCTTCCATCGCGTTCCCTTAAGGGAAACCTTGTGGGTGCCTTAAAAAGCAAGCAGGAGGCCGGTGACAATGACTCGCCTGGGCTGTCTTTTGACACACGACTGAGGTCAAGTGGGCAGCACCTGACACTCTTCTCCACTTCCTCAAAACCATCCCTGCTCTTTACCTGGTTGATTTTTTGGGGAAAAGAAGGCAAAGAGCAACAAAAGAGGTGTCATGACCAAATACAGGGGGGAGAGAAAGAGCAAGGCTGCAATTGCTGACCTCTGGGAGCTCTCCAGAAACCTTCACTGATACTAGAAACTCAGTTCTTACTAATAAGCTGGCCTCACAGAATTAAATAGCATAATAATAAATAAAGAGATACAGTGAAAGTATCATGTGATCCTGGGGTCGTTCTAAACACTTCATGGAGTAAGCAAAGTTTTTAAATGGAAGGTTCTTAGGTTTTACGGAGGAAAGTTCGATCAAACGTCTTAAAATATAAGAAATCTCAGTTCGAAGCTCAGTGACTCATATAGGAAATGACTCTTGGCCCTTTCTCTAGGTTATTAAGTAATAGTGACTCTTGGATGAAGAAAAAAGACACGAGTGTCAATGTGAAATTTTTAAAGATTTTTTTTTCTAGAGTTTTCACCATTTATGCTTATTCATCAATAGAGGAAGCAAAAAGAAACATTGTTGAAAACATCCCACTGATTTTCTTAGACAGATATGAATATTAAAAAAAGTAGCTTTGAGTATATGGATTTTGGAAGCCTGTCGAGTCTACCTTTCCAGACATAAGTTTATTTAAACTCTTTTTTTTTTTTAACCTAAATTTTTGGCTGGCTCTGCCTTTATAACATGATGAAATTCAAGCTAAGATTCTATCATTCTCTATATTGTATCTTTCATACCATTATAATGTTTGTCACAAGTTTTACATTCTAACAGGAACAATAATGGAAAATGAGTTTTTTTCTTTCCCTCTTTGGTTGAGGACATAGCAGAGTTATATGACCATAGTGGATAGAGCCAGAAAGGATTCAGCAAGAACAGGAGACTCTGATTCTGGCGTTAATTTGGACAATGACTTGCCACACAGTCAAAAATATTTGTTTATATTTATTTCCTTTTTTCTGAATATTTTGAGTGGATATTCAGACAATGAGTATACCATCTTTGCAAAATGAAATTAAGATGGCTGGAAGCTGCCTACACTATCCTGAGCAATGAATATCCAGAAGCATGAATGAAGTCAAAGGATTGGGTGGGTGGAGCTTTCCACATCAGTGGTTGTAAGCGTCGTAAGCCTGGTCAGTGTTGCCACGTATTTTATTTTGCGTGCTTTCTTCAAGAACATCCATCAGAAAATAAATGAAGCTTACTTAAATGGAATAGTTTAGGAAAAATCATTAAGAATTTAAGGCGGAACACAAGTGGTGGAGGAGGGGGATGGGTGTGGTGGAATGGGAAGGTTTCTCTTTAACTTGTGATGATTGTAACCTTCATCTTTCTCATAGATATTTGATTTTGTGTAACTTTGCCTTCAATCACTTTGCATCCTCATCTTTTCCTTATTTCTGTTGTCATATCACTGCACAAAGAGTGCTTTATGGATTTATTTAGACAGTCATCTCACTCCGAGTAACATAGCCTCGTGAGGGGATTTATGCATGTGTTAATGCACATAGGCATTTATGAGACAGTTACTAGGAATAATTGTATCAGCAATTTCTCTGTTACTTTTGACCTAAATAGAGCCTGAGCCTTTTTCCAGACAGATAATTAGCTCTGCTGCTTCATTTCGAAATTACATTTTTTTCAGCATAAAACAATTTCATCTAACTCTGAATGCCTTTGTTCATATATGTCCATGCACACGCACACACACAGATACACACGCACACACTCACACACTTCTTCCAAAGAGAAATTCAATGCATACTTCAAACAATAGTAGGTCTGAGTTGCTAGTTTTATATGACCAGGCTATGAATGCAGGACAAAGGGATGGGACTAAAATAAATTGGATACAAAGGCCATTGTCCAAGGGTAAGCAATAAAGGTAATGGTACCTCTAAGTTCAAGAGACCAGTAAAGATGATTAGCTTACAGCAAATTGAAGATTGTGGAATATAATATACAACTAATTCCTGAATTTATTGTAAGAACTTGTGGGGCTTTAAAAATATGCAGATTCCAGAACCCACACTAAAGACAACTACCGAATCACATCTGTGGAGTCAAGACCTCTGTATGTGCAGCCAGTGAGTTGTGTTTTTAAAGACCGTATCCAGATGTTTCTGAGATAGTCAATCCAGAGACCTCCCAGAAACATTAAGAACAATAGTTAGAGCCATTAATGAGCAGACATCTGTTATTTAGGAATAGCCAGGGAAACACAAATATCAGAAAGTGGGACAAAGGAGACTTGCTAGCAACCAGCAAAATATCACAAATACCAAAATGCACAATTTACTAGCCAGATCCATATAGTAACAAACAATCCCTGATTCTTAGTGCTTTACAACAACAAAGGTTTATTTCTTGCATGCATTAATTGGGTTGGCTGTGCTTTAGCCATGGCTCTGATCTACAGGCCTCCTTCATGGTAGGAGCTAGGCCCTCCTGGGATATATTCTTGTGGCAGAGAGAAAAGGACTCACTGAACCACATAGTGTCTCTTAAAGATTCTGCTCAGACATGACATATAATTTTTCATTCATATCCCATTGGCTAAAACCAGGCTTATGGCCAAACTTGATATCAGTGGGTAGGGATAGATTTTCCTCCAACAGGAAATTGCCACATGTTACATGAGAATATATGAGGATGCATGATCCTCTACAAATACTGGTACAGCAGCTATGGTGTATGCCACTGAGATTTCCCTTCAAACAAGAACTTGTCATGAGGAATGAAGTTAGCCAACAATCAATGACCCAGTGGTCATTATGGGCGATTTATATTTTCTGTCTCTATAATTCTGGGCTCTACATGGTTAGAGATCCTAGTCCCCAAAGGGGGCATACTCTTTCTAGAAGACATAGGAAGTGTTCCATTGAGCAACAAGCCATAGCTGCCTCCTGGGTAATTTGAACTCCCTTTGTAATGGCCAGCAGGCCAGAAGACAAGTCTCCATTGTGGAACAACTCTTTGATCCCGATTAGCAGGCGGAGCAAGGCTGCTGTCACATGTTGGGGCAGAAAGAAAAATGTGTGGAACTGCTTTTGATATTCCCTTGCCCAATTGTGATTTTAAAATTGCAGTCCCTCGCAGCAATCCTGGCCCAAGAAGGATTTGGATACCAGGGGCTCCAACCTCCCATGGGAGGGATTAGTCTCACTGCCTATAAGCCACTGAGACCAGCAGAGCTGTTAACCAACGGTGACAGTGAGGTAAATTTAGAACAAATGGTGGAGGGGGGCAGAGACTGAGTATCAGTTGCAGCCCCCATATGAACTGCACTGCTGAGAGCTATAGTTTATCGTTCTAACTGTTCCCTTGTAAGATTCCCCTGGGGAAAAGACCTGAGGGAGCCATGAAACAGCTGTCTTCCAAACCTATAAGAGAAGAATGTCTGCTGAGGAAATGGGGGGGGGGGGGCGTTTGTGACAGCCATGAAGCCATATAGCTCTGATCTTCCTCAAGAGAAACTTCTCTAAGGACAGCAGGTGATAGCCAACAATGACAAAGTCTTCAAATCTGCAGCAGCATTTTAGTCAAGGTCACTCGGTCCTAGAAAGCTCTTCACCAGTAGCTAAGCATGATGTGGTATGGGACCTGGCTATTTCTGCCCAGTGTGGGAGTCCTTTCTGGGCAGTCTTGGTGTCTTCCCCTACTGGGCTGGCCATGCATTTCCCACAGCTACACCATGGTAGGAAGCTATTCTTAGCCCACTACTTCTCCTTTAGCAGATGTCCTGTTGCATCATGACCTGAGTCCTACCCTGCCTATTCCAGCTCCCTCCCCATTGTCCTATGCATCCTTCTTGATAGATCTTTCATATTTTTTTGTTGTTGTTGTTGAGAGAGAGAGAGAGGTTGTGTGCACACACCAGTGGGGGGGAGGGGCAGAGGGAGAGAGAGAGAATCTTAAGCAGGCTCCATGTCCAGCACAAAGCCCAACACAGGGCTGTATCTCACAACCCTGACATCATGACCTGACCCGAAATCAAGAGCCAGACACTTAACCAATTAACCCACTCAGATTCCCCTAAATCTCTCACATTTCTAACCCCATCGAGCTTGGTTTCTGCCATCTAGAGGGCGTGAACTGACTCACATGGGAATAATCATACAACCAAATGAAACTCGGAAGCCAAAGAAGAGGGAAGAGAAAGCCTACAAATAAATGTGGGACCACAGAAATAATAAATGCCTAGGAAAATAGGGCATGCTCTTGTTTCAGACCAAGCATTTCAATGGTGGTTGAGGAGGTAGGATCAACTCCACTGCAGGAATACTTGGCTGGAAGTGAAAGTTACGTGGGCTGAAGAAAACAGAATCTTTTTGCAATAAAACTCTAACACTCAAGATAGATGAAGCCTGACACATCTCATGTTATAAAAATAAAAATAAGTTTCATAATCCTGAATTTAAACAAGTATGCTTTTTCTCACACAATGAAGACAATGTTGCAAGATCTAGTTGTAGATTAGGTTTTCCAATATAAAACAAACAAACCCAAAGTATTGCTTCTATCAAAGGAGATTATTTCCCAGAAGTAACTGATAAAATATTTGTAAACCTCCTCCCCCAAACAAAATATTGGCCTGGGCATCTGTGCTCTGGAGTCATTGAATTATGAGCTCCCTCCCCAGTTCCATCATTCAGCAACCAAACAATAGTAGCGATTGATCCCCAAGACCATTTCCCTGTTAAACAGTCGTACTGGCCTCATGGGTTGCTACATTGCTACCAAGTTTACCTGAGATACTGCATATGAAGCTCTTAGCACAGAGTCTGACATAAAATGCAGCTCAATGATTTTAGCTTTAAAATTCCCACTTTTAAATCCTGTCCTCCTGAATTTTTTATAGGGTCATCATTTGCCTGGTAAGATTGTGTTTTTAAAGGGTGGTATAAAAAAAAATAAATAAAAAATAAAGGGTGGTATAAGATACCATGTAACCTCAAGAAACTGCACACAAAGTCAAAACAAATCCCTGCATTCAACTCAAGGAACCAAGATAATCTAGACAAATAGGGTCCTCATGCTCTCTTAACTTCCCTCAATACTTGCTTCAGTTTTTCAAAGCACCTGTTGATCATGACAGACAAATATATAAAACAAGAACTTCAAAACTGCTTTGACAATGCTATTCGACAGAGATTTTTATTTGTCTGGCTGTCTTCTTGAAAATCCATCAGCATTAATGTTTTGCGTCTCCTTCTGAGAACTGTCACCTTTCAGAGATGAAAAACACAACCCCTGAGAAGGGCGAGCTAGCAAGGTGAGATGTCAACTCTCAAAGTGACAGAGGCATTGCTTCTGTGTGTGATGTTGAAGCCAACATGCCAATATTTCTTAAGAACCATTGAAAAATAACTGAATTCCAATCCATATATATGTGCATATATATCTCGTCTTTCAAGTGTATCTAGGAATTTGAAATACAGACTGAAAGGTCACTTAGGAGTTTGTTGCTTGGGTTTTTTTTTCTGAAACAATGCTGTGAAGCTGAGCTGAAACTCCATCGCTAACACTGATGTGTAATCTAGTATATTCTTCAAGAAGGTGTATTTATCTGGTATCTGGAAAGAGGCACTTTCAACCATGAAATAAATGGGGAGAAATCTGAGAGAGGAATGGAGGCAACAGCTGTAAAGGAAATAATAAAATTTGCCAGTGGGCAAGTTGACTACCATCATCTGCTAGTTATTCATGTCAGGCATTCTACGATAAATGAGTACAAGGATATTAATATTTGGACTTTCTTCATTAAAATTATTACCTAAAAAGTTTGTATTTGATCCTGCCCCCCTCTTGCCTTCTCTTCAGACACACATCAAGGCCACACCCCAAAGACTCCATGCTGCCCACCCCACAGAGGGGCTCCTGCTCCAGAACTCCATCCTTTTTCTCTTCCAACATTGGCCTCTTCCAGGTATCATCTCCAGCTAAAACAATGTATGTACAAGAAAATTGGATGTTAAAATAAGCCAAGAGGTTAATGTGTTACACCTTTTTCTATTTTGATGGGTAAAACACCTCAGCCAAAATCAGATTCTGAGAAGCATCATTAATTATATTTTTGGTGGATGGGACTCATTCCAGTCACATTGCACTCTTAGGAGGACACAGGGCTGTTCACATTCACTCACCTGGAGCTTCCTGAGGGCAGATATTTTGCGTTCTTGCTCCTTGCTATAGTTACTAGCCACACTGTAAGTGCTCAAACATGTTTATTTTGCGAAGGAAAAATGAATAAAGGAAATAAGTCCACTGTGAAGATAGATAGAGGGCTTAGTTAGGGAACTTTGTGGAGTTTTGTCATCTGTGCTCCCCAGGGATCCATTCTCCCAACTCCTGGCAATGGAAAGTCCAAAGTGAACCAGTAGAATGCAACAGTTATTCTATAAATGCTATTGGCTAACTTACATCAGAAGATGCAATGATGTCATTGGAGAGCAGGAGCTGACTATATCGTACTTATTTCTATCTTGGAAATACTCCTTCTAGGGATGCCTGAGTGGCTCAGTGGTTGAGCATCTGCCTTTGGCTCAGGGCATGATCCCAGGTATTGGGATCGAGTCCCACATCAGGCTCCTTGTAGGGAGCCTGCTTCTCCCTCTGCCTATGTCTCTGCCTCTCTTTCTCTGTCTCTCATGGATAAATAAATAAAATCTTTTAAGAAAAGAAGAAAGAAAATATTCTTTCTATTTAACAGTATAAGTGGGAGTAATTAACCACCTTATATGTTTGCCATATATATAATATAAATATAAAAACATATATAAATATAATATATATAAATATATATATTTTAACCACGTAGTATGCTTTGATGTGGAAACTTAACTCCAGTAAAGTTAAACTGTGTTCATATTTTCTTTCAAATTGTTCACTCACCATCACCCTTAATGTCTTTGAGTCTCACTTGCTCATTCAAAAACCATAATCTGTGGATGTCTTGCCTTAGGCTCAAACATTTATTCTCAGCACTTCATATCCTCAGTGATACCTATTTTCTATCTTTGTGCCCCCAATATCTTAACTCTCTTAGATTTTTTTTAGAGCCTTAATTTCTTATGTCTGGCTATTTATTGATGCATCTTGGATTTTTTAAAAATAATTTATTTATTTACTTATTCATGAGAGACACACGGGGTGGGGGCGGGTAGGTAGAGACACAGGCAGAGGGAGAAGCAGGCTCCATGCAGGGAGCCCAATGTGGGACTCGATCCCAGGTCTCCAGGATCATGCCCTGGGTTGAAGGCAGGCGCTAAACCACTGAGCCACCCGGGCTACCCTGCGTCTTGGATCTTAAGGTCAAGTGTTAAAGATGGAATCTTTACACTTTTGTTAACTGCTATGGTAAACTATTATAGAAAACCAAAGCAAACTAAAACAGAAAAAAAAAAAAACCCTGCCCAAAGAGATGGCATGCAATTTCTGTTAGTTCCCCATGTTTTAGACTTAAAGTTGATATTCTTAAGCATCAACTGTTATTTCTCCTTGCTAGACTATTTCAACTCTCCCCCAAATTTGATAACTTCGGAAAGAATATGAGACATGTAATCAACCAGTGACCAGCTCTCTCATTTGAGGTAGGAGACACATACTTTCTGAGCCTCATTACCTTTATCTTTGTAATGGTAGAAATACTCTCCAGGGTTGTTATGAGAAATTAATATGATATAAAAATTCCAAAGTCACCTAGCAATGTGGTCAGGACAAGTAGAAGCTAGGCAAATAATTAATTTGCCTTCCCTACCTTCCTGGTTTGCCAGGCAACTCTGTATCAGTTTTTATCTTTCTGAGCCCAGATATAAAATTGTCATCTTAATGATCAGTTTCCACCCCATTGCACCATAAAGGAGAATACGCTCTAACAATATCAATGCAATTTGCTTATTTCTCGTAAGTGGGCTTTGACAGTAATTGTCAGACAATATACCTCTAACTCCAGATTAGGGAGGAAAAAAAGAAATTTGCTCAAATGTGAAGGAAAAAGAACAAAAATATTTTTTTCTGCCATAATTATTGGTTGGGTATAATATAGAGTTTGGCAAATTTATTGGATGCATTTATGGTTATTTGTGGCAAAACCTCATGAAAATTTAAGATTTTTATGAAAGTTAGGGTCTTGGGTAACCATGGCCAGATAGTTATGCTTGAAAACCAAACATGACATTTTTTTTAATCACAAGGTACTTCTTGCCAAGAGTTTGAGGTTGATATTGCTGCCTATTAATCTGATGCTTAGTCATAACGATAAAGTACATAATATAATAATAAATTAATAATGATTTAAAAATAAAAATATAAAAATGAAGTTGAAGCAAGGAATAGAAAGATTTTTTTAAACCTTTTTCAAAGTTATAATACTTATTAGAGAGTAGGTATAGAACATTCTATGGAACATCTTTCAGAGTCTTATTTTTACTTAAGACATGACAACTGCTTTTAAGATTAACATATGTTATTATCTACGGCACTTCGGAATTTAAAATTAAAATATTTCTTATGTCTGTACATAAATAAGACGTCTTTACTCCTTAAAGTGTCATGGCTTGAAAAAGAGAGGGTACATGGAAAATTCAAATCAAATCATGATATTCAGATTCAACTTAGAACATTGGTTTACAGAACTTCACATCGTGGGAGATCTTTTCCAAAAATTCAACCAAAGACGGGGAGGTTCTAGAAAATATATTTTATTTGTGTCTTCAAAACTGACATAAGCTTTGAATGTGGTTTGAGAACATGCCAAGTTTTTACAAATGAGTTTAGCTAACCATATGTGGCTCATTTTTTCAACCTGGAACTGGAAGCTAGAAATACAGAATTTAACATTTAATGGCCTTGAAACCCTTGAGTAGAAGGGGCTCACTTAATGCCAGTTTAAAGTATCATAATTGGTTTGCCTTTCTAAAGGTGTAATTTTTACAGGGGAGACACAACTCTGTGTTGTGGCATTTAATTCATCTCCTCACTATTTGTTCAAAAAGTACTTGAGTACCTACTCGTCGGCAGTGATCTAAACAGAGTGTTCAGTGTCCTTAGGGAAGCACGGGCTTCTGAAGCAGCATGATTTCAGCACCATGTGGTCAGATGTGCTCTTGGAGGAAGTACAGGGCAAGGGCAATGGAAGAAGTCGTGAGGCCCTAACCACGACGGAGGGGCTGGGAAGTCCCATGGGAGGAAGTGGCTTTTCAGCTGATAAAGAGCATGAGTAAAACTTAATCAGAAAATGGAGAGAAAGGAGAAGAGAATTTGTGTGCTGTCACTGGGGATGTAGAGAAACTGAAAAATTAGAGAGGTGTTTGGATAGAATTTGATTGAAGCTGTTGGTTTCACACATTCAAAGGCTAGAATGATGCCTGGCTCAAAGAGGCAAATCAATAAATATTTATTAAATAAATGGAGAAATACATGATTGGAAAAGTTTGAGAGTAACTTCTAGGTTTTTTACACACCAGGATGGATGAGAGTGTTTTAATGATATCCTGTATTATTTCCCCCTTTCCTTGAATTGCCATTTTCTTAATTTATGATGGAGAAAGGAAAAACCTGTGAATGCTCAAACACTATTAATTCTTGTCCTTGCTATAAGAGTTAATAATTTGAATTCAGGGATCAGCTTAATCCTCTCCTCTCCATCTCCACTAGCCTGCTTTGGTTTAGATGCTCATCATTTCCTGGCTAAATTAATGCAATTGCTTCTTAGCTGATCTTTTTCCACGGTGCTGCCAGATTATCCTTGTAAATGCAGATTTGCTCATGTCACTCCCTAAATTAAAACTCTTTGATAGCTTTTCCATTTCTTCAGACTAAAAATGCAAACTTTCATGTAACAGTCAAGGTCTTTCAAAATTCGGATCTTAATGCCAAGTATCATCTGCAACATTTTCCCTACTTGATTTTAAGATTCTTCTAATACAACATGTTCTCACCTTCACTTTGTTCCAGATTTGTTGATTCAAAGGTAAAGTTCAAGACCAACCACATGCCGAGTGTGGCAATGAGTCTTGAGGAGACAGACAAGTTAGATTATGACCTCAGCCACCAGTCACACTGCTCTGTCTGCCTAAACTTCTTTCTTTAGTTAAATCATGTTTTAAGACCTAATTCAGATGTGGTTTCTTTGAAGGAGACTGTCATTATCAGACAGGTGGTTTTTGTTGTTGTTTTTGTTGTCGTTGTTGTTTTAAGTTGAACTCCATGCCTCCCCTCTGGACTGTCACAGGGTTCTGTGCTTCTCCGTATCACAGCACCTCATTTATGACACTCTATAGTTGTCATCTGTGAGTTGGTCTCTGAGCCCCTTGAAGGATAGACCACAAATTATTTGCAGCAAGCAGAAAGTAGGTAGGGATAATGGAAGGGAAGGAAAGGTATGACCCATGTAAAATTGCTCGATATTTTCAGAACCTTTCTCTTCCTTAATTTTTTTGAGTTACACATTCTCAAACTATTATTGGAAGGAAAAAAGCTGAAAGGACACTGTGAGACTCAGCTATGATTATCCAATAATTATTTTCACTGTTAAAAAAAATGGAGGCTACTAATAGCTACCTGTCATATTGTTTGTAGAGAATTTGGTTGCCTGAGATAACACAGTAAAAAGCCTCCAAGATAATTTTTATTTAATAAACCCCTGGGTTATATCTAATTCTTATTTAACTTTGTAAAACATCCTGATTAACAGCCATAGCATTCTAAATTCTTATGGCCAATAGGCTCTCTGGCATGTCCACACACTTATGTTCTGGACACTGAATGGTAATTGTGTGCTTATGAGAATCAGTTACGTTTGCTGTCAAACCTGCTTATTTCAACTGTGCTTTTTGTCACAATTATCTAATTAAATATTATGTAAACCAAAGAAATATGAGTGTGAACAATTACTGAGAATTTCTGCAAGAACTCTGTTGATAAGCTATGTTGATTGCTTTGAAGATACTCAATAAAAGGTTTACTTAAAAAAAAAAAAGATGGTCTAGTAGGATATGCTGACATTAGGATAAAGCTGTTAAATCTAAAAGGACTCTGAATTGTGTTTGTTTTTCTAAATGTCTTTAAATTCTGGCTCCACTTTGAAGAAACTGAAATTACATTAAAAAGTGAAAACAATGGGCACACTTTAAGCATGAAGGTTTTATGGAAGTCCAATTAGGGAAAATGCACACAAGTAAGAGATTCTATTGCAAAATTTGAAAAACAATGTGTGTTTACAAAAGAGTTGTATAGGTGCTTATGTATTTCTCTTTCTAATATTTCTTTATTTTTGACATTTTGTTTAATCAATCTCAATTATGTTCGTTCTTCTTTATTCACATTCTATAAATAAAGGAACTAGCAAAGAGCCTGGCACATAGTAGAGGCTCAGAAAGCCTCAAAAAATATTAATTCCTCCCACATCCCCTCAAAATTATCCAAGACTCAATGATAATTGATTCAAAGGAAGTTATTTTAGAGATAGTCATTGATCAATAGAAAAACCAAATTTCCTTGAGGTACAATTGTATTCAGTCAAAAAAAAATAGTGCAGGACATTAATTTACTCACAGAAAATTATTTAAGCCATTGCATTCTTAAGGCTCTTTGGAAATGAAGTCTGGAAGGATAGCACCTTTTCCTAGTGGTGACAGTGTGCAAAGCAATGTTCTCAGTTGAGAAAAGAGCCAGATAACTCAAGAAAGCTGCAAATGCCATGCTCTTCAGTATCATTTCAATATATTTTCTCTACTGAGAGGCATATCAGTATCTGGGTACCTAGTGACTTCCCTGCCCAGATCATCATCTATGACACTGCATTAGAAACTGACATCATGGGGATCCCTGGGTGGCTCAGCAGTTTAGCGCCTGTCTTCAGCCCTGGGGTCCTGGGATCGAATCCCGCATCGGGATCCCTGCATAGAACCTGCTTCTCCCTCTGCATGTGTCTCTGCCTCTCTCTCTCTCTCTCTCATAAATAAATAAAATATTTAATTAAAAAAAGAAAGAAACTAGCATCATCACTGAAAGCTTCCAATAGTGTGTGCAAAACTAGAAAAATATACAGTCCATTTTCCAGGGGTTATATTATCTATCATTTCGGGAGAAAGGGTTGATTTGGCCCAAAGTTACTTCAGGCATGAATTTCACAGGCAGAAAAATAAGTTTTCCCTAAATCTGTAAAACTTCCAAGTCCATAACCATCAATCCATTTACTTTCTAGAAGGGAGATGATAAGATGTGCCAGGCAAAAGAGGAGAGGACTGTAATAAAAAAGTTTTCATGTCAGCTCTATCTCAAACATAAAGCATTCACACACATCCGTAACTTGCTCTTTTCCTGATCATGACATCTTAAAAGTTAATGGAATTATGGTCTAAATTTCTTGAACAAAAGGTGATCTCAAAAACTTTGTAGAAAGTACCCATAGATGCAGTGTATTTGAGCACAGTAAAATGCTACTTGCAAAATATCCTGCTCAGTTTCCAGAAAAATTTTGTGGTTTAAATAGAGTTATGGAGAAGAAGAGGAAATGCACTTCAGAAAGATCAAGAAATTCTAGACATGTATTTACAGAATATTTGTGGAAATGATCTATCAATGAATAAAAGATACAGTGCTTTTATATCTTCCATATCAGGCTAAAAACCATCCAATGTCTTTCTAAATAATATTTTTAAATTATCAGAATGCAACCGAAAGTTACCCCTATTAAAACTGAAGATCATACTCTACTTACAAATGGTACACACATCATAGTAACAGTTTCAAAGCCTCAAGACATCTTGGTTTTTGTAAATTCCCACTTAGGCCCACAGCGGCACACCACCAGGTCTGTTCATTGAGAAGTTTTGCTCTCCAAGGGGGGGGGGGGGGGGGGGCTCCTTTGTCTTTCTCCTCTCCATCTTTGACATTCTCTATACCATTAACTGTACATTTTCTCTGATTTCTTGACTCAATCTCTCTCACTAGAGTTTTCAACATAAAATTCTAATTCCATAGTCTTTTTTCTCTGTCCAGATTCTTCTTGATCTTTTTTTTCTTAAAGATTTTATTATTTATTTGAGAGAGAAAGAAGCACTAGCTTGGGGGAGGAGTAGAGAGAGAAAGGGAGAAGCAGTTTCCACTGAGCAGGGACCCCAATGTGGGGCTCTATCCCAGGACCCTGGGATCACAACATGAGCCAAAGGCAGATGCTTAATCTGCTGAGCCACCCAGGAGTCCCTCCTCTTGATCTCTTTAGAGCTGTCTTCACTATTCTTGACCACAGCTTCTTTATGGAATGTCCCATTTTCTTTGGCTTCCCTGAAAGAAATCATCCTTCCCTATTTTTCATCTTTCTTCTTGCTCCTACTTAGTATTTTCACGGACTTCTTGCCCCTCCTGTTTCAGTATGGGCCAAGGTTCTGTTTCTACATTTCTACATTTCTCCTTTCTCTGATATATATATATATATATATAAGACTTGGATGCTCTATCCTACTTACACAATTTCTAAATCTAACATTTTATTGCTCCTGCACTCTGAGACCTATCTTTGCTCTCTTTAAAATGTTCAATAATGGGACACCTGAGGGGCTTAGTGGTGGAGTGTCTGCCTTTGGCTCAGGGCCTGATTCCAGATTCCTGGGATCGAGTCCCACATCGGGCTCCCTGCGAAGAGCCTGTTGAGCCTGTTTCTCTCTCTGCCTGTGTCTCTGCCTCTCTTTCTGTGTCTCTCATGAATAAATAAATAAAATCTTTAGAAAAATGCTCAATATTTCCAAATGAGTATTCCTTTGACACTCAAGGTCAATGTTAAACTCAGCATCATTTCCCTGTTCCCTCTATTGAAACTTAGTCTTCAATAGTATCATTAGTCTTCAATAGTATCATTAGTCTATCAGTCGTAAAGAACAAAGCCTTCCAAACAATTTGATACTAAATATCTTCTTATATGTATACATTCAACTGGTCAACAAGTCCTTCCTCCTCGAACTCTGGATCTCCTGTTTTCCAACCCATATACAAGGGTCTTATTAATTTTTGGTCTTGACTACTAAGTGATATTCTTAATTGGATTCCCTATCTCAAGTTTCCTCTACACTATCATTAGCCTGAAAAAATAGTTTCAAAAAAGAAACAGCATCACCTCACTTCCCTTCTTTAGAATCTTCAGGAGTACCCAAAATAAAGTCTAGTTCCTCTGTAAGGCAATTCAGACTTTGCATGATCTTTCCAGTTTTGTCATATTACCCACTCACATAGTTCTCTCTCCTGGGGACCCTTCCTTTTCAAACTACATCTCCGCTAAAAAAGAAAAAAATGAAGTCCATCAGGGTCTAAATTGAATGTCACTTCTTCCCCAAACCTTTCATCGATATACTCTCACTTCTTAGCTTGAATTTCTTTTGTATTATTTGTCACTTTCTGCCTTACATTATAGCCGTGACACACAAATATGAGATTCTGGAATTTTTAAGAAAGAGGATCAGGCTCTGTGCCTTCCTTGTTTCTCCTATAGCATCTGGTATGTTTCTGAGCAGAAACAGTAATCTGTACATGTTTCAGTATTTAAATGTAATTAAGATGTTAATTAAAAGAAATATGTAGTAAACTATTTTAGCTCATTATTTCCAGGTATATTAAAAGGTTACAAGTCTCTAGAAATTTTGCTTCATGAAAATAAGTTTGGCAGACCAAAAAAATTTTAAATAGAAGTTTGGTTTAGAAGTAAATGAAGAAATATAGTGAAACAGAGAGAATAAGGACATTTCGTTGTCCAGAAATTCCCAACTTCTAAAGTGAACTGAGCTCAAGATCCACAACTGAATAGTCAAACCCCTCCTTTTTTCTTCAGGAAGTACCTACAAAGTGGGGAAAAAATGTAATCTATGTATCTGCACAAAAAAGATACTGTAGATCACACACAGACTCACAGACATACACGGACACACACACACACACACACACACAGCACACATATGCTTTTTCCATCCTATTTAGAAGATTCTGTTTCTAGCTCTATTCCTAAACCATCCTGTGGCCACCTGGGAATTCATTTCCAATAGAGTCATCATTCACCTTTCAAATGTGGTAGTGATACCTTAACCCAAGGATCCCCCAGGAAATTTATGGGATTTAAATGAGAATGTAAAACAAAGGCAGGTTATATGTTCCTGTTAAACAACAAAAATCATTTCCCAAACCTTTCTATTGGACATACCACCTTTGCAAACTGATAAAGCCAAGAACTGTACTCCTTGGTATTTTTGAAGTCCATTAAAAAAAAAAAAAATGCCTGCAGTTCTAAAACTCAATCTTCTATCCCTCATTCATATAATCAAAGTGATATGTAAATGTGAATTGCTAGAGATGCTACTTAAGAACCAAATACTCATTCATGGATGCATTAGTTGCTCTAAATGGAGCAGCCAACATGCTGTGTTTATGCCCAACAGGTTGTGCATCCGCTTAATGTACCCAAATGTAATAACATGATAGATGGAAATATAGATGCTACAGACGGCCTACGTAGAGGCCAGAAGCTTGGCTCCCTATTTTCCTAGAATGACTTTCCGGGAACAACTCAATTTCCCTGATTGGTTTCCTTCAGACAAAATAATTGAATCTAATGCTCTATCAATGCAAGCACTTGAATTATTTGCTTTATGATGCAGCCCTTAGGGGCGTCAGGGTCCGGTGTTAAAATTTGCCTTTGATCAAGCCTCATCCTCTCCTACACATCTTTATTCATAACAAATTAGAAGCTATTATCACAACATATTAGCAACAGTTTTAATGCCCACAGTGCATCTTAAATAAAAAGAAACAATTTCCTCATCATAATGGGTGCAGTATCTTAGTTGGCCTCATTATAATATTTATCATCTCTTATTTGTCGCATGTGAGAGCACAATGAGCTG
Organism: Canis lupus dingo; assembly: GCF_003254725.2. NCBI lineage: Eukaryota > Metazoa > Chordata > Mammalia > Carnivora > Canidae > Canis > Canis lupus. The sequence continues at coordinate 38,699,701 of NC_064267.1, read as the reverse complement.
ATGCCTTACCCTAGTGAAAGATACACACCCCTCAGGGCTTACAGTTTATTGGAGAACACATTTAAATTCAAACTCTACCTTATTAAAATAAACCTTTCTTATGCACATCTGAGAGGACTGGGAAATGTGGCTTCATGGCTGCCTTATTGAAAAGGGAGTTTCTTATTTACTGAAGAATAGTACAACCTGAAGAGTGTGTAATTAACTTAATGATTCCTTGGTAAAGTTCCCCAACTCCACCCCCATTTATAACTGTCATTTGTGGGCACTCGTTTCCATTTTCTCTTAAAGAGTTTGCCTTGAAAAATAGAAGATTTGAATCTAGATTGAAATCACAAAAAGAGATTTCATAGTAACTCACTTAGTTTAAAAAATGAAAGAGACGAAACATTGTAAGTTTCAGACTAAATTGGGAATACACAAAATGCGGTGTTAAATATACACACATTCCCAGGCCACTTAATTTCTCCTCCAAAATATCCTGTTTTTTTCCTATCTCAGCCACCACTCCTATGGTCAGACCCGGGCCTTTTGATTCTCAATACTTTTGCCCCCTCCACAATCTCAGTTTAAACAACTGTGTTATTGACCAACACCTGTCCTTCTGGCTCACTATCTCTATTCAGTTAAGTTCAAGTCCCCTTTGTCACTTTTTTTGGAACCTCCTATCCACTGGTCTTGCAATCTTCTCTGTGTTCCTCCTCAATTGCTGTAAATGTTGTTTTTCTGTACACAGCTTAAATTCTATGGCGAATCATTATTATCACTCCCTGGCATGTACCCTCAACACTCTTGTCCTCGTACTTCAGTGTTTACGTGATAAGCACAGGTGTGTCAAATGAGGAGTCATGGTCAGTCTGTTTAGGATTGTAGCAGGCTAGGCTGTCACGATCACATGTACAGGCAACCCCAAGCAACAACCAGGTTTGATGTGTAGCCTTCTCCTCCCATCTCTTTGCCTTAGCATTACTAGGTCAGTCTACCTTAGATCCATTTAAGGGGATACTCCCTTGTTCAAGTGCCCTCATCAGCATTTAATTTAAAAATATTTTATAATGTGCCAACACCATCCCTATTAAATCTTATTTTCTACTTTTACACTCACCCATATCCATTCTCTGCTGATGATCTCCACCCAAAATATAGATGACTGATTGATTGGTACCTATCTAAATAATTAATTAAATTCATAATTATTGAAGATGTATTTGGTCAAGACAGAGACCTATTTAGTCCAAGTCATTCCACAGAGACCATGATATTTATCTTTCCCAAACGTGGAGCCAAGTGATCAAGATAGATACCATGTAGAGAACAATGATGTGAAAGAGAGAACCAGGGAAGACCTCCTTCAAACAGAATTGAGTGAATAATTCATTCTTCTGACAGAAGGTACTCTTCCCATTTCTCCCAATCCTATCTGTCTTTTAAAACCTATCATCAACTCATTCTCAAGTATGGTTCAAACCACTCTCCCTGAGAGCTGACTTCTCTAAATTTCTCTACTCCTTAAGCCTGCAGAAGTACCAGTAGAGTAGATTCCATTTTTCTAATTCATTTCATAATTTTAATTTTTTATTCCCAATCGAAACAAAAGTTCCTGAAGTGGGGAAGGAATCAGTGCTGTTTCTTATGTTTGTTTTTGATAGGCCCTTGTGTAGTCCTGAACATTTAGGAGACTGTTTTAACAGAAAAATTGATCTATTACTATCTCCTTATAAATTCTTAAATAAGCACATGTAAACATGCAACGAAGGGGTTACATGAGCACTATTCATTGAATTCTATGTGATAAGGAAATATAGTGCTTTTGAATTTTTTTGGCCAAGTTTAATGAGTTTAGATACAGTTAATGCATCATTATTGGTTGGTAAAAGAAACACAGGTGTAAACAAGCTCCATAGCTTTCCCTTGCGTTACATTTAAGATTTTTATAAAATCCAGGCAAACAAGACTCTCCAATAAGGTTGGAGATACAAATGCAATGGCATTGTGTACACAAGTTCTATAAACAGAAATCAAACTATTCCACCTCAGTTTTCCACTCCACCTCAACCCTCAAAAGCATTATTAACAAGAATAGCAAATAACATTCCCCTAGACAATACCACCAAGTTCAGAATAAAACAAAACAGCAAAACCATACCTTGACAAATACATGTGGAATACCTATTTGCAAATCATTTCTTCCAAACCTTTTAGTCTCTGTCGGACCCAGTTTTCTGGAAAGAATAGAATTTCATATCCTGATATCTGATATCTTCCTTTATAAGCAGGATCTGGAGCAGAAATGAATGGCTAACTGGGACAGGAAGGTGAGTCCACCAGAACTGGTCACCTCAGAGTAAAGCATTAGTGGCTGAATTCACACAATGGGCAGGTTTTGATGTGACCGAATACATTATGGCAACTGATTCATTCTTGCCTTTTGAAGTCATTCTCAAAGTCAAGCAAACTAATACTTCCCATTTCCCTGCAGAGATACAGAGACTATTCACAGTAAATCAGGTGACAGAAAGTTTGGTTCACATCCAGTTTTGTGGGGAGACACAGTCAATGAGTAATATGTCCAGCTCGATGAAAGTCGGTGACCTATGTGTCACATTCTCTCACATTGGAGGAACTACTAGTGTTCCCACCAACTTGGATCTATAAACCATTTTCCTTCTTAAGAGTACTGGATGCTGTCATACATTTCATGTGATATGTTGTGGCAAATACACCTCCATTTTACAAATTAAATAACAGTAACAAGGAATAAAACTAAAGACAAGAGTTGGAAGTAAGATTAGAGAGACAACTGGAAGTATGGGCTTGATTCATGGCCATTGTAAGGACTTGCTTTGAGTGGCTTGGGAAGTCACTGAAAGTTTTGTAATTACATACTACAGCCGATCACACTGGCTTGGGAGACTCTCTTGTATGCATATCTTTCCAACTCCAACATGACTTTACGTGGGTAGCTTGAGGTCAGCCACAGTGGAAATGCCACACATGAAGGCGTTTCCTTTTTCCTGACAAAGGCAATAATTTAAACTTTTCACTGTTTTGAACAAAAGAATGATGTGGTGTGAACTAAGTTCTGAGTTAATAACAGGAGTTGAGGTGTGAGAACAAGAGAGGGAGAGACTAGTTGGGTCCTGCACTAAGCCATATGAGAGCCCCAGTACTCAAACTAGAGTAAATGTGCTCTCAGAAAAACAAATCTACCCTTTGTTTTGAGAAAGTGTGAAAATTCAACCTTTGTGTAAATCTCCATTATTTTTATGTTGGCCACACTGTACACATTAGATAAACAGATGTCACTCCGCAACTCCCAGCTCATGGCCCTGCACCAACCTGTGATTTTTCCTGAGACCGGCAATGGTGCCTTTACTCTTTACCAACGTACATTTGGGGAATGCATTTTAAACATGCCTTTTAAAAAAACAGAAACGTTAGTATAAAAATGTGCTCATTGCAGAAGTCCCTACTTCACACCACACCATGGAACTGACAGGATGCATTGTGGAGGTGACACCTAAATTATCAGAATCTTCTACAAAATATGTGTATTCCTCAAGTGATATGTTCATTGCAATATCCTTGTGAATACAGAGTATAGTGTGATTATTTATACCTATTTTATGCATAAAAGAACACAACCTGATTAGTACATTGACTGATAGACTCAATTCCAGAATGTTCTGCTTCTATGATGGTCTGCCTCTTTGTATCATGCTGCGTGGTTTACATTTGAACTGAGGATTAATGACCCCAGATGCTTCCTTTAATGAGTTGGCACAGTGCATGGATTAAATTATTCAAAATAATAATAATGATAGTAATAATAAAATTATAACTAGCTATGTTTAAGGCACTATCCTATACATGAATTATCTCCAAACAGCCCTGTGAATTAGGGACTATTATTGTTCCTGTTGGATGATGAAAATATGAATTGTAAGGAACCTAAGTTACTTGTTCGAGGTCTTACAGATTGAAACTAAGTTGGTTTTGAATCAGACCTGCCTATTCCCAGAGTTGGTGCACAGTCTTAAAACTCATGGAACATGGGGATCTTTTTAAGGAAAAAAAATATAAAAAGTATAGAGTCTTAGAATATAGATATGCTTGACAAAATGGCCTGGTTAAAACAGCATTGCCTTTTTTTTTTTTTTTTTTTAACAGCATTGCCTCTCACAATCAACAAGCAGAGGGATAATCACTGTGACCTGTGGGCATAATTGGGACCTTGCTCTTCTTATCACCCACCAGTTCCATGCTCCGTGGACCAGCTAACATATGATGGGCACATGGGCCTTCTCCTGGCTTTAACTACTCAGAGACACACTCTGCCATTTATCTGCTCTACACAAGCCCTAGAATCAACCCACATCCTTTTGGTCCATACCACTACCTCCTTCACTTTTTCTGTCCATCATTTCCTATTCCACAGCCAAATAGGATACAACTGAGAATATGCCAACAATATATAATAAAAAATAAAGAAAGTAAATGGTTAAATCATGAGCTTTTACAGCCTGCAAAATCTTTTATTGCTTTAGAGGAAGTGACATAGAATCAATGACTTTTATAGAGAAGAGGTGTCTTTCTGAGCCCATACTCAACTGGAAATGTCTCCTGCAGAAAGTTAAGGCTATAAGCATCTTTCATGACTTGAAGTGTCACTGACAGCAGAGTAAAGAAACCCAGTCCTACCCACTGGAGAGAAGCCATCTGTAGCAGAAAGTTTGGCAGTACATGCACTAGATGAAGGAGAAACTTACTAAGTTCCTATTAAAGACAAATAAGTGTAATGAAAACTAGAGAAATACATTTGGTTAAGATTTTATACTTAAGTCTGGATTTCAACATATTGCCAAAAGATTGCAAACTCAGACACTTAAAAGAAATCTGAGTTAAAATCCATAACAAAAGAAAGAAAACATTTCAACACTGGTGAAGTGATGGTGTTCAATGCAAAATAAGATGTGTGCAGAGTAAAGGATGGTAGGACTGAGACCCTTAAGGGAGCAGACGTGGGTTTTATCAGCAACATTTATTATGATCACATCCCAGCTAAGGAATTCTCTAGCTCTTTGGAAAACAAGTTGATTAAAATTCGATTATTGCATTGTATGTTGTAGAATATGTTACTTGTTCCTTACATAATTATGCTAAGGGCAATAAATTATTTGCAATATTCCTTCTGTAGAGTGGTAGTTATATTTAAACTTCCTTTTTTTTTTTTTTTTTTTTTTTGGCCTTTTTAAAGTCCTGTCTTAAGAACTCTGTGGGTATCATTAGGAAAGGATGCTGCATAGGCTGGATCACATTCAAAGACTCTCAGACTTGTCCATCTTGATCCTCATTCTGTCCTCAGCATCTTGTACATTACTTGAAACATGAACACCTTCAAAAAGTACCACTTAAGTGATGGATCAAACAAATAATCTCATTAAAACAATCAAGAGAGTGATGCTCCAGGTGGGCAAACTTGAGACTCATCACCTCTTAACAGTAACTCATCATGTGACTCATTAGGCAAGTGTCCAGATGTATTTAAGTTTGTCTTGGCCAATGGTAAACTCTAGGACAAAGTTTGGCAAGTTCACATTTAAGAAAAGACAAAGGTATAACAAGATTTTAATTTACATAATTAGTTATCTGTGTCTTATCAGGGCCCATATTCTCCAGGGCTCCTGACAGAGTAAGCCCTGGATAAACTCCTCTTTTAGTCTCTGGATCGGTAATCCTGCTTTGGGATTACCAAATCCAAGCAAGAAGCCTTCCTTGGTCTACCTGACCTTTTTTTTTTTTTTTTTTTAACTCAGCAGACTTCACTGTAAAACAGTAGATGCTACTTACAAAATTTAATTTACAAAGAAAGTCAGGGAGATGTATTTACATCTACAAGATAAATCCCCAATCTTCCTCGAAACTAGTATTTCCCTTCATTTAGCAACGAGCATCCTAGATGTTCCAAAGCATTATCCATGGATATGCCTTGAACATTTCTCTTCAAAGGATAATAATTGTGGGTTTCAGGTGCTGCTGTTAAGGGAGTCGAACAAGAGTCTTTATGTTGTAAGTAATCAAAGGGATACCTTTGGGACAACATTGCATGTTGAATGGTTTAGAACGGAACAGAATAGAGTAGAAATTGAAACCCAGAGCTAGAAGCTGTCCTAAGTCCCTAGAGTATTTAGTTCTGTGTTTTCCTGAAGTGCTCTGACAAATAGAAGCCCCTCTAATGGCCAGTATGTGAATTAAAAGAGTTCTATGAAACTTAAGTCATTAAGACCAGTCAAGTTAAAGACAGTTCAGCAGGTTTCTTAACTGCAGGTCACAAGGATGAACAACATGCAAATATGTACTGTGACCATCCAAGGGAGCTTTCACAGTTTAGTTTCTCAAACTGTTTCACGGAGAATTTCACAGAGCTATGAGCATCCTTTGGGGAATGGACTTGTCGTTAGTGATTTTCAAACCTGGCTGCACATTAGATCCACCTGGAGAGCTTTGAAAAATAGTTGTGTCAGGATTCATCCCCAGAGAGATCTATTATTTGGTCTAGGTCAAGGTACTAGGCACTGGTGTTTAAAAAGTGCTCCAGGGTCTCACAATGGGCAGCCAGGGTTGAGATGCTTTGCACTGTCTGAGTTCAACCTCCATGCTTTGGAGATGAGGAAACTGCTTATCTACATGCCCAGATCCAGGATGCGTGACCCCATATTGCTTTCTTGACCCCTACAAAATCTGGTGATTTGAGAATACAACAAATACCAGTACCCATCCCATCTCTAAAATGGGCAATGCGTTATTTATCGTCTTTTAATGAGAAAAGGAAAACAGGAATCTATTGTCTTATGATTCATTACTAGTTACTGGTGAATGGGACAACTCATGTTTGAAAGAAAAGAGGAAGCTCTAATCTATGAGGAAAACCACTGTAAAAACATAAGTATGATGTGGACTTTGGAATAAGTGTGCAGCTGAGTGGATGAAACTTTTTATTTCAGTTGAGAGTTGATGTCACTAGTCATCAAATAGTTTTATAGGTGGAGTTAGAACTGCTCTCCTCCCTGGATTCTTAGCAAAGCTATGTTCAAAAGCATTCATTTCCTTTCCTGGGTGGTATACTTCCCTATTTATTGTGTAGTTTTGAGTTGCTTTTTAAGGGAAGTCCTTGTTTCAATACTACTGATAAACTTACACACGGCAACCATCATGGGGGAGTTCATTTCATGACAATTGTCTCACTGAGCTCTGTAGACCTTTGTGGAAACTAGCTAAAGTCTGCCCTAGGAGTGTCCCTTATGAGAGGAACAAAGAAGCAGCTCACCCACCTGGAAAATTTTGGAAATAAGTCATATCAAAAAGATGAAATAAAAATTCCGTTAAGTTGACATAAGAGTCTTACAAAATGAGCAGTCTGATTTTTTTCTCAAATAAAATAAACAAAATCTGCTTATTATATTTTTAAAGGCCAAGGATTATCATTCTTTCCTGGCACTTATGACTTCATTATGTGTGTACTGCCAGGCATGTTTGTTCTTCAAGCTCTGTGGGAGAACAAATCAGATTTTTCTCTACCGTTCTTTTTTTTTTTTTTTTTTTTTTTTTTTTTTTTTTTTCTGAGTAGCAGCAGGATTATGGAATGGAAATACATACATTTTGATTTCAACCCTATAATGGTCGATTGATGTGGGTTAGAAGAAATTTCTTGAGAGAACAAAGAAAGCTTTGCAAATATTGAGACCAAATTTCTTTTCTGTTCTCAGTGGGAGCTTTGGCCCCCTCTTATACCAAGCTCCCTGGGAATGTCAACTCCACTTCTGCCAATGCCACCACCACCAGATGTGCCACCATATACAAAGACAGTCATAGATCTGTTTAAAATACTGCTTATAGAATTGTTCCTATGAGCATGGATGTAAGGGCAAGGTGTATATGAGGGTGAGGAAAACAGCAGGTGACTGCTAGAAAAATCTATAAATGCCTGTGAATAAACAGTACCACCAGAGATACCATAGGTTACCTTATAAAGTGGGATAAAACTGGTCTATCCAAGCTAATTAAAAATTTGTATTTGGTCAAGTTGAAAGTTACCTCTGAGAAAGCAGAAAAGAGGCTCTTGGCTCCAGGTGAGGTCAAAAGAAGCTGTGAGGGTCTTCAGTGTGCCTCAAGGTCAGCTCCTCTGTGCATGGTTCCCTCCCATCATGTCTTGCCCAAATACATACTTGGAACCAAGGCCAAGCCAAAGCGACTGACTCTGGGTACAAAGCAGACAGTATGCCAAGATTCTCCTTCCCAGAGAGAGAGAGAAGATGAACCAGGCAAGGCCCACTCAGCCCCTAGAGAGTGTCTGAGACCATAGAAACCAGAGGAGATGGAAGTGAGAAGCTGGCCTTAGTTACCAGATGACACTAGAGGACTTGTCTATGTGTGGTTTCAGAAGTGGTGGCCATGTTTTCCATGAACCCTGTGTTGTTTATCACTCATACTGCTGGCCAACTTTCCTGTAACTGGTAAGGCCCTTCCCACCAAAACTGTGTACATGTGGGGATCTCTGAGGAGCAGCTGCAACTCAGATGTGCATGGGTAGGAGGTAATGATGGTTACCACATAATTTTCTCAAAAGGAGGACCCAGAGCGATTGAATTGTGAAGCATAAGAGGGAAAAAGGGACAAGTAAATATCATACCAACACCTGACAGAGGGCATTGTCTCCAGCCAACTCACCCAAAGTGCTCTCTCATGGCGGTTTTTCTTCTATATTTTAATATAGCCACAATTGCTTTGACTGAGGATAATGAATTTAGATGAGGAACGCCTGGAAATAAATCCAGAGGTTATTTCAAAGGTTATTTATGAGAAGCAATTGTCTCCATGGAGGCAATCAGGGGCATTTGGAAGCAGAGATCATGTCTACCTAATACTATAAGCTCAGCTCTACCGTAGGCAGGGCTCAGCACCTGTGTCTGCTTGCTCTTCAGGCTTACACACAGTGCTATTTGCACAGGTCTTCAGAGAATTCTCTGTAGCATCAAAGCTTGGAACATTTACCTCCTACAGAAATGCTAATAGCTGGCAGTTTTCTTTTCAGCTCATCTACTACTATAGCTCCCATCCTTGGCTATTCTTTCCAAGTTGACTGTTGCTGGGAGCGTAAGAGCTGTCAATGCTTTCTTAGCTTTACTGTCCAACTCTCCCTCCTGATTGATTTTTGTGCACAGCAACAAAGTTTTTCAAGAATCTGAGGCTCCTCTTTTTACACTGGTCCTGAAATCATAGCCAGGAGAAGGAAGGCTCAGAAGATGATGGCTATTCCAGCCTGGGTACCATGCTCTTTGCTCATGGTAGGCACCATGAGATGGGGAAGTAAAAGCAAATGCCCTAGGGCACTGGTTGCCAACCAAAGTGAGGACGGTTTTGCTCCCCAAGAGGCATTGATCAGTATTTGCAGATATTTTTGACTGTCACAACTCCAGCTCCAGGGATGGCTCCTGGCATCTAGCTAGTAGAGACCAGTGATGCTGTTAAACATTCTACAAGACACAGGACAACTATATCAGCAAAGAGTTATGCAGTCCCAAATGTCCTTTGCTGGAAACCCTACCCTAGGATCTCCTAGAACTTTGTGAGGTGACACCATTCACTCTCCTTTTGAGCCTACCCTTTCCTCATTTTAGCAATTTGGAAAATATCCATCTTTTCCTTCCCAGTGTTGGCCTGAGTGTGGGACTGTAGGATTCAGTTAGAGGGAGGTAAGTCCAAATATACTCTATGTATACTTCCTGGTCAAGAGAATACCCCATGTCTTGACACACACCACTCTCCCACTGCTGTGTTGCTTCTAATTGGCCCTCTGGAAAATACCATAAAGTCAGAGCTAAAGGGAATAAGTTCATCTTAGAGACATCTCATCCTGCTTCCTTCTCCAGTAATCTTTCCCAAAAAGCTGTCGGGTCAAAGTGGGCACAAACCCAACTTAGAGACATTACTAAAATGGTTACAGTCAGCAACTGATTGTCCTAAGTATGTCAGCCGGAGTCTAAATAAGCCAAGTTGGTGAACCTAAACTTCAGAAGGTTTCAAAATCATCTACAGGGGTTTGTAAAATCCAAATTAATGGGCCCTGCACTTCGAGTTTCTAGTTTGGTAGATCTGGCATGAGACCAAGAAAGTTCATTTCTAGCCAGCTCCCAAGTGATGCTAAAGCTGCTGCTGGGGAACCACATTGAGGACTACTTGACTAGGCTGACCAAGTTTGATCCCACACTTCCTGCTCAATTAGTAAGATTCACAAATAGCATTTTAAAGCAGAGATTAACCTTAGTGACAACTCTTTGAGGATTTCAACATTGAGCCCATCAACATGAAGCAGGATCATAAGGTTGAGTAGGAAGAGTAAGGAGTGTTGTCTCTGAACATCTGCATTCTAGGCCTGAGGGCCCCTTACCCAAGGAGCTAGCTGGGCTAAGTAGTCTTTAGTAAATCGCTTAGTTTCTGATCCTCAGCCCCTCATCTGCAACAGAGGAAATACTTGCTTTACCTATTTCACAGTGTCAAGGAGATTAATCTTTTTTTTTTAAATATTTTATTTATTCATGAGAGAAACAGAGAGACAGAGGCAGAGACACAGGCAGAGGGAGAAGCAGGCTCCATACATCGAGCCCAATGTGGGACTTGATCTTGGGATTCCAGGATCACACCCTGAACTAAAGGCAGGCCCTAAACCACTGAGCCACCCAGGCATCCCAGACATTATTCAATAAGACTTTATAAAATGATAAATGATAACACTAGATTCAAATGGATGTAAGAATTCTTGTTATTCAGCAACTAGCCTGAAGCCACAGAAGCAAGTGACAAAGCCCTTGGCAAAGGGCTCTGCTCCTAGCTCAGTATTGTTGCTCTTTGGAAATCGATAGTCTGGAAAAATACACAATGGAGCATGATCCTTTCTGTAGATCTCCAGCATTTGCCCCATTTACAGAACTAAGACAAAAGAATAATGTGAACAAATACATATAATTGTTGTTTGCTTCTTACACACACTAACAATGCGGGCACCAGAGCTGCCCCTAGCAAAGTGGGACACTAACACCCATTAAGCACTCTTCTGAAGAGCTTGTTTCTCTAAAATCTTAGTGATATTTCTATTACGGTGGATGGAAGAAACATCACTGCTTCTTAAATTGGAGATCCCAAGACTCTCCTATTTTCCTTGCAAATAACAAACCCAAAACACTTCTTGGCAGATGTGATTTTAAAAATTACATTTGTGGGCAGTCCGGGTGACTCAGTGGTTTAGCGCCTGTCTTTGTCCCAGGGCATGATCCTGCAGACATGGGATCGAGTCCCACGTCAGGCTCCCTGCATGGAGCCTGCTTCGCCCTCTGCCTGTGTCTCTGCCTCTCTCTCTCTCTCTCTTTCTCTCTCTCTCTCTCTAAGTCTCTTATGAATAAATAAAATATTTTAAAAAATAAAATAAATAAAAAATAAAAATTAACATTCGTTTTAAAATATTATTTAAAAATTTAAAACTAAACACCTTCTATGTATTTGTAATTTATCTGGTTTCTTAGACAAAGGAAAGAGTATGCTACTTGATGGCATTTAAAATAATTTAAAATACACTTTTTCGAGATAGACGTTTTCCCACACCCAAAATAGACCAATGGGTAGAACACTTTTCCTCATTTAGCAATTATGTTATCAAATGATTTCCACATAAAACTTTTAGTGACTCAAACATAAATAAAATTATTTCAATTTTCCATATGAACCTTAAAATTAAAAAATATTTTGAGCACTGAATAACCACATCCTAAAATTATTGCACTCAGTGCAATTTTCTTCTTAGATACACTATTACTCTTACATTATTATTTAAAACAGTATGTATATGTGTCTGCATATACTTCATACGTTTTCTGTACATGGCTCTTGTCAAAATTATAATTATAAAAGGAAGTTATTTTGATCAATGTTTTTACCCAGTGTTTATGAGATCCACAAACAGCTCTGGAACTAGCAGGAAAGCCACACTCTTCCTTTTTAAAGTTTCTGCTCAGATCAGGGCAGAAATTTTGAATAATAATGGATTAAGTTCATTTTTAAACAATTAAAAATAAATTACAGATTTTTACTTTACTGATCACCTGCATATAAATTACCAAATACAGAAAATTCACTATAGCCACATAGTGTTAGGAAAGCATAAGCCAGTCTTTTATCCATAAAAGATGAAATATTTACCAGCTATCTGAAGAAGTCCTGAACAGTCCATAGGATCCCTGAAATAATGAGTCCACAGCCTTCATCCTTCCTCTATACAGATTTTCATCAATTTCCCTCTCCCATTCCAACCCTATTGTCCTATTTTCAACAAGACTGCATATTTGTTTACCTATACCTTTTGCTCAGGTGTGGCAGGCTGGGGAAAAGAGCCACCGTAGGGATTCCAGTTCAGAGACCTGGAGGAGGGAACTCGAGATCTATGGGAACTCGAGATCCCTTTCTAGAAAGGGAGGAGGGGTGGTGGGCACAGTGGTAGTGAAGTATGCAAAAAAACATTCGGAAGTTTCAATTTTCTGTGACTGCTGAGTAAAGAGGAATGAGGAAGGGGTCTGTGAGTGTATTCTGGAGCCATCAGGCAAAGTTCACTGCACCTTTCTATTGCAATGACTCATTTATTCATCATTGGGAGCTACTTCGTCCTTTCAGATTGCTTAACCTAGGGCGGACATTGAGAAGCAGGAGAAGAGATACTAAGTGGTCTCATAGTTGATATGACCAGAACGACAGGAACAGAAGCCCAGACTGGGGAAGCCAGTGCAGAAGAACCAGAGAGCACAGGAGAAGAGCAAGTGTGCACAGCATGGGTATGGAGCACAGTTTTCAGCCCCTTTCCCTCTTAGACCAGTCACCACACACACACCATTAATGACTTAAAGGCAACCCAACAAAACTTCTATATATAAAAGCAGATAGCAAGAGGTTTTGACATGACAAAAATCCTTAATGACTCTTTTCCTGTCAAATTGTAGGTAGTCATGGTTAAAGGGTTTTGAAATCGATTTAGTAGGTCACTACCAGAATTTCATTAAGGTATAGAATACAGTGGAATCAGAATTAGCGTCATGCTTCCTGGATGAGGGTAAGAAATTTTTGTATACTGTTGCTTTATTTAATTTTACTCTCATTATACTCTCCTATAATTCTCTGTGTCAGGCTTTTTATCCATTACTACTGTTGCCTTTGCATCTTTGTGTGTGTGTGTGTGTGTGCACGCACGTGCACCCATGTGAGCATTTGTTGTTGTCATTATTTTGATGTCTCACTCCTCCAACTAAATCACAAACTGCAGGCCCTTATGTGTTTGCCACATTCTTGTCTCGAGCATTTAGGACGATGTTTGGCCAAATTAGGAATGAAAAATATTTATTGAAGAAACGATAAATAAATGCCTCACAGGCCTTGTCTCCCAAAGGCTCACTCTGAGCCAGAACATCACAAACCTTGTCTATTTTATATGTTTTCCAATAAATGTAATATTTAGTGATTTTTAAGATGAGAAATCCTCCTTCATATCATTCCTTAAGAGAGACAGGTGGCTCACAAGTCAACAATTGTAATTTAAATCAGTAAGCTGAGGTTGAAAAATTAGAAAGTTATAACTGGGGACGCCTGCGTGGCTCAGCAGTTGAGCATCTGCCTTTGGCTCAAGGCGTGATCCCTCAGTCCCGAGATCGAGTCCCACATCGAGCTTCCTGCATGGAGCCTGCTTCTCCCTCTGCATGTGTCTCAGCCTCTCTCTCCCTGTGTCTCTCATGAATAAATAAATTAAATATTTAAAAATAAATAAATAAATAAATAAATAAATAAATAAATAAATAAATAAATGTTACAACTGGCCTCAATATTCTCTGTTCTTGTTTTTAATCCATTCAGTTCTTTATTAGGACACCAAAAGTTTTAGTATTCAAAAACTAGCAACAGCATTTAGAACAAAAACATAAATACGATGCAATGTATCAATTTACCAGGCTTATGACAGTAATTTCACTCCAAAGCATTTGCTAATGAAAACAGTGACCATTAGATGAATTGACACAAACTAGAGAAAAAAATAATAATCATAATTTATCAATTTAATGAAGAGGTTTGGTGGTTGATAAAAAACAAAGTTACAAGAGGTACATGGATAACCTGGTTGCTTCTTGAGAGAAGATTAATTTTATTAGGCAAGACTTTAAATTGACACATGTTTCTGAAGAAAAGGCATTGTTAAAGAAAGAAAAAACAGAGCTCAGTAGTCATCTAATTTTTCTGTTATTTCTCCCTTGGATTTCATGGTACCTAAATTAAGAGTAATTCTGAAATTTCAATGAGATGTCAATTTAAGGAAGACAGGAGGGTCTGTTGTTGCATTGTAACAATCCTCCCAACAAAGAGGTTGTAAATGAATAGGAGGGTTGTTTGCTATAGATTTAAGATAACTGAAGCTGAAGCTTATTACCTGGATCATGATATTGAGTAAGGGACAGTCAGGGCTAGATACGGAGAGATAGATAAGGCGCCATGGAATCAAGCTCACAAAACAAAATCCCAAAAATGCTGAGATGTAAGGAAATCAAGAGATAAATGAACAAACCAGACCACCCTGCCCTAGGTATGGGTGGAAAGGATATTTTTTTTTATGACAATTGCCTGTGACCAACAAAGAATAATCAGACCCCAAAAGGAAACCATTAAAGATGGTATCATCACCAGTCTTCACTCAAAGCAAGTCATCACAAGAATGATAAGGCCACAGGCTCCCTGGTCAGTTCTATAGAAGAGACTGTCAGTGGAAGCCCACTTGGGCAACCCTGTCGGGACCCCTCTCACTCCTGAGAGCTTTCTCTGTATCCTTGCTTAATAAATGTCTATCTCTTGACTCACTCTCCTTTGTCTATAAGATTCATTCTTCAACTCTGTGAGACAAGAACCTAGCTTTCCGGCTTCTATATTGAGCTAAATTATAGCAACTTCTTAAAAACATTTTTTCTAATTAAAAAAAAGAAACAATAAATTATATATCGGGAAAAAAAAAACAAATTGTCTTTTTGTTGTTCTAGTCACATCAAACAAGTTTTTTAAGTCATCTCAAACACAGCCCTGTAGATGTAATTCTCCTGCTTAAATATCTTCAATGGCCATTCTTTTCAGTTTTGCATTCAAGATCCTCCTTGATATTCCCTCAACCACTTTTGCCATGAATAGCCTCACAATACATCCGATATCAATCATACAAATCACTTCTCCTTTTACAAAACTTGCATTCTTGTTCCTCAATATTACTTCGCACTCTTTCCCCTGCAAGTCCACCCTAAATGAAGCACACCCATCCTACTGAAAGCATGCATTCCTTCAAGGGCTAGCTCAAGTGCCCTTTCACTTAAGAAATATTCCTCAACTCACCTGGCTGGCCTCCATATTTCTCTACTCCATGTTCTCCCTATGCTTCCAATTTTTAACAGTGCAATTTGTTTTATATTAGAATTTTCATATACTTATCTATCTTTCATATTGTGAATTTATGTATTTTAGAAAAAAGATAATTTATTTCATTTCTAGAGCCTTCTGTACCCACTCTTCCCAATAACCATGATAATTGTTATTATATAGTAGATCCTCAATAATGTTGGTTGAAGAAAATTAGTCTTAACAAGGATAATCTTTCAGAAAATAATTTTTAAATTTTAAAAATGTCTCAGACTATCAGAAAAGATTATATAAATTAAGAATTTACATCATTAGAGAAGTATGGATTTCCTTAGAAAGTAATACAAATTTTGATTGCTTTAACTTTTACCAAGGTTGCATGGCTAGTGGGGTTCAACACTGTCTGTAGACAGGTAAAGAACTAGAATTTCTTAATATAGGTTTACCTTCGGGGATTGGTTGGAAATTGAAGAGAGGAACATGGAGATAGAATAATGTTTCTACATTAAGAAAGATACTTTATAGAAAACAGGACTGGGGGAAGGAAATCACTTTGGGGAAAATTTCATAAAACTCAATTTATATATCCTAGAAAATTGAGATGCTTTTCATATCCTAACATTCTGGATAAATTTAACCTCTGAATCTTCTGAAGTTTGCCCTAAGGAAATGCTGATCACACTATAAGATATACACAAGGTGACAGTATAAGCAAATAACCTTTGGTCATTGATGGTGGATTAAAAAAGGAAATGAAAGTAATGGTACTTTGGAATTCTAAAAGTCTTAATAATGCATTGTCACAAATCCAAAAAAGCAATTAGAGGTTATTGTTTTGGCTGGACTAGCAGAACCCATGGAAAGTTGAACCTCTGGCATGCCATGCTGTTTTATTAAAGGACTTTTGCTATGCATATGGAATAGTGCCTTTTAACTATCCTGATGGGTCATTTAGGGTCCTTCAAATTGTCTGAAATTTTTTTCACTAAGTATTCTCTCTGAGATTCACTTAATAAGTAGAGCACATTAGTATTTCTAATGCACTGAGGTAGAGTATTAATTTAGGACAACTTGTATTTTAAATTAAGAACAACTGACCTGATTTTGCAAGAATTAGAAATTCCCATGCAAATTAGACTGAATTCAAAGGAATGACAGTGGATTTATTTAACTGAATTCCTTATTCTGGCCAGAGGGTAAAGAGAAGCTCAGCGTCTGAAAACTTACTCAACCCTCAACATACTTCCCATGAATTGTCCCACCACTTTTTATATTTTCTCCTTTGGCTCCCCTTCTTCAACTGTTCGCTGAATCACCTATGAACACTTAACTCCCTCAATATTCAATCAGACCTGCTATCATAATTTTAAAACAGATTTAACACCCTAAGGCCAGATCTCTAATTTCTTTACAATGATCCAATTCCCTGTTCTTAAATTTAACAAGTCCAAGGGCTTTATTCTTTTCCTTCACAATTCAAACACTTTTCTTGTGAACTGTCCATAAAGAGTCATCTTCTACGCCTTCCATTATTTGCAGAATGCTTTCTATATGAGGGTTTATACTATACTTTTCTTCTCCACTTTCCAGTAAGTTCCTTTGTTGCCCTTTCCTGAAGTACTCTGGTCAAAGCCTTCCTAAACTTTACCCTCAGGACTGCTGCTTTTCATGGAAGTTTACAGTCATCTGTTTTCATCCCTAGATTGCTCCTGGGAAAGATTTAAGATCTGATCACTAAGAATAAGAACAATATGAACAATGAAATGATTACAAATAAATCTCCCCAGCTCCAGACTAAAGCAGCAACTCAGTGTCTGATTTGCTTCTAGCCAGTATCTTGTGGTCAGAGACAAAAAGCCAGCATACAGAACATACCTCAAGAGCTTAGAAGCTGATAAACTTCCTGATTTCCATGTTACTAATCCTCTAGTGAGTTACTTTTGAATCACTTCACCTTTGAGAAAAATAGATTAATAATAAGTATAGTTAATATTGTCTGCCGTATTCTCTTTTTTTTTATTTATTTATGATAGTCACAGAGAGAGAGAGAGGCAGAGACACAGGCAGAGGGAGAAGCAGGCTCCATGCACCGGGAGCCCGATGTGGGATTCGATCCTGGGTCTCCAGGATCACGCCCTGGGCCAAAGGCAGGCGCCAAAACGCTGCGCCACCCAGGGATCCCACTTATTCTCAATTTAAAAAAAAAAAAAAAAAAGAAAGAAAGAAAAAGAGAGATGGCTTCTTTTCCCAGGACTGTTAACCAGCTGCACCAGTGTGTTCTCCATCACTGTGGTTTAGCATTTCAGAATTTTTATCCTCATACCCAGAACCCAGGTTCTTCTGGACTCTTCCACCCCCTGGCACAGGCATTTATCCTTTACACCTGGCTTATGATATACAACCTCTCTGTACCAGCCTTGATTTGTCTTCAGTTTGGATAGCACCAGATTAAACTTCCTAGAGCGTGCTGGGTTTTTTTTTTTTTTATTATTATTATTGCTACTAATGACATGTTCCTTATAAATGCCTACAGGATTAATTTAAAATGTCCCTGGCTGAAATTCAAGGTCCCCGTATGTCCTAAAATCTCAGACAGTTTGAACTGATTTGGTATTCTTTAAGCATTTTTTTTTAAATACCAGAATTGATAAGCCTTGACTTCAAGCCTTTGATTTTCTAATTCTTTCCTAAATTTTCATATCCTTCTTATCCTCAGAGGCAGTTCGTCCTCCTCCACTAGGCCATCTACAATTCTTCTAACTCCCATTTTCTTCCTGTTTTCTCTGCAGAATTACATACTCTTCTGTTTTGAGCAGATGGAAGAGCCTCCTTCATATTACACACACACACACACACACACACACACACACACATTATATATCTATATCTATATCTCTCTGTATATACTTAGCTATATATTGATTCTTTTATATAGTAAGGCTCTAAGGAAATCAGTTTGGGGTTTTGCTATTCAAAGTATGGTCCATGGACCAACAGCACCAGTAACACCTGGAGTAACATCAGAAATACAGAATCTCAGAACTACTAAATCAGAATTCAAACGGTCCCTCAGTAATTTACATTAAAATTTGAGAAGTGCTATTTTGGAGGTATACTTCTAAAAACACACATATAATACAGATACCTTACAAATGCTGAATCAAACGACATATTTAGCATATGGTACATAATGCATGATGTAGGGTTTGTTTGTTTGTTTGTTTGTTTGTTTGTTGTTTGTTTTTCCACAGCCCCCTCCTTCCAGAGACATAGGCAGCAATGGCTAAAACTTGTTCGGGTTCAGATAGGCTAGCAAAACCCAAATGTGAAAGCTTCAGGAAGTTTCTGAAATAGTTATTAAACACAGACATCTTTAAACGTTAAATATACAAACTCACAAATAAATCCTATTGAGAATGAAAGTAACATATGCAAAACTCATCGTTTCCCAATTATTTTACTCATTTACTATTATTTATATCTTGAGGCTGCCGGGTCTATTGTATCTGTATGATCTAATACTGCATAAGGATGTGTATTTCCTTTTTCAACTGTGCAAAGAGTGACCGCTGGTTGGTGGCTTGAAATCTGTCATGATGGTAATATTTACACCATGGAAACCCACAAATACTACAAATCAGGGCTGATTTAGTGTTTTGATTTCTTGGATTTAGGAAAACGATGGAGGAAATGATAGTAAGGTAAATAAAATTGCGTCATAAAATAAATATTTGAATATATTTTCTTCTTCCAAGGAACTTGTTAAACATTTACTAGCACATAGCTGGGTAAGACACAAGAAATAGAATGCTCCTACAATGAACATTTACATTTTTTAGGTAAAAATATTTTCAGACATCTATTGAAACTAGAGTAACCAACCCTATAGTTTTTATTTTTTTTATCAATTCGTTTAGACTCTACTCAAAATTTTTTTCTGAACCTATATTGAGCTTCTCTAGTACCACAGAATTATGAACTATTCCATAACATACTGTGACGTATTTATCGGAAAATCTCCTAACCTCTCCAGGCTTCTTTTCTCTTCACTGTGAAATGAGGAGTTTGTATTCCATAACATGTCATGTTCTCCAAGACCATTAATGCCAGAGAACATCCTAAACACATAGCTTTATTAGAGACTGGGACAAATGTCTTTTTCAGTTTCCCCTTGGGAAATCTGTCCAGTATTGTGAAAAACATATCCAAAAAACCAGGCCAGGAGATTTTAATTATAAATGAAATATTTATTTATTCTCTACCTCTGTCTACTCAGTGGCAAAATAGGTGAATGAAATCTGAAAAGTTTTATTACTCAGATGCATAATTTACTCAATCAGATGGTACCCCTCACACCTGAATAACCAAATAATGATTTCTGAATCTAGATTTTTTGAACTAACATAAACAAAAAAGGAAAATGCCAAAATACCATTTCTGCCTTTCCAATTCAAGTAGAATATTTTTTCCCTACCCTATTTGGAATTTATGCTTGTAATACATAAATCAAATGAAAGTTACTTGCATTTATTTTCTTTAGTCTTGTTCATGTTTTTAATATCAGCATTGCTATTAATTAACATGACAAAGAGAAATATAAGTTTACCAGGGGAGTAACAGAGAGAAGATGGTATCTTTTAAGGAGGAGGAATAAAGTTCATTAGTGTTCTGTACTGTGAGTGGTCATTTTGGTTTAGTTTAGCAACAGTGTAGAATTTGGCCAATTAAACAACTGCTAATGTGGACTAGCTTATATTCTTCACAGTGATATATTCCAAAATGTAAATAGTGAATATATTTGTTTGGTTCACTTATAACTTCTTTTTTTTATGCTTTTGCTATAATTTTCTCTATAATTAAAAATTTTACAAGTAAGCATGAATCTAATATTTAGAAAAAATAAGAAAAACATTTTTTGTTAGATGATGAATACTAATCCACCCAGAACTGGAATATCTGACAAGAATTATAGACACTTTGAGAGGAAAAACTTTTACAGTTGTATTGACCCTCACTCCTGGCTATACATTCAGGAAATAACAATTCTCTGAAATGGGTGATGCTTTGCAAAACAAAAGACCGATACCATATTTATCTATTGTTAGCAAGGAGAGAGATATGCCATCTGATTTCTTTCCGGAGAACTTATACTGAAACATTTATGAGACAAAATTTAAATGGAAAAAATAATTACTATTTAGATATAAATGTTTAAAAAAAAATGACAAACTTCCTGGGATTTTTAAACAGCGCCCACTGAACATATGTTGATAATTTGTCCCTTCTTTTCTACTCAGAGTCAAAATTAAGAGCATCAATCTTGTACCATGTTTGAAAATAGACTAATGTGTTTAGGGACAATTTAACTTTGAAGTCCTCTTGCCTCCATACCAAATGCTCTCCCACTGCAGGTGCACTCATGCATCTCCCTCACAATCAGCCAGTAACTGTCTTCTAGAGTCAGAGGGGCCACCACAGCAGATTGCTTTGCTACCACCCTTACCCAGCCCACTCCTTTAGTTGTCTACTTCTTATTTGCTGCCTGTTGAAAATGCATTGCCAATCATGTGATACCTATCTCCAAATGAAAGTAAAGAGCAGATATGTGAACATCTCAAAAGCTGAGTGGACCTGTGTGATTCTCATAGGTGTGATATCAAAGTTGGCAGATGTTGAAAGTTTTCTTCTTCTTGGGAAGCAGTATGATTCTTAGAAGTCAGGTTTCATTCAAATCCAGAGAGGATCTGGGGATCCCTGGGTGGCGCAGCTGTTTGGCACCTGCCTTTGGCCCAGGGCGTGATCCTGGAGACCCGGGATCGAATCCCACGTCGGGCTCCCGGTGCATGGAGCCTGCTTCTCCCTCTGCCTGTGTCTCTGCCTCTCTCTCTCTCTCTCTGTGACTATCATACATGAAAAAAAATAAAAATAAAAAAAAATCCAGAGAGGATCTACCTCTTACTAGACATGCGATTTTAGGCAAATCACTCCACCTCCTTAGCCTTTAGCTACTCCATCCATAAAACAAGGATGGCATAGTATCTCCCTCAAACCATAGCAGGAAGATTAAATGTGGTGTCCATACTCATCTGGGAATATAATAAACAAATGATAAATGGTATTCCTTGCCATTATTTTTGACCTCTTGGTTACATTTTATAAGTTAAAATTAACAGATGCTGAGGTGCATTTGGTACATCTATGTGGCATTTTAATGTGTTCCATGGAGTCTTTCCACTATCATGGAGAGATAGTCCAGTCTGGCTTTGAAGCCAAACAGAGCCAAATTCAATCCCAGCCTTTACATTTGTAGTGCACAATGGTGAGAACCTTACCCTCTGTCTGCTTGTTTTCTCCTGTGTCAAGTGAGGCAACATGTTTCACAGGGACTCCTTGGAGATTAATTAAGATAATGCCTATCAAATACTACCTTCACCTAGAAGCTGGACGCTTGTAAAAATTGGCTCAAGTGTTCACCATAATCAACTGTAAGTATGCAAGTGTTCAACGAGGAGATTTGCCCAGGATATTTCTATGAATGTTACTGTATATCTAGTTTAGAGACCCACTCCAAATGAATGTAAGCTAAATTATTTTAGAAATATTTAAATACAAAAAACAAAACAAAACAAAACAAACAAAAAAGAAAAAAGAAATATTTAAATACAATGATGCCTCAATATTTCCTTGTTTGCAGAGAATGAAAAAGAAAACTATTTGAAAGATAATATTGCTTTTAAAAAGTCTCAGATATATTCTTCTTAATCTATCATCACAGCAATATCCAAGGATCAAGGTCACAAAGGCAGGTTTTCTAAGCAACCAAAAAATTAAAATTCATCTGAACTGCTCTGCTTTCCACCCATTCATTCACACACATAGATATATACACACCAGAATATAAATAGCTTCAGGTCTGATTTTTAAACTGACGGTTGCTTTGTTTGGGGACAACCAAGTTTATAGCACATTCAATAATACAGATGTGGTTTCTGGCAGACATTTTCTGTAGAGTGGCTGGAGTCTGGTTAATTTCCATGAACAATTAATGGAGGTTCATTGAAATCCTGCCACAATGAATTGAAGGTTGATCCTCAAATTGTTCTAGCGTATTGAGAGCAAAGGTATGGATGCATATTAATAAGATTCAGCAACATTTTTGGCATTGCCACCTGAAAGGAACACGTGCTTTATGTAAGATACATGCAATATTATATTTAAACACATCTACATGCATATATATATATATATGGTAAAAGTTTTTATAGTCTTTGCAGTCCAATGCTATCATATGAGCTAGGTTTTTGCTTTTGTTTTTTATTACTGTCCTAGTAAGGAGTTGGCCATTAATATTTTAGAATGCAAGTAAAACAGAATATACAATGCTTTGTATTTTGTGGGAAAGGAGAATTCCTCAGCAGGCATCCCCCCATGAGATGTTTTCCTTAAAATTGCTTTTTACCCACCAGAAATGCTGAGCGTACTTTTCCTCAAGCATGCCACAAAGAGGAAGATTCAAAAGAAATTCAAGAGCCTGTACCATGTATGCCAGATTGCAAGACTGTACTGTTGTCCTGAAATTCGGAGTTTTAAATTATTCTAATGAAGAGGTCAAAGTGAAACCTAACAGGATTTCACTTTATTTCTAGTAATTGGAGGAAGTGGATGTATATGTGTTTGCATGTAATATAGGAATAAGCAGACTTGGAGAAAATAGAGAAGAGCAAAATTTTTGTATAGTTATATTTTAAAAGAAGAATCTTACCATATCTATTACTTAAGGCACAAAAAATTGGATCAGAAGTAACTTAAGGAAAACTTACCACGTTTTAACACTGTACATGGGTTCAAAGATGGAAAGACAATGCAATCACTTACCATGTATCTAGTGCCAAAAAGATAAGAAAGCTGCAATATATTTCTTTGTGAAATCTTCATAATAGCCTATTAGCTGTTAATTAGAACTTTTTTCCTAACTTTAAGCTACTGAAATCACAGGGTTTTTTGTTTTTGTTTTTGTTTTTGTTTTTTAATTTATGATAGTCACAGAGAGAGAAAGAGAGAGAGAGAGAGAGAGAGAGAGAGAGGCAGAGACATAGGCAGAGGGAGAAACAGGTTCCATGCACCGGGAGCCCGATGTGGGATTCGATCCCGGGTCTCCAGGATCGCACCCTGGGCCAAAGGCTAAACCACTGAGCCACCCAGGGATCCCCTGAAATCACAGTTTTGAAGTGCCACCTGCCAAACTGATAGAGGAATTCTCAATATCAAAGTTAGAATTCTAATATATATACAAACTGTTAAATTCACAGGTCACGTGAAATCATGCATTATCACAATTAGAAGAAGCTTCTCTTCTTGTCCTTTTCATCTCCTTCAGGTCTTCATGGCTTCTCCTCTTTGTCACTAGACTGGTGGATATTGCCAGACTGACTGGATTATTTAAGAGAGGATGGGTTTGTGCATCGCTGTTAATTTTTTAAAATCTCCCTTTATGATACCTCTTTTTCTCAGTGATTTTCTATTGTCTAGGTCTGAGCTTCTCCATTTATCATTCAATCATATTCTTAATCTGAATGCCAGTAGTTTGTTCACTTGAACTGAACCTGGGTTTGAATGACTTTACTTCAGTATTTGTCTATTTCTGTGTTTCTTCTCTTCTGACAGGGACACCACTCATATGGGATTCAGGGCTCACCCTAATTTAGTACGACCACATCTGAACTTTATTGTATCTGCAAAGGCTTTATTTTCAAAGGTCACATTCACAGGTATCAAGGGGTTCGTACTTCAACATATCTTTTGGAAGGACACAATTCAACCAGTAACAAAATACTAATCTCTCAAAGCTTGACACATGCCCTAACTCCATCAAGAAGATTCTTCTCATTTCTTTAGTTTATACATCTCTAAATTTTCAGGCTGATTCACTGTAGGCATGAACTCTGATGGGTTTGTTCATCCCTTTATTCCAGGAAACTGGAGTAGAAGCCGATACATAGTAAGAACTCAGTAAGTATTTGTTGAATGAATGCCTATATTCAGCAAGTGAATGAATTTATACCGTATAATTCGGTTCTCTTTTTGTATGCAATGGCACAGTGTTACTTGCTTTATTTAAATTGATTGCTTTTCGAAAAGAATCTGAATTACATTATTTTACCTGTTTTCTATCTCAGAGCCATAGAGTTCAGCCCGGAATTCCCACATGGCTGATAATCTGATAAATGCTTTGCTAATTGATCGGTCTAGAAAAATCTGATTGAAAGGCAGTGAGACATCAATAGTCTATTCAGAGGCATTTAAAAAAAAAAGTGGAGGTCTATTTCAGGCAGAAAAAGAAGCTGCTGAGGTGAAAGAAAAGACAAATAGATTGGTGATTGAGGTTTTATTTAGGCCAAATACAACCTCTCCCAATATTATAAAAGGCTCCAGATAGCTAGTTGATTAGAATTGTTTAGGTGCCATCTGGGCATATCTTTCAAACTTCGAGTTTTGATTTTTTTTTTTTTATAATATGTCTTTCTCTCCATTTGTATGTTTTATCAGAAAAATGATATGTATCTGTTTATATACCTACCCAATTTACTGTGAAACAGTACTTTAGAGTGGAAAATCATGAGAATAACTCCTGCAGCCTTGGCTATTAACTTTTCATAATTTCTAATCAGTTTCACAACGGGGAGCAGAGCAAGGCTAACACCTGGGGTCTTAAATATGACAAAGAATACTTGAAATAAAGAGAATTAAAATAATTTTCCCTCTTTGTATTAATGTTTGTGCTTAAGTAGTCCCTTTATCCTCAAAGTAGGCCCAAATGCTAATTTTCTTAACCCTGAAAGATATCTTCAAAATTTTACAGGCAACCAGGCCACCCACAGAAAATAAGCAAAATGAAAGAAAGTGCACACATTTCCCTAAGTCACAGATGGGGAAAAGGAAACACGGTTTGTCAAGAGGGCATGAATCTTTTGCAAATGTTTAAAGGAAAAATGTTTTGAAGAAATGGCATATTCAGAAAACATAGTGTATGTGTGTTATTTTTGTTCAGTGCAGTAGTGTGTGATAGCACAAAGAGGGCAGGCTCCTCTCCATGTTATCAGAATCTCTTGCCATGAAAGTGGCTGGTTAACACCACCAGCCCTACATTTGCAATGTAAATTAGCAAACAACATGATGCCTTCAATTGTAGGTGAACCTTAATAAGCCTGCTGATTGCTTCTTAAGAGTGCAGTTCTGTTGGTGCTTAAGGAATTGCTGAATGGTTGGGAACCTGTGCATTTTGTAAGAAACCCCACAAAGGGCAGAAGTTAAGTGTGAAAGAGAAGAATAAACACAATGATTGTGGTCAAGGAAAGAGTCCAGATTTTTGTCCACTGAAATGCATTCATGGGATGTCAACCGTATTTTTCAACAAAGCTCTCAAGGTCACAGCAAGTAGTTTGAGAATGTGCGTCGCTAAAGGAAACACCCAACAGGATAAATTCCTTCATGAGTCTGACCCAGAGGTATAATAGGTAGATACATATGTGCCCAGAGGAGGACAGAGGATACAAATGGGCCTGTCTGCTGCAGAGTCAGGTTCATGCATATGTAGAAACCTACTTTTAGATAACAATCCTGGCATTCAAGCAAAGGAGACTCCTTTTCTCCAACAATTGAAGAAAATTCACTCCCCACTTCTCATTCCTTTGCTCTTGATTTTATGGGAAAACGAAGTGAATTCACCATTCCCCTTAAAACAGCTCTTTTATGCACTTAAAATGGTATATATTTCATTGCCTTCCGCATATTGGATTCCCAAGTTCGTACCCTATCCAAGGGTGAGATGGAAATACTCATAACTTTTGCCAGTAATCGGATTAAAAGTCCCTAAATAGCTCATCTCCTACCGAGTCTGCTGCACAAATACTATCCCAAAATGAGCTGGAGCATTTTGGAGAGCTAGCAGCAAAGAGAAAGAGAAGTATGCATTACAGGCAAATCAGACTCTATTGCTCCTAGTACACACTCAATCAGTGATCATCTCTTCCCCTTTGCAAGATGATGGCACATCTGTGCCTCACTGTCATGCCTTTACCATCCCCCAAAGCACCAATGAGATAGAAAAACAATACAAAGGAGGACTAAAATTGAGAGCTTTCCCATAATCCATACACTTATAAGCATTAGAAAATTTCACATTGATAGAATTTTGGCTTCTTCTGATTCCAGAAGATCTGGTGACAATGGGATCACAGGTCCTGATGCAGAAATAGGCTGGAGATGAGTTTGGTGCCATCCCCTCAGGGTGCGCCCCAGTTGAGTGCAAACAGCACCCCTTTCTATTAGGTCAGAAGCAGACTGCCTCCACCGTTTGTGCCACTTTCCAGGCTTCTCAAGATCTTATTGTTTTGTGTTGTTTCTTATGCAACAAATGTCTATTCACTTCCTTGCATCTCCTCCACAGATCTGACTCTCTGCTTTGCCCCAAAGTGTCATGACATTAGGTCATGAAGCAGATTCTGAAATGTTGAAGGATAGACTGAGGATGTTTCTCAGGCAGTGCCCTTCAGGAAGGCCAACACTAGGGGAAGAGAAGTGGAGGGGGGAAAAGCTAAAATGGGTAGAGGCAGAGGTCCAGCTAAGATGTGGTCCCGAAATAGCCTGGACTCCCTTAGGGAGCTCTGGAGCTCAAAGGGCTGTCCGAATTGTCCTGAGTTTGGTTTTTAGGCCCCTCTTCTAACAGTTGCTGGATGTGCACTGCCCCCTGCTGATGCACTCCCAACAGCTGGTAGGAAAAGTTTCCCCTTGAAATAGCTCTGTGCAGGGCTGAGGGCATCACACCTGAGGAGCCAGTTTGCTCGCACCTCATCCACCAGGGCCTCCCATCTGACCTAGCATGGAAGGTCATTGACAGGTCTTTGCTATATTAGGACAACTGCTATGAGGACTCAAGCTTCTAGAATTCTGAAGTCACCAGGATGGCCTATCTAGCCTTTTCTCTATATAAACAGAGTCCTCCAGGATTCCTGAAATGCACACTGGTTATAATCCATAGCCAAATAAACTGCTGTGCTGATCCTGCATCTGCCCACCACTCTAACACCTGAATGTTTTCTGAGTCCTTTGGAAAAGACCTAATGAGGAGTTTTCTGGGTGGGTGTAAAGGAAAGGACAAGATGATATGGGAAATAATGACTTCACATGATTTGATTGAAAGCAATTTTGGACAAACTGGCACAATTAAGTATAGGTTTAATCACTTCCTGGTGACTCTAGAGTATACTGGGGGTAAGTTCCCCTACCCTGAAGAGTTTGCTATTACAAATAAAGCCAAATAACATGTTTTTTTTTTTTAGAGTAAGAATTCTGAAAATGGCCCAACTTATTAGCAAATAACATGTTAGTCAAAGATACATTGAAGTTAAAAATACGTTTAAAAAAGTATGATTGATTGATGACCTATTCAGTTTGACAAAATTATTTCTGCAAATGTGATTGCCTTTCTAATCTGCTGCAAATCATTCCAAATGCCAGAGATGGAACTAGGCTTGTCTTTATCCCACACTCCAGCACACCAGCAGCCAAATTCCTGTCCAGAGTTGGTGAGATGCAGGCTTAAGTCTGCCCTTACCAATGCTTATTTGGGATTTAGAGGGCAGAACCATTTCACACAGAGATAAAACTGAGGCAAACATCTAGATCACCAGTCTACCTCCTCATTTACCTGGCCTGCTTCACTATGTAACTTACACATCTGATCCCAGGAGGTTATTTGAGTTTGAATCTCCTGCACTGTAGGTTATTAATCTTTAGAACCAATTGATCACAACTATTTTAGAACAAGTATGAATCACTAAGATTGAATGCATAAATAATCTAAATCAACATATTAAAATGCTCTTGGGGTGCCTGGCTTGGTCAGTTGGTAGAGCATGCAACTCTTGATCTTGGGGTCATAAGTTTGAAGCCACATTGAGTGTAGAGATTACTTAAAAAAATAAAATCTTAAAAAAAAAACAAACAAACAAAAAAATAAAATAAAATAAAAAAATAAAAAAAAAATAAAATCTTGGGCAGCCTGGGTGGTTCAGTGGTTTAGCACCGCCTTCAGCCCAGGTCGTGATCCTGGAAACCCGAGATGGAGTCCCACATCGGGCTCCCTGCATGGAGCCTGCTTCTCCCTCTGCCTGTGTCTCTGCCTCTCTCTCTCTCTCTGTCTGTCTCTCATGAATAAATAAATAATTTTTTAAAAAACTTTAAAAATAAATAAATAAAGTGTTCTTGGCAGGTATGGACGTATGCCACTGGAACATGAAATGGGTCAGTTTTTCAGTGCACCAATGAAGCTACTGGAGAGGGCTCCAAATACTATTCTAATCTGAATAGAACTCAGAATTACTAAAATTGCTTCTATTGCCTTACATTCTGTTTCGAGTCATCCAGATTTACAAAGCCAGAGATTTCACTGTAGTTTAGGGAAAATCATATTTCTTTGGAGCTGGCCTGGAAATACATGATCTAATAAGATCAAGAAGATGAATAGCAGACATGTTTCTCCTCTGACCCAAATATAACATTATCAGAGTTATAAAGCCATTCATCGGGATGGAAGAATTGGAAACTGGAGTCTTCTAGTCTGAGTGGGTACATTTGGTCAGGAAAAGAAGCAAAACTTATCAAGACACGCAAAAAAAGGTGAAGTCAGGTCTCAATGAAAGAATGATGAGGGCAATGGAGAGGATGCAGCAAGAAAGTGAAAAATGAAAAGAAAGGAGGGAAAGGTATCCTTCATTTCATTCCTTAAATCCAAATTTTAGTATCTTATTTTATAGCTTCGAACTTTTCAATTCAAGTTTGGTAACAAACACTGGCATATACACTTATTTAGAAATCTCTGGAGAAATATATGTAGAAGAGCAAATCTAATTAATTAAACCTCCATATTCATTAAATAAACCTATGCAAATGTGCAGCATATATATACATGACATGCGTTTATATGTTTAAGTTTATTTAATTAGATATTATATTTTTACAGGACGCACATGTAGACTTCAGGGGGGAAATCACTTTCTAATTAGGATCAAGCGTTTTGGAAATTTACATTTCTAACTAATTAGTGTTGATGTTGAGACACCCACATTTAATTATACTGCAATCTGTTGCAGAAGAAGATACATGTTTTGACTCAAATAAATAATACAACAAAGGTACATAAATTATTGTCTTTCCTAAGTTAATAGTGACACTAGCTTAATTTTTTAAGTCTATAATAATTGTTATTATCATCAATAATTCTAACCTTGTCAATCTTCACTAATAGATCTACCCACTAGTAATTATCAACAGAAAACACAATGATTTGATTGTTTCTGTCAAGAAATCTTCTCCCATCTCCAATTCTCCAATGGAATTTTAGAACTATCCTAGCTAGGTCCCCTTCCTGTCCTATGCTGCCTCTCAAAATAAAAATACAGTAGAAGCTACAAAGCCAAAAAAGCAGGACAAAGACATCTGGGGCCCCATGAGGAAAAGCGAAAGGTGGAAGTTATAAGTACTTTATCTCCATAAACACAGAAAGAGACTAATTTCTCTTTCAAACTCACTCAGCCTTCTAATCCCCAAAGTTTATTCCAGGAACAGATTTTTCTCTACTGGTCCATCCCTAGCATACCCTGTAGTTAATTCTTTCTTCTGTAAAGTATATGTTATTTTCAGCTAAGTGTTCAAATATCACTTTACAAGGACAATGAGAAGAGATGGATGGAGGATTGCGCACAGCAGGCTAGGAGGCAATTTCAGTGCTACACATGTATGGAAAGATTCCTTGATATGTTCTCAAGTCCCTGGCACATTTTGGCACAGACTCTCTGGGCTAGAATTTAAGATAACATAGTGAGACACCTCCTCACATAGAACAAATGAATAAGGGACATCTGGCATTTCTTTAGAGAAATTCATCATCAACTTTAAGAAGTGTTTACATGGGGAAAAATAACTTTGGTGGAGAACATGAACTACTCTCACCATGCCATGAAGTCACCAGGAGTGGTTTGGGTCACTTATTACTGGGCACAATAAATCCATCCACAGAAACAGTACACTCATCCTCTGTTTTCCAAACGCCAAATTTAAATTCCAAAATGAAGATTTGACAGAGCCTAAATCTGGCCATCTTACACTAAAAAGAAAATGAGGAAGGACTGAAATGAGCATGCCCAGACTCCTCCTTCCCAATGGGTCAATCCAAGAACAGCCCCACCTCTCCTGTGTTCAGAGAAAGCCTAGAAATGTTAAATTCAGAGATCTCCTTTCACATGACAAGAAATACCAGGATCAGAGAATTATCCCAACATGAAACTATAAATGTATAACCAAATGTGGCTTCATTATATAACTTAGTAAATCTCCTAATGAAATAAAATTAGAAAGATTTTTTGAAGTCAGTAGATTCTGAGTGATTTTTTGGTAATAATTTTGTCAAAGTAAAATATCCATGAAGATCCACCACTAGCAATATTAACAGAAACTGTCATCCAAAATATAGCTAATATTTGATTAATAAGACATTGCTACCTTATTAATTGTAGATTATCTGTAAGGAAGGTTGGTAATCCTCCTGGAATCTCTTAAAAGCTAATATAATGAATGTTAATGCCTATATAAAAATATTGCTAGTTGGCTGGTTAATTAATTGATCGATCAGCATCCATTTCACAACTAAAGAAGAATAACTAAGACAATACCATCCTGAATCTTTCCACCTGCCTCTATTGCTAATACTCTCTAAATGCAGTCACACCCATCAGGGTGAGTTTCCAGGGCACCAGAGTACAAACATGATCCATATTTAATTAAAGCATGCATTTTTCATTTTCAAATGTATATGTGCTTAGTTATTCAATTTAAATTTCAGTGTATTAAAATAGTTAAATGGAAGTTTGTGTTAGTCTGAGGACAGTTTGTCCACTGGTAGAAAGAGACATTTATTTTCGCTCAACGGATATTTAGTGTGCTTAAAAAATAATACTGCGAGAGCACCTGGTGTGGGCAGAGGGTGCTACATTAGTCTACATTAGTCATTGTGGGTTACAATGATGAGTAGGACATCCTAACTCTAAGTAAACCTACATCTTAATCTCAACACTACGTTGTACCAAATTCTGGTGAGGAAGAGAGATATACAAATAACAAGAGCACAATGTTAAATTCAAATAAACAGGAAATATTTAAAAATATACATAACTTAATATCATTTCTATCAACAAGTTAAATAGTTCAGCTATAGGAGGTACTAGATGAATCTCTCTCTTTAAGGGGAGTGATACTCCCCTTTAAGGGCAGGAAGTAACCACTCTTCACTGGCTCTACTTCTTAAAAATGTGAGTGAAGATGGATCTTTCTGTTTCTAAAAGGATATGAGGAAACTAAAAAGAGACTAAATATGAGGTTATAAAACTAGAAGCAGAGATGACCAATGAAAACTTTAACAATGGCATTCAAGTGAATTGTGTTATTTATGTCTAAGAAAGGAACTGCTATTCACTCTCTCCATATAGGTCTGCAGAGAAATTCATCAAGAATTAGGTTAGAACTCGATTGTACCTTTTTGACTAGTTGGAAAGAAGGAACTAAACATTTATAGTTCCAATAAACCTAACATTGCAAGTTGAAATTTACAGTTGCTAAAGGTGGGACTTCTTGAATTGAAGCATTTAATTGAGCATCTGCTTCTCAGAGCTTTGGTAGAGGTGTGTGAAAAATAGTGAAAAGGAGCAGAGGCTCCTGCTCTGGGGGAACAAAATCTAGCAGAAATTTCTTCTTTAGAGTGACTTAAAGCTCAAAGGTATGTTTCCTCAGTACAAAGCAGCATTACTTTGTCTGACATTCAGATGACTCTAAGCCTTTGTTATATTCTATTAAAAGAAAAAAAATTGAAATGATCTTCCTTTCTAAATGAAAGGATTAAGGCTACACTGACATTCATCTGATCAAAAAATTTGGGAACAGATTTTCTTATAGACTCTGACTTGTATTTTGAAATCTTTAACAAAGCTACAAAGAATGCCTTAACCTATGTGTATTTTCTTAAATTATTCCTTAAGTGAATCTTCTTTGTACTCTGCGTAGTATTGTTTATTTTTTTCTTAAGCATCAGCAGAAATTAGTTCAGTTGTAACATTTAATCAGGTAACTAAAGAAATAGGAGGGAGAACTATAGCTCAGCTAATTACTTGCCAAAAAACACCTTACAAATGATTCCACATTATTTTTGCCTGATCAAACACTTGTTTTAGAAACATCATATGTGAATACTGATGTCCTTGTAGATTCATTTGGGTATTAAGATTGTTGTTTTCCTCTCGTGATGTTTGATACGGAAAAGCAAATGTTTCATTAAGTACTATCCTTTTTCCTACCTGCTGCCACATGACCTTTGGTCTTGGTTAACATGATAATGAATTACATTTATCTCTGTGTATTCACAAATATACTCCTGAGACCAATAAAATGGCATATGGCATAATTGAGTCATCTGTGCAATCATAATTATTATTAGCTAAATACATTCAGCCTGGTGAAGTTGACAAGAGCCCATGTTGTTCTTTGCACTCAAGGGTTATGATGTTCTGTTCCTTGGTTTAGGTTTAATCATAGTTTTTCCTATTTTCCTAGTAGTATATACTTTAGCAGTATCTGTAGTATAGGGTCAGAGGTTTTTTTACTTTTTTTGATTTTTTAAAAGATTTTTATTTATTCATTTGAGAGAGAAAGAGGGAGACCAAGAGTCTGGGGGAGAGGAGAAGGAGAGGGAGGAGCAGATTCCCCATTGAGCTGGGAGCTTGATGCAGGTTTCAATCCCAGGACCCAAAGATCCTGACCTGAGCCAAAGGCAGATGCTCAATCATCTGAGCCACCTAGGCGCTCCATTTATTTGATTTTCAAAGATAACCACAGTAAGAATTAAGGTGGGATTAATTCAAAGTGCTTTTTTTCTTTTATCAATAAAGGAGTGTGTTATCAAAAGACTGGGAGACTCTTCTATACACTACTAATAAACATTAGCATACCTTTAGCAAAAAACCTGGGGTCCTCTTTAAAAGAATGTTAACAAATGACATTAAATCTATAGTATAAAATACTGTTCTGCATTAATTTGATAGCTGAGTAGAGACCAAACACTAGGCACATGACAGTGATTGGTATAGGAAAAGCAAAGCCTGTATACTGCCCTCACTCTGGAACAGTGTTGGACCAGTTCCAGGCACATACCAGGTCTTGATAAATACATACGGAATCAATGATAAAGGAAAGAATGGAAGGAAGTGGCAGAGACAGAAAATCAAGCCAAAATTATGTTCTCAGCCTCTGAGTAGAAGATGCCAGGATGCAAGTCCAACAAGTATCAGATCGTGGGCTATGAATCAGAGCCAACAGGATAAAACTATCAGTGACAAATGGTCCATCAGGACGTGTGATCCCATGAAGAAAGTCTGGTTGGGAGTGACTCAATTTACTGAGCCATATCTGGTTGGCTTCAAGTTATTTTTGTTTGTTTGTTTGTTTGTTTGTTTATTTACAAGAGCAATGTAAGCCCGTTGCTAATTAAACAGTAGACACTCATGAAAATGTAATGTGTGATAAATGTCTTTCATCTGAAAACTCCACAAAGTAATTAAAGTGGTTGTTTCTGTATGCTTGGATTCTAGGAGGCCAACCTTCCTGGTAAATAAATATGTTCAATCTTATATGGACCAGTGCTTCTGAAAATCTGAGAGCTACTCACACAATTCCTGACGAAGAGACTAGGCCCACCACAAGACTCTTTCAGCATTATTTTCTAATGATAATTTTATGCATCACCTAATCAACATTAAAATCTTAAGATCTTACTGATAATTTTAAATTAGTTTAATGAATGCTGAGTCTCTCAACTAAGTGTAGAGGAGACCCTACAATCCTCGTAGGGTCCATGAGTAGGTATGAAAATTAAACTGACAGATTAATGGGAGAAAAGCACCCAAATTTATTTAATATAAGTTTTACATGACCTGAGGAAATAAAGACCTGAAGAAATGGCAAAACCTGCTTGCTTTTGTATTAGGTTGAACAAAGTAAGGCAATTGTGAAACTGTGCCTGATTATGTGGTGAGAGTAAAAGAAATGAAGAATTATCTAACAAGGTCCATATATATAGTATTCTTGAAGTCCCAAAATCTTGTGCTTGAAGATAAAAGTGTCTTTATTCCTCCCAATACAGAAGCGTGCCTTGAACATGAGAGCTGTATCTCCTGCTTTCAGGAAGGTCAGGGTGCTCTGGTTGCACCCACTGTTTCCCAAGTAACTTTAGTTCAAAATAACCAATATGCCAAAGTGGCATGTTTAGGGTGATGTACTCTAAACTCCTTCAAAAGCAACAAGCTTCCCAACCATTCCCACCAAGTCATCCTAAAACTGGAGGAGTGTGAAAGTTTGATCCCAGAGGTTTCTGAGAAGACCCTACAAATTATTATTTTTTTCTTGATTTTTCCCTTTAATTTCTATGATACTGTTTCATTTTCTTCAGAATGTATCCCCTTGAAAATCTAAAAATAATAAAGGCTTTAGTAGGATACACCATGTTTATAGGTGTTACATTTTATATAGGATTGTCACACTTGTGCATAAAATCAAGCACATTTATACCCCAGTTTCAGAGAAAGCTATTTCCAACCTGGCCCAAAGCTGATAAAACCGTATGATCAATTATGAGGAAAACTTCTTTGCAATATGTATTGAAAGGGGTATGCCATTCATCATTTCTGAGACTTTTTCATATCAAATGGTGTCTTGCACAGATAATAGATAGCTGAGAATATGAATACAAATATCGACATGGGTCCGAGGCTCGTGATTTGGATGTGCGCTGCATGGCCAAGTGTTAAGATACTTACTCAGCAAGGACAAGTGTTTCCTATTGCTCCTGTAACCAATGACCACCAACTTAGTGGCTGAAACAACCCAAATTTATTTTCTTGCCTTTCTGGGGTTCAGAACAGTGGAATGAGTCTTTCTGGTCAAAATTAAGGTGTCTACAAGAGAATCTGTTTTTTTGTGTTTTTTTACCCTTTCCAACTTCTCAGCCTGTCTCGTTTCCTTCATTCTAACCTTCCTCAAGTTCTGAAGCCGGCAATGGACAGTTGGAGTTTTGCCCAGGTCCCATCCCTCTGACTCTTCTGCCTCTATTTAAGGACTCTTTGATTACATCTTGTACACCCAGATAATCCAGAACAAGCTCTTTATTTTACAATCAGCTGTTAGCAACCCAAGTTCCACCTGTAACTCCTATTCCATTTTGCTATATAATATAACATATTTATAGGTCCCAGGATTAGGACATGGACATCTTTGGGGAGCCATTATTCATTCTCCCATGCTAAAGTTCGAGCCAATATCACCGTCAAAACTGAATGCCTGGGCACTAGAAAAAATCTGTAATTTTCTGAAAAAATTATTATTGAGATTTATTTCAAAAAATCTAGCTGTAGAATTTTCAAGTTTTACATTGTAACACAAGAGCACTCATTTCTTTGTTTAAAAAATTAATAGATTGACACTTCTCCTGGAAAGTGTCTTATGTGACCTTAAAGAAATTACATACCTGAAATTATAAAACAGTAATTAAAAGTTATTTCATTGGCTCTAGTGTTAAAATAATTCTCTTAGAATTCTCATCCGGTTTTTCTATGACATATTTGTATTTATTGTCACAAGCATTAATTATCACAGGCAGGATTTCATATTCTTCAAGATAGGCACCATGTGGAAGTTTCCTAGAAGTAACAGAATCCCAGGTCCTACCCAACTGAATCAGAATATGAATGTTTACAAGATCCCTGGCTGATTTGTGAGCAGATTAAAGTATGAAAAGCACTGCTATAACAGAGTCTCTCGCTTAATGTAAACATTTATATTAGCTGTCAGTATGTTTCCCTGTTTACTTAACTGTTTAAAAGGCCTTCTTTAATGTTTTGTGCATAAAATTAACAGCTTTCATAATCATAGTTTTTTTTTGGTGCAATAATAAACAGTTCTACTTCACATCATTAATATAATTTCAAGCTTTAAAGACAGAGAAGGACTCACATTCTGAGTTATATCTAGGATGCTCACCTGTATTTGAAAGTGAATATGCAGAGGTAATTACACCAGAGAACTGACTGATAAGCCCTATTTTATCACTGACCTGGGATATGAATTGGATTTGAAAGTATCCTAAAGGGGATCCCTGGGTGGCTCAGTGGTCTGGTGCCGGGCTTTGGCCCAGGGCGTGATCCTGGAGACCCGGGATCGAGTCCCACGTCGGGCTCCCTGCGTGGAGCCTGCTTCTCCCTCTGCCTGTGTCTCTGCCTCTCTCTCTCTCTCTCTCTCTCTCTCTCTCTCTATATATATATATATATATATATATATATATATATATCATGAATAAATAAATAAAATCTTAAAAAAAAAGAAAGTATCCTAAAAAGTCTCCATGGTTGACTATACACAAATTTTAAAATTCTGGGAATTACAGTGACACAGGCATTTGGTTACTCTGCCATCCAAAGGCCAAGGATACAGTCCAAGTTAACGTAGATTTTAGCATAGCACTGAAGTTGAAACTGAACTGTGGTGTGTGTGTGCGTGTGTGTATTCGTTGATTTTCTTGTCCTTTAACACTGATTTGGAAAGGAAACAAATCAAAATAAACAATAACAAAAAATTAATCAACTTAACACCCCAGGCGCTCTTTGGCTTCTTCATTGAGAATAAATCAAATCGAATGGGAAGCTCTAAAGTTGTTCTTACGTATCTGAGAAGCTGTCAAATGGAAGAAGAATGAGAAATGTATGGTAAAGCCCTCAGGGGTAAAACTGAGACAAATGTGAAAAAGTTATAGGAAGAAGGATTTCATTTGTCTTAAGAAATAATTTTCCAACCATCCCAGAGAGCTGTCCAAGGATGAGATGGGCTGCCTTGGGACCTAATGAATTATCTTCTGGCGAAGGTGTTTAGCTTTGGGCAGAATGACCATCTGAAATGGGTGCTGCAGAAGGGATTCAAATTTCATTTGGATGATTAATAACAATGGCTAACATTTATTGAGCCCTTCCGAAGAGTCTGGTACAAGGTGGATGAAACTTACAACCTCAATTTGCTTACTCACAACTCCGTCAGATGGATGCCATTTTAAACAGAGACCCAGAGAAGTGAAAGGACTTCATCTAAATGTGCAAGTCATGAATGACAAGGACAGTATTTGAATTCAAGTCCCTCAGATTATAGATACTTGGAATGAAGAGGTATAAGCTTGGACCCTCCTTGCCCATCAACCAGAGAAATGTTTCCTGGTAATTTGTGCTAAAAAGCAGAGAATTACTCTAACTTTTAAGAATGAGACTTTCATTTCACTGCTTCCACCTTATTTGACATGAGTAAATCATTCAATATCTCTCAATACGATTTATGGACAAAAGTGAGTATGTGTGTATCTATGAATACAGATAACAGATAACAGAGACAAGAAAGTGGGGTTTGACCTACTGCACTCCACAGTGATTGAGAGGATTGAACAGGTTAATGGAAACCAACTTGAGCATGTGGTTTAGAAGGAATTCACAAAATGTTTGTTGAGTGAATGTACAAATGAATAAACTTTCCATTCTTAACATATCTTGCAACAGAGTTTAAAAGCCAAGAAAAAAACATTGCTTGGATCATTATTTTATGTTTCATTTATTAAATGCCACAGAAATTTGTTGCTAAGTAAAGTAAGGAGTGTGGGCCGCATGAGGTTTTGTGATCAATTTGAACTGGAATTAGCCAGTAGTTCCTATCAGCTATAAAGTGCTCCACCTGTTACTTTAAATTACAGTCTTCGTAATGGTTTCCGTAAAGTATACATCATCTGTTTGGTCTGGTAAATGCATTCACCCTGTATTATATTTTTTAAAAGGCAAAGCAATAATTTCCAGCCTCTAAATTACTCTTACAGATAGTGATGGAGTTTTGCCAGATCTAAGTCTTCATAGTATAATAATAATAATTAAAAAAAACCCTCAGTTTCATTTAAGTGCAATGAAGTAATTATCTGTATAAAACAGGTACATTTTGTGTTCCTACATACATAATTATGAAAACAAGGAAACTGTTAATATTGTAAGATCAAGGGCATTTAAAATAAAATGAAGGCTTTCCTCAGCCACTATGAATAAGAACAGATGGTGCACAGAGTTCCAAATGGAACCCAATAACTTCTTATCTTTCTGGTGACTGGCAGTTGTGGTTGGATTTTCTGTATCTATTACTTCCTTATTTTGCTTCCCTATTCTCTCCAATGCCAAAACATCAAATCCTTCCATCACCTGTTCCAATCTTCCTTTTTAATTTAACTAATTTATTTTATTTTTTCTTTAGCATTTGCAAAAGTGACCTATTGCTTTTGCTAACTCATAGTTAGGCATCCTTATGTGGCCATGACACCCCTATTTTGCTTTTTGGTCCTCCCCTCCCCTTATCTCTATAGTATTTTCTCACCTATTTCAAGGATATTCTCAGGCAAAGCATTCAGGGTTGGCCAGAACATGAAAGTCTCCAGGCCATCGTGATGGTTTAAGGATGACCAGTTAAAACCATGACTTGGAAGAAGACATACCCGTTCTACTGGTCCTCAACTGGGAAGTTTTAGATACCCCATGGTTCCAGACAGGTGATGGAAATCTAGAGAGATGGAGTCCTAACATTACAAGATTAACGCTTGTGGAGTATTTACAGTGTGTCAGGCACTGTTGTGAGCACTACACGTGTGTAAATACATCATTTTGTTGGTTACAACAGCAATATTCTCATTCTACAGTTCAGGAAACTGAGGTATAGTTTTTAGGGATGTCAAAGGACACACAATTACCAAGTGAGTGAACCTGAGAAGGTGCCTCACCTTTACCACTACCTTCTCCCGCCTCTTCAAGTGCCATCATTTGAGCTGAAGCCAGTTGGATTACTGTGGATTTCATTTCATTGAACCAAAAACTCCCACTGAGACATTTTGACTTGGGTTTGCCAACACTGCTAATACCCAGACCAGTCTCCTCAGGAACAAGATGTGTCTCATGAGTTTTACTCTTCATATTTACTGACTTTGGAAATACTCCACTAACTCTAATCTTTCTGGCTGAGCGTTTTCTACTAAGTCTTATTTCGAGCATGAAGCCTTTCCTTGCTCACTCCAGTGTGCAGTGTTGCTCCCTACTTTGGACTTATAAACCTGCACCAAGGTAGGGCTGGTGGTGATCTCCTTCACACTACTAACTTATTTTGTTTCTTCTAATGTCTATATCATTTTCTTCCAAAATAAAATACATGTCCTTAAGGTAAAGGCTAACATCATGTATTATTTCCTTTGATTCCTCAGGGCAAATCATACAAAATTGATACCTAACAAAAATTTGTTAGGTGTCAGATTATCAGAGCTAGTTATGGTGCATGAAAAAATCAGAGTTTGGCTTAGCAACTATGTATTGGGCATTTTAAAATGAAAATGCATTTTAGAAGGAACCATTCATTCTAGCGTCAATTTTGTTTTTGCATTATATACATCTAATGATATGGTAACACTGCTAATTACTGCATAGTTTTGCTACATCAAGAATCAATTCTCAGGACACCTGGCTCAGCAGTTGAGCATCTGTCTTCAGCTCAGGGCATGATCCTAGGGTTTGGGATCGAATCCCGAATCGGGCTCCTTACCCGGGAGCCTGCTTCTCTCTCTGCCTATGTCTCTACCTCTCTCTCTGTGTGTCTCTCATGAATAAGTAAATAAAATTTTTTTAAAAAGAATTAATTCTCATGTCCTCAAATATCTGGTAAATCTTTCCTCCTAGTGAACTACAGCTCATCTCTACAGCATTGCAAGAGTTCTTCATTGTAAGGCATGCTAGGGTTTACACTATATAGAATATTGTTCCATCTGATCCTCACAACAACATTATGAGGTCAGTACTATTACTTCTCCAACATAGTCAAGGAAAATTAGATTCAAAGATAAATGACTGCCAGTGTGGACATCTACCATTATAATGTAAACCCTTACACATACACCTGAACTCATTCTACTCTTCTATTTTATTATTTTGTGGCCAGGAGAATATCTGTCACATAGTCAGTGCTCAATAAATATGTATATTTTGCTTGACTTGCCCTTATCTGCCTTCATTCTTAAAGATATATTCAGTGTGTTATGTTGAATACTACAAGATACAATGAGATGCTATAACAAACAGACATTTCTACGGTCCCCAAGGAATTCAGCATACAGTTTGTAGAGAAATGATCTCTTATAAACACATACATATCCTTTTCACTCACCAGAGTTGGTGCAGATCTGAATGTATACCAACCACAAGGGCAACAAATAGAAACAAAGATCACAGTTTGCAAACCAACTTTAAAATTAACAACCTAAACTTAGAAATATTGCTCATTGAATCCCTGCTGGCTAATTTTGATTCTGAAGCATGACAAAGATGAGGACTTGCCACCATTCAGTGCTTCTAAATAGTGAGGATAATTTCAAAGCTTGGAAGGTGTAACTAAAAGTGTGAGCTCTCTTTCAGAGGACAGTAGAACCAGAACACTGGCATTGAGAATTGGATGCATCTGTGCACATCCACAAGAATTGTAAACACATATATTAACTGGGTTCTGGAAATCAATAATTCAGAAGCATTCATAGCCCATAACTTTATTAAAATACGCTTCTTAAGGGCTGATTCACTATCATACTTCTTTCTTAAAATGATTAGTAAATGGGGCGCCTGGGTGGCTCAGTCTGTTGAGCATCCAACTCTTGATTTTGGCTCAGGTCATGATCTCAGCGTCATGAGATCAAGGCCCACGTTGGGCTCCATACTCAGTGCTGAATCTCCATACTCAGTGAGAATCTCCACTTGAGATTCTCTCTCTCCCTCTTCCTGTGTCCATTCCCCCCCTAAAATAAATAAGTAAATATTTTTTAAAAACTTATCAGTACAGAATGGGCACATTAATTCAAGTATTTCATTATAAAAGAGATATTCACTTACATACCCTAACATCTTTCTCCACCACCTCGTCCCCTGAATATTTTGATTTAAATACATCTCCCTCTGTTTCCTACAATTCCTCTGCTCTCTTTCAAGTGTGACCCTCCACCATCAGAGCCACGTCACTCTCTCCTGATCTTTAACAATTATTGATGACTGTCGCTGGATTGCAGCTTGTGTCCTCAAAAGCAGGAGGTGGTGTGTTAATTGCCTGAAAGGATTCCAACTCCTCCACTTGGCCTGCTGTCTCTCTCCTTTTTGCTTTTCTACCAAAAGG
Source organism: Canis lupus dingo (assembly GCF_003254725.2). NCBI lineage: Eukaryota > Metazoa > Chordata > Mammalia > Carnivora > Canidae > Canis > Canis lupus. Next base: position 38,657,860 of record NC_064267.1, on the reverse strand, counting down.
CTTTCTTTACTCTGCTTTCACAGAGCTGGATCCGTCATTAACCGTCCCTAGCCGTGTACTAGTATTTTGCCAGCAAAACTGAAAAGGCCGATCTCAGGTGGCAACAAACCGGGACAGCTTCGCAGGTTCCTTTGCTTTCCCATCACAAGTTCAATCTCCCTAAATTCCACTTCAAATGGAATCCCCACCTGAGTTCTTTTTAAACTACAGATCAGACCCGAGAACATCAAGAACATTCACAGCAATTACATTTGTCTGAAGGGCTGTTTGGAGCTGCTCTCACTGTATTCAGATTCCTTTATAATCTCTTGGTCAGGGAGCTACGAGTTCAAATGGCTCATATTGAATTAAGCATAAATGATGCGGTGGAATGCAGAAGGCATCGATTTTACCATTCCCTGGCTGTTTCCAAGTTCCTTCTAGTTTAGTGCTCTGAGTGTCACAGATTTATTGTATTTGATCTCTCAACCTCTTCCATCTAATCATTTTGTCTGATTCTTTCATCCATTCTATATTAATTTAAAGAATTGACAGTAGATTTGAGGTCCTTAACCTTCAAGTTTGGAATGCACTCAGCATTTTTCTTATTTATATTTTCTTATTTATAGTGTCTGTCCAAGGCTAGCATCTTACCCCAGGTTTGGGGGTCATGACACAAATTACTTTCATGCATAGACAACATATATTGTTTTAATAACAAACTCTCAAGATCTATGTGATAGAGTTGGCCTTTATTTGATATTAGTATCAAATATGTTAGGATATTTTAAGATTAACAGATTTTGTCTTGTTTTGTTCTTTAAAGATTTATTTATTTGTTTGTTTATTTTAGAGAGAGACAGAACACAACCGGGGGGGGGGGGGGGAGGGAATGAGAGAGAGAGAGGGAGAGGGAGAATGAGAGAGAACAAATTACCCACTGAGTGAGGAGCCCGATGTGGGGCTCAATCTTGTGACCCTGAGATCATGACCTGAGCTGAAATCAAGAGTCAGATGTGCCACCAAGGTAACCCAAATTAACAGGTTTCATATATAAATAATTTTATAAATAGAAATTGTGTAACAAACAAACGTGTTTAGCCAAACCTGATGGAGGTTAGATGATCTGTTATGGAGGGCGCCTGGGTGGCTCAGTGGTTGAGAGTCTGCCTTTGGCTCATGTTGGGATCCCAGGATCCTTTGCTGGGAGCCTGCTTCTCCCTCTGCCTATGCCTCTCTCTCTGCATCTTGCATGAATAAATAAATAAAATCTTTAAAAAAATCTGTTATGGAAATGAAGGAACAATGTGGTCTGCGCTAAGGTGAAAGAGGACAGTTCCAACAGATTACCCAAATGGCCTTGCATGTCTCCCTCTAGGCTAACATACACAAGGCTGGACTGTGGTCTTCCTGGAGTCTTGGCACAACTCCCTGCAATTTCTGCTGTAGCCAGTGGAGGTAAGCAGTCTGGTGAGCAGCTATCTTCCCCTCCCCCCCACCTCAGGCTGGAGATGCAGAGTTCCCTATAAGTCTGCAAAACCACTTGGCTATAGTTTAGTATTGGCTTCTCGATGTAAGAGATAACTGCTTACACTGCCTCTCATATGGCCTATCCGGTTCAGAGTCGTCCTGTTGGACCAGGGGCATGGAGAGCAAACACCACACCCATCCTGACTTTTTTGTCTTGTATAAATGATAAACTGGCTGAATCCATTTGGGCTCCTTGTCTCCTTACCAGCCAAATGTAACAGCTGTAGTAGTTATCCTGGTGGCCCTGTTAATCATGACACTGCTGTATATGAACTGCTTTACCTCCATCCTACATATTTTCAAAGTCACCTAATTACTTAATTATCACAATAACTCCAGAAGTTTGGGACTAGTTTCATAGATGAAGAAATTTAGACAAAGAAAGGTTATTAGCCCAAGATAAGACTGAATGTCATCACTAATAAGTAAATAAAATATTTTATCAAAAATATTAGGCAAATTTATTTGACTTGCATTTATATTTCATAGACTTCTTTAATGAAACTATAGCATCTTTAATATTGTCTTTGCAATATTATAACACTTTTAGTATAATTCACTTTTGTTTTAGTGGAGTACCAAATTGGACTGCTCAGATTTTAAGTTATATGTATAGAGAGAGACTTAAAATAAAATATCTATATCTATCTATCTATATAGATAGATATAGATATTTTAAGAACCATCTTAAAAGATATCATAGGTCATATAAATCACACTTTGGCCATTCACGAGAGGATTCAATTAATGCAAATCCCAATATATACATGACTCAGTAGATTAAAGTATATAAATATATGTGCACCCAAAGTCAAAAAGTGATGAAGTGAGAGAGAAGCACTGTCTTTTCCAGATGGTGCCCTGAAAACTTTGTTATTTTATCTTAAGATCTGCTTTTTGGCTCCACAGAAATTCAAACTCGAATTAAGCACCAGAAATATCAGGAATGGCAGTGATTTTTTTTTTTTGAGAGAGGGAGAGACGAGGGGAGGGGCAGAGGAAGAGAGAATCTTAAGCAGGCTCCATGCCCAGCACAGAGCCTGACCCAGGACTTGATCCCACAACCCTGAGATCTTCACCTGAGCTGAAACCAGGAATAGGACGCTTAAATGACTGAGCCACCCAAGTGCCCTGAGAGTGATTCTACATTCAATTGATGGTTTTTGTTATTCTCTCAATATTAAAAGAACAAATTTTTGATGCACTTTAGCAATCTGGGGAAGGTAGTATTTTGGCAAAATTGTGTACAGAAAATAAGTCAACATTTTCTAGTTAGAGTAGTTGAAACATCCAAAGATGTTATGAGTAACCCAAACATGTTCATAATGTTTTGCCACAGAAAACGTCAGTGATATACCTCTATAATATTTAAAAAAAAAAAATACAACAGGTTTTGTAAATTAGGTTGTATGGACACAATTAAACTGCCATGTGACATAGATCGTAGCCAGGTCAATAACAAAAACCATGGACTAACTTTTTTTTCATGCCATGTGTTTTGTGCTGGTAAGGGGAGAGAGAAGGAAAGTGTCCCAGATTTTCAGTATTTCTTTCTGCAACTTTTCTGGAAGAAGCAGATGAATAACACAAGTACTATCATCTTCTAACATGTTATTATGTATACTGTTAACATTTCCAAAGTAGACTGAAAAAATATCAGTGTTTCTAAGACCCCCTGTTGTTTCAGTATGGCATTATAAGTTGGCAACAAAATGACAGGAAGGTGACACTGTTCCAGTAACACCTGGCCAATAACTGGAGCCAACTCAGAAATCCACTTTCCTTTTCTCACCACAATATGAATTCTATAGATCCTTTATTATCAAAATAACACATCACATGCCTCAAGAAGTTACTCCAAGTAAATTAATTACATATCCTTCTCTTAATTTTGATTCCTGCATCTGATATTGCCATGTCCTGTGTGTATATATGTGTGTGTATAAAACCAATAAATCAAATAACTCAGGTGTGTATACAACTCAGGTTTCTACACAACTCCTTTCGGGAAGATTTCACTTTTTAGAAACATTTCACTCTGTATCACAATTTTATATTCATATATGTTCACATCACTTTAAAATACCACAGATGGCATGGGACACAGATGGCATGTGCTAAGAGAAAGAAATGCTGAACTCAAGGAAGACGTAATTGCCAGTGCACATAATTTAATTCATATTGATTCTGGTTATGTTGGTAGAGAATACATTAGACCACACATGTTGAATTTCTATAGGAAGTATTGATGCCATTATGGAGAGAGGAAGCAAATCTCTCTGGGAATCAATGACTTGCACAGTAATTCTTTCTGAGTAGTTGGCTACCATTTGAATATTTTTGTTTCAGCCCTTTAAAATAATTCTAAGGTTATCTGGAAAAATTATTACATGAACAGATGATTACTACTAAGTGTTTTACCCATTCAATATGGAAATACCCATTGAGATAATCTGAATCCGACTAGTAGCTGCCATCTTGGCTTGGCACAAGACTGTACAAAGGAATGTACATCTTGGGAGATGACAGATCACACAAGGCCAATAATGGTTTTTAAAAGTTCATTAATTTACTTGAATTGATGGTCTGTGACTATTGCTTTTCAGTCTGAGCCCTCATCTCATAAAGGTACTTTACCAGTCCAAAGGGAAAGGGATCCAAATGGTGTGCAACAATGACTATACAAACGAAAACTCAAATCCTATGCATAGTATTTGTATATAGTTTCAAGAAAAAATAGTCAAGTGATTAATGGCCCTTGTCATTATTTTACAGGTAGTTTCTTACAGGTGTGGTTCAATATTTTTTTTAAGATTTCTTTATTTTTTTTTTTTTAAGAGAAAGAGCAAGAGAGAAAGGACAGGGTGTGAGGGAGAGGGAAAGAATCTCAAGCAGACTGTCTGTTGAGTGTGGAGCCCAACATGGGGCTCAATTTCATGACCCTGAGATCATGACCTGAGCTGAAATAAAGAGTTGGATGCTTAAACAACCGAGTCACCCAAGTGCCTGGGTATAGTTTTATATTTAATGTGAATATGCTATATTTCCCCCTTTTTTCTGCCATGGAATTATATATCTATCAGAACATAATTTTATTCCACATTCAGGGATTGGCTGTGCTCAGCAGGAAGTAATGATGTGTAAAGAAATCTGTTTGCATGAACGTCAGAGTGGCCTTTAGTTGGCACTTATGTCTACTCCTAGAGCTGTATGTCTGGGGTCTTAAAATGCCACCTGAGAATGTGTTAGGAAAGACAGGAAGAGGAGGAACTACTATTTTAGTATGCTCGGTAGATGATTTCATTTTGTTTTCTCATTTAAGCCTACCACAACTCTGACAGATTGGGAATTATCTCTGTTTCATGAGTGAAGAAACTAAACCCCTCAAAATTATTGATTTTCCCAGGTTTAGTAGGAGATGTGTGACTTGAGCCCAGGCTCTTCTGCCTCTAAAGACTTTCTAGAAAGCAGCAAAGTTGGGATGCTGGTTGGCCAACATGGGCTCTGTCAGTTAAGTTTAGGGAATACTAAGAATGCAGAGTAAGAATGAAATGTTGGTTTTTTTTTTTTTTTTGTACAATTTGTCAGAATATCAAGTATGAGAATGTGCATTATGTATACCAAAAGTGAGAGTATCTGCCACATTCCTCAAACATAAAATCAGAGAGCTTTATTTTTTTTATTTATTTTTTTAAAGATATTTATTTATTTATTTATTTATTTATTTATTTATTTACTTACTTATTTATGATAGACATAGAGAGAGAGAGAGAGGCAGAGACACAGGAGGAGGGAGAAGCAGGCTCCATGCCGGGAGCCTGACGCAGGACTCGATCCCGGGAATCCAGGATTGCGCCCTGGGCCAAAGGTAGGCGCTAAACTGCTGAGCCACCCACGGATCCCCAAAATCAGAGAGCTTTATAAGCAAGAAGCATCTCTGAAGGACTGGTGCCCCACAGTACACATTTTGGGAAATGTCATATTTTCTTGATGCATCAGTCAGGTGAAACTCTTTGAGAGACTAGATCTACGTAAATTCTTTTATGGAGAAGATGGGACACTATACAGCCTAGGTGTACACAGCCCTTGGGTCAGTATAAACTATATTATCATTTTGTGTACCTGTAATTCAGTCACTGGCCTAGATTCCCCTGCCAGGATGCTCATTTGCCCTACTGTGTAAGCTTGTTCCTTTCCCTCTTGGGTTCTGAATTCCTGCATGCAAAAAACATTTTTTTTTTTTTGCCTTAGCCAGTCTTTATAATTTCTTTCTTGATTCACAGAATTCCTGTAGGTGTGTGAAATTACCCAGCTTTTTCATTGAAATCTCAGTCCTGGTCTAACATGACTTATTGGCATTCGGGTCCTGTTGTTCCAATTCTGGCCTTTGATTCCTGTCACTTCCCGGTTCCTGACTATTTTTCTAAAATTTCTTCTGATGCCTCTTAATATTTCTGTCTCTTAGATTCTTACCTACCTCAACCAATGATCTTGTTTGACCAAGGGTTTGTAGGGCTCACTTTCCCCAATCTCTAGGCCCCAGATGACCACTGACATACTCTGTCTGGATTTCTGATCAGGTCTGGCTAATCCCCTTGCTCGCTGTTCATTGCCTACTCTTTGTTTCAGCCTTAGCTTTATTTTCTGATCCTAGCCCCCTGTCCTGTGCCCTTAATCCATTATGTCACGAAATCCTTACACAAACATCATACATCTGCTTTTTATAACTTTCACTGATGGAGGTATTTTCATTAGAATTTAGTATGTTATTAGTAAATAGAATACTTAAATTATTTTACATAGATTTTTAAAAAGTAACATCTATTATAAAAGCTATAGGTACTTTTAAATTACCATGTCTGAGAAAAGGCAACTATTCATCAATGCGATTATGAGGATGTAGTATTATTTACCTGTGGCAGCTACTGGCGGTTCAGGTCTGGTCATAAGGAAGAAGTAAGTAATTTCCACAAGGATTACCTTTTATTTATTTTTTATTTTTTTAGGTTTTATTTATTTATTCATGAGACACACACACACACACACACACACACACACACAGGCAGAGACACAGGCAGAGGGAGAAGCAGGCTCCATGCAGGGAGCCCGATGTGGGAATTGATCCCAGGTCTCCAGGATCAGGCCCTGGGCTGCAGGCAGCACTAAACTGCTGAGCCAACCAGGCTGTCCATGGATTACCTTTTAAAGGTAAGTCCAGCCCCTCTGCATGACGCTAAGCATAGCAGCACATTTTCCAAAATGACACGGACTTAAGTCTGCTCAAATAAATTATTATTCCTCTTTTAACTGCCTCGCTGGGCAGAAACAACCCATTCACATGCCAGTTTGAACAGAGAAAAGAAAAAGACATCTTACAGCATATCAAATCATAAGCATCAACCACTTATATTTTTAATTTAAACATCATTGCACAATCCTGGTACATCTCTACATTAATATAGACTACATCTGTAGGTATTTCAAAGCTAAAATAGTGAAAACATAGCAACCTCGACAGGTATCATCCTGGAAAAACCCACTGGTTGCCCAGACACATCCTTGCAAGGAGGCATGACAATGTCTGGTGAATTCCCCATAGTCATGTGCAAAGAATCCTCTGTATCCAGCTCTCTCCAATAAGCAAATCCAAATATTTGACTTGAACGCTTCAAGTGACACACAAACACTGGTAATGTAACTGCAGGTCAAACCCTTCCTTAAATATTCCCTACATACTGGTGTGCCATGTGCCCCTGCTGAGAAGTCTGACTCTCAGCTTTCCCTGCTCAGAACCCGATTTGTTTGTGCACAAGGAGTGGATTTGTTCCTTAATGATGGACTCCAATTAACCAGATTCCCATAGACGAATGTATAAAATGATGGAAAATGGGATCTCCCTTTATTTTATACAAAACGAGTCTCTCATCCATCAGAAGTACAATTCACCCAAGCTGAGCAAGATTCTTAGGATTCTAGGCAAACCTGCCTTTATCCACCAGGAGAACTAAGTCTTCTGGCCAATTGAGACCAGATAAAAGCCACCTAGCTTGCCTCACAGCTGCTACCCTGAGACTGCCCCAGATGTGACATGGTTCTCCACCAAAATCTTTTCCCTCCTCTTTTGCAAGCTTTTTGTCTCTTATTAAGCCTATATCTTACATCATATACCTTGACCTCTTCCACTACTTCCTACTTGATTCAATGCTAGCTACTCATCATTCTTATGGATTGGCAGTCACTCTACCCCGTACTCTGTAGCCCATGCTCCACGTTGATAACATCCTCTGTGCATTAGAACTCTTTCCTGAGTATTTTCTATATCTCCCTAGCTGAAAAGAACCACAATTGTTCTTGGAGGAAGCTGGGTGCTTTGTTTTGTTTTGTTTCTTTATGCTGAGATTTGAACCCAAACCTTCATGTCTATGAGTCCACATGCTTAACCCTACATCACAACTGTATTTTGCAGCATTGCCTGAAATTACCAGCTAAGAGGATCATTATCTCAATGTCATATTAACTGTTAGTGTCAAATGGAACCTCTTCATTCATTCTATCTGATGGGCCCCCATGATCTGAAGGTGGAATCAGTAGCCCTCTGTGGGCGCAGTGTTATTTCCAGGCATTTAGCCTTATCCTTATGTAAAAAAAAAAAAAAAAAAAATCACTAACCAGTGTGAAACCTGAGTTTCATGGTATTTGCTTATGCTTTCCCCCTTTTCATTCTTCCTCACTAATTGATGGGGTACATGGGTCACTGTGTCCTCATCTACTCAATGTTGTGCCATCATTCTGGGTGTCTTCAATGTCCACCAGAAACTGACTCATTCTTGTCTCTCTTTTCCTTGGTGTCCTCATTTCCAGCAACTTTTGTTTCTCTTTAACTTTAGTGATCCTCCTCCATGGTTGCAGTCCACAATTTGTAGTAACCCAGAACTTTCCACCATCAAAATAATAGACCCAGACACCTTATTATTATTCACACTTTCCATCATTTCAGCTCTATTACTCTTTCTCGTATTCATGTCCTACGCTTTTGTGCTTTAACCTCAAACAGAGCTTCAATGTTAGCCTTTCTATTTTCTCTCTAATGATGAGGCCATTCCTGGTTTAATGCTCTTCCTTATTTGGCTCAGATTCCATGATCTATCTCTTTAATTATACTCTTTTCCTGTATCTTCAACTTCCCTTTACATCCTTCAAATGCAACTTTCAGAAACCCAACTCATATAAATGTGCCCTCTCCTTAGCCTAATCCTGGATTCTGGGCACAACTAGAAAACCCATCACCAGTGGAGAAATTTGTTGAAATCACATGTCCATGATCCCCAACCTGATCTCAGCTTTTAAATCTCTCCTCCTCATCCCTCCAACACATGGACTTGCTCAGACTCACCCACATATCACCTGCTTCTGCTTTCTTCTCCAGCATGTCCCATCCAGCACATTTGTTTTCAATCTCACGGAACTGCTTTGAATTTCCTAAAGCCCTTATGCTTGGGAGCTTCTTAGCTTGTTTCTCCCTTTGCCCTAACATCCACTTTCCCCTAGTCTTTTTTTTTAAGATTTTATTTATTTGTTCATGAGAGACACAGAAAGAGAGGCAGAGCAGGCAGAGGACGAAACAGGTTCCATGCAGGCAGCCCAATGTGGGACTCGATCCTGGGATTCCAGGATCACAACCTGAGCCAAAGGCAGATGCCCAACTACTGAGCCACCCAGGCATCCCTGCCTCCCCTAGTCTTATCTTGGTTAACTTGTACTCATTATATAGGTCTTAACTCATCTATTCCTTCACCTAGAAGCCTTAACTGATCCTTTAATTATGATTTGGGTGCAAAGCCTATGTACTTCCAAAGCATATTTATCCTCAATTATCACTCTTAGTATCCCCCCCAAAAGTTAGTGTTACATAAATATGTGTTGAGTGAATGAACAAATGGATGAACAAATAATTTAGATTGCCTTCCTGTTTTACCCTGGACTTATAATGTTATTATTTTAAAGATACTCACCACCTTAAATTCTTAATTCTTTAATTTGGAGATAGAGAAAGATATGTGAGTTATTATCTGGTAAAACATGTTGATATTTGTATCTCTAGAAATGAAATCAATTCAAAGGCCTACATAAAACCATTGGCATTTGTCAGTGACTTTACAATACTTGTTAAATAGAGTCTGGAATTCCCAGGGCAGAGCTTGGTAGACAAGCATGTCGCTGTAGTGCCATAACAGAGATAGTGCACTGTGAAGAATGGGAGCACGTGTCTGTCTTTGATAAAGCCAGAATCTTTTGTTTTGTGGCAGGTTCTTAAAACCGTTGCAATAGCACTGAATATATAATCGTTTAGCCAACGCATTATTTAATGTGATGTTTTTCACATAAGACTCATCTATACCCAATTAATCTCACTTACCCTCAGTAAAGCTGAACATTTGGAATCAACCAATAGAGTCTGGACACAACTACTAGGTACTCAGTACTGGGCCTGGCACAGCAAGGTGTCCAGGAAGCATATACTACGATGTGATGTGACACTTGCGATTAGAAGCACACTCGAGATCTAAATAGGTGCACATGGCATACAAAGAAGACAAACTTGTGCTAGGCTGCTTATTTCAACTGTATGTATATTCCATATTAGTGCAGAGAGAGAAAGAAAAAGAATTAACACTGTTTCATCTGTGACTATTTGAATTGAAATCCTCATCCATAAATTAGTTATAGAGAGACAGCTGGGGCAACGCAATGGTTAAAAGCAGCCTTTGGAGAAAGACAGGTCTAGATGTGATGGTATTTCTATTAGTTCTTTGGCACTAGGTCCCTTACTTAACCTTGCTAGCCCTCACCTGGAAGGTTGATTAAATCTGAGAATGTGTATGAAGCACAAAGTCCAGTGCCTGGGTCAAGTGAAGAAGACCTCATTTAGAGTTGCAGATGTGTTGATTTCAGTGTTTAGCATGGTGGAGAAAGTGCCCCTGAGAGAAGCCCCCCACATTTACCAAATACTTTTATTCTATTTAGCAAGCTTAAGGGGGGGGAATGAAGCAATTGTGATCTGCTAGTAGTGTGTTCTATGATCAGAGAACCTTATCCCCAGGTGTTAGAGCCAGATGTGATAATGTTTACCAGTAGACAGGGACAACCTGTCTGCCTTTTAGCTTATGCTGACATGAACCTACGCCCAAACAACTGGTGTTGTTTTTAAATATTTTATTTATTTATTCATGAGAGACACACAGAGAGAGAGAGAGAGAGAGAAAGAGAGGCAGAGACACAGGCAGAAGGAGAAGCAGGCTCCATGCAGGGAGCCCTACGTGGGCCTCGATCCCGGGACTCCAGGATCAGGCCCTGGGTTGAAGGTGGCGCTAAACTGCTGAGCCACCAGGGCTGCCCCTATTACCGGTGTTTTATACCAGCTCTGATCTTTAGATGATTAGAACAGGGAGGAGCAGGAAATATTTTTTTGCACCTGTCACATACTGACCTCCGTAAACATAAACATAGACAACTTTATGATTGCCATTAAGCCATTCCAAGTAGCTTTGGAGGAGGATATGTGAAAGCTCATGTTCCAGCCCAGCATAGCACCTTTTCAGAAGTCACAGATGCTTGGCTTTAAAAGCGAGACACCAAATAACAAGATTATTCTAATTTATATTCCTTGGGTGCAACAGCGCTAGCTGAATTCTATTTTCCATTTCATAGCTCAGCTCATCTCTTCCTCCGTAGAGCCATTTTGATAATTCATTAGGGTAGCTTCTGTGGTTACTCAAGCCATCTGTTGCCCCTATGGGTATCTGCTCCCTAAGCCCCAGCACCAGACCCCAGCTGAGGAATGGAGGGTTTGATAGGGAAGAGAGTCTGTTAAGCAGGAAGAAGATGGCAGGGAAAGTAGAGGTAGTGGAGAAAGGGCAAAGAATTCACACAAAGCTGGAGGAATTTGACCTGAGAACTGAAAGTACAGAAAAAGGGCATTCTGGCATCTTTCATGCTTATGAAGGCAGACATGCAGAAACTATGGTATGTGTAGAGGCCAGCAAGTCTTGTTTGTTCTTTATTTCCCTCCCCTCCCCTCTCCTCCCCTCCCCCTCTTCCTCCCTCCCTCCCTTCCTTCCTTCCTTTCTTCCTTCCCCACCACTCCCCTCCCCTCCCTTCCCTTCTCCTCTCTTCTCCCCTCCCCTCCTCTCCTCTCCTTTCCTTTCCTTTCCTCATCCTCTCTCCTTTCTTTCTTTTTCTTTCTTTCTTTCTTTCTTTCTTTCTTTCTTTCTTTCTTTCTTTCTTTCTTTCTTTCTTTTTTTTCTTTCTTTCTTCCTTCCTTCCTTCCTTCCTTCCTTCCTTCCTTCCTTCCTCCCTCCCTTCCTTCCTTCCTTCCTCCCATCCTTCCTTCCTCTATTGGGAGGGAAAAACTCAGAGTTAGGTTAGAGAGTTGGGCTTGGGGCCAGATTATGGCATGTTTTATGTTATAAGTTAATCATTTTGTGCCCCTCCCACTCATGTTATAGGGTCTTAGCAGATGTAATTAGTTAAGATGCGGTAATATTGAAGTTGGATGGTCCCCCAATCCAGTATGAGTGGGGATCTTACCCAAAGGGGAAAACTGGACAACACACACAGATACACACACACACACACACACACACACACACACAGGGAGAACACCATGTGAAGATGAAGGCAGAGATTGGATTGATGCTTCTATACACCAGGGAATCCAGAAGTGTCCAGTAAACCAGCAGAAGCAGGGGAGAGGCCTGGGACAGACTGCCCCTCACAGCTTCACAAGGAACCATCCATGGCAACACCTTGATTTTGAACTTCTGGCCTCCAGAACTAGGGCAGTACATTTCTGTTTTTTAAGCCACCCAGTTTGTGGTATTTTGTTATAGCAGCCAAGGAAGCTAATATATTCTGAGTATTGGACAAATGATTGTTTGGTGTTAGTTTTATAGTCAAAGGAAAGCATAGAAAATGTCAGGAAAAAAACAATCTGACCAATTAACTTGGTCATCACATGTGGGGTATAGGAGGTAAAGACAGGGAGTTCAGTGAGAAGTCCACAGCACAACTGCAAATCACAGTGCCTTGGTACCTAGCAGGTGATCAGTAACATCTTATATTTATTAATACTGAGTACCTGGCACATTACCTGTATCACCTCACTGAATTCTCACAACTATCCAAAGAGAGAGATAGTATCAGTATCTCCCTTTTACAAATGAGCAAACTGATACTCAAAGGGAGTGAGTGGTAGAGCCAAAAATTAAATACAGATCTGTGTATTTCCAGGGTCCAAGTTCTTTACCACTATGGTATATAGCCATATAATAATGTTATGTTTAATAACTAAAATAATATGTGTATATGCTTGTGTTTGTACACATGTGCATAAGAATGACTAAGAAATAAAGCCAAGAAGGGTAATGGCTATGATATAAATTCATCCCTTTAACTTACTGAAGTGTATACTTCACAAGGAAATTAATTAGTAAAAGGGATACCAATGTGTAGAAACTTTTAAGCATTTTAATAATTGGGAATGATATACAGTTTATTTTTCTGACAGAAAACCAAACCAATAGGCAGACTGTAGCTATGGGCATAAGGAGATTTGAGATTTGAGTATTTGACCAGTCAAATCAAATTTAAAAATTAAGCTCACTGAACTTCTGGTTTGACTGCTAGTGTTGAAGACTTGAACTGATGGATAACACATCATTTGACTCTCAGGGGTCTCCATCTTAATTCACCCTCATTTGTATTTATAATACAAGTACAGTTGAGTTTCGGTAGACTTCTGTTTTTTATCTTTTTCCATTGGGTCACTTTCCCTTTCTTCCCTAATCCTTTACTGCCATATATTTGGAATGAAATAAAATGATGCCTTTGTTCCATCATGTGTCTGCTTCATTTACTTTCAATGTTTACTTGATTACTGAAGATCTCTGAGGGCACATAACCATTCTCTGGACTGTACATTCAGAGGAAAAACGTCACCAAAAAAAAAAAAAGAGAGAAACAAAGAAAAAATATCATGCATATAAAAGACTACTACAGAAGTCACAAACCATGGGTCAGGAAGCAGTAAAGCAATATCATGAGATAAAATAGCCTTTTCATATCCCAGGACACTTTTCAGGCTTGCCTCAGAGAGCACTGTCAGCCATAGTACAAAGGCACATGAGAACAATAGTTTTCTGCCCAAAGAAGAATCCTTCAGCATCGATGTCTGCAATAGATAGGCAAGTCTGGTTATTTCTGAAGGGTCAAGTTGCTTGGTCATACTCATATCAGAACACACACACACACACACACACACACACACACACATACACAATAAGGTTTTGATTTAGAGAATATATCAAATATGTGAAATTATAATATATACCCATCTATAACAGTGGAACCGTCCATGTATTTCTCAACTATGAAATGACATGATGTGCAGTCTTCAGAGGAGAAAGTTCACAAAGAAAATTCATTATCAGGAAATACCAACTGGTTTCACAGAGCACCTCCGAGTCCGTGTTGTACATTCCAGTGCCTATTAGTAATGCAGGCACGGAGTGAACAATCAATCAGTATCGGTTGAACGCATGAACATTTTCCAGATGAAGGAGTTACTTCTTCCATCATTGGAACCTAAAGCATTTTTTTTTTCTAAATCTCTTCTGGTAATTGCACAAGCACCGCACTTGCTAACTCAAAGAACAGGCCCCTATTGCCCCCAAATACTCAGAGTTCTGCTAGAATTCCAAGAAAGAAATAAGTTTATCCCCCTAACTTAAGTGTGGAAGGACCAGTGCTACGGTGGCTATTGGCTGATAGAAATTCCTAAGCAGCTTTCAAGCCTCCTACAAAGCTGCTGTGGCAGAGGGCAGAATGGCAGCTGTCCCTAAGGCTACTCAAGCTGCTCCCTATGCCACCCCTTACAGCCTCCCGACTGGATGCTCAGCTGCCCTTCCTCAGCATCCTTTAAGCCACAGAAGACATGCCATGTTCTCTTCCCCAGCTCTTCTGAAGGTAGCACAAAGAAGGCTTCTCTTCACTATTTACACAAACTCTCCCTTTCTAAGGCACAAGAAAAACTCGCAGGCTGTTGGATGATAGTCATTCTTTTGTTAAAATATTTTATTGGCCTATTGTTTGATAATTAGAGAAATACATAGTATCCTCACTCATTCTATTTGCAGTCACTTCTACATCTTATAAATACTCATCTTTGTAAAATACAGTTCAATGAAACGGCAGACACTTTATGACTATACAACTTGACTGTAACATTTTTCAAAATCATTTGAGGACCAATTGAAAAACCATTTGAAGGCCATTAAATCACTTAGTTTGGGGACTTTCCTACTTGACTTTTCTGGAACAAACTAAAATGTATACTCATACCAAATATAATACTTGTTATAAAATTTTTAAGTATTTTAAAAATTGGTCTTCGAGGGGCACATGGGTGGCTCAGTGGTTGAGCGTTTGCCTTTGGCTCAGGTCATGATCCCAGGGTCCTGGGATGGAGTCCCATGTCAGGCTCCCTGTAGGGTGCCTGCTCCTCCCTCTGCCTATGTCTGTCTCTCTCTCTGTGTGTCCTTCATGAATAAATAAATAAAAACTTTTTAAAAATTGCTCTTTATATTTGACTGTACATTTCTTGTTTAATTAATGACTGATTATAATTTTTCAGCAAATGTGTATATTCTAAGGTTTTGGCAATCTAATGTAAATATTATTTTTAATATTAATATTATTTTTAAATAAATGTTTTTTTAAGAATACTGAATTAAACAATGAATTAATTTGGTCTGATTATAGATCATAGATATGTTATGTTACCAGATATTCATTAAATTATATTTTGTATATAAAATTACAAAATATAATTACATTTTGTATATTAAATTATATTTTGTAGGGTTTGGGGGGTTTTTTTTGTACTTTGGAGCCAATAAGCTTTTTAAAATTTCAAATATCCATTAGGCCTTGAGAAACTTATATGTCCTAAGCACTCTGTATAAAATGCCTACCTTAGAATATGGCTTTGGTTGAAACTTCAATATGTTTCATCAATGTGTTTTCTTGTTCAGCTAAAGACTACATTTCCCAGCATCCCTGGTAGCTGGATGTCATCATGTGACTAGGTCATGGGTAATGAGTGAAAAAGAAGTGTGCAATTTTGGGTCATGCTTTAAAATAAAAAAATCTGACTACCCTTGTCCCTTTCTAGTGGCTAAAATACAGATATGGCAGGACAAGATAGAGCAGATATGGATCTTAGATCACAAGTGGGAATTTGCAAGAAGATGGATGAGCAAAACAGAAAAACATGAAGGTGTCTAGATGCAAAACATGGTGGAGATTTCATATGAGCCCTGGATTATTTATGCTTGGATTATCACAGAGATGGTATGAGAGCGAAATAGTCTTTTATTACACTTAAATCAAGGTTATTTCATTCTCTGTTACAAAAGTTGAACTGGAGGATCCCTGGGTGGCTCAGTGGTTTAGTGCCTGCATTTGGCCCAGGGCAGGATCCTGGAGTCCGGGGATCTAGTCCCACATCAGGCTCCCTGCATGGGGCCTGCTTCTCCCTCTGCCTGTCTCTCTCTCTCTTTCTCTCTCTCTCTCTCTCTCTCATTCTCTCATGAATAAATAAATAAATATATAAATAAAAATCTTTAAAAAAAGTTGAACTGGTAAAGTAAGATTTTGGGAGTTGCAGGACTGAATCAGAGCTGACTCAGCTCTCAGGAAGATGGTCTTATAGAGAAGAGCTATAGATAGATGATATAGATATAGATAGATATAGACACAGAGGCATAGAAAAATATCTTAACATAGGTAGCAAGATGAATTTATGTTACCTTTTCCTACTAACCAAACTTGAGTATGCATGCATAGCACAGCGCAAATGTGTTTACAAGATCAATGATCAGCCTCTGCAGACAAGACCTTTAAAAACTATTATCATTGTAAATCATATGGCCCCACCTGCATATTTGTAGTATGTATTTTAGCTAGAAGCATTATTATTGTCTTACATTAAATTCTTTTTTTTTTAAAGAATATCAGATTTTTTTATACTGATGAAAACTTTTGGTCAACCCTTCCTGTCTTCAATTCCTCAACCTCTTTCTGTTTTCACAGTAGATACAACATGGCACTGCTTCTTAATGCATAAATGCATTTGCAAATGAGTTCCTGGAACATGCTAATGATATTTTGTTCTGGATCATTTCCAAAATGGTCTCAAGCAAACAAGCTCATTTTTAAGAGAGAGAGAGAAAGAGAGAGTTTAGAGGCAGACAATTATTCAATGGCTGTTAACTAAAAACATTTGCGCATAAACGTGATTACTTAGGAAATAGCATTGGAGTCTGATTGACTGGCATTGGAAATTGAAAATGGACTCCCTTGAAGTTCAAAAGCTTTACCACAAATCACAAGATTCATTAATTACCGTACATGGGATCTTGGGAGTTGCCTGTTTGTAAAATCTGCTGCCTTTATGTTCTTGAAGCTAAACTAGAGAGGCAGAGGGCCAGTAAGGAATTAAAACATAGAATTTTGTTAATTAAACCAATATGTAAACCAAAACTCTGAAAGAATGTCAGGAGTATACAGTTAGCTGGTGGTTTGATTCTTCTATGGCAGTAACATATGGAGAGCATGTAACTATGATGTGTTTAATCCAAGTGGATTAAAATACTCTTCTGGGATTTGAAATAATTTTTGAAAAAGATTGAGCCCATATTTTCATCACTGTTTTCAAGACATAGAAGTGATATGCATCACATGGTTTAAAATTTTGTTTTGTTTTGTTAGCTTTGTTTTTTTTTTTCTATTTAAGCCTGTTTTTGTCTTTGGTTTGGTTTTAATCAAATAAATAAATTACTTTTTACTTAACTTGGTTTAAAATTTTGTTTTGTTTTGTTTTGTTAGCTTTGTTTTTTTTTTTCTATTTAAGCCTGTTTTTGTCTTTGGTTTTGGTTTTAATCAAATAAATAAATTACTTTTTACTTAATAAATAACTTTGATGCTATTAAAACAATAGCTAAGCAAATAATATCCTTTCATTAATTGAAGAAGATAATTTAAAAAGCGTATGCAATTTCAAACATTTTTGCTATGGATATTTCTGATTTTTGTTTCGTTTTTGGTCAGTCTTTGGAAAGATTGCATGTTGTCACATTCTAAGACACTGATAGGAACATTAATAAGGTCTTGCACACTGCAAAATATTTTTCCAGCCACAGATTTCAATACAAAGGATTATTTTGAGGCAATCTAAGATGGTAAAAAACTTTAACTATTGCATTCTAGATTGAAGATAAGTGAAAGTAAGGGAGAGAAGGAGGGAGAGAGGAAGAAAAAAAGAGAAGATGAGTGAGCAGATCTAAAGAAGGCAAGAGAATTGCAGGAGTCAGAATAACCCGGAGTTTATCAGTTTATGCTGACACATTTTCTTGGCAAAGGCTGCTGACTGTAGGCAAAGTCACATGGCCAGGAGGCTGGTGTGTGTGTGTCTGCTTAAGAGCCCATGAAGCTCTTTGCTTCCAGACTAGCATGTACGCCATGTGATTCTGGGGTTGCCATGGTAAGTACATAGTGTGCGATGATTTTTTTCCCCTTTCTTTCTGATATGCTGCTCTAGCATAGATACACCAGAATTCAAATTAATACTATAAGAAAAGCACTGAAAGAGGAAGCTTTAAGAGGCTTTGATTAAACATACAGCACTCACACTAGATTTTATAAGCAAATGTGCTACATTTATTACTTTTTCCCCAATATAAAGAGCTTATTTTAAAATGGTCAATGGATTATCAGTATACAAACCAAAAATACATATTCACCATAGCTCATTGTTTCCTCTTTTGCTATGTTGAGGCCTATAGTACAGAGGACTCTTTAGCTATTTGATTGTGTTCTATTTCAAAAGAAAGATACTTTTTGTTCTTCAAAATGTCACAGACACTGCAAGAAATTCCAGGTGTGTTGAAATCTGAAAATCTGAAGATATTGTTACAAATTTTACATGGAAGGAGCCCTGAGAACTGGATAATGGGTTTGGAGACTTCATAGTCCCCGTTGAGTGCCCAGAGGTTCTCTTGACTCCATAGTAGCACCACATAAAAGGCAAGCTTAGCATTCAGATGATGGCTTTGGAATCCAGCTGGCATTGCCCTGGTGACCTGTCAGATTGGCTCAAGTAGGAGCAAATGATGGTAGAACCATTTCTCATCTCTAAATCCCATCCCCAGGATAATGCATTATTTCTGACCCTCCTTAGTCTCTTCTTTTTCAGAACTGTTCTTTGAAGTCAGATATACCAATCCTGCCACTCACCATGTGATCTTGGCAAATTTCCTTCTCCCTAAGACTTAGCCTCTCCATCTGTAAGATGGAACAAATGATAGTTTCTAACTCATGGGAATATCATCTGGATTAAATGGACCTAGATGTAAAAAAAATACAGAGGATCTGGTATGAGATAAGCACTAAATCAATGTCAGACAAGCACTAATCAATGATCAATGTCAATCGTTGTCATCTTTTTTTTTTTTAAGATTTTATTTATTTATTCATGAGAGACACTGAGAGAGGCAGAGACATAGGCAGAGGGAGAAGCATGCTCCATGCAGGGAACCCAATGTGGGATTCAATCCCAGGACCCTGGGATCACGCCCTGAGCCAAAGACAGACGCTCAACCACTGAGCCACCTAGGTGTCCCAAACATTGTCATCTCTTAAAATTATTAATTTCTTTATTGCTTAAGTTAGGCACATTCTTGAAAACTAGCTCTTCTAGAATTTCAAAAACTCTCTCAAAGTTCTATTGAAGTTTTAGTTTGCATCTGGATCATCCAGCCACAGAACTCCACAGAAAGTGTAGTTCTAATTTCCGTTTCTCGGTGCTTTCAAATCACACGTTTGAGGAGGGCAAAATACTAGTGAATTCCCTTCAGAATAATTGGCCTGCATAGTGACAATCAGGTCAACAAAAACCACTGGATGGAATAGCAGGATTTGGAAAACTATGGCCCACAGGCCAAATCTGGCCCTCTACCTATTTTTACAAATAAAATTTTATTGGGGGTGCCCAAGTGGCTCAGTTGATTGAGCATCCAACTCTTGGTTTCAGCTCAGGTCATGATCTCACGTGTTGTGAGATTGAGCCCCAAGACAGACTAGGCACTCCGTAGGGAGTCTGCTTGAGATTCTCTCCCTCAGCCCTTCCCCCGACTCATGCTTGTACTCTTGCTCTCTTTTTCAAATGAATAAATAAATTAAAAAAAATAAAGTTTTATTGAACACTGTAGTGCTCATGGTTTAAGTATTGTCAAGTTGCTTTCATGCTACAATAGCAAAGTCAAGTAGTTGCCACAGTGAGTTGATGGTTCATATAACCACTATCTGAAAGTGTAGACTAAAGGGTACTTGAGTGGGAAAGTACATGTAAAGGAAAGAGGCTCTTAGGAAGAAATAGAGTTGCCAAATTATGTTGAGAACTCCAATTTATTACTTTTCCAAGTCCCACCTAGATACCTATATTGAGAAGGAATCAATCTGGGACACCTAGGTGGCTCTGTGGTTAAGCGTCTGCCTTTGGCTCAGGTCGTGATCCTGGAGTCCCAGAATCAAGTCCCACATCGGGCTGCCTGCATGGAGCCTGCTCCTCCCTCTGCCTTTATCTCTGCCTCTCTCTTTCTGTGTCTTTCATGAATAAATAAATAAAATGTTAAAAAAAAAAAAGAGGGAAGGAATCAAGCTAACAGTGAAAAGAAAGAAACAGACAACTATGGATGGGACTTAAATGAAGACTCTAAATTATAAATGATTATGAACTTTGTTATTTTCTTCACTTCTCAAGGAAAAACAATGCTACATCCCAGCCTGGAGACCTGCTCCTTTGCAGAGTTTAGGTACTGCACAAAGACTGAAGGAGGAAAAATCAACCTCTCTTGCTTTCCGCCAGATCCCTAAAACTCTGAGCGATAGTTGATCTATGCAATCAAGAGTTTAAAGTCAAGAGAAGAGAGTGGAGAGAGGAGAGCCTGAGTGGCATGGTATGGGGCCTATTAGCAGTTTATAAGTGAGAAGGAGAGACATTGGTTTCCTGAATGAAAACAACCCTTTGGCTATTCTTTGAGACACTCCAGCAAAGGTCTAGGTCACTTTATAAATATTCCAAGTGGTTAGACTCTCATCTATTTGAATACCCTTCCATACCAGGGTATGGCCATTATGGCCATAATTTGGTATGGCCAAAATTTGGGGTTTACTTTTAAGTTTACATGTGGAAATCATTATAGAAGATGCATTAAAGGTTAGAATAGAATTATATAGAGTAATTTGGAGCAAATAAGAGGGAACGACCAATGTCTGTGAAGACAAGAGAATGTGTCTGAGAGCTGATGCTGGAGCTTAGTCTTAAAACAATCATAGGGACCCACCCAAGACACAGGATCATGAATGGTGTGAAATACACAAGCATGAGCAGAGGCAGAACTTGAGGGAGAAACACACATTCCCTATAGTTGGCAAGTAGTGGGTTCTCGAAATACTGATATTCCATTTAATCCTCACTACCGTCTGGCAAGGTGGGCATTATGGTTTTGACTTTCATGGATGAAGACACTAAGATACTTTAAGGATAAACAAATTTGACTAAAATTACACAATCTGATGGAGTGCCATTATTTGTAGCTCATTAGTATTGCATAAAAAATGATCCATTTGTTAACAGTTTCCTAGGTGTTATTACTGAATAGTGATTATGTGGGCAACACTAAAACTGCAGACAGTCTGGATAATCCTTAACATTCATCCTCCTGTTTTAGAGTTTTTTTTGGAGAGAATCATAAGGATGAGAGGCAGTTTTTCTGATTCAAGACCTTTAGCAGGGTTTTAAACTTTTTAATCCCAATATTCCACATTTTATTGCCCAACTGTTTTCCATCTAAAATCTAAACTAAATGAGATAATTTAGATCAGTTATACCAGGAAACTAGTCTTGCTTTTCTTTCTAAATTCAGCAAAAATTTGCTATCTGACTTCAGGAAACCCACTTTCCTGCTCGATGACATTACATATTAATCTAAATCTGAAAAAAAGTGTAAAATAGAGATTTGTTACCAGCTCATTGCCACATTCAATTCACAATTCACATCTCTTTGCCACTTAAGTATCCCCTTAAAAGGACAGTGCTCACCAACCTTTTATTATTGGGAATGGATATAATAAATCATTTGAAGTAAAGCAAAATTGACTAATACTAGTGTGATGATACTAATATGTTCCCTCTTCATTTACCTTATAAAGAGTAAACCAACATAGAAGCCAAAAAAATAATTTTATAATTTTGAGATTTATAGTATTGGTTATATCAAAGAAGATATTTCACAGAATAAGGGTTAAATTAGCACCCCCTCAAATTACATGATATTATTAACTTCCTATTAATCCATGAGTAAGGTCTCATAATATCAATTGATAATAAATCATTCAAATATACACTTACTGAGCATTCATTGTTCTAAGATGCTAAGTATTCTTAGCACTAAGGTGCCAAGAATATAGTACTAAGCAAAGCAAGATCCTTGCCCTTGTGTTGTGTATATTTTAGTGCATAAAAGTTAACACTCAATAGTGCTTACTGTGAGTTCTCTTTTAAGCGCCCCCCACCCCCCCATGTACCTGATGTCATTGACTTTTTTCATAAACATTCTAAGCTACTCTTCACCACTCCTTTATTCTGGAGAGAACTGCTGCCCAGAGAGTTTGAGTAACTTGTCTATGATCACACAACCAGAAGTTAAGGAGAAAATACAGCCAGGAAAGAAGTCTGATACTGTAGATTACATTGTGAACTGCTACACTACACAGTGGGTTCAGACAAAATACTAGTAGAAAAAAAGAAAAAGAAAAGCTCAAGAGATAAGTATAATAAGGAACTAATTTTCCAGAAGACATTACAATTTTCTTTTGATTTCAATTATCAAGAATTTATTCTTGACAAACTACCTCTCTTTTTCTTAATCTGTATGTATCCCCATGATAATGAATATAAACGAGTTTACACTTAAAATTCCTCTCTCCCTTTCTCCCTCCCTCCCTCCCTCTCTCTCTCTCTCTCTCTCACACACACACACACACACACACAAATAATCCCACTTTTTCCTAATCTAGCCATCAAACTGAAAATTAGACATTTATATAACATGTATTTGATTTAGTCCAATTTTATTATTAAAAAACTGCCTTCATTAAGGTGTCTGCTAAAATGGCTATAATACAACTCCTATTGGTTGTATAAAATCTAAAAAAGAAAAAAAAATTGAAAATCCAAACACTTAGTTCTGCTCAGATTATTCTCTACATAACAGGTAGTGTCCATCCTACCAGAGGGCAGAGGATGTGGGTGGGCTCCTATACATATTAGAAAGAACTCTTTAAAAGTCCATTTTCAAAGAGAAACTTGACAATAGAAATCCTCTTTAATTTTCCCCTTCACATTAAGTTTGCCATTCCAACTGTGTGTCAAGAATTTAATTGCAGCATGAAATTAACCGGTTATAAAATACTGTACTTGTGCCCTTGCCTTCTAAAGCAGAATGCACTAAATAATTTGCTTAATGGCCTCTAACATGAGACTTCAATTTAATAACCAAAGTGCCCTTACTTGTTGGATAAATTCCTGATGAAAAATGCTCTGTGTATAATCCATCAAAACATCAGTAGATGAAGCACACGTATACACATGCACACATATTCACAGACAAGAAAACAACTAAAATAAAAGTAAAAATTCTGATATGCCACACTGACTCCTTTGAAATAAACCGTCTGGCAGACGTGCATTAGGATGAATGCACCTGCTCCCTCATCCTGTAGCTGTGCGATGGTTGTGCTTCAATAACTCCATAGTAGGAGAGACATGGCCACTCCATTGACATGAACTTGCCAGGCACCTGATGTGGTTCTGTCTCCTTTTTATGAAAGTTTTTCCCTCGAAACAAATGGATTTCTATTGTTGAAGTTGCTAAAAGTTTGATTTCTAGAAAAGCGATGTTACTGTGGCAATTAAGTGCCAGTTTAGAGACACAGGTTTTCATAGGATGGAAATAACTTCTGATTGTTTTGGGTTTACTTTATTCAGAACTGCACAGATTCTTTTAATGGTTACTCCTAGCAAGCATTTTGCAAAATTACTTCTAAATTGAGAGACTGAGGAAGAAGGAAACAAAGTCTGGCATTTCAGTGACCGGGCTAAAATTTTCTTGGCCTCTACTCTCCCTTTTCATTTTTGTCCTTTATATCTATTTATTTCCATTTAATGCTTTGGTTTTAGGAAGACCAAGTTCTGAACACATTTAAATATATGCAGTACAAATGTCATAAGCACATTGGTGGTCAACACAATTACTTGTATTTACCTTTCTAAACTATAAAAGTCAAACTTGAGGGTGTTATAATTCTCCTAAATTATAATTTCCTCTTTTTTCCCTCATTTATATTTATTCTATATTTCTAATAAAATCATAAGAGAGAATAACTCTAGGTCTCAAAGGTCATTATTCAAAAATTCAGAAACTTCTTATGCTAATTTATAAGCCATGTACAACAGAAGACTCTTCCTGCAGTCTGTATAAGTGTGGGTTGTGTTATTTATGTGGTTATTTGTTTTGCCCAGAAATGATAATTAGGGTTTGAATAATACGAATTGAGGCTGGGAACATTTAGAGAAAATGTACAAATGAGATGTTTGATTAATCTGAAGTACTTATACTTGAGAAGAAAAATAATTTGATGAAAACTTTAATTAATTCATTGTCTTGCTATCATTTTTAATACAAAGTAACATTTTCTTGGTTCATTTCTTCACTCTATCCTAATGAATTTGAAAGGGATGAAGAAACTCTATTTTTCTCCAAAGTTCAGATGTGAATGCAAACAAAAATGGAACAAAATGTTGGCTTTGAGATATATCAGGTCTGATCTTAAATGCATGAATTTGACTGCTCAAGATGTTGAAAGTAGAAGGTGTATCTACTACATACTATTTTTTGTACGAATGTTTTGCAGAATACATTGCATCCTTTTGAGGAACTCACGGGGCGCCTGGGTGGCTCAGTTGGCTAAGCATCCCACTCTTAATTTGGGGGAGGTCATGATCTCAGGGTCATGAGATCAAACCCTGCCTCCAGCCCGGGATGGACATGGAGCCTGTTTAAGAAGATTTTTTAAAATTCTCTCTCCCTCTGCCCCGCTCCACCCCTACACACCCTTTCAAAAAGAACTAATATCCTGCTAGTTGGCACAACTAGTAAACTATTTGTTGGCACAAATAGTTTTATTGCATCAGGTTGATCATGCTGAGCCTGTTCATTAAAATGGGGTTTCAAAAAAAATAAAATAAAATGGGGTTTCATCTCTGTGACTGAGGTCATGCAACATGCATACATTATCAAAGCACATCGTTAAAACCTAAACATGCATACTTTTGTCTAGGAGAAAATCGGGCCAGGATATGAAGGATTTTTCCAGTTTCCCACATGTTCACCAAGGCCATTTGAGTTTTTCCCCCAGCTTACCTTCCAAGAGTTCACACATGCCATCAAACCTGAACTGAGTTTCTCATTCAACTCTGGGGTGACAGAGGTCATTCTATTTTCATGTTAACTAAATCACAGTCTGTCTCAAACCAAGATTGCCAATTGTGTTAAATTAAAGATAGAGGTTCTTTGCTGAAGGCAACTTACATGGGGGACCTAGGAAGCTGACTTCCTTTTAGAATTCTAAATTTCATTGAAATGGAAAGGCTTGGGCAGATAGGGTCACGGCATTAATGACAAATCCACAAGCAGCCTTCCTACCTAAAACCCAATACCACCCTAATCTTTCATTCCTCCACTTTAATGCAATCATACAATAGCTCAGGCTTAGTATTTCCACCTCGTTTCAAAAATACTCCCTTACATGCGCGATATCTCCTCGGAGACTTTTAATCTCCTAAGAAGTGGTAGCACGCTTTTTCCCTTCCACTATGGGTTCAAAAGCAGGTGCTTTTCTTTTCAGGATGTATACAAAGCCAATGGACTTCATCAGAAGAATTACGCAGTGTCGATTCAAAGTAAAGAACCTCAGGAGGACGTGTTCTATTGTGCCTTAAAAAGTATCCATTGATAATAACGAGAGCTTCTCATAGCAAGCCAGGGGGAAGAATATTAGTTATGGTAGCTATCATTACATAGAATTGTTCATCGAAAAAAAAAAAAAAAAAGAATTGTTCATCGGTGGAGACCAGACTAAGATGCTGTAATTAAAATATTCATGGAAGTATTTAGTTACTCCTTTTTCCCTTTCCTTTTTTCCTCCTTGTCTTGGGCCTATTTTCCCATGATGGATATCTCTGGGCTACAGTAATGCTGTCATCTGACTTTGCAAACTCTGTATTGACTATCCTTTTCCGGTTGTATTTCTAGCTGACACTTTTGGCCATGGGGTTGAGTTGGATTGCTCCCTGCCAGGGTATTTTTGGTAGATGGGTTCACAGTGTAGTTGTCTCTGGCTTATCTCTCTAGTTACCTATCCTTCTTTGCTGTAGGTGGTGGTGTTCATTCAGACAGATATCTTTCTTCTCCTTCACCTGTTTAGTCTTGTCTAACCCCGTGAAAAAAAATTCATCATGAGTCAGGAGAAATTCAGCATGGCATGTATTATTGGTATTGTGATTTGAATGGCAGCCGACTAACACTTAGGGAACAATTTATCTACCTGAATTGGACTAGACATCACTAATGCACATGGCAGATTGATTGTACAGCTTTAGTGGACGTATTCTTTATTAATGAGATTCAGCATGATTTGCTAAAAAGGCTTTTACTGGGCAGTCGTTTTCTGCCCCTCCCCCACCTGTCTTTATCCCATTTAATCTGTTGAACCATGTACCATGTTTTGAAACTGTATTTCTCCTCTCTACTTTTATTTGAAATACCTAGGCTTTATAAATAATTGTGCACAAACTTAACAGAGTACATACACACACACATATGCACGTATACAAACCAGATTAGAACTGAAATGGATTATAAAACACAGGAACTAAGGAAATAAATTGAAATCCTAAGAGGTTACTAAGAAATAAAAGTAAAATTATATGGAAAAAAAACAGATCTGAGAATGAAGCTTACTATTTCAAAGAACTAATTTCTAGAAATGAAATTAGCATCTGTACTAAGGGGGTGGGGTTTAAAGCACATGGAATTTCTTTCTAAATAAGATAAGATATATGTATTGAGTTGCAGGTTTGAAGCTGCTGAGGTTTTAGGGCTGCAAACAGGGTTCCGTAAAAATCCTGAGAAAAGTCACAAACTACTCATCTCTTAACCCTTTGTTTCATGATCCAGAGACTAGGAGGCAGAAGAAAATAAATTACATTATTTGCATTGAGTTTTTTCCTAAAACACTTTAGAGGGACACTAAAGGTAAATCATTTCAGATTCTAGTCTCACCATGGTCAACTTTTCCCTGCTATATAATTTCATACCTGGTATGGAAGGAGAATTTAAAAAAAGGAAGCCATCCTCTCTCCTGAGAGAAGGCTCTATAGGTGCTCTGATCACTATAAAGATATCTCTCCATCATTTTTTTAAAATTTCTCCATTACTGTTCATTTTTGTTAATCACAAAATGACATCTCTTCCCAAAATAAAATAAAATACCAGCTGCTGGAAAAGCAACATTGCCTTAAAAATGATCTATAAAATAACTTGACAAGTCATTTCCAGTCCTGTTTGTCATTTCTCACCAAAACAAATACTATTTCAGTTGTGTATTAGAACACACTTTTAAAAAATTACATGTGACAATGTAACAACAAAGCATCCTGGGGAGTTATAAATCCCTGTAGGAAAATTTTTAAAGACTCAAGTTTCTCCATGCAATTCTGATTTTCTTCAAAAGGAGCTGGCGAGATCAGAGTTACAATTACTTCCTCAAGTAGAATGAAAGAAGAGCTCTTTCTCCACGGAAAGGCCAGTTAAGCACTATTGTTGGCCTAACCTTCCCCGGAATCATCAAACCATTAAGAAGCTGAAACCTTTTAG
The DNA here is from genome assembly GCF_003254725.2 of Canis lupus dingo. NCBI lineage: Eukaryota > Metazoa > Chordata > Mammalia > Carnivora > Canidae > Canis > Canis lupus. The sequence goes on along the minus strand of NC_064267.1, from coordinate 38,630,237 downwards.
CAGCATTTACATGCAATGTTGAAAGTAACATTGGTCTCCAGAAGAGGAATCAAACCACGGAGCATTTTTCTTTAAAACAAAAACAAAACAGCCTTTTGGACAAAAAGAACAAAAAAACCATTTTAAAATGTAGCTCTTGTCGATATCAAGTAGTTGTCATTTTATCTTCATAATTCATTATTTTTTTCTCTGCATTTTATCTTCATAATTCATGATTTTTTTCTCTGTTTACCTTTAACCTAAAAATTATGGCAGTTTTACAGCAACTATTCATTTCCATGAAAAGAGTAAATATTTAGTAGCTCCTAGGTCAAGAGGAAAAACTTTGAGGGTACTGCCCTGAAAACATCTGGAAACTCATTAGTGAATTACTTTTAAGAAAATCACAAGCTCTACCAGTTTATTTGCTATTCCCTTGGGAAACCCATTGTCAGCACACCAAGTGAGTTCAATGCAATTTGATTTACAAATGTTTCAGAACACACTATGCACAAGGGACAGTTGCTCTGCTCTTAGAAGCCAGTTTAATAATTAAAACTAAAACTACCAATTCTTGCAACCTTTTGAATCTATGTGTATGCCAAAATTCTTTCAGCCTTCATGAGCTTTAACAATTTTAGGAGAAACAACAGAAATACACACACATCAAGAAGATGAAACAGAATGATAATAAAGTAAGAAATTCACATTTGGAAGCCTGGGGGTACACTTGTCATTTGCAAGTGCTCAAAGCAAACCATCTTGTTCCTTTCTCTGTGTTGGTTTTTACCCTAAACGGAGGCAGAACCTTTTGGACAAGATGCCATATGTCATTATTAATATAGCCACGTTATGTGATGAAGATGAAGGTGATAATGATGACAGTAAAAGCAGTAATAACAATCCTAATTCTAACAATAATAGCAATTACCAATTGTAAGCAGCAACCACATGTTGGCTACTCCACTAATTGCTTCGTGGATTGTATCTTTATTTCCCTGAGCAATGCAACAAAATGAATATTGTAATTCCTAATTACCAAATGAGTAAACTTAACCTTAAGAACTAAGGGACTTTGGGGACTGTCTGGTGGCTCAGTGGGTTAAGCATCTGCCTTTGGCTCAGGTCATGATTTCAGGGTCCTGGGATCTAGCCTGAATCAGGCTCCCTGCTTAGTGAGGAGCCTGCTCCTCCTTAACCTTTCCCAATGCACGCTTGCTCTCTCTCTCTATTTTTTTTTTTAAGATTTTATTTATTTATTCATGAGCGACAGAGAGAGAGAGAGAGAGAGGCAGAGACACAGGCCAAGGGAGAAGCAGGCTCCATGGAGGGAGCCCAAGGTGGGACTGGATCCCGGGTCCCCAGGATCAGGCCCTGGGCTGAAGGCAGCGCTAAACCGCTGAACCACCCGGGCTGCCCTCTCTCTCTTTGAAATAAACAAAAATATTATGCTAGATGTTGGCAAATTGAACTTCAATTAAAAATATATATGTAAAAATAAATACATAAATCAATAAAAATAAAAAATCTTAAAAAAAATTACGGGACTTTTTTATGGTTCTCACTAAAGCGGGGAAAGTTACTCATAGCACCTTTGTGCACTAGGATTTTTCCACTACGTAGTTATGCTCCTTTTTTGTCCTTTAACAATAGGATAACTATCTACTGGTTTATTGTCATACCCAAGAACAGAAAAAGTGCCTAATGTGCATCAATTAGCAAACTAATTATCTATGTCTCTGTCATTTTAAAAGTGGACATTTCCAATGCTAATAACTGAATCAACACATCCTCAGAGCATTTTCTCTCTTAAAAAATGTCAAGTATTTGGTAGGACAGGCCTGCACCTACCTGCCTTTTATCTTGCTTTTTAAATTAAGGAGTAGGGTTGTTATCTCTGCCCTAAACTGGAAAGCATCTGAGAGTGTGGATCATGACACTCTCAGAATCAAGATCACTAACTCCACTAACTCTGCACAATGGAGAGACCTCCAGGCGATTGTTCATTCGCTGTGGTTAATCTACAATGCTTGCTCTCCTCTGAATAAACATTAAAAAAATAATAATAATCTGTCCTCCAACTTAAATGCATGTCAGTATACCTTTTAGAGTTTTATAAAAGTATTTCAAATTTCCATAAAATCATACAATTTCTCACCTACAAATTGTCAAAAAGGAAACATTAATTCCTATAAAAATCAACAAATCACTGGAAGCCTAGTAAACATATAAAACTTAGTATGTCTCAAGTGTTTCTCACAAAAACCTTTATCTGTTGTCCTTCCATCCTAGTTAATGGGAATGCCATGCTTTTACCTTGCTCTCAACCCCACATCAAATCTGTCACCAAGTTCCATCAACTCTACCTTCAGCATGTATCTCAATTTCTACAACAATTCTCCCTATCCATGGACCCTGGTCCATACCAACATCTTCCCTCCTCACAACTGCTTTAATGGCTTCCCAACTGATGATCCAGCTTTTGTCCTTGCTTCTCCACGAAGTGGCCCCATGACCCACCTTTTGATTACAGAAGTCAGATAAGGCATTCTTCCTCTTGAAACACTATGTCTTCTCATCTCACTTCATTTGAGTAAAAGTCAAAGTCCTGACGGTGATCTCCACATCCTGTCAAGATTCAACCCCGTTCCTTTTGACCTCACATGCCCCGTTCTAGTCACACTGACCTCAGGTTGGTTTTACCAACATGCCAGAATGTCTCCCACCTAGGACATCTTCTCTGGATGTTTCCTTATCCTGGAACACAGCTTCTTCCCTCAAAGGTGATATGTTCTGTGAGCCTTTCCCTGCCCAATCTGTGTAAAATTGCCTTCTCCCCATACCCCTGACCCCCAATGCCCCGATTTACTTCTCTTCATAGAACTCATCACATTTTAATGTATTCTGTACTCGCTTATTGTTTGTCTCCCTCATCCCACCCCCCACAAGACTGTAAATCCCACAAAGGCAAGCATTTTTACTACTTTGCTGCTTTATCCCAACCATCCAAAATAATCCCTACCATGAAATAGATGTTCAATAAATGCTTACAGAAAAAAATCATGTAGAAACAAAATAGCTAAGCAACACACATAAACATCAGCCTAATAGGAAATTAAGACGTCTCTGTGGTAATGCTCTTCATTGCTGAACGACCTCATTTCTTATTCAACCATCACGTTATGCTGAGTGGTATATTTAGCCTCAAATCAAAGACTAAAATGCAATTTACTAATTAAAATAATGGATTCTAAATGCTGGTCTTTTTATTTTTAAAGTGTTTTCCTTGTATATCTTATTGAAAGTGCTTTTCTTAAAAAAAAAAAAAAAAGTTTGCTTTTTTTCCCCCTTCGCTTCCTGCTTCCTGGCAGGCTAGTTATAGTCATATTCTGAGGATGGACATGAATATTCTGTTCTGTTTTTCCAAATATGAGTGTCATTGAGAATAACTTTTAACTAGAGGCAGGTGTTTTGAGCAGAGATCCATTTGGGGACAGGAGCTTGCTCTTCCTTCTGCCAATTCACTATTAAAATTAATTTCAAGGTGACCTATACATTTATAATGAAGATATTTTCTTCAGGCTAAATCAAAGTTGGACAGAGCCTTGGAGCTATTTTATTAGCATGCTCAGTCTCGAGCAGTTTCATTTGCTACATTAGACATGTTCTCTAAGCCATATTACATTTTTAGGAGCTAAAAAATCCTCTGACTCATAGCCTTGCTCTGTAATAATTCCTTTCCCTTATCTGGGTTTTTAAACATTTTACAAAGGCCATGTTTAGTTAAAGATTGAGACTATCCTCCAAGAGCCTGAAGAGCATAAAAAACACCCTGGGCTGAAAGCTGTTGCCTAATTAATCTACAAACATCTCTAAATATTTAACGCTACTTCTAAAAGAAAGATTACCTTAAATTTTCCAAAGGGTTTCTTTTCAATCATTCAGGTTGCCATAGGTTTGGATGTTTGGAAGGTGTACTCTTTGCTGCAATTTCCTCAGCTTTACTAGAGCTTAATCCTCATGCTGACTGGCTGGCGCATAGAGGGTTATGTTCTAAAAGCCCCTCCTCTTGCCAACATCTGTCTATTTATTTCAGATATGGAACAGATACTGAGATTCTTAAAATCCAAAGTCAAGGCTAGGTCCAGAATCTAATTAAGTTTAAACAATCACAACTATAAATAGCTCTCAAAAAAGGTAGATGAGGGGGAGGAGGTTTATCTTAAATGGACTATAAATGGCCCCTCCTTATGTGGCTTCTAATCTGTCTTGGAAGGTAACTGAATGAAAAACTTAAAATCATCTTTATTAGAAATATAGATGCAGTGTAAATTGTAAATAGATAAAAGCTGAAGTTTGTATTAATCATATGAGGACTGTGGTGATCCTTCCTGAAAACCCTGCAGGGCAGCAGGACAGGGACCACTTAACTTGCAAAGTGCACAGGCACAACGGTCAGAATGGACCAATGTGGTGTCCTTAGGCTAAGTGGGGAGAGTTAATATTAACGAGCATAAGTGGTGTCCCTGGATATATGCTCATTAATATTAACTTTCCCCACCAGCACTGAAAAAAAAAAGGGGAACACTTTCAATAAATCAATTTATTTAGGATCAGCCTTGTCGATTTGGCTTCTGGCTCAATAAAGAGCAGCCAGTGAGGGATGGACAAGGTGTATTATTGAATTCTGTCTTTCAATTGTGTGGTTCTAAGAATAAAAACCTTTCCATACATTTGGTGTTTAACCAAAATCACTGCAATATTTTGTTTGTCTATAAAAAAAAAAGAAAATCTGGATGCGTAATTTTAACATAAAAACTAGCAAAGCAGCTTGAGGTCCCCTGAAATGATTAATACAAAAGTGATTGGAATTAATCACAAACACAAGAGGAAGCTGAAATTAGAGAGAGTTATTAAGATACTGTCTGCTGTTTAATCTCAGCCCCTTATCAACACATTAACCTTGTTTTCTCTGCCTGAGCACTGAGTCCTACAGCAAAATTAGGTCAGAAATTCACATCAGATCAGATCAGCTGATTCAGTCCAGCAAGACCCTGACACGCTGCAGATTTGAGTTTCATTCTAGATGGGATTATGGCTGAGGGCTTTTTGAGTTTGTTTCCTAGACTCTAAGCATAGGAGCTTTTGCTAATTATAGAGTATTTCTATCCTAGCTATAGAATATTTCTAAATATTTTAAGACTAGCTGTAGAATATTTTTAAAAGTTGACACAGTTATGTTTCTGAACTCTGGTTCATTTAACTGTCCTCAATTCACCTGAGCAATGGTGGTTCAACATCTATTTTGATATACAAATAGGGTATTTCAGTTTTCTATATGCCTCCAATTAAAACAAACCCAATGAGATTATCTATTCATGACCAAAGTAGGTATTCATTTAGCACTAAATGGATAGATCACTCACGAAAATGCACTTCAGCAAATGCTCTCTATTTCCATACAGTCTTTTGCCACAAATCATGAGCATGATTTCAGAAGCCATAACTATCTAGAGAGGATTTATGTAACTGTTAACATTTCTCTAATAAGAGTTCTCAGTGTAATTATGTCTTCGACTAATTATTTAAAATATTAACCAATTCAAAACCCTGGTATTAGGACCATTTGCTTTTTAGGTAGCAATGTTTTAGAAAAAGAACAGCAAATACTTTATTTTTATTTTTACTCTTTTTTTTTCCCTACATGGTCTGAAGGATATTTAGTGGTCCTTTGTTCCTCTTTGACTAACAGAAATACTGAAGCCTTCAACTATAAACAGCTTCCAAGGATACATACTAATATACAATTGCATGTATTTTTTTTTAAAGGAGCTGTAAGTAATCTAATTCCATTTCTGACTGTCACTTTTAAAGAGGAAATATAACCTCATATAGATCCCTTGAGGGCATCCACAGGGAACAGAGATGTTCCTAATCAGCCTAAGTAGTCCTTTGTGACAGAACCACTTTGCTCTAGCTGAGAGCTGTCTTCCAGACTTGCAATGTTTGGGAGAATTTCACTAATGTAGCATTTGTTTCATTAGGGAAAAAAAAAAATCCAATCCAGTTGGATAATAGAAAACATACTCGGAGAAACATGTCCCGGGAACATATTTTCTTGTTGCTTTCTGGTGAAGGGATATTGCCTCTATTGTTTTCAAAGTTCTGTGGCTAATAGTAAAAGGAGACAGTGTAGGGACAGGTTCCAGAATCCAGAAAGAAAAAGTTCACTTGAAAGTAAGCCTCACCTCTGGTCTTGGTACACCAGATGCTCTTTTGATTAGCCCTCCTCCTCAATGAATAGCTTTATTTTTTTTTTAATTTTTTTTTCAATGAATAGCTTTAACTGGTGTCCTAAACACGGCTTTACCTATATACATAGTAAACTTCTGAAACTGGCCTATGTTCACAGGTGCACACAAGCACTGCCTTTACAATTCGCCTGTGGCTAGATTCTGTTCTCTTTGGTCAGTTGCCTTCTATTTATTTAATGTCTGATGCCTGTGTTACCTCAGTGGCTCGACATACACATCATCCCTGTTTCTTAAATATCCCTTTTCACCCCCACACGTGACAAACTAGGGTTTTGTAACCTACCTCAAGTGAGCTCGCTTGTTGGAAGCTGTAGGTTTTGAGTGTTTGTTTTCTTACAGGCTTTTTAATAAAAAGTAAATCTCATTTAACAGTGCCTGCACAAAACCATTAGGGTTTAAAATAGCAGAAATGATGAGCTACTGAAATAATTTTTTTCATTCTCCATTAACTTTTCTTTTTTCGGTCTTTCTCTCCCATTCTTTCTCATCAAATGTTATTTGGGGCTGTTAAAAAAAAAAAAAAAAAAAAAAAAAAAAAAGCACTAACAGGATCACTTTTTTCTATTTATTTAGAATTTTTCACACAAAGAGCCTTTTCAGTAAAATCCCATTTGAGAAATGGAAGTGAAGGTACCAGAAAGTTACGAGTGACAGGGGGCTCAAGTTAGTTTAAAAAATAAGGAATTGCACTGAGAAAGCCTAAGTGACTTACAACACTGAGAACGTGATGAGGATATTCTTTTTCTGAGAGCTCAGTGTTTTAAGCCTCCAAGCTTCAGCACAAAAGGCATTTCGGCACATATGTGATCCAGAAGGTCAATCATATGAAATCCTATTTCCATTTTTTAAGCAATCCTTGGCAGTCTGCACATTTCTGAAATTGCAACTGGCATATTTCACAGAGAATTATCATCAATGCCTTTTCAAGGTCAAACATGCCCCATCTTTAGATTTTTAGCATTTATATCCCATATATCAAATCACAGCATATATTTAAGAAGGCATCCAGCAGACATGTTAAAGAATTTTAATTAAGCTATGTTCATTAATGTCATGTAGAATTTTGTTTACAATTGGACATAAATTACATGTTAAAAAATTAAAATATGTGTTAAATTTAGATGTGAGTATTCCGCTTCTGTTGCCAACCCTGAAACCCCAAAATGCTGAAAAATATTAAACATGTATTTTCTATTAAGAAATTTGAAGTAATTCCAAAAATGTACTCTGAGAAGAAATAAAAGCTTATTAAGTTTTAAATTGTCAGAATCCCAAGATGCCAGTCACTATATGAACAAAACAAAGTTGAGTTTGGATATTACAATGGACACTAAGAGGGGATAACTTAAGATACCCACAGACAGCCCTGGCACAGAGTCATGCAAGACCTTTGGTCCCTTCTTCCTGTCTGATCACTCATGTTTGGTTCTTTTGATATTTCTCTCTCAAACCTCACCCCCCCCCCCAACAACATCCAGAGACTTCTATGTCCTCAAATCATTGAGGAAGAAACCTCAATAATTTAGGAGGTTTTGCTGAATTTTGTCCTTTCAAAGATATTAACATTATACAATTCCAGAAAAATATTTGGAGGAATGGATGCAGGAAAGAATGTGTAGAGTTACCAATATCTGAGACAGATACCACATCTTCAAATCCTATTGAATGAACAGCTATAGAAGCAGTAGCACAAAGGTGCTTGGAATGCAATGAACCAGGTTGGGGACCTTGTCCTGCAGGGTTAGTCATTCATTCAGTCTCATTCAGCCTTCTGTAGCCTGAGCCATCTTTTCTTCTACGATGGCTGTGCAGTCTATGCTTTTTCCTAAGATGCCTTGGATCCTAAGCCTTCACGCCTACTCAAGTCCATAATCACAGTAATTTTTCCTTCTTTCTCCTAAGCCATTAACATTTCCCTTTCTATTGTAATCATTCATTCAGCATTTTAAATAAGTATTTTAAATAAGCATTTTAAATAAGTTTACTTTCTTCTTAAAGGAAAAATATAGAAAAACAAAATACCATAGACCCCACTTTCCACTACAATTACTCTCCATATTTTTGAATTTCTTTAGCCTCAAAGCCCTCAGAATAGTTCGCTATATTCTGCTTCAGTTCCTTTCTTCCCACTCACTCATGAATACAATCTCACTGGGTTTTGTTCCCAGCCCTTCACCAGAACTGTTCTTGTCAACACACCAATGTGGTAAGAGGCGTCAATTTTCAGGCTTCAACATAACTGATCCATTACGAAAATCTATCTTCTTTAATCACTTTTCTCACTTGACTCAGAGACATCACCATCCTTCATGGTTCTTCCCCTCTGTCATGGCTGTACTTTCCGGATTCTTCTATTGTTCCTACCATGTAAGCAGTCAGGTGCCCCAAGGAACAGTCCAGGGTGCATCTTGGACTTTAGATTCTAAGTGTACTCAACAAGGCTAATGTCTTGTGATCTATAGACCCTGATGAACCTCACATTCATGTCTCCAGCTTTGATCTTACCATAAATCCTGGATCGAACTGTCTATCCAGCATTCTCCACTGGGACATCCAAAAGGGCTCACAAAATTGGGATACCAAAGCTGAGCTTTCATTCCTCTAACAGTTAACTTAAACTTCGTCTCTTCTAGTCTTTGCTATTTCAATAAATGAAAACATCACTTTTCTCATGTTTCAGGCAAAAGACGAAGCAAAACACGCACATACATGGACACAAAACAACAGCAAAATGAAGTAGAAAGTCATCTTCAGTTTTTTTCTTATTCAACTCCCACCTCTCATCAATTAGAACATTTTGATGGTGCCCATAATTTGAGCATTTTATGCCACCTTTACTATTACCACCCTGGTCCAAGCCACCATCATCTCTCACCTGATTTATCACAAAGGATTTGTTTTTGGATTTCATACATTTAGCCATGCCCCATCTATCTCCTCAATACAGAAGCAAGACAAACCCTGGCAGAATGTTCGGTTAAAGTAGCTCACACCTCTGCTCAAAAATCTTCAATGAATTTTGTTTTCTCCTTCAGAATAAAACACAAAAGTTTATAAAGCTCTATATTACCCGGTGGCCTTCTACCAGTCTCAACTTAAATCTCCCCAATCCTTGCCTTGGTCACTGTGTGATGCCTTGTCCTCTTCTTAGAACACATCAAACTTAATATTCTCCCTGCCTACAATTCTCTTCTTGCCAATAGCCATACACTTCACATCTCTGGCAGCACTTTTCCAATGTCTCAAACATAATTTATGCAGCCTTCCCTAGGCTCTGTTTTATCTCCTTTACCAAGCTTTGTTTTACCACCTGTTATATATATTTATATATAATTATGTTTAGTGTTGTCTCCTCTTCACCCTTTCCTCAGAATGTATCTTCCTTACAACAGGAAATTTGTTCTGTTCATTGCTGTCACATCAAGGTCTTGAACATGGCCTGGCAGTTAGCAAAATTTTAAGATATATTTCCCCAATCAATTAATACATTTAACAGCAAATGTTTGTTGAACAATAAATCTGCTTTGGGTCTTTCTTCCCATGAAAGGTACACTGTGGTTTGGACATCAGCAACCATGGTGCATATTGCAATATGCATGCATTGTTTGGCCCGGTGGCCTTGAATCTTCTTGATCTCAGGTGTGAGGTGCCCTATCTGTCTCATGAGAATCAGTGTTATTTCTTACAACCAGGATTAAGTCTCTCTGTCTGATCCTTATTTCAGGGTGGAGTCAGAATTCATAAGATTAGGAAAGAAAACTATCTAAAAATCAGACATTTTCTGTCTTAATATCTTTATAGATACAACTTTTATAAAGTTTGTTGATGAAACACAAAAGTTAATAGTACAATGATAAGCACACTTTAGATTTCTGTAAAATCTAATGAAACCTCTGCAAATAATTCTATTTATATGGTTAAAGAAAAGAATGAATGATTGAGTTTTAATGCCAAGATCAGGAAAACTTTCATTATAAAGATGAAGCTGTTTTAGAGACATGTGAATTGTTCTTTTTTGTTATGAATTTTAGAAACATTTTAGGAAAACTTTAGAAACCTCATTTTTAATGAGTTTTCTTCAGTGCTAGCATACATACAGAAGTCCCTGAGAATTAATTCCCAAGGGGCGGAAATTGTCCTGAAGAAAGGCTATTTAGTGTATCCTAGAAGGGAATTGGTGATACCAACTAAAATTGGGGAGGAATAAAAAATAGCATAGTCCCCAACAATATATTGACTTAAATATAAACAATTGTGACAATATTTATCAAGTATATAATTTCACAAATATTTTTATACCTGTTAATACACGGATTTCCACTTAGTAGTCTAAAATAAAAAGATTACACTGTTTCAAAATAATCCTCCACAACATTTTTTTTTCTTTTTGGTTTCCAATGCTCTCTCTCTTTCCCAAACCTCTCATATAAAATTATTTGCCTTTAATGATTAAAATAGGGCTTCCTTATCTAGTTTCATTATAAGAATAAATAGTTCATCTAACAAATTTTTCCCTAATATAATAATGTTCACAGAGAGGAAGCAAAATTATTAATGTCAGATTAGATGAAAAATCCACCAACTATTGAAATAGCTTAACTAATATTATTCTGTATCCAGCTAATTGGTATGGATAATTTTCTGAGTTCTGAATCTTTGCACTTAGTAAATAGATCTTATTGAAAAAATAAGACTTTGTAGAATGCAATATGCCTCTACCTTTACCACTATCAAACACACATACACACACACACACACACACACACACACACACATACACACACTGAAAGCACTATGACATTTTTGGGGGAATCAAAAGATGTATATCCTTCTTTGGGCTTCAGTGCCCCAGGAAATTTAGCTTCAGTTTGGAAGTTGTAATCTGGTACTTATTTGCTTGTAGCTGTACATTTTGCAGTAAAAAAAAGTCATTTCATTTCAACAAACCTGGGGCACTCGGTACCAGACAAGATATGTAATAGTCCTAAAACTCTGCATAGAGAGCACTCAGGGAGGGTCCCCCTGCCTTCAGTGGCTCATATAATTCTAATTATCCATGAGTCTTTTTATAATCTAGGAAGAAGATGAGCCATTATAAAATAAGAACTATAACAAAGACCATTAAAGGTGGGGATTTTCATCAAATACTGACGATGAGAGTGTTTATGTGTTCCCTTGGGTTTTTACCAAGAGGTTGTTTGGTATGAGCTTTTATTAAAGAAAACTGAATTCTTTCCCAATCCCAGCTGTACCTCCATATGCACAACACACCAGTAAGTAACTTTTCTAAGCTGAGGCGAGAGTCCTGTGAGTCAGATGAATTGTGTTTCTGTTATAGTTGAGCTGCCAATTTCACTTGGTCTCATCAAGACTAACTGGTAAACACCCTTCTTGACCAGGTGACATCATCACAGCCTTTGCAGAACTCATGGATTTCCTTGTTACGCAAGACTTGGGATACTTTTATTTATATTTACCGTTTTATTGCTTCTTCTTGTCTTCGGCGTTTTTCATTCTTCTCCTTCAAGTAGGCCAGGTTGGTTTCATTTCTCAAGCGGTCATTCTCTCGAGCAATGTCTGATGCATTCTGAATGACCAAACCATCATAGGCCTTCATCCCCATATCCTCAATATATTGGAGAAATGTGTCCAAAGGGTCTTCCTCAGGATTAGAACTCATCATCTTGGAGGGTATCATGTAAAAAGGAACACTTCCTGTAGGATGAGAACACAGGTCACCTTTATCAAAGTGAAGGTAAAAAGCAAGGTGTTTGTTTATTCACCCTAATATCTCCTCAACCCAAAGCTCCAATGTTTATGGTAGAATCTATTGGGAGAAAATGTCTCATTAGATACTACAAACCATCAAGAGTATTTGAGGTAAATATTAAATGAATGTTGCCTGAGTAGCAAACACTCCCTCAAACTGACAAAATTAGCACATCGAAGACCAAATCTCTTGCGTTGAAAGGTAATGTGAGGGTACAAATACAATGTGTCGAGATCAACGTTTGGTTTATGTACTTAGAGTCAAGATTTTGTTTCTCAAAAATGTATTATTTCTATTTGCCATAAAGACATTCTTGCTCAATTTCAAATAAAATATGATTACTTGGAACGAACTTAAATTAGGTGTTTTTTTTTAATAATTTTAAACTAAGATCCACAAACCTAAAACAAGTGCCAAAATATCACAGTAATCAAGGATATACACATTTCTAATATAATTTATTTTGGAAATAATCCCTTTCTGATCCAACATTATTTTTCAAAATGGTGCTGCATCATGGCTGCTACTTCAACTCAAATAGCATAGGTCACCAAGATCACATTAATCCTCAGCAGTCTGGTAATTCAAGCAATGACAACTACAGTTATCACTGCTCATGAAGATTTGAAAACCCAAACTATAGAACGGATTACTGAAAAACCAAAATCAAACAAAATCAACAATAAAACATAGGACTTTCTACCAACATATACTCTGCTCACCTACAAAATGATGGAAATAATAGCTTCTACCTCCTGCTGATATAATGATTTAGAGAGGCGATGCTATAAAGAATTTAGCTTAGAGTTTAACAGTAATAACCATATAGTAATGTTAGCTAATATTATCATAATAAAAGTACAGGTAGAAGATTGGCAGCAATGGTAACATCAAATGTGTATACGAGTATACATAGATGGGTGATGTATAACCAGCAGGCTCTGAAAATCAGGATGCCTTGAAATAGAAGAATCCAATGAATTATAGAAATCAATGAAGCCAGAGGATAGAGAAATGGTGCTTCAATCAATCAAAAAATAGAACTGAAGTTTAATTAATTAATTGCATACAAGATAAGTATTTTATCCTTCTAGCTTATTAAGGCCCACTGTCCTCAATTGCATATTCACTGTTGTATAGGAAACTGGTATTACTGCGTCAGATTGAAAAATCAAAAGCAAAATCAATTAACAAGAAAAAAACTTGGCCATTTAAAATTATAAATTACATTTATGTCTTTTATGTTCTTTAAAAGTCTCAGAAAGACATTTTTTAAATATTCACCCAAATATCTAAGGTAGAAATCCTCGGCTTTCATTTTTGCTACTACGAATCATTTTCATTTTGATTTTTTTACAAGTATAATCATGTTCCATACCTGGATGGTAGCTATGGAAACTTTACTTCTTATCAGAGTTTATTAGCATTTCAGCTGTCAGTCAATTCATATGTTATTTGAGGCCCATTCTGAATTTAAAGATTTATTCTCCAATCTGTAAGAAATTGTTGAAACAAGAGGATACGAGTTGTTTCTTGACTCATGATTTCTTTTTTGTTAAGTTTTATTATGTTTGGTTTGGTTTTAAGCCATAATGGGTTGGCAAATGAAGTAGTCTTTTAATTCCAACTATCTAGCATAATTGAATTGTATTGTAATATCAGTCTGTGAGTTTAGATACTCAAGTGGTGGACACATGTAGAAATAAGAAATTACCATTACAAACGACTGCAATTTTCAGAAAAAAAAAAGGAACATTATTCTCAGAAAGCTGAAGCATTATGATTATTGGGAATTCATTTTTACCAAGGACTTTAGCAGGGAGTGTGCCTGGATAAAAAAATATCTGTAACTTTATGGCAATTAATTCTACCATAGTTAAGTGAGCCAAGTCAGTATTACAGGGATTCCACAGATAATGCCTCAGGGTGGAAGATGAACATTCCCACTTTGCCCTGGAGCAAAACTGCATATATTCCATTGTGAAAGACATTACCTCAAAATTTGTATTTCTTCCGTTAAATTTTCCTCCCATCCAAATGACATCAGATATTCTTTACAGTTATATATTCCAAATATTAACAAGGTTAATTGGGTACTTCTGAAAATTAATTATCTCTGTAAGTGGTCTTTCAAATTGCCTGGAGTTTAAATTGTGTTTATTCCAAGACAATATTAAATAATAATATCATAAAATATTTAGCCCATGGAAAGTTGTACAATAAGATTTTTTTAAAAGTTGAGATGAAAATTTGAGGGGTAAAAATCAACCATAAAATCTAGTAACACTTCCAGATAATGAAATGCAAATGTTGAATGCGAGCATGCTTGTCATCTAGTTCTAGGGAAGGATTTGATTCTATAATCACTCATTTATTCAATTATTTCTTAAGCATCTATTATGAACCAGGCACTGATAAAGGCAAAACTGTGTCCTTCTAGACATTTATATTGCAGTGTAAAAGCACAATAAATAAAAAAATTGCCATGCAGTCTGACAAGGGCACCAATTCAGGTAACAATGGTGGCTTTCATTAGTTTGTCATGGTTTATGGTCACCATTTTTGAGGATGAACGAAGAAAATTTTTTGACAATTATATTCAAAAATAAACATAAACAATGGACTTGGACCCTACTAATGTTGAAGCATCACATTTTTCTGCTTTCTCATCCACATGTAAAAGGTAATTTGTAATGGGGGGCAGGGGCAGAGGGCAGTTAGACAGTTCTGAAGAGCATAACTGAGAACTTGAGTAGTATGGCCTAAAAATCCCAATGGAAGCACCCCTAGGTCTCCAACTTTAGACAATCTAATGAACCCCTCCCTCTGAGCTTTAGTTTCCATGTTTTTGCAATGGTGGTTGGAATGATAACTTACCTCCTTACATTATTGGAGGTTCAGTTAGAAAATGAAAATCCAAGAAACATGAGCATAATCATCAGTTACTAACGTTGCTATTAGATACTTTTCACAATTCTTAACTGTGGCCAAGATTATGTTTAGTAATCACTCCTTGATAAACACATTTTTTACTTTGGAACATAAGTGAATAGAATATTTAATGAAGTTCAACATTCTTCGGCACAGATGTGCAAATGGAGGCATGGAAGGCGTTCGCAGACTTGCCTCCTAACCATGCAGGCAGATCATTTATCCATTCTACACCATTTTCTAGGTATAGAAAATGAGGGTCTTAGCACATAAGAAGCATGAAGCTCAAAGACTTAGAGTCTTCCAAGCCAAAGGTATTTCTCAGCTGCTGAACTCTGAATGAACAGATTCATTCATTCACTCCTCACTAAAGGAAGATGAGGCCTCATTTAAAAAAAGTGAACTTGATGTGAAGTGTCTATCTTATTACAACTGTTACCCATTTCTATGTGGTGAGAACCCACAGTCAGATATGATCATAAATCTGTTTCTCTTTCAGAAATGTATAGTTATGGCTAAGATGGATATTGAGTAAGGAACATTTTATACCACTAAAAACTAAGCTTCATTTTGACTGCTGGATATTAGATCAAGTTCATTTCTGGCCCTTGAATGACAACCCTGTACGCAAATATTTTATAAAGCTTTGTCTTGAACACTGAATCCCTAATATTGACATCTTAGGAAGACTATAATAGTTAAGAAGTGAAGAGGCCCTCACCTTTAGGTAGCATCTTTAGCTCTACCCTAATAAGTAAGAGATTCTTATTAGACCTCAAATGACTGCATGGTACCTTTGGGACAACAAAGTGAGTGAGATTGAAAGGATCTGTTGCTTTTGCATTCTCCAGTTATCCCCTTTATTTAAATTAGTATGTGTAAGCAGCCCATTTTTGCTCCCAACAAATTAGGCATTTTAGCCCCCCCTAGAGCATTAGTTGAAAACTGACATCCATGGTCTTCATCTACAGGGTAGATAGATTTTGATAAAAATGCATGGCATGGGCTCAAATAGTGCAAAATTTGTATGTGTGCTCTTTTTCTTGGAAGTTGTAGCTAATATTGAAAATCTGTGTCAGGGTGGTCTTAGGAAAGCACCTAAAATGACCGAGATCAGAATCCCCATACAAATCACAGAGAGCTTCACTTATTCCTTTCTTCCACTGCTATATTGTATATTCATAAAACCCTCCTTTTGTTTGATTTTTGGATTACTGTATTTAAAATCATTACCATTCTAATAAAAGCTACAGATGTTGGCTTAAACACAACTGGATAGCTAATTGCTCATCTTTATTTTATTCTTTCACTCTTGTTAGTTATTTCCTGTAGACCACACCCTTCACAAAGCATATTTTATATAATATTGTGACACTTCCTAAAACTTGAAATTTCACTCTACTTAGCTAAGATGCACCAATTTAAACTGGTGAGATTGAGGTCATATTTAAAACACTAAGCATTTAACTTTGTATTCAATTAACCATGTCTTTATTTTCTTTTGTGTAAAACCATCACTGTACCTTTCCCATGCAGAGCCTAGAGCTGAAAGTATCATTACATTTCTTTACAATGTTTCCACTTAAATGAAACTATTTATTACATATACATGTGGAGCATAGAATATACATAAAAGTATCCAAATGGAATCCATAGAAACATAAAAATCCACTTGCTTATTTTCTTTCTGTACCCAAGAAACTCAAGAAGCTGAGACACTACATGACTTTCAATGTTAAAGCCAAAAAAAGTGCACATTTTTGAGGATTCAGTGTATGCAAAAACTTTAAGAACATACATTTATGTAGATTTACCTTATAAATTAAGAAATCAATTTTTGTAGCCTTAATTTACCAGAAGATAATTTGATGTGTCAGTAATTCATGTCAAGATTGGGTTCTCCATGGTATAGAAGGTATTTGATTAATTACAGGCTATTGTTGAAGAAAAGACACACAGAAAGGGTCAGATAACAATTAGCATGCCATCTTCTTATACATGTTAAAGTATTTCTCTTTTCTTAAAATTCAGAACAAATTCCTCTTTTGGTGTAATTTCATGCATTGTGACATTCTGGCTCTACAAGAAGTGACTCAGGTGGGTGTGTACACCAACTTAGGAGGCAAAGCCTTCTGATGGATCATTGACCACCATCCACCAAAAGTGGGGTTCTAGTATATTAGTATCATCTGAATGAATGAGCCCACTGGCCCTTGTGGGGGCCGGCTCTTTTAATCTCTTCTTAAAATGTTTGTTCAGAATTCCTGAAATAGAGTTGTTCTCCATCTAAAACTTTGGTTTTCCAAGATTTAAAGTTGTGAAAACTCCATTAATCCAGATATTTTCCGTATCTACCAAGTGATAGAGGAAGGAAAAGCAACTGTTGGGGAGAGACCTGCTTCTCCATTCTTGAAGTTAAGAAGCTTCTTAAATTTTAGTTCACAGTTAACCCTAAAGGATAATGTTATAGCTAGAATAATGTAAAGTTTATCTTGTGTTGTTTTTATGCTGCTGTTTGTTTTGACTGGGAAAAACAAAATACATACAAGGAAATAAATTTCTCAGTAGAAAGACTAGGCATTTAGTCTTCATTTCACATTGTGTATTTCATTTCATTTGCATATGGGAAAGTTAACCAGGCCCCGTCCTTAATTATTTCTGAGGTTTTCACACCACACCTGTCTCAATGCTGTGAGGAAGTTATTAGGATTTGAGCTATTAAAAGTTGATTTTCCCTCTCACTCAAATCATTCCAACCTCTCTAAGACAGAAAATCCTATTTCATGTAGCAGTATCAACTCCTCCAAATAAAAGTTTCCCAAGGCAATTTTAACTGTATTTTTTTGGTCAGGAGAAGGAAAAAGATCTCTTACATATTTTGCATGTACTTAGACCAATTTGAAAACACATTGTGAAAATATAAGTATTTAAATAATCAGTCTTCACATACATATGTAAAATATGTATGCAAATTAATTTCTAAAATTTGCTGACTTCACATAGGATTAAATCAACAGACAAGATTGCCTGGTTATAATTCGTCACCTGTGTAAACCACGTCAAAATTGTTATTCTGATAATGTGTCAAAAATAAATCCTATCATTTCACTTTGATTATGCTTAAAATCCTGCCCTCGACCCCACAAATGGTCACGCTCATTTTCTTATTCAAACTTTCATCAAAATGCAGCTGTTCTGCCCAAAATGGGAAATGTTAGAGTTAAAACCACGAGAGCTTGTTGAAGTGACTACAAAGACGCTGATTGCTTTTTTTTCGCAGAAGGCAGATTACTTGATAGTGAGTTTTTCTCTACACTCTCCCTTCCCTCAATGGGTAAAATGGGTATGGATCATGTTAATAGAGTAACATCATAAATTGGACTTCCCCAAACTTCCAGGTTGTCATGTGCTATTTGCCTACGGTCTAAAGAAATAACACAGTTCCAGCAATATTATGGACTCACACAAAATGTCAATGGCTGAGGTACTTTTCTGAGCCTTTGGCCAAATGTTTCCAGACGCTTACAAGGCAGTATTTGCAAAGTAGATATAGTCAGTATGATAAATTGCTGACTGGAGCTGCAATGGAAACCATCTAATTGAATTGAGAGTCTATGACTTTTTTTTATTTCTTGTAACAATAGACAACCTTCTTGTCTCTAGGATTTTTACACTTCTCTTTCTAAACTTTGCAAATGCCCCAAGTCCTTGGGCTTCTCTATAGTTTCTTTTGAAGTGGTAGTATTTTTTCTCAGGTCTGTTTTCACTGATTTCCTAAACTGTCAGTGTCCTTCAGAGTCCCCTTCTTTGCTGAGTTGGCAAACATATGTTGCAATGACCACAGAAAAATAAAATAATTTTGGTATTTGAGGCTCACATATTCTAATACTAATCTGTTTACCAATTGACTGTGTAAAAAATAAGTTGGAACATTATTTAACATGTGAAGAATTAGGAGAGGAGTTCATTTTCACTCTTGCTCCACAGTCATTATTTCATACAAGTTGGTTATAATTTTTTGCATGTTAAAATGACTAGAACTACATAGTATAACTTTTAACACTGAATTCCCTTATTTTGGGGCTATGTTTACAAAAAAAAACAAAAACAACAGTTCTATGGTACAGAAACAACTTTAGGATTTCCTAATGAGAAGGAACAATATTATTTCATGTAATAGTTCTTCCAGCTAGGGAAGACCTATATTTCTTGTATTTAAAATATTTCTAGTTCTTGAAAAAATTAAGATGAAGACACTCCAACAAAATAAGTGTATGTCCCAGGTAAAACAAGTCTACCAAAAGTTCAATAGAAAATATTTGTTGTGATAAGGTTAAGGAAATCTTTCTGATATTGAGTGATATTAAAATACATGTTTCTCAAAAAGGTTTTGATCTACTCAGTTAGGAAGAAGCAGTTTCAGCTTTAGTGTATGTCTTATAGTTTTTTTTTTCTTGGTAGGTTTTTTTTTTTTTTAGAATGCAAAATTAGGCTGACACAAATGAGCTGAGAGACTGTTGTAAAATATTTATGGTATGGAATAGCAGATAAATAGCTAGCATGCACAACGTGAATGCCAATTAACACCCTTGAAAATATTTTCAATGCTTTTAATAATTTAACATGGCTTATTTTACCAATGAAAATCTAGTTTAGCCATTTCTGTGGTAATGTAACTAAGTGGGTAAGAGGGTACGAAATAGCCTGAGGCTTATTAAAGCCTTAGATGCCTTCGCTGTGGCTTTATTTCTGTTCCACCTAATAAGACATGCAAACTTCAGCATTAAGTATCCCCAGATAAAATCCATTCCATTTCATAACCAGATTGCTTGATCTATTTAGTGCTGGATTCAATTAGCATGCTTAGATAATCTGAAAAATGAGATACATACCAAAATTTAAGTCTCCAGGGAGAGCTAAGTGCAATAATCAGAAGGTGACTTGTGTCTTTCAGAGCCCTCTCTCGCGGTTGATCTCAGGGCAGTTCTGTAGGAGTAATCCAGCACCATAAGAAATAGACTTGTAGTTCAGCTCAGTTTTTCTTCAATTAAAGTGCATTGTGTCTGGATGGGAAAAGTGTCCATTCCCAGATTCTTCATCACTAGAGATCAGAGCATTCTTGATGTTCTTCCTATCAGATAAAATGGCCTTTAAAGTTTGCTAGGAAGATACGGTGGCAGAAGACAGGTGCTTGCTTCCTTAAATCGACATTCAGAGAAAAGAGGGCATAGCTAATGGGTGGGGATGAATACACAGCCCCTCGCCTTCCAGGTCCAGCAGGAAAGAAATTGAATGATTTTACCCACTTTGCTACACAGATGATTACAAGACTCGAAGCAATCACCCAGGCTGGCTAAGGTGCCTCATTTGATTATATTCTGTGAAGACAAAAATAAATGAAAACAAAAAATCAGAAGCATCCTCTCTAAATGTCTCCTTTCAGCCAAAAAGATGCTCTTTCTCATTGCCACTTACATACAGAAGGTTTGGAGCAGCCTAGCTTGTGGCATCGTCCCTCCCCCGTGACAACCAGCTCTCTCTCTCCCATTCTCTCTCTTTCCCCTCCCTCCCTCCCTGCCCCTGACTCCCTCCCTTCCTGCTTCTCTCTCTCTCTCCTCTCCAGCTGCCTTAGTCTGTTGATGCTGCTGCTGATTAATCAGGGATTCTGAAACAAAGAACCTACCTTCTGAAATAAGCAGTAATCTTTCTTCTCTGTTTCTGCAATCCGTCTGCCTTGAACAGCAAAGCTGCCAGCATTCTAGCACCTTGGATAGTTCCTGCTCACTAGGCCCATTGGAAACGGAAGAAGAAACTGAAGAAATGGCAAGAAACCCGAAAGCAGCATCGTTCTACTTCGGATTTCGCCTCCCTGGGGCCTCCCATCCTCATTAAAGGCCTCACATCTAGGCAACAGAACCTCTCTCTTTTATCTATCTGAACTGAAGTCTGATTAGTCAATAATAAAATGAAAAGAGGATAAAGAAACCCCTTCATTTATATCCACTACAACACTAAAATTCAATCTTTGTGGAGAAGAAAAAATATAAATCCATCAAAAATAAATGTTCTTCCTACAGAGGGTGTTTAGGTGATAAGCTTTTCACCCCTGGCATGCCTAATGAAAATGAGCAACAACTTAAATGGAACATCGAGATCTCAGTTTGATAACCTTATTTGATATCAATTTTGCCTGCACCCTCCCTGCACAGCCGAGCCAGGCACACAATTACTGCTGACGTACTTCGGGCTGCTGCTTGGGGAAAGAGGGGAGGAGCCTTTTAACCTCATCAAAACAGCTTCATGCCACCTGCTCCCATGGCATGAGAACAAAACTAGCCCACTTAGAAAGAACATGCACAGCACACACGTATGTTGAATAAAGATCTCAGAGAGCATGCTATTTTTTTTTAACAAAAATAAGATGTGAATTAACTATGGTGTGTGTGTCACTGACTCCTGTAGACTCCCTGTTGAAATTATTTAAAGTCATTCTATTTCTTATATTTCCTGAGAACTCTCTTCATTCCATTCTTAAAAGCCTGCTGAATATATGCTTATATGCCATGTTATATAATACAACTTCTATAAATATGTGTATATAGGTATACAAAAATATGTGTGTCTATACATACACACACAAGCTCTAAGTTTTTATCTGATCTGTTTTTCTCAAAGTAAGAAGTATAGTGAAGTATAATATGGATTTTTTATTGTGTAAGTTGGTATTATGGTAAATGTAACAATAAGCAATGATTTCTTTTAAATTGGGGCTAAAATACCAATTTTGAGCAGAATAATGAGCTTATTATTCAGTTGGGACCAATAGATTGGTTTTTTTTTTTAAGATTTTGTTTATTTATTCATGAAAGACACACACAGAGAGAGAGGCAGAGACACAGGCAGAGGGAGAAGCAGGCTCCTTGAGGGGAGCCCGATGTGGGACTCGACCCCAGTACTCCCGGAGCATGCCCTAAGCCAAAGGCAACTCAACACTGAGCCGCCTAGGTGTCCCAAGGTAGATTTCTTTTGTCATTTTTTTTTCTGGTAACTCTTTTTGTAAATTACTTTCACTCACAAACAGATTTTCCCAAGAGTTGTCCCCAAAACTGAAATTCATAGCTAATTTCTTAGAATAATGTAACCTGAATGTAATTTTTCATGCATCTATGGACCATAAAAATTAATAAACTTAAGTTTACCTTCATGATTCTTAAATGCTACCTGAAACTGCACCACAAATTTGCAAATTTTATTTTTTTTTAACTTGTAAGTATCTGGGGGAAAAAAAGAAATCAACATGTTGCATTGCTGTAAGAATTTAAGTTTTCACATATCCTAATGTGCATTCGTAAAACAAATCACGTATATCACTTATTTCTTAGTTTTTGTGCCTCTACTTTTTGGATAAAATAGGACATCTGTTTCATACATTGTGGAAGATTAGATGAAAAAGGAAGGGAAATTTAATTAGGAAAGAGAAGAGGTCACATATCTGTCTCTCTCTCTCTCAAACTCTCTCTCTTTCTCCCTCTTTTTACCATCTTACCCCCACACTCTCTCTTTCTCAGTCTTATGAAGATTCTAAAAACTTAGTACACTGTAGGGGGAAAAAGTCCTCAAGTACCACTTACAAACTAGTAACAGTCACCATACTGTCATCAAGAGGTTATTTTTGGTGGTCGAGTGTTCTCATGGAAGTTGTCTTTCAGCACGTGACCAAAAGCAGGAAAGACCTATTATAACAAAATTTTAGGAAGTGGAAATGATTTATCATGATTGATAACTCTATCAGGTTTGGGAGAACTACATTTTTTAACTATGGAGAAATTGAATAGACACTATATAAAGCCCATTTCTACATAGGAGAAAATTAATACCCAGATAAGCATACAGACTTGCTTTAGGACTCGTACCCATTGGCTCACTGGGATAAGGGTAAGAGGTCACTGGGTTGTTGTGCATCTCACTACCCTTGACAACGCAGTGGCTCTCAGTCACCTGGATATCATGTCCAGGATAATTTCAAACAAAGTGAGGAGAGATTGACTTATGGTTGTTAAATTAAAAAACAAAAAAAAACAAAAAAAAAAAAAACAAAAAAAGACACCATTTTTCCCACACAATTCCCAAGAGCAAAAGGGATTTTTATTTCAAGAGAACAGCGAGAACATAGAATTCTTCACATTTAGTATTTTCAGCTTTAGTAAAATTTATGATTATTGTGTTTCCGTCTTGTTCTCATATCTTATTTTTTTTTCTCTTCTTTTCACAAAACAGAGCTCGGGTGCCATCACATTATATCAACCCTATCTTCTCAACACATGCCCTCCTCATTTCAGGCCACTGTATACATTCATCAGGCAATTTCTTCTCTGGAGATATATTAGTGTATTGAAGCTTTTAACACCTTTGGGAGTTGGTGTCTGGAAGGTCCCCAGAACTAGTTCTTTAGATCTCACTGAATGAAACAGAAAAGGACCTGTACTTTCAAATAACCTTAGAATCAAATGTAGAATTCATCTCCAATCATTTCAGTAGTATTCAGAGAAAAAAAATCCACAGTCAAAAGTAAAGTTGAAAATGTTTATGTTAAAAATAAAGGTATAGAGATACCAAATAATTATGTGTTGGTTTATTTCTTGAACATCTTTATAAAATACACAGATGTTCCTGATGTCATAGAAACTAGTCATTGCAATGTCTCATGACTTATTTCTTCTAAAGTTCTTAAGTCAAGGTAAAAATGGGTTCTTTCTGTTGTGCCGTACTGGCTAACAGACTTGATGTTCTTGGGGTTAAGTAGGTCCCTTCCATGAACTCAGATAGAGAAGGAAAGTTGAAGCACTGAAAGTGCTTCTTAATCTATAAATCAGCCAGATGGTGGGGAGTGCTTTTTGTATAAAAGTGATGCAAATGAGAAAATGAGAATTGAAACTGAGCAATCTAGTTACCTCAACTTAAGGGGTTTATTCAAATACATCAAGATGTACTCTCTGAAGTCATGTCATAATTTATAATAAAGCCTTTCTAGTTTTTTTTCATGATCTGTAATCTTTCTATTATTCTTTCCACATTTAGCTTAGGGAGATGACACCTCCGTTTTAATGAAATTATTCCACTAGGGAAAAAGCTAATCTTCTCATCCAATCAGGATTTCTAAGCATTCTGGTAACAGCATGAAATGAAAGTCTTGGTAGAATGAGAACCATATGTTCCTCATGATTTTCGCCTATACAACGACGTAGGTATCGACAGAAGTTGCACATGGCTTAGGGACTGTCAAGCAGTGGATAATGATATAGTGCTCTAGGATTCAGAATACTGAGTAACTGGGGGGAAGGGGGAGATTTATTGTCTAGTAATGTACACAAAAGCTAAATTTATATTGTCAAGGGAGCAAACTGGCAATAAATGGAATATTTCATGACAGGAAACACATGGATTGACTCAAACATATGAATTGATCCCTCTCTTCTTTTGTCCAGCAGATATCTCCTAGTGACAATTTCAGAAGATTTTATACTTAATAAATTATATTTGTCTCTATACTCAAAAATAAAACAAATAGTGTTTTAAAAAAAAAAAGCAATCATTTGTTCTAGGGAACTAAATACTCGAACTCCAACAAATCTTCTCCCTTCTTTGAACGGATGATGTCTACTCAAGTTACAAAAATTGGGAATGTGTTACCTTGGTTGCCTTTCCTGAGTTACCACTGTCAAACCTGGTTATGTGTTTTCTGTATTATGAACTACTCCATCAATAAATACACCACCAGTAAAGAATAAGATCATGAGATTCTTTCCTGCTCTTCAAGCATACCTATTTCATCCTCCAACTGTGCTGGTCTAAGACTCCTGAAGAAAGTGGGATCTTTTTCTTCTATCCCCAGGGCTCTAGCATATAGATTGCATCTAGCCAGTGGCAGGGATTTGTTGAATGACTCCAGATCTCAACTAATAACATGTCTGCCCAAGGAGAAAAGTCAAAAAGGCCTGTATATTAAACATAAAGTTCTCTTTTAAAAATGAGATTCTAAATCAAAATTTTTAAATGCACCCCCCTCTAAAACTTAACCATTTAAGGAGAGAGAATCTTTCCAAAGGGATTCTAAATTTTCTGAGTGAAAAATCCAAAATAATCAGTTTTACATGCAAGTATTTATTTATATTTATATTTTATTTCTATTTCTTTATCAAAATAATTAGGGTACTATAGAAAGACCAGTTGAATACACAAACATAGAGATCAAATTTAGAGAAAACAATACAATTTTTCCGAGACACTGTCTCGGAGCTCACACTGCCATAAAAAGATACCATGACCTGGGTGGGTTAAAAAACAGTCATTTATTTCTCACAGTGTCCAAATCTGAAAGGTCCAAGATCAAAATGCTGGAAGATGAGTTTCTAGTGAAGTTCTTCTGTTGGCTTGCAGCTTTCTTACTGAGTTCTCACAGGATGAAGAGAGGAAGCTCTGGTCTGTTTTGCTCTTCTAAAATCCATAATCTCATCATGGAGATTAAGATTAAGACTCTCCCAACCTCGGCTAAACCTAAGTACCTCCCAAAGATCCCACCCCAAACACCATCATATTGGGGTCAGAGTTTCAACATATAAACTTGGAGGAGACACAAATATTCAGTCCATAGCAAAGACATAAATTAAGATGGGGAAAATAGATGTTGTCTTCTGGAATAGAAAGAATCAATTTTGTAAATAATTCCTTCTCACTAAATTGGCTTCAAAGTGAATGCATTTTTAATTGAAATAAAAATTTGATGTTTGATGGAACTTGAAAAGCTATTGATAGATATTGTCTTGACTAAATACCAAAGAATGTTGCAAAGCTATATTGATTTTCTGGTAGCATAGGACAGTTGATTTTCAATCAATAGAAGAGTTCAGAGAACCCAGAAAAAGTATATATGGGTAATATGACACATGATAGATATGCTATTGCATGTCAGTAAGTAATGCAATTAAACAAACAGAAATGCTTACATACACATATACAAGATTTTTATGATCTCTTGCATAAAAGTAAATCTAGAGTCTTGCTACTCAAAGTGTGATCCAAAAAGCTGCAGCATCAGTATCATCTGGGGACTTGTTTCATATAGGAAGCTCAGTCTCCCCCCAGACCATCTAAGTCCGGAGCTGCATTTTAACATATGCCTCAGTGATAGGTGTGCATAGTAACATTTAAGAAGCACCTTCCAATGACAATTCATTCAACGATGGCAATGGTCAATATCTTCACTGTCAAAACTGTAGTCACTAGGCACATGTGGCTATTGAGCACTTGAATTGTGGTCATTGAAAATGAGAAACTAATTTTACATTTTATTTTTATTTTAATTACTTTTAATTTAAAATTTACATATAGATAGGACTATCATATTGGGCAAGGCAGCTCCAGACCTTTCTTTGAAATACTCGCATATAAAAAACAATCTACTGAAAGAAACTTTAATAAGATCTTGGGGGTGGAGATGGTCTATCTAAAGATAACAGCAAAGCTTAAGTAAGTGAAAACCAAGAGAACTAAAAATGTAAAAATGTAAAATATTTCAATGGGAAAGATTTAAAAGATTATAAAGTACAAAATTACGAAATTATCTGCAACATGTATGAGAGCTAAGCAGTTACATTGTTCTTCTATATTACTAATTTAAAAAAATCCTCATAAATAAGCAAGAACAAAACACTACAGCACCAAACAAGGAGAGAAGATAGGAATGACTTATTCACAAAGTTAGAATTTGAAACGGCAAATAAATACAAAAAAAAAAAAAAAAAGTTTAACCTCAATAGTAATAAAATGCAATTAAATCACAAATGGGTCATTTTTAAATAATTTCCCATGCTGACAAATATGTGGAGAAATGGATAGTTACATAAATTTATGCAACTAAATGAACGGAAATCTGATAATGTTTTAATTTATTTTTTTAATGAGCACAGTCTTTGAAATACTACTTCTACTTTAAGGACATGAAAAGTACACAAAACTATATGTTTGAGGCTACTTGTAGTTTGTAATAACAGAAATTTGAAAATTCTCTACATAGTCAAGAATAGGAGATTGAAAAATGTTATGTGAGTAATATTAAAATTATGATATAGATCTATATTCATCTATGTGAATGTGAGAACTGTATAGATAACAGTATTATTTCTAGAAAGGAATTGTTAGGCTGGTACACTGCTCATCCCTATATCCTAACTGCATGACAATGGGCAAACCATGTAACCTCTCTCTGCTTCAGTTTATTGATCTGAAAAATGACAATACTATTAGCACAAGTCATAAATTTATTGTGAAGATTCAAACAGTCCATATAAAACTCTACATAAAATCAAAACCTGTGTCTAGCACTTAATGTGTACCAAAAAATTCTAGCTGCCCTTAGTAATAGATGTAATCACAGTATAGGATGCAGTACTTGGAAAGATAACCAATACTAAGCCGGAAACCAATTCAGTCATGTTTTCGAATCCAGTGGCCATTCTTTTCATCATCCTACTCATAGGACTATTTTACCTTATCTTCCATAATGCTGTATTCTTCTGTTTTCCCTCTTATTTTGGTGACTTCTTCCTCCTTGTCTTCTTTACTGATCCTCCTCTGCTTAGATTCTAAATTATGGAATGGCCCAGACTTCATATTTTCTTTTCCTGATCCCCTAATGTATTAAAAAACAAACAAACAAACAAACAAACAACCTAATCACTCTCATCCTATCAGACCACTTTCTCTGCAACTACTCATCACC
This sequence comes from Canis lupus dingo, assembly GCF_003254725.2. Lineage (NCBI taxonomy): Eukaryota > Metazoa > Chordata > Mammalia > Carnivora > Canidae > Canis > Canis lupus. Next base: position 38,602,465 of record NC_064267.1, on the reverse strand, counting down.
ATTGGATATTATCTTGTTTATGCACACATGTATACACACACATAAATATATTGGACATATTTTTACTACTTTTTTATTTTACCAGTTTTTTCTTACTAGGATACAAGCCTCATGAGAACAGGTACCTTCAAATTGCCTCATCTCTGGATCCCCAGCAAATAGAGAAGTGGTTTATATATACCTAATACTGAGTTAAACTTATTGAATAGCTATAATATAATATAATTAATATAATATAATATAATATATAATATAGCTATATTACATAGGAAATAGTATACCATGATAATGCATACCTATAATACTCATGCATAAATGTAATAACAGCAATAGTAAACACATACATGATGTTTATCACATGCTCAACTCCAATTAACTCAATAATTCAATCACCACACAGATGTTAATAGCAAGCAAATCTTCCTCATCTTAAATTGGAATAATGATGGAGAGTTTAAGGGATTTGTCTAACTATTACACAACTATTAGATTCAGAGGGAAATTTCTAGCCCAGAAAAAAATAGCATCATTGTGTTCACATCTGGGTGATGATTTTTTTTTTTTTTTACTCTTTAAAAAGTAGATGTAGGTGTTGCTTAGTTTTCTCGAATAAGCATATGCTATTTTTATAATAATTTTATAGGGTAATTTTGGGGAAAATGTAAAATTCTATCTTTACAAAATTCCCCCTGAAAGAGAAGCCTTTGGAACCTTTGAATTTCCATTTATTTTTAAAATGAGAAGCCTGGGTCAGGAGGATTTGTGAAATGGAAATGTGGCCAACGTATTACGAAGTTGGCAATACCTGCAACAAGGAGATAAAAATTCAAAAGTATGTATGAGTAGTGTATCGGCCAGATAGCATTTGGGGAAAAGTTATATTATAAAGCAAGTAGGAATCACAGGTGGAAACAACCTGTCTAATGAAAATATTTAAAACAGGACTTAGAAGATTGTGTCCTTCAGGACTGGGGCCTGTTCGTTGTCTCTGACTGCCTTAGTTGATACTGAGCCAAGTCTTGCCCTCTTTTTCGGCTTCTGCCATTTAAAATGCTATAGTATTTCCTGAATAGAGACATTGTAGTCTTATTTAAGCTCACACAGAGTTAATAAGTATTTGAAAATACCCATCAGCAATTAGAGAGAACAGTGGAAGAAACAAATGAAAGCTGTAGCCTACAATATATTCTCCAAGCCTATTTCCTCACCTCATTTAGTTAATCCAAATAAAGTTCTTTGAGGGAATTTTAAGGCAGATGAAGGAGGTCAGGGAAATTGATCACTAAAGTAAGGCATGAGGTACCACACTCCTTCAAAACATACTAACCAATGAGAGTGATGAATTCAATGATCTCATTCCTCAACATTCGGTCTTCGAACTCTAGGCTATGATTTAAATCTAAGGTGTTTGTGGATAAAGTTTCGACATGATTGTGCTGCAGTTCACTCTCTGGGTGGCTGGCCATTATTCTGACGTCAAATTTAAATACAGAAACAGGACTTTATTGATAAACCAATGTAATTCCTTCATTAAACAGATCAGGGAATTGAAGGCAGAAAGTTAAACAGCTTGTCTAAGAAAAGGAAGCTTCTTCTTTGGCTGTCCAGGACCAGTTAGCTCTCTTTCTCATCTATAGCGCTTTCTTTTCATTCACAGATTTTTTTTTCAACTCTTTGGGAAGAACAAAGTCACATATTTCAAATGTAAACGAGGAGTAAAACCAACTTTGTGGAGTGATGAAGTAAGACAATGAAATATCCATTGGGATCTGAGAGATATCAGGGAAGCTCTGGGTACAATTGTGAGATGGTTTCCTGGTGATCTCAATAATCCCTTTCAACTTTCCCCACCCTATCTCATTCTGCACTCTCAACCAAATGCCTACTGCCCTCTCCTTGACTCCTGGAAACTTCACTCAAGAGAGAATTTGCTCTTAGTTTGCACATGTGCTTCTCTCTACTTGAGAAGCTCTTTCCTGGATATCTGCATGGCCTTTATTGATAACCTCTACAACTTTCCTCCTGAACATCTGTTCTCAAATATTATCATGCCACTTGGCTTTGGAGTTACATTTACCTGAGTTTACAGCTCAAATTTAGTCTTAGTTGTATATCATAAACAATATTTAACTTCTATGTGGTTCAACTGGCATTGGAAAAATGGTGACAGGACCTATGTCCTACAGTTGTAATAATTAAATGAGTTGTCATTTGCAAAATGCAAAACATTAAATCCAATTGCCCTAATTGCCCTATTTTATTTCTTTTCATGCATTTTATATGTTATTATCTTAATGATATATTCCCTTATTAACTCATTTATTATTTGTCTCTACTGTGGTAAAAAAAAATATTCTAGAAGAGCACAGAACTTGATTTTCTTTTTCATCTCACCTCCCAAGTGTTCGGAAAGTTTCTTGGAATATTAAGGCCCTTAAGAAACATTTTTTTAAGTAGCCAATAGTTGTTCACATTTTGGCGCACGTCAGTATATATATCCTTCGGTCCATTCAGTCTCAGGCTTATTTCTAACCACTGAATGAAGCCCTGTTCGGACTGACAGTGTTTCAAGCCTCAGTAAAGAGGGTGGTAAAGGGCACAGGGGACCCATGTGGCAGGTGGCCCCAAGTGAACCACAATTGTTTCTGAAATTTGATTCTTCTCTTTGCTTAATCTCTGAGGAATTTGTGTCCAATTACAAGTGAATTCTAACTTTAGGGGTATCACCTAGTTTAATTTTTTTTTTCTCATTGCAAATAGACTCTGACAACAAAAACAAAATTTGAGTTCATAATCCTCTAATTATTTTGCCTAATGTTTATGTAAGTAGACAGGTGGCAACACTGATGAAATGATAAAAATGAAACAGGGAGGCAATTGAGTTTGTTAACTTGTAGTTATGAAAACTTCATATTTTTATGAATTTCTTCACATTTTAGTTTTTTCTTTTCTTGGGTCTAAGGGAAATGAATGTGAAATAGAATTTCAAATAACAAAATAGGGTACAGAAAATCATGCCTTGGGAAGAGAAAAAAACTAGCTTGAGAAAAAAAAAGTGAAGATTTAAAGTAAATCAATCACTTACAATGTTTAAATCACATTTGATCTATGGCTTAAGAGATTAGCAAAAATATTCAAAGGAAGTACAGAGAACCACACCAATCACACAAAATCACCAGAGTTAAGGAAACACAAATAGCTAATTTTGGAAGTAAAAAAGCTTTGATGATGGAGCTATCCAATGGCTCCCTAGCCCAGGGACTACATTCAACAGACACCCAATTAACACTATTTATTGAAAAATGGCTATACAGAATAAGTACAATGAATGAGTTCTAACTTGCTCTTCTTCTCCTTCTTCTTCCTCTTCTTCCTCTTCCTCCTCTTCTACTTCCTCTTCCTCCTCTCCTTCTTCTTCTCTGTCTTCATCTTCATACTGTTGTTATTATTATATTTCCCATGCCTCTTGAGCACAGTATGCAAATACTTACAATTAATAAGTAAACAATTAAAACAAATGTTTGTGAATGAACTCTACTTGGGTCTAGTGAAGAAGTTTTGAGGTTGAGGGGGAAGGAATGTAAAAGTCAGAAAAGAGTAACAATGTGGTCCATTTATTTTACAGTTTATAGTCTGGTATAGTCTGCAGATGTCTCTTAAATTTTTACTTATACACTTATGTTTAGAGGAGTTATTTCAATAAAATGTGCTTTTTTTTCCTTGATAATAAAATAAGATTTATAACTACCGTGTCTATAAAACAAAATACAGCCATATCAAAATTACAGGAATGTTATTATAAGAAAACCATATTAAATGAAACTATATAGCATAAAATAGTTAGATAATATTATTTTTTCCAAAGTCTTTAATTTATAAATTAAGAACATGTAGCCATAAAAATGTATGATTTGTGCAAAGTCCATCAATGATAAATCTGTGGTAGAATTTAATGTTCTGGTACAGTCATTATGGAAAATATCAAGTTTCCTTATAAATTAAAAATAGATCTACCATATGACTCAACAATCCCACTTCTGGTATATATCTAAAGGAAATGAAATCAGGATCTCAAAGATATATCTGCACTTCCATGTTCACTGTAGCATTATTCACAATAGCCAAGAAAGATAGGGAAACCACCTAAGTGTCCATCAACGAATGGATAAAGACAATGATGGGTGTATTTGTGTGTGTGTGTGTGTGTGTGTGTGTGTGTAATCATTCTTACATGTGGAATTTTTAAAAGTCAAATTCATAGAAGTAGAGAGTATAATAGTGGTTGCCAGGGGTTGAGGGGAAGGGGAAAATGGGAAGACTTTGGTCAAAGGATAAAAACTTCGTTAGAAGATGAATAAATTCTGGAGATCTAACGCGCAGCATGATGACTATAGTTAACAATAGAGTATTGTATAGATAAAATTTTCTGAAAGTAGACCTTAAGTATTCTCACCAGAACAAAAAATATGTGAAGTGATGGATGCATTAATTAACTTTATTGTGGTAATCATTTCACATCGTATATGTATATTAAACCATCACATTGTATACCTTTAAAAAATCACAACCTAAAGGTACATAATTATTGTCAATCATACCTCAACACAGTTGCAAAAATTAGTAAAAAATAATTAATAAAAATAATTTAATATTTTGTCTCTAAATTTGGTGTCCTTTCCCCTGGAGAGAAGACCTAAATGGATAATCTGGAGCAAATGTGACCAGACTTGTAATTCTCCACCCAGAAAATAATATTGTGTGTTCAGGTGTGTTCCCAGGTACATTCACCTGGGAAATCATGTAGTGAGTAGCTCACTGCAAAGAGTATGCAACTGATATAAGGGAAAATAAATGTGAGACTTTTGTTTCCTTGAATTTCTGCTTATTAACATAGCATCATGATTTTTTCAAGTTTTTGACCCTGTTAAAAACAATAGAAGAAAACAAAAGTCAGACGAAATGTCAAAATGTATCTTCAAAAGATCCAATTTTAGTAAACTCTTAAATATAATATATAAATATAATAAATATAAATATATAAATATTTATGTATATACCATATATATATCTCATATATATGAAATATATATATTTAATTTATAAACTATATGTATAAAAATATAGATAAACTCATATATGAAATATACATGTATATTTGATATATATCAAAATCTCATATATATATGAAATATATATATAAATTATATATATAGTTCTTAAAGTCAATGTACTGCCGTAATTTTAAATTCTACCTGTTTGAATGCTATTGTATAATTTCAATAATTACAATAAGGTAAAAGATTTGACATAAATTAAGTTTCTAGAGTATGTTCTAAATTTTATTTAATTAAATAGAATTAGAGTAGGGGAAATAGTTGAGTCTTGCTGCACCATTAACAGGTAGTAAAAGTCCAGGGTAATTACCAGTGATTTTTAGTAGCTTGTTATTTTAAATGGAGACTCTTATCTCAATAAAATATTCAGAGCATTGTCTATAATGATTACATTTTCTATTCATTTTAAGAGAAAATACACAATTGGAGGCATACCATGGTAAAGCAAAAGCAAAACCAAAACCCGAGTCACTGAATACACACAGCCTCTTTTAATTTGGGTCCTTTGTGAAATATTAAATGATCCTTAGCATTTCTTTTATTATTAAAGAAATACATGTAGAGTCATCTAGAATCATCAAAAAAATCATTTTAAAGCTACTTAAAATATCTTGAGTTTGTTTTCTAGCCACTTAAATTAGTTGTGTATTTAAAATTAGTTGTATGTTGGGGCACCTGGATGGCTCAGTCGGTTAGGTATCTGCCTTGGACTCAGGTCATGATCTCTGGGTCCTGGGGTAGATCCCCACATTGGCTTCATGCTGAAGGGGGAGCCTGCCTCTCCCTCTCCTTTTGACCCTCCCCCCCTGCGCATGCTGTCTCTCTCTCTCTCTCTCTTCCTCTCAAGTGAATAAATAAAAAAATCTTTAAAAATAAAATAAAATTACTTGTATGTCTCTAATGGAAATATTGCACTGTAAGGAATGTGATGTCTTAAACAGAATATAAGCTATAGTTATTCTCTTTATACTCAGGTCCTAAAATTGAAATTGGTCATTATATGCAGCAAATAATTTACACAGTCTAAACAAGTACTCAACCGATTGGGAGGTTTTGTATATATGAAAAGTTTTTATCTCTTTTTTAAAAGATTTTATTTATTTATTCACGAGAGACACAGAGAGAGAGGTAGAGGCAGAGACACAGGCAGAGGGAGAAGCAGGCTCCATGCAGGGAGCCTGAGGTGGGACTCAATCCTGGGTTTCCAGGATCATGCCCCAGGCCCAAGGCGGTGCTAAACCACTGAGCCACCAGGGCTGCCCAAGTTTATATCTCTTAAGCTCATTGATGTCTTTCTATGTAGGTAAAGTTAGAGAACAATGCAGGAGAGTCGGTCTTGCTTTATGAATTATTGTTTTAATTAACCCCCTAAAAAGAAGAAGAGAGCTAATGGGAAAATAGTATGGTATATTCCGTCCCCACCCAGCTTTTGAACCGCCAATGGCAAGAAGACTAGGAATGGTTGGGCATTAGAGACAGCTAGACACAGGGCTCAAATGCCTAAAGAGTTTCTCTCTCTCTCTCTCTCTCTTTTTTCTTCTTCTTCTTCTTCTTCTTCTTCTTCTTCTTCTTCTTCTTCTTCTTCTTCTTCTCCTTCTTCTCTTTCTTTCTCCTGCATCTTGGCTTGAATTTTTCCACTATTGACTTGATTTTTCTACATAGTCGAAGAGCCGGCTGCCAACACCTCCCAAGACTCACAGATCCCAGGCCTTATCACAAAGAGCAATTATCCATTTTTGAAATTCCAGGGAAGAGCAGAAGTTGGGGAGAGGAGTGGACTCACCTGTTCCCTTTAAGGGCATGACCAGAAAAATGCACAAATCACTTGTACTCAGATCCTACAAGTCAGAATTTATATTCACGACCAAACATAGCTGTAGGGAAGACAGGGAAACATGTCTTAACCAAAGCAGTTGTGTGTCCACATAAATCTTAAGGACTCTATTAAAGGTAAAGAGTGATATAAATAGTGGAGGACAAACACACTGAACAATCAGGGCAGTGAAGCAGTAAGAATAATTCACATGTTGTTCGCTTGATGTAACTGGGGTAGAAACAGAGAAGGATCAAAAGTGGGTGTTTTCCCAAAAAAGACGGGATTTTTGAAGGCATCCTTAAAAAAATTACTTTGTTACTGCAAATGATATTTTAACTTCAAGTTACTTTTCATAACACAGTTAGCCAGCTAATTAAAGTTAAGACTGAGCCGGTTTGGTTTTGGTTTCCTCTGTGGTGTTATGGTAGTTTCATTTAAAAGGTTAATGGGTATGCTTGTCTGGGAACTCAATGACCTGTTTGTTTTCAGGGACAATACTGTTTCCTTGATAACACCTAAATTTCTGAAAGCTTCTTATTAGGGGATTAAAAATAATGTGCTGGATCCTGCCAGGTGAGTAACTACTCTCTAGATGAAAAGTGGGACATTAGAAACATGGAGTAATTTTCTCCAAAGAACGGTAAATGGCACTCCAGCCAAGCCACACTGACTGCCTGTTCTAAGGAGCTATTTCAGATCTGGGAGGAACTGAGTCATTCAGTAGAGTCTGACCCCCTGCACTCTTCAATTGCTCCTCTCATTCCGTGCAAAAAGCAGAAACGATCATGTGTTTTCCAGGTACCCAAATCAGAGACACCCCCAAAATAGCTGTCAACGCAGGAGCATCCCTGACGTGGTACCCAAGATGTTCTCTGAGGAGATGTTTCTATTATGTCCACCTAAATATCTTTCACATTTTAAATCTGATGTGTAATCCTCCGTATCACCTCCTGCCAAAATAGCTATTGTGTATTTTAACTGGAAGAGGATGGCTGCCACATAGCTAAATTGGAAGCAAGGGTATTTTTAGTGCTTGGTGAAAGGACTTACATAAAGAGCCCCTCTATTCACCCTATCGGGATCCTCTTATGTAAAAGGCCTGGCACGAGTGTAAGGTATTATTATGACTATAAAAGCTCCTCACTCTGTAATCATAGGAAAGGCAGTATTATGGAGAAATACCATGCAGTTGCATGGCAACTGAATCCTAGTGGAGTTCGTTACCACGCAGAGGAGTTATTACGAGTGCTTCAAAGCAGCCCAGCCAAGCCAGCACCTAGACCACAAGCAGGTAAACACCCACCTGTTGCCTCAGGACCTTTTCAACTCCATCCTGGTAATTGAATGGGATTCAAGATGAAGATGTGGTTTTTGCTCCCCCCGCGCAGAACCTCACTACCAACTAAGGGTGTTTTGTTTGACAAATGCCTAGCACCTTTGCTCATTGTGAAAGAACGAAGAAGCATGCACATCAGGAAGTGTCAGCGACGATGGGAAGTCCACAGCAGCAGCTAGTGCCAAACCCCGATGATTCTAGAAATGGATGTGGACTTAACTAACTTCTAAAATGGGCCTAATGGCTCAAGATCATCTCTTGCTAAAAAGTAAAAATGTAGATACTTTTTATTGGGTAGATGTTATGCTTTGCTTGCCAGACCCTTTCTCTTTTCCTGATCAATACAGCTTGATCTTCTTTTGAGAAACTGCCTTGTCCTCACTCTCATCCAGGTGGTTCAGCTGGCGCTGAATCCAACCTGGTGCTGAAATGGCAAGTGATCCGGAACTAGTCAATCGGAATATTTCATTTCTTTGAGATTGGCTCACCATTAGGCATGTGACCAAGACAGGACCATGAGAATAATTCTCAGGCTTTTTTTGAAACATTTGGGAAAGAGGGGCTCTCTTTCTGCTGGGCTGTCTTAGTCTGGTAGGGGCCCACCACAGGTGATTGGTGGCCACCTTGCCCCCTGTGGTCGTATGTTCCTCAGAGAGAAGCCAGTACAGAGGAATGCAGAGCCAAAAGATGGAAGACAGATTGTCAATTGCATCATTTAAACAACTGGGTCCAGTTGGAACAGATATACTATCTCCAAACTTTAGATAATTTTTTTTGTGTTTTAAATTTAAATTAGTTTGAATTGGGTTTCTGCCATTTGAAATGAGAAGATTCCTCACCAATGTTCAGCATGAGCAGGGGTTTTGGAATCTGCATCTGCTCTCTGCTACTAATTAGCCATGTGACCTAGGGCCAGTTGCATACCTTCTCTGAGCTTCAGTTTCTTTGTTTTCAAAATAGGCATAATAATGGTACCTTAACTTAAAAAAAAAAAAAAAACCGAAACCTAAAAATCTGCTTTCTGCATCTTGAAAAGCTTTGTTAGCATTATGTGAGGCAGTGCATGTCTTTTCCAAGAGCATGGAATAAAAGATGAGCTTAATATATGGTATTTATTATTTGTTAAAGATTTATAGAGAGCTCTCTCTAAAATGAATGGGATATTCAAGTATACAGAAAATGGGGATAGTTGAATCTCTCATATTCTGCTCTCCTGGGCCACAAGTTCTTGAGTTTCACTTAACCCAGGAAATACTAGTTGGCTTTTAAGAAGTTCAGAAAGATTACTCTCATACTGACCTCCTGGGAGCATTGCATGAGGGAAGTGTAGGACATACTATTCAAGGGACCAGCAGATTTCCATCTTTGTTCTCTGATTGGGGTAATCCTCCCCACACCTTGTTCCCTCAAAGCACACATCTCTCTCTTCTCTCTGAGAAAGCTGGCATAATAAGCTTGGACCTTCAAAGCCATGCAGGGAAGTCCTCTGCATAAAAGCTTTCTGCTCTGCTAAGCCGTTTCCCCAGAGTAAAACTCCAGGTGCAGGATACATTTTTGGAAAGGGAATGATATAAGAGGAAAAAATGCAGGAGGTATGAAACACACATTAATATCTCAATATATCGTCCCTTCGAGAAAGCTTATCCTGAGTTGTCGCAACATTCACTGCATTAAGCAGAAGTCCCCATGCTTTCTCACTCATGGAGCCTTTTAGTAACTTTTTCATGGCACCTACACCAAAACCAACACCAACACCAAAAAACTCGAACAATTTCATTTATTAAATGGTTAGGTCCGAATATCTAAATGACTATTTACATTGTAACAATGTAGCAGTGATTTGAAAAATTGATACACAGTTCAATTATTCAATTGATATTCAACGAAAGATAATATTTTCACTTCCTTCTATAATATCTACAATTCTTTACTAACATGTCGCATACAGCTATTGGGCAGCATGGAATTTCTCAACACTTAAAGCCAGTTTCAGCATACCCACCCTCCTTTTCTATTCCATGAGGATTTCTGCATGAGGGTTGCTCTTCATCATAGCCACCATCAAACCCCACTTTGCAAAGATACGACACCATCAAAAGTAATATAGTACAACCTGATGTGGAAACCATGAGGCCAGTTTGGGTGATGTCTATTTTCCCCTGAAAACTCAAAAAACTCCCTTTGGAGTTCGCAGCAACACTCAGGGCATCTCGGGGCACACTTTGGAGAAGCATGAACACTCAGCTATTTCCAAGTGTTTACTCATGTTATCCATACAACAGTTCTGTGAGGAGAGGGACTTTGATTAATCAGGTTTTAAAGATGAAGAGAGATTTTTAGGTTTTATAACTTGTTTATTTTTTAAAAAGATTTTATTTATTTATTCATGAGAGACCCAGAGAAAGACAATTAGAAACATAAGCAGGCTCCCAACAAGGAACCTGATGTGGGACTCGATCCCAGGAGCCCGGGATCACTACCTGAGCCAATGCAGATGCTCAACCACTGAGCCACCCAGATGCCCCTCATAACTTGTTTAAAGTTTTAGCTAGACAGGGATTTAAACCGGGCATTCCTCAGGCCCTGCTGTCTATCTCTGCTCCCCTAGAAGAAAACTAGAAAAAAATTATGGCTTACATTATTTTGTTAATTCCATTTCTTAATTTATTCAATCAGACATGGGATGTTTAATGAACGGTAACACTGTGCTCACTGCTGAGCTTGAGGCTGGGAATCCAGAGTGAGCCTGATTTCAGAAAGTTGACAGGCCAGAGAATTGCAATAAAGTATGGAAAGTTCTGTTACCAAATTGCCTTAGGGGGTAGCAGGGGCCACAGGACCATATAAGATGACCAGACAATCTTCACAGAGGATCTAAAGCTTCAAGAGAAAACTTAGCTGATAAAGAGGTATCACGCACTGTCACATTGACAGTTCCTAAAATGTCATCTCCCAGAAAAATCAGCAATGAATGCAAAGAAGCAGAACTGGTAGAGATACTAGCTTGTTTGAAGGAAGGGCAGCCCAGGAAGTTAGGGAGGCACGAAAAGTGACTTATATCTAGATATGTGGTCAAAGAGGGAGGAAGGGAGGAGTTAGATTCCCAGCATTTTCCAGGAATACACCCAGTAACTCAATGTTTCCCAAAGAGTGATATTGATCTTGTAAAGATGGGAGGTGGGTGAGGGATGAGTGAAATAGATACAGAAGTTAAGAAAACAAACACACAAACAAACCAAAATATCATGCTTCTTAATAAATGGATCATGGGCACAAATGGGCATAAGTCTTATAAAAGCTTTGAGAATGTCTGTTGAGCAAAAGAACAAGTAAACAAAAAACCTTTCCATCAGCTGAGTGTTTATATGTCTTGGATACACTGTTCTCTAAGAGCCACTGCTGTGGGCAATAGGGAGCTATACATTCTCACTCGCCTCTAATAATAACCGTTTCTTAAACTATTTCAGATCAATCTAACTCTCTTTGGAAGAAAATGCACATGCTAATTTTGCTTCCTATTTCTCTCTTCTGGGAAGTTGGCAGAGGCGATGGGTAGGTAAGGACTATGTTTTTCATCCAGGTGGCCTGTGTCCATGCCTTATAGAGCAGGGATGCGAGTAGCTAACAGAAAGTTTAGGTATGATGAGCACTGGGTGTTCTACGCAACTAATGAAAAACGGAACTCTACATCCAAAACTAATGATGTACTATATGTTGGCTAATTGAATTTGAATTAAAAAAAAAAAAAAGAAAGAAAGTTCAAGTGTAACAGTGGATTTGCAGCCCATGCAGCTCTGATTCAAAATACTGTACAGAAGCCTATGTGACTTCTGTTACATGTTTTATCAAAGAAGCAGAGCCGTGTAGACAGAGTGGAGTTGGAATAAATATGCATGCCAAAATCACCTTCAAGGGGAAAGCAAGGTTGTCTGTACTCGAGGGTAGAATTGGCTCTGTTACAATTCAAACATACCATAAAAATGCTTAATGATGCATTTTCACAGGCCTGGCCCGTCAAAATCCCCACGTGTCCAATCTTACAATTGCAACGCTAATGAATCAGAGTTTGGGGAGAGATTTATTACCAAATTAACGGGGGAAGTGGCCATCTACCAAAAATGGTTATAATATATCGAGCATTTATAATGTGCCAAGACTTATGTGAAATATTTTATGTGCATCGGCTCAAATCTCAAACAACTCTGAAGAGTAGCTATGAGCCATCCCAACTGTACCGACAAGGAGCTCAGCTGTCCAGTATCACACCTTTATGTATGTAAATGGCAAGAGGCAGCATGGGGATCCAGACACAAATAAGCCCACATCCGTAGTCTTGACCACTTTAATGTTTTTTTAAAACAAACGTTTTACAATAAATCTATTTCCAGGGGATCCCTGGGTGGCTCAGCGGTTTACCACCTGCTTTCGGCCCAGAGCGTGATTCTGGAGACCTGGGATCGAGTCCCACATCGGGCTCCCTGCATGGAGCCTGCTTCTCTCTCTGCCTATGTCTCTGCCTCTCCCAGTCTCTCTGTGTCTCTCATGAATAAATAAATAAAATATTAAAAAAAATCTATTTCCAAAAATGCTTGTTTGGTTGATGACACATTACCAAGAGACTTCAGCTTTCAGACTCCTAGGAAACTTTGCGAAGCTACTTTTCAAGATCCCTACCTCACCTGCCAGCACACTTGGTGAGAAGGAAGCCAGACTGATCCTTCCCACATGGTTTTCTGACACCCCCCAGTCTGATCCAGCAATCGTGGATATGATTGGGAACACTATATATCAATGATTCTTTCATTAGTTGTTTTAGACACCTGGCTTTACTGAAGTGCTCTCCCAAAATCATGTGTGAAAAATCCCTGACCTATTCTGAGTGGTGGAAGTGTAGCTAGCAAGCAGCTCTAATCTGTATCTTTTTCATCAGTAAAAGATGAAGTAAGAGTCATCCCAGCTAATAAAATTCTCATTATAAGCGCACCAAGATATTTTAAAATGAAAAGAGAAATTTGGTGAAGTGTACACATGTTAAGGCTTTGGAAAGAGCAATAGAAAAAAATGAAGGTTTTTAAGCCCTTTCTAACATTATTTGTGTATCAGTACAATTCTGAAGCTGTCACAACCATGGCAAAGATCTGGAGTACTGATTTACCGTTAAAATCAAAAAGGAAAATTTTGAAAAGCACTTTATTATACCACTCATGAGCAGGGCTATAGTTAACAGTCTATCAGTGTTTCATTAGCCTTTTTCCTGAGCACTCCTTGACAGCTACATTCCTCCTAATTAAGATAAAACAGCATTCTGATGAATCTGTGCTGTACAACAAAATTTTCCTCAAGAAGCTGAAAACAGAGAGCCACCAGACTACCAAGTAAAGCATGGCGTAGTAAGTTCATATAAATAGCAATGTAGGTATAAGACATATGAAGCAGATATAAATGCAGATAAATATTATTGTGTTTAGTAATTGTATTTAACCATTAAATAAGGGGGGTTTGGGGTTCTGAATGGTCTACACCTGTCACGGACTGGCTTATGGGTCAGCAATTCAGTCCCCACTCTTCCATTGAGGAGTAGTTCTCTATCCCAGGGGCTTCTGGCCTATGTTTTATGACCCATTTGACCTTTGGACAGTGAGCAGATGTGACACGAGCAGAAATTTTAAATATGAATGTGTAGTTTGGCTTGTCTTTGTGCACTGTTAGGAAGGACATGAATGAAGCAGACTCCAGATAGACCCTGCCTCTTGTCACGTATAATAGAACCAACTCAAACCAGCCCAGGTGACATGCAGAGCTTTTCCAGGTGACCCACAGAACCATGGATGGGTGTTGTTGCATTTGGGTGGGGTTTATTAGACAGAATTATGGTAGCCTAACACCTCACCTCTGAGTTTGTCTAATGCCAGTTTATTCTAGACCACTCTGGCAAACCCCATACAACTGAATAGTTTGGACGGTCAAATGGTGCTACTGTATCTCTAGCACCTCGGCACTTCCTCTCTGTTGGCAAAGATATTCTCTTCTTCCTCTGGACCAGTTTATAATGAAACATGATTTGCAGGAGACCCTCTTCTAGCAAGTAAAGGAGGGGCTGACTATCTGCTCCTGTGATTGTCTATCTCAGGGTGGAGAGGGTTTGGTTCCACATAGCTCTTCTTTTCCGGCATCCACTCTTAGAGTCCTCATGACAGTCTCTGATGTTGTCTGGTCTAGCGACTCATGTCCTGATGGTGGCTCTCTGAAAATATCTCTGATGTTTGCTAACCTCTGTATTTTGACAGATCAGATGGTTTTGGTGCCCAAATAGGCTTCTCCACAGCTGGTGGCTGAGACTGGGGCAGCCTGGCTGTTTCCCCTACGTCTAACTCTACAGCCTCTGCAGGGGGTCCCCCTCATCAGCCTCTTTGGGAATATGACAAAATATAAAATACTCCCAATGATACCTGCAAGCCCACGGGAAACCTGGGAATACCTCCAGAAACTGGAGAGTAGTCTTCACCCTCTCCTGCCTGAGCATGCCACTCACACACCTGTCTTCGTCCTTCCCTAATACCAACGCAGAGCCCATAAGGGAGTCTCAGCCTCAACCCTCTGCCACATCTTCCAGATTGACCCAGAGTTCTGACTGTGCTCTACCATCAAAGGCAGGAAGTTGGGATGCCTGGGTGGCTCACGGGGTGAGTATCTGCCTTCAGCCTAGGGTGTGATCCTGGAGACCTGGGATTGAGTCCCACGTCAGGCTCTCTGCATGGAGCCTGCTTCTCCCTCTGCCTGTGTCTCTGCCTCTCTCTCTCTCTCTCTCTCTCTGTGTGTGTGTGTGTGTGTGTCTCATGAATAAATAAATAAAATCTTAAAAAAAAAGCAAAAAACAAAAGCAGGAAGTTTAGCCAGCCTGGTTAATGCAGGGGAGAATAACTTCTTCCCTGCCAAGTGAAACTCAAAAAATCAAGTCTCCTCCTTTACAACTTGGTGTGAATCTGGGGAGTCAGGTAGATAGTGTAAATCTGGGGGTGAGAAAAGACAATTTTAAAGAATTTTAGAGAATTGAGTGTTTATGATTTCAGGATTTTTTTTTTTTTTTGAGTCAGGTAGTCCAAGGAGCAGAGGAAAGGAAACAAATCATTATCTTATGTTTCAAGTCATTGTTTCAAGTTATTGCCATATTTCATTCACCAAGTCCTGGAGGGGATTTTTATTTTAAGTGGCTGCATCAAAAGAATAAACTTGGCTGATACTTTGGATTTGAACTGTTGGGTGTTCATCTTCAGAAGCAAGTTCCATGAGAATTAAGACTTCATGGTTCTGTTCACAGCAGAGAACTAAAGAACATCATTAGCTTAAAAGAAAAAAATATTATTTGAGTGAATTGATACAAATCAGCTCAAAGTTTTTATTTGAGCCCTCCATTTGATTTTGACATAGAAATATCTACAAAATTGGGATCAACCTAAGGAAAATAAACTAGACATTACTTTTATTTTCTTCATTTCAATTTTTTATCCATCCATAGCTCCTTCTAAGAGAAATGTAAACTATAACATATATCTGTCCAGCAATTTGTCATTCAAATGCTCAGTTTCTTTTTTTTTAATGTTTTATTTATTTATTCATGAGAGACAGAGAGAGAGAGAGAGAGAGAGGCAGAGACACCTGCTGAGAGAAAGGCAGGCTCCTTTCCCTGCAAGGAGCCCGATATGGGACTCGATCCTGGATCCTGGGATTACACCCTGAACCAAAGGCAGACGTGCAACTGCTGAACCACCCAGGCATCCCTCAGTTTCTTTTCATTAAACTTACTTGTGAGCATCATTAAAAATTAACATGTTCATCATATGTAGCAGTTTTTATTTATTAAAAGTAAATAACCCATTTTCAGTATTAAAATCTATGAGGTCCTTTTTTCTTAATCAAGAAAAGCCAGAACTATTTTGAGTAATGTAGCTGCAGTTCTGATAAAATGTTTTCCCAGGATAATCATATGATATTGATTTCATAGCTACAATCCCTGAACAACTTATTTAGCAACATGACTTTTACACATTAGGTCATTCAAAGTTTTGGTTAATTTCCTATGGATATATGAGAAGTCAAACTAAGAAAAAAACTGTTTGAAATGGTAACTTTATGGATATAAACATTCACAGTAGGGATCCCTGGGTGGCGCAGCAGTTTGGCGCCTGCCTTTGGCCCAGGGCACGATCCTGGAGACCCAGGATCGAATCCCATGTCGGGCTCCCGGTGCATGGAGCCTGCTTCTCCCTCTGCCTGTGTCTCTGCCTCTCTCTCTCTCTCTCTCTCTCTCTGTGTGACTATCATAAATAAATAAAAAAAAATTAAAAAAAAACATTCACTGTAGATTATAGACACTTTGGGAGACAAAAACTCACTTTATTTTTTTAAAGATTTTATTTATTTATTTGAGAGAGAGAGAGAGAGAGCACAAGCAGGGGGAGAGGGAGAAGCAGGCCTCCTGCTGACCAGAGAGCCTGACATGGAACTCAGTCTCAGGACTCCAGGATCATGAGCTGAGCTAAAGGTAGAGCCCAACTGACTGAGCCACCCAGGTGCCCCCAAAACTCAATAAGCAATTAAATGAGAAACATAGAGTCTACCGTGTTTTCCTCTAATCTCTGCATTTTGATCTTCATACCTCAAGCTCTGAAGATCACACATCAAAATCAACTCTCTCTCCCCCTTCCTTTATTCTCTTCTCACACACTAGCCTAAGGTTTCATCTGAGAAGAGAAATGCTGAATTTCAGCTAGCAGTCAGTGGAAGATCAGTGGGTGAGGTACATTACTGGGACCTTTCACAGAACATGAAAACGTCTGGCTTCACTGTTTCAGAGTAAGCTTCATACATGTCATTCCCATGGCACACTTGGTGCATTTGGGATAAGCACTCAATACAGTCTCCATCCCCATGATATTGATCTGTGTCCCTTTCCTCTATAGAATAGTAGACTGGCCTAAACAATATGAGGCCTTATTATTCTTTATTGAAAGACAATTCTTTTTTTTTTTTTTTTTTGAAAGACAATTCTTGATAGACCTCTCCTATTTCTGCCCATTTTGTGAGCAGAGGCATTGCCTGTCTCTCTTTCAGTCTACCTTTTCAAGGATGTTTGCATGTGAGCAGCCTTGGAAGATAGACATTGTCTCCCTACAAAGTCCACAGTATGTCAGTTTAGTGTATAGTAAGTACAATAACAGTAATGTCTCCTTTATGAGCAAAAAGCAGCCATGCTTACTGCCCATGATAAAGACTCAGGTTCCCTAAGCTGAGAGTTCCTCTCCTATAACAACCCACAGTGAGAACAGGTATCTCCAGGCCTTCTTTCCATCATCCTGTGGGATCAGGGGGCTCAGAGGCCCCAAACCAGTTCCTATGCTGATATGATACCCTGGCTGCCACTATTGTTTTAAGAACTAAATCATCCTTTATTCCTTACTCAGGAGTCTCATGCCTTCTGCCAGTATCCATGGAACTGGCAGGCTAACCTGTTAACTCTTGTAAGAAGAGTAAATTTTCAGATGCTTCTTGGATCCTGGCAATTGCATAATAAGGCTAATGGTAGGGGTGCCTGGGTGGCTCAGTCCCTTAAGCATCCACCTGTTGGTTTCAGCTCAGGTCATGATCTCACAGGTGGTGAGATCCAGTTTGGGAACTGGCTCCACGTTGGTGGGAAGTCTGCTTAAAGATTCTCTCTCTCTGTCCCTCCCCCCATCTTCATGTTCTCTCTCTCTCTCTCTCTCTCGTCATATAAATAAATAAATCTTAAAAAAAAAAATGACTCATGATAGGGTAGACTTCAGGCATGCATCAGGATTCCAGCACTGCTCTGTGATTCATTTCGTATTGTCCTCCTCTGTGTGTTGGCGCCAATCTCAGTCTGGTAGTGAGATGGCTGCAAAAGTGTTGTTTTGCAATCTGGCCCCACACAAAGAGGGCAAGGAGAGATTGAAGAAAGAGGTGGGCTGCTCCAGATTAGTAGGTTTCAGTTTTAATAATCAAGGGAACATTCATACAAGGTTCGTCTTGAGCAGCTGCAGGACTAGTAGAATTCCATAACAGTATACCAGAATCTTAAAAGTTTATACATATATATAGAGAGGCCTTAGCTGGGTTCAGCCACATACACTGTCCAGATGGTCTCAACAGCACTTTATTCCCTCAAGGCTATGTCTTTGAAAACGGTTCTCACTGTGTGAGCGGTGAATAGAATGTACATGGCAAGGACAGGGGAAGGGCCAAGGTGCCTCCCATTTCCTGGGTCTAGCTTTTGGGTGGCCTGGCACACACGTGTTCTTGATGACTTCCTCCAACAACGAGTTCCAGAAGAGCCATACAACTATGATAATCCCAGCAAAAAGGAGGGATGAGGCATTTCTCCAAAATCTTAAAAAGCAAGAAAACTTTTCCCAGAAAGCACTCCCCACAATCTGTTGACCAGGCCTAGGTTAAATGGCCATCCATGAACAAACAAAAATTATTGAGGAGACATCTGATTGGCCAGCACTGACAGCCCCATGCTTTGTCCCATAAACCGTGTCAAAGGCAGAAGGAGAACAAAGGAGTGGACTGGTCCTGAAGAGGGTCTGCATGGCTGGGCTTTGGGAATGGGTAAAATAGAGAGTTTTATAAGAAACAATGGCATTACATGTGGTTGTTGATTGTGGTGGAGATGGACAAAGTTGATTTTTAAGATGGTGTGCCATGAATTAAGAATGAATTTCTCCAAAGGGAAAAAAAGAATGACACTCCCCCCACCACTTAATGGTGTTGATACATTAATATGAATCTCTCTCTCTCTCTCTCTCTCTCTCTCTCTCTATATATATATATATATATATATATATATATATATATATATATATAAATCCATTTCCCCATGCAGAGATGGGGCTGTATGGAATATTAGAGGTAATGTTTAACTGATGCTGTGCTTATATGTGAAAGCAGATGAAATAAGTCTTCCAGAAAAGTACAGACTTGTGAGTAACAAAATATCTGGGAGAATATTTTGTTTCTAAGTGGTACAAATGTATAAAGGCTTAGCTGGTTTTTCATGGTCAACAAAATACAGGGGGTGTGGGTGAAGGGTTAATAAAGTAAGAAATGAAAAGACCAGAACACTAGAGTGATGAGAAAGTATAATCTGACCTATGTGTGATCTCTCTACCCTCCTTTCTATTTATAGGACCAGGGAGCGTCAAATACAGTCTTAATTTGTTGTCTTGCCTGTTGCCTCAGTTTCCCAAAGTAATCTATCTCTGTCAGGTCAAATTAGAAATTTTCTGTAGTGGATAATTCATCCAAGTGTCAGGTTGACTGG
Organism: Canis lupus dingo; assembly: GCF_003254725.2. NCBI lineage: Eukaryota > Metazoa > Chordata > Mammalia > Carnivora > Canidae > Canis > Canis lupus. The sequence goes on along the minus strand of NC_064267.1, from coordinate 38,582,858 downwards.
GCTGCAGGGTAGGAACATTATTTTAGTTTGGCCAAACACGATTTTGGGAACACATCTGAGAGGGTGTTCCTGGATGAGATTAACATTCGAATCAATGAAACGAGTAAAGCAAATTGCTCTTCCTAACGTGGGTGGGCCTCCTGTACTCACTTGAAAACCTGCAAAGAGCATAAACACTGAGTAATCCTTTCTGCCTGACTGTTGAACTAGAACATAGGTCTTTCCCAGCCTTCAGACTCCCACTGAAACATCAGCTCCTCTTGGCGCTCCAGTCAGTTGCCTTTAGACTGGAATTCACACCATCAGCCCTCCTGGTCTTCAGGCCTCTGGACTCAGGCTGGAACCACACACCAGCAGTTCTGAGTCTCCAGCTTGCTGACCGCAGTTCCTGCGACTTCTCCGTCTCCATAATTGTGTGAGGTTATTCCTTATGATAAATCTTTTCATATGCATCTTATTGGCTCGACTTCTCTAGAGAATCCTAACTAACACATACACCGGTTTTAGTTGGTCACATCTGCCTAGACACACACATTGCATGTCAGTTGGATGGAAGGCTACTTGAGGCATCTATTTTCATTCACCCTCAACAGCATCATCAAATTCTATGCAATATGGTAGGAGTGGCTGTTTAAATTTATGCAGTATTCATTAAAATTAACTTCATTAATGAAAAAATAGAAACTAATCCCTTGGGCAGCCCCGGTGGTGGGGTGTGATCCTGGAGACCCGGGATCGAGTCCCACATCGGACTCTCTGCATGGAGCCTGCTTCTCCCTCTGCCTGTGTCTCTGTCTCTCTCTCTGTGTGTCTATGAATAAATCAATAAAATCTTTAAAAAAAAAAGAAAAAAGAAATTAATCCCTCAATCACACTAGCCACGTTTTAAGTACTCAATAGACATGTATGGCTAGGAGTTATCACAATGGGCAGCATGAACACAGGACATTTCCTTAATCAAAGAATATTTTATTGGACAGCACTGGGCTATACAATAACGGATTCTTATGTCATTGACCCATAACTGCTGAATCCTCTTGTATCCCTTAATTTCAATTGAACGCTCCCTATACAATAAAAACGTAAGGAACAGATGGTATACAGCCAAAATTTACACTCGAAAAATCTATCAGAACATGGACATTCTGTGGATATAACACCATACAGATATATAAAAAGGTATACAATGCATGTATCTAAAAAATACATATATAAATATATAACATATTTAAATCCTTCAATTATTCTTTAATACTCTCTCTGAAAAGAAGAACATTTTTCAAAGATGTATTTTTTTTTATTTGTTTATTTTAGAGAGAGAGAGCTCACACAGGGAGGAAAGGGAGAAGGAGAGAGAGTCTTAAGCAGACTCCACCAGAGCACCCGACACAGGGCTTGATCCCAGGACCCTGTGATCATGACGTGAGCCAAAACCAAGAGTTAGCCACTTAACCCTCTGAGCCACCCAGGCACCCCTCTGACAAGAACGTTTTTTGAGTTCACATTAGCATACAAGGGAAATTCTTCTGCCCCTGTCCAGTCTCCAGGTTTACAGAGGCTCTCTTTTTTTGTTGTTGTTTGTTTTAGACTACCCCCAAGCATGGCTGAGGTAAGTCCATTCCTGACTGCCCTCATTTCGCTGCCAGCCAGAGGGCACCAGGAACAGAAGCTGGCTCATTTTCACAGCAGCTCCCTCCCCACCTTGGTGCTGACAGGGTGCCTTCCTAAACCTGCATGGGTTTGTGGATGAGGAGCTGGGAAGGAATTCGTCTTTGAGAGAGAACAGTACAGAACGAGAGAATCATCGTTGGTTTATGCAGGATCAGAGGTAGGCCTTGAATGGGAAAAACTAATATGGCCATGTGACCAAAAAAAAAAAAACATTAAAAAACTCACTTGGAAAAATAAAGCCATCTAAGGCACAAAGATGGAAATTGGCACAGTTCCCTCTCTCTCTTTTTTTTCCCATGTGTTTATTTGGGAGAGAGAAAGAGTGAGCAAGAGAGAGAGAGAGAGAGAATACAAGTGGGGGCAGGAGTAGAGGGAGAGGGAGAAGTAGGGTCCCCACTGAGCAGGGAGCCCCACATAGGGCTGGATCCCAGGAATCTGGGATCATGACCTGAGCTGAAGGCAGAGCCACGCAGGCACCCCCAGCACAGTTCTTTTTGAGAGAGACCAGACCTGTCCAACTTCTTCTCCACGCATTGTCCATCATACACTCGATGCTTCCATCCCCTACACTATCCCTATTTCTCACTACATCACTCTCATGACCTCTTCTCTTTCGCAATCTATGCCATATGTTGCCTGCTGTACCTACAACTCCCTGAAAATCTTTCTTCACCCCAGGAAGTCTTCTTCTCACCTCTCCATCACCTTCACCCCTACAAAGCCTGTCTGACTTTTCTGGGCACAGACACTTTTTCTTGCACACTCTCAGAGTATCTTGTTTACCTCTCTCTTTTCCTAATTACATGTTTATATTTCTGTTTCCTCACTACTTTTTGAACTGCAGGGGGGCCAACCCGTGTCTTATTAAACCATGTTTCAGGGCCCAAAACAGAGTATGTGATTGCCTGGTTTCTATAAAAAGCAAATCGATGAGTTAATTATTTAAAAAAACAAACAAATCAGGAATAAGAAATGCATGAGAAAGAGTGACAGCGCAGCTTGAGCCAGTGAATCACTGAAGTCTGGGCGGAGATGGAAGTTTACTAAGTACATCAGAAACTTCTCAAACTTTTGTCAATATTTCTGCATTACTCGGGAATATTTTGCTTGCAAGTGACCAAAACCCAATTCAAAGCAGCATAAGTAAAGAAAGGGTATTTTGGCTTTTGTACCTGGTAAAGCCAGTGGTAGGAGCCTGAGCAGGGCAGGGTCAGGAATGACACATCAGGAATCAGTTGCTCCAGCTCTAGGCTGTGCTCTCTTCCTCATTCCTTGTCCCTGGACAGTCCCCTCAATGTGATGACCTGGCAGCTGCAGGGTGACTGGGGCTGGCTCTCTCTGGTGGTTGCCTCACTGACCGTCTTGGAAAGACATCTCCTTTTCCTGATTATGCCAGCAGAATTCCAGCTGAGCCAGTCTTTGTACCAGTATACACGCCTCCAGCACAGAGTTATGTGAAGGAGACTGTCAGTGTGTGATGCTCTTGATTGTCCAGGTTTATTCCTGGAATCAACACTGGAGTTAGCCCTGCCTGTTCCACATGGACTGAGCATTGAGCAGTGATACCCCAAAGGAAACCGAGATGTCCTCATTAGAAGAGGGACAACAGACATTGATTGGGAAAGCCAAAACAAGTATGGCCCCCCTTGGCCACGATCCAATGTCACGATCTTCCTGCTACACTATGAACAAACTGTGGTTCATTACATGTCTTTATTTTCTGTGGTAGGAACTATGCTGCCGTCGCTTATTGCATTGCTGTCTTCAAAACTACAAGTGGCTATTTCAAATAAGAGAGTGAAAGCAAGTGCTATGCTTGTTGACATGTTCTTTTAATCCTCCTAAGAGGCATTATAGTTTATTATAATCAACCTCTTCCCAATGCTAATCTGCTACTGCTTATCTATTAACTATGTGATTCAGACCCAGGTTTGTTCACACATTTTTTTTCTCTCTCCAGCAGAGGAAGGTGCCAATCAACTTCCTTTACCCTCTTCTGTCTGATAACACTCAAAGGACTCCACCTATTCAGTGCTTCTCCAATACTGGTAGGGCTAGGTGCATCTCAGTCGGCTTAAACAGCATTCTTTACATGTCCCTCTCATTAAGAGGCTGACAAAAATCTGAATTTGGACCCCGAATAAGTTTTTAACATTCACTTTTTATGAAGGAGAGTGAGCTTCACTCAGACACTTCGGTGGGCACCAGGACCCAGCTAAAAGTCCATAATCTTTTAGTGGTCTCCTTATCTTCAGCTGTACCATTAACAGCTATATGCACAATATAATGGTAGTTTCAATTTAAAGAAGTGCTAAAAATGCAATTTTATATACATTTATATAAATAAGCCAGCCAATTTTTGCTAAAATATTAAGTGCAGGGGATCCCTGGGTGGCTCAGTGGTTTGGCGCCTGACTTTGGCCCAGGGCGCAATCCTGGAGACCCGGGATTGAGTCCCGCGTCGGGCTCCCGGCATGGAGCCTGCTTCTCCCTCCTCCTTTGTCTCTGCCTCTCTCTCTCTCTCTGTGTCTATCATAAATAAATAAATAAATCTTTAGAAAAATAAAAAAATAAAAAATAAATAAAATATTAAGTGCATAGAAGTGCGGATGGTATGTCGTAATGCAAAAAGTAATATAATTCAGATGCTTATAGGCTTGCAAGTGCTAGCAGGCTAACATGTGACTCTGTTTAGTGTTTTCACAAGGGCTGCTTTTGTTTATGTAAGTTGGGATCTACTAATGAAAGAATTTTTTGTTGTTGTTTCAGAATAGTTACAGAATATGCTCCAATCCACAGGGCACAAGGAACATGGCATGAACTTGATCCTTGTAGGATGTGAATTGTAATACACATTGTGTTTGGTTTAATTAGCAGACAGTTGTGATCTTTTAAGAGTTGCTGGTTTTATATCAATTTCTGCAATGCAAGGAGAAATCAGTATGCCAAGGATCCTTCATATCAGTGGGGTGTGGAGACTAATCACTTTTGACTAATAATCTGATCAACCTCTGAGGCGCCACCACAAATATTCTTAGGGAATGGTATATTTGTTGTCTGTCAAATTCAGTCACAGGGTTAGTGATTAGCCACAGTTTGGAGGTAAGGGACATCTTCCTCTCCTCCTCCTGAGTAAAAGGTAAACTGATAGATAACAAGGAGTTCCTTCAAATTCAAACAACGTCATGGTAAAAACAACCTCACTCGGGCACATCATAAAAGGGAAGAACATAGGAAGCACACATTTCCCTAAACAAAATCAAATGATTTAAGCAAATGCCAGGAGTCGATAGCTACCTATTGTGCTCCTTCATGGGATCTCAGTGATGTTTTTGTTGCCATAAGAACAGGACGTAAGTGCACTTGAACCCAAGGACAGAAGAACTTGTACCACAAACTAAGCATGTTCTTCTTTGAGTGCTAGAACATGGCCATTAGCTTCAAATGGGACACAGAAAATAGACTTCGTAATGAAAGTTCCCTGCAAATTGGCTCACACTCATTAAAGAAGGCATTTGTTCTCTTATTGCCCCTAATTTCCCTGGTAGCCTAAAGAAGTAAAAGTTAGACTTATAACAAAGATAACTGTAGTAATTGTCACATTGAAGTAAAAAAAAAAAAAAAACAGTAGAGGGGAAGTGAGGGGAGACCATGCTCCAAGTTCGGGGCATTGTTTATTAGCAAATATACTCTCTGAAACATTAGCTTAAACAGGCAAATTACTCCTACTGCTTCATTCTAGCTTTAAACAGCAACTATTTTAGCTTGAGTTGCAATACTATGAAGTTTCAAAATTCGGGCAACTCTTGTGGAATTAATACATTTTAGTATGCAAAGTGTTTAAACATGAATTGTTCAGTGTAAAATTGCTTTAAAATGGTACAAAATATAGGCTACATGTTGAAGAAGCAATGTATATAGTTTCCATTAAGCATGTCAGGTTATAGTAGTCATTCTATAAATAATAGTAACATCTGAAGAAAAGAAGCCAGTATCAAATTTCCATTGGACTGTACAGATTTACGAAATGGAAATAGCATTCTTGGTGTAAATTGATTAAAAGCACATCTTGTAAATCTCTGTGAGTTATGGCTCCATCCCAGTAAAAGCCAAATAAATCAGATCCTTTTTAAAATGTACTCAAATATTGTCAATTTGAAGATGCCTCATGAAAATAAATAAAAATGAGGAAAAATGGAGAAATAAAGCAGATATAAAAAAACAATGTATTAGGAAAACTAAGTGCTGGTTCTTTGCAGAGAAGAGAGCTAATAAACACACACAGTGTAACCAATAGATAACCATGTGGCATATGCAATAAAATTGCAAAGATAAGAAGTATATATATATATATATATATATATATATATATATATATATGCAATTTGGGTTAAAATAGGAGGAGACCATTTTGAAGTCATCAGTAAATAATAGTTACTATTCTATGTAAAATACATGGGCATGTGGGAAAATTTTAAATTATCAAACTTGATGCCTAATCCAAGTTGTAGGAAAAAATTAAAGATATCTATAATCTTAGGTTCATTTTTAAAGTTATAAAGGATTGTTTTCAATTGAAAGTCGGGATGCCGATGTATTTGCAGGTGAAATTTCATAAGCTCTAAAAGAAACCGTAGTTTCCATAGTATATAACCTGAGTCAGAAGACTATAAAAAATTCAAAATTTCTCACTTCACATAATGAGGATAGTGGAGATCTAATATTTTAACTTGAGAACTATCCTATAAAAATGGCATTAGGGTTTTCTTGCCAATGTAGTTCAATGCATAAACACTAAAGTGAAAAACGCATGTCAGAGCTTTCATGTGTACATATATGTGTATTGTCAAAAAATTACACAGACAGAATTAAGCAGGCAAGGAAGACTTAATTCAGGACCTTTGCAGTAGAGGAGAGAGAGAATGGATACCATTGAAACAAAAGAGGGGGAGAGAGTTTAAGTGCTGGGATGAGCTAGTGAAAGGTGCCAGAGGACATGTGGGGCAGGGGCAGGCATTGGTCAAGGTGATCCAGGTCATCTGCATTTGCTAATTAGTGCTTATCAAAGTTAGGTTCCTGCTCTCCCACAGAGGTTGGGAGATGGAACATTATCTTGATGATTATATTTCAAAGAGATGGTTCCTGAGACATTGAGGAAGGCATTCCTGGGCTGTAAATCTGGCAAGAGAAAGGGCAGAGAAAAATTTATAATTGCAAGCTTCTAATGTCAATGCTCTAAAAACAGAGTGGTCAGGGGTCTACAGTCAGGAAGAAAAAACTGTCTTAAGTTTAGTCAAGCTGAAGTGAACATTAGTTAAGGCCATCTTAACCAACACACGCATGCACGCATGCACACACACACCCACACAGATATACCTGTATGTGTATGTGAATAAAAGATAATGCATTCTCCATAAATAGGTTTTATTTTAGAAATCCAATGGTTGTTGATGATTTGAAAACATTAACATACACATCCTAAATTGTTTGATAAATGCTCAAAAAGTCTTGATAAAAATAAAATGTCCATCCTTGATTTTATAATCAAAAACAAATGCACTAAATGTAAATAGAATACAGTACTTTTTTTCCCCAAAATTTAACAACATCTCTTAGACAACAGTCAACATTCTCTTAAGCTTTAACAAGAGACAACATCAATAAAATCAGATACGAGATAAGAATGCCCACAGTCACTACTACTTAAATTTCTCTTAGAAGTTTCAGATCAGTAATTCTCTAGATGTGTTCTATGAACCAGGGGTATCAGCATCTCCTGAGAACTTGTTAGAAATGCAAATAACTGAGAGGGTGGGTACAGGGAGCACTTTGTGTGCTAAGAAGCCCTGCAGGTGATTTTAATGCATGTTTGAATTTCTTTTTATGGTGATTCTTTCTTTTTCCCTTTGAGAGAGAGCATGCACATATGCCCATGAAAGAGAGAGAAGAAAGAGATAGAGGGAGAGGGCAGGAGTGGAGAGGTGGAAGAGGAGGGAGAGAGACTAACAGACACTATGCTGAGCATGGAGCTTGACTCCAGGCTGGATCCCAGGATGCCGAAATCATGACCTGAGCCAAAATCAAGAGTTGGTCACTTAACTGCCTGAGCCACCAGGCACCCCTCTAGTGTGTATTTGAAGTTAGTTCTAGATAATAGTTCAGAGAAGGGGCAGGCAAAGTCTATGCAGGCATGTGGTCTATATCACAACTATTCAACTCTGTAAATGTAGCATTAAACAGACATATAATTTTTAAACAAATGGGTGTGGCCATATTCCAATAAAACATTTTAAAAAACAGGTTGAAGACTGCATTTGGTCCTTTGGCAACCTTTTTTAGAGTCTAAAATTTAGACAATAACAGAAGACGAGAAATCTAAAAGGAAATATACTCATCAGAGGAGAGAAGTAAAAATATTACTTCCAGATGATATGTTAGAATAATTTGAACCCTTGGAGATTAAATGGAAACACAGATAGATAAGAGGAATCAATAAGATATCCAGAAACAAAATGCATTTAAATAAATGAGCCTATTTTTAGATTAACTATGATAACATAATATACTGTTTTTAATAGCAATAAAAACATCTAAGAATATAATGTCCAAATGTCTGTACATTTCATAAGAATCCAAAGGAGACCTGAAATAGTGACAATCAATGTTTCAGAGGCTGCACCCAACTACCAGCTCTTGCCCATAACAGTCATTACCCCCTGACAAACCAGACATTTTAGCTATTTACTGGTTTATTTTCAGTATCTCCCAACAAGACCATAAGGTTTGTGATTGCTAGGATTTTTATCTGCGTTTTTTACTGTTGGAGAGAAAGGTCTGAGAGCAGTGCCTGGCACATAGTAGGAATTCAATCAATATCCGTTGGCTCATTGAAGACATGTATGCTCATTGTTCTCCAGTTAATTGCTAGAGCTAATGCGATTTCCATTTGAAAATGATTTGAGACTTAACAAAATAAACTTCAAATCCACCTAAATGGGTGAAAACAGCCGAAGGTATTGGGGGAAGAAAAGCAGAGGACAATCTGGCTTTGCTGATATTAAACTGTACTAACTGTAATTATCAAAATATTGACAAATTAGAGATCTAGTCAATGTGCTCTGGATTTAGTATGAAAAAAGATGGCATGACAAATCAAAGAGAAAACAAGTATTCAATCTATAGTATTAATAAGTGAGTAAGCAAGATTATCATATCAGTTAAAAAGTAGGCAAAGGACTTGAAAATATTGAAAGAGAAATCTCCATGTGGTGGCATCATAGTATGGTTAAGAACATGGACTTTTATTTTGGATCAAACTCAGATTCCTTTGTTTATGAGCAGTGGGACCTTTCTGAGCTCCTAAGAAATCCCGGTTTCTAGTAATATTCTGGTGCATTCACTTCATCTGCAAAAGCAACTGGCACAACCACTCCCTGCCGGTGCAGCTCTCGAAGAATATCTAATATTGAGTCTAATTCTGCGCGGAACTTGTCCAATTCACGATTCTTCAACTGTGAAAGTCTTTTCCATTTCTCAATTTCTTTGTTTTGCTCGGTTTCTACTACTTGGTGTGTCTGCTGTATTATCTGGAAAAAAAAATCACATTGCTGTTACAGTTCATAGTGGGGGAATATTTAACAACCTCAAAGAGCTTAAGTGGGACAAAGCTGACAGCAGTAGAGAGGAGGGAGTGGTGGTGGGAAGCCTTACCTAATGGGCTTCATTGTGTCCGTCAACAGGCTTGTGGATGAAGAGGGTAAGAAGTGGGAATTCTAACTCTGATAGGGAGGTTAGGGAGCTTTAATCTTTTTGTCTTTTTTCTTTTACTCAAAACTTAAAAAAATATAGCATTTAAAGCATCAGAAATTTCTAGTAAAAAAAAAAAAAAAGTTATTTAACTCCTAAAAGCCCCTTAAACCTTCTCTGCACAATAAGATTTATACTTACATCATAAATTATTTTGGTGAGTTGATAAAATTATATACAAAAAAACTTAGCATCATATTTATCTTATAATAAGAGCTTAGTAGATGTTGATTTTTGTTATATCAAAATTGCACACATACAAAAATATCTGAATGTCCAAAAAAAAAAAATTGACTGATTTAACTATGACACTTCCAAGGAGATCACTATGCCACAATTAGACTCATATATTTGAATGATATTTAAGAACATCCAAAAAAATAGGCAAATGTTAGAGTAAAACAACATGAAAATTATATAAAGAAGATGGTACAGATTTTATTAAGAAAGAAGGAGAAACAGAAATGGATACATGAAGAGATGCACTGAAATAAATACTGGATGAAAACTATACCAAATGATTAACAGAAGCCCTCCCTGAGTGGTGGGCTTTTTTTTCTTTTCTTTTTTTTTTTTTTTTTTTTTTTACTTATTTATTCATGATAGACATAGAGAGAGAGAGAGAGAAAGGCAGAGACACAGAAGGAGGGAGAAGCAGGCTCCATGCTGGGAGCCTGACGTGGGACCTGATCCCGGGACTCCAGGATCACGCCCTGGGCCAAAGGCAGGCGCTAAACCGCTGAGCCACTCAGGGATCCCCCTGAGTGGTAGGCTTATGAATGATTTCCTGATATGAATATGTGTTCCACTTTTAGTAACAGAATACATAAAATAAGATAAAAGAATTCTTTCTTAATTCTCATTTTTAAGGTCTTACTTAAATTCTGGTTAGTTAATACACAGTGTAATATTAGTTTTAGATGTTCTTAAGGAAGTATAATAATGACTTTTGGATAAGTGTATCTGAAATATGTCTATTTCAATGATCGTTAAATTCTTACAAAATGTCATGTTGAAATTTTAAGGAAAAAAGACTAACACAGAATTTCTTCCCTTGAGATTTGCATCCATAGTGTCTAAAACTCTCCTGTTTTCATATTTGTTTTCTCTTCAAAAATATCCAGAGAGAAGACAGAGTTCCAATCTGGTATTTTTGGAGGATGAGTAGAGGGGAAAGATAATTCTAAAGGTCATGGGGAAAAGGCAAAACTGGCACTCTTAATATGTCCTTGGAGAATCAACCTCACAACCTAAATTGGTTTCTTAGGAGACTGGTATCAAATTGTTTAATAAGAAGATCCACGTTTCCAGGATTCTATTCTCTTCTCGTCTAAAAATACCTTGGAACGTGATAGTCTTGAAACCCCTTTGAGACTTGGCTTTCCTGAATGGCATTTCAAAATAAATTCAGTTGCTTTGTTGTAGAAGATTTGGTTAGCCTTTTGTTTCACACATTATTTTGGACGCTGACAACGAATCCAGAAATTCAAAACATAAGCAAATAATTCAAAATTATCCTTGAAAAGCTACAAATGAGGCAGTGTTTGTAGAGAAAGGGATATTGGACTGGAATTCAACAAAGTTGTATTTCTGGATTTTTCAGCAGTGTCTGCGGAAGTTCATTTTGATTCTTTGGGGTTCAGTTCTCTGATCTGCAAAATGAAGAGGCTGGATGTGATGTTTTTGAAGTTCCTTTCAAATTTAAAAAGAAGCCTGTGAAATGTTATGAATTAAATGGCCTTCATATTCCTAGAATATATGAATTCAGTGACCATTGAAGTACGTTAAAATCAGTACATTTCAACTATCTTTCAGTGAGGGGAGATAAAATCAAAATATTAAGTTCAACCCTGAAATTCTGATTATAGAGCACTTTATTAGTGCAGCAATTATCAAAGCAAATTGTTGAGTCCCAGAAAAATCAAACAGCACTGAGTTATCTTAGCAAAGTGCCATTGACCAGAATGGCTATATATATCTGAGGAAGGAGGGCTCATTCCTCAAGGAAGGCCAGTTTCAGTCTTTGGTATTATCTGGATAATAATTTCAATGTCTTTTCTTCAATGTCTCTGTCTCTCTCTCACCTACATCTAATGAAGTTAAACCCTTTTTTTTTTAATCTTTTTGGACCTGCTCAAATATTGATAAAAATCTTTAATAAAATCTACTTGGAAATTGAAGTGGTTGATTCTGGCGTCCTAAGATATCCAAATACTAAAATCTCTGATAAGGCTCTGCTGACAACATCCCAGACAAAATACAATGTCTGGGAAGCCTAAATGTAAAAGACAATGGGTATCCATATATTGTTATAATACTTGTGATGCTATCCTTAAACACATTGCATAATAATTATGTTTGCATGACAGCAGCTCCCTTTGGATTGTGAGCTCCGTTGGTGCAAGTAGCGTGTCTCAGTATAAATCCCCAGGGCTCTGGATATGGTGGATGCTCAGTGCATGTCTGAACAATTAATGCCAAATGAATGGAGATCCGAGAATACATCCTGGATTTAAAGCCTCTTGATTTGAGGTTTGGGGGTTTGTTTCTTTCTATTTAAATAAATTATCCTCCCCCAGTGCTTTGACTTGAAAAGTAAAGCCAGATGATTATAATATCACATAATTTTTTGATGATGAAATAACATTTGTGAAGTGTTTTTTTTTTATTAAAGATCAATTCAAATAGGTTATTATTATAATTACCAGTATGGTGTAATATTAAAAGTGAAAGAAGGCCTCAAACTTAGCAAAGCAGTATGGAAATCCATTGAAAGATTCAAAGCCTTTTATTCTTCCTTAAAGACAGGACTGGAACACAAATGCTGTTGTGACAACAGTGGAGTGACAGGGATATACACAAATTACTCACATCAGGTTTTCTCAGAGCTGGATAGAGGAAAGGATAAGCAGAGTAGGATAGGGAAAGGGGACGAGAAGTCACACAAGGAAGGGTAAATGTTCAGGTTTCCACAAACCCATCCTCAGAATGTCAAAGCCCTGAATCCTTTGTTCAGGGGAGTTTTCAAACAACTTTCTAAATGTTCCAGTTTTTAAAATAAAATAATTTGCAAGTTCCTCCTTATTATAGAATAAAAATGGCAACAAACTTAGCAGCAGGATGATGTCCTGAAGACACAGAATATATGACGACACAATCTGGCTGATTGCAACCTTGACTCCAACAATGAGTAGCTGAGGGACCCAGGACAAGTTATGCCTCTGGACCTGTTTCCTCAGCCGGAAAACTGGCATGGCCTTGCTGAGTGTCCAGTTGTGATTTTACGTCAGTTTTCTACCCATCACCCTCACTTTAGTTGAGTAGAACTACCTGAGCTGTATAGTGCTGTTAGCCACACAGGACCATACAAACAAAACTCTAAGCACATGCAAGGAAATAATGGAAACCTCTTAGATTGAGGTAGGTGCAGTGTGGTACCCGGCCTCAGAAGCGCTGGCTCCTTGCAGGATGCCAGTGTGCACCACATTCAGAGGGATGAGCTCTTTCTTATGCTCAGTTTGGAAGAAGGTAACTTAGGCACAGAGAAGTTAATATCCTTTTATCATGAAAACATTCTTTCCTTCTAATAGCATACAGTTACTGGTGACTCTCTACCCCACAGACGGAGGTATATGTGTGTGAGTCCCTAGAGAGAGAGGAAGAATTAATGTGCTCACGGGTGTTGTTATAACTGTTGGCAAAACATATAAGAAGAGAGTTTGGCTTGTTGAATTTGCAAAATCTCTTATTTTATTAATAAAGTTTTTATTTCCTTTGAACCCACATTGTAATGCTTGTTCATAGTACTCCTGCAAATAGCTACTATAAATATATCATAACACTACTAACAGGAAGTTAAGGGAAAAGCTTAATTGAAAAAAGCGTCTGAAAAGACATTGGTAATATTAAAAGCATAAAGTACAGGAACTAAGTAGTCTCTTTAAGCAATTCATTATGAAACCATATGTGTCCCTATTAGGCTAAATGTTCTGAGTAATATGTTAGATAGGCCTACGATCAACTACAGATCAGATATAGGACATAGGACAGATATAGGACAAATTGGAACTCACTAGTCTTTTACCAGCTGTGCGATGAAGTTATGGGTCTATAAGAAATTTCAATATTGAGCATCTCCTACTGTTTTCCCATGAATGTGAGTTCCAACCACACGACCTCTTTCCACACTTTGCACTTCGTTCTACTTTGGACTTTTGTGGATGCAACCATTGACAATGCCCTGCCCACAGATTTTGACTTGGCCCTCTCACTTCACATGTTGCCTCTTTAGGGAGGCTTCCCATAATTTAGTGGTTCTCTTTTTAACCAGAAATCCTGTTTTATTTTTGCAATATGAGCTTATTGCATCCTCAATGCCTAGAACAGTACCTGGCACTTAGAAAGCATCATGCGTTGAATAAATGAATGAATGAATGAATGAATGAATGAATGAATGAATGACTGGTTAAGTTCTCCTATTTTAACTTCATAGTGTGGATTGTCTCAAAACCAATATGTGACATAGATGTTCACCGCCCATATTTTAAAATAGTTACTTTGGAATTCTGCGTTTCACCTCATAAAAACAAAAGCAAAAAAACACTCCTGGGGAAAAGGCAAGAAATAATATAATTAATAGTGGAGAGCTTTCTCCTGCTCCAAATATGCCAGGGTAGATTGGCCATCATTTATGCCTTGACAGCTCTCTAATTGGTGGGATAAAGGAAGCAAGACAAGATAGGCCAGGGGAGGATGTGGGTGAAACGACCCAGCTAGCTCAGGGAGGCTCTCCCAAGCTCAGCCTGCTGCCCTACTGTATAAAGAAAGTGGGAGTTTTATAATATTTTTTAACACAATTGGCAGCCAAAGCAGGCACCTGGAATCTCATTATATTTTGCCTCATATTCTGGCCTTAGTATCATCAATCAAGCTGCCCTAATGTTTTCTTAAAGTAAGAGAATAAAAGGAAATTATGGAAATATAAATACTTCCCCCAGCTACTTAAAAATTCTTGCATGTAAAAGGGATATTGTGAGAAGTAAAACATAAAAAAGAGACCAGAACTGAACCATTTTGTGAGATGATTTTAGGGAAAAATGTTTGTCCCCCTCTTGGTATCCTACACATTCAGTGGAGGGAAGAATAGTACTATAATCTACATTTGCCTATATGCAAAATAATGATATATATGTTAATATACATTAAATATTTACTCCCTCATTCCCTCAGTGTATGTGTATGTATATTGAGTTTTTAGTACATACTTTAGTGAGTGAGAATACAGTAGTGAACAAAATGGCTGAGGGCTCTGCTTTTGTAGGAATTATTATTTTGTATTTGAGGAAAGCAAGAACAAATCAATAAATGAACAATCCCATCACAGGTTGTGTTAAGCATTATGGGGAAAATAAAGTACTATGAAAGGTCTAATGGAGATAATGGGAGGATGATGGTATGCTCTAACTTATGAGATCAGGAAAGATCGAGCACCCCCATGGTCTCTAGAAAATTCTGGAAATAGAACATTATTGTCCTTGACTAAATTTAATCCCTTTCTTCCTGATCATATCTAACACATAGGATATTTTCCTTTTGGAAATTATACAAACTCTGGAAGATTTCACAGGGAGAATGTTACTCTCTTCTTTCCATTTTACTCCTCCTGCTTTGACACATTGTGAAGGCCTGTGGACTGAGCTTCCTGCATGGCTCAGCTTCATTTGCTCTATTCAGTTCTCAGCTGTTCTCAGCTATTCTCTGTACTCCAAGGACTCTGGTTCATTATCTGTTCCTTGCTCTTAAAGAAGAATCTAGTTCCTTCCTATTATCCCATTTTAGGTGTGTTCACGGCCAAACTCTTTCCTCTCTCCTCTTCGGCTTGGTTTGTTCGTGGACCATATTCCATGGTATCAGTTAGCTTGGATGCATTTCCCATATGCTGTTCCCAGAGGTCAGTTGTATAGAATGCGGATGTGTGTGTATGTGAGGTAACTCAGACACACATTTCTTTCTACCCATTTCCCATTGCACTTAAGATTTGCTTAACAGTCCAATGACTTTAAATAGCATGCAGTGATAGGGTGCTGCTCCCTCACCAGGAACAGCCAGCACTTTTTATGATGAGGATATGATTTATTCTGTAGCACCAATACCTCAAACTCAGATTTCCCTTTAATTCCTTTTGCTCCATGTCTACATGAAATGGATCGCCAGATTAGGAATGTTCCGCAACAAGTTGGAAGGAGCAGATAAAGCTGTAGTAATGCTAAATTTTAATTAGATCTTAGACAAAGATATCCCTAGTATCTAAATAGAATGCCAGGTAAATGAAAGAAGTAAACCAGGCAGGCAAATGTGCAATTGCAATTAGTGGATATATTTAAACTCGATCTTAGTAATTATCTGTTAAGAATAGGAGTCAATAGCTCTTCCAGTGACCTTGAACAAATTGTATAGTTCTTTTAAAGTTTTCCCAGTCCATAAACAAGGGTTAATACCCTTTTCTATTTGCTGACCTCAAATAACAATGTCTCAGTATAAATTATGTGTTATGAGATCTGTTTGTAAAAAAAAATCCTGCATTAATAGAAAACATCATTACTTTGTTGAAAATTAATGTCTTGGTACTTACATAGTACCTCAAAGAGTTACAGATTTATACTCCGTTTTCTTCCACACAGAGCAACTGAATTTCTGCTTATTTTCCCTCACAGATATTAGCTTTTATGTTTCCATAGTTTGTTTTTTTTTTTTCTTTCCTGGCCATATTTCTAACCTCTTTAGATAATTTTATTTTATCTTTTCACCCTCACTTGTGAATTTAAAACCATCCAATTTAGCATTATTACGGAATTTAATTTAACATATTTTTTCAGACGCTTAATAAGGATGTTAAACAAAAACAAAATACATTCTATTTAGATACTAGGGATATCTTTGTCTAAGATCTAATTAAAATTTAGCATTACTACAGCTTTATCTGCTCCTTCCAATTTGTTGCAGAACATTCCTAATCTGGAGATCCATTTCATGTAGACATGGAGCAAAAGGAATTAAAGGGAAATCTGAGTTTGAGGTATTGGTGCTACAGAAAAAATATGATCTTGCAAGGTGTTACTATAATGACATCAGAGTCAACCCTCTTTTTGAGACAACTGGCCATGGAAGAGAGTAGATGTGGCAGTCTGCCACAAAAGGTGCAAATGAGAGGAAGAGTACTCTACGAATATTGGGAAAACATTAGATAGGACATTCTTGCTATTATATCCCAAGTAAAGACCAAAGAATTTAGTCAGAATATCAGAAGAAATAGGGTGAGCAAATATATATATATTTTTAATTCCTTGAGGTCAGCATTAGGAGTGTGACTATCGATTGAACACTCTCAGAGCTCCTTCCCCCTTGGAATTGCTAGACATTTAAAAGTTAATCATTATCATACCTACTATGGACTGAAGAACTAATGGACACTGTGCTTGGCACTGGAGTATCTAAAAAGCTTCTACAACATATACCCTGATTTTAGGGAGTCCACATCCTGTTAGAGACACAGAAGTCTAATGTACTTTAAACCAAAATAAGTGTCAATGGAGCCATGCAGCAGAGAGGAGAGAATGAACTGGGTGGTATGGAAGAAATTCAAAGAAGAAATTACATTTGAATTGAGTTTGTCAATAAGAATTTGAGCAATGGAGAATGGGAAGAAGCTAGTCAAAGGGATCCGTGTGTGAAAGGATATTTGGAGTGAGGCACTTTCTACAGCTGGGGAATTGGCTAGTGTGGTGGGAACAAAAGATACCAGTAGTGAGGACAAGTGCAAATGGCAGAGAGAGAAAACTAAAAACAGAAGATTAAATTGTGAAGGGCTTGAAGTTTACTCTCTAGGCAATTGGATAGAGTTGGAGGCATTCTCGAATTTCAAGTTGCGAATTAACATGATCCACTCTATAGCGATGTTGATCAGCAGACTGATGCCTGAGGAAATTTCAATCCAGTTTCAATATTCATGTCTTTCAAGCCATTCCAATTGGACTTACCTCCTTCAGTTGTAGAAAGCAGGTATACCAGCAGAAATTCCACAAAATACAGATGGATATGTGAGTTTTGTTATTGATTTCGCCTCCGTCCCTGAGAACAAGTTTATTGTCATTAAATACAGGTCACTATTCTGTAAAATGAGATCATGTAAAATATATATATGGTAAAAATAGGAGTGGCTAAAATGTTCAAGACAGCATCTACTTTTTCAAATTTTCTAGTTATGTTATAACTAACAAGACTTTTTAAAAGACTTGTTACTTAAAACGTGTAATTATATATTTATATTTACCTAATATATTTGCCCAGATTTCTAGTGATTTTAGAAATCACTGTCTTTGTTAGAATTTTAAGCTTTCCTATTTAGAAAACCATTTCTAACTCATTTCAAGACACTTTCCTGCCTTCATAAATATAATTAACATGATAATTAACAAGAAGACACACAATTTTGCAGTTAATTACAGTTAAAACCTGAGAAACAATTCCCTTTTTTGTATTAGCAAACATTTGAATACAGATGGCATAAAAAAAGAGTTATGTTCACCTCAAGAAATTATTAAAAAGCTTTAAAACTTTTTGTTAACTTAAAATGTGAGAATGACTTGCTTGGTTATTCCTGAATAGAAAGTAAAAAAGTTAATAAGGCTTTACACTAATAGACTGAGCTCAACACCATCAATATATTAAATTCGAGAGGTATGTTTGTTCAATGAATGAATGGATCTTTAGTTAAACCACTTGTAATGTAAATTGATTAAATATATGACCATTATCCATTTTACTGACAGCTGTTCACCATTCCCCTAAGGCTTACAACTTGCTGTTGTCAATTTTTATTGAGCATTCACAAAGATATGGGCACTGAACACACCCAGTGCATTAAGTCTCCCTGTCTCATAGAGGTTTACTTTCTGGTAGGACATCACCTGTATTAAGCATGTCGCAGCAAGATAGAAAGCAGTCCCACTAATATGTTCCTTCAACCCATATTCTTTGTGCGTCCAGCACTATACTAGGTGCTTGATATCTACCAAAGGCCAGATAAATAAGGTCAAAGTGTTCTCTGCCTTTGTGGAATTTGTAGTCTATCATGTTCTATCAGGCAAGGAAGGCATTAAACAGGTCATTACAAATGTCATAACTGCTAAGAAAATTAGAAAAATAAAAGTGCAGTGGAATTCCATAGCTCCAGTCCTAAGTTAACTTGGGAAGTAAAGTCTCATTACTTGTGGTTTCTTTAGGTTTGCCCTATATTCATATTTTTTTTTAGGTTTCGTGTACAGATACATGCATTCCTTTGTTCATTTCACAAAGTTAATCAGTTTTACAGTTAAGTCCTATCACTGGGAAACCTTGGAATGCTATTGCAAGCAATTTGGAAATATTTCACGTATGTTAGGGCCATTGGATGGGACAGATTCAAGTGAGCAGCTTACATACTTGTGCCCTCCAGAAAACTTTATAATTATGACTTATAAATTTCCAGCTTTGAAATGCAGTAATGGTTACAATGTTGGGGGATGGGAATCTTGTTCGAGAATATCAGAGCTTGTTAAATAAATAAATAAATAAATAAATAAATAAATAAATAAATAAATAAATAAATAAAATAGAATAGAATATCAGAGCTTGTAAAATTAAAAGTGAAATTTTAGACCTTGCAAGGTGGCATCAGATTCTTCAGCAAATATTCTAAACTGTTTTTATTTATTTTATTATTTATTCATGAGAGGCACAGAGAGAGAGGCAGAGACACAGGCAGAGGGAGAAACAGGCTCCATGCAGGGAGCCTGAAGTGGGACTTGATTCAGGGATCACACCCTGGGCTGAAGGCAGTGCTAAACCGCTGAGCCACCCGGGCTGCCCCTAAACTTTTTAAAATTGGCATTGCTGTTAATATAATCATGAAATAAGGAGTGATGTGGCATTTTTTTTATTGAAAAGCTATAATCAAGAAATCATAGGGAAGCCTTATTTCTAAAAGAAGAGAGATAAAAAGAATCTGAACAATCTTTTTTTTTTTTATCACATTTTCCAAGTGTAATTTGTGTTGACTTCTCCACACCAAAATTTTATACAGTATTTTGGCAATCAAACCATGTTAGAAATGAAATGCATGGTGTTCCATTACGTTCACAGAGATCTAAGGAACAAAGTTCATGAGGCTCTTTTATCAATCAGAATTTTAATCACCATTGTTACTCCCAGAGGATATGATATGAAAGGTGACTTTTCTGTCCATACAAAAATAGTAATAAACAAGTGAAAGTGACATTATTATTTCTTATCTGCTAAGCTTCAATAATATTCATCTGTCTTATGCCATTTCCCAACCACATTATCGGTTCCCCCTTCCTTGGGCATTTCTGATACTTAACAATGGTTTAATTATAGTTACTCAAAATAATATGGAGAACAAAATGATTATACACTATACAGGATATTTAATTTCCCAGTGTTGGCCACAAAACAAGTTTCATCTAAATGCCTCTCTTAATGATGACTACAAGTCTAGTCCCAGATCTATCTATACTAATGGATGACAGTGTTGTCTGTTATCTTGGCACTTTCCTTTGATTTAATCTGTGAGATAAAACATGACCAAGAAGATAACAGTCATGAGGAATGTATAGGATCCCGGGACCTTCCCCACTTCCTCAAGTACATACAAGTCTCTTGTTTCTCTTTCCTATTGTGATCCATGACTAATTTATAGCAGCTGAAAGCTGACCTCAAAGAAAAAAACTTCCCTTCTCTATCCTTTGATCACTGTGACAGCTACAAACTAAAACACTTTGCACATCTCTCAGTCTGCATCCAGGGAAAGGCTGTCAGTCAGTAACCTTTACTGAGCCCCAGTATGTGTGCAGAGAGAGCACTGCTTTGGCAGCTCTGGGATATTACAAAGGTCCTGAAGTTCCTGCAGAAGCCCTGACTATCGGGGGCTCTTAGAGTAAAAGACAGTAATCAATTCCAAGATGAATCTGGAACTACATAAAGGAGACCTATTCCTGCTGGAAATTTTCCGGTGAACTTCACTCTTCTGCCTCTGAGCTTGCACCGGGGTGCTGATGGGATTGCTCATGACATCATTTTATAATTCAGCTGCTGGTTCAGTCCTGCCTAGAGAAGTGAATAATTCTAGGGAAGCAATAATGAAAGCAGCTCCTTTTGGAATAAAAAAGCATCACTATAGGATCTGGGTGGCTCAGTGGTTGAGTGTCTGCCTTTGGCTCAGGTTGTGATCCTGAGGTCCTGGGATTGAGTCCCACATTGGGCTCCTCGTGGGAAGCCTGCTTCTCCCTTCTGCCTAGGTCTTTGCCTCTCTGTGTCTCTCATAGGTAGATAAATAAAATCCTTTAAAAAATGTATCACCATATACTCAAGAGAAATACTACAATATTCTTTTGATACGGACAACTACGTTTCAGTTAAAAACATATTTAGGGCTTTTTCTTCTTTTAGCAGCCAACTTTATTATATAATTTGGGGAACTTTATAGGAGAAACACACATTATTTGTTTTATGGCATTCCCACATGGGATGAGATAGACATGGGTTAAGGGGGGATCATGACTAAGGAACATGGATAGGATTTCTTTTTGAGGTGATGAAAATGTTCTAAAATTGATGGTACTCAGACAACTATGGCTATGCTAAGATGGTGCCATTTAAATGGGTGAATTGTATTATGTGTGAATTATATCTGAATAAGGTTTGTAAAAAATAATTCCCTGTCTATATCCGCGGGCTTCGTGTCAAACAATAGCCCCGACCAGCATTCTTACTCTTCTCTTGATTGATCGCTGATCAGTTGACTCTACAAAATTCAGTTAACTTCTATCCCCTAGCTAACAGAAAGCAGGGGGGAAAAAAGGCTTTGAAATTCAGCTTTTAAGAGTCTGAATCAAATATTACCTAACACACATGCTTTAATGAGATACAACCTTTTAAATTACCCAGCTGCATTCAATTATCCAAAATGCAGACAAAACATGTAGTTGTTGCCATCATTCTCAGCCTTGGAGGAGTATCTCTTTGTTATGCGTTAGCTCTGGTCTATGCAGGAGGGCTATTGGTTCCTTTCTCCTTCATCTCTCCTCAAAATAGTTGTCAAACAGGTTATGCTGCTAGGCAAGTGTGAGGCTTGGCGAGACTGACTGAGTTCTTTTCAAAGAGCCACTGTTCCACAGAGCCTTTTTCTTTTAGTCCATTATAGGTAGATAAAAGATACTTTAAAATGTATTCTATTATTTCTAAGTAAGTCATAGAAAATGTATGTGTTTTATGATTTGCTTGCTTTCATCCCTTCCCAAATGACAAAAAAAAAAAAAAATATTAGGTTGTAAAAGAGGTATATGTAAAACCATAACAAAGCAAAAACAAGCCAAACAACTTGAAATTATATAATGATTCTAGAAAAAGAAAGGATCAGAGTAGGGAAAAATGAAAAGGCACAAAGTACATACAGCTACTTGGCTACCGCAATTCGAGTTTCTAAAATTCATCCAGATTATACTTTAAGCGCTCAGTAAAGAAAATTGGTGATCCAAAGGGTATCCCAAACCAGGCCTTCATGTTTGGAACTAGTACCCCTCAGGTCATGGTAGCCTAGCCTTTCATGCTTAGGACTCACCTTTGTCTGAAACCAGAAGGGATTTTTTTTTTTAAGACTTTATTTATTTATTCATGAGAGACACAGAGAGAGGGAGAGAGGCAGAGAAACAGGAGAGGGAGAAGCAGGCTCCATGCCGGGAGCCCGACGTGGGACTCGATCCCAGGTCTCCAGGATCACACCCTGGGCTGAAGGCGGCGCTAAACCGCTGAGCCACCCATGCCCACCAGGAGGGATTATATGTGTGTTTGTATGTGTGCATCTAATTAAGGTATAATTTATATATAACTTTATATTAATTTCGGGTGTACGACATAATGATTCTGTATCTGTATATATTATAAAGTGCACACCATAATATCTACTTAGTACCCAGCACCACACATAGTTACAAAATTTTTTCTGATGTCTTTTTTTTTTTTTTAAAGATTTTATTTATTCATTCATGAGAGACACAGAGAGAGAGGCAAAGACACAGGCAAAGACATAGGCAGGCTGTAGGAAGCCTGAGGCAGAACTCGATTTCAGGACCCTGGGATCATGACCTGAGCCAAAGGCAGACATCTGCTCAACCACCGAGCCACCCAGGTTCTCCTTCTTGTGAACTCTTAAGATGTACTCTCTCAGCAACTTGTAATGAAATCCAGTATAATTAACTGTAGTCAGCAGGGATTGCTAAGAATTTTTAAAACATCATTCATCATTTATTTCCTGGCAATTGATCATGTATTGGCTTATTATTGATAACTGCCAGAATGATCAAATCTCCTCATTCCTTTTCTAACCCATCTTTTTCCTCATCTCCTCCTCATGTGTTCATCTAGCACCTTTATGAAGAATACAAATCCTCACCTCCAGTGGGGTTCTTCTACTCAAGTGTTGAGAACTCAAAATGCCAATCAGGCCCTTCTTTTTAGATTCCTTAAAAGTATCATGTCCACAACTGAACTCTCTGTACATGTCCAGCGCCAAAGAATCCCCCACCCTAACTGCAGTGTTTTGTCAGAGGCTATTACCATGTTCTCAATTTCCTGAGCTATAAATGACAGTGTCATTTTGAATCATGATCTTACTTCATTTCCTGTATCCATCCAATCACTAAGGCTTATTGATTTTTCCTTTAAGTTGTTGCATATTCACATAATCCTTTATATTTACACTGCCATTTTCAAAGTACAAGACCTTAATACACTTTTTCCTGGATTACTCTGAGTCTCCTGGATGACTTCCCCCTCCCCTCCAATTGTAGAGTGGGACTCTTTGAATTAACAACAGGCATAACTCTCACATGGTCTCCCTTAATCATTACTTATCCATATTAGTCCTGGGTTCAAAAGCCTTGCTTGCTCACACTGTTTGTGATCATTTGTCTGACACCTCTGTATGTCTGCAAATCAAAAATTTTATGTGGAGATCAATTTAAAAACCTCAATTTCTCTGTATAATCTCCTCTGGCTAATTAAAATTTCTACAAACTTCCATTCCTCTGAATTACTACAGAGCATGGAGTTTACATAGCCTCAATTATCAATTAATTGTATAAGGCTTTGTTTTGTCAGTATTTTTTTCTTGAGTGCTGGTTTAAGTTCTTGGGCATAGGGATTAAGTCCTTTGTGGTTTAATGATAGTGATAATGGTGGTTTAATGATGATAACACTGATTTCCACAAGTCACTCACAGTAATATGGCACTGCTCCGTTGGAACATAAGCTGATCACTCCTGAAAGGAAAGAAAGACGGAGTCGAGGCTGGGGAGAGGATGGGTGTAGAAAGGTTAAGGAAAAATGTCTTCCAAGGACAGGACAAGACCCAAATTTTAAAGATAAGCTGTACAGCAAATGCATGGTTACAAGAGGGACTGAAGAGCAGAAAAGGGGCTTCTAGAAAGTGGGTTCTATCCAAATTTAAAGTCAAAGAAGCTTCTTCCAGTCAATTTGACAGATTCTAGAAGTGGAACGGAGGCTGGAGAAAAGGGAATAGTAGTAATTACACAAGGGAGATGAAGATTTGCAACTGTTAGACTGAAGTTTGGGATTTTGGCTTAGTAGACATGGGAGTAAGATCCAGTACTAGAAGTATAGTTAATCAGGAAAACTACGCTGGTCCTGAGGTAAAACTAAGTATTACAGCCTGGTGGAGGGACTAAACTCTTCCTATGAAAAAGACAGTTTTTATGGAAGAGAAGAGATTTTCTGTATACATTCCTGGGTTCTTTCTTCCACCTTCCTCTTGGTCAAAGAATGAAATAAGAAAGTCTGATGGTGGTTGTTAGCCCATTGGCCCATGTTTTTCAACTGAGAGCTCATCTAAAGAAAATCCATAAATATCAATAAACTGGTAACTTTTTCTCTTTCTTTTTCCTTCTGGGGCAATACCAGATGGTTTCCTCAGCAAGTAATCAACACTAACATCACCAGTAAT
The DNA here is from genome assembly GCF_003254725.2 of Canis lupus dingo. NCBI lineage: Eukaryota > Metazoa > Chordata > Mammalia > Carnivora > Canidae > Canis > Canis lupus. The sequence continues at coordinate 38,558,305 of NC_064267.1, read as the reverse complement.
GGCACAGACAGACATCAAGGACCTCTTGATATGATACCACTGAGAATCATTCCTATGGTATTGTGGGGTTAGGGGTCAGGGATAAAATGCATAGCCTGAATCTAATCATGAAGAAACATCAGAGCAATTCAAATTGAGGTACACTCTACAAAATAGCTGGCCTGTTCTCTTATCAAGAGAACAGGCCAAGGCAATAGGGCCTTGGCAATAGGGCAATATCAAGGCAATAGGGCAGCCTGGGTGGCTCCGCGGTTTGGCACCGCCTTCAGCCCAGGGCATGATCCTGGAGCCTCGGGATCAAGTCCTACGTCATGCTCCCTGCGTGGAGCCTGCTTCTCCCTCTGCCTGTGTCTCTGCCTCTCTCTCTCTCTCTGTCTCTCATGAATAAATAAGTAAAATCTTTTAAAAAATAAATACATAAATAAAAATAAATAAAAAATAAAAAATATATCAAGGCAATAAAAGACAAAGAAAGTCTGAGAATAATTCCAGTTGTAAAGAAACTAAAGAAATTTGACCAGTAAATGCAATGTATGACACAGGAAATTTTGTGAGGAAGGATATTATGTAAGAGTGTAGATCTTAAAAATTCACATCACAAAAAAACCCAAAAAACAACAAAACACAACTTACCAATGTATGGTGACAGATACTCACTAGAATTATCATGGTGATCATTTCACAGTATATACACATATCAAACACTACATTGTAGCTTTGAAACTAAGGTAATGTTCTATGTCAATTATACCTCAATTTAAAAAATAAAAATTAAGGAGACAATTGGCAGAACTGAGCATAGACTGCAGATTAGATGACAGTATAGAAGCAATGCTTAATTTTCTGTTTTTGATAACGATACTGTGGCTATGCAGGAGCAGGCCCTGTTCAAAGGACATCCTCACAGGCATGTTATGACCTAAATGATTGGTGTCTGCAGTTTACTCCCCAATAATTCTGAAATATAGATATGTAATGGATCAGGAAGATGAGAGAAGTAGAGAGATAAAGAAACACTGTAAAATAATTGATGTCAAGTGTCAAACAATCGTAAACTTAGGTAAAGAGCATATTGTGAGCTCTTATATGATTCCTGCACTTTTTCTGCGTTTGAAATCACATAAAAAAAGTTACTAACATGTTGAATAGAACAGTGAATAGATGACTTTTAATGAAGAGATGAGAAGGTTGTTCTATTTTGTTGTTTGTTTTCTAAGAGTCGAGGAGTTTAGGAGCAAAGAAATAGAAGGACTGCTTTTAACATCTCGCAAAGGGACAATTAAATGCCATATACCAGTTATTTTTCAGTATGAAATATTAGATCCAACAATTTTTCTGTGTGAGCAACTCCTTATCCATTTTAATAGATTAACATCAAAAATTCTTTTTGTTTTGATCAAATTCGTACTTGAAATTCTTTCAGGACTCCACCATGAAACAAATTTAGTAAACAAGTGTCATAAGGAAGACTTCCCAGCCTAATATCTACTCTCAAGATCTAGGTTATTGGAGACTAAATTATTCATTCCCTCATTTCAGTTTTAAAAGAAGAATGAGAAACATTTATAGCACTGACTCATTTACTTAATTCAGCAATCAGTTTTCATTGGCAACTGACATTGTCACCTTTTTTTGGCCCATTGATGCCATCAGCAATAAAGTAGGAAAACAGAAATACATATAGGTCATATTATTTTATACATAGGTAGTACTTTCTAATTGCTTACTATTTAATTTCTTTTCTTATGAAATTTGTTTTAAGATTTTATTTATTTATTCATGATTGACACAGAGAGAGAGGCAAAGACATAGGCAGAGGGAGAAGCACACTTCCCATGGGAAGTCTGATGCAGAATTCAATCCCAGGACCCAGGGATCACACACTGAGCCAAAGGCAGATGCTCAACCACTGAGTCATCCAGGCATCCCTGTTTATTTATTTATTTTAAAGATTTTATTTATTTGAGAGAGAGAGAGTGTGTGTGCGAGCATGAGTGGGGGGAGGGACAGAGGGAGAGGGACAAGCTGTCTCCCCACTGACCAGGGAGCCCAAGAAGGAGATTTGATTCCAGGACCCCAAAATATGACCTGAGCCAAAGGCAGACCCTTAACCAACTGAGCCACTCAGGTGCCCCTCCTCAGGAAATTTTAAAATAGGTTCCCTCCCTCCTCACCCCCCTACTCCCCATTATACCCAGTTAAATGTCTTAAAAATGGTGGTGTACTGCTCCTTAATGAAAAATTTATATCATAAAAAAATACAACCTCCAAAATCTCTAGTGAAGACACAAAAGTTTACATTTTATTATTTCCACTTTCTTTTAAGAAAATTTACCTTCTTTTACTTGAGTCAGAATACTGCATGAGAATAACTAAAAGCCAGAACAAAAATTACCCACTGTTCCATCACTAACAAAATCAATGTCTTTACTCATTGTGCCCCATGAAATTGTCCACATGCAATTTCTGTTTTTATATCATGTAGCAATACTCTAGATATACTGCTATTCTGTGTATAATTCTATGGGTACATTGCTATTTTGCCACAGTATTGCTTTTTATGGCTCCTTTCTGTTCTTTCCTCCTTCATTCTTTATCCTTCCATTCAGGGCACCCAATAGTAACAGATTGACATATACTCCCTCACATCTTCTTGCATAGTTAACAGCATATACTAATATACACGATCAAAGACTTCTCTCATTAATTAGAATTGGTACATGCTCAGTAAATGGAGAACATATAACTGACGTAAGTATAACTTCAATATTTCATTAATTTAATCATATACTTTTAAACACATTATATATGATTTAAGAGTATGGAGCTGGCAGATTTTAAATTTTTTGCATAAATCACACCCCAACTTCCAGTTTGATTTTCTCTAAAGTGGATCAAGCTTTTGAAGATAATTGCTAAGCAATTTGGTGTGTAATTTTTCTATATTTTTATAATTTTCTTCTCTACTCTTTTCACAGTGGTCTTGCCCACACCTGAATTCTCAATATATATTTTCAATAGCTTTCTTTTACGGAGTCTTTTCAAAATTTTTAACTTTGTCTTCTTTTTAATGACATATTTATTTAATTGCTTTTAAAGATTTTGTTTGTTTGTTTAAAGGTAAGCAAGAGAGAGAGAGATAACACAACGTGGGAGGGGCAGACTCCCTACTAGTCAGGGAGCCTGATGTGGGGCTGGATCCTAGGACCCAGGGAACATGACCTGAGCCAAAGGCAGGTACTTAACCAGACTGAGCCACCCAGGTGCCCCCTTTATGACATATTTATAAGCACTTTGTGTAACATTTTATCAAATGTCAAAATTGCAGTAGAAATAACATGTGGTACAAAGTTAAATGGAAGACCGTTGAAAGAACTGCTTTGTGTTTTTTTTTTTGTCATTCACTTTATATAAACAAAATTATCCAATATATATTTATAAGCAATTTGATTTTCTTAATGACACATAATTACTATTTTTCCAGAACAATAGGCTTAGATCTAACTCATTCTTTTCAATAGCTGAGTAATATTTCATCAAACAGATGTGTTAAAAATCCAGTCAACTGCTCCTTATTGATAATTTAGATTATTTCCAGGTTTGACCACTTCAATGTTTTAATGGGGATCTTTTTACATAAATTCTTAGATACTGCTACATTTATTCCTATGGGATAAATTATTTAAGGTTTGTTCCTCTTGTCTTCCAATTTCTACTTTTAATATTCTTAAGCTCCAAGAATAATTATACTATATTTTAAAACAAGACTGGGGCTTAAAATGGATCACCGTAATTCCTGTTTATACTTGGCAAGATTTTGACCAGTTTGAAAATTTCCACCAATCTGGAATCCACTGATAATTCTGAATCCAATAGGATTCAGAATACTATTATCCACTTGTTGGTTGAGTAGTTTCATAAGTAAATTTCTATAGCCTGTGTACCTCTTGCAGGTGAAGAATGCTACATCTAGGACTGCTCTGATTTATTCCTGTGATTTCTCCTACTGCAAAATCTGTCACGGAGTCCAAAGTAAAACTTTGTCTCTATTGAGATGGTACAAGGAAATATGAAGAACTTAAACATGTAAAATGTTAGTACAATACATAAATCAAAGCACATGATTTCTATTTCTTACAAATCAGAACGAGGGTATAAATAACATAAGAGCTAAGCCTGTTTTTAGTTTCCCATGATAATGTAAATTATTTTTTAATTTTATAGTTATTGCAGGCCAGTGGGCTATAGCATACCAGCATGTGATATATTCTCCTTAAACTGTGAGTAGCATTAACAAGCCGCTTTAAGGAGATTCAAGGCTCACGAATAGCCCAGGAAAGCTCAGGGCCGCCAGGTTACATGACTCTTCCCTGTAATGTCTGCAATCGTATACTGTATCTTCTAAATCAGCTGCTATGTGTGAACATGGAATGACATCCAGTTGCTCATTCTGCAAGATGCACTTTTATGTGTCTCAGCATAGAAGTGACCTGATATATTTACATAATAGTTGTTCTCTTGATTATCAATATCTTATTCTTGGAAGTTTTATAATAACCAGAAGAATGGAAGTGGGCTTTATTGTAAGTTTTCTTTAACCATTTTAGATATCCATAGTACATGTAAGCCAAAGATGCTGGAGACAATAGAAGCCTAGGGTTATACAAGCATATTTTGCAATATATCATTTATTACAAAAATAAGTATTTCCTTCCTGACTCTTCTAAATTAGAGTAATGCAGAAATTTTGTTTTTGTTTTTGTTTTTGTTTTGTTTTGTTTTTTAATGCAGAAATTTTTAAGGAAATTGCAAGATTCTGTTTAATGAAGTAGATCTAGACATTAACTATTCAGACCATGGATGCATATCTTGATGTTTGTTTTGCCTCCTGCCCTCACAAACCTGTTTTAAGCAAGAACAATGATAAAATCTGTCTTAAGGTTTTCATTAATGCTTGGCAGGTACCAATGAGCTACTGTGGGTTTATGTTAATCTTGTAATATATACATGCAAAGGCTCCACAGATAAAAACTAAATATGTAGGTGACAGTGTGCCCTTGTCTGCCACGTTATGCTAAAATTTTGATCATAAAGTTAACACAAACCCTGATCATAAAGTTAACACAAACCCTGCCACACCCCTGAGTCCTGGATTAACAGAAATAAATTTTTGTATCTATCTCCATTTGTCACACTATTTGCTAAGAGAGACTTGGTCATGTTTTTATGATTCAATATTTCCTGACTATTGTCTTTATGTTACTTTCTACTCAGGATTTCTGCCTAAACCACTGGAGGCCTAATCCTTGGTATAGTAAGGAAGCAGAGTAAAAAAGTAGATCTGTTGCTTGGAAAAAAAGTTTCTCCCTATTTGCCAAGTCGCTGATATGCTCTTAATGCTTAACAACAAGATATCAAGAGTGGAGGTGCTCAGATTTGTAGCCTTTGCAGATTTCCATGTTATCATTGCTCTCATTATGGATGATTTCCAGCCACCCATGTGATATCACTAAATGCAGATTTGGGAAGAGCTGTTAACCATCATTTCTTCCAAAACAATACAGATCCCTCCCAAGACACCTATTTAAAAACGTGTTAATCTCCATCACCTTGGCATATCTAACCAAGTGAAGTTGAGTAGGGGATGGAAGATAGAATTACAGAGGTGAAGAGAGAAGCTGTATTTCTGAATCACAGTTATAATTGAGAAAAAATTGACTATGGAAAATCAGAAAGGAAGCTACATTTCAGAACATTTGATGAAAAATATCAATCTGTTGTTCCTGGGAAGTCCAGGGTTAATTGGCAGAACCAATGGCTCCTAATTGGCACCCAATAATTTTTTTTGTTTTGGTCCATGATCAGGATTTGAAATAAGTTACCATGCATAACAATGCTAGTTATTTTAGATAAATCTGGAACTATTCATTATGATGTATTGTTCTTAAGTAATTAAGACATTTATGTTTCAGGTGATATAGTTTCTATAATCATGTATCTGTAGATTTATTCTATCCCTTGATCTTTCATGAGACTTTGTGGGAAGCCCCACAACCGTTTAGCAGCTCAGAGTTTACTTCCCAAAAAAAGATATTATATTACACTCTATTCTCTTTAGAAGATTATGACTAAATAATATAAACATCAAGAATGCTTGAGTTGTGTAAACACCAGTACCATCCCAAACTATAGAGTATTACTATCAAACAGAATTTTCTACACTGATAGAAATGTTCTATATCTACTCTGTCCAGTTAAACATTCAGTTTCTTAATTGAACTAGCCACTTTTCAAGTGCTCAATTGCCACTTAATTAAATTCAATTAAATCTAAATTTAAATAGCCACATGGAGCTAGAGGCTCCCATGTTGAAAGTGCCACTCTAAAAGACAAACCACCAATGTTTATATCTTCTTCATCAGCAAAATCAATAGTTGGCCAACAATTCTGTCACATGTAGTGACAAATATGGCATTTTGAAAAAAAAAAACTGTTCATGAATTTTAAAAACTTTTTTTCACTAATAGTGACAAAAATGGAAAGAAATTATATATGCTTACAAGAAACTTATCAGTTCATGATTTCAAAGCTTTTTGAAGAATCCGATTTTCTTTCACAACATGAATTTCAAACATGGATGAGGACTTAACTAGAAGAGACAATAAACATTAGAAATGAGTACAAGTATGGTGGTAAATAAATGAATATTTGAATGAAGTCTTACCTCTTCAAGATTCATAAAAATACCCAATATCACTGCTGATTTTTCCATCACTAATTTAAAAGTATATGTTGCTGACTTTATAAATATGTAGAATTACTTAACTCTTAGAAATGTATCTGGAAATCATCTTATAAAGCTGAAGTGAATATTTAGTTGAGAACCAATTTACCATAATATTCTAAAATTTAATTTCATTCCAAAAAAATGTCTGTAAGCCTGTGGTTATCCTAAATTTGGCAAAATAGCTTATCCAACTGTTTCCTAAAATACTTTTGGATTTGATTTAAAACAAAACAAAAATAAAGAAAACAGCCACGAAAATATCTGTAATTCAAAATGGTTAACTGAAGTTTTTATAACTATTTATTTTTTATTAGCTGATCTTCCATTATGCAGCATTGATCTCTTGGCAAAACTGTTTGAGCTATCCAAATCATATACCCAGGAAACAATATGCATTTTGTTTACCTGTTCTAGAAGAGCGTTGAAAAAAGCTCCCCTAGTCCTCCAATTAAAATGTGAAAGGCAGGCACAAAACAGTTTGGCTGGTTCACTCAGTGATAAGGAAACACAGGCTTAGTTTAATTCATTCTTCTAAAGTGCCAACTGACAAAGCTTACATTGAATTCGGTCCAGCCTCAAAAGTATAATTGATGTCAGCTCAAATTCTCAGCCAAAGACAAACACTGAATCTGTTGCTATTGGCTTTGTTTGGGTTTCAGGTGCGGGGCCCCTGCCATATGGTATCCTTGGGGCAGGGTTTTTGTTATGGCGTGTGTGTATGTATGTGTGTGTGCTTGTTAATATTGCAAACATCCTTCAGTTGCAAAGCAAACAGAGGAAAGGCAATCCACTCATCGCCTAGAACCAGTATAGACCACCAACTGCTGGGTACTATTAAAGTTACATAGAGCATTAGACAAAAAGAAGTTCTTGTCCAAGATATTACTTTACCAATGAATTCTTTATTTGCCCTTGACATCCTGTTTTCCTTGCACCAACAAATGGCTCTGCATTTATAATTAATGAATTGACACTGTATTATTAATATAAACTTCAAGATATTTTATAACAGAATAGTGATCTTTTTTTCAAGTTTTGTATCCTGAGTGTTCATTAAATCATCATTGACTATGACAGGACAGCACTTTTTTATATACATAAAAGATATTTTATTTGAAAGTGGCAAATCATTTGTATCGAATGAATGCTTTATATAAGAAACTATTGAATAATTAAAAACATAGACATCTCTAGCATGATCAATATACTTAGTCCTATATTCAACAGATTTGAAAAATTTAGAGTTTTCTTCCTTGTTGATATGATTACAACCCTAATGACTCAATCAAGTATCATCAGGTCCCTATCAAGTTTGGGCATTGAATGAGGCCTTATGGGGAAAAAAGACATAAAACAAAATCCCTACTCAAGAAGCAAAGGGTTTTCATGTCTAAAAAGAATACATATGAAACAACAATGGATATTATATGCAGAATATAAGCATTAAATAAAAGTTGCAGGGAATTAAGAGCCCAAAGATATAAACACATCCTGGGAGGTTCCATAAAGGAGATAGGACTTAATACAACTTTGAAGAATGAATAGATTTTATATAGAAGGACTAGGTTATAAAATATTATTACAAGTAAGAATCATTACATGGGAAAAAGGGGGGTTAGAAGAAACATATTGGGTTATTTGTAATTATAGATATCAGTATGACTAGTCTGAAGGAAAATAGGGAATGTTGTCAGGTAACTAAACTGGCTGGATTTGTTAGAAGCTTATTGTAAGGGGTTTGGACCTGATGCAGTAGGAAAGTGTTTTCAGGGAGGCATGGGATCATAAATCTATGCATATAAGGGCCTGGGATCTGTCTGGTCAGATCAGGAAAGTGGGGTTTCTTGGAAAGCCCCATGTTCGTCTGTCTGTTCTATATATGAGAAGACTTTGAAAGATTATGTTGAGTAAATTATGTTGTATTATTTAATTTTTAAAAAGTTTCCATAGACAATAGCAATCTTCAGCTCTTTTAATCAATCTACAGGATAAACTCAACTCCTGTAAATAAATGCAATACATTTATAGTACAATGATTTCATTTTTCTGACAGGGTCATCATTGTGAGTCTTAACAAGTTATTAACAGAGGACAAAAATTTGGAAATCCTGACTTTGTACCTACACTTTTGCTATAACTGATACTATAATTGCAATACAAATAAACAAATAACAAATAAATCAGCTGATCTTTTGGAGAAAACATAGTATAGAAAACTAGATGTTAAGTTGCTTCCACCCAGCATCTTAAAAGGACAAGTTTATCAAGATAATTACAGGTGAGAGAGTTTCTTCCTGTTATTACTGCACTCTCCAAGAATTCAAAGACTAATTAAAATGATTTTTTCACACGTGTTAGCTTCATTCAACACCCAGCTCCTGAGAGAGTCTTGGTTAGATTCACCTAAGTCATCTTGTTTTGAAAATTATGTTAAAAGTCAAGCTCCTTCTAAATACTATGACTTCATAATAGGTCCACCACTGAGCACTTCTCCAGCAGTTACCAAGATCTATGTTTTAAGTGTCCTAACTTATAAGTTGGAAAATTTCATTGCTTAGTACTCTAACTCAAAAGCACTGTTCAAGTGGGAGTTACAGACCAAGGATTTCAACCGATTTTTTAAAATGTTGCTCTATTAATATGGAACGGACGTCTCCAGTCTATTTGGTTAAATGCTGTTTTGAAAGGCCAAGGCTGGCCAATTTGTCCTGTTGGGTATTAAATTTGACCTTTGGATTGTTGCTCTCCCTCTCGCTAATCCTGCCTCTTAGATATACAGTTTAAAAGAAGCATGGTGACCATGCTGTTAATCATTAGAAAAGGGTTTGTTACAGATTTATGAATGCCTTGAATGCCTGGCGAGGTGTTTTTGGTATATGAATAATCATTATGAACACCTCATCTATAGCTTTTTCTTATTCTACATCCACCTTTTTAAAGCAGTTGTTCTCAACCCATTAGAGCCACCTGGGGAGTTTTGTTACAACTCAATGTCCAATCCCTCCCTCAGACTATTTGAACCAGAATCTCCAGCCTTCTCTGCCCATAAGTTGAATTGGAACAGTGTCACGTGCTTCCAATTTGCAGGGCAATTTATGAAGTTGTGGTCCATCCCATGTTTCTTCGAATCATCTTAACTCCCTTTTGAACCCTAGAGAGTAAAATAGAGGAAGAGTTAGCTTGGGAACGGGTTGTCACTGTACTTTCTGTTGCAAGTGATAGAAACCAAATAGAAACTAAACTAAGGAAAAGAAGAAATTTCCTGAGTCATGTAACTGAAATATCCTGCAAGTAAGGCTAGGTCAATGAGTGGATTAACGATGTCACAAGGGCTTGGTTTCTCTTCATCTCCTGGCTGTGTCTTCTGTTGTGCTGGCTTCATTCTCAGATCCCATATTTTGGACTCTTTTCAATTCCAGGCTAACATTATTGCAAGTATAAGTTAAATGTCAGAATAAGTCTCTTTAGACAGTGTATGTTTCAGCTCTAGCAGTCATTCTAGTTGGCTAATTTGGATTCTATACCCTTGAAACCTCTCTGAACCAATTGTGATACACAGGAATTTAGAGTTCTCAATTAGGCCTGTGTTTCATGCCCCTTGCTGAAGTCTGAAATGGAATCCTATTCAAAACATATCATCAGAAATTGGGGGCAGGTAGTTTTTACCAAAATTCTTATTACTTCTACCTAAAGAGAGAAAACCAATGCTGGCTTTCTAAAAAAGAAACAAATGTCCACCATAGAGTGATCAGACCACTGGAGTGAGTGCCCCAAGGGATATGAAATAAAAGTGAGTCTCTATTATGGATGAGTACATGACTAAATGAGTGGATAAGTGACATATAGGAAGGTCCCTAAGTACACATTAGTCATGGCTGACTCTTTATTAGCCTTACAGCACAAAGGATCCTTTAAAATGATTCAGGGTTACAGAATATTGTAGGAAAAGCAGGAATCAGTATAGAGTCAGCAGTATCACCATGCCTTGCTTAATGAAGTGTGGACTGTAAAAACACTTATTTAACAAAGGAGGGATGGGATGACATGTTAGAAAGCAAAGTGAAAGGTAACCAACAATTTTTAAAAATTTTCCTATTAGCTCAAAAAAAAAAAAGATTCTCAACAATACAAATCATGCTTTAATTCAGTTTGCATAGTATAGTCTATAAATGTTTGATGAGATTATCTTATAGCCATAAAATACAATGACAAATTGTTTCCTTCACCATCACCATGATGAAGATGAAGTTATAGTTTAAAGATTACCTGGTTCTAGAATCAGTTGCTTGTGGTCCAATTCAACTTTTGCATGACCTTTGGAGTATCCTTTCACCTCTCAAAGTCTGAGCTGCCTCAAGCCTAAAATAAGAATGACAATAATTCTTACACATAGTGTTGTGAAGTGAGGTAATCCATGAAAGCATAAATACTATGTTGGCATATAGTTAATGTGGATAAGTATTATATTTCCACCCCTCATTCATGTCCTCCTCTTCTCTTCTTTCTCATCATTATCACAATTGTTAATACATGCCATGCAAGATTATTTAATCACTGAAATATTTTCTTATTTGCCTTGTGATTGATCGATTTGGTCTAAATATATTTCTATTTTATTTATATTCTAGAGTAATAAGAATTATTTGGAAAACAAAATTACAGAAAAAAGGGGGGACTGCCATCCAGAATTCTGCATTCAAATTAAAATATTATTAAGTAATATTAATATTTTGGTGTTTTTTTTCCTTATTTTCTTCTGTGTACATTTTATATATAGTTAATTTTTATGTTGTCATTTTTAAATAAAACTCTCTTTATTTTTTCAGGTTTCCCTATACTTATTTTTTTTTACAGTTGTACATATAGATAGTATAGTATTTCTCACAATTTCAAAAAGTCTAAAAAGTTACCCAAATTTCTATTCTTAGGTTAATTCTTTAGTTAGCTAACTAGCTGGATAGTTAGACATTTGTCAGAGTTTCCTTTTTGAGTTTTTATATTTGAGAATCAGGAAACATTTTTAAAACTGCTACAGACTAAAAGTAGCATTGAATATCTCAGGCTGGAAAAAAATATATATATAATCACATGCAGATTTCACTATCTAAACCAATTAATGAAGATTCCAAGTAGAGAAAATCACTTAGGTGTCCTCAGAATGAAAAGGGTTAAAAAAATGTATCTATAAATTATCCTGAACTCCAAGTTAATGTTAAGATCCAGTTTTTAAAGTAACACATATGCAACTCATTCAGTTACAAACCATTTGGCAACCAACTTTTTCAAAATGTCAAGACAAAATGTAAGTATGTGGAAGAACCATATGCACAGTTCTCCCCTTTGGAGGGCACTCGCTCTTCACTCTCTCTGACACAATCCTTAAAAACTGTTTCATCTCTGCTGCAAGCAGACAGTACTAGTCAGCAGCGACCACAGCTAGTGCCCCTGCACCATTGAAGCTCAGCCTCTCCCAACCCCGTCAGAGCAGGCCAGGAAATGAGTAAGCAGACAGAGCAGGGAACTGGAAATGGGATGCAAAATATGCTCAAACCCTCTCAGAATGCACCCTTTCTCCTCTTCCCTCTTCATTCTTTCCCTATGAGAATTGCAGACCAGGGAAAAAGCCAAGAAGAACCCTGATTGTTTTTCTAGAATGTCATGAAAAATACTTCTGGACAAAATGCCTCAGTAGGATAGTGTTTTTTTTTTTTTAAAGATTTTATTTATTTATTCATGAGAGACACAGAGAGAGAGAGAGGCAGACACACAGGCATAGGGAGAAGCAGGCTCCATACAGGTGGCCCAATGCAGCACTCGATCCCGGGCACCGGGATCACACCCTGAGCCAAAGGCAGACACCCAACCACTGAGCCACCCAGGTGTCCCAGGATAGTGATTTCAATAACAAAAATAGGGAGATTCTGACGTTACCATCAACCCAGTCCCCTACTGTGTTTCCCAAATTCCTGTTTGTCTTACTTTGCTTACTTTCCCATCCTTAACTGATCGCAGCCCTATCAGTTTACCCACCAGACAAAATTTCCAAATCTTCTCTTGTTTCTTTCCTTCTCATTTCCATAGCCTTATTAACTGATTCTAATTCTCTCCTTACAAAATTATCAGGGGAACCTTCAGTTGGTCTCCCTGGTTTCATCTTCTTATTTCTATTTTTTCTTTACACTGCTGCCAGGATGGTTTTCGAAGTTTTTAAGTCTGCCTATCTAATTCTTTTGCTTTAAAAAAATAAACAAAAAAGAATCTCCATTATTTCTTTGTGCTGATGGGATAGATACAAACTCCTTACCATGTCATAAAAGTCTTTGCATGACTTGTTTCCAGTTGAGGGTAAAGATGCCATTCTAACCAACCTCCCTGTGCCTTATCCTCTCCCTTTCCACACCTACCTTGTTTTCCACCAACTCAGACCTTCCCATCATTACCTCAACACACCATTCCTCTTTTGGACTATATAAGTTTGCCTATGACATTCTCCTAGCACAAAAAAAGGATATCAGAATTAACATTTGTAGAGCACACTCAATTTTCTATGCATGTAATCTGCACAATATTGCAAAGATGTAAGAATTATTGTTTCTATTTTGTAAGCAAAGCAACAAGGAGAAGGAAATTGTCCAGGTACATGCCATGCTTGATAATGTCACTTGGCTTAAAATCTTTCCAATTCTTTGCCTGAAAAATACTCACTTGGTTGTTAAATCTCACTTTAAGTTTAGCTCTTCTCCACAGGAAATGGACTAGTCTTCTCTAATGTCACAATACTTGCTGGAGTGACCCCAGAATTTCTGTATGGGAGGCTCTAGGAAGCAATCCACTTGAAAGGAAAATACAGTGGGGGGCTGGCAAGAAAATTTACTATTGAAGCTTTATTTACATAATGAGTACACTGTTTCTACCCTCTGTTTTATGCTGATGAAGATGATGGAGATACCAGAGACCCCAGCTAACCTATGTGTTAGCATTGCAATATATCTTTTTTTATGATAGACATAATTCTGTTCTAATTTCTCCGCTAATATATTTACTTGCCAAACCAAAAAAGTGAGTTCCTGAAGGTTTTGCACATTTTATTCATCTTCTATTCCTTGCCCTTGCTAGGGACCTGGCTTTACCTGAGTGCTCAGTAAGTATGGGAGGAATGAAAACAGGAGTGGATGAAATGGTCATTTCCTGCCATAATAACCATTTGGAATATTTTTTAAAGATTTATTTATTTATTTGAGTGGGGGGAGAAGGAGAGGAAGAGGGGAAGAGAGAATCCTCAAGCAAACTCCATGCTGAGTGCAGAGCCCAAAGTGGGGCTCAATCACAGGACCCTGAAATCATGACCTGAGCCAAAATCAAGGGGCAGCCACTGAACTGACTGGACCACCCATGCACCCCTGGAATATTTTCATTGAACTTCATCGGAAATGAGTTTGGAAGTTTGGTGTTTTCAATTATCAAGAACTAAGGCTCTAACTATCTATTAATGCATGCATGGATATTTTAGTAATTAGATTTTAATACATTTAAACAGATAGGTCACTTTAATACCCAAAGTCAATGATCCATTCATCCAAATAAGTGCTATAATTTGCTTCTGAAAAGATAGCTTCACATTTAATTCACTTCAGCCTTGGTAATGGCTATATTCTTATTATAATTCAATTGAAATTAAGCAAATCTTTCAAAAAAATTAAGCTTGGAATTTGGATACTTGGATGAAAATAGTAATTGTAAATTTTGAGAGTTATAAGGAAACACATTTTTTATAAGTTTGTACCTCAAAGCAGGAACTCTCCAAGAACAGGGCTGTAATTCTAGAGGGATGCCTAATAGTCAAGACTCTGATATGTTGTTTCAGATTTTGAGGGAATAAGTAGGCAGAGACCCTGTGCAGATCATTGTTTCTTCATATACTCAGTGAAATAAGATAGGAGGCAATCCTAGTACTTTAATTTTCTCACTATTTTTATGATGACCAGGATGACTGTTATTTGAGTCTCTGAGGCAAGCACCAGATTCTTGGCATGAACAATCCCATCTAATTCTCATAAATATACTCTAAGGTACATAATGCTCCCCTCTCTCTACTGATGAGGTCACAGAGGTGCAGTTTTCACAACTGCCCAAAAGTAACCAAGGGAATAAGATTTGAGGCCACAATATGACAATGTGTCTTCCATAATTTATTTGATATCATCTCATTCTTATAAGCATAAATTCTGCTTAGCTATATGACATATGTAAGACATATTCAGACATATGTAATTCTTTAAGGTAATAGTATAATTTGGAATCGCAGGCATTTATAGAATTTGCCTTAATCTGGTAATGCCTCAATTTACTTCATAAAATTATCTGGAGGATTAAATGATAGAATTAATGTAAAACAGCCTGGTCCAGGGCTTAAAATAAGCACTCAAAAAGCTTTGAATAATGATGACGGTGATAGTGGTGGTAGTGATGGTGGTGATAATTTAGTCTAACATATTCATTTTCAATGGTTCAGTAAGAAATTGGCTTACAGAGATCAAATATCAAGGACTCCTGGCGAAATGATGGCAAAGCCTAGTTTCATATCTCTATATGGCATTGCTTACTCAAAGATTGCTGGATGATATATTATAGAAAATATCACTCTGCATATCCGGGAGGTAGAAAACAAGCAAACAAGGTTTGTGTGGTTCAGTGTGATATATCACCTTGCTACTCAAGGTATGTTCATGCGATTTAGCACCACCTGGAAGCTGGTTAGAAATGCAGACTCTCAGTCTCACTTCAAGCTTCCTGAACTGGAATCTGCATTTTAACAAAGTTCCCAGTAATTCATAATCCCATTAAAGTTAGAGACGCACCACTATAATGTATCTCAACATGGAAGCAAAATAAAGATTAGCAAATAGGATGTGGAATGAGAGGGACCTACCTGGGTTCCAGTCATCTCTACCACTTGCTAGCTGTGAGACCTGGGCAACTTCTCAGAGGGATTGAATGCTATAGTATATTTAAAGCAGCTACCACAGTATGGTAATTCTAACTATTATAATAATTACAAGACGCCAAAGTAAATTCAGATAGTAATAATAAGAAGCATACTTTAAATGACAAATGGGAAGATTTGGGCATGCGTCCAAAACTTTCATCTTCCAAATGAGAATAAAAGAGATTTACAGAGAGAATATTTTAAGCATAATTATGACATATCTAAGTTTGATTACTATATATATATATGTTTATACACACACATATACATGTATACATATGCACATACACGTATATAAAATTCCCCAACTATATACAAAATATTTATTACCATTCTCAAATACAGTTTTATATTAATGTAGGAAAAACAAACCTGATTCAAGAGTATATTTGGATTCTGTCCACTAGCCCTGGCTAGATTCTTAATTGACCCTCATCTTATATTATAATCAGATTGTGTAGAAATGCACATTTTTCATTTGTTGAGTAGAGAATTAACTCAGTGCTAATGCTTATTTTATTAGTTTTCAGTGTTTTAAAACTGTAATATTGATGAGATGACCTCTTTCCTAATGATTTGAAAACAGCATGGTCAAGTAAAAAATGAAGCAAAGCTGGCTGGATGGCTAGAGACCACCTGAATCACAGCAAAAGGTAACATTAACCAGAAAATATGATGAGATACCCACAAGTTTTAGGAGAAGTTAACTTTTCTTCAGCAAAAAAATAAAGTTATTGTAACAGAGAACTTTGTAAATAAATACCCTTAAACTGCTGGAGTATTGTTTTCTAATGTTTGTAAAATAATGACATTATGATGGCCAGCAATGAAATGTTATTTTGGGAGTTTTCACGTTTTTTTTTTTTTTTTTAAGATTTTATTTATTTATTTGAGAGAGAGAGCACAGAGGGAGAGTGAGAGGAGAAGCAGACTCCTTGAGATCATGACCTGAGCTAAGCGGAAGGCAGAGGCTTAACCAAGCGAACCACCCAGGCACCCCTGAAATGTTATTTTGAAGCCACTTTTTGGATTTTGGAGCATATTCTATCACTCCTAATGTCACACGATTAATTTGAATGTGGGCCAAATGTGCACCCTTAAGTGGCTACCTCATTCATTCACTTTCTAAATGAAGACAGAGGGTCTTCCTTTAGCAGCCCTGACTGGTAACACTGGTAAATCTATTCTCTATCATAAGGCCAAAATATGTGCTCTTTAAATTTGTTTTAGCTAGGGTTCTTTTTTTATTTTTTATAAAGATTTTATATATTTGAGAGAGAGAAAGAGTGCATGAGCTGAGAGGAGGATTGGATAATGAGATAACAGTATTACAATTTTTCCATGGCATATTTTTCTCCCTACATGGATAATCATATCTTCTTTAATCACTTTTCTGAATATAATAAGCAAATTATAAGATGGCGGCTGTAATTGTCAGATTTTTGTATGTATTTTTCGCCCTCTAATGTTGGTCTCCAAGCATTCTATATATAGTTGGGCCACTGAGGTTAATGCCCAGTTTGGAATGCTTAATCCTAGGTTCTATGATGAAAAATCTAAGGCCATATTAGACAGTTTGGTTCTGGTGCATTAATATTAATTCGACCTTTTCTTTTAAGTTACAAAGAAGTCAGGGTTGTGACAAAGATCTACTGACCTGTTTCTTAACAAATTGTTCACCAATAAAGCTTAGGACTTAAGTTTTAGTTATTACAGTAACCTCTCCTTCCATTTATTATCAGTTCGCACCATGGAGCTTACGGAAGTGCTTGTCAGCACTGATTTTTTTGTCACTCTAGAGATCCTTGAAATATTATATTTGATAACCATCCTAAGACCTGATTAAATTGCATGAGATAAGAGCCTTTTTTCTCAAAACTCAGGCGGATAGATAAGTCTGCTAGAGCAGTTAAGAGCCAGGCTGAGTGACTTCCATCATCGTTCCATAATCAAGGCCTGTATAAATCTCCTGATTTTTCGAGGTGAATATGCATCAAATTTCTCCCTCTCATTGTGATGATGTCACACAAGTACCTGAAAACAATCCTTTTACTCCTTTGGACTATTGCATTCTTCTTTCTGTAAAGGCTTTTAATTTAAGTTATTCTTAAAAATATTCGAAAAGGTCAGCGGCCTTAAAACTGCTATTAGGATGTGGAATCAAATTGTATGGAATCAAAACTGCTTAATTAATGTGCACAGCTTTTAGAAATTTAAATCTATATTGTGAAAACAGTGTATTTTCCAGCTCAACATCTATAACAAGTTTTAGAAGGTGCTGTAAAACAGCCTCTGCATTTCATGCCTTGGCCTCCTCTGTAGTTGCCTTACACCTCAAGTATTACAACGGAACCGAGTTTGCTCTACTGTCTCCTTTGTCTCATCCATACAGTTAATCCATTAGGTTCATTTATTAATGCTATTTTCTGGTACCCACGACATATGCTTTTCTAGGCTCTATGATATAGCAGAGGGTGGAAAGAAATATATTTTCTGTCTTCCATAGTCTCATAAGCAAGTGGATGGAAGAGAATCAATGGACACGCACACAAAAAATGGAAAATCTCTGATTGATTAGTGCCAGGCAGGAGAAGTGATGCCAATTAAGGGGGGTTGGTGTGGGAATGGAGATGCTTTAATGGGTAGGGGGTGGGGATTTGGCCCAGCCCTGCAGGTCAGGGGAAATCCTTCTGAGAAGTGCTGTTTGAATGAGAGTCAAATAGGCAGGGAGCAGGGGGGATTCCAGAGAGTGGGCAGATATGCATGGTCCTGTAGGCTGAGGCAGCAGACAAGAGCAGGACATGCGTGGCCCAATTACCTGGCCCAGAGGAGGTGGAGGGAAGAGCAGAGAATGTTATGAACAAGCAGGACCTTACTGGCCGGGGTTCTACCCTCCCCCAAACCCCAAGAGAAGATACTTCTTCCTCTTTACCATTTTTCCCAAATTTTAGGGCCCATCCCTAATACAAATCCCAGCTCCTTCATGCTTTCTTCATGCTTTATTCTTCTTGATTGCACATCCTTCCATTTCAAGTTCTCCCATTTGTCAATTACTCAGCATGGGCATCATAGCATTTTCTTTTTTTTTTTTTTAAGATTTTATTTATTTATTTGAGAGAGAGAGAGAGGACATGAGCAGGTGAAGTAGCAGAAGGAGAGGGAGAAGTAGGATCCCTGCTGAGCAGAAATCACAACTCAAGGGGCTCAATCCCAGGACCCTGAACCCTGAGAGCATGACCCTAGCCAAAGGCAGACGCTTAACCAACTGAGCCACCCAGGTGCCCCCAGAGAGTTTTTTATTCATCTTTCTGTTCAAAGAATTTAGCCTTTATTTTTCTTTATTACTTTTAAAATATTTTACGTTTTTAATCACGAGACAGAGACACAGAGACAGGCAGACACATAGGCAGAGGGAGAACCAGGCTCCCAACAGGGAACCTGATGCAGGACTCAATTCCAGACCCCTAGGATCACTCCATGAGCCAAAGGCAGATGTTCAACCACTGAGCCACCCGGGCACCCCAAGAATTTAGCCTTTACACACCCAAGAAGTGTTTCTGTCTTAAAACTTCTTGAATTTCCAGAGAGCAGCATGGTGTGGAAGTAGACCCAAAGTCAAAGCTTCATAAAGGTCAGTTTCAGTCCAGTCTAAATCATATGTAAAGGGGTCTCCAAAGAAAAGAAATTTTGCATTATTGAAAAGTGGAGTGAAATGAAAAGAGTAGAAATGAACAAAACAGAATAGAACAGATGTTCTCTCTTCCTAATAACTCACCTATTCATTAGGAGCCCTTTGTGACAGAGCTAACATGCAATCCTACTTACCATTCTAACAAAGTAAATCACTATATTGTGTGAGGAAGACAATTGAGAAATAAAACATGAAGTAAAAAAAAAAAGTAAAAAAAAAAAATAAAAGATAAAACATGAAGTATCTGTTTCCAGCAAGTCATTAACAATTAAACATAAACCAGAATTTGAATTGGGGAAATTAGGTTTATAAAGGCAAGAGCTCTTATTTGCCTTGTAAACATTTACTTTGGGGATTTGGAAACCATTTAAAGGTAAATGGCAGCAAAATAAATGCACAGAATTGACTCCCAAACAAGGGAGCAGTTAGATGATGAAGATGATCTCTAATCCATTCCTGCTTGGAGCAAAGAAAGGGATATCAGCTCTTTTCAAGACTTACCTTCTATCCTGCGTCTTCCTTGGGGCTGGCCTTAGGCTTCTCATGTTTGTGGAGAGCCAGCCCTTTCCTCTGACCATACCTTGATCCTGAGCAGTTGCATCCTCTTACTTTTTTGCCTATTAGTCAGTGGACTTGGCTCTTTCCACTGCCAACCTGTCAAGAAAAAGCTTCTTGTACTGATAAGCACAATAGAGTAGTCGGAGAAGAGACAACAGAGAGTAGAGAGAGGTCCAGTACCTCTGCATCCTGTCCCTCCTCCAAGGAAGAAAGGGGCATTTACCCAGAGTGCCTCCTACTGGCCCTCTGACCTCTCCTGCTCCTGTCATCCTGTTCTCCCATCTTCTTCCTAAGCCATGAAGGACTCATCATTCACCTCCACTTCACCTTTGTACCCATAACTGAGGCATTATCTCCTTTTGTGCATTTTGCCATGCAATAACCCGCCGGCCCCTTCCTCACTCTTTTTTTACCTTAATTTTAATTATTCATCTATTTCATCTTTTAATATATCTAGTTGTTTGTTGGGTTTATTTTTTGGCTTTTTACATATTTTCAATTCGATCTGATACTGTGTTCTTACTTATAATTCCAATATCATATATTGCATTTCAGTTCTTTTCTCTATTCATTCCTTATTTTTTTTCTCCTTTAGTATTTGTTTTTATCTAGTCATTCATTCATTCATTCATTCATTCATTTAGAGAGTGCAAGTTAGGGGAAGAACAGAGGGAGAAGGACAACCAGACTCCACGCTGAGAGCAAAGCTCCACTTGGGGCTCAGTCTCTAGACCCTTAGATCAAGACCTGAGCTGAAATCAAGAGTCTGACAATCAACTGGGCCACCTAGGTGTCCCTCTTTTACTCACTTTTTCAATGATTAAAAAATAATAATAACAAGGAAAAGTATGTAAAAGGGGAAATTAACTTGTGATTCTCATTCAAAATATTTATATGACACTTCATAGAACGTTCTAGTTTTTTATTTACCCCTTTCCTGAATATCTTCCTTTTTGTATTCCTCCATCCTCTAAGGCACAAACAGCCAATAAGGCGCTGACATCCTTAATGCAAAGTTAAGAGTTGACAGGGAGAAGTAAAGGGTGAACCTGGCACCACTGCAGAGGCAGCTCCAGCCCTAGGAAGATGAGGTACTGGGGATTGGTGCTCTATCATCTGGGTTCAGCATTGGGGAAGACAGCAGGGCCCATTGTAGCAAAGGCTGAACATATCCACAGCAGTGATAAGGTCTGCTGGGTTCTCTGCTTTGCTTTTCCCCATGGGGTAAAATCCCTGCAAGGGAATCTCACTTGGCACCAAGCTGCTCTGGACTAGGGGATAGGGGATGCAGGCAACATGCTCCTTACACTTCTTTGTGGGACCATTCTCAATTTTTGAGCTTCTTGGGCTTTTTGCTGCTTCTTCATTGTATTCTAGAACTTTCCCAAAGCTGTTCATGCTGGTTTGGAGTTGTTTATCTTTTGTTTTTTGTTGTTTTTATTCAGGAGATGAACATTGGGACCTCCTAGCCTGCCATCTTGCTGACGTCACCCTCCATTAATGGTATAATGTTTCACTCATTCAATAAACTGCTCTGTTTAGATTAATTATAAATAAAATAGGAGTGGTGGAGAACTCTCAGCTATGAGCCAGAGTTCTGAGCCAGAAGTCAACCAGCATGATTCAAATCTAACCTCCATCGGTTATCAGCTGTGTGACCCTGTTAAGGGTAAGTTACTTAACCTTATGTTATTCCATGTTCTCATCTGCAAAATAGGGATTATTTAAGTGCTCACCTATAGGATTGCTTTAAGGGTTAAGTTCGATCATTAATACTAAGTACCAAGACCAAGATCATTAATACTAAGTACCAAGAGTCATAAATGCTAAACTTTAGTTATTGTTGTTATACATACGCTCTAATCTAAAATAATAGACTATGCATTAAAATTATGTCTGATAAAGCTTAAATTTAAATTTTTCCACCTCCAATTAGACAACATGAACGTCTTTTAATAAGTTTAAATCGTTATCATAATGGACATAACATTTTTATGTCCCTCTTTTCCTTCCTAATATCTCAGACATTATCTAAGTCCACTATTTCTAAGTCTCATCTAGTTTGTTTAATGACTCCTCAGTGATGCCCTCTGCTATGCCCTTCCCTTTTCAATTCATTCTACATGACTTTGCTAGGATCTTCTTTATAATGTCCAGCTTAGCATCCTTCCTGCCCCCAGGATGAGGCTGGAACTCCTCAGCAAAGTCCCCACAGATGGGGCAAATGCATCCCCTTAAATTTACCTTCCTTTACTTCTGCTTCCGTATTGTACTCATTGCCCACTCTGCCCCTGGATGTTTCTTTTTTTTCTCATGGGAAACATCTTCCCCCTCCTTTAGCATCTATTGAACTCAAAGCTCAGTGAAAGTGTACTTCTATAAATACTGCTCTGATTTCTTCAGCTAGGAAAAAATAAATAGTACCTTCTCTAGGTTTCTATTTCATACTTCCTTCCCTTTGGTTTCTCTTCATCTTCTTCCATTCGTGTCCCAGTTATTTGTGTGGATCACTGAGTTTTTATATTGTTCAGGGAAGGATTGTAGCATTTACACCCATCATGGAATCTAGCTCAAAGATGTTAATACTGGATTGAGTGAACATAGACCTTACTGAAAGGCAAGAAAGGTATGGTATTGCAGCAGAGATAGAATGAATGAGCCAGAGAGGTCTGGAATCTGCATTAGAATGACTAAGTTTTGGGACGCCTGGGTGGCTCAGTGGTTGAGTGTCTGCCTTTGGCTCAAGACATGATCCTAGTTTGGGGATCAAGTCCCACATCAGGCTCCCTGCATGGAGCCTGCTTCTCCTCTGCCTGTGTCTCTGCCTCTCTGTGTGTGTGTGTCTCTCACAAATAAGTAAAATCTTAAAAAAAAAAAAAAAAGAACGACTAAGTTTTGTTGTGGATTCATTAAAAGGCAGAGCAAAGCTCTATTTATCTTTCCCCTGTCCCCAAGCATATTTCAATGACTTTTCTCACGAAAATATGTTCAGTGCTAGAAACCATGTGCAGAAAGTTGCACCTCCACGGTGGGGACCATTGTGCTATTTGTACTACTTTTCTTACTTTTTAGCTTCTTGTTCTGGAACCATCTCTAATTCTGATCTTGATGCACAAAATTAATTTTGACATGCTCTTTAACATGTTTCTAAACATCATTTTCCAATTTTTTTGAATTGCTTGTTTTAAAAAAGATTTTATTTATTTATTTGAGGGAGAGAGAGAGCACAAGCTGGGGGAGGGACAGAAGGAGAGTGACAAGAGACTTTTCTCTGAAGTAGGGAGGCATCCCAAGACTGAGATCATGACCTGAGCTGAAGGCAGACACTTAGCCCACTGAACCACCCAGGTGCCTTTTGAATTACTTTCCTTTTTAATGAATGAATTAATTAAAATTCAGTTAATTAAGATATAATGTATTATTAGTTTCAGAGGTAGAGTTCAGTGATTCGTCAGTCTTATGTAATGCCCAGTCTTATGTAATTCCATCACATGCTCTCTGAATTGCTTTCCATATCAGTGTGATCCTTTAACATGTGACCTGGTCCATGAAGCATTTTGAATTTTCTTACATCCATTCTGTTACAGAGATTACTTCTTTGAGCTTTCTTAACTACATCATCCTATAGAAAGAAATCATCTCTCTGTTTTTGATCAAGAGAAGAAGAGAAAAGAGGAGAAGAGGGGAATATGTCCAAGCAGTAAGGGCAGGAGTTTTTAGAAACCCAAAACAAAATCAATAAGCTTTATTCTTGTATATGCTTATTCTTTCCCAGTGAAATTTCTTTATACATGCACAGATTTTGTTTTTCCCTAAATTTTAAAAGGAAGTGCTACCAACTGGATTTAGAAAGGCCACCCAATTTCTATATTTATAAATATCTTATTTTACCAGTTTTATTAGTTTCCTATTGCTACCATAAGAACTTACCACACACTTGGGGGCTTAAAATAAAATTTTATTCTCTCCCATTTCTGAAAGACAGAAATCCAAGATCGGTTTGACTGGGTTAAAGTCAAGGAGTCAGTAGGGCTGGTTCCTTCTAGAGGCTTCTGGAGAGAATTCTCATCTTTTCTATCTTTTGGAAGCTGCCTGCACTGCTGGGTGGCATCACTCCAACCACTTGCTTCCATCATGTCATCGCTTCTCCTTGCTCTACTGTCAAATCTCCCTCTTTTGAGAGAACACGTGTGATCCCACTTAGGACCCACCTGGATGATCCAGAATAATCCCCCATCTCAAGATCTTTAACTTTATCACATCTGCAAAGTCTCTTTTGCCATATAAATCAACATATGCAGGTTCTAGAGATTAGTACACAGATATCTTTGGGAACCCTGAGTCAGCTGAGCACACCAATCTTATTTCATAAGAGGAAATTTCTTATTGTTTTCATTGTATCCATTCATTTAAAAATTATTGAGTGCGTTTTATAAATATATTTGAGGCAAAGCACTCTACAGGAGAATGAAGCTTAGTAATTGTTGTTTTGTACACTCAGGAGTCCCCTGAGTGAAAACTGAAACTGACCCCCATGCACAGAAGGCAGGGAGAGACTCCACAAAGAGACTGGCCACTCCAGATGGTGGGTGGCAGGTTTAATAAGAATGGGGCTTCCATACGAGGCTTTCCTTGAGTGGCTGCAACACAAAAAGATCTCTGTACCTATCATCAGAATCCTAGAAATTTATATAGAGGTCAAATTGGGGTTCAGTCACATATACCGTCCAGGTGGTATCAACAATGCTTTATCCCTTCAAAGCTATGTCCTTGAAATGGCTGCCACTCTGGGGACAGTGGGCAGAATGTACCCTGCAAGGACAGGTAAGGGGCCTCCAATTGCTGTAGTCCAACTCACCGGTCAACCAGCAGTCATGTCTTCTCCATGATCTCCTTTAACAATATAGAATTCCTTTGTGGGGACTGGACAGTAATACATGGGAATATCCTTTAGAATTACTTTGAATTTTTCTGAGCTTCTAGCAAATTCTGTACAGTGTCATTTACATGGGAATGTTCCCTGAATGTTGTTGCAAACTTGTTTTGCCTCGGAGTCTCACTTAAATGTCTAGGCTCCCAATTCACTCTGAGCCCATCCTTTTATATCTACACACAGGAATGATTCTCTATGGCCAGGCCTAGGATCCACTTTACACTGATTTCTGGGCCCTTCTCCAAGCCTAATTACTCCAAAATGCACTCCCTGCCCTACACCCCTAGCCTTGGTTCTGGCTGGTTTGGCTGATTAATTCAAGGATCTTATTTTTAGCCAACTATAAATGCAGCCTTAGAACAACATCATTGAAACCATCAGTTGACATAAAAATAGAGACAAAGATGACTTTGCCTTGCTGACCCATATTATCTTTACATATGAATTAAGTGCAACTTCAGAATCATACCCACTCTGTGTATTCATAGCATCCAGACATTGTGTCATTTATGATAAAAGATAAAAATTTAAATCCAGAACTTTACTATCGAAATCATCAATTATTATTATTATAAACAACAAAGCAATTTAATATATGTAGCATAAAAACAGAAATCTTAAATGTCAAACATAACTTAGATATTAAGCCATTAACTTATCTTGACACATTAAATTTTTCCCTCTCCACGAAGCTCCCATGATGCTGATTTATTTCTCACAGACAATTATTATCCTGTGAAATGCAGAGGGGCTGCTGGAGGAAGCACTGGTGGAAATAGAGAATTCTGGCTCCTGGACTTAGCTTGGTGAAGATAAAATTATTTTAAGAGTGTCTTCTAATTAAAGTGGTCTGGAAATAGGAAGAAGCAAGATGCTGAGAACACTCTACATGTTAGGGTAGTAGAAAATTGTCCCAGATGCTTTCTTAAAATCTTCGAGTAAGG
Organism: Canis lupus dingo; assembly: GCF_003254725.2. NCBI lineage: Eukaryota > Metazoa > Chordata > Mammalia > Carnivora > Canidae > Canis > Canis lupus. The sequence goes on along the minus strand of NC_064267.1, from coordinate 38,532,406 downwards.
CAGTATGGTTAAGTAAATAACATGTTTAGAGTTAGGCAGAAAAATTGAGGAAAAAAAATCATATTTTGAATTCAATGCATCCCTGTCATAAGTCTCTATCGGGTCAAACATAAATAAATGTTTCTCCTTCCCTCCAAAAATCCCAATTCTTCTGCTATCCTAATTGGATGTATCTTTTTTACTTTTTTTTTTTTTTTTTTTTTACTTTTTGACTTGTTATCATTCATTTAACATATCTTAAATTAAGTACAATGTTCCAGGTGTGGATACACCAGAATCAAGTAGGCAAGCAAGGATAAGTGACTTTGTGAAATATGGCATAATGTTCCCTATAACGTTAGTATATAATTCCCTTTACTTTATAAGCTCTAATCTAGGAAATGTTGATGTTTTTATCCTTCTATTGTTCTATTACTCACAGGTATCTTACCATATTGGATCACATTTGATGATTTTTTTTTTTTTTTTTTTTTTTGTAGTTCTCCCTAGAAAGATCTACATTCAGTGTGAAGAACTTGGAAAGCAGGAGATGCTGTTAGTGATGCAAAGGCCAGATGGGGAGAGCAGATTAGTTATCAGTCTGTGATACGTTTCAGGGGGACGCCAGGCCAACATGGTTGGAAGCTGCATACTGAGTGATGCTTTCCATATACTAAGTTCATAAGTAAAAGATCATTTCTTCATGTTGAACTGAAAATATCAATCTTATTTAGGAGGGACTGAAGGTTAACATGATGTCCTTGTTGAAATGAAATAAGAATAACAAGTTACAACATGGGAGAATTTGAGAGACCGACATTTAGAAATATCTGATTATTTATAGAATCCAATATGGGTGGTTTATTACACCTAAAATGCCCGACACCAGCTAGCTAGGGCCCTTCCCTCTGGAGATGCAGCCTCTTTCTTTGGCAAGCTTGATTTTTTCAGTGCAGTCTGAAAGTTACATATGAATGGAGGATGAGGGCTGGGTACAAACAAGAGATATGCCACACAGAACACAGTATAGATATAATCATGCTTTATGGAATTTTACCAGCTCTGTACATGCTAGTCAGACACATCCTATGCAACACATCAGATCTTAGCTGCAGCTGTCACCATGGTTATTGACCATTTACTTCTCTTCAGTCTGTTTCGAAAGCCGATTAGCATGGGTACCACTGGAAAACATCTCTTCTTCCACCTGTGCCCTGGACATGTCTGAGTCTGTTATTGAGTATCCCCTTGTCCAGATGAGGCAGGAGGCCTATGAGGCCTGCTCAGTGGATTTAACAGACTATAGAGTGAACCATTGACCAATGAGAGAAAGGATCCAGCAGGCATATTCTTATTTTCCCTCGTTGGACATATGCACATGTTCATATGGCTTTGCCATAGATGGATGGTCCTGTGATATCAAATCATCAGTTGTGCTTTATACCAAGCAGTGACCACAGGGCTAAAATACTACTTCATAGTTGCTTTTCCACCTTTTCTGCCTCCCTTCCCTTGTCCTTTACTTTTGATTCCCTGGGACTGTTCTCAATTTAGTATCAGCACATAAGCTTTGGCCTCATGCTTTGTCTTCTAAGGAACTTGGTCTAAGATATGCAGCTGTGGGCAAACAAGTGCATGGGTGGATTCCTCTGTCAATCCAGCCTTAGGAAGAAGTTTTGAATGAATACAAAGATCCTTTTATCATTTTACATGAAATTTTAGGCGTTCTTTTTGTGCATTTTGTCACTTTGGACAATTTATCCTATAGTTTTCCCGGTCTTTTGGGGCCTGGATACCATATTATTTCAAATAATGTGCTGTTAATTGTACCCCTATAATAGTTTTTTTCCATAATAGTTTATTTAGCAGAATGAGATATTCATGATATGGGCTCTGTCATATTGATGGGGCTAATAAACATGATTCACAAGGTTAAAAAACTGAGTGACTAGCTTCCCAGTTGAATAGAATAAACACCTACTGCTTAGTCTCACTAACAAAGGAGATAAAATTCTCCTACAAATAGGCTCCACTCTGACTTAGGAGCCCTAAGATAAGCTGCATAAATTGGACTCCATTAAAAAGCTAAGCAATCTTTTTTTTTTTTTTTTTTTTTTTAAGATTTTGTTTATCAGAGACACAGAGAGAGAGGCAGAGAGAGAAGCAGGTTCCATGCAGGGAGCCCGATGTGGGACTCGATCCCAGGTCTCCAGGATCATGCCCTGGGCTGAAGGCAGGTGCTAAACCTCTGAGCCACCCAGGCATCTCAAAGCTGAGCAATCTTGTAGAAACTCTCTAGAGATAAAGAACAGATACCTGTGAGCCTTGAGCACTGCAAATGTCCATGCCTCTGATGCTTGGCCAGTACTTCCATCAGCTGGATGGTGGATTCCAAGTTTTGATTGCATAATTCCACTTAACTTATGGTTTAACTTCAATGAATCTACTGAGACAAGAAAATCAGACATGGAGTCTTTCAGTCTACGAGGCTCTAGGGCAGCACTTCTTAAACATGTTGGTCTTAAAAACTTTTGCATTCATAAAAAATTATTGACAACTCCAAAGAGCTTTTGTTTGTTTGAATTATAGCTATTATTAGTTTCTTTATTAGAAGTTAAGATGAGAAATTATAAAATATGTATGTGTTAATTCATTTAAAATAATAATAAACATATTCCATGCTAACAGAGGTAATACACTTTTAGAAACAAATATAACAAAAAAGATACTGAGAAAGGTGACATTGGTGTACATTTCTGCAATCTCTTTAATGTCTTGCTTAATAGAAGACAGCTGTATTCTCAATTCTGTTCTACATTAAACGTGTAATTGAGAAAAGGATAAATATCTCAATAGCTTTTTAGATAACTGGATATTTCATCTTTGGTACTACACTCAAATTTGGCAAGAGGTATTTCTTAACCTTTTTTTTTAACCATGTAGAATCTAAAATCATTTCAACGATTTGTGACATTGAAACATTGAAATTCATTTGACCTTTTTTGTACTTTGAATGAGTCTTTTTTTAAAGACTTTATTTACAGACTGAGAGGCAGAGACAGGCAGAGAGAGAAGCAGGCCCTCCTGTGGGGAGCCCGATGCAAGACTCAATCTCAGGACCCTGGGATCAGGACCTGTACTAAAGGCAGATGCTCAACCACTGAGCCACCGAGGTGCCCTATACTTTAAATGAGTCTTAACCCTATGTTATTTTATAACCACATACGAAGGTCAACTGGAAAATATTTGTTCATTGGATTATGAGGATCTTCCAAATGTTGACATATTTTAATATACAGTATCAAAAATATCATAATTGTCAATATTAACTACCAATCTGATTTCAGAAGTTTTTAAATATTGGGAAATGGTCAAGTTCACAATGGTAGACACCTCTTTTCCATAGTCTAATTATTAGAAAAATTGAGTTCTATCATTGACAATAAATACCATTAATTATTTGCTGTGAATTGACAGACTTATTTTGTTCATCTTTGAGAAAATGTCTGCTACTTACCCAAATTTACTAACCACAGTTTGCCTGTCAGCTTTTTCAAATAAAATTGGGGAAAAAAAAGAAGGGAGGGTTAGTTCAGCTCACAACAAAACAACCACACTAATCCCTTTCCTCAAGACAACATGAAATTTCATATGTAACAAAAGTGCTATACTTTCTCTCTCATCACAGGGATTAGCAAATTAAAATAGTATGTATTCAATGTCAAGATTTAATTAAAGTAATACCTTATACTGCATTATCAAGGATATTCTCAAATTAAATAATGAAATGTGCCTCTTTTTTTTTTTTTTTTTGCTAGTATGTGATGATGAAGAATTCAATTATTACTACAGTTTGGCACTATTGTCTTCATTTGTACAAAAGCAACATTGCTTTTGTACCATCAGCTTAAACATTAACACAATGGAAAAGGCAAGTAACATCTTATAGTTATGAAAATAGTTTTGGCCTCTTGGAAGCCTCAACAGTCTCCTCAACTACCAGGGTCCATAGACTACACTTTGAGAACCTCTGCTCCAGGTATCTTGGGAATGGGAAAGGATCCAAGAAAGTATCTTCATGAGTCTGATGTTTGGGCAGAGGCAGAAAGGGAAAATCTCTACTCCAGTCTTGGAAGTCACCAGAATCAAAATACACATGAACAAGGTACAAGGTAGCAGGTAAAGGTGAATCCTCCCCAGAAGGTTCCTTGGATGTGTTATTGAATCAAAGACAGAGACTCAAACGAGAGATCACAAACCCTAGTACCATGTGTAGGTGTCAGATAAGGAGAAAAGTATTGATTAGGATCTCAGAGAGAGAGAGAGGCTTGGGTAAATTTTTGGGAAAATACAATGCCCTAGTGGTATTTGTCTTGAGATGTTTATGATGAAAAGAGGAGGGTTGGCTCTGTTAAAAAAAGCCAGCAACCATGTGGCCTTAAGGGCTCTTCCAGCTTGATTGCTGGATACCTTGATGAATCATAAGCATATTCAGATATCCACTGCTTTAAGGAAGTAACAATATGCTTGAAATACCAAACAGATAAACCAGGGGGCACCTGTGTATATTACAAAATTGATATTGAACATATCAAAGGACTCCACACATTATTTCCTTCAACACTAACCCAGGCACTTCATCAATGCCCATAAAATAGGTGGGTCATAAAACTTCAGGCTTAAGGAGCAAAGCACTTACATGAGTCGATTTCCTCTGGGGAAGTAGAGAAGTGACAACATTTCTGATCAACACAGCTTCTTACATGGAATACAGTGACATTAATTAGTCTCTCTAGCAGGAGAAAATATTCAAGAAAACAAAACAATAATGTGCTGCAATCAAATTCAGTAGTTTAGTAATTGTAGAAAAATTGAAACCACAAATCCCAAGGGACAAAGCTGTAAATAATGCATCTTAAAAACCTTAACAGTAAATAAATCTTGAACAATAAGATTTATAGTGTTGCGCTCCCTTACCATCCTCCAAAGACTTTAACTATCTTTTATCAATTTTTTTAAACTCAGGTTTAGTATGATAAAATCTATGAAGAGTAAAATTTGCCCTTTTGAGGTGACATATACTTTGACAAATTTATACAACCATGTAATCACCACCACCACAGTCAAAACTGAATATTCCCATTATGTCCAAGAATTTCCTCATGTCCCTTGATATTTAATCCCTACTCCTGGTGCCAGTGAAGGCAGCCTGTCATTTTATCTCTGTCCCCATGGTTTTCATTTTTCTAGAGCACCAAATAAATGGAGTAAATGGAATAGCATGAGTCTTTTGTGCCTGGCTTCTTTCACCTCGCATCACGTTTTTGAGATCATCCAGCAGCAGTTTATTTCTCTTTGTCAGTGAGTAGTAGCCTATTGTTTATCCATTCGCCAGTTGAACATTTAGGTTGCTTCCAGCTTGGGGATGTTATAAGTAAAATTGATGAAATTACTTTCAGGTCTTAGTATAGACATGAGTTTTCTTTTTTTTTTTTTAAGATTTTATTTATTTATGCGTGAGAGACAGAGGGAGAGAGAGAGAGAGAGAGAGAGAGAGGCAGAGACACAGGCAGAGGGAGAAGCAGGCTCCATGCAGGGAGCCTGACGTGGGACTCAATCCCAGGCCTCCAGGATCACACCCGGGGCTGAGCCACTGGGGCTGCCCTAGACATGAGTTTTCATTTTTTTTTCTTTTTTCTTTTTTTCTTTTTATTTATTTTTATTTATTTATTTATTTTTTTTTGAGTTTTCATTTTTCTTACGGAAAAACCTGGGAATAGGATTCCTAGGTTAAATGTTAAGTGTATGTCCTACATTGTAAGAAACTGTCCAACCATTTTCCAAAGTGGCTTTATTATTTTTCATTCCTAACACTAATGTGTGAGACCCCTACTTGCTCTGCAATCTCATCCGTGCTTGTCTTTCTTTCTTTCTTTCTTTCTTTCTTTCTTTCTTTCTTTCTTTCTTTCTTTCTTCTTTCTCTTTCTTTCTTTCTTTCTTTCTTTCTTTCTTTCTTTCTTTCTTTCTTTCTTCTTTCTGTTTTCTTTTTAATTTTAGTCCTTATACTGGGTATGTGGTAGTACCAAATGTGGTTTTGGTATACCTGATGTTGAGCACTTCTCCATGTGCTTACTTGCCAGCCATATCTCCTCTTTCCATATATCTACTCAAATCATTTGTCCATTATTTGTGGAGGTAAAGGGTAGGACATGTGGAGATGATCCATACAGCCTGTGGTAAATCATTCTTATGCCCAGAAATGGATATACCTCTGCTTCTGTCAGGTAGTTAATATGCGAGTAGAGACCATTTACTCAGTAATTGCATTGTTTGCTGTTTTGGTTGACTTCACTCATCAGTGCCTCCAGAAACTTCAATTACTCCAGCTGTGGGCTGCTGGTACCAGGCATTTTCTACGGAGCCTAGGTCAGAGTTTTCTCAGTATTTGCTTTCCATCCTTGGGTTTAAGCATTCCTGTGCACTTGTGTCAAAGATGGGAGGTGTTTTCTCCATCTTACTGCTCCTCACATATGCTGCAGTCTTTGAGTTAAAAGGAAATCACTAAGGCCAAACCAGAGACAAGGTGTGGCGACATAAACCCTGCTTCTCAATGGGAGGACTGTCAAGAATTTGTGCACATTTTAAACCAACCACAGTCAATGTGACATTGCATTCAGTGGCAGGGGCAGAATTTGAACACTGATCTTTTTTCCAACCTAATTTTCTTTATATCATGTCTATTTCCTTTATGAATATTTAATGTGTCTATTGAATAATGCCCTTCCACATTAAAAAAGCTCAAATTTTGAAAGAGTTTAGAGAGTGCCACTTCAATTTCGTATTAACATCCCTTTCTAATAACTTGATTCTGGTAATACTGTGTCATCATGTATTCAAATGAAAGCAACGCAAAATCACCAACAATATTATTCTATTGAAAATATTGCATAATCTTTACTCTCCTATATTGTTGTCCTCCAGAGATTTTATAAAAAAACCCAGATTTTATAAAAAAAAACTTTTTTAATTGTCACAAGTAATGTGCTGTCTTTGGATTCCTTCATTGTCTCTCTCAATTCTCGTATTGAAAGGAAAGCTTTCATTTGAAAGTTATTTTGCATACTCTTTAAAAGTTAGCCTGGTCACTAGCAAACATCTTCTGGTCAGCTTTAGTAAAGGGACAAGGACCCACCCTAATATGAAGGCTGTAAACATTCTCACATGATAATAAAAGAAAGAAGTAAAAAAAAAACACTCATTTGAATTTAATAGTGAATGTTTAAAGATAAACCTCTGTGGGGGGGGGGGGAACCTGGGGGGCTCAGACAGTTAAGCATTTGCCTTGGGCTCAAGTCTGATCCCAGGGTCTTGGGATCAAGCCTGAGTTGGGTTCCTGCTTGGCTGGGAGTCAGCTTCTCCCTCTGCCTCTGCCACTTCCCCTGCTCTCTCTCTCTCTCTCTCTCTCTCTCTCTCTCTCTCTCCCTCTCACTCTTTCTCTCAAACAAATAAATAAAATCTTAAAAAAAAATAAAGATAAACCTCTGCTTTCCTTGAGAAAGATAAATTCTGTTGAGATGTACTGTCACTGCTAACAAAAAGTCTTTGCAAAACACTTGTAAAAAGTTGTCAAAACGAAAGGCAGAGTCACTTATGTGTCATTAAGATTGATTATATGGTCTTTGTACAACAAAGATGAGGATGGACTTGTCATAATTTGCTATAGAAATCCAAGTGATTAAAATATCTATTATGTCTCTTAAATTACTACTTTTCCATCCAAAGAACGCAAAAGCACTCTTGCTGTTATACCCAATGATCTGAAGAATATAAAAATTTTAGAAGCTGAATGGGATATTGTGCGACTTACTCTACCATGACTAACCTATTATACAAAGGAATAAAGTGTACTTTAGTGGAGGCTTTTGTTGGTTTCCTGAGAATTATGAAAAATATGCTCATTGCTTGAGCCTCTGGGCATTCTGGATTGCAGTACACTGAGCCACTAACTTCTCATGCTTTCCGTTCTACAGCTGATACCATTTTAATGAGAATTCACAGCCAATTGAGATTAAGAAGTAAATACAGCAAAATACAAAACTGACCAACAGAAAATTAGGACTTGATGTTTAGACAAAAATCGAACCCAAACAAATGTTGGCAGAAATGAAAATAGATTAATTGCCTTTTCCAAGAGTAATTACATGGCCTTCCTGTAAGAAGAGCTTCAGTTTTCTTTGGACAGAAAGGTGTTAATACGTGGATCTTTCCAATTTACAGGAAAAAAAAGTATCTAGACAGGAGAGAAGTATTGGCCAATTTATTAATTTTTGGTACATTTATTTCCAGATTTTTTTCATTTCACCCTAAACTCTTTTCAAAGTGATTGCCTATATAATCTTCCCAAAAAGGAAGGAAGGAAGGAAGGAAGGAAGGAAGGAAGGAAGGAAGGAAGGAAGGGAGAAAGGAAGGAAGGAAAGAAGGAAGGAAGACGGACTGGAGGAAGGGAGGAGAAGAGGAGAGAGGATGGGAGAGTGAAATCAAATTCTGGCATTATTCTACTTAGAGACATGTATGTTAGAACATGAATACAAATTTTATAAAATAATGTAGATTGATGAATAATAGTACTTATTTTTATTGCTTTGGCTTCCCTGTTTTTCCATTTGATCATATTTGGTGTTGCCCACCTCTATTTTGTGCTGCAATTTAGTACTGAATTTGTAATATTAGTAAATCCTTTTCTATAGTGATTCAAATCTCTGAGCAGTGTACCAATGTGAACTTGAGAAAAAGTGTGCAGGAAAGATACTGAATGGGTCTTCAGTATCACCTACGTAAACATGTCCCAAGTCCAACGGTGTCTGCTTTTACTTGTAAAGAAGTTTCTGCAGAAAGAACCTTTATATTTCAGAATATGGAACAAAACTCCAAATTATGGAAAATCTAATTAAAATATTACCAACAGTAAGATTTTTTTTTCCAAATGTCTGCAATAGAGCACCTATAATAAAAAACTAATATGTGCTGGCAGACGGGGGAGAAATGACTTCACAACTGAATTATTCTAAAGGTTAGAAAAACAAGATAGCCCAGGGCTCAAATCATTTTTAATCTTCTCTATGCAAGTTTTGAAGTAGTTTAGGATGCCATGCTTTTAACTTGGCTTGGTTTATTGACATATGTGTAGGGTGAACAAACGGATTTTAAGGAGAAACATAAAGTTTATAAAATCTTCAGTTGAGTAATAACAAACATATTGTTCCTTTAAAATTCCTACCTCATATGCTTCCATCCTTTTTTTCTCCAGCAAAATGATAGCAGGTGGCTTTGTGGGACAATGCCATGAGCAACGGGTACATTGTAACTGAATCCTATTTATGTAAAATAGCACTTTGATCTTTTTTCCTAAATCTCTAATAATCCCTGACTTATGACACATTAAGTCACCTCCTTAATTGACATTTTGAATTTTACTCATGCAGTGGGCTTCTGGATTTTCATTCTCTACGACCTGCTGTTTGAATGTTAGCATGCATTAGAATCACCTGGAGAATTATTTAGACCATAGTTAGACCCTGTGTGTCAAGGGTGGCACCATGCACTTATATTTCTGACAAGTAATCTTAGATGTCAACTGAGCCAAAGCTTCATGCCCAAGGACTGCTCTGAGTATCAAAAATTTATATTAGCTAAAAAAAATCTTCAGTTTCCAGTAAAGACACTGAGTCTAATTATATCCCAGGTATAATTTTATAGTAGTTACTATCCATTTCATTGGGAAGAGATATATGCAGGCATTTTAACATTTTTTACATAAAAATTAAATAGGAAAAAATGAATGAGAAACTATTCATCTCTCTTACTTGCTCAAGTACAGGTTTGCATAGAAGTTTTCTGAAATACTGGCCTGATTTACATTTTTTAAAGATTTTATTTATTTATTCATGAGAGACACATAGAGAAAGAGAAAGAGAGACAGAGGCAGAGACACAGGCAGAGGGAGAGGCAGGCTCCATGCAGGGAGCCCAGCCTGGGACTCAATCCCAGGTCTCCCAGGATCACACCCTGGGCTGAAGGTAGCACTAAACCACTGAGACACCCGGCTGCCCCTGATTTACATTTTGTATGGATATTATGATACAGGTATTCATACATAACCATGTCAATTAACTTTAGCTCTAGGAAAACAGAATATACTTGCTCTACTGGCAACATATATTTTTAAAAAACCCTAACATTCTGTTGTCTATATTGAAGTCAACTAGTAAAATGCAGAAAATCAGCTAAATTAATAGTTTTACAACTCCTGGCTTCAGATATTTGCTCTAAGCTTTGCCATATCTCACAGACCATGTAGTCCTTCTTTAGCTTTTTTTTTTAATCCCAAAGTCTTTACGAAGCACTTACTATGTACAGGGTGCTCCTTAGACTTTTGGGAGATTAAAAACTCTGACAGACTCTCAGGGACATTAGACATTCAGGACAATAGAGCACTTCTATTCATGATTGCATCCCAAGCTGCAAAAAGTACAGAGTATGAGACAGGAATTTAAAGAAGTAATCATATTTCAATCTAGAGAAAGTAAAGTACCATGTTGGAGCACTTAGAACAGAATCTGGGACATAGGAGATGGCATTAAGCCACCATTGAATGGAAATGCCATAAGAATTGGGGTTTTAGGGAAACATGGACAGAAAGAGGTGCAGATCTGGACAGAAAGAGGTGCAGAAGTTGGCTTCCCAGGAATATGTAACAGAATGATGGAGGAAGACCACTAAAAAGACCACTTATCTGAAGAAGTCAGCTTTATGGCAGTATAATGCACATGAACTAAAGATAGAGTTGGAAACTAGTTGATATTAGATTGAGGGGGGATTTCGGTTCTGCTTTAAGGACATTGGTCTTCATTCTGTAGAAAGTTGGAAACTCTCAACTGCTATGAATGGGGGCAATTTTCATGAAGATTAGTCTAGCAGCATGCATAAAGTGCTTTAGCGAGGAGAAAGAATAGAATCCAGAGAGCAGTTAAGAGGCTGTGATAATAGTAGACTTCATAATAGGGTAGAGGTGTGGGAAAGGCACGATGGAATTCACTAGTGCTGTATGTGTAGGATCCATGGTATACAACACTGACATTTGTGTGTGACTCATAAACAACCTAATGATCACTGCCAGTTTTCAAGTCTCTATAACCAAGAGTTTTAAGAGTGGTGTGATGGTGGGTGAGTTAATCTGGGGACATAAATAGTTTGAAGAATAGCTTACTAGTCATATTTATTCTCTGCTTTCTCATGAATGAAAAAGTTTCCTATATTTTTTTCTGACTCTGCCCAAAATCAAATTTGAAACATACACATCTATCATATCACCTGCAACAACTTTCTTTGACCAAGCTGAATGAAAAACAGTTGTATTCATTAATGTTCAAATTTACTGGCTATAAAATTGCTAGAATGAAATTCCTGGCAAGCCAGTGTGTTCGCAGGAATAAACAAGCACGCTCTACTTCATACTCATTGCGACACTGTGGTGAGTTGCAATGGCATGCTAGTCAGATTGCCGCTCTGACAATCTGTTCATTTGGTACTCTCCAGAATCAGTGGAGTGGAATCATTCATATGGTGCTTGTCACTGAACATGAGAATGACAGAAGTCAGCACATTGGCAAAGCCATCATCCATTCATTTTCCTTTTAGAGAAGTACCCTACTTGGTGACTATACCTTTTTTTCTTTTGATTCATGTTTTTTCTACTTTATTATTCAAATCAAGGATTATTCAAATCAAGGTGATGCTCAAGTACATCTAAAAGCAATAGGCAGGCACATTTACTTGATCAATGTGTAATTTTGATTTCAGGAGATTAAGCCTTATAGTCCAGGGTTTCTTAAAGACCAACAATTTGGTTGGGATTAGGGTATGGGATTTGTGTCTTCTGTGGGTGTGACTAACTTAAAAAATTAATTTGTGGGCACTCAAAGGACTCAAAGGTAATCTTTAAGACCTCAATATTTCAAATCTTAAAGTCAGACTAGAAGATTGCATTAAAATTGATGCTCTTTTTTGCATAGGCAAAAAAACATCTTATATAAGAATTATAAACTTCTTGAAAATTCTAGGCATCTTCAGGGAAGGAGCAATCTTACATCTTCACCTCTAAAATAGTACTGATACCATAGAAAGAGGAGGACAAGGTGAGTTTGAAAACACTTTCAATTTAATGAAGTTGTCACTGATAATACCTTTTGTCTATGGATCATAAAGCACTGTACAAAACAGTATTCTTTCTCAGTCCTCATGAGGTAGGAATATATTACCTGTATTTTACAGTTGGATAAACAGGAACTCAATCAAGTTTAAAATCACATGGTGGGAGAGCTGGGAAAAGAGCCCAGAAGATCAGATTCCCAGTTAGTGTCCAGAATCATTAGTGTTGCTCTAAATACACTCTTCTCCTTGGTTTGTCAGTGACCTGTGGCCCCGGAAAATGGAGAGAGAGGGAGAAAAAAGAAGGGATCAAGAGAGACGGAAGAAAGGAAGCAGAAGTGAAGAAGGGTTATGGACTCACTTTTCTTTTTTTTTTTTACAAGTCAATGTGGAGAAAGTAGGACTGTGAACCTATCTGGCAATGCCACAGACAGCATGAACCATTAGCATCACATGCATTCATTCATACATACATACACACACATACACAAACACACATACATACCCATTCTAGTATAAAATAACAACAATATGAAACACAGCACAGTAGAGCCATGTCTGCTTATGTTTGTTGTCTTATTCTGACACTTAAGGTGATGTGATCTTAGACAAATTATCCAAACATTTTGTATCCCAGTTTACTTATCTATAAAACCCAGATGGTTGTTCCTACATCATATAATTGTTGTGCTAAAAAAAATTTCTTCAGGGACACCTGGGTGGCTCAGTGGTTGAGCGTCTGCCTTGGGCTCAAGTCGTGATCCCGGGGCCCTGGGGTCGAGTCCCACATCAGGCTCCCTGCAGCAAGCCTGCTTCTCCTTCTGCCTATGTCTCTGCCTCCCTCTGTTTCTCTCATGAATAAATAAATAAAATCTTAAAAAAAAAAAAGTTCTTAATATGTAAAGAATTTTGCCACTGTCCAGTTTTTTCTGAGCATATATGCCCAGGATTTCCCTCTTCCTATCACCACTGCCTTTGGAGATTTCAGACACTCTACCCTCCATTTTAGAACTGTAGCCAAGACTTTAAAAATAAGCATGCCCTTGATGAAAAGTTTGGATGGGAAGTTTTGAAAAGCCCAGGTCCCCGCTAGGAATCACTTCTGCTGAAGGATCCATAAGAGATTTAGAAAGCTGCTTTTAGAAGATCTTAATGGGATCACAAGGAAAGTAAATGTGAGGATAGGCAAAGGGAAGGGTTCTCCTGAGTCCTCCTGGGAAAAATCCACCTACTGAGATGCAGCAAGATGGCCCTGCTAGGAAGGAGTGACAGGGTGTTAATGCTGATCTGATCTTCTCTCTGTGGGTTCCCTCAGATTCTAGCTCATTAACCTCACCAACGTCATGCCCCTTACAACTCTCCCCACGATTTCCTACCCCAATCCAATTAATTCCCATTTGTCTTTCCGACAGTGAGCTAGGGCTAGTGGCCCTTCTTATATTCTCTTTCTAATCTATTGTGACATAAACTCACTGTGTTGCTTCCTTTGGGGCTGCTATCCAAAAACCTTATACTTTACCTCTTAAAATATTTTATTTCAAATGAGAAATTTTTGTTTTCAAGATGCTATTCCCATTATGGCACCTAAGAGCCTGTTTTAGGCATTTTAACAATCAAATATAGTTTCTTCCTTCATTTTTCCCTTTGTAATAATGCTAAGTATTCTCAAGGCAAAATGGATGCCAGTGACCCAACTAGGGGAAGAGTCAAGTACCAAGAAGTGCTGAAAAGCAAATACAAAGATTAATATTTCAGAGCATATTTTGCCTCATATGTGAGGCACCTAATGCAATGTCAGCCACATATTAAAAATTTAATAAACACTTGGCCCTATTCCCCTAAGGTCCACTGCAGCCTAATGTGAGTGAGCCTGGTAAAGCTTTTTGCACATCTTTATGGTTCTTTACATCATCTACAAACATTGTATTGTCTACTAAGGGTTTCTCTGTCGGCCAGATGTGATGCTTGTTGCTGAGAAATATTAAGATATATGCTATGGCCCCATCTTTCAAGAAGATCATAATTTAGTGGCAGAGGCAGTCAGGGTGACATGATAGGTTGCTTAACAGGACATATTAAGAGAGGTCATAAGAGATTTTAGGCAGTCCAGGAAAGGAAGTAATGATGAAAGATGAAAGATGTCACACTTGTCAAAGGAGATGATGTTTGAGCTTGGCTTTAAGAGAGATACATTTTCCAAATGGAGATGGATAAGAATTTACTCAGGCCACAGGGATCAGTATGGGCAAATGCATGGGGGTTCTAAAGTCATAAAACTACAAAAAATTTACTAAGTCCAATTAAGAATATAACAGAAAGAGAGGGAAGGGGTAGGTGGGAGCCAAGAATCTGAGAGACTATGAGAGTCCTGATCTGTCTAAAAAGGCTGTAGACTGCTCCATCCCATGGGCATGTGGGTACAAATGCAAATGATGCTTTCACTAACCGACTGATGCATTCTTGTCCCCTGACAAATATTTCACCAAAAACTGTCAATGTCAGACACAGATCATTCTCTCCCATATTTAAAAAGAATGTTAATACAGATCACAAGAGTAATATTAAAAATGATTTTTTGTATTAAGTGTTAAAAAATCTTTGCTGATAAAGATTAAAAAATGTATTTTACAAAGCATCATGAGAAGATATTCCTGCTTCTGTAAACATGGCCATGGTAATTCTATAGTTCTCAGGTAGAAAAAATGAAAACTGAACGATGGTTTTCTCAGTGGCGAGTCATGATTACTTCAAGTCAAAGTTCCAAATTTTCAGTACTAGGTTTTAGGGGCCTAAAAGGCCTTTGAATATTGTGGGTGGCACTTTCTGTGCCTTCACTTCTTTGTCACGCCTCGCCCAGAAGCTGTGTCCCAGATGTCAGCACAATTAGTCACTGCACCACAATTGACCCATGAGGTTGATTCTGTTGGTTTTATGTTACCCTTGCTTCCAAACAGCTGTCAGAAATGGGGGGTGTTAGACTCTGAAGACACACAAAAGGGCAGAAAGTAGGAATGCATGAGGGTTGAATGATATCGTCAGTCCTGGACTGATGAGTGAAGATAACGCACAGACTCTGCAAGCCTGCCATGGCTTTTGGTTGAGGAAACCCTTAAGAAACAAACAAACAAACAAACAAACAAAAACCATAACTCTTATTCATGTACGTGACTATACTAATTCTTAAAAACTAGCAGAACTCCATTTGGATAATCCTTTTGGGGATTATACACGTTTCTTTTCTTAGTGGGTGTGAAAACACTGTTAAAAGAATTCTTATTCACCATTAGTAGGTACAATGTGATTATGACTCTTTTCTTTTTTCATTGTTGCCTTTGGCCATTTATTAGCACAACTAGATTAACTGTTATACTGTTCAAGTAATTGAAAAAATCAATATAATCTCTTAAACTGACAAGCACAACTTTTTCTCACTCGGTTGCTGAGGATGGTCACCATAGTGGAGGCTGCCTATGTCTTATGAAACTCCCATCTACAGGCCTAAAGACTGCTTATTGCAAATGCCTTTGACTCTGCCTGACAACATATATTCTTCTGACCAAGAGACTACAATCACCTAGTACACAGGATAATTTTCTATACAAATTATACATTTAGATTCAGATATGGATAAAAATATAGAAAAATTCATAGGCATATATAGATATGGATATCAGATGGTATCAGATCAGATATAAATTATGAGGTCTAGGATGATATTAGAGATAAGAAGATATTAGATATAAAATGATATTAAATACAGATATAGGTTTATTATTGTTGTTGTATTTTATCTAACATGTTTATGGGGTAGAGCAGACACCAGCTGAGTAAGCCAAGATATGACAGATGCCTGACAATTTTATAGCATCCTTATTTTCCTCTTTTATCCCCACCATAACAAGAAAACTTAATAATTGTTCATTTTAAAGCTATTGATTCACACTTTCCAACTAAGCATTATTTTTGTAGAATTAGTTTTGTATTTGCTATCCAATTTCAAAATCAAACATTCAACTTCTATTCCTTCCTAAGGAAAATTAGAAATATACTTGGTAATTTCCGAAAAGCATGATATAGTATGATGTGATCTACCTGTGGTAAGGAATGAATGGGTTGGCATATCATATAAAGAACTTAGACCATGTCTGGCACATGGTAAGAGCTAGATGGTCATGTGTTGTGTTGATACTGTACTGTTGTTACCAATGGAATGGAATGTGGGGTGGAGGAAAAATTCCTGTAGGTCAAATAACATAGCTAATTACTGCAGCTATTTTTTATCTTTCATATTCGACCTCCTAATTCTGCCTGGAGTACTATCTGAAGAAGAACCTTTATATGGGTGCACTAAGCTCAGTGAAAAGAGCACCGTACTTGGACACCAAAACACACTGGTTTTAAGAAGACAAAAGAACTTTGCCTTCAGACAATCACCCAGTAAGAACAGGGATTTGAACTCAGCCCTGTCAGACTCTACATCCCAAGACCTTAATGGCCACATGGTTCCCTTAGATTACAGAGAAAAATGAGCTTGGGAGATTAGATTTCACTGTGATCAGCTTCCCTATTTTGTGGCTGCTAAGATAGTCTCTTTGGGTAACCAACCACTGTCAAATCAGTACTTCTTGCAGGAAAGAAACTGTAGACAACAGCTGGTTGACTCCTGCATCGTTAAGTTCGATTTCTTTGAAATCTCCATCCTTTTATTTTTATCGTGTTGTTTAGAAAATTTGAAGCATGCAAATTTAGCTTGGGATAAGGCAGAGAGGTTATATATTACATAATTTAAAGTTGTATAGTTTTCTATCTTTCTTGCTGTCTTTTTCTTCCAGTAACAAGAGTAGAAGGAAATCCAGATTATGTATCTCAGGGAATGGCTTTAGTTGACCTTACCAAAATATGCTGTGGTACTGAATATTCCCTAATTGAAAGTAAACCTCACTTTTAAAAATTACCAGAGACTCAACTGACTTTAGAAAAAAAAATATATTTATACCTAACTGAGGATTTCACCAATTCTTATTTATTTTTCTTTTCATTCTTATTTCTTCTTATGTTAGATTTATAGTTTATACCTATGTGACCTTATTAGTAGAAATTCTAGCTCCTCAAAGCTTTATTTTTTTAATATTTAAATAAATATTCTAGCTCCTGATGGTACATATTCAGTCAAATGTAAATACAGTTAAGTGCTGTATAGATGGATTTATGTATAGGAATAAAAATAAAGAATAAAATACCTTATAAATAGAAATAGGAGTAGTAGTCATTATCATAAATAAATATATGCAAGAAGAAAAAAACAGAAAAGGTGTGAATTGCTATTAGATAATTCAAAGGTATTCGTGAGTCTGGCAATCAACTTTAAAAATATTAGCAAATGAAATATTTGAGATTCGCCAGAAACCAAAGGAGAATATTCATAAGAATTTGAAGTGCAACAAACTCAATTTTTATTTTATTTGAAGGAAAAATTACTCGTCTTGATGGTGATTAAAACCAAATTTCAACACCAGTTTCCTAAAACAGTTTTGAAGTTTCCCTTCTGGCTATACTCAAGTATCAGACATGTCCCAAGTTAGAATTCAAAATAGACTGACTCATCTATCCATCTTATGCTTCCACCTCCAAATCTGGATGGAAGTTATAGACTTGGTACCATGAAACCAGAACCATACCTCCACTGGTAGCATGAGTACTCACTTAAAGTCGAGAAGCTAGATAGCTCAAATGCAATTTACACTCAGCTCTTTCCCAGCCCTGCTTTCCTTGACTATTGGATTGACTCATTTTATTATTTAAGTGCATGTCTGCATATAGGCTGTCTCCACCACATTGTTCCTTAAGGGCACTGGAGAGCATCTTCTTTCATTATTATGTCTTGCACAGTTCTTCCCAATAATACTAGCTGCCATTTATAAATATTTCCTATGGGGCATCTAATTTCTTTGCATGTGTTATTTCAGGGCCTTGCATTTCTGTAAGTCTTCCATCCCTATATTTGTCAATAATATTAAGTAAATCACAAACTTTTGTGATGACCTCACCCAGTAAGAGACATTTTTCCATTTCTCAGTTAGATTTCCAAATGGTCTTTCTTGGACAGAGGCCTTTCTATTTTCTCCAAGAACTGTTTTGAAATGCGTGCGGTTGATTTGCATAACTACAGTAGTGATCTTGGTATTTAATGGTTCTCTCCGTAAAGAATAGTTTTACCCAAAATGCCAACTAGACTTCATTGAAAAATAATGGCAGGATATCCTTTGTTCGTTCCTCTTGAATGATCTCTCTCTTTTTTTGTAGTGAAATATCTTAAAAGAACTGCATGGAGCTTCATTTAGGCTGCACAGCATAGTGCCACTCAAACAAAGCAAAACAAAACAATAAAGCCCCTAGGAGGAACCAAAGCAATGGAGAGAGATTAGCTTCATCTGGATTTTTGCTTCTGGTCTTCAACATCGTATCTTCCCAGAGAAATTATTTTCAATCACTTAATTTAAGTGGCTTTTCCCCCCATTGACCCTCTTAGTTAACTGATAATGCAAAAGATGTTGTATGTAATATGACTTCTCCTTGACACTTCTCACACTGTGAACAAATTAAGAGAGTTCCCTTTATACCATTGTTTACTATGGGAATAATAAGCTTAGAAGCCCAAAATGCGTTTTTATGTACTTGATGGAATAAATCATTCACAAGTGATATTACGTCCAGATCTGTCTCCTCTGACAACTGAGTTGTTTGCAGTGCTGCAGACTGGAAATGACACTGAAAGCATGCAGTGATTTAAGAGGCTGGCTGAGTCATGTACTAGCAATGACAGAATTGATGCGGAGGGTGGGGGGAGATGGGAGATGAAAGAGAGCTTGGAATATCTGCATATTTCCATTGTCCTGTGAAGATTAAGCAGAAAGGGTTTTAAAAAAAAACTTTTGTACATCCACTCATCCTTGACTTTATAATAAGCTTAATACACAGTTAACCCATGGGTCTTTAGCCTTATCTTATCATTGAAAACCCATCCTTTTTGTTTGTTTGTTTTTCTGTTTTGACAGCAGCAAACTTCCCATGGGCTGCATGGATACTTGGTGGTAAGAGAGTAAACAGTGAAATTGATAATAGAAATCCCCCCAGAGACAGCAAAGCTTGGAGAGACCGAAGGTGATTAAAAAAGGAAGCGATGTTTCCTAAGTTCCTATAAAGTTGTCAACCAACTCCTGGGCTCTATCATACCCTCTGCTGGCTGATGCAAGAAACAGCATTGGATCTTGGTCCAGGACTCCCATCAGTAGCAGCAAGTCACTGCTTAGAACATTTGGTATCCATGGAGTAAGGTCTGAGAACAGCCTTGGGCAAAAACGGTGTTAGCCTGAGCTCTAGGTATCTTCTTCTCTATCACATTCACCTTGTCCTTGGCCTTTGTTCCACTAGAATTTTTAGTTTAAGGAGAAAATCAATTAGAAAGCTCATTGCTGCTCTTTGCCTCCTTCTTCCCATCCTCTCTTCATTTATTTCTTTTTGATGTATTAGAAGTCACAGGAATAATAATTTTACTCATTATAGTTTTAAACCATGCAACATTCATCAAGCATTCTGTACTGGTACTGGAGAAAGAATTTAGTGAAGTTCATCACATTTCAATAGTCAGATATCAAGTACAACCGACATGTACTGAGGCAAACATGCCAAGTTCTGTATTAGACATGCTTCATCATTAATATGACAACCTCTTGCTATGGAAGAGTTTAATTCTATAAGGTAGATAGATAAAGAATTTTGAAACAGTGGAATGAGAGGCATAATAGGGATAATCTCACTGTACAGAGGAACCCCAGTGAACCCATGAGGAATGGGGTGTCCAGGGAGACTTTCTGGAGAACTTTTCTGTTTGAATTGTGGTGTAAAGGAGTTAACCAGATAAATAAAGGCTAAAGAACTTCAGGTAGAGGGGATAGTTTGCATAAATGCAGAGGTAAAATAAATATAGTGCCAGTGGGGCTTGTGTGAAGTTCAGGGTGGCTAGCACACTGTTTTTTGAGACAATGTGTAGCAGGGGAAAAGACAACAGAAACACATCAGAATGAAACTATTGATCTGATCAAAGCTCATGCTTCACTATGTAGGCCCTGCAGAGTCATTAAGAATTTTTAACATGGATGTGACATCACAAGATTTGTATTTTAGCTAGTATGTCTTATGGGGAATATGGAAACAGAATCTGGAAAGAAGCAGAGAGGCTAGTGGGGAAGCTCTGCAGTAGTTCTAGTGAAAATGATTAAAGTCCGGATAAGGTGGGAAATGCATAGACCCTGGAAATATTTAGGGTTTCATGATCGATTGGCATAGGGAAAGAAAGTACTCAAGAGCAACTTCCAAGCTTCTTACCTGAGTAGATATTGGTTCCATCAAGTGTGACAGGCAATGTTGGAAGGCAATGAGGTTAAGGGAGAAAGACAATGAATTCAATTTTGATCCTCCAGATTGGAGAGCCTCATGTAGTATTCATGGAAAAAGTGAAAAAGATGGAGGTGGAGATATGTATTTGGGTATCATTCTCATTAAAAAAAATAGATAATTAAAACCATGTAAGTGGATAATATTGCCCAGAAGTGTCATAATGAAGAGAGAAGTATTTGCTGACATGACCATATTTGAAAAATGGGTAAACAGGGGAAAAGGAACAGAGAAGAAGGAGAGAAGCTAAGTAACACTTTATAGAAATCACAGAAGCTGAACATTTTGAGGAGGAAACAAATAATTCTATTCTATCTCTGAATCTATAGATACAGATTAGGTAAGTATTATAAATGTTGAATTTCAGAAGGAAGTTTCTAGAGAGATGAGAGCCTGAGTACCTGAGTAAAAATGAAGAAGTTGGCTTCAAACAGGTAAAAATACTTCATGGAATTGGAGATTAAGAGTTAAAATGGAGGTGAGTGCAAAGAAGAAATTTTGGGACATTCAGAACATAAGATTGATTAGTTTCCCCAAAGGCCTCCATTTTTTTGCCAAGATTTCCAATGCTTGTGATGGTGATGGAATAGGAGAGTGGGCTTAAGGAGATCAACAGAGGTTTTCAAAGGCCATTAAATGAAGAGTCAACAGAGCTAAAGCCAGACTCTTCATCAGCAGCATTGAGGACCAACAGCAAGAGAATATCGTTCTAGAAATAGCAATTTTAAACAGTTGAGTCCTTGTTCACCGAGCTCTCAGAAATTTAGATTTAAGTCAAAGAGTGGATGGCTGCATTGATTCCAGACTTAAAGTATTATTGGCTGGAAATAAGAATAATGTTGCTGGTAGAGCTTTTAAGAGAGTACATTTTATGTCATCACACAGAAAGTGCAAACAGAAGACAGAAGAGAAAGGCAACAGATAGGCTTTTTCAGGGAGAGAAAATGGAGGGATTAGCACAGTGGTAGCCGAGAGCCCAGGAGCCAGCAAGAATTGATTGTGTCCCTCTCCTTTCTACTCTCTTTCAATGACCTTATGTTAGTAGTTTGAAACAATCTTTGCTGGGAGTATTTATGCCACAGAAATTGGCAAGCACTGCAAACTGGGTGCCAGTTTACCAGCATGTCCCTGGATTAAAGGAAGGGACCATGGACATTAGCAATTCAGAAGGATAGGAGGCCACCATCAGAGTGTAAAATATTCACAATATTTGTAACATAGGCGGTAATGAAAAGCAGGTTGTTTTTCTTTTGTTAGTTGATTTTCTTTGTTTATTTCTTAATAACTATAAGCAGAGGTGAAAAAAACGCTCACATTAGTAGAGTTCAAGGCTATTACAGTAGATGGTTCGTAAACGTGATTGTTAAAATTTCTCAGGCCAAAGGCAGAAGTTTATTCAGGCACCCAAATCTTCCATTAATTAGATGGGACAATCAGAGATTATGTAAATGCCATCTATGAGGAAAAGGACAAAAAATGATATTATGAACCACGGGCATTTATTTTTATGCAAGGTGTTTCCTCCTGTTGTAAAACAAAAAACAAAAAACAAAAAACCACCACAAACCTTCTGGCTTAAAACAACACCAATTTATTATCTTACAGTTCTGGAGGCCAGAATCCAAAACAGATCTCACTGGACTAAAACCAAGGTGTCAGTAGGGCTATGTTCCCTCCTAGAGGTTTCAGGGGAGAGTCTGTTCTCTAGTCTTTCTAGAGGTTACGTGCATTCCTTACTCAGCTCATGGCCCCCTTCCATGTTGAAAGCCAGCAAAATCCTGCTGAGCCTTTCTTATGGTGCCAGCTCTCTGGTTCTTGACTCTTCCTCCCTGTAACCCCTTTAAGAGCCTTTGTGATGACACCGGGCTCACCTGAGTGATCTAGGATACTCTCTCCCTATCAAGGTCCACTGACTAGCAACCTTAATTCTTTCTGCAACCATAATTCCCCCTTTGCCTTCTAAGATAACATATTCATACTCTCTAGGAATTCTGACATGAACATCTTTTGGAGGGAGGGAAGCATTATTCCTGTCTGCCACACAGGAGAAGAAGAGTACTGTTTCTTCTAGATTTTCCTAGATTTAATATATTTAATAAGATTCAATTTAACAGGCATTTACTATTCACAATATTATGTTAGATATTATGATGAGAAGGAGCACTTGATAATGAATAATTGAAACCTTTTTTGGGAGTGTTACTTTATTTCATCTATAAAACATTTAAAAGGACAGGTTTAGTGGCAAAAGGATTATGCTTTTTCTTAAAATTTGCTTCTCTGGACCCCACTGGTGAAAGCTTGCTCATTTGAAGGTTGCTAAGGAGTTGCTAAGGGATATTGTATAGAGAAATCTGAGTTTTGCATTACCTGTGATGACCTGTGATGAAAGGAAAAAAGACATTTCTTTTTTCCAAGAAGGTTAAAAACTCACAGACCATTCCCAGCTGAGTGCCTCGTACCTACCAGGTGTCCAATAAACATTCATCGAATTAAATTGAATGTCATTGAATGTCCTTCTCTTTGAAAGATTTATTTTAATCAGGCTTTATTAATTTTTATTAATTAGATTTACTTCTTTATTGTGATGCTGTTACCTTGGCTGTGACCATTCTCTCTTTTTTTTTTTTTTTTTTTTTCTGTGGATAGCAGGGCAGGACAACTGAGCAGAGATGAGAAATGGAGATAGCTTCTCTTGGCTCAGGAAGAAAACTATTAATGCCCCCTCAAATGACAACACTCAAACCATTATTTTATTATATCTAGAGAGCTGCCCTCAGACCAGAGGTTCTTAATATGTTTTGGATCGCGCTTTAATTTAATAACACAATGAATATTGGTTATCCAACTCCTAGTAAAAAATGATTACACATGTTAAAGTGTAGAAAAGACTCTTTCCTATTAAATAGTTACCCTTAGTGTCATCCATTCTGGCCTTGCTACCTCAGAACTTAACTCTGGCACCCAAATCCATCCCCTCCTCCCGAAGCCACTTGAAGGGGCTGTTCCACATTGCCTTTGGTGTCTTTGTATTAACACACTGGCTTCCACATGACAAATTCTGTCCCTCAAAGCAGCAGCCCTTCTAGGTGCTAACTCACAGGAGTTTTCTGCTGCCAAGTGCCAGCCAGGCGTAGGATGTCACAGATTCCCCCCCTCAACTCTCTCTCATTAACATGCTGTCACTAAGAGCCAAAATGTATCTGGCTGTGGGCCCTGGCCTCACAGTTACCCAGTGAAGCAGTTCCTTCAATGTCTGTCTTCACTTCTCAGAGCACCAAGGACCAATATCTAAGACAAACATCAGTCTACCTTCCACCCCATCTTTTCCCAAAGCACCTCCAAAGACATTAATATATCTTATTTAAGGAGCCCAAAGATTCCATTCATTACTACATTGAATATGAATATGAAATTTTCATGTGGAAAGGATGAGAATATGTTATGGAAAAGTCCAAAGAGAAAGTTTTACTGACATCTTTTTAAATGACATGCTTCTATGGAGATGAAAAGCATAAATTGAAAACCTTGGAATGTCTCCTAAACTGTGTGTAAGGCTAATATTAGACTGAGCAATGTGAAGCAAAATCTCAACAATACTTAAGAAAATCATTCTAAATTCTACCTAGAACTTTAGACACTAAAAGAAGTCAACAACTTGGGAAAACGAGGACTTATATTCTACTATATACGTAAACATTTTTTTAATTTTTTAAAATTAAAGAATGTATTTATTTACTCATGAGAGATGGAGAGAGAGAGAGAGAGAGAGAGAGAGAGAGAAAGAGGCAGAGACACAGGCAGAGGGAGAAGCAGGCTCCACCCAGGAAGCCCGATATGGGACTCAATCCTGGGACTCCAGGATCACACCCTGGGCCGAAGGCAGGTGCTAAACTGCTGAGCCACCCAGGGATCCCCTATACAAAAACATTTTAAAATGCAAAAGCTAAAACCTATCTCAAAACAATGTGAAATTAATATATTATTATAAAATGGTTTGGCTTAGTTGTCTGTTTTTTTTTTATTTTTTTTTATTGGAGTTCAATTTGCCAACATATAGCATAACACCCAGTGCTCATCCCACCAAGTGACCCCCTCAGTGCCCATCACCCAGTCACCCCCACACCCTGCCCACCTCCCCTTCCATTACCCCTTGTTCATTTCCCAGAGTTAGGTGTCTCTCATGTTTTGTTACCTTCACTGACATTTTCACTCATTCTCTCTCCTTTCCCTTTATTTCCTTTCACTAATTTTTATATTCCCCAAATGAATGAGACCATATGATGTTTGTCCTTTTCCAATTGACTTATTTCACTCAGCATAATACCCTCCAGTTCCAACCACGTTAAAGCAAATGGTGGGTATTTGTCATTTCTAATGGCTGAGGAATATTCCAGCGTATACATAAACCACATCTTCTTTATCCATTCATCTTTTGATGGACACCGAGGCTCCTTCCACAGTTTGGCTATTGTGGCCATTGCTGCAAGAAACATCGGGGTGCAGGTGTCCCGGCATTTCACTGCATCTGTATCTTTGGGGTAAATCCCCAGCAGTGCAATTGCTGGGGCATAGGGCAGGTCTATTTTTAACTCTTTGAGGAACCTCCACACAGTTTTCCAGAGTGGCTGCACCAGTTCACATTCCCACCAACAGTGCAAGAGGGTTCCCCTTTCTCCACATCCTCGCCAACATTTGTCTGAGTCTTTTGAAAATAAGCAAGAGATCATCTTACCTTCACCATATGAATTCCAGGTGATTCACTGATGAGGAAAATAATAAATGATCTTGAAAGAGTTATTGTTGGTGCCTTATTCTATCCTCTAAATCAATAAGATTTGAATATGCTGAACAATTCCCAAAGGTCAGCACTTGCATCAAGGACTTTCTCTCTTCTACCTGGTGATGATAGTAATTCTAAGGAATAAAATTCATTCCCCCAGTAGCCATCACCAGCATATAATAGAAGCGTGTAATTATTCCAGTTTTCGAGTCTTGTGGGCAGGCTAACTCTTAATGTTTCAGTTCTGTAATGAGATTAAGCTCCTCGTACCTATGCTAATAACCTGCCCCAAATCACACATATTACAGGCTTTCTTCTCTTCTGTATCTTACTTCTTCACTCTCCTACCAGTATTTTCCAAGATTACCAATGAAATCCATGACTTGTTCTCATATTCTACGCATAGCGGCTCCCAGGGAACCCAAGTTGAGATACACATCCCCTCCCCTCAAACAGAGTATGAAAATGCACATCATCAAGAAAGAAAAGCTATTAACATGGAAATTTTTGCCTCACGGTTAACAAAGAAATGACCATTATAGGAAGAACTAATTTTTTCCTAATTTATCAGATTGTCCATGATTAAGAAATAATCTTCAGCATTATAAAAACTATATTCAGGGAATCCTCCCATATCATAACACGAATTGATAAAACCAGGAAAGGGGCAGCCCGGGTGGCTTGGCAGTTTAGCGCTGCCTTCAGCCCAGGGCCTGATCCTGAAGACCTGGGATTGAGTCCCATGTCAGGCTCCCTGCATGGAGCCTGCTTCTCCCTCTGCCTGTGTCTCTGCCTGTGTGTGTGTGTGTGTGTGTGTGTGTGTGTGTGTGTCATGAATAAATAAATAAAATCTTAAAAAAAAAACGGGAAGATTTGGCAAAGTAGTTTTAAGATGTTTATGTCCTTTTGCTTATTGATTTTGCTATGATCACTTCTTTATTAATTTACTCACTGAACTAAACTAAATTAAAGTGTAACTTCGTTAAAAGCATAATTTATGCTAAGTTAAAGTAAGAGAGGACGAAGCATCCAATGGGAGGCTCTCAGAGTGTTCCTTATGTTACAGGAAACTCTAAGAATGGAGGAGGAGGCGGGATGAAGGAAAGAAAAGACAGAGGCCCCCTGGATTCTCTTACCTTTCTCCTTCAGCCAGTCCTCTTGGCTCTGATGTTGCACTGGCCTCCAGGCCCTGGATCCGATGCTCACCATTGCTTAAGTCTTGGCACCTCCTTCTCTGGGCCTGTTTCTGTATCTTGACTCTTCCTAAGCTATGATATTGAATTTCTGGCCTTAGCCTAGTTACACTTTCCTTAATATTTGACTTGGACCTCATCCTGTTCTCAGTATCACTCCTTTCACACTTCAATGGTCATCCATTCAATTTTGTGACTCATTATTACCCAGATTATTGCTCCATTTTTAAGAATGCACTACCATGTTCCTTGTCTAAATATCATGTACCAGGTGCACTTTTATGTAATCCCTGTCCTCAGTGGTAATGAAAGGAAGATAAAACCAATGGACTTTACACACATACATCCTAGAGTCTAAGAATTAGTTTCTCTTAAACACTAGGTGCCAGTTTCACTTTTCTGCAGAAATTGGTTTTAAACCAACCATGAAAATCACCAGTACATGGTAGAAGCCCGTGGTTCATTTGTCTTTGACTCAGAAACTTTTTGTTTCTCATAATGGCACCTCTCTGCTTAAGTTTTTTGCACACAACAAGTGATATCAGTAATTAGAAATATAATGCTTTCTGTCATTCTCAGAATATTAATTATTAGGACTCTTAGAGATACTTCAAAGCCTTTCTAGGTTTTATGTAGGAAAATGAAAGTTTGTTCAGTCCTAGGTTTTGAAATGACGGACTTGCTTGTGACAGCCACATACCCCATGGATTCACTTGTGCTTGCTCAACTGGCTACCTCCTAAGGTGTTCTAGTATCTACAGGGAGGTTCAGAAACGTCATCAAACCAGATTTACAAATATAATCTCAGCGGATGATCTGAGCTGCCACTGAAGTTCTAGTCAAAGAAATGCCAGGCAAGTGGACTCCAAGCTTGGACTCAGATCTTAGTGAACAGAAATTTCTGTATCAGTCTGAAAGGGTATTAATTACATGAAGGTTAAAGATGAAATAAGTCCTTTGTGAAATAAGATATTTTTTAATTGATTGCTAGCTATTAAAAATAAAACTTACTTTTCATTCTATGTAGAATATCTGTTGCATTTAACAGTACATAAACTGTGCAATAAAGTACATTGGTATTCCTCGTACAAGTATATTTAAATGATCTCTTTGAATTAGTGATGTATGTTGCAGGACCAAATTTGCACTCCAAAAGTGTAATTTTGAATTAAATCAACATGATTAAAACCCTTGATGTGTCTAAAGACTGCATTTGACTTCATGTTTCAATATATGATGCTCAATGTAAGTGCATTTAGATCTTTTCCATTATATCTATGATAGAACTATGTGGTTCTAATGGCTTTCATAGATTGAAAATGCTTTGAAAAATGTTTAATGTTATTAGTCAAAGGAAGTATTTTTTAAACTACTAGAAGTAAAAAGACATGAGTTTCTTATTTTTACATAGATCATGCTTTCTAGGTATTTTCATTGAGCTAGTTGCACTTTATGTTTTACAATATATGTATAAAGCAAAAGGAGTCCGCAAACCCAAAATTCTACTTTCCAAATAGAACAGAGCAAAGTGAGGAATTTGTTACAAGGTAAAAAAAGAAAAAAAAAAAAAAAAAAAGAAAAAGAAAACCTTTGTGGCTCAACAGGGACCTGAATAAGTATATCTTGGCTCCCTCTTTACGCTTTTCAATGCAGGTGACCTTGAAAGAGGTAATCTCCTACTGACAGAATTTTGTGTTTAATATGAATAATGAATATTTATTGGTTTTCCAGATAGTATTTTAGCAAATCAGCTCTGAGTGAGACAGTTATTTACTTTACAGTGGAGATAACCTCTGCATGTGATTTATCATGCCTTATAATTATAGTCTGCATGTAATGAGTTCATTTTCACCATGTACCATTGAGTTGTTTATTCATAATACTGTTTTAGCGCAGCAATTCAATTAACTATACATATCACTGTTGATTTCTAATGATCCTCCACTTTTAAAAATGAAAAACAGTGGTTCTTTGTATATTTTAATATATTACCAGATACAAAAAGGTTTACTAAATGACATTAGTCTATTTCATGCAAGACAGCAAGAAGGAAATCAAATGCGTTTATGCAAGACAGCAAGCAGGAAATCAAATGCTTGTGACAGCCACATATCCCATGGATTCACTCATGCTTGATCAACTGGCCACCTCCCAAGATGTTCTAGTATCTATAGGGAGGTGCCTGAATGAAAATAAGTGGAGGCTCCTCCTTGGGGACAGCATTCTGAAAAGTTGTTCAGCCTCTCTTTAGAAAATAGAATCACCACACTGAACTCTGTACTGTATAAAATATAACAATACATCCACTGATATACTGACCCAAATTTGCAGAACATTTTTGCATGCTTAATTTCACTGAATCCTCACAATAGTGGAACAGTAGTCAATGAAAGATGAGGGGCAGTGTGCCCTGGTACAGTCATTAAGAGTTCCTACCATTTATTGGTAATTTTCTTGGTTTAGAATGCATTTCTACAGAAGCCAATATCCAAAGCTTTAAAAAATATATCTGCTTCTTACATTCTGGAAAATATATGCATAAAGTCCTTATAATCTACAGTCATAAGCCCTTAACTGGCTCTAATATCATTTACAGTACTAATTGTAAAAAAATTGGAATGATACCTGATATTTAGACATAGAACATGGTAGTGCATTCTTAAAAAAAAGGAGCAATAATCTGGGTGATAATGAGTCACAAAATTGAATGGATGACCACTGAAGTGTGAAAGGAGTGACAATGAAAACTGGATAAGGTCCAAGTGAGACATTTGGAAAAGAATAGGTAGGTCAAGGCCAGAAATTCAATAGCATAGCTTAGGAAGAGTCAAGATACAGAAACAGGCCCAGAGAAGGAGGTGCCAAGACTTAAGCAATGGTGAGCATTGGAGACAGGGCCTGGAGGCCAGTGCAGCATCAGAGCCAAGAGGACTGGCTAAAGGAAAAAGGTATGAGAATCCAGGGAGCCTCTATCTTTTCTTTCCTTCACTCCCCTCCTCCTCCACTTTTATAGTTTCCTGTAACATAAGGAACACTCTGAGAGCCTCCCATTGGATGCCCCTTCTCTCTCAAATCATACATAATATAAAGGATGCAATTAATCAAGGTATTTTCTAATTTACTAGATGCCACTTTTGAATAGATCAATAATGAATGAATATAAGTAGTTATATTAAATTGAATGGCAGAAGTATTTTTGAATGTATACATTTTTTTTCCAAATCTCCTTAGCTAGAAGAGTGTTCAAAACAATGTTTTAGCGTGGTAGATCAAAACCAAGCTTTGGAGCACAGGGAGGGGAGGGTTAGGCTTTGTGATTTGTTCTTTCACTTTTTAAAATTATTATCGAGGTGTGTCTTCTCTTTGGCTCTCATCAGAACTCTTCCTCAAAGTGGTATTTGAGTGGAAGCAGTGGGTTTTGTTGGTAATCCTGGGAAACCTTGGTCTGAGTGAAAGAAAGTGAGACAGAGAAGTGAAAGGAGCTGATAAAGAGTAGATGACCAGAGCAAACTCCCATGTATAGACTAGGAAGCTGGGATATTTCTGCAATTTCTACCAGTTTGTGGTTAGGGGTTGGTGGGAATTGAGGATTGAGCACCCTAGCACTCTCAGGCTGTCTTGGGTACAACATCCAGGTGAGGAGAAGCAGGTACTGGCTTCAGTCCAACAGTGTCAACCAAGCAGAGTGGGACAAAGCCTCAGCAGTGTCTGCTCCCAGGTGGTTTGTTGTGTTTGAGATTGTATAAAAACCTTTTAATTTTGAAGAATATTAATCCTTCATCATTCTCATGGTATCCAACCACTTTTCCTAATTTCTATTTCTTTTTTTTATTTTTATGGAAATTTTCCTTGTGAAATTTTAAAATAATGTGACCCTTTTCTCTTTCGTTTTCTCTATTGTTTTCACACTTAAAAGTCTTTTTCAATTAAAAGATCCAACAAATACTCACCAATATTTAAAACTCATTTTTTAAATTGAGTGTTCAAAATACCGGAGGAAAACACAAAATAACTGGAGTGTACAGTATTCTGGCTGTAAACATTGAATATATATACTGATACATTGGGCATTTGTTGGTTTCATAAACTATTAGTGTTTTCCCTGCTTTCCCTTTCTAACAGAATTTTCCTTCTTAGCTATTGGTAAAGCAATGCTCTCTCCACAGGCGTGGGAATGAGGAAGGCATTAATTATTTTTGCTCCTTGCACCCATCTTACAGTTATGGTGAAGCACATAACACACAAAAGAGAACCACACAAGAAGAATTGCAGATGACTGGACCCAAAATCTCAACTGGGTTGTGGAAATCACATTTTTTAATGGCATCATCCAATAGTTCCTCCCCCACCATCCCATCGTTTGGAGCATTTTTAAAAAATTGGGTTGTTGGGACACGTGGGTGGCTCAGCAGTTGAGTCTGCCATTAGCTTAGGGTGTGATCTGGGGGTTCAGGGATAAAGTTCCACATCAGGCTTCCTGCAAGAAGCCTGCTTCTCCCTCTGCCTATGTCTCTGCCTCTCTCTCTCTCTCTCTCATGAATAAATAAATAAAATCTTTAAAAATTGAGTTGTAATCAACATATAACATTGTAGTGGTATTCAGCATGATGATTCTGTTTGGAGCAATTTTTATTTAGTTTTCTTGTACTATCAACATAGAGTCCTGATTAAACTGACTATATGTACTTTCTGTTAAGATGATATTGGATCCATTTTTTAGTTGGAAAGGAAAATCCTTAGAGTTAGCTCCTTTTACTTACATGCTACCTGACTCACAGATATTCTGTAGGAATTATCTAACAAGCAGAGATGGAAACAGAGGGTTTAAAGAAGTCTGTGACATAACACTTTGGTCTGGCAAAGAGTTTCAGTTAATTGTACCATCATGGCACCAAATGTATTCCATCCTTCCCCAATTTTCAGTGATCAGCTCCTGTTTGATTTTCTATTGCTTTAGAACAAATTACTACATATTGGGCAACTTATGACAGCACACTCATGGTTCTGTAGGTCAGATTGTCTGACACAGTGGGACTAGATCCTCTGCTCAGGGTTCCACAGGCTAAAAGCAAAGGTCAACCAGGGCTGAGTGCTCCCCTGAAGTTCCTAAGAGAAATCTGCTTCTCAGAGCATTCAGGTTGTTGGTAGAACCCGGTCCTTGTAGAACCAAGTCTCACATTTCCTTGGTGGCTGCCAGTCAAGTCTCCCTCAACTAGAGACCGCTCATATTCCTTGCCTGCCCTGATCTTTAAGCCAGGAACAGTGCATCAAACCCTCTCTTGCTTTAACTTTTTCTGACTTTCTTTTCTGCTACCAGTCAGAGAGTCAGAGAAAACTGCCTGTTTTTCAGAGCTCTCAACGTTTTTAAAGGAGGAAGCCCACCTGCACAACATCCCTAGTAAGCTCACCAGGGTAATCTCCTAGAGCCATCATGACAGGCTGCAGGGATTAGGACAGGACACAGTTACTTCCTGTGGATACTCAGAAAGTGTGCGATCTAGTTTTGTTCCCCCGAGAGGTACTTTTCAAAGTTTATTGTGATGTGTACAACAGCCAGGAATTCTACTACTCTCCCACTGATCTCGGTACTCCAGTGGCCTCTTCCTACTTTGCACTTGGCTGCCTGTCAGAACTCCTGGCCACACAGCCCTCCATGGCTGTTGCTCCATCTTCCAAGTCACCACAAGCAGGTTGAATGTGAGAAAAGCCAATCTTCTCTGGACTCCCATGCTCCTTCAGTCTTCCCAAACACCATCCAAGTCTCCTTAGGTTGGTCAGAATTTACTGAAGGATGATTTCATTTAAGGATGAGGGCAACAAAGAAGGGAATCCTTTGCAGCATAGGATTTTCAAATACAGGCCTGGACTAGGGTGAAACAAAGGAGGTGTCGAGGTTGCAGAACTGAAAACCCTCACTCTTAGATCCACGTGCCAATTCTGCACTTGCACAGACCTGAGTGCTTTCTGAAACCATACACCCTTGGCATGTCACCCTCAAGGAAGTAGTCAACTCTGGCTTGTACAGGGCAGGGCCCTAGTCCCAACCCTGTTCAAATCCATAACATGAAATACACGGCATTACCAAGGAAACTGAATACATTAAAATATTTTTATTTTATTTTTATTTCTTAAAAATATTTTATTTATTTATTCATGAGAAACACACACACACACAGAGAGAGAGAGAGAGAGAGAGAGGCAGAGACACAGGCAGAGGGAGAAGCAGACTCCATGCAGGGAGCCTGACATGGGACTCGACCCTGAATCTCCAGGATCAGGCCCTGGGCTGATGGTGACACTAAACCACTGAGCCACCTGGGCTGCCTACATTAAAATATTTTTAAAGTAATAAAAGGAATGCAAAATATGTGGTATTGTAATAGATGTGCTTCATTATGAAGATGGCCAATAAAAATATCTTCTAGTGAACCCAATAATTTTGAAATATAAATAAACATGAATGACATTTAAAAATACCCACAAACATTTTATGTAATTTGAAAATATCTGTGATTTATATTAGTGGCAAATGTTTAGAAATACTGCTCATTTTACTGTATTTGGGGAGGGGCTTGTATCAATAGAAGGAAATGCTAACTTCTAGTTAGAGATTAGTCATGAGAACGGATAATGTATTTCACCAGAGTTCACAGATCCCTTAAATTCTATTTATTGATGCCAGTTCAGAACTCCTGTCTCAAACTCAAACCGAACATTCTGAATATTTAGAGCAGTTCAGAGGTGGTGGTGGGAGGAATGGGGGGAATAACAACCATGCCTCCCCACAAAATAATAGATTTCAATTCAATTTGTAAAGGTTTCCTGAGTACCTACTATGGGAAGGACATTTGTCAAAGGAAATAAATACTTTATTTAAAAAAAAATTAAACTCCCATTTTCTACCCAGTCGTCCTGTAGGTTTTGCAACAGGATTTCAACTGCTCCCAGAAGGAGCCCAGTTTCAATTATTTAGACTTATGCTTGATCTAGTTTCCCTAACCTACTTTCAGTGGGCCTGGGGTTGGAAGAAAGAGAGAGACACAAAAGATAAGATCGTTCTATGGGGCACTTTTGCGATAATTCAAAACACATAACCAATTCATCAAAGATTACCAAAATGCAAGATTCCGAAGTAGTAAATATTTAAAGCCCTGATGGAAATGGAATTAGAAGCAGGAATTAAGTCGTCTAATCCTTTCACCTGCTCTGATGTGATGGGAAGGCTTAATAAGAGAAACCCTTGGATATTTGCTGATGGTGCACTTGTGGGTTTTCCTTCCATTACTGAACACATGGAGAGAGTAATTTTTCAAATTGACATTCACTTTTGAAAATGCTTTAATGTGTTAAAATAAATCCAACAAATGTAAAGAACCCATTATTTTAAGGGAGATGAGCAGCAATAAGCTGATTCATGCCACGAGAATAATTTTATCCTAGCAAATGTCTTCTGCATATCATCTGCCATGCTTTTGCTAAAAATAAACTTTCTCGAGGAATTAACCCAAATTGCTTTTTTTTCAACAC
Source organism: Canis lupus dingo (assembly GCF_003254725.2). Taxonomy (NCBI): domain Eukaryota; kingdom Metazoa; phylum Chordata; class Mammalia; order Carnivora; family Canidae; genus Canis; species Canis lupus. The sequence goes on along the minus strand of NC_064267.1, from coordinate 38,498,263 downwards.
ATAGAAATCTTCAAGATACTAGAACTAAAAGGGGAACTTGACCAGGGTACTGGTCACTATGTTCTTTTGCAAGTTGAGTTGCCATTAATTTGACAAATTGTTTCACTATTCATAGAAATAGGACACAGGGTGGATACATTCAGCAGAACCTGGCAATTCAGGATTAATGACTCACTAATGGGGCTCATCTTTTGTTTCTCTATTTTTAGGAAGATAAGATGTTGACCCTCCAGTCTAATTCCAACACTGGCCACCAGGGTGAATTTTAACTATGGTGCCAGGCAGCAGTGCTGGCAGAGTCAGAAGAACTGAATTGGATTGTTTCTTTAACCAGCTGGATGGTCTTGAGCAAGGGCCTTATCCTCACCAAAGGCTCAACTTATGCATCTGCAAAATGGAGCTATGAGCCTCACTTGAAGAGCTATCCAATGAGTATCAAATTAAAAAAAAAAAAAAACTATTTGAAAGGACTAATAAACCATACATTGTAAAATTAAGAGTTTGGTTGGTATTTACCAAGTTATTTCATGTCTGGTTTCATTTTTTTTACCCCAACTTTTCAAATAAGTGGTTCAAGGAAAAACAAAATCTAAAAGCTTAGAAAGGACAGGCATTTCTCAAGTACTGAATATTATACATCTATAGAGCTCAATATATGTACTTCCAAAGACAGAGAAACTCATTTTGAAAGAAGTGAGACAATAGGCTAATGACAAGGGTTTGCTTATCCAAGTATGAGTCGTAAAGCTCAAGAGTGGTTATACTTAAGGCCCATTGAAAACCTAGCTACAAATACATATACCTGATAAGGATCTGGTGTCCAGGATAAATAAAGAACTCCTAGAAATCAATAAGAAGACACATACCAAACAAAATGGATGAGAAATTTGAGCCAACTCATCACCAAAGAAGATATTACAAAGGAAACACAAGAAAATGTGCTCCATATCATTAGTCATCAGGTACATGAAAAAACATACATGAAATAATACTACACACTCATATAAATGGCTAAAGTTCAAATTCACCCACAAGGGGATCTCTGGGTGGCTCAGCAGTTTAGCGCCTGCCTTTGGCCCAGGGCACGATCCTGGAGTCCCAGGGTCAAGTCCCACATCGGGCTCCCGGCATGGAGCCTGCTTCTCCTTCCTCCTGTGTCTCTGCCTCTCTCTCTCTCTATGTCTAGCATAAATAAATAGATGAATCTTAAAAAAAAAAAAAAAAAAAAACAAATTCACCCACAAAGCCAAACTCTGGCGAGAATATGAAACCACCAGAACTTCCTCATTGCAAGAAAGAACATGAAATCGTAGCCTTTTCACAACTTGCCTTATAACTTGAAACCAACATTTTTCAAACTTGACGATGGGATAGAATGTGGGAGAATCATGTAATAATAAAGAGAAACAAACTACTGATCCATACAACAATAGGGATGAATCTCAAAACCATCATGCTGAGTGAAAGAAGCCTTAATGAAAAAGAGTACATACTGTACAATTTCATTCATATGATGGCCTGAAACTAATCTACGGTAAAAAGTAATCAGAACAGTGGTTTTTGGCAGGCATAGAGCAGAGGTTGATAGGAAAGAAGCATGAGGAACTTTCTGAGGTGATGGTGGTATAGAGTCACAGAGATGGATGCATTTGTCAAAACTCAGCAAATGTACACTTAAGATTTGTGCATTTAATTGCATCTAAATTTCACATCAAAATTAAAAACTCTAAATAATAGTAAACTGTCATTAACATATGCACACCAAAATATTTAAGGAAAATTAGACTATATGTAATTTATAAAGTCCATCAAAGATAAGATAAGTTGGTGAATGGCTAGACGGACAAAGATGTGACGAAACTAGGATAATAAAATGTTGAGTCTTGAAGTTTGGTATATCAGCACTCACTGTGATTTGCTTTCTAAATTTTGCTACCTATATATTTGAAATGTCTCATGATAAGATTTTTGGGGAAAAAAAAGGAAAACACACAGAGCTCTGCTACCATTTGTGAATACTCTCCTAAGAAACTCAAGGTCCTTATTTGCAGGATGTGATATATCCTCTACCTCTACAGCCTGAAACAAAGCCAGATACCAAAAAACAGCAGGGAGAAGTGCCTCTTACATTCAATTATGACCACTTTACCATTTTAACTCCCTTCTAACTGAATATTCTTGCTTGGAGAAGTTAAAAGTCACAGAAACAGCACTTCACTAGAAGCCATGATAATATTTTCCTTTAACTGAAAGCTGAGATTACTATACGATGCCTTTAGGGATCAAGTAGAGCCATGTTGGTAGCCTTCCATCATGATGGTGTAATTGCTACTACAGGTACAACCCCTGGTGACTCTCTCTACAGCATATTTTGTGTCCTTTGGTGAAAGGTAATAGAAGCTACAAGAATCCTAAATAGACAAGACAGCTCACCAGTGAACAGGGGCTCAAGTGTAGGTGAACTCTGGGCTTAGAACCCTGGTCAAGGCAAAAAGAATAGGGAATGAATAGAGAGAGGAAGGAAGTTGCAGGCATCGCCTCTGGCCTTAGAATCACCTGCAGAAATGATGTCATACACTCCCGCTGCATTTTAGCTTTCTTTTCCAGCCTTCCTCCGGATATTCAGTATGGTGGTTCGTATTGACAGCCAGTGGGCTGAATCCAGCAGAAGATGGTCCACAGTGTCTGGTTTCATTTCAAAATTTTAATTTAAATGTCTTTCACTAGAACACCCACTCTCCTGTTCAAACAGGCTGCATTTCTCACATTTGCCTTATACCTGTCCAGATTTACACACTTATATTACCTACGTAGCCTTCATACAAAATTGGATTTACTGTCACTTCTTTGAGAAATATTTCGTCACCTTTTTTCCCTTATTTTTTTCTCCTCATTTCACAATAACAGTTGATCTAGTTGTCGTCAGCTTAAAATTATCTTTCGTTGTTGTTCAATTATTGTTGGGTTTAGATATGCTGTCCACATCATGCATTGCAGAACCCCCACATTGTGAGCACCCTGGGCAACTTAGGGTACTTCTGCAATGTTTCCTCCTGCAGCAGCTGGGGCAGAGTGTTATTGTGGGTGGCATCCTGTCAGAGCAGAAGTATGCTGGTGATTGAATACATGATTTTTGGGATATACAAGGGCTGGGCAGACATTTGCAGGGTGACCCCCTAAAAGCAAGACATGAGGTTCCTAAGTTCTTAGCCCCTAAATATGCTCAATACTTGTATATTCTCTTGGTTGGTGATAAATCAATCCAATCCAATTATATTTCCCTTGGGAAATAGAAATAAACCAGGGAAAGGTGGATCTCTGGAGCTCATATTTCTCTTTAAAACTGCTGGGCTTCGTGTTCCTGTAGCAAGCTTGCTACATATCCCAGTCTTAAAAAAATTGAGACCAAGAGTGACTCCTTGACTATTGAGACAAAGGTCCCTGCCCCCTCATTTATTAACATGTCCATACATTAAATGCCACCAGCAAAGAAAATGTACATGTGCCTTTTCTTTGATACTTGAACAAGATTCCATAAATAGGTAGCTCCAGAGTCCATATAGGTGTATCCACTTCAGTATTATGTTAGAATGTGTAACACTGTTCCCCAGGAGCCAGCCAGGTGCCCCTGAACTCAGCAAATGTTTATGGAAGGCTCTGGAAAGACCCTGGCCTGGGGTCTGGAGACACCAATACTCTCATGCTTTCCATTTAGGTCTCATTTCGGTGTTATCCTGGATGCTTTCTACTTTACTTTGTAAAAGTAGACAATGACAAACTGATGAGAGAAATAGTCGAGCACATGGAGATCATTCACTCCAACCTCTTGACTTTACATATGGCAATTAACCATCTTTAAAATTGCCCAGAACAGGTATTTTATAACTAAGAAAGTTAAATCACCAGTTCTGTCAGAATGAAAACATTTGTCAGGCATAGAGAGTAATTCACATGTTTCTTCAATTTAGACAGTCGGCAGGGAGGGGATTGGAATCTGTTGTAGAAAAAATCCTTCACAAGTGTTTTCCTAAAATCTAATATAATGTGAGCAGGGTGTTATCTTACTTATTACCAAGCCAGGAAAAGGTTGCTGCTTAACAATTCAATTCAAAATAATTAGCCTCCAAGAGGCTGTGATTTAGAAATGCTGCTCCATAACTCCCATTAACTTTGAGTTTATAGCTCATGTAAGGAAAGGGGGGGGGGAAATAGTACTGCCTTTTAAAATTAAATTTAGGGTGAATTCAAGAATTATAGCCTCTTGTTGACCTGCTTCTTCAACAATAGCCCCCACAATTTGTTTATGACCATTTTCACATCATTAACTTTCATAATTTTCTTTTTTTTTTCTTTCTTTTTTTTTTTTTTTTTTTTTAACCACAGCATGTTTATCCTTTCAGGGCTCCTCATTGGTAGACTTCTAAAATTATCTTTAAATGGCTAATTAGTTCCCAGTTGCCCTATTCCATCCTAAGTTAGTCCTCGTCATTATTATCATTATGTAGCTGTTCCTTCCAGCTCTTTCTCCTCCTAGAGTTTCACTGTTGATGCTCCCACTTCCTGATTTTTCCCAAATGAGACCCTTGCCACATATTAATATGTGAGTATAATTTTGAGTATAATCATCTATTGCCTCATTCTAGCTTTTTTTCAAGGAGAGACGTGGCATTTTTTTTTTTACACAAAATATATGCTGTATCAAGGGCCACAGAATAAAATCCAAATTGAAACCTGGACCTTAACTTGGGGGAATTATCAAGTAAAGCAATTCTGGGAAGACAAGATGCTAATATAAAATGGAGTCCGAAAAAAAAAAAATAAAAAAAAAAAAATAAAATAAAATAAAATAAAATGGAGTCCGAATGTCACTTTCATAATGCACACTGCTGTCACCCAAATCCTGTAGTCCTCTTGGGTTCTCCATAGATGACATTCATAAACATTTCCCTTAAATGTTAAAACCTCCACTTACTTAAAATCATAAAAAACCTCTAGCATATAGAAAAGTATACAAAACAAAATCTGTTACATTTCCAGTTTATCCAATTTTAAGATTTTTCCATTACTACTTGTATTCATCTTTTATTACCATAAACCTAGTGGCTGAAAACAACAGAATTATATTATCTCACAACTTCTATTGGTTAGAAGTCTGGTGCACTGTGACTGGGTTCTCTGTTCAGGTTTCTCAAGGCTGAAATCAAGGTGAGGGCTAGATTGAGGTCTTCATCTAGAGAATCTCAGCAAAATAAAAATCTATTTGCAAGCTTATTCTTGTCCTTGAAAGACTTCTGTTCCTTGTGCTTCTGAGACTTGAGGTCCCCTTTCTTGCCATCTATCAGCCAGAGGCTGCTCTTACCTCTTAGAGGCTGTTGCATTTGTTGCCATGAGGCCCCTCCTCTTTGAACCAGCGACAGCACGTTGCACCTTCTTGTGCTTTCAATCTCTGTCTTCTATCTCTGACCTTAAACCCAGATTTAAAGGGCTCATGTGATTAACTCAGCCCCCCACTGGATCATTTTCCTTTTTAAATGTCAATATGTGCCATTTAAGCTAATCTAATCATGGGCATCAAATCCATCATATCCATAGTCTTGGAGGTTATGCAGAACACAAATAGGGATCGGGGGTCTTGGGGATCATCTTAGATTTCTGTCTACCACATTACTCCAGCAATTTCTCATTGGGTCACAACCTTGGGAGTTTCTTAGGAGAAATCTGAAACTGGCTCAGGTACACTGAAGGTAGGGTGAGATTAAAGAAAGAGACCACTCCACAAAGGTAAGTCACAGTCAGCAAGCAAGGGAACATACTGATGAGGCTTGTCTTGGGCACCATATGATAAGTAGATCTCCTCATCCCCCTGCCAGAATCTTAGAAGTTTATGTAGGGGCCTTAACTGTGTTCAGTCACGTATTCCAACCATGTGGCCTCAACAATATCTTACTCTTTCCAAGCTATATCCTTGGAAATGGCTTTTACTGTGGCAATGGAGGGCAGAAAATACATTGCAAGGACAGGGGAGGAAGCAAGGAGCCTCCAGTTGCCCAGATCCACCTTTCAAGTCAGCCAGGGGTTATGTCCTCTCAATGACCTCTTTCAACATTTCTTAATTAATATACTACAAACATATGATAGTATACTACAAAATGGTTAAAATAGAGAAGTTAAAATTCTATATGGCTCAACATGCATAAATCATAAAACAATTTTAAGTGGAAAAAGCAAGTTCAAGAGAGTATGGACAGAACATCACCATTTATGTAAATTTTATAAAACATGCATGAACAATAAATGAACCAAGTTGAGGATATTGGTTAAGTCTAGGGAAGAGAAAAAGAGGTAGCAAGGCCTGATTGCACTTGGTATTTAAGAGTTGCTGAATGCAGTTTCTCTATCACACTTTCCAATATGGTGTCCAGAGCTCGCAGTGGCTGTTGAATCCAAGGGACCCCTGCTCTCACACCATTCTTTTCTATGAACACAACTTCCAGAAGGAAGCTGCCAAACTAATGCAGGATGGGCAAGACATAGGAAACCTGGTTATGTTGGACCACAATTATCCTGCCCTTGGGTAGATGGCTTTCCAGGAAACCCTTCCATTGATATGCTTTTTATTTCATTTCATTTTTATTTAACAATCTAAATGGGTCAAGGTTGATACTATCTTTTTCAGATAGATTTCATACAGTTTTCTCCTGGATTTGTTGTCACCTCTCTAGTAATAAAGCAGAAGCTTCATTCTCTTGAGAACCTCATAGCTCAGAGCTACCTCGTAGCTCATTCAGAAGAGAGCCTCCATCCTCTCACTACTGCTTTTCATTCAAGAGATAGTTTTGAGTCCCTATTATATGCCAAATTATCAACCATTATTTTTTTTAGTTTATTTTTTCCTTATTATGTTTTTTTTCTCTCCATACCATTAGTTAATTGGCACTTTTACCCTTGTACTAGACAATTCAAGAATATTAGAACATTTTATTTTTTTATTTAAAGATTTGTTTGTTTATTTATTTACTTATTTATTTGAGAAAATGAGTAGGAGGAAGGACAAAAGGAGAGGCAGAAAGAGAGAATCCTCAAGCAGACTCCCTGCTAAGCATGGAGCTCGCCAGACATGGGACTCCATCTTACAACCTGAGATCAAATCAAGCTGAAATCAGGAGTCAGATGCTTAACCAACTGAGCCATTCAGGCACCCCTAGAACATTTTAAATGTCTCTTTTACCACTTCTTCCTTATGTACCTCAGTTGCCATCTGTTTAAATTCTCTATATTTGAAAACCAGAAGACATTACTATTGTTGTTTATAAAGTAAAAATTCATTTAGACTTATCTACATTATTTAGCATTTTGCTTGTTCTTCACTTCATGCATACTTCTGTTCCTAATATATAAAAAAGAAAAGAAAAAAAGTTTTATGTTTGCCCTCACATTTGAATGTTAATTAGGCTGAGTATAGACCAAATTTCATTTTCCTTCAGAAACTGAAGACATCGTTTTATTGTCTTTTAGCATTCATTGTTGCAAATTAAAGATCTAATGGTAATCTGCTTTTTCTCTTTTTTTTCCTTTGGAAGATTTGCAGATTTTTGTCTTTTTATTTCAAGGTCTAAGATGCGTATTGGTCTATTGACCATTTTCTAAAAGCTTGATAGTTCTGCATTTTACATTTATTTGTGGAGCATAAGTAAAATATATGTAAATAAATATAATATGTTAGTAATGATGCTATGGAAAAAATAGAAATAAGGAATAGACTATGTGTGTTGGATGGTGGGTAAACTCTAGTACTCATTATTATTGAACCATTTTTACTGAAAAGAAAATATTTGCTTTTCCCTCCACTCTCATTTTTTAATTTGAGCATAGGCACCATGTCTTACACTAATTGCACACATATTTATGGAGCTTTCACTCTGTTACTAAATGGTAGGGAAATAGTGAATATTCAATGGCCCTGACCTCTTAGAGCCTAAAATTTTGAAGGTAATGCTGGCATAAGCAGATAATACCAAGTATCATAAGTAGACATTTACAAAAAGATAATTGCATACATGGGAGACCTGGATTCTTTTTTTTTTTTTTTTAAGATTTAATTTATTTATTCATGTGAGACAGAGAGAGAAGCAGAGAGACAGAAGCAGGCTGCCTGTGGGGAGCCCAAGTAGGACTGGATCCCAGGACCCAAGGATCATGACCTGAGCCAAAGGCAGTCAATTACTTAGCCACCGAGGTGCCTCAGGGAGATCTGAATCCTTAAGGCATTCTTGCCAGTGTTTCTTGTTACCCTTTTCTCTTGGTCATGAAAATGGACTTGGTCTTCAGGTTCAGCCTTCATGTAATGCATACTCTGAGCATCTTGATGTCTGAGCTATACATGGTCTGAAATTAACTGAATTATTTGGTGTCCCCTTGTTGCCAATCACATAGTGAAGACTCAATAAATAAAATAAAACATTGCATTGGTTACAGTTTCCTCAGACAGTAACTTTAGCTAATTTTACCTAATTATCATTGGTATACTGCCATTTGTTTCTTCTGAATTGCAATAGTAACCATCTAACTATCACTGGCATGCTCTTTCAATGAAAGGAAAAGTAAACTTTGACAATGCTCATTAACTGCTGTTGGCAACTGAAAAGTAGAGCAATTCTTGGGACCAACCACTTGGCCAGGAAAATTTAAATTCTTTTGTATTTCCCTTGCCTTGCTCAGTTATCCATTAAGACATACAGAACCACAAAAGTTTTGAATCATCATTTTACATCTGAAATATGACACACAATTGCATGCTCATTTGCTATAACTAAATTATTCACTACTGCTCCTGGGTGCATAGTGCAGGCACTTAATAAGTTGATTGAATTAATAAATAAAGTAACATATTTTTCAATGGTTTACTTGATTTCATTATCTTGAAGGTAAGACAAGTATAAATATTTTTCCATCATATAAGAAACAGAAAATTGTTTTCCAAATATGAGATAAGGTACTGTGTATGTATTAAACAAGATAATATATGTATATATAATACATTGCTTGACATTCATAGGTCTTCAGTAAATATTAGTTGTTTTTCTTTTTACCTAATTGGAAATATTTAATATATCAAAAACATAAGTTCTCTCATTTTACATTTTATTCTATTTTCCTTTAATTAAAATAATTTCTTTTCCTCTATGGATTATAGTTTTCCAATTTTCTTTATTTTTAAATCCCTTATATGCTTTCCAAAGCAAAGTCATCAAATGATAATAACCCATTTGCAAAACGGGGTAATTAACTTGGTTTATGTTTTCAAAATGATTTCTAGTATTCATGTCAATTTGCTTGTCTTATTCAGATTGAATTCAGCTTTTATTCACAAAATGTCTATATAGAGAATTAGATTAAAGTTGCAGTTACTATTAGTGGTAGAGGTAGCCAAAATAGCTATGATTAAAGAACACAGTAAAATTAAAAAGACATCACTTTGTTATTGAAGAGTGTTGTGTGGTTATTGGTACCTTCCACTTACAATTAGGAAATTAATCATTTTATTCAAGTATACTCAGCAGAAATAGCTGACCTAAAACTGAGGATTTTTACATCGTGCAAAAATAGTCATGGCATTTATGGAAATCTTGTTTCTCTGTGCACTCATACAACTGATCAATCTAATAAGCAGTGGGAATAACTATTAAATGGGAAGAAACATACTTCTTGGTTACAACGTGGTCTTTCTGTCATATTTATTCCAAGGCATCATCATCATCATTCATATTCTTTCCTTCTGATATTCAGCATTTCCATTTTAAGATCCCATTCAGCCACTAATACTCCATTATGAAGAGTCCTATTGGCTAAAATTGGTATTTATATAGACAATAAGCTTAGCAGCATATTTTCTAAGTGATGATCAAATTTAGTTTGTTTGAATGATACCCTTTGATGGCCTTATTCTGCTTATTTTGCTATGGATTCTTCCTATTATTCATGATTACATCAGCAAGCAAATGCAAACACATTTCCAAGTCTCTTAATAACTGTACTTATTAATGAGGATTGCTACCATGTTCCCTTTCACAAACTTAGGCTACATTTATTGTCGTGCACCTTAACTCACTATCCTCTTGGTCATCTCTTTTACTCATAAATAAATCATTCATTATCTGATATAAAAAGTTGTGATTCACTTTCAGTGCTATGTTTCAAAAACACTAAATCAATTGCTTCAAATAAACTCCTGCCTATTACCAGAATGTGATTGGAGTGATGAAGACAAAAAGAAGAAAAGACAACAAGATAAGGGCTCATGAGTCATCTTTATCCAATGCCCACAGCTTATCTACCCTGGGTATCCATGATGGCATGGGTGAAGAGTGATTTGAGATATATCTCACATGTGATTTTCTATAAGGTTAGAGGGGATAAGAGGAAATCTATGAAAAAAAAAAAAAAACAGGGAAACAACAGGAAATCTTTCACTTGGAAAAAAAAAACAAGAAGGTAAATTCAACTATACTGTCTTAATAATCAACTACTAATTATCTAGTCATATTTTTAGCAGGTTGATACTAAAGCATTATAGGTCATTCATGTGATATTTTCTAACAACTATTATATTGAAGAATTGCATGAAATACTAGTGACAAAATTATGAATAACCACCATCACTACCATAATAATAATAATAATTAACAACAATATAATATCATCTGTTAGACCCTTCATAATTGTCAGATACTCTGCCACGATCTTTTTCCTTGACTCGAAACCTCTCAATCATCTGGGGCTAATTAATCTTGCAAAAGAAGGAACTGAGTTTCAGATGTATGTATGATCCTATCTTTTCCTCAGTTTCCTCATCTGTGAGATGGGAATAATTATAGTGCCAAATTCATTGGACTGTCCCAATGATTAAATACACACAAAAAATAAGTAAAGTGGGGATCCCTGGGTGGCGCAGCGGTTTGGCGCCTGCCTTTGGCCCCGGGGCGTGATCCTGGAGACCCGGGATCGAATCCCACATTGGGCTCTCGGTGCATGGAGCCTGCTTCTCCCTCTGCCTGCGTCTCTGCCTCTCTCTCTCTCTCTCTCCTCTCTGTGCATTCTCATGAATAAATAAATAAAATCTTAAAAAAAAATAAGTAAACTGCTTAGAACAGTGCCCAGCTTAAAGAAAGCACTGTTAGGGTGTAAGTGTTATGATGTTATCATATAAAGTGAAGAGGTTATAGTATCAAATCTAAACATAATTGTTTTACTCACACATACATTCAGAGCAAAAAGTTTACGTCCTAAATTGTTAATATTAGTAATCCTGAAATGGGGTGGTAAGGAAAGAGTATAAGCCATAGCCAATTTCTTCTTAATGTTTTTGTACTTACTGTATTTTCCACTTTTAATAAAATTAACATAAGCTCTTGTACTATTAAAAATGGAGATTTTGGGGGTGCCTGGGTGGCTCACTCGGTTAAGCATCTGTCTTCCACTTAAGTCCTGATCCCAGAGTCCTGGGATCAAGCCCAGAATCTGGCTCCTTGCTCAGTGAGTCTGTTTCTCCTTCCTCTGCACCTCTTCCTCCCCCAACCTCCCTCTGACCGTTCCCTCTCCCTCTCTTGCTTGTGCACTCTTTTTCTCAAATAAAGAAATAAAATCTTTAAAAAATAGAAATTTTTAATAAAATAAACTGAAATTAATAATTTACTTTTGTCCTTGAATCTGGAAATAAGCAAAGTTATTTTAAAAGACTATTCCTAGACATGAAGCAGGTTTTTTTTTTTTATAACAAGTTTCTTCTTAAATCACCTACTCTCCCATTTGCCTGAGTTTATTTTTCTAATATAATATGCGAAATGGTATTTTTCACATTATCAGATATATTATTGAATGAAATGATATTCATTTCCAAAATAAAAGTTTTCCTTATGAAATTAATTTTGAAAATAAATATATGCTCTTTATTATAACTCATTTCCGCTTAGGTAATGCCAAAATGAAGAAAGTTCTATTATTTCATGCCTGCAAGATTAATATCTCAGCAATGACGGACATTCCAAGAATAACTGTAATAAACCAAAATGAAAAAATGGAGCTGATAACATCTTTAGTTCACCTCTGAAGTACATGCCAAGGCAAGATGAGTTCATATCCAAGGTATCTTCTCTGCTGAACACATTGGAGCACTCAAGAGACAAAGTGAACCTAAATTCAATAAACACATATTAATTATTTGACCAAATGTAAGGATCAATTTTCTCAATCCATCTCACACTTGCAAGGCACTGTTTTAGACTCTGGATTCTGACAATCCAGATTCTTCTTTTATGAAACCTATAGTCCGCTTGGAGCATTAAGATTCAAATATATAACAGACCTAGCAACAAGAAGCAGTATGAGGTCATTTTCCATGCAAAGGAAATGACTTTGAAAATTCATAAAAGTAGCCTGGTAATGTGTCCAATACTAGATAAATTCCATGACACTGGGTGTAACTACCTGTAAATACATTATTTTTTGTATACATTGTGCATATATGGCTATTATGGTCTCCCATCCTCCTTCAAGAATTAGGATACCATTCTTCTATAAAATATATGATCTGTGGCTGGAGTAACTATGTTGAAAGCTAGTGAATGATCGCTTACTTGAACAATTTCTCTTTTATAATGCTTCTTCAACACTTACTTTAATAGATTCATATTGAGTGCATAGGTTCAATTCTCTCAATCCAAAAAGATGGGGCAGTATAAATTTTTCACATGAAATCTTTTATTGGAGTTGGCAGTACATAATCTGGGCAGGGAGTTTAGAACGTTTTTATTTGGCAATGCTCTCCAAATTTATAATAATGTAACACAGTTTGATTAGGAATTTAGAATGCAGGATGCATATCTACCCACAGTAACTCATTTGGCTCACACTTTAGCTGTGTGGGATAAGGATTATCCTATTACCTCCAGTTTACAGATGAGGAAAAGGTGGTTCTATGAGATTAATGAACTTGCTCATGCTCTCAGATTGAGACAGAAAATTAAATTGTTAGGAATTCACTCATGATCACTGGGTAAGAAACTAAAAGGTTACATTCACTGGCACAACAGGAATTTAACTTTTTAAAAGGAAAAACAATATATCTCCAATCACTCCAAATGAATTTTGAAATACAGATCGTAGTGGCAAAGCTACTAGATGTTGAGTGGTAGCTGTAAAACAGCTACCACTGTTTTACAATTTCCCAAATTTTTCCTCAAACTAAGAGATTCTTGACTACAGAGAACAAACTAAGGGTTGCTAGAGGGGAGGTGGACAGGAGATGGGCTAGATGGGTGACAGGCCTTAAGAAAAACACTTGTTGTGATGAGCACTGGGTGTTGTATGTGATGAATCATTAAATTCTACTCCTGAAATCAATATCACGGTATAAGTTAACTAACTATAATTTAAACAAATATTTGAAGAAGAAAAAAAAGCTAATCCTGCATGGATTCTTTACCATAAAACTCTGCAAACACAATGTCAGACCTTGGAATCTACAAATATGATTATTTGGAAAACACGAGAACACTCTGGGAGCTAAAGAAGTCCCTAAATCAGAATAGTACACTTGATATACCCCTTAATGACAAAAAATTATTGTAAAATATTGCTATAGTACTGAGGCTTAGCTATTGATCATCTTAAAATAAGTCACATATCACAAAGATTCTGTCCTCATTATAAACAGTAAACATCTAAGTATTGACCCTGATTATATAAGTTCAACAGGTAATGTGCCTTATATGCTTTGGCATCAACAGAATGGCTGCTATCACTCTAGACTCCATTAAATGGGCCATGTTGTTTCAAGGTTCATAAGCTTGGCATAAGCCCTCTCCCACCTGCACATTCTTCCACCTATTGCAATTAATACACTCCCTATTCTAAAAACTCCAGTTCACACTTGTCTTCCTCAGAGCAAACCCTCCCCATTGTTGCCTGGATTACTGCTGCCCTTGCATGTTCCTATGCAACCCTATACTTTCTTTTTCTTTCTTTCTCATGACTTCGTTCATTTATTTATTCATTCGGTCATTCAGTATTTACCCACAGGTTTTTTCCATGCCAGTTGCTCTCCTAAACACAGAAGATACAACAGAAAACCAAAAAAAAAACAAAAAACAAAACAAAAAAAACCAAGAAACAAAAAACAAAAAACAAAACAAAACAAAAAAAAGGGTCATTGTCCTCATAAAACTTATAGTGTAGTGGAAGAAGGCACCAAATGTATAAGAAAAATAATAAGATTATTAAAATTGTGAGAATTATCAAAAGGAAAATTAAGGGTGATGATGGGATTTGTTGCAGGATATACTGGATGAGGGATTATATGAATGGCATTTTTAGGAAAACAGTTCAAGAATAAATTTGAACTAAGAAAGATAACGGATGAGATCCAACCGAATATTTAAAAACCGGAGCCAGGAGCAGTCCACTCAGAGTGGTCTTCAGAAAAGAATGAACTTGGCATGGCGGAGGACCCAGAGAGCACCTGGACGGCTGAGGCTCAGTGAACAAGTGGGACATGGTATGATATGACTCTGGGGTACATGAAGTAGCTGGAATGTACAAAGACCAATTGGATTTTTAATTTCCTTCTAAAAATTATGAAGACATTAACAGTTTTCAAGGGAGTTTTTGTTTAAAAAATATTACTGCAAGAGTTTCCAGTTCAATTTTCCAAAACTCAAATGTATCAGAATATCAATCAGTGGCCTTTCCTTTCCTGTGTAGTTAGTACTCAGGGCCCCTACTCCTACAGTTCCCTCTTTTGTCACCCTGGGACTTTCTCTTCACTTTCATCTTGGAAAATTCATTTGCCTCTCTCTTTTATTAAATATAGCTATTATATTTTTATTTTCAGAATCTGTTTCCTAGATTATTTGGCTACAGTCTCTGTGGCACATTGTATAATTAGTCCACAGCTATTTATTCTTTCCCCACTCTCACCATACTTCACTGCAGGAAAATTATGTTTCCCCACTCCACTGATCTGGAATAATTTTGGCCAGCAGAATGTGAGCAGACATTATACCAGATCCAAGCAGAAGTCCAAAATACACTTACATGGTTTGGCACTCTTCAGTTCTAGGACATTTTTCTTGTATCACTTCTTTGCTAGTTTCCTCATCTCTTTTTCTCTTCTTGTTAGTAGAATCCTTGATCTTCTGCATTGATTCTCTGGTTTCCTTAACTCTTCTTTTTCTCAAACCACTATCCTAGGTTTTTTGTTGTTGTTTTATTTTTTCAAGAATCCACCTAGTTTGTATTGCTGCCATTTTATTGACTTTAAATCTTGGTATGAACAACTAGGTAGAGTGTGATGTCATTTGCTAGCATTCTTAGGACTGAATGAGGACATTTTTGTGAGGGAGAGTGGTAAAAGTTCTAGTTCAGGTACTAAATTTAACTACTCTTTAGAGAGTGTCATGGATGGACTCAGATTCAAGGTTTTGGCAAAAAGTATTCATTTGACTCTCATGAGCATATATGTGGCAGCTAAAGCCAAGGGGATGAACAAGATCACTAAAGGAGAGAATGTAGCTGAAAAGAATTTCCACAACTGTGCCATTAGGAACTAGCTTCACCAATTACAACATGGGGGGAGGATTAGGAGATAATCAGAAAATGAGGAGCTAGGAGTGAGATAAAAATAAATGTTGAAGAGACCAAGAGATGAGTAATTAGTCTCTGACTTGTCTTGTGCACAAGACAGATGGATGTCGGTGAGCCTTTGACACAAGCAGTTTCAGTGGAGTAGTTGGTAAGGAAGCAAGACTTAATAAGTTGTGAAACATAAGACAACAACACAAGAGATAGCTTTGTCGAAGAGTGACAAAACAAACTGTGGCTCCCAAAGGCATTAGTATCAGTGGAGATTTTTGGCCTACACTTGATGGCTGCTGTTTTTACAAGTGAAGAAGGGGACACAGAAGGACTGAGAAAGAAGGTCCTCTGAAGACAGAGATAGTTACAGTCATGCAGTTATAGATCGAGGAATGCTGGGAGCCACCAGACACTGGAAGAGGCAAGGAAAGATCCTCCTCCAAGGCCTCCAAGGGAGCATGGCCCTGCTGCACCTTCATCTCTGACTTGGGGCCTCCACACTTGTGAGAAAGTAAATTTTTGTTGTTTCTAAGTCATCCAGTTGTTAGTAATTAGTCATGGCAGCAATGGTGAACTAACAGTGAGATGGTCATGAACGTTGAAACTTTTGAAAAACTCAAAATTGCTGAGTCGTTTTTGTTTTGTTGGTTTATTTGCCCTTAGTACTTCTGAAAACTAATCAGGCATCATCTTCTGAATACTGTAGTATGAAATCTTTTGTATTTATACCTTCTACATTCACTGCTCCCCCATTTTCTTTCCTCCTTTCTTTCTTTTCTTTTCTTTCTTTCTTTCTTTCTTTCTTTCTTTCTTTCTTTCTTTCTTTCTTTCTTTCTTCTTTCTTCTTTTTTTCATAGCTTAGGAATTCATTATCTCTGGCTTGGAGTTGCCATACCTTCCCTGTCTTCATTCTCTCTAGAAATCCCCATTTCAAGCAGAGCACCCCACACACACACTCGACCACCAATCATATATGATCAAACTGGCCTTTCCCCAGTAGTAGAGAAGTGATTGTGTTTAGTATATCTCAAGGCGAAACTAATAGAATTATGCTTTGGATTTTATAACTGTAGGTTTCTTTCAGCATAACAAAATGCAAGGTTATCAGCCAATTTACCCTAATATTAGATTTGAAAATATACATCCAAAACCTGCCCTCATCTTTTCTTCTTTCAGTACCTCCCAGGTAACAGGAAAAGATAGAAGGTGTGTACAGTGTACTGGTTTTCTAGGGCTGCTGTGATAAATTATTGCAAGCTCCATACCTTCAAACAACAGAAGTGCATTTGCTCACAATTGTGGTGAGAAGATGTTCTGGGACATGGGGTCATACAGACCTGGCTCCGGGACACTGAGCAGTGCACTAAGTTCTCTCATCTCCTCATCTGAGAAATAAGAGTAATACATTCTTAACCCATAAATTGATTAAGGGGATTAAAGGAGGTAATCTAAGTAAAGACTGTAGCTCAACAGATTGCAAACACTCTCTGAATACTAGTTATTTGTAATATTTAACACAGAAAATGTTCCATGAATATTAGCTATGATATTGTTTTTTATGATACACCAGTCATCAGTATGGACAAAGGTCCCATGGCTTCTAAATGAGAGTGCAAACCCTAGAATCAGATAGAGTTTATTTGAATCTAGCTCAACCAGTACTACCTTGGACTAGTTCCTTATTTTTTGTAAGTTTGTAAGTACTTGTGTCCTCATACCTAAAATGGGATTATTAATGCCATCCACCTTATAGAAAGACTATGAATATTCAAAAGAGAGAAGTCAGTATAGGACTTCATATAGACCTTGCACCTAAGAAGCTCTTATAAAATAAGAAGCACTTATAAAATAATAATTATTAAAATAATACCACCACTTACTCAGTTTCTACTAAGGATTAGACTCTATGCCAAGTCTTTTTTGTACATTATTTCCTTGAAGTCCCCAAAAAATTTGATGAGTCAAACACTATCATTATCCTCATTTCATAGTTGAGAAAACAAACCTCTTTAGTGATTTGTCTGAAGTCACAGTTACTAAGTAAAGGATGGAACTGTAGGTCAAGCCCACAGAATCTAGCACACCAGAACTTAGCCTCTTAAACACCCAACCACCCGTATATAAAGCATTTAACAGACTATAGTAGAATAGGCTGTCTGCCCCTGAGCACATTCACTAGAGAACTATTTCAGACACTCAAGTCCTCATGCTAAGTGAAGGGTCAGTAATCCAGAGAAAGAACATCTGAGTGAGAGGTTAAAACTTGCATCTGATATTTTGAGGCCTTTCAGAGATGGAGGATGAGGCAGAAAAACTGCTTTGAGCTACAAAACCAACAAACTAGACATCCAGAGAGAAAAAGACAAGGACTCACTGCCCCCCAAACAAAGAAGCCTGGGTCCAGAGAAAGATCAATTCATGTAAAAAAAGATGCAAGGTCACCCAATGTGAGTCTTATTTCCCTTCTCCAAACACATTACATGATCTCTCCCCTCAAGGAAATTCTCTCTGAACTTATGCTCTGTGGAAAAAATTTTAAAAATACATAGTATGTCTTTCTTTTTAAATTTATTTTACTTTTTCAATTGTTTTTATTGAAGTTTGATTTGCCAACATATAGTATAACAACCAGTGCTCATCCCATCAAGTGCCCCCCTCAGTGCCTGTCATCCAATTACTCCAATCTCCCACTCCCCTTCTGCAATCCTTTGTTCATTTCCCAGAGTTAGGAGTCTCTGGTTTGTAGTATTTCTATACATAAAACATGAACAAGAGAAGTTTTGGAGTATTACAGTATTTTGATTACAGATTTCAAAGGTTATTATTTGTATATCTGCAGGCTAAAGGAGATAGGAGACAAAACAAATGTTTCTAGTTTTGAGTTTTTCAATAAATGTCAATCAAATCTTATTTCTTAGATATTAAATGAAGACAAGCTTATTATCACATACATCAAAAATATAAATCTCTCCTTGCTGCTTTCCCTAGTCCCTGTATTCTCATTCCAAATTATATATTTACAATAGGAAGACCAGCTCCTATTTATTCACAAACTGGCATTTTCTTTCATCAAATTTCAAACTTTTATCACCATTACACTATATAAGAAGCCCTGAGAACATTCCCTTTGTTAATTCCCTATTTCTAAAGACTAGACTAAGGTTCCCAATACTATTTGGCATCAGCCGAGTCACATCCGAGTAGCTTTAGGCGGTTGATTCCAGAGCCTTCTATTCATGAAAGCCACCAAAGACATCAAGCAGCTGTACCCTGGGAGGTTGCCATGGCAACGTGTGAGTATGACCCCACAGACACAGATGCAAGTTTGGTCACAGTCACACAGTCAACAAAAAGACAGCACACAACACCCAGCTGCCAGAGTATAGACTCAGCATGTGAGCCTGGAAGGAACATCAAAGGTGAACAATATACATCCTTCACCAACCGTGGATTCCAGTAGCCTAGGATTATCATGAATCCCCTTTTCTCTGAGCCTTAATATCCAATTATCTAAATATCCACATATTAGCAGTTTCCATATATAATTGCATATACACTTATATAAAATGTGTCCTCTTAGCTTTCTTTTTCCATTCCTATCACCTTAGACCAAATCACTGTGACCTTTCACCCAGATGCAATAGTGTATGATCAATTACCTTCTCTCCTTGAATATTCTATGCTCCTCACACAGCTCCAAGGATGAGCTTCTTCATCCAGATGTGGATTTCAACACACCACTCTCCACTACAGGAATCAGCTTTGAGTGAGGAAAACAAGGTACACCCGAGCCATTTGTGCCAAAAATAAAGGAAGTATTTAAAAACTGATGGGAACATGCTGAAAGACAGATGAGCCAGCTTGAAAGAGCTCCCACTGAACAAATATGGGACAATTTGAGTTTCAAAATGAAAAACAGCACAGATTATAAACCACTGATAAAACTAGAATCCATAAAACCAGAATAAATAAGTAAAGACATACGTAAATTTTTTTAAGTATGGAATAAGAAGAATTGATACTAATACAAAAAGTACAAAAGAATTGTAAAAACCAACTATCATTATAATTGATTCAGGTAAGAATTGATATCACTGCTAAGTACTACCAAGTACAGGTTTAATAGAAAACAAGATATTAAAAAAAAAGATATTTATGGGTTTTCAAAGCATCTCCCAGGAAAGAGAAGGATAACTTTGTAGTGGAGAAAGTTAGCAGATATCACCTTAACTATACAGTCAAAGTTAGCATCATCAATTAATAAGATGCAGTGACATCATAGATTTGCTGATGTGCTGCAGTGAGTAGGTCATAATTTCTGTATTATTCCTGTGAAAGGACATCACTTCTGTGGGATTTCTGCCAAAAATGCATTACCTGAATCTGACTATGCCAAAATATCAGACAATCCAAATTGAAGGACCTTGAGTTTGCATCTCAGCTGCCAGTACTTTTCAAAACATCAGTGCCATGAGGACAAAGACTAAGAGATCTGTTTCAGACCAAAGGAGACTAAGGATACATGGTTAACCAAATGCACTATTGGCCCTAGAAGGAATCCTGAATCCAAAAATACAATTAAGTAATATAAAGAACATTAGAGAGACAGTTGGAAAGATTGAAATATGTTCTCTGTGTTAGGTAATAGTAGTGTATTAATGTTACATTTACTGAATTTGGTTATTGCATTCAGTTATCTAAGAATGTTTTCTTTGGACATATTGAATTACCTAGTAGTAAAATATTATTTGTTTATGACTCAACAGCCAGATGATTCAGTAGTAATAGCAATAATAATAGCTATTTACATAAAGAGAGAAAGAGAACAAATACAGTAAATGGCAAAGCTAGGACAAGTCTATAAAGAAATTCATTGTACCATTCTTGCAAGTTTTTTTCTTTACTTGATTTCAAAATAAAAAGTCAAAAACTTAAAAACCAATCTTGTTAAAATATAAATCTTTTGGGACACCTGCGGGGCTCAGTGGTTGAATGTCTGCCTTTGGTTCAGGGCATGATCCCAGTCCTGGGATGGAGTCCCACATTGGGCTCCCTGCGAGGAGCCTACCTTTCCCTCTGTCTATGTCTCTGGCTCTCATTCTGTGTCTCTCATGAATAAATAAATAAAATCTTAAAAAAAATAAAAAATAAATATTTGTTTGCTTCTCTTAAAACTCCTTCAATAGCTTTCCATTTCTATTTAAATAAAATTAATTTCCTAAGAGGTTCTGACTACCACTCCAGCCACATCCAAGAGAAAATGTTGTGATCACAGTGGGTTGCTTTGATTTTCAAGAAAATGTTGAGATCTTCTATTCCTCACAGATGCTCTTTTCTGTATTTGCAGCACTAGCTTCCTTCCCATCTATCTTATTTATTTATTGACCTATCATCTATTTCTTTTCCTTTCTTTTCTTTTACCTATTTCATAAAATTCCCATGTTAATGAACATCAGCCCCTTACAGAAATTTTTCTCTGACCACTCTATCCCCATCCTCAGTTTTGGCCATCATAGTCCCTCTCCTATTTCCTTGGCACTTAGCACCTCACCTATCTCCTTAGCACCACGGCATTTTCAAAATTGACAGTTATTCTATTCAGTCCTCTCTTTATTGATTTGTCATCATGGCCATTTGAATTTGTCTTTATGCTTGAAAAGATCAGGAACCACGACCACCTTGTTCTCTTCTTTATTCCTACCTCAGTGCCTTCACCAGAGCAGAAACACCTGAAAGAATGGGTGAATTTAGAGATCTGTTTTGTCAATTGCTGACACAAGAATGGGCAAGGTGATTATGTATGGCCTCCCATTCATTTTTTTTTCCTATTCCATCTCTTTAAGAGCTCAGTAGTTGCAGTGGGGATTCTCTTTCCAGCCATTCCCCCTGGACCCTAAGGCTAATGGCTCCTAGAAGGTTATTCAGAGTTTCCTCTTCTGTCGTATCGATCAGCTTGAGAAATATAGCTCTAATGAAGTCAACCTTTAATGCTTAAATTCTCTGCCTGACAAAGTGATTTTGCAGTCTCTGACATTTGAAACTAACCCATCATGGGACGGTCCATTCTACCTCTGAATAGCCTTAAGCATTAGAAAGTTCTTTTCTCTTGGTTCCCTTCCATTGGTCCTTGTAGTAACCATCGTGCTTGGCCCACTCAGAATAATGAGTCCTTCTTTTATATGATAACACTTACCATACTTGGTAGTTTTCCTTTGTCTGTGAGGATTCTTTTCTCTGAATTCTTCTCTTACAGTGTTTTCTCCCTTGGTCTAATGAAAAACAATATTTTTCTCTTGGGGGAAATTAAATGCATGTTTCTTCTATATTGAAATATTTTCTCCATTGTCTAAATGGGAAAATATGTATTTTCTCTATGGCTCTCCTCTGAATTAAAGCAAATATGAAAAGAATTTGATATTTGATCCTTCTCTTTTAAGTTAGTCAAATAAATATACTTCTACTAAAAACCTAAGACTATATTCCCTCTCTGAGCTATTTTTGGAATTTTTTCTTCAGCTACATTCTCTCTCAAGTTTTCTCTTATTATGACTTAGTGTCTAGAAAGTAAATAATTGCCCACATCTAGACTTGGTGTCTAGAAAGTAAATAATTGCCCACATCAAGAAATTTGACCATTGACTTTATATCAGCAATACATTAATATGTCATTTCCTCCTGCTTCTCATACTTATTATGTAGGTATAAGTGTCCTCAATTTTCAGATTAATAAATAGGGAGTTAAATAATTTGTTCCTAGGCACACAGCTAATAAATGCTAGAGCTTTTATTTTTACCTTCATTTTATATCAAGCTGATTTGAATGAAATAGAAAAGGAATTTTTAAAAATATAAGTAAATTAGCCAGATGCCAGTACTAAAAATTGCAAAATAGGATGGGTAAGTTATAAATAACTAAAACAGATGACTAAGTGTCATATCGAAAAGAATATCTGGAAGTAATGTTTGACCACAGATGAAATTTTAGCACATACTTTTCTAGTGGCTGAGGGAGAATTGATGTTGGTGGAGAGAATATGAGAAATAGAGATGATATAATGTTTAGGTGATAA
Source organism: Canis lupus dingo (assembly GCF_003254725.2). Lineage (NCBI taxonomy): Eukaryota > Metazoa > Chordata > Mammalia > Carnivora > Canidae > Canis > Canis lupus. The sequence continues at coordinate 38,475,563 of NC_064267.1, read as the reverse complement.
AAAAGACATAAAAATGAAAGACAGCATCTAATTTTTTGGCAAGTCTGATCCTTACTACAATAGTGTGTCTAATATTGGTCATCAGCTTTTAAATGATTCTAGAACAACTGGAGAGAGTCCAAGGAATACAAACAAAAGTAATGAAATTGACCAAAAAAACTAGTATAATAAGGCACTAAAATTACTTGCTACATGAATACACAAATTAATGAATAAAATTGGCTATTTAACTGGAACAAAAAATACGAAAGGGTGACCTGATTACAATCTTCAAGAATCGAATAGAGTTGTTCTTTCCATCTGTGGGTATTTTAAGAGGTCCTAATAAAGGAACTTGTCATTAGACTTTAAGAATCAATTCTTTATCATCAAAATGATGCAATAGTGAAGGAGATCGTAGTCTAAGTGCTGGATATTCATAAATGATTTAGAAAAGCATAGAAAATCATTTGTTATAAATAATTTGGGCTTTTAGAGTCAGAGTGTGTAGATTTATTCTATAAATCCCAGTGTTCTCCTCTCCACCTCTACAATACTTTAATTCCTGATACAGTAGCTAAACCTGACTTAGAATCACGAGCCAGAAAGAATCTTAAAGGAATATCTACCCAGCAAGTTCTCAGTTCTTTCCATTTTGGTGATTTTGTATGGATCTGTTCTTTCTCTTCTGTTCTCTCTCTCTCTCTCTCTTCTCTTAGAAGCAGATCAACTCTTTTTATTGCTTACTTACTAAAGCTTAAAAAGACTAAAATGAGAAGAAAATAAAAAGTATCACAAAGTGTGATTAAAAAGTGCTCAAGCTTAGTCTAAAAGGGAGAAAGGAACACAACCAAGAAGAGAAAAAGTAGGACATACTATAAATTGTACTCTTTCTTTCCCTCTCATCACCTTTTGGAGCATGTCTACCTGTCCTTGAAAGCACCTTACTCAAGGATATGGTAATTTAATACACTCACAGGCTTTAAAATACATCCCTCTATCACTAAAGATCTCTACAGAATTCCCATGGAATATATCCCTAATTTCACGAGTTACTGACAGCAAAAATAGCGTATTAATATTAATGAGAGTAACAAGTAGCTTCTGTGTTAGTCAAGGGCCTCTGAAAAGTAGCGATCCAGACTGTAATGTGCAAGAAAATTTTAGAGAAAACACCTACGAAAGAAAACAGGAACAAAATTAGAAGAGGTTGGGAAAGCCATCAGATCGCAATGCATTTTGGATCCCAAGTGAAGAAGAAAAGCAAGAAAGGAAGCTTGAGTGGAAGCACTTGAAACTGCAGTGCAGTTTTAAAGAAAATTCAGCAAGGCTGTTGAAGAGTCCTTGAGCCAAAGTCACCTGTCAGAAGGAACCAACTCTCCCCCCATCTTCCAGGAGTGGTCCTGCCTAAGCACTCCTGCCACATTCAGTCACTGGCACTAAACACAGCACTAGATTTCAGAGCCACCAGCTGAGGACCTCAATCAGTTTCACTCCGAGTCTAAGATCTGAGAGTTATCCTTCCATGTCCACCAAAGCTGCAGTTTCTTGTGTTCTAACTCCATGTCACTCACTGTGTTAAGTACTCTGCAATCTCGTATCTTCCCAGAAGTTGTTCAATATCAACAGTGACTAAATGATGAAGAATGGATGTCAATTCATATCTGACTCACCAACCTGTACTCTTAACGCCCTCTATCTACCTCCCACTGGACTATTGTACCTCTCTCTATGCAATACCATGATTACACTTTAAAAATTTCCAAAGTGAATAATCAAGCTATAATTTAGAGCTATTTCTGCTTGCTTTTTAATGTAATACAGAAGGAAAGAACAGTTCAACCTAACCTTTCAAATACTTCAAAAGTGTACTTTGGCCATCTGTTCTCTCTGATGAACACCATCAATTCCCTTGATAGATTTGCACAGAATTTGTGACCTTATACCTGCACTATTGCCACTTACCTATAGTTATACATTCTGTAGCACCTTTCAATATCTATTATACTCACAATGCTGACTCATTGTCATTTTTTATTTTTCTTATTTCTGAGTCTTGAACACAACCAGCATTTACCTCCTGTGCAATACTTTCCTCTTGCTGTCCTTAAGAGTATGTTACTTTTGCCTTTTTCAAATATAATTTCAATTTCTCATCTTATGCTTAGTGATTGGTGTTGCTTTTATCATTTATATGACATCTTGATCCCATTCAGAAGTTTTAGAACTACAAATGTTCATTCCTTCTGAGATTTTCATCTAGAAACAGAAGATCCAAGCACCAAATTTGTAAGCAAAAACTCCACCATTTAAGTTCTTTTCTCAAAATGGCTCTGATGTGACCATAGAGTGTGACTTCATCAATTGTCTAATAGGTAGTAATTAAGTATTTTTATTTATTTTATTTTTAAAAATTATTTTTATTAAGATAAAATTGACATACAATAAATCAATCTTTTTAAAGTTCAGCTCTGCAAGTTTGGGTAAACAAATCAAGTCATGTACACAACACCACAATCAAGATATAGGACAATTTCATCAATCTCAAAAATCAGCCGGTGGAACTTTGTTATTAGCCTCTCTCCTGCCATCAGTTTCTGGTAACTACTTACTTCTCTTTCTCTGTATGGTATTGAATTTTCCAGATTATTATGTAAATGAATCATATAATATAGAACCTTTGTGTCTGGACTTTTTACCTAGTATAATAGGATTCATCTCTGTGGACAGCTCATGATAGTAAGGACAATAGAAAAGTTAGATGCATTGCATAAGATTAATTTTGGTAAATTGATTTCCTCATGATTTGGTATATAATCCTCATGATTACTAAAAGCTTGTGCTTTCTATATACCATCCCATTTCATCCTTACCATAATCTAATACTGACAGTATTTTTTAAAGATTTTATTTATTTATTCATAAGAAACACACACAGAGAGGCAAAGATACATGGGTAGCCAGATGTGGGACTCCATCTTGGGCCTCTGGGATTGTTCCCTGAGCCGAAGGCAGATACTCAACCATTGAGCCACCCAGGCATCCCATTGATAATATTGTTATGTCCATTTTATAGATGATAAAACTGAGACATCAAAGTTAGTACGTAAGTCCAGATCTAGGACTGGTCAAATTCAGTCTATGCACTTTACTCATCTCTGAAAATTTACAAGCTTCTCTATATGTCAAGCTGCTGACTTTTTTTTTTTTTTTTTTAGAGGAGGTTCTCTGTGCCTGAATGCCTACTTCCTTCCCCAGATTAGATAACTTCTCAGCTATAATGTGTTCAAATAAACATTCTGTCTCTCTCTTCATCTTCTGGCACCCCTATTATCTAGATATTATTTCACTTAATTGAATTGCTGATTTCTCAAGGTATCCCTTTGTGATCCAGTAGTTCTTTTTCTCTCTTCTTTCAGCTCCCTTATTTTCCATCATTTTGTCTTCTATTTCACTGACTCTCTTCTGCCTCATTTATCCTTGCTGTTAGAGCCTCCATTTTTTACTGCATCTCAGTAATAGCATTTTTAATTTCAGCCTGATTAGATTTTAGTTCTTTTTTTCCTACAATAAGGTATTCTCTAGTGTCTCCTATGTTTTCTCGAGCCCAGCTAGTATCTTCATAATCATTGTTTTAAATTCTATTTCAGACACCTTATTTATATCCATATTGATTAAATCCCTGTCAGTGAGTACTACCTCCTGTTCTTTCTTTTGTGATGAATTTCTCCATCTCATCATTACATCCAAAGAAGAATAGGAGAGGGAAAAGACAACAATACCACCACCAACAACAGAAAAGAATAATTAAACAAAATAGAGGAAAACAAAAACAAAACAAAATAAGAAAAAAAATCAAACCAGAAACAGAACAAATCTAACCAAAGAGATAAAGGATCTGTACTCTGAAAACTATAGGACACTTATTAAAGAAATTAAGGAAGACGTCAACAAATAGAAAAACATTCCATGCTCATTAACTGGAAAAACAAATATTTTTAAAATCCCTATGCTACTCAAAGAAATCTATACATTCAATGCAATCCATATCAAAATTTCATCAGCATTTTTTTTAGAACTGGAACAAGCCATCCTAAAATTTGTATGGAATCATAAAAGACCCCAAGTAGCTGAAGCAATATTGAAAACAAAACAAAACAAAACAAAGGTGGGATATCACAATTCCAGACTTTAAGCTGTATTACAAAGCTGCCATCATCAAGACAGTATGGTATTGGCACAAAAGCAGACGCATAGATCAAAGCAATAGAATAGAGAACCCAGAAATGGACTTTCAACTCTATGGTCAATTAATCTTCAATAAAGTGGAAAAAAATATCCAAAGGAAAAAAGATAGTATCTTTAATAAATGGTTTTGGGAAAATTGGACAGTAACATGCAAGAGAATGAAACTGGACCACATTCTTATACCATACACAAAAATTCAAAGTGGATGAAAGACCTAAATCTGAGACAGGAATCCATCAAAAATCCTAGAGGAGGACATCTTTGACTTCAGCAATGTCTTTGACTTCAGCCACACAGCAGCTTCTTTTTTTTTCTAAGATTTTATTTATTTTTTCATGAGAGACACACAGAGAGAGGCAGAGACATAGGCAGAGGGAGAAGTAGGCTCCATGCAGGGAGCCCGATGTGGGACTCGATCCTGGAACTCCAGGATCATGCCCTGAGACAAAGGCAGATGTTCAACTGCTGAGCCACCCAGGCATCCCAACCACAGCAGCTTCTTGACACATCTTTAGAGGCAGGGGAAACAAAAGCAAAAATGAATTATTGGTACTTCATCAAGATTAAAAGCTTCTGCAAGGCAAAGGAAACAGTCAACAAAACTAAAAGGCAAACTATGGAATGGGAGAAGGTATTTGCAAATGTCTTACCAGAAAAAAAGGGCTAGTATCCAAAATCTATAAAGAATTTAGCAAACTTACTATCCAAAAAAACAAAATATTCACCTTCAGTTAAAAAAAAAGCAAAAAACAAAAAAACAAAAAAAAAAATCCAGTCAAGAAATGGGCAGAAGACATGAACAGATATTTCTCCAAAGAAGACATATAAATGGCCAACGGACACATGAAAAAATGTTCAACATCACTTGGCATCAGGAAAATACAAATCAAAACCACAGTGAGATACCACCTCACACCAGTCAAAACGGCTAAAATTAACAATTCAGGAAACAACAGATGTTGGTGAGGATGCAGAGAAAGGGAGACCCTAGAACACTGTTGGTGGGAATGCAAGCTGGTACAGTCACTTTGGGAAATAGTATGGAAACTCTTCAAAAAGTTAAAAATAGAGGTAACCTACAACCTAGCAATTATACTACTAGTTATTTATCCTAAGGATACAAACATAGTGATTCGAAGGGCTAACTGCACCCCAATGCTTATGACAGCAATGACTACAATAGCCAAAATATGAAAGAGCCAAGATGTCTATGGACAGAGAATGGCATATTCTCTGAATTCATATATGAATATGAATTCATATTCATATATATTCATATATGTGTGTATATATACATATACATGTATATGTACATGTACATATATAATGGAATATTAGCTATCAAAAAAAAGAAATCTTTCCACTTGCAATGATGTGGATAGAGCTAGAGGGTATTATGCTAAGTGAAATAAGTCAGAGAAAGACAAATACCATATGATTTCACTAATATGTGGAATTTAAGAAACAAAACAGATGAACATAAGGGAAGGAAAGGAAAAATAAAATAAAATGAAAATTGAGGGAGATCCCTGGGTGGCTCAGCGGTTTAGCGCCTGCCTTTGGACCAGGGTGTGATCCTGGGGTCCCGGGATCAAGTCCCACGTCGGGCTCCCTGCATGGAGCCTGCTTCTCCCTCTGCCTGTGTCTCTGCCTGCCTCCCTCTCTCTCTCTCTCCCTCTCTCTCATGAATAAATAAATAAAATCTTAAAAAAATAATTGAGAAGGAGGCAAACCATAAGAGATGCTGAACTCTAGAAAACAAACTGAGGATTGCTGAAGGGAAGGTAGGTCCAGGGGAAGGGATAAATTGGGTGATGGGCATTAAGGAGGGCACTTGATGTAATGAGCACTGGATATCATATGCAACTGATGAATTACTAAATTATATCTCTGAAACTATTTTTTTAAAAGTCTCTGCATTTTCTATTATACTACTCATCCAATTTTACTATAGATCCAAAATAACTTTCTAGGGATCCCTGGGTGGTGCAATGGTTTAGCGCCTGCCTTTGGCCCAGGGGATGATCCTGGAGACCAGGGATTGAATCCCACGTCGGGCTCCCTGCATGGAGCCTGCTTCTCCCTCTGCCTGTGTCTCTGCCTCTCTCTCTCTCTCTCTCACGAATAAATAAATAAAATCTTTAAAAAAATTTAAAAATAACTTTCTAGAATTACTATATATAATTTTTTAAACCAAGCAGCACATCTGTAAACTGTAATAATCATCTAGAAGCTATTTTTCTACTATTATTTTAAAAACTGCCAAATTACAAAAACATTTTTATTCTGTTTTATACCATTTTCTCTATATTTAATTGCCTAATTTTTTATGTTTCAGTCTAAAAACATTCTTGTCATTGTTACTAGATCTGCTATTTACAACATAATTCATAAATTGGCCAGAGCGCTGTTACATATTTGTTTTGTACCTATTTTGATTATATCAGCATGAGAATAACGCATTAAGATTATTACATGCATATATCAAAATGGCTTAATGTCTCATCATTTCAATAATGTAGTATATTGCTTTGAATTGTGAAGTACCATGATTAAGTCACATAAAGAAAACTTGTAGGTACGTGTTCAATCCAGAAGTTATTTTATAAATAGTTTGTGTAAAATAAATATTTATCATAAAATTCAACATGACTTTTGCATAAAGAAATAGCCGTAAGTTTAGAAAAAAAGCAGAAAACCTTTGCACCTTCACAACAATGGGCCTTAGGAATTTGCACAGATTTTCCTCATATTTTCACCCCATTTTGTAATATAGAAATAGCTTTAAACAAACTATATCTGTAATCTTCATTGATAACATAGCTTGGACTTTGAAGGTAGGAATTGTGGGTTTAAATCCTACCTCTGGGGACGCCTGGTGGCTCAGCGATTGAGCCTCTGCCTTTGGCTCAGAGCGTGATCCCGGAGTTCCAGGATCCAGTCCCGCATCCGGCTCCCTGCATGAAGCTTGCTTCTCCCTCTGCCTGTGTCTTTGCCTCTCTCTCATGAATAAATAAATTAAATATTTTTAAAAAATAAAAAACAAATAAATCCTAGCTCTGCCTTTATTTGTCATCTTTATTTTTTATAATGTACTTTATCTTTTTATATCATATACTCCCTGCCTCAACTTATTTTCTCTTTCCTTATTTTTATTATTTAAAAAAGTAATAAACTCTAATTTTGTAATTCACCATTTGCAAACAATATAAAGAGTAAAAAAAATACACATACACATGCATGTATGTAATCTGAATTTTCTCTGCTTCATAAGCTTTTGGGTATGTGATCCAAGATAAAGAGTTAAAAGGAAATTTCATCAAGTCTCTGTTCATTGGTACCTCCTAGACCACTGATTCTTAGGATTTCATGGTCTTCTCCACAGCTCCACTAATTCTCCAAGGCAGCCTTCCCAAACTCATGGATGAATATGCCCTGTGCAATCCCCAAATCTGCTATTTAGTCCATATGACCTGCATGCTCTGTTTTCTGCCTCTTTATTCCCATGTGCTCTGCTATTCCAGAGTTTGACTTCTATCTTCATGGTGCCTGATAGCTTTGAAGTCTTCTGGAAAATAAGAAGTCAAATGGATCTCATCCTCTGTGAACATGATCTGTGGGGGTCTCAATGTTGAATTATTCAGCCCCATCATTGAATAAAGTTAATTTCCCCCATATATATTCACGTCATCATGAATATGCATGGAATACATTGAGATTGAGATGTCTCAATCTGGGAGAATTTATTGCTGAATCTAATTTGCCCTGAACTGGTTCTTTATGGACTTAAACCACACTTTCAAGCAGGGAAACCTATCATTCTGTATTTTAATATAGTTTATGTATGTGGACCCCACCATTACTACTATGACCACTCAATTTAGCAGACACATTTGCATATTGGATTAAAAAAGCCAAAAGACAACTCCTGAAAGCAATGTGGCCTAGAAGCACTCCAACCAAGAGGCAAGCAGGGCAAATCCAGTGCCAGATGTAGAGTATTTCTGTGCTATGCACATGGATTAATTCTTAGTTAAGGCTGAAGTTCCCTGACTGTTCCCAACCAGAAATCTTGTTTGGGAAAATTGAGAGTAGCCTAGAGCAGCTCTTCCCTCTCCTGTCCAGGCAAAGGAGCTGAGATACAGCTCTTTCCTGATGTAGAGAGTGTCTTCCATCCCCACTTAGCCAGAGGGCTGGAGACAACTCCCAGAAATTATTCAGCCCAAGAACACCCAAATTGGCAAGTATAGATGATAGTTTGTAGAGTAAAGCCAATTACTTGGCTTTACAATTACAATTATTCTTATTCAATCAGGGAACTTGGGGGACAGTTAAGGTTGCATTAAGACAACAAAGAGCTTTACTGGCTTTAGAGCTACTTCTCCTGCTATACTTGGGCAAGGAATCTAATCTGTAGATCTGTTTATCACCTTTAACTTGTCCAAGCAAAGAAACTAACCAGAATACAGGGGAAGCCACATGGCCCATACAACAGTCCTATCCAAACAGACAGCACAGCCTATAGATTCATCCACCTGAAGAGCAGAACTGGTGACCTCACCTCACCAAAAATTTAGTGTATACTATGGCTTGATTCAGATCCCCAAACAATAAGCTATACACAGTTTGGGTCCTGCCCTGCTGCCTGCCAGGGTGGGGAAGGTAATTCATAAATCCATCTACTGCTAAGTATAGTACCTAGTCTTGACCATCTAGTTCCAACCATTCTCCCAAGCCAGCAATCCAGGCAACCACGGAGCCCATTCTACAATCTTACTTGGGTAGGAAACCAAGCCAGCAGTTCTATTAAACTCTTCTCAGATAGTGGCATACCTTCCATTTTCATGCTCAGAGCTCAAACAGTTGCCTTGTTCAAAACAGACCATAATAGCAGGTTCCACTTTGCTGAAAGACAATACCCAGTAGACACACCTAGCAACCCGAACTGAGCTGACTGATAAAAAAACTGTTTCTGCCAAAGCAAACCTCTAAAATCTGGAAAGGGAGCTCAATCATTCAAATGCAGATACCAATGTAAAAAGTCAAGAATCACAAAATATGAGGTAAATTGACACCATGAAAGAGAGCTAACAAAGCTCCAATAACTGAGCCTAAAAAATGAAGATCAATGAAATTCCAAACAAAGAATTCAGAATAATCCTTTTAAGAAAGTTTAGGGAACTACAAGAAAATACAGAGACAACTAAATAAAATTAGGAAAATAATTCATGAGCAAAATGATAAGTTTGACAGGGAAATAGCAACCATCAAAAAACAAACAAATCCTAGAGTTGAAAAGTATAACTGAACTAAAGAATTCAGTAGAGTTTCAAAGGTAGACTCACTTTGCATAAGAAACAATCAGCAACCTGGAAGACAGGATAGTGGATGATCATCTCAGTAGATACAGAAAAAGCAACTGGCAAATTCAACATCCATTCATGATAAAAACTCAACAAATTAGGCAGGGCAAGAACATATCTCAACATAATACAGGCCATATATGACAACCATTAGCTAACATCATACTCAATGGTGAAACGTTGAAAACTCTTCCTTTAAGATCAGAAACAAGACTAGGGTGTTCACTCTCACCACTTCTATTCAAAATAGTACTAGAAGTCTTAGCTAGAGCTATCAGGTAAGAAAAATAAAAGGTATCAGAATTAGAAAGGAAGAAGGAAAATAGTCTCTCTTTGCAGTTGACATGATTTTTACACAGAAAATCTTAAAAATTCAACCCAAAAACTTAAATCTATGAACCCAGTAAAGTTGCAGGATACAAAATTAACATACAAAGTCAATGCAATTTCTATACACTAACAATGAATTTTCTGAAAAAAAATACAGAAATAGATTTCATCTACAATAGTATAAGAAACAATAAAATAGTAGGAATAAATTTAACTAAGGAAGTGAAAGTTCTCTACTATGAAAACTATAAGACATTGATGAAAAAAATTAAAGACACAAATGGAAAGATACCCTATGTTTATGTATTGGAAGATTTAATATTGTTAAAATGTCAACACTACCAAAAACCATCTATAGTTCCAATGCAATGCCTATCAAGACTGCAGACATTTTTTACAGAAGTGGAAAAAACATTCCTAAAATTTATATGGAACCACAGAAGACTTCAAATAGCCAGAGAATTCCTGAGAAAGAACAAAGCAGGAGGCATCACAGTTTCCAATTTCAAGATATTTTACAAAGCTATAGTCATCAAAACAGTCTGGTACTAGCATATAAGCAGACAAATAGACCACTAGGACAAAATCAAGACCCCAGAAATAAATGCAAGTATATACAGTCAACTAAAAATTGACAAGGGAGCCAAGAATACTCAAAGGAGAAAACACAATTTCTTCAATAAATGGTGATGGGATAATTGAATATTTACATCTGAAAAAATAAAACTGAACCCATATCCTACACCACTCACAAAAATCAACTTCTTATTAAGGGATTAAAGGCTTAAATGTAAGCCTTGAAACCATGAAACTTCTGAAAGAAGCTTTCTAAAACAAAACATAGGAATAAAGTCCCTTGATATGTGTCTTGCTAATGAATTCTTAGATATGACACATAGAGCACAAACAAAATAAAAAATAAACAGTGAGCAACATCGAAATAGAGTTTCTACAAAGCAAAAGAAATGATTAAAAAAACAAAAATACAACAGAATGGGAAAAATATTTACAAACCATATATCTGATAAGGGACAAATACCCAAAATATATAAAGAACTCATACAACACAATAGCAAAAAAATAAAATAAAAAAATAAGATAAAATATGCAAGGGACCTGAATAGACATATCTCAAAAAAAAAAAAAATACATGAAAGGCCGAGGAGCTCATGAAAAGATGCTCAACATCACTAGTCATCACAGAAATGCAGATTAAAACTGCAATGAGATGTCTTCTCATGTCTGTTAGAATAGCTATCATCAGGGCTGCTGGGGTGGCTCAGCGGTTTAGCACCGCCTTCAGCCAGGCCCTGATCTTGGAGTCTCAGGATCGAGTCCCACATGGGGCTCCCTGCATGGAGCCTGCTTCTCCAACTGCCTGTGTCTCTGCCTCTCTCTCTCTCTCTCTCTCTCTCTCTCTCTCTCATGAATAAATAAATGAAATCTTTAAAAAAATACATAAATTTTTTAAAAACGGAATAGCTATTATCAAAAGGACAAGAGATAACAAATGCTGGCATGGATGTAGAGAAAAGGGAACCCGTGTGCACTGTTGGTGGCAACATAAAATGGTGCAGCCACTATGGAAAGTAATATGGAGATCCTCAAAAAATTAAAAATAGAACTACCATATGGCTAAGCCATTCTGCTTCTGAAAATATATCCAAAGGAAATGAAAACACTACCTAACAAAGATAGCCGCACACCTCTGTTCACAACAGCATTATTTACAACAATCAACACATTAAAACAACCTGTGTACATCAAGAGGTAATCGGATAAAGAACTTTGGTATATATACAATGGAATATTGTTCAGCCATAAAAAAGGAAATTCTACCATTTGCAACAACATGCATGGATCCTGAAGGCATTATGCTAAGTGAAATATGTCAGAGAAAGACAAATACTTTATGACCTCACTTACGTGTGCAATCTAAAACTACTAATAATAAAACAAAGCCACGAGAAAAAGAGATTAGATTTTTGGTTACCAAAAGTGGAAGGTAGGGGAAGGAGAATCAGAGGAAGGTAACCAAAAGGTACAAACTTCCAGTTATAAGATAAATAAGTAGCAGGTATAAGGTACAACACGATGACTCCAGCTATCACTGCTGTAGGACATACAGGAAGGTTGTTACAGGAGTTAATCCTAAGAGTTCTCATTACAAGGAGAATTTTTTTTCCTTTTTTCTTTTCCTTTTCTCTCTCTCTTTTTTTTTTTTCTATCTATATGATAAGATGGACATTAGCTGAACACATTGTGGTAATCATTTCATGATATATGTAAATCAAACTGTTATGCTGTGTTCCTTAAAAACAACAGTATAATAAGGAACACCGAAGTTTAGAAGAGCAGAGAGAAAAGAACTCCGCCGTATTAAGTGTGAAGTGTTTATTTCTATTCATTCAAGAAGTTTCCCCCACAAAAACATCTACACAATATGCTAAGATTAAAAAAACAAAAAACCTCTAAGCTCTGTTTTACTTTTAAAATGAATTTTATTCTTCCTTTGCCAAACACAACATCATATTTGCTCTGAGATAACATATTCTTTCATTTTAAATTATTCAGAAAGGCAGGATATATCTTCGGCATATTTTCGTTATAAGTGTCCAAATAACTTTGTCTTATAAGAAATGTCATTTTCAAATTAACAATTATATAAGATGAAGGGATTTAATATTTCCATCTCAAAATTGATTTAAATATGCTGGGTTTTTTATGAAGACTTTGATATTATATCAAGTTTCTTATGTGATCATGATCTCTTCATATAGGCTAATCACATTCCCACGATCGCAGTAAATTTCATCAATCTTCTAGAGAGGGAGAAAAGTAATAAATATTATGACAACAAGAACATGTCTTGATATTCTTAGTAACCAGACTCAGGCTGACATCTGGATGACTGCAGGTCTGAGGTCTGCTCACTGGCCTGCAGTAGTGTCTGCACTTAATCTGATTTATGCTGTCATTACATGTTCAGATAAATCTACAGTTTATAGTCCTAATTGCATTAGCTGGTTTAAAACTGTAAATAAGAGTTATAAAGAGGAGCCAAGTTATCATTTTTAGAAAACATCTGGGTGTTTGTGGATAACAATTGGTCGTATGAGGTACTCCACCTCTGTATACTCTGTTCTTCAAAAGAAGTCAAATATCTTTGGAGGCATATTTCACACTGATTTCTCTTTTTCTGTAATCCTCCAGAATGTTATGATTTCAGCCTTTTTGAAAAAACTGTTTAAAAATTCATACAATTACTTATTTTCTGCTTTAAATACTATTATTAATTGACCCAAAATAGCATAATTCCTGGTGTCAACATTTATTGAAAGGTAGGAGTGAGCTGATAATTACACTTTTTTGAATAAGTAGTGTCTGTTGCTGGCTAAGCAAGAAACATAAACTGCTTTTACTAAAAATCTTGAATAACCTCTCTCCATAATCCTATACCCTGGAGTAAAAGATATTTCAGATGCCAAACCCCTTACCTTGATGGTGGCCCTGGAAGAATCCCAGTTACTTTTTAAAATATTTTCAAGACTTTGAATTATGATAGTTTAGATTTTTCTTCACTTTTTATTTCTGATGGCCCCTTCTGGAAAAGACCCCGTATATCTAAGTGATCTATGTATTCTCCCTGAAAGGAGGTACTTAAACTTTACTGGCTTCTGCACAGAGGGCAGAATGATGTTTGTTTTGTTATAGTCTATCAGGTGTCCAATATCCAGCATCCATGATGCTTTGCTTTTGTCTTCTCTTATTTTTTGTTTTGTTTTGTTTTGCTTTGTTTTGTTTTGGTTTTGGTTTTTGTTGTTGTTTTTGCACAAAGAAACTTTTTATTTGCAGCAAATAGAGACCATGGGGAATGGCTTCCAAAGCCATGACTCCCAAGAGACAATGAATGTACTGTTTAGGGTTAGGATGATTATTTAGATAGGGAAGCCTTGTCATCATATGTAGAGGCAGGCCTAAGATCATGCATGCCCCTTAAGGAAACATGCCTATGCATACATTGTATGTTGTGTAAATTAGATCGAGTGTTTTCCTTGGGCAGAGATGTTAGTACATAATAAGGTAAAGGTGACTAGGTCATTCTAGAGGCCACTCCATGATCCAATTGCATAGGCACCAGTCAGGTTTAGTTCAAATGCTCTGGGTGGTGTGGGCCAGCAGGATATTTTGTCAGGGCAGTAGCCATCACCTGGGGATAGTTTCAGGTTTCTTTTGTCTGAGTTAAGGGGAAATCCAGAAGTTCACACGTCATGTATGTTTTAGGATTTACTTAATTCAGTGGCTTTGACTTCATGCTTCTGTGATTCTTGGAGAGGCAAGAGGAAGTAGGACAAGTAGATAAGTGAATTAGATTGAGGACTACATGTCATTAAGTTTAAACAGGAAACATTTTCAAATGTAAAAATGGCAGTAAAAACAGAACAAGTCAGTGAGGGGTGCCTGGGTGGCTCAGTTGGTTAAGTGGCAGACTTGATTTCGGCTCAGGTCATGATCTCAGGGTTATGGGATCAAGCCCCATGCAGGTCTCCACACTCAGCAGGGAGTCTGCTGGAGACTCTGTCTCCCTTTCAGTCTCCCTCAACACCTGCCCCACCCCTCTCTACATAAATAAATAAATAAATAAATAAATAAATAAATAAATAAATAAATAATAAATAAACCTTTTTTAAAAAGAGAAAGAAAAGTTACTGAAGAGAAATTGTCATGTAAATTATATTCACGGAAATAATACATTATTTTTTAATTAAAAATGATGACTACTGCAGACCTTTAAAATGAGTTCTATATACCCATAAAAACATTGCTTTCCTCAAATTAGGAATCCAAATATAGTCTCCTTAAAGATAAATTTGGCTAGTTTAGAAGAATAATTAATAACAAAATTTCAAAAAAAATGCCTAATTTTTAGTTTATTTCTGTAGAATATCTGAAAAAACTCCTTTTATGCTATTGATCACTTTTATGTAAACCATTAACAATTATATTTTCCAAAACAAAACAAACAAACAAACAAAACAATTATATTTTCCAAGATAATTTAGTGGTAATTTAACATAGAAATAAAAAAGTATTTGCAATATTTATTTACTATAAAAGTATTTCAATATACTTTAAATGTAACGATTTTGGGCTAAGAACTAATTTTAGGAACTCTTCCTAAAATTAAAGGAAGGGTAGCTCTTCCTTTTGAGCTGTAATTCATTTTTCATTGTTATCCTTTATCCCTAACTCGAGAAAATAAGGAATAGATATAAGACAAGAAAACATATTTGCATAAGACTTTTGCATGAGGTCAATCATTGGAGAATACAAAGGCTGGGCAATAAGACTTTTTGTTTAGATTTTATTCAACATTAATTAAGTAATTCATTCATTCCCCTATTTTATATTAAAATGTCTGCCATGCCAAATATGCTGGATACTAAAGATTTAAGAATGAACGACAGATTGAGTCTTGCTGCATACAATTATGCTTACAAATCATCAAACTATAGTATTACTAATTATGTAAAGATCAATGCTTAAAGTGATACTGAGCAGCAAGAGTGGAGCCATATATACATTTATGGGAAGATTTCATAAGGAAGGAAAACCTTGAGCTGAGTATTTTTAAAGTACCATTTGTGTGTTTTGTATATCATAAAAAAAAGTAAATCTTAGTACGAAACTGGAAAATATAGAAATGTAAGGAGGAATAAGAAAATATAATCTTTAACAGTTTGATGTATTTCACCCTATGTTTTCAATGCAAACAGGTTTTATTTTTTGAATAGCAAAATTCATGTTGTATATAAAATGTTTTAAAAATAAAACTAGGCCATAAGTAAGTCTTCGTTCTGCATAGTTTTATAGTTTATCATTTTTTTATAGCTTATCACTTTTTTCAGAATTTTTTAAATCAAGGAGCAATTCTTATATATCATACAAAATGCCAAAAAACATACTGGAAAAATGAAAATCATGTGAATTCTTTCTAATGCTACATAATCTGTTCTCTCTTGGTTTTGTTTTCTACATTTCATATGACATATTGCAGCATATTTTATATAAAATCCCCCCATAATTTGTTGATTTCCAAAAATCTGTCTATTTTAAATAACTCAAGGTGGAATATTTTTGTTCAAAGCTATTTTTCACATTTGGGATTATTTCTGGGGAATGTATTCCACAATGTAGAATTACTGGGCCATAGGTAAATAGGCCCATGTGATATAAATAGAACTATGGGTTGTACAAAGATAAGAAGAGGAATGCTCTCGTACCCCAGGGAGAGGAGAGAACACATCTTAGTTACAGAGGTGCTATTCTGTAGCTGCCAAAGAAGTCCCATTTTTGATGAACGGTCACAGAATGAGCTCTCTTTCAGAACCAAAATGAGTTTCATTCTGTCCAGGAATGTAATATCATATTGCAAGTGTCGGGAACTGTTGCATCTCCTACAGACAATAACACCATAATTACTGATAGTTTTTAGTAGCCAGAGCTGTTGAAAATGACCTATAAGCACGGCTGCAGTAATAGGAATACATAAAAATGTTCTGCTGATTATAAGATGGCAAGAATTTTCTCTATAATGTCAAATAATGATGAATAGTCAGGTGGCCTAATTAAGGTCACGGAAAATGATATAATCTCTAAGGTCTCATCAACTCTAAAATTCTATGTAGTAATAGTATCATCTAATGGTTCCCCCACTACAGTTATGCTGGACACCTGGCCAGTATAATTTCACCTCAAATTCTTTTCTGAAATGAGGTTGCGTATGCATGATAAATAAATAGGTATCATTGTATAAGCAGATGGGGTTTTTGAAATATTTATTATAATATGTATTTCTTCTCAGGAAGGGGAAATTATTAGTTAAAACAATCAATTCAGAGCTCTACTATAAAAATACAAAAATCATGCTGTTTTTTTTCCCTACTTAAATGTGAGCTGGTAGCTTCCAAGAAGCCTGTAGGAGTGATAAAGGATCCATTCTTTTTTTTTTTTTTTTTTTTTTTTTTTTGTATTTTTTTAATGAAGTTCACACTTTATTTGCTAAATGGTAAACTGGGGAATAGTGACTACATTGAACCAAATATTTCTCATCTTACCCCATAGACCATGCTTCCCCATTACCCTAGCTTGGATTTGTATTAAGGGGTTTAATGAACAGAAGTGTCTATATATACTATACAGTTGTCAGGGAGTATCTACTGCATATGGACACTGGCGAACTACCAGGCAGTCCTCTATACTTAAGTGCCCTCAAAGGCCCCCTGTCGTTCAAGTTTCTCAGTTTCCAAGATTTCTTGCAACTTCAATGAGTACACCAATTAAGTCTTCCTCTGAAACCCATTCTGTTATTAGAGTTTCTGAAAAAATCATTTCCATAGAAATAGAGTGAGCATTTACCCTGCCCATTTATTGTCCTGGAATAATTATTAATAGTGCCATGCTCCACTAAAAAACGTGAATGATAAATTATATGCTCATCCTGTGTATAAATGATCCTCACAAACGGAGAAGAAATTCTGCAAGATAATTGACTGAGAAATGTGGAAGCCACCCCATCCACTCTATACATAAACAAATGCTCAGCAACATCATAGAGAATTAAAGTGTATAGTTGAGTTCAAAGCAGGAAAGCAAAATATCTAAGCACCAAAAAGAGAAAGAAAATTCACAGTCTTCAAGGTAAGAAAGAATTGAAACTCTATGGCTGCTCACTGAGGTCATACAGCTGTATATAAATCTAAGAATGGGGGTTTTGATGCCTGCAATAAAATGGGTTTGGTATTCAAGATCCAGGGTAAAGATTCTTTCATTAAAATGAAACCTGGAAAAAAGTTGACTTGCCCACAAATGGTAACTGGAAAATTTCTACTAATTGGTGCAAACTGGTGGAAAATTTCTACAAACTGGTGGAAGCAATGTGTGACACAGCATTTTTAGGATGCATGTACTACATTACAATGCTCATGTGGAACAGAAAACCAAGGAAATAAATGTAAAACTTTGTTTCTAATGACTTCACACACCCAGGTAGAAGTGATTAGGAAAACTGTCTCCATCAAGAGATCCCCACAGCCCAAAGGCTGTGTCATTTTCAGAGATAATTTTTATATAAACGGAAGTCATAGACAAATGTCACAAAAATTGGTGCAAGTCCAACACTAAGAAAGATTGATTAGAGACCCAGAAAAGAACATAACTGAGAGACTCAAGGAGTTTAAAAGAATCTCTGCAAGTAGATGTAAACTGTTCAGAAAGACACAGTAATGCCAAACACAAAACAAGAGGACAGGGAAGTAAATTGTTACAAAAGAAAGAAGTATATAACTACTAGAAATGCTTTGAAAAAAATGTGGGACTTTTTAAAGAGTCAGAAAAGAAGAGAAAGAGTTAATTAGATATGGCTGAAGAGATAATGAATTGACAAAGGCAGATAGGAAAAACTAGATTTTATTTTTCCAGCGGAATGTGGAAACATAAAAAAAAAGAAGTAACATAGGATTCAAAGTGAAATAGATTTGAATTTCAATCTTGACTTCTTTTGTCTATGACTTTCACCTAATCTGTATTTCAGTTTCCTCTTTTGTGAATTTGGAATAATAATGTATATATTATAGTGTTTTTATAAAGGTTAAATAAAATATTTGTAAATCATACAACATATTATTAAGCATCTATTAGCTACTCAAAAAGGGTTTTTTTTTTGTTATTTTGTTTTTGTTTGTTTTTACTTTCTCCCTCCTCTTTTTAACAACTGATGACTCTTTTCTGAATATTGGTAAATTAAACATTTACAATATAATGAATATTTACTATGCCCACTGTACTTTACATTCATTTACTTAATAACTAAATCCTGTACCTTCGTATGATAGATAAATTCAATTTTCAGAACAAAAATATGTGAGACAAAATAATCTAAATACCCAGGTCACAGTAGAAACCAGAGACAAATATTTGACCCAAGACTCAAATTTCATTTTATTAACTCCTGATTCTTTTACATTTGTTTTTTAGAAACCAAGGAAGATAATTAATCAGTCAATCAATTTCCCTTGGGGTAGCCTGGACAGAGAGAAGTTACCAAGAGTATCATACAGTTTCAGAGATTCTAAAACAGGCTACCACTTAGGACCAGATTTCATAAATTCAGTTAGCTTTCCGTGTTCTATTACTAATTTACCTAACCCTTCTCTTAGAGACACGCAGCCTGAGATATTAAATGTGAAGGGACAAGTTTAAATTAAAGGTGGATTACTCTCTTTCTTTCTTTTTTTTTTTTTTTTTGCCAGTGAATAAAGGAATGGGTTGGGCAAACAATTGTATCTGTTTTATAGTTATTTTTATACTTGTGATAAGGAGGCATTTTATATTTCATGTTTAAAAAGGGCAGCATTTTACAGAATAAAGTGAAGTAGCACTTCATCACATAGGGTATTTTAAAGGAAAAACAAGTCTCTTTCTCTGATTTAAAAAAAAAAAGATGAATCCCTAAGTAGTATACTTTTTTTCTTTTTTTTTTTCTGAGAGAGAGAGTGTGTGTGTGTATGCATGCCCTCAAATATGCAAGCAGGGTGGGGAGTTGGGGGAAGGGACTGAGAGGAGAGAGAGAATCCTAATTAGGCTCCATGCTCAGCTTGGAGCTAGACACAGGGCTCCATCTCACAACTGGGAGATCATGACCTGAGTTGAAACCAAGAGTACCCAGGTGCCCCTATAGGTACAACACTTCTATGTTACCATTTCTAGGGAAGAAAAAATGAAAGCATTTTAATTCATTTTTTGAAAATTCAAGAGGAAAATAAGGAAGTTAATAGAGTGTGATCCATAAGAAAGCAAAATCTATGTCTTTTTAGTCCCAAGACCTAAAGCAGTGTATGGCACATGATAGACATTCAATAAAATTGTATTAAATTGTGTCAAAGTAATATCTTGTTCAATTTGTTTCTGAATTCTTTAAATTTAATTTCCCCCAGAAGGAGAGGTGGGCGGAAGGGATGGGGTGGGTGACTGGGTGATGGGCACTCAGGGGGACACTTGACAGGATGAGCACTGGGTGTTATACTATATGTTGGCAAATTGAACTCTAAGAAAAAAACATACAAAAAAATTTTCCCCAAAATGTTTAAAATAGATACCTAATTTTTCTCTTCATTTTTTATAAATTTATTTTTTATTGGTGTTCAATTTGCCAACATATAGAATAACACCCAGTGCTCATCCTGTCAAGTGCCCACCTCAGTGCCCATCAGCCAGTCACCCCCACCACCACCCCCCTTCCACCACCCCTAGTTCGTTTCCCAGAGTTAGGAGTCTTTCATGTTCTGTCTCCCTTTCTGATATTTCCCACTCATTTTTTCTCCTTTCCCCTTTATTCCCTTTCACTATTTTTTATATTCCCCAAATGAATCAGACCATATAATGTTTGTCCTTCTCTGATTGACTTATTTCACTCAGCATAATACCCTCCAGATCCATCCACGTCGAAGTAAATGGTGGGTATTTGTCATTTCTAAAGGCTGAGTAATATTCCATTGTATACATAGACCATATCTTCTTTATCCATTCATCTTTCGATGGACACTGAGTCTCCTTCCACAGTTTGGCTATTGTGGACATTGCTGCTATAACTTCGGGGTGCAGGTGTCCCGGTGTTTCATTGCATCTGTATCTTTGGGGTAAGTCCCCAGCAGTGCAATTGCTGAGTCGTAGGGCAGGTCTATTTTTAACTCTTTGAGGAACCTCCACACAGTTTTCCAGAGTGGCTGCACCAGTTCACATTCCCACCAACAGTGCAGGAGGGTTCCCCTTTCTCCACATCCTCTCCAACATTTGTGGTTTCCTGCCTTGTTAATTGTCCCCATTCTCACTGGTGTGAGGTGATATCTCATTATGGTTTTGATTTGTATTGCCCTGATGGCAAGTGATGCGGAAGCATTTTCTCATGCTTGATGGCCAGGTCTATGTCTTCCTCTGTGAGATTTCTGTTCATGTCTTTTGCCCATTTCATGATTGGATTGTTTGTTTCTTTGCTATTGGGTTTAATAAGTTCTTTATAGATCTTGGAAACTAGCCCTTTATCTGATATGTCATTTGCAAATATCTTCTCCCATTCTATATGACCAAGTAGGATTTTTCCCCGGGATGCAAGGTTGGTTCAACACTCATAAAACAATCAATGTGATTCATCGTATCAGCAAGAGAAAAAACAAGAACCATCTGATCCTCTCAATAGATGCAGAGAAAGCATTTGACAAAATACAGCATCCATTCCTGACCAAAGCTCTTCAGAGTGTAGGGATAGAGGGAACATTCCTCAACATCTTAAAAGCCATCTATGAAAAGCCCACAACAAATATCATTCTCAATGGGGAAGCACTGGGAGCCTTTCCCCTAAGATCAGGAACAAGACAAGGATGTCCACTCTCACCACTGCTATTAAACATAGTACTAGAAGTCCTAGCCTCAGCAATCAGACAACAAAAAGAAATAAAAGGCATTCAAATTGGCAAAGAAGAAGTCAAACTCTCCCTCTTCGCCGATGATGACATGATACTCTACATAGAAAACCCAAAAGACTCCACCCCAAGATTGCTAGAACTCATAGAGCAATTTGGCAGTGTGGCAGGATACAAAATCAATGCCCAGAAGTCAGTGGCATTTCTATACACTAACAATGAGACTGAAGAAAGAGAAATTAAGGAGTCCATCCCATTTACAACTGCACCCAAAAGCATAAGATACCTAGGAATAAACTTAACCAAAGAGGTAAAGGATCTATACCCTAAAAACAACAGAACACTTCTGAAAGAAACTGAGGAAGACACAAAGAGATGGAAAAATATTCCATGCTCATGGATTGGAAGAATTAATATTGTGAAAATGTCAATGTTACCCAGGGCAATTTACACGTTTAATGCAATCCCTATCAAAATACCATGGACTTTCTTCAGAGAGTTGGAACAAATTATTTTAAGATTTGTGTGGAATCAGAAAAGATCCTGAATAGCCAGGGGAATTTTAAAAAAGAAAACCATATCTGGGGACATCACAATGCCAGATTTCAGGTTGTACTACAAAGCTGTGGTCATCAAGACAGTGTGGTACTGGCACAAAAACAGACACATAGATCAGTGGAACAGAATAGAGAATCCAGAAGTGGACCCTCAACTTTATGGTCAACTAATATTTGGCAAAGCAGGAAAGACTATCCACTTGGAAGAAAGACGGCCTCTTCAATAAATGGTGCTGGGAAAATTGGACATCCACATGCAGAAGAATGAAACTAGACCACTCTCTTGCACCATACACAAAGATAAACTCAAAATGGATGAAAGATCTAAATGTGAGACAAGATTCCATCAAAATCCTAGAGGAGAACACAGGCAACACCCTTTTTGAACTCGGCCACAGTAACTTCTTGCAAGATTCATCCATGAAGGCAAGAGAACAAAAGCAAAAATGAACTATTGGGACTTCATCAAGATAAGAAGCTTTTGCACAGCAAAAGATACTGTTAACTTTTCTCTTCAAATTTTAATGTTACCTCATAGTAACATCAGAATATATATTCTGTCTGTATTATAAATAGTTCTGATATGTAAAATTCTCAATTCATTTTGCCAGGTAACAGCAACATGAGAGGGTTTTGGGAATGATATGAAAACATCATCCTAATTGCAACAGTACTAATATTTGTGTATCTACTATCCATTGCCTTCAAAGAAGCACTAGACTGAGAACTTAAGATATATGAGAAATTATTTTGAGAAACTTCATTAATAACTGATCAAAATTGTTTCTCCTACCATGAATATACTCAAAATTTGTTTCTATTTGGGGAAGCCTACCTAGAAACTAGTAAATGTAATCATTTACTATAGCCTTTATGCTTCTGATTCTGGGTATTAATTTTTGTGATTAATTTACTTCTTCAATGAATAAATCTGTAACAAATGTTGACTATATGTGAGGTTCTGGGTCAGACACAAGAGATACACAGACAGACAAGACCTGGTCCCCAACCCTAAAAGGTTACTGTTGTAAAAGTTACTTTGTGGGGCAAATAAGGAAACAATCTCTAAAATAGAATATGGTTCTTGTTATCATATAGCTTAGCACAGGATGTTCTCAGAGTGCTGGAGGGACTCATGAAGCTATTCTGAGAGAAATGACATTAAAACTAGGAGTAAACCCTGGAGATAAACAATGTGAGTAAGCTGCTTGTATAAAGAAAAGGAGGAACAAACAAGACACATACAAGTGGGAGTTCAACTATGACTTTGATAGAAAGAGGGCAGTGTCGACCATGTCAAGGAGATCCTTTTCATGACACTATAGGAAACATTAAGTCCATTAGGTAGATGTGGTCAGTTTTTTGCATCAACTTGAGTATAGTCCCCAATTATTCAATCAAACTCTAATCCAGGTGTTGCTTGGAAGGTATTTTATAGATGTTTTTGAAACCAATAATCAGTTTATTTTAAGTAAGGAAGGTTATCCCAGATAATCCAGGTGGGCCAGCTTTAAGCAGTTGAAAGGCCTAGAAGCAGAATAGAGTCTTCTCCAAACACATAGGAATTCCACCTGTGGACAGAAGCTTCAGCTCATGCCTCAGTAAACGTGGACTTAGTGTAAAGAGAGAAGGAAGCAAAAAGGCACAAGAAGTCAGCCACAGACAGTACTGTGGATAGTTAGAATGCCTTTCAATATGCAGTATAATGGTGGCACTTCAACTTTTATTAACAACTTCCCCCAGGAATGGGCATCCCAGGGGCCCATTCTAGTGTTCCACCATAAGGATGACCAGTCACTGGCTTTGCTTCTGATGTTAATGACTGCCTCTCCTTTTAAGCTCCTCAAGACAGCATCAGCAGTCAAGGTGATGACCTTTCAGGGGAGCTAAAGGCTTTTCTCTGTCCCTGCTTTCTGTCATGTCAGCTCCCCTTTCTCTACCCCTCTTATGCTGTAGCCAAGAGGAGAAGTAAGAACCTGAATGGCTATAATTGAGAGACTGGGTTTTCCAGATTTCCTATGACTGAAACTTTTGAAAAAGTAAAAGACTAGCTTCATTTGGTCTAGACCACCATCTTTCTTGATCTATAAGGCTCAAAATATAGCAGCACCAGGTCACTCTCTCTAGTTTTCTTCTTCTGTTTTTTTTTTTTTCCCCTACTCTGAAGGAGTGGTAAAAAAGCTCTAATTCAAGAATTTTTTTCTTCATGCCGCTGTTAAAGGGCTGCTCCTCTCCCATGTGATCACACTTGGGACTATGGGGTTAGCCTGTGAAGATCTGGATTCCCAGGCCTAGCCGTGGTATGGATACTGAAGCTAAACAAGTTCTTCCTCTATAAATACCCAACACTATTGAACAATCACTATGTGGCAGGCATTAGGAACTCAGGCTAAATGCTTTACTTGTGTCTTCTCATTTATTTAATCTTCATGGCAACCCTGAAAAGTAGAGATTGTAATTAGTCTCATGGCAGGAGAAGGATGGTGCTTGATTTGAGAATACTTGAGCTTGCTTAGAAGCAGGAAATGAAAACCTCCACCCTAGCTCCTTTCAGATATTTAGAACAAAATCTCTAGCTAATAATGATGAATGATTTTGCTTTTTTTTTCTTGTATGTGTTTCAGAACTTCACAAAGAAATAAATGTTAAGGAACTTCAGTTGAGTGGTTCTACGTAGCCTGCCCAAATACCTTTGTGATGGCACCCTTTCACTGGCTTTTCAGTTTACTATTTCTAGCAACTGACAAACTCACTGGAAGGAACAGAACAGAAGCTGGGGGTTGAGATGGAGACATGAAGGTCCTGCCTGCCCTTTAGCTATCAGCCTTTCTGTTCCCCTTCTTGCCTCTTCAGGTAATGAGGATATTTTCCAGAGGAACCAGGGATAGCTTTTCAACTTTGCATCTGATATCTACTTTAGCCACAGATCTTTGAACATACTGAGTTTGTATGAGCATGCCCTGTGTCTTTCTGAACATACTAGCAAGTGCTCTGCATGGAATGTAGATATCTCCCTTTTAAGATTGGACTGAGCTTCTTTACCCCAAAGAATGAGAACATATTCCAAAACATGATGACAGAGATGCCTTCTTCTGTCTTCTATGGCAAAATTAATTATTTTGGATAGAAAAATGATTAAAAGTTGAATGCTAAAAAAAAAAAGTTGAATGCTGATGGCCTGGCTCCACTTACTAGTATGCCATCTTTCTGCTTAAGTTGCCCCTTTGAAGTATCTTCTGGAACTCGACTTGGAACAGTAGGCTTTCAGAGTGCCATGAACTCCTCTCCAGTAGATGGGTGTGCTTGGTATTCAACTAATCATGGAGAAAAAGTAAGAAGATAAAGAGAGGAAGATATCACTACCCAAATACTGTGCTCAAGCTGGCTCCTATAGGCATGGGAGAACCGATTCTCAAGTTTTTAGGAATTTCTCAAACTAGTTGTTAAAACAGCTATTATTATAATTTAAATCATATATATTTAAAGTTAAACAGGATATTAAATACAAAGGTAACAAATACTCTAAAACTATCATTTACTACTTATTTTACTACATTTTACTAATATCTATGCTTCTGGTGTCATTTATATCCATTGTATCTACAAGGTGGAAATGTACCATATAATGGTCTGCTACTGTACGTCTCTTCCCAATCAGGCCAGTCACAACTAGTGGTTCACAAATTTTCATGTGCATCAAAAGTACCTGAAAGGTTTTGGTTCTTTGTCTGTACAGAGATCACTGAGCATCTCAACGAGAATTTGTGATTGACTTGATCTGAGAGAGGGCTTGAAAATGTGTTGCTTTTGGGGATCCCTGGGTGGTGCAGCGGTTTGGCGCCTGCCTTTGGCCCGGGGCGCGATCCTGGAGACCCGGGATCGGATCCCACATCGGGCTCCCAGTGCATGGAGCCTGCTTCTCCTTCTGCCTGTGTCTCTGCCTCTCTCTCTCTCTCTCTCTCTCTCTCTCTCTGTGACTATCATGAAAAAAAAAAAGAAAAAAAAGAAAATGTGTTGCTTTTAACAGGTTACCAGGTGCTACTGCCATTGCTTCTGAGATGGTCTTCTGAGAAGTATCAGTTTAAATAAGCCCAGGAGGTAATTATTGTTTCAATTGAAAGTTGAGGAAACAAGTTTAGGGACATCAGACATCACATTCAATTCCACTTAATAAATGGGTATACTAATGATTTAAGCCATAAACATATATTTTCATACTGTGGCTGCTGCTTGACCACAATGATACTCTGACACGGAAAACTGAAGTTATTCACACAGCTATCATCCAGACAATAGTAAAATGTCAATGTGACATTTTGATGACACAATTCTTAATCTGTAAATAATAAAGTTCATAGCCACTTAATTTGTCAAAGCACGTGTTATATGATTACTGTCCCAAGATTAAAAACTATTTTTACATTGATCTGCCACAAAGTCTAATTTATTCTTATCTTATCACAAAATGATTCAATCCCCAATACATAATAAAATACATTAGCAATAACTCAAAAGGACTTCCATCTTTGTTGGACTACTACCAACCTTAGTGGGTGCCCCTGGCCTTCTATCTTCTTGCATGGACTCATCATGTTATTTCTCAACCTTTTTTTTTTTACATGTCTGTGAATTCTTTTCTTTCAATCATGGACTGACAGTTCAGTGATTTTCTAGCAGTGCTCAACTATGAAGCCTCCACACAATCAAGCATTATATAAATTCCTGGGGAAAAAAACATGTGGCATAAAATTCAAGTTTTCTTTTACCACTCAGGCTAATAATATCTCAATCTTCAATCAGATCCTAGACATCAAAGACCAAAAGGGTGTGGAGATGGTTTTCTTTTTAAAGAGCTAGGCTTAAAAAGACAAACCACAGAGAAAGAAAGAAAAATTAACACAGATGCAAAATGGAGGCTGTCTGTCTCAATATTGCTATTCAAATGAGGACAATATTAAATGGTGAGATTCCATGAATTCAGGACCAAAGAAAGCACTGAGTAGGCAAAGATGAAGAAGGTGATAACACTGACCCATAAGCTACAATCTCATAAATCTGACAGGTCAGAGATCTCTGAATACCACACCAGTCAGAGTCAGATACATGGAGCTATATGAAATGGGGCTGAAAATTAACAGTTTTACCAAGATAGTAAAAATATGCGTGGGTTTGTATTTTTTAAACTCTTATTACTCAGTTTTCTTTTAAAGAAAAATGATGAGAGGTATGATATTGTGATTTACAATTAGAAATACATATTTATTCCTCTTCCCATTTCCGGCACAGAGCTCCTAAAACCATTGGAATTTCCTAAATGATAAGAGTGATGAAAGTATCTTTTGTTATATTCATGAGGCAACTTTTAGAAAGCATCTCAGGATAGGGGCCAGTTGCCAGGTGACCCAACTTTGTCATTAGAGGGTATGAACTTTCATTTCCATCCTCCTCCACCCCTTTGTCAATTGCCAATGGCCAATGATTTAATCAGTCATGCCTTTGTAATGAAATCTCCATAACACCCAAAAGGATGGGGTTCAGAAAGTTACCAGGTTGGTGAATATGTGGAGATGTAGACAGTGGGAGAGTGATGGCCTCACAGAAGGGAGGGAAGCTCCTCACCTTTTCCCCATACCTTGCCCTATGCATCTCTTCCACCTGATTATTTCCAAGTTATATCCTTTTATAATAAACTGGCAATCTGGTAAGTAAAAGGTTTCTCAGTTCTATGAGCCCCTCTGGCAAATTAATCAAACCCAAGGAAGGAGTTGTGGGAACCTCTGATTTGTAGCCAGTCTGTCAGCTCAGGTGACAATCTGTACTTGAAACTGGTATGTGAAGAAGGGGGGCCAGTCTTATGGGTCCAAGCCCTTTACTGATGGGATCTGATGCTTTCTCCCAATAGACAGCGTCAGGATTGAGTCAAACTGTAGGAAACTCAGATGATGTCCAATAACTACTTGGTGGTATATGGAGAAACTCTTCTATTATAATTGGATACAGAATCATTAATTGGTGTCATTCTCAGGACGTAAGAGAAGCTGGCACATGGAGATGACAAGTATGAGTCCAGGGATGATAGAAGAGCCTTATTTTGCCAGAGCAGTGATCTCGAAACTTTAATCATGCCACTTACGCATTTCTGCTTATGGTTAAATACTGCCTGTCCTCACATTTATTAATATATCCTATATTGCTACTTTTTAATTTAAAAGGAAACATTGTGTCACTAAAATGAATTAAATCACAGTGTGTCTCCACATAAATAGAAAAGCCCTTCTAAAAATAAACACAATAGGAATTTAATGGAATAAAATGATTTCCAAAAGGCTCCCATATCCTGGCTTCTGGTAATGGTCAGGTTCCCATTCTCCTCCTGCCTCCCATCCCACTTATCTGTTTTATGACAACTGAAAAATGAAATTTGAAATTATGTTCCAGGACAAATGTTGCTTGCCAGCAAGGCTGCTTAAAACTAAGCTTTCTTTTCTCATACCTCCTCTACAATGCAGTGAACTTCCCACGAGTATCTTCTGCACCTCCGACTATGCCATATTTCAGAGCACTGAACTGGAACATCAGGTATGCAAATCACAACTAGGAATCCTCAAAAATGAGCCTTGAAATGATGTATAGGCCAAATTGTCCATGACCTTCAACTTCTCATTAAAGATAAATCATCAGATGTTTGCTTGTAAATGTCCTCAATTAATCTCCATGTCATATATACATACATATATATATGAGCGTATATATATATATACACTCATTTACACACACATATACAAGTTTTCTTTAAGAAGTATAATCAAATATGTGTTTGCACAAAAACTTTACATATATATATTATTTGTATATATTATATATGTAGTTTTTTAAATAAATTTATTTTTTATTGGTGTTCAATTTACCAACATACAGAATAACACCCAGTGCTCATCCTGTCAAGTGCCCCCCTCAGTGCCCGTCACCCATTCACCCCCACCCCCCGCCCTCCTCCCCTTCCACCACCCCTAGTTCGTTTCCAGAGTTAGGAGTCTTTATGTTCTGTCTCCCTTTCTGATATTTCCCACACATTTCTTCTCCCTTCCCTTATATTCCCTTTCACTATTATTTATATTCCCCAAATGAATGAGAACATACAATGTTTGTCCTTCTCCGATTGACTTACTTCACTCAGCATAATACCCTCCAGTTCCATCCACATCGAAGCAAATGGTGGGTATTTGTCATTTCTAATGGCTGAGGAATATTCCATTGTATACATAGACCACATCTTCTTTATCCATTCATCTTTCGATGGACACCGAGGCTCCTTCCACAGTTTGGCTATTGTGGACATTGCTGCTAGAAACATCGGGGTGCAGGTGTCCCGGCGTTTCACTGCATCTGTATCTTTGGGGTAAGTTCCCAGCAGTGCAATTGCTGGGTCGTAGGGCAGGTCTATTTTTAACTCTTTGAGGAACCTCCACACAGTTTTCCAGAGTGGCTGCACCAGTTCACATTCCCACCAACAGTGCAAGAAGGCTCCCTTTTCTCCGCATCCTCTCTAACATTTGTGGTTTCCTGCCTTGTTAATTTTCCCCATTCTCACTGGTATGAGGTGGCATCTCATTGTACAGTTTTTTAAAAACCATTCACTCTAGTCATTCATCACTTACATAAACAACAGGTGCACTTTTAATTTTTTGTCTTTTTGATGATACCGATTCTAACAGGTGTGAGGTGACATTGCACTGTGGTTGTGATTCGCATTTCCCTGGTGATAAGTGATGTTGAGCATCTTCTCATATGTCTGTTGGCCATTTGGTTGTCTTCTTTGGAGAAAGGTCTATTCGAATCTTCTGTCCATTTAAAAAAATACTTTATTTATTCATGAGAGATACAGAGAGAGAGGCAGAGACATAGGCAGAGGGAGAAGCAGGTTCCCTGAGGATAGTCTGATGTGGGACTTGATACCAGGACCCCGGGATCATGACCCAAGCCAAAGGCAGACACTCAATCACTGAGCCCCCCAGGTGCCCCTCTTCTGTCCATTTTTAATCAGATTATTTTTTGATATTGAGTTGTATGAGTTCTTTATATATTTTGGATATTAAGCCCTTAGCAGATACATCATTTGCCAATATCTTTGCCCATCTGGTAGGCTGCCTTTTTTCATTTTGTTGATGGTTTCCTTGGCTGTGCAAAAGCTTTTTAGTTCGACACAGTTCCATTTATTTATTTCTGCTTTTGTTGCCCTTGCCTGAGTAGACAGATTCAAAAAATATTGTTAAGACTGATTTCAAAGAGCTTACTGCCCATGTTTTCTTCCAGGTGTCTTAGCTTTTCAGGTCTTACATTTAAGTCTTCAATTCATTTTGAGTTTATTTTTGTATACGGTTTAAGAAAGTGGTTGAATTTCATTCTTCTGTATGTAGTTGTCCAGTTTTCCCAGAACTGTTTACTGAAGAGACTGCCTTTTCTCCATTGTATGTTCCTGTCTCCTTTGTCATAGATTAATTGACTATATAAGTGCCGGTCTATTTCTGGGCTCTGTAGAGCATCTATGATGTGAAAATACGTATCAATAGTTTATCTTTTGATAGAAGCATGTAATTGTTATTTAGTAAATGATTGGATTAGGTCAATGTTTTTATTCATCTTTGAGGAAAACTGCTCTGTACAGAAAAACATTTGTATAAACTGATGTGATTGATTAGCCTTTGCCACCTGAAAAAATATATCCCTATTTTGTCCAAGAAAAGAACACCTCAGGCTCCTTGAATTGATATGCAAGAAGAATTTCTCCAAGCTCAGCTTCTACAAATGAGGTACAAAAGTATGAAAAAGTGGGAAATCTTAGTTTAGTTTTCTCGCTGTCAAGATCTGGTATATTTTCCTTAATGTCAACTGATTAAATAATGCAGAAATAGCACAACGTGAGAAGTTTCTTCTAAGAAGTATAATCAACCGTGTGTTTGCACATGAACTTTACAGCTGACTACCCTCTACAGTCCATAGAATTTCAGATCTTTAGTTTTATTCAAATTTCCTATGGAGTGTTTAGGTGATGGATGTGTCTCGGGCATTTCAACCAATCTTCCGAGGCTCCATCTGCCAGGCCATCTGGATTCTGCATCCACAGAGAACTACTTAGTGAATGATTACAGACTACGACAAAGAAAAAAAAAGAGAAGAAAAGAAAAGAAAAGAAAAAGAAAGAAGAGAGGAAGAAAGAAAAGAAAGAAAGAAAGAAAGAAAGAAAGAAAGAAAGAAAGAAAGAAAGAAAGAAAGAAAGAAAGAAGAAAGAGAGAAAGAGAGGAAGAAAGAAAATAAATTGTACTCTCAACACAAGCAGAACTAAAATCATTTTTATGCAGCCTTTTATAAAAGGAAAAAGTTAACGAGTAGGCAAGAGAAATTCATTTCCTTTTTTTCCCATCAGTCACATGAATTACAATAACTGCCTGACCTTTTTCCATAAGATGTTTAAATGGCAGCTGTTATGGCTACAGTATACCATTTGATCAAATGCTCTTGAGGACAATAGTTTGTTTTGCAAAGGTCACGTTCCTTATATACTTGTGAATGTGTTCAAAAGGTTTACTAACTAAATATACAAGATTTTCATTGAGAATAAATTATATAACAGCTTTCAAATTAAATTTAAGCCATGAAATCTACAGGGAATACATTCAGAACTTTGAAAACCCATCCCATAGTTTGTAAAGAATACTCTTAAAACAAGTTAACTTGATAGGAAATAAAAGGATTTTTATTAAATGACTTACTGAAACTATTTTTGTAGAAACAAGATACGGCTTAAATTTTACACCATACCTAACATTTAAAAAGTGAAATTAATACAAGAATATGCATCTCCTTCTGGCAGAAAATAAGAAAGGAGATATTTGAGTCTTCTCATCATTTTTTTAAGATCTTATTTATTTATTTATTTATTTATTTATTTATTTATTTGAGAGACAGAGAAAGCATGAGTGGGAGGAGAGGCAGAGGGAGGCAGAGGGAGGCAGAGAAGCAGACTCCCCACAGAGTGCGGAGCCAGATTGGGCTTCTCCCTTGAAGACATGTGTCCTAATCCCAGATCCCTGAGACCATGACCTCAGTGCCCTCATCATAATTTTAATATTCTGAACTCCTTTTCTCACAAGGAAGCCCCAACACTTGCAACTTATGTCACCATTAGAATAATAAAGTCTAGAATAAGTTATATAGATAACATCTAATTGCCCTTGTAAAAATGAGTTTTGTTTTATTTTGTCAGGTGTATGGAAGTATAAACTTCTATATGATCAAAATCTTCCATTTGAAGTATACCATTTGGAAAGTTTTGACAAATACATGATCATGTAATAACCACCACGATCAATGTAGAAGTTATTTTTGTCAACATGTGAGGTTCCCTTCTGCCCCTTTGCAGTCAAATCTCTCTTCCCACACTAGACTTTTGACTTTTTTACTTATGTTTTCTATAGTTCTTTACCTTTTATAAAATGTCATAAAATGGAAACTTTATGTAATCTTTTGTACCCAGCTATTTTTAGTATGTTCCAGTAGTATACTTTTTCCTGCTGAGCACTATTTCCCCAAAACAGATGCACCACAAATTGTGTCTCCATTCACCACTTGGACATTTGGATAGTTTCTAGTTTGGGGTGATTAGTTGCCATAGACATTTGCATATAAGTCTTAGGTCATAATTACCAAGGAGCAAGATTGCTGCAACATATGGTAAATATCCAAATGTTTTTGTTGGATTTTCTTGATTATAATTTTGGCAGATTATCCTAAATCAATGGAGTCTTTATATTCACCAATATAGAATAGTAAGTCTTCCTTCATAATTTTTATTAGTCTAAATGCCAGAACATCTGATGGAAAAGTGAAAACAGCAAGCTTAATGTGTTCTTTTAAGTTCATTTGAATACAAACAGTGAAATGAGAGCTTTCAATGTACTTTTTAAATTTATGGAGAGTAAATTTACATCAGATCAATTTTTTACTTTTTGATTCAATATTTTGGTTACAATTGCATATAAAATTTGTGTTGTTTATGGTAAATATAAAGTTTTAGGCTCAAATTTATAGAAGGTTTTACAATGTTTTTAAAGACATAACCAAAAATATAGCTAAGAGGAATGACAAGGACTGATTTACCCTTCTACCTTTGAAATAATCACATATCATTTAATTATATTCACATGAAATGTCCAAAATAGACAAATCCATGAGACAAACAGTAGTGTATATTAATTATTGCCAAGAGTTGGGGGCAGGGGGGATTTGAAGTGATTGTTAATTGGTATAGATTTTCTTTCTTTTTTTTTTTTTTGTAAGTGGAGAACTAAGGTTTATTTATTTATTTATTTATTTGTGCTTCTGTGAACATTCTTTTTTTTTTTAATTTAAATTCAATTTGCCAAAATATAGTATCACATCCAGTGTTCATCCCATCAAGTGCCCTACTTAAGGCCTATCACCCCGTCGCACCCATCCCCCCACTCTCCTCCCCTTCTGCAACCCTTTGTTTTTTTCCCAGAGTTAGGAGTCTTGATGTAGATTTTTTTAGCAGGTGAGCATATTTTAAAGTTAATAGTTATGGTCACATAACTTTTAAATGACTAAGAACCATGGGTTGTACACTTAAAAATGTGAATTTCATGTATATGAATAATATCTCAATAAAACTGTTATGAAAATATATGAAAAAAACCCTGAGCAATGCAAAGAGAAACATGCAAATCCAAAATTTTACTCAGGGATTTCAGTACTCCTCTACCACTAAGTAATAGAAGTAGACAGAAAATAACAAGGATATAGTAGAATCAAATA
This sequence comes from Canis lupus dingo, assembly GCF_003254725.2. Classification (NCBI taxonomy): domain Eukaryota; kingdom Metazoa; phylum Chordata; class Mammalia; order Carnivora; family Canidae; genus Canis; species Canis lupus. Next base: position 38,441,777 of record NC_064267.1, on the reverse strand, counting down.
ATAATATTTATAATTCGATCTAGTTGACACCTATGGAATACCTTACAGCTAGAATAAATTCTTTTTCAAGATCATATGGTATATTTGCCAAAATAGGCCATATTCTGAAGCATAAAGCAAATTTCAAAAATTTTAATAAGATTTAAATCCTACAAAATATGACCAAAAAAATTTAAAGTGCAAATCAATTTCTTAAAATTTTATAGATAATTCCAAAATATGTGGAAACAAAATAACAGACTCATTATGAATGCATGGATCAAGGAAGAAATCAACATAGAAATTAGAAATTATTTTGAGTTGAATTATTTTGAACTGAAAGTAAGAATAAAAGCGCAATATATCAAAATTTATGGGATGCAGCTTCAGCAGTATGTAGAGAGAAGTTTAGAGAGCTACAAGCTTTATAGAAGAAGGAATAGTCTCAAGTAATGAACTCCAATTCAACTTAAAAAACACGAAAAAATAAAAAATTAAGCACAGAGTAAGTGGAATAACTGAAATAATGAAGATCACAAAGGACACCAATAAAACAGAAAACAGAAAAATCACTAAACCAAAGTGTTTGTGGAGGAGGTCAATAAAAATGATAAATTTCTAGCCCGATTACACAGGAAAAAGGAATAACACACTAACAATACCACAAACAAGAGAAGGTATTGTTATAGCTTCTACACACATTAAATTCAACAACTTGAATGAAATGGACAAATAGTTTGAAAGACACAAATAGATAGCAGATCTCACCTAAGAAGAATTTTATTACCTGAGTAGTCCTGTATCTATTGAAGAAATTGTAATCATAGTTAAAATGCTTCCCACAGAGAAGATTTTTGGCCTACATGTGTTTACTGAATTGTACCAAGCATTTAAAAAAGAAATAATGCCAATTCTACACATCTTCCAAAAAATTAAGGAGGAAATGCTTCCCAGCTTATTCAGTGATACCTAAACAAAACAAGACCAAAAAGAGACACTTAAAGAAAACCACAGATGGAAATATTTCGTGTACATTAATGCAAAAATTCTTTTTTTAATGCAAAAATTCTTAACAAAAGTTTAGTAAACCAAATCTAAAACTATATTTTAAAAGAATTATAAATTCTGGCCTAGTGGAGTTTATCTCAGAAATGCAAAGTTGGTTTAACTGTTGAAAATCGGTCAATGCAATTTATTATATTAACAGAACCAAAGATATATAAGATTATTTCAAATACGCAGAAGAAAACATTTGACAAATTCAAACACCGCTCAACAAACTATATGGTGAATAACTCAATTCTAATTAATAAACAGGAGAGGAAGCCTGAGAGCATGTTGTAGGCTATTCAAGCCTGAAAAGTTCTCCCCTGTCCGGCCTGGGAGCGGACGCTGAAATAAAGACAAGAGAGGATATTGTCAGGAAGGACAAGAGCCCTGAGCAAGGCTTTGCCATTACTTTTATTCACTCAGGTTTCCTGACAAAAATCAGAGGTATGTATATATAAAAAATAGTGAAAAGGAATAAAGGGGAAAGGAGAAAAAATAAGTGGGAAATATCAGAAAGGGAGACAGAACATGAGAGACTCCTAACTCTGGGAAACCAACTAGGGGTGGTGGAAGGGGAGGTGGGCGGGGGGTGGGGGTGACTGGGTGGCGGGCACTGAGGTGAGCACTTGATGGGATGAGCACTGGGTGATATTCTATATGTTGGCAAATTGAACACCAATAAAAAATAAATTTATTAAAAAAAATCAGAGGTATGTGCTTAAGGCAAAGACCACAAGGCAATCATTAACATGCAGTAAGTTTAGCTAAGGATAGGTGGCAGGCATTCATCTCCTAGAGATTACAACCTGTGACAACAAAACTAGGGAGACATGCATTCTAGTCAGAGGTTAGGTTTTAAGCATGTCTGGTCTGTACCTGGCTAATCTTGGGCACTTTCGCCCTGGGCAGTGGGTGGCTTTCCACCTTTGAGGCAGCTTTCTGCATTTTGCTCTTGTGCAATGGCATGGCCTTCTTGAAGCTAGCTCCCATAAAAGCATCCTCCAAATCCCCCCCCCACACACACACACTGATTAAAAATGCACAACAAACAATGGACCAACAGGGTTAATAGACACTTTCTGTTCTCCAAATGTTACCATGTGAGTATGAATTTGGACTGCTTTTCCTAGGGATGAGGATTGCATTGATATGCTAAAGAGGACAAAGTAGAAACACCCAAATAACTAGATTTCATGTGAAATCATTAAACTGCTGAATAACCAACCCTAGAAATTCTCTCCCTTCTCAGCCCTTATTGTAAGAGACAAACACTTTTCTTACAGCCTAAACAAGTTGACTTGGCTTCTAAAATATTAAATAGCCCATATCAAATGCCACTGTGAAACGGCTAATACAGTTTGAAAACATATGAAATATTAGTCTTAGTTTCACGATATGTTTGGCATCATGTAATGCTTTCTTAAGTGCGTCTCCTTATAAGGAAGCAGGCAAGTCTCAACCTTGTAAGTGCACAACGTGTGTGTATTAATATATACACAATTGTGTCTTTCTCACTGATAGGATGAGAAAGAAGGCAGAATAACCAATTATATTACGGCAGATTCCATAGTTTTCCAAGATTTTTTGTCCTTCCCTCCTCCCCTCTCTGCCTTCCCTCCTCACACACACATGCAAAGATACACAACTTCCCCAGTCATCCCCATGATTCTTTTACTCATGGAGGTAGAGATATGAGGGTTGGCATAGACCCAGGGTGTCCTCACAGATTTGGAGCTCTTCCCTAAGCTAAGCAAGCTCTTTTCTTGAAGATAGGTGATTTACTTGTTTACTGTGGCTTTATCTCTGGGCTGGTGAGGTCTGTCCCTTTTGCCACTTATCATCCTTTTTTTTTTGGACCGCAATCCCAGTGTGTGTGTGTGTGTGTGTGTGTGTGTGTGTGCATGCATACACACACACACCCCACAGATGTGCTAATCTGAGACTAAAAGTCAGGTAGATGTATTCTCCAGTGTCATTCCCTATTCATATCCACCTTATCTCATGGTAAAAAAGGAACATATAACTAGATCCAAATGCCAGCTCTCTGGAATGATTTAATATTCACAAATAAGGAGATCATATCATGAAAAATAAATCAAAACTCTGAGCTAGTAGAAAGCCAGTGGTCTGTGCAATTATGATATTTGAAGGTGGGTGGCAGGAGGTGAGATTTCATAATTGAAGCTATTACAAGTTTAATGTGTCAATTTTTAAAGATCAGATCAAATTAGTGGAAATTCTGTAAACATGATTGTTAGCTATTTTTTTTAAAGATTTTATGTATTCATGAGAGACACACAGAGAGAGGCGAGACACAGGCAGAGGGAGAAGCAGGCTCCATGCAGGAAGCCCGATGCAGGACTCGATCCCGGGACTCCAGGATCACACCCTGGGCCGAAGGCAGGCGCTAACCAGCTGAGCCACCCAGAGAGCCCCTTGTTAGCTGTTTTTAACATATTAAAAAGGAGTAAGAAGGAGAAAATCATTTGGAAAGGGGTCTAATAATCATCAGCAGGAATGGTTAATGCCCATTTGTGACATTCCATGTAATAACTACCCCATCATGCTTCCTGATACATTGGTTCAGTTTTGAAGTAGGAGAGCTGGATTCTTGCTTCATGAGGTCAAAGAATGAATCTCGAGGACAAAGGAGAATGAGTCAAGCAGTAGTTTATTAAGCAAGGATTTGGAAAAGGCTCTCAGGAGTGAGAGGGGTCCCGACAGGGTTGCCAATGTGGGCCTTCACTGACAGTCTTTTATTTAGAAGTGACCAGGGACCCTTACTATTTTTAGAGTCTGGTTATTCTTTGTTGGTCACAAGTTACTGTCATAAAAAGACACCTGGGGCAGGATGGTCTGGTTTGTTCCCTTATCTCTGGTTTCCTTACACCTCAGCATTTTGGGGATTTCTGTGAGCTTGATTACATAGCTCCCTATCTATGTCTCCCTACCTAACCCCGCCTGTCCCTTACTCAGTTTCACCTATTAAATTAGCGATATAGAATAACTTCCTTCAAAGATAATATCAAATATTGATACAGAACACTGGGAGCTGAGAAATATTGATGAGTTTCTGGTAATATCCATTCTTTCTCAGGTTTTTGCTGAAATAGATTTACTGGCCACACAATCAAATAGTTCTCAAGATGACCCATGGCATTGGGGTGAATAATTGTGTCTCGGTGGTGCCCAGAGTAAGCAAGACAATCAAATAGGGTGTTCTTCCCTAAAATAAAATCTGAAATTTTGACTGAGGTTAGACTTCCCATAAGCCTGGGTGGAACATAAATTTTACGTGCTCCCTCCTGTGGCAGCATCAACTAGCCAAGTAAAACAAACCTTTGGCTTACTAAGAGTTTATATTCAGCTTGCAGGTTACAATGTCATAACCAAAAGTACCTGATAACATAATAAAAAATAAAATATACTTAAAAAATAATAATTAAATATCTTTAATAAAATATAATTAAAGGACTTATTATCTTCCACATCTTGAGTCGTTTATCCATTTTACTCATACTCACTTACAAAAAAATTACTAGTAAGATATAAGAACAGAGTTAGTTCACCAGTACTCAAGTGACTTTCACCCAGTGCATCGCCACTCATTGAACATAATTGAAAAAAATAACTAAAATGTGAACAAAAGCTAAATAGAAAGAAAGATGCTTTTGTAAGATGCCCAGGTAAATGGAAGACAGCCTTGGTCCTCATCTACCATGTTCAGAGACGATAAAATGCGGATCAGATGTATTTGGGATATTTTTTCATATAATTTCTCCAAGCTCACACATATCCCTTTCTGCAGAATTTCTGAATTATTGAATTGAAATAGAATTATCTTCTGGCCCCTCAACTATTTCTGCGGATGTGACAGATTTACATGAAGTGACATTCAGTAATATGGATTAACCACCATGCAATGTGTGTACATTATCACAGAGTAGCACTATGCTATGTAAACAAACCAGTGTACTTGCTTAGCTCTCTCCACCCTTTACCAGTATCTGGAGGCAGGATCCTGTGCTCATATCCTAAGGGTGATATAGACATGCTCTAACAAGGTAGCTCATCTGGAAAGCCTTAGAGACATCCACCAAACATCTGCCTTAGAAACACTCACCAAACCTTGCAACAAGATCAAACCTCTTTGTGATTAATCAACTTTGTCTGCCTCTCTGACATCCATTCTTACCTCTCCCCATAACTGCTTCCCACTTCTAGCTCTCTGCTCATGTTGTCTAAGTAGGCCTCCCTTAGCCTCAGGCAGGACATAAGCATGATCAGAAGTAATCAGTAGTTTCTATCTCTGTAACAGTTAGACACCCAACAGAAACAGATGGCACAATCCATTCAGGATAAATTGAGGAGCACTTATTTACAAACAGACTAGTTACAAAGGGTACATAGGTTAGAGAAGAACCATTAGAGATAATGTGAAAAATCCAAGTTCATTGGAACTGCTACCCCCCATAGACTTGAAGTATTTGGAGAGGAAGAGAATCTAGGACACTGGAAGGAGAGAGAATCATGTAGAGCAAGGACCTATGGGCTTTTGGTGAGGCCCAAAATGACACCACAAGGGTAACGGAGGAGTAATTACCCTGACCCATTCTTAATGCCAGGGATTTCCTGCCAAGACTCCTCATTGACTGACGTCAAACCATATTGGGAGTGATGAGAGCCTGTTGATGTAATTCAAACAGATCAGCTTCCTACAGGTGAAGGCCAGGATGCAAGAAGATTCAGAGAGCCAAGAAAAGGAGTCAATACAATCTTCCTAGCCACCACGGTTCAATAAGAGAGTAGAAATCCAAGGTTCAACTAGATACTGTGATATAGTGAGCACAAAGTGTGGACCCACAGTGTAGACTCAGAGAATCCAACCAGCCCAAGGGAGGCAGAGCCCAGAAATGGGTCCAGGTGATGTTTTAAGTCCTGATCATATCACACAGAAGGACAGAACTTTACACTTAAAAATTGCTTTTGGGGGCTCCTGGATGGCTCAGTTGCTTAAGTATCTGCCCTTGGCTCAGGTCATGATCCCAGGGTCCCAGGATGGAGCCCTGCATTGATCAACTTGCTTAGTAGGGAATCTGCTTTTCCCTCTCTCTCTGACTGCTGCTCCCCCTGCTTGTGCACTTTCTCTTTCTGTCAAATAAGTAAGTAAAATCTTTTAAAAAATAAATACATAAAAATTGTGTTTTTATTCCATAAGTGAATTTGATTTTTTTTTTTTTTTTTACTTTCAACTGAAAGAGCCCTAACTGATACACTATGGACATCATTGAGAGTCAGATACAAATCTGAGTTCACATGCCCTTTCACTGTCAAAAATCAGATCCCTAAAGGACTATCCTTAATTCCAGCCTATTCTTCCAAACTTGCCCCCAATTTAGCCATTTCCTTGATTTCTCCAGATGCTCAGCTCCAAGTTTCAAGTTCCTCTCAAAGTCAAACTCGCATGTGTTTTGACAGACCAATGCCTTTTAAAATTATTTTTTAAGATTTATTTATTTATTTTAAAAAAAGAGAGCAAGGAGAGGGGCAAAAGAAGAGAGGGAGGGGGAGAAAGAGAAGCCAACTCCTTGCTGAGTGCAGAGCTCAACAAGAGGCTCAATCCTACAACCCAGAGATCAAAGAGTCAGTCACTCAAGTGATGGAGCCACCCAGGCATCCCTCAAAGTTATTTTTGCAAAGTATTTTGGAATACTTTTTTGTAATCTGGACGTTAATCATTAGTATTCCCCAAACCTTCAAAAAACCTGACAGTACTAAAATGTTTTCTCAGTGATAGTCTCATGATAACTGACCTACCAGTTGTGAGATGCATTGCAAGAAATGTGTTTTAAATAAAAAGAGCCCCAAACACTTATGGATTATTTTCTTCTCTTCTGAGAGGAGGTCTAATATTAACCCTGCAGTAATGCCACTTACACTCCTTTGCACCCCAACATACATTCTCCAGGGGAGGGAAAGAGATGGTGCTAGAGCTGGTGTAAAGGGAATTACATGGCTTGTTGGCCTGTTTCATCTATGGCACTGTGGAGTGAGAAGTCTTTATTGATATATCATTCATGTTTGCCAGTCGCTGAAAATGATTGCAATGTTTAATGTTCTTGGGGGGAAAATGAGTTTTCTCAAAATCTGGAGAAGCCTTTATATATCAGCTTATTTCCCCCAAGAAGCAGATACCAAAGCAGATTTTTTGTGCAACAGACTTATTGGTGGAAATGTGTATGTGTGTGTATTAGTTACACATTGGTGTGTAACAAATTACCTCCAAATCCTACAGCTTTAAACAACAGCTATTATATCAAACATTTTCTAAGGGTCAGGAATCCAAAAGTGGCTTAACTGTGTAGTTCCAGCTCAGCGTCTTTCAGGAGACTGCAGTCCAGTTGGTGGCTGGGGAGAGAGTCATCTCAGGCTGGAAAATCTGCCTCCAGCCTCACTTGCATGATTGTTGGAGGCTACAGTCTCCCAGGTATGGTATTGCTGAGAAACTATTTCTTCAGTATGTAGACCTCTCCATAGGCTATTCATGGCATAGCATTTGTCTAGCTTAGAGCATGTAAGCAATGAGAGAGAGAGAGAGAGAGAGAGAGAGAGAGAGATTACAAAAGCAAGCAAGAGAATGCACCCAGAAGAGAGGTTGTACTTTTTTATAACCAATCTTGGAAATGTCTACATAACAATGTGGATACCAGGAGTGGGGCATTATTGAGGACCATCATCTTGAGGACTGGCTATCATCATAAGTGAAGGAAAAGGAGGTAGGAATCAGAGCAGATAAGGGTCTTTGGGTTCTGCAGCAGATCTAACACATGTGAAAAGAGAGTAAGAAGAATGGAGTAGGCAAAGTCCCAAAGTACAGTGTACTCCTGAGAAAATTCTGGCCAGGCTGATGGAGAGTGTCCATGGCAAAGCTGCCACTTGGAAGTATCCTGCCCTGGGAAAAATGACTAGATTCCAGTACCCTGCTGTGCTCTGTAACTGGCTAGGTATGGCTTAGGGGAAGCGTGGCCTGCCATAAATGCTGCGATGAATCCAAAGACATGGCCATTTGGAAGCTGTCAGGAGTGAGGCTCTCTAACAACAGGTTTCCTAGAACAGAGTAGCAGAGCACTGCCATGATCCTCATGCCATGATATGATGTTCTATATTTGAACATATTCACTGTGTGTGTTACTGTCAGTGAAAGGGAAAAGACACTGGGGGTGAACACCCACACTCTGACAGTTTTTACAAAACCAAATGCCTTCCACGTCCAGGTAAGGAATGGAGGTGAGTGAATCACCTGAACTGACCCAGGGGAACTAGAGACTGCATGCCCATCAACAAGAGTAATCCCAGATGTCAGCTCCACTTGAAAGTTTCTGAAAGAAGTGTCAGTGTTTCAGTCTTAGATTTCTTAATTCTCCAAAAGAAGTCAGAAATTTCAAACTTTTCAATGAAGTCTTATGAATTTTAAATGTTATTAACAAATTCAGTATAAAAATACAGGATGGCCGGGCACCTGGGTGGTTCAGTCAGTTAAATGTCTGCCTTTGGCTCAAGTCATGATCCTGGAATCTCATGATTGAGCCCCACATCCCATCGGGCTCTCTGCTCAGCATCCAGGCTGTTTCTCCCTCTCCCCCTTCCCCCACTCAGGCTCTCTCTCTCTCAAATAAATAAATAAAACCTTTAAAAATTAATTAAAAATTAAAAAAATACAAGATGGCAAATAAGCGTGTCTGTAGGCCATAGAGTGCTAGCCACTGTTTTGTGACACCTTATTTACAGCAATGCAGAGTAATGGACTATAAAATAAAGCAAAAGAGATTTCTTGTCATTCAGACATATAAGCTTCACCTAAAGAGAAACTACAACTAGATCCAATTACTGTTAATTTTTCCCTTAGACGTCATGGAATTGTGGCTAGCAAGCAATGTCTTCTTATGTATAAGTTTATACTTTTTTTTCCCTCTTAAAAAAAAGTTTGCAAGTTCATATTATGGTTTTAAAAACTAATTCAAATTACGTAATTTTACTATTATTTTTATAAGGCATTTCCTTAGATATACTTAGCTTTAACTTTAAAAAAAAAAAAAGTCTTGTCCAATGCTTGTGAGTCTTTTAAAAATTAGATCTGCATTACTAGTTTGGCTTTTTTTTTTTTTTTAATTGGGAGATGTAAATACTTTAATACTGACCAATGACTAATTTCATATGTGTTCATAACAAAATGTATTTATTGATTGGCGACTGGCCTTCAGTGAAGACTAAAGGGACTGCAACTTTTGAGATTATTTTATTAAAGAACAGAAACCCACAAATCTATCTTCCCCTCAAATTAAGCCTTCCTTAATTTATTTTTAAAAAACGTATCTAAACCCTAAGGTTTAAAAGAAAGTTAAAGAACCCACTGGGACTTAACCCTATGCAGTTTTCTCTGAGCACTATTCACTTTCTTTGAAGTGGAGTTTAATTCCATACATTTCCCTATCTTGCATCCCTAACACAAAAGTTAAAGTAGGATTAATCTGCTTCTCTTACTCATTCAAAGCACCCAAATTTTCCTTACCTTACTAGTATTTGCAAGTCTACAATGAAATTACACTTTTTGTAAGTTTGATATCAAAAGATTTAAAATTATTCCACATTATTGTTTCTCATGACATGTATATAAGCTAAACAGGTCTTCCAATTTTGACACATTTTATTATATAGTGTTATTTTTAGAAGCACATTCAATAATATCATCCACCAGACTCATCAAAAAAGTTCATAACAGCAGATACAAGTTTTCAAAATTCTATTTTTATATGAAATTCTGACTCTTATCACTAGTCCTGTGTATGTAGTCCATTGTTTTCCTTAAAGAGATAGCTCATTTTGTTCATTCAGAGAAACTATCTACCAAATATTGAAAACTTGAACATGTATAGTTTTTTCTTCTAGTCATTTGTTCAACTAAAAATGGTGTTGCATGAAAAAAGTGTCTAATTGGGCCAACCACTCAGTGGCACAAGTGCTTTGTCTTGAGACAGACATCATACCCATGGTATGCAGCAGAAATATTTTATGCCTACTTCCAATTTTGTCACACAGAACATTGACAAGATAGGTAATTAGGAGTTGATATTAAATAAAATTTGTTATTTTCATTACTTCATTAAGGGCATTCTTAAGCAAACTACCTCTTTTTTCTTCCTAATATTACATTACTTTGTGCTAAGTTGCCAGAAGTTTTACTCACCATTGATTTTTCATCTACAAATGTCAACACAGTAAAAAAAAAAAAAAAAAAAAAAGGCAAATAATAATACCTCACTATTATTATGAAAACAATGCTTTACTTGATGGATAAGCAGTTTCAAAGACCCCCAGAGCTTCACTCTTTACATGTTGAGAACCATTAATATAAAAAATAATTTTATTTTATATTATGAATTTTATAAGGATGATTTAAGCACATTAAAGTTATGTGAAGGGTGGTACATTATTTCATCCTGATTTTTGTTTTTCTCCATTAAAAATATATCTAAGGTTTTAAGATGCACCATTCAATTTAAATCCTTCCTACAAAAGATGTTATTGTAGTCCACATTAGTTGATACAATGTAGTGAAGTCTGTACTTCATGTAGTTACCAGTTATCCAAAAGTTGAATTCCTTTCCACTAGGAGCACAGTGATGTGGTTAAAATCAAAACAATAACAAACATGAAGTCATTCCTGCTCATTCAGAAAAAAATTCTTGGAGCTGTTGGGAAAGCATCATTCCAAAATCAGTAGAGTGAATGTATGTAACTAAGACTATTGGTTAAGAGTCCTATATGTGGTTTCTCCATTGCAATGTGAAAACAATTTCATTTTGTTTGTTGCAAATAGCAACAATAGATTTCCTTAAGAAATTTTTAGATCTGGCTACATTTAAATGTGTCTGCTAAAAGCTTCAGGATAATATCAAATATTAGTATAGCACAAAGATAAACAATGGAGCCAAATAACCTGGGGTCAGTCCCACCACTGACTACATATAGGACCATCCGTAAAATGGGGATAGTAATAGTGTTTCCTTCCATTATTATAATGAACATTATTATTAATAATAAAATCATTTTTGAAAGACAACATGAGTTAATATATGTAAAGTTCTCAAAACAGTGCATGGAATAGTAAGTAATAAATATTTTTTATTTCACTTATGAAATAATTTATTTTATTTCAATTATATCAGGAAAAATTGTGAAAGACTTTGAAATAGGCAAAAATAAGATTAGTAGATATCGTATCCAGTCCACCCCTTTGGTTTATCACAGTCTTTAGTTATTTTTGAGCTATTTTACAACTTTAGAAATTTTAGAAACCTAAGAGTAATGCAGAAGACTGTTGTGAGCTGGAAAACAACTGATCATTGCCTTGTGGTTGTTGACTGACTTTACAACTTCCCAATTGTCTATGGATGTGTGCATTTTTAGAATTTTCCTTTGAGCAACTTGGAATGCCTTCCTTGTGCCCTCATTAATTAATTATAAAATCTTTGATGAGTGTTCATTTTATGCTTCTATGAGCATCATGATTTTAGCATTTTAAGAAATTATTCTTTAATTCATTATTATTGCAAAGAAATCTGACATTAATTAAAGGGGAAACACACTATGAGGAGAATTAATATAATTTTGGAATATAGTAGGATCAGGTGCCATCGCTTACTGGAGACAGCACTGGAAATCCTCAGAGGGCATCATATTAACAGCAGCGAGTTATTAAATCAAAGGTAATCAGGTTAGACTTTTCGCTACTGAAAAAGGTCGGGAAGTGAATATAATATTTTTGTTATTTTTTTTTAGTTGACAGTGTTTTAATATTTTATTTTAAGCTTAGTTATCTGGAATATTTATGTAGATAGAAAACCTCATTTCTTGACAAAATTACATATATAAAATGCTATCTACAAAAATGTGAAAGCTTTTCTCTCTCTCACCCTATCACTGTAATTTAAGTTGATTCTCCGATATTCTGTCCAAGGTTATAATTCTGGAACTAGAAGCAGTAAATCATCAGTTGTCTCTATTCCACTCTCTTCCTTGGGTGGACTAAAAATTCACTGAATTCTCAGAGTATTGAATTTCTGATCCATTATATGATGGCATCTCATTTTAGCATTTTTAAAAATGCCATTTATTTTATTCCATACATATGTATAACTGGATTGTTGAGAATATTTATCTGTTTTAAAGAGAGCTCTTTTATTTTTCCTTTTATTATGGTCCTACATTTTTTTAAATTTTTTAAAAAATTTATTCATGAGAGACACAGAGAGAGAGAGAGAGAGAGAGAGACACAGGCAGAGGGAGAAGTAGGCTCCAAGCAGGGAGCCTGACACGGGACTGGATCCCGAGTCTCCAGGATCACGCCCTGGGCCAAAGGTGGCGCTAAACCGCTGGGCCACCAGGGCTGACCAGCCCTGGCCCTACATTTAAAAATACTAATACAATAAATCAAGAAGGCTAAAACTCAGTAATGTGGATATCTTAATAATTTAGGCAGGAAAAGACTAAAATCACATTGACTTTTGTACACCTATTCATGTGAGAAAATGATTTACTAAGTTTATTTAGTATAAAATAGTTCAAAATTCTCTATTAAATTCTCTATTAAAGAAAGTAAAACATTTCAAGGGCTTTATGCATTCATTTCTACATAGTCCTCCTGATAGTAACAGATAATTATTATGTACTAATTTAAGATATCCACTTTTAAGATAGTCTGTGGTTCTGGTATACACCAAACATCCTCACTTGCTTTTTTTTTTCAAGATTTTATTTATTTATTCATGAGAGACACAGAGAGAAAGTCAGAGACATAGGCAGAGGGAGAAGCAGGCTCCCTGCAGAGACCCCGATGTGGGACTTGATCCCTGGACCCACGATCATGCCCTGAGCGGAAGGCATATGCTCAACTGCTCTATCCCTCTTCACTTGCTTTCTGTAACAATATCCTACAATTTAAAGTAACCTTTCTGATGAATAAGCAAAAGCTTGAGTGTTTCATTGCATGTAGACAATATAAAAATGTTTTTATCCTAAAATATCTGAGTGCCATTTTATTTGTGCAAATTTATTAAACATATTGAATTGCCAATTTTATAGCAAAGTCTCAATAACCGATTTTTCTTTTCTACCATTTTTTTTAATTCCAAGAAGCAACTTAATTCTGCTCTCCCAGCGATATGAATAGAGGAACCTTATGCACAACATGGTAAAAATGAGACCTCAAAGCAAAGTGGGAAGTTTTCCTGATACATGTCACCAGCTCTCACAGACTCAGAAAGCTTTAAGGATACAAGCTTGTGGGATCCCTGGGTGGCGCAGCGGTTTGGCGCCTGCCTTTGGCCCAGGGCGCGATCCTGGAGACCTGGGATCGAATCCCACATCGGGCTCCCAGTGCATGGAGCCTGCTTCTCCCTCTGCCTGTGTCTCTGCCTCTCTCTCTCTCTCTGTGACTATCATAAAAAAAAAAAAAAAAAAAAATTAAGGATACAAGCTTGTATCCTCGTGCCCAGTGTCCAACATGCAATCTTATAAGTAGGAAGAAAACTAAAACCGTCTGAAAAACTAGGGTTTAACCAACATTAAATTCAGTACTTCCCAAGTGACCAGTATTTGTATATGGCACTTCCAAAAAGTAGATTAACTCTCTGCAATTGGGTGTGAAGTGTACTTAAAGATCTCCAATCTTGAACCACTTGGACTGACCAAAAGACTATGGATCAGTCAAATTCAACCACTCCTACTTACTAACTACCAATAGAAGAATGAAGAGAGAGAGAGAGACAGGCAGAGAATGAGGGAAAACAATCCTGGTTTGGATGAGACACTAATGAGATAATGCGGACTTTTCATTGAATTATAAAATCATCCTCAAAACAAAAGCTTGGTTTATCACCCTCTAATCACAAATTATGCAAGCTGGCTGCCAGTTAAGCATTCTTAACCATGTGAGGAACTCTTAGAGACAAAGTGATCTACTTGCCAAAGTACAGCAAGAGACAGGAGGGTTGCCCCGGCAGCCCTGGATGCAGAAAGCCCTAAATCTTTGAACTGGAATTAGAGTAAATGAGAGAAGCCTGCACTATTTCCACAAACTCCTTCTGTGCCTGTGGGTCCCTGACCTCATTCAGACACTTCTTCATTCATCTTTCCTTTAACAATGCTTTAGGCACTGGATTTATTTAAGTTCGATGAGCACTAGTAGATTATTTCATGGGTAAGAAAATAACGCCTACTTCTTTTCCATTTTACTAGAAAAGATGCTTCCCCCCCACACACACTGTACAAAGAATATGGGGAACCATTAGGAAAAAATGAGTTGTCTTTCAAATTGTAAATTAAAAATTATTTCAAGACTGGGAGCAAGAAAAATTTTTTTTGGCTTATATGCCTATTCCTTCCAGGAATATCCTTGCACTATATTTATAACTAAAACAAATCTCTTAAGCATAATGTACCTTTGTAAAATAATATCTGCCCTGAAGTCTCCCTGGAGTTGTACTGAGAATTAAATATAATAATTTGGCTAAAGTCCATATACTTCTATTTTAACTGTAACATAATTGCATCAATTCAAATATTAACACAATGATCATATTTGGCCCATATATTATAAAGGTTATATTTCATATAAATATATTCCTTATGTTTCTGTTTCAAATATACAGGTATTCAGTGAATCAAATAAGCTCTTTGGAGACGTTTTGAGTTTTGATCACTCTAAATTATCATTAAGAAAGTTTTCATTAATTCTGTGAGTTCAGATTTATCTCCGTTCACCCCAGTTGCTAAAGTCATGATAATAGGAAATTCAAACAGTAATAAGGAGATTTTTATATGTGATGTTAGTTCTGGCATGCTGCCTTCTGACTTTTTACAGGTCAAGTCTCAGAAATCTCATTCTGTCCCTGCAAACTGCTTTATTCATGACTTTGAAAATGCCAAGATTAAAAGGGGGTGCATTCAATTCAATTCAATTTGTTCAAGTGGACAGAAAAGATGTTCTTTTATTCAAATGACAAGGACATTTGATCCAGAAAAGCTGTACTACTTCATTCTTGAAGAAGGGCACACACCTTGCTTTACGAATTCTGTTTTGAAAATGTCTTTGTTGATCAGTTTATTAATAGTCTGATCTAAATAACAATCTAAAAATGAGGCAATTAGCAAGTCCTTTGTCCAAAGATGAAAAAAAAATGCATTTCATTATCAACAGCCGATGAGCATAAAAAAACCATCTCTGGGATTCTGTTTCTCTGAGAATCTTTGGCAGGGTCAGGGGGATGCCACATAGGCTCTGAGAATTGAGAGGAAACGATAGTTCACAAAGTGCCAATAAATCTATCTGGGTGTCCCATTTCAATTTGCCTGAAATTTGGCACCTTACTATGTCTCTGATCAGCACCTGGCCTTTCAGCCACACTAAGGAGAGGGTCCAGGAGGTGTGGCAAGGGCTCTCACCCTTGTTTGCAAATCAGTATCACCCGGAGAGCTTTCTGACTATGTTTCTGTCTGGGTCTCTTCTCTTAACCCACTAAATCCGGGTCTTTGTGGGTGGGCCCCAAACATTCCCAAATGTGCCGCTAGAATCAAGAATCACTGATTTCAGGGGAAATACAGGCTTTTCAAAGTGAAATGGCAAATATAGGACATATAACAATTCAGGAAATAGAAATAAGAATGCGTGTTCTCTCAGGACTCAGCTGACAGGTCCCAAGTTCTGGATACCACTTTTCCTGTCTGGTATTTCCTGGTAAAAGAGGACCCACATTTGTACGTTACTGCTGTCCCATGCTCTCTTCTTTCCTCTTCTGCTAATCAGATCCAGGATGTCAAAGCAATGAAAACAATCACTTCACTCTTATGAAGCTGACAGCAGTCTTCAATTCCAGCCCTGTTTCTAAGAAAGGGGGCCAGAGTGGTATTTTTCAGTGAAAACATGGAACTTAACGTAAATTCGACCAGATAGGTACTTGCCTTGGAGCTTCAGAGTCTATGAGATTTGATTAACTAATACTGCCTGCTGTCTTGCTGATTTCATCCTTAGAAACAGGAACCTAGATGATTTCAAGGGAGGTACGTGGAATGGCAGGAATGCTCTGATGCTTGTGTGGGCAAGGATGCCGTAAAGCAGAAGGCTTGATCAGATCCGGAGTAAAGGAACACCTCCTAGGGCAAAGTGGTTGGCAATCCATGAGCAATGGTAATAAAAAGAGATCAAAGAACACTATTTGATTCTCTCCATCCTCTCTGTGTCAGGAGGCACGCTATTGCAAAACATGACTTCTGTCTTTTGTACTTGCTCCTCACCGAACACACACTGGCAGCCTCAAAAGAATCAAGTACGTGGAACTCACAATGATGGTGGTGACTGAGCCAAATTACAGTATTTCCAAGGAATCTGTAAACTAATCCTTACAGAGACTATCTTGCAAATTCATATATACCATTTATAACGAACCTAAAACATCTGTATATGTTGCCTCTTTGTTAATCTCTCAATGCAAATTCAGAGATAGAGGCAGAAGGACTCCAAGACTTTTAGAAACTTACCTCAGTGATGACTAATTTTAAAGTTGGGTTGAGGTCTTTATGGCATTAAAATGATTTTATGGCAAGAGGACACAAGGATACTTTGAACTCTGCTCCAGACCAGAGGTAATCATCTTCACACGGTTGTCCATAGAACTAACACAGAATGTCTGCAAAGGGAATGAAAGAATTTTTTTTTTTTTGTCGTGGCTGAAAGAATATATTTTTTTTTATTGTTGTGGCTCAACGCAGCTATCAGGAAGGCTGAGCTGGAGAAAATCACCTAGGTGAGGAGCTTCCTGTTACCAGAGTTTAAATCTGAACCTCAGCTGTCATCATACTTTAGGAAATAACTATGTTGAAGAAATAGTAGAAATATACCTGGAACTAATGTAACGTTGTGTGTCAACTATACTTCAATAAAAATAAGTGAATACATACATACATACATACACACACATATACCAAGAAGAAAACAAAAGAAAAAAGAAAGAGCATGATAAGAAAAAGGCTAAGGAACAGTCCCTGTGGCAGTTTGTCTGGGTTGCAGAGACAAAAGTATACCGGGTGATGACTTCATTTATTAAACTTTTAGTTTTAATTAATTGTAGATTCTCATACAGTTATAAGAAATAAAACAGAGGTCCTGCGTACACAGGATATTGACACACTTAGAATTCACAATTGTACTCTACTCGTGTCTGTGTGTGTATTTAGCTCCGTACAATTTATCTTATCTGTAGGTTCATATATTCACCACAGAGTCAAGGTACAGAACAGTTTCAGCACCACGAGGATCCTTCATTTTGCCTTTTTATAACACACTCCTCTCTCTTCTTCCCAAGTCCTCATTCTTCTTCCCAAGTCCCCAACCACAGATACGTTCTCTACTTCTAAAATTCAAGAATGTGGGATCCCTGGGTGGCGCAGTGGTTTGGCGCCTGCCTTTGGCCCAGGGCGCGATCCTGGAGACCCGGGATCGAATCCCACGTCAGGCTCCCGGTGCATGGAGCCTGCTTCTCCCTCTGCCTGTGTCTCTGCCTCTCTCTCTCTCTCTGTGTGTGACTATCATAAATAAAATTTAAAAAAAAATAAAAAAAATAAAAAAATAAAATTCAAGAATGTTACATAAATGCCTTTGAACAACATGTAACACTTTGAGATTGGCTTTTCGCAGGTAGCATAATGCCTCAAAATTCATCCAAGTTGTTGCACGTATCAATCATTTGTCCCCTTACGTTGCTGAGCAGTATTCCATAGTAGGTATGTACCACAGTTTAACTACTCACTTGTGGAAGGACATCTAGGATGAATCTCCATTGTGGCTATTGCTTCTAGAGCTGCTTTGAACAATTGTTTACAGGTTTCTGTGTGAGTATACTTTTCATTTATCTGGAATAAATGCCCAAGAGTACATTGCTGGGTCATGTAGAACTTGTGTGGTTAGTGGTTTTTTTTTGTTTGTTTGTTTTGTTTTTGTTTTTGTGTGTGTGTGTGTGTGTGTGTGTGTGTGGTTAGTTTTTAAAGAAACTCCCAAACTGTTTTCCAGAGTGGCCATACAATTTTATACATTTATAGCATTTTATGAGTGATACAGTTTCTTTACATCCTCACACTCATTTGCTGTTTTTTATTTTAGTCATTCTGGTAAATAGTAATATTTCATTGTAGTTTTAATTTGCATTCTCCTAATGGCTAAGGATATTGAACATCTTCTTATGTGCAGATTTCCCATCTGTAAATTCTCTTTAATGAGACATCTGTTCGTGAGTTTTGCCTATTTTCTAATTGGATTACTTGTTTATTTTAACAGCTAAGTTTTGAGAGTTCTTTACATATTCTAGATATTAGCTTTTTATCATATATGTGGTTTTCAAATATCTTTTTCCAATTTTTACTTGTTTTGCATCATTTTAGTAGGGCTTTCCACAGGGCAAAAGTTTGTAATTTTGGTGAGGTACAATTTATCATTTTTTTTTACTTATGAATCATGCTTTTGGGGTCAAGTCTAGGATTCCAAGGCTTTTGACTAGTCCTAGATCCCAAGAATTTCTATTTTTTTTTCTAAAAGTGTTATAATTTTCTGTTTTACTTTTAATCCATCTTCCATTTTGAATTGATTTTTGCAGAAGGTGTGAGGGTCAGATCAAGATTAACTTTTTTGCCTATGGACATCTCAGGACTCCAGTACTAACTATTTAGAAGACCATCTTTTCTTTCATTGTTATTACTTCTACATTTTTGTCAAAAATCAGTCGTGCTTATGTATGTTTATGTATTGCTACATTCTTTGTTCTGTTCTCCGGTCCAGTGACTGCAGTACCTAATAAACATGTCCTGATGGCAAATGCTTACTAACTCTCCCTGTTGGAAATAGAATGGGATAGGAAAACATTAAGGGACCTTGAATATCATCCTCTGACGGAAAAATCCTAGTAATGTTTTGTTTTGTAACTGCTGTATTAACACACAAGTGTAACTAAGGAATTACACTTCCTCTCTTTGTTTGACATAAGCAAGATTAGTAAATCGTCAAGAAATTCCATTTCACACTTATATGATCACTTCCTAGCACAAGCCCCTGATCCTATGAATCCAAAACACTGTTACCGGACAGCTCAACCCCTCAGTGTCTCTAGACACTATGACTTGTGATAGATCAGGACATTAAATAATTCCTAATCACTTTTAGTTCTTAATGATTACCATGCCCAGCTATATTGTATAAACTAGATTACCAGATATATTACACATTGCAGATTGCTTAACAGTATAACTAAAATGAAATGAAGTTAGCCAGATCGAATTCTCTAGTGAACAACTTTAAATAAGTGAAAATCAGAAAGTGAATCTAACTTGAGTGAAGCTAGATACAAGTTGTCAAACAGTACAGAAGCCAATCTTTTACTGTTTCTTGTTTTCATTGTCTTTATATTAAATCTGCTGGAAGCAATTTGATGAACCTGGATCACTTCCCATGCTCACTCCCTAGACTAATCACTGCTGATAATCATGGGATTCAATGACTGGCCAGATTTAAGATGTGTATAGAGATTGTCAGACTCACTAGAACAACATTGGATCACAGAGAGAAAAATCTTGAGTTAAAAGGTTACTGAGTAGGCACAAATAAGAAATGGCCTCTCTCTAAGAAGGATGAGAGGTCAAAACTATCTCCCTTGTCCCACTTTCATCAAGGGGAGTATCATTCAAGTGTATGTCTGTGTCTAGTTACTTCTTGAGAACTTACATTCTAGCCATCTTCTACTGGGAGTATTTTAGCTCCAGCTTCCCAGATACTGGGAGGAATCTGCTTGCCTCTGATTGAGAAACACTCCTATATCCTTGCAAACTGTAGAAAGGAAGACCTGAAGTCCTCAAGTTTTCTTTGACTTTCTTTCCTTTTCCTTGGTGTCAGTTCTGTCTATTTAAAATATTTACTAGATATTTCCCTTTGGATCCTGATTCTATGGCTTCCTGACATGGGTACCTTGAGTTTATAAGAGGAAACTCTCCAGCAAAGTTCACAGTCAATATAACTCTGGTCATATATCGCTCTCCCCAAATCCCACCTATACTCAGAATTTGGTATTTTTTTCTTGGACTTGAATAAATCATGACTTATTTAATTGTAGCAGAAACATTCTTTTCTATGGTATTTTTCCTGCACCAGATGGATATGTCTCTATTTCCTCCAGGGTTCCATTTCTATCTCCTTCTGTTATTACCATCTCCTTTCAAGCAGATCTTAGCTGAATTTTTTTAAAGTTCAACCTGCTTCTTCAATTAAATTCAATTTCTCTTCTACATTTGTAGGCTAAATATTCATTAGATCAAAGTAACCTCTTCTTTTTTTTTTCTTTATTTTCTCCCACAGTTCCTATTTTTCCTGCAAAACAAAACTTAAGTGTTTTTGTTTGTTTGGTTAGTTAGTTACTCAGCTAATATCGCTACTTGTGTTCTGGATATTCCTTTCGCAAAGCCTAAGCAGTAATTCTCTCTTCACATAGTGGGCAATCAGTGCTAGTTGGTACAATAGACAGGCCCTGAAATCTCAATGACTTACCACAATGGAAGTTCATTGATTGTTCAGATGATAATCAGAGGCTGGGTGAGTGGCCATCATCCACATTGTAGCTGTGCCATCTGTACCACATGGCCTCCAAGTCACCATGGCAGGAGAGAAAAAGATTGAAAGACTTCACAGGGTGATTCTAAAGACTAAGCTTATAAGTGGCTTACAGAACTTTCCCCCACATCATATTGGCTAGAAATTAATTACATGGCCTCAGTTTAATTTCAGGGGAATCTGAGGTAGATGAATGGACACTTTTATGAACAGACAGGCTGTGTGACAAGCACTAATGGCCTCTGCTGGTATTCATTCTCAATTCTTCTCATGCTCACATTTTTTTCCCTATCTCAGAGCAATCCTGATTGAACACTTGCAGTGTGGCTGGTCTGAACTGAGATGTACTGTGAGTGTGAAATACATACTGAGCTTCAAAAACAATACAAAAAAGGAACATCTAAATTTTTATATTGATTACATGTTGAAATGGTAGCATTTTGGACTTATTTGGTTAAATAAAATGTTGCTAGCATTAATTATTTGTGTTACTTTTTGTTTTTGTTTAATGTGACCACCAGAAAATTTTAAAATCTCGTATATGGCCAATATTGTATTTTTATTGAGTGATACTGCTCTAGAGATGTAATGTTCCAGACTAGGCTTTTTAAAAATTATGTTTAATAATGGTTTTGCAGTGATTTCCTTGAGATTTTCTACCTCTAACTCCAAGAGATGACACCTTCTTCTAATAAATATCCCTGTTCTTACTTAGTCATCATTGATGGTGTCCTCCCCTTTACTATATATAATCCACTGTCTAGATTTCTGAAATCTATAACCAGGATAAGGACTTATCCAATAAGTATACAATACCCAATTCAAGAGCAAACTTTCACCACTGAGTAGGTGTTAGCTGTGGACTTGGCATATATGACCTTTATTGTATTGAGGCACATTCCCTCTATACTCTATTGATAATTTTTATCATGAAAAGATATTGAATTTTGTCAAATGCCTTTTCTGCATCTATTGAGATCATTGTATTATTTTTGTATTTTATTCTATCAGGGTAATGTATCACATTTATTGACTTGTGTATGCTGAACTACCTTGAATCCCTGGTAAATCCTACTAACTCATGCTAAATGATTTTTTTAAAGATTTATTTATTTGAGAGAGAGATGGAGAGCATGAGTGAGAGGAGCAGAGGGAGGGGGAGAGAGAGTCTCAAGCAGACTCCACACTGAGTATGGAGGCGGACACAGGCCTGGATCTTATGACCCCAAGATCATGACCAGAGTCAGACACTGAACCAACTGAATCATGCAGTCACCTTGTATGCTTCTTTTAATGTACTGTTGATTTGGTTTGCTACTATTCTCTTGAGAATTATTGCATTTATATTCATTAGGTTGTTGGCCCACATTTTATTCTTCTTGTAATATTCTTATCTAGCTTCGGTATCAAGGCCATATTGGACTCATAAAATGAGTCTTTCCACTTTGATTTTTTGCAAGATTTTGAGAACGATTGGCATTAATTCTCTAAATGTTTGGTATAATTCACCCATAAACCCATCTCCTCTGGGCTTTTCTTTGTTGGTAGATTTTTGAATATTGGTTGAGATCTCTGTTCTGCTTGGGCACCTCTGCTAGCAAGAATGTGGTCTGTCAAGATCCACACACTCATTGCTGGGAGCCCCACACCACTTCTTTGCCTCTAGCTGACTCCCCCAGTCATCTCCATGATGCAATATCTAAGTGAGCTTCCCTGGGGAAACTGAACATCCTTGTTGGGATATTTCCCCCTGGAGAAACTGTAGGTCTGGGGGACCTCCTTGGTACCAGCCTGGGAAAGGGTAATGCAGCCAAAGTGAAACCATTCTTCTTAACCTTCTAATGTAGTTTTCCTGTTTTGGTGGCCCAAGAGGATGCTTCAGACTCAGCCCCAGCTTGGGAATCCTAACAAAGACATCACGTCTGTGGATACATATGGTTAAGTTACTCTTTCTGTACTGGGTACCAAAGTCAGGAACCACTGATTTCACCATTTTGCTGTCACTATCCTTTACTCATAAATCTTTATCTTAGAGCAAATGGGAAAATGAATAAAGATATAGATATGTAAAGAAAATTACTTTAGTTTTTTTATAAGCACAGTGAAGCAAATAGAATTGTGTTCTGTAGAATAACTTGCAGTGTGCAGGAATAGGTGGTATGGGGTAGATTTGAATTAGATGGTCCAGAAAAGCTCCCAGAGAAGCTGATATCTGATCTGACAGTGGACAGATATAAAGGACCCAGGCATCTAAGGAGCCAGGGGATGTGCATTCCAAGCTGTGAGAGTAGTACTGTGTATTGAGTAGCCCCCAGGCAGGAAAGTGCTTATAGTTTTTGCACAAGTGAAAGTTAGTGGGGAGTGTTGGGTCAGCTAGAGCATGGATCAGCAAACTTTTTCTGTAAAGGATCAGAAAACAAATAATGTAGGTTTTATTGGCTGAATCTCTGTTGCAACTGTCCAACTCCCTGTTATAACATGAAAGCAGACATAGGTTTTATATATTCCAATAAAGCTTTATTTATCAAAGCATAATATCACCATAGGCTGTAGTTTGCTGACCCCTGAACTAGAAGGGTATGGTGGAAAGGGTTAAGGAGGTAGATAAGAGTAAGAGTCAGTAAAAACCTGGAAGGATGAAGTGCATTGACTCTCTCTCTCTGTAACAAACCACTTCAACTTTGCCTCTTAAGTCAACAACCATTCACTTGCTCATAATTCTAAAATTTTGGCAAAGTTCAACAAGGATGGTTCCTCTCTGTCCCACACTCTCTTGCCTGGGATGGCTGTGGTGGGCCTGGAGATTCCAAAGACGTTCACTCTCATGCCTGGTGGCTAAGCTGAGACAGATGGAAGGGCCAGAGACTGTCTGGACTCCTTTCTTTCCCTTCATAGTATCTCAAACACCAGGACCCCTCTCTCACCACATGGTCTTTCTCTGCACTAAAGCCCTAAACTTCTTTGGTGTTTTGCTTTACATGGTGCAAAGCCCAGCTCCCTGAAGCCTAAGTCTAGAACAGGTACAACATCGTTTTTACCATATTTTACTGATCAAAACAAGTCATAAGGATACTCCAGATTCAAGCATAAGGAAAAGAGATGCTACCTATCACTAAGAGGATTGTTAAGAACCATATTTGCAAACCAGCCATGATATACACAGTAAGAAGTTTAGGATTTTTTTTTCTTTTTTTATTCCTCTCTTTTTTTTGGTTTATTTTTTAAAATTTTTATTTTAATTCCAGTTAGTTGACATATAATATAATATTAGTTTCAGGTGTACAATATAGCAATTCAACAATTCTACACATCACCTAGTACTCATCACAAGTGCTATCCTTAATCCCCATGACATATTTCACCCATCTCCCCTCCCAACTACCTCTAGTATCCATCAGTTTGTTCTCTATAATTGAGAGTTTGTCTCTGGTTTCTCTCTTTCTTCCTCTTACTTGTTTGTATAGTTTACTAAATTCCACTTTTAAGTGAAATCATATGATAATTGTCTTTCTCTGACTGATTTATTTCACTTAACATTATACTCGCTATGTCCATCTATGTTGTTGCGAATGGCAGGATTTCATGTTTTTTATGGTTGAGTAATATTCCATTGTCAATATACACCTCATCTTCTTTCTCCGTTCATCTACTGATGAGTACTTGGGTTGCTTCCATAATTTGACTATTATAAGCAATGCTGCAATAAACACAGGGTACGTGTATCTAGAAAAATCAGATTATCATTTTTAATTATGTGAACATTAAAATAACAGGTATGTCAGAAATCAAAATGTATTGTCATGCTTATAAATATCTGTAATGGAAAATTCTTGCACATGATATTAGCTCTCTCAATTATCTTTTTAAATAAACATGGCTGTGCAGTTGCTCATGCATTTTACATTTTCAATTTTTAATCAGATATTTTTATTGATATCATATTATACAGTAAGCATAAGCACTCTATGTGCTTACTTATTATATTATTTTGTTGAAAGCTTCAGTAGCAATTTGACTTTAGTCCACTTTTAACTGTGATATGGATATTTATTTATTTATTTATTATCCCCTTTTAAACAAAAAGAAGTGCCTCAGGGGAAACTTACAGTGAACAATAAAGACACTTAGTCTCTGTAGTAGGTGTGTTTGAAGAGTCATTAACGATAATGGAAATTATACAATGGCCTTATTTCTCTGTCATTGAAAACAAGGCAAAGAAATGTGCTCTAAGAAAATGATTTGCAACAGTCTAAAAGTCAAAAGTAGCCAACCAGCTATGTTCCCTAGGTAGTAGAAGTAATAACACAATTTCTTTCCTGTCACAGTACCAAGAGAATAGAATAAATGTGTTTCAAGCATCACCTGAAAGGGGAAATAGGAACATTTTAAAAACATTCTCATTAAGTTTAGCATGATTTCATTGTCCTTTAGCAAAACATATTTCCTATCAGGGAACTCTATTTCACTATTCTCTTGAAACTGGCTTAGGGAGGGAGACATGAACAGCTTGAATAATTTCCTGCCAGCTATATGCTATTTTCTTACTATTGCTTTTCAGGTTATGCTATAAAATCAGACTTGGATTTACCTAAAATTTAGAGTGGAGGTATTATGTTCATGAATTGAACCAGGATCAGCAATAACAATTTTTAAGAAAAGCTTATTAAACTTTCTTGTACAAGAGAGGATTCTTTTGTAATACAAATAAGGGGCATTTGATTTATTTACTTTGGACTTGGGGCAAGATAGAGAAATTCATGCCACAGGTAGAAGGAATAGATTAAAGATACTGAAAAGGACCATAAGGGAAGGGGGGAAACTGAGTAGGGAAAAATTAGAAAGAAAGACAAACCATAAGAGACTCTTAACTCTGGGAAACAAACAAAGGGTTGCAGAAGGGAAGGTGGGTGGAGGGATGGGTAATTGGCTGATGGGCATTATGGAGGGCACATGATGAGATGAGCACTGGGTGTTATACTATATGTTTGCAACTTGAATTTAGATAAAACTTTAAAAAAATATTTCTACAAAGAATGAGAATGACAACAAGAGAAAAGGAATATGCCCTTACATGGCAGTGTTTGAAGAAGTGTTTGTGATATATGTTCCCGTTCCCCAATTTTTACTGGGGAACTTGTACATTCTCTCGAAGAGGGTTGCAGGCAAAACCAACAGAGTTATTCATACTCTTGGATTCATAAATAGCATCTCTCAGTATCCAGGTACAAACTTTGCTATCAGTTCCAAGGGAAAGAAGAGGGGAAAAAAATGATGATAAAAAAAGAGTTCCAAGGGAAAAAAGGTAAAAAAAAATTGGCATGGACTCATGTAATCTCATATAATAAATTTTTATTCTGGCAACTCAAAGGCCATAACACTCATTAACACCAGAGATATTGTGGGACATTCCCATCAGAAGGCAGCATTGCCCAGGATGGCAACATGAGGTTGGCCAGCAGAGGTGATAATCCCTCTACTACTCAAAGAGTAGTCCCTTTTCCCAACCTCCATGCAGCTGATGAGAGAGGAAGAAAATGGTGCTGGAGCAACAAGCAGAACTTGCTTGCTTATAAACATATCCAACAGCACATATATTGACCATAAATAATTGAACAGTTACTTTAAAGTGTGTATCAGAGGACAGTTGATGTGTTTCTAGCCCTCTAGCATCCATTTCTCTCTTAACTAATAGCTGCATGATTTCCCTCTGGGAATTACATCCCCTCTATACTGTGTGTTATCCAGGAGGGTAAATCATGGTACCATCCCATAATGAGAACCAAAGGAAACCCCAAGGACTTTGACAGTCATGGTCTTCCAACCTGGTAGAAGCCATAGTACAGAAACGTGACCGAAGTGAGAGCAATTGGCCTCTGTTCCAGCTTTGAAATTGGAGCATGAAGAATTAAGCATTGGATAAATAAAGGGAGTTGATCCCTCCAGTAAAGGCCTTAAAGCCCTAATGTCAGATGATTTCTATACAGAGATTCCCTAAATTTATTATTACCAGTTTCTGTTATTCCCAGACAATGTTCTGCTTTTCTTTCACTCCTGTAAGTTTCTATATACCCACCAATAAATTCACTTTATGTTAGAGATAGAGTTTGTTTCTCTTGTTTGCAATAAAAATATACAAGTGGGATATTATACATTTTTAAAGTGAAATAATGCTTATAATTATCATGTGTTTAGAAAACCTGTCCTATTTTGTACAGCATAGTTTTACTAAAAACCAGATTTTAGATGGATCATTGCTCTATCAGGCCAGCAGTTTCAGTGTGGTGTTTTATGGTCCACGACTGCACCACTTTTGTTCTAGACTGGGTTCCTGGGCCAATGTGTGGTATTGTGTGCCAAAGACTC
This sequence comes from Canis lupus dingo, assembly GCF_003254725.2. Taxonomy (NCBI): domain Eukaryota; kingdom Metazoa; phylum Chordata; class Mammalia; order Carnivora; family Canidae; genus Canis; species Canis lupus. Next base: position 38,414,683 of record NC_064267.1, on the reverse strand, counting down.
TGTAGGTGGGTCACTGTCAGTCTTCAAATAATGGCCATGAAAGCCTGAACGACATATCCATACCAGGAATACATATCATTTCCAGTTGAGATGAATCACTGCCTATTCCAGGGTTGTAGAAATCCAGTGTGATCAACTTGTCACTATGTGGTTGACTTGTCACTTTAATGGACAGTGTCGCATCCAAGGACTGTTACTTGTTGCTGTCATTTGTCTGTCGGGCCTTCAGTAAAGACCATAGCTAAATCAGCTTTGATGAATGGGGACCCTGACTCCTTTTCTATCAGCAAGTTCTGAGTCTGAGAACCGACCCACCAAAAACAGATCATAACTATCTATTACCCTTAATTTTATTACCTATTGTTAATTTCTTTTGACTGTACATGTCGAACAAGACTTTTATCTGCCCAACTATTTTGCCCTAAGCAAAGCCATGCTCTACTCTCCATCTCAATAGTTCTCTATTGGACCAGCCTGCCTGGCTGCTGCTTCAGCTTTGCTGCCCATTATGATAATTGTGCACAACTTGCTTGTGAGTGCTAAGTACCACCACCTGCCTCTATTATTTTAGGACTGTATCACCCCATTTTAATCGGGGAGCCCAGATCTGCTATAGATTCTCCTTCCATCTCCCCTACTTATGGGAGACAGCCACCACTGGGATTCTCCATAATAGTGGGGTCTCTCTCACTAGCACATCCTAGTATTGATAAATGGAGTATTCCCTGCGCCCACCACAGAATGTAGTTGATTTTCTGGCCTTACACAGTTTATCCACTCTAGTGTGCCCATTCTCTGAGCCTTGTAGTTCTTCCTCTATCATTTGCATAGCAGTTTTGGCTTTTCTTCTTCACTGCAAGCCTTAATTTTCTCCGAGCTTCAGAGAGCCAATGGAGCAGCAAATTTGCATTGTTTCCCAGATTCCTTGCCAGGGTATAAAACTCTGTATCAGAGAGAGTGTTACATTAACAAACACTCTCTTAATGAACTTTGTATTCTGCCTCCTACCCATCCCCGGGGTCTGGAACCCTCAGGATCTGGTCCCAACATATGTTCCTGGATCCTACTATTATAGTTGACTGGTTCTGCAGCTTTTTCAGAAAATGGCACTTCTCTCCCTCTAGCAAAATACTCTAGAATATATTGGCCAGATTATCTTATGATCACCCCAGCTATTGGTCTGTTATCCAGGAGGAGAGGTGGAAGCAACTGCCTCTATATTCTCCGGCAGGTTGGGGAGGCTTTAATTGGCAGGAGTAGACCACTGCTATAGACTAGGTGGATTCAGAGATATCTTTGTGTTTCAAGGCTCAGGTACCATCATTTCAAGCATCCTCATCCTGATTCTCAGGTTCTAGACCTGTCAAGCCATAAACCTGACCTTGGCAATGGCAGACTTGCTAAAGATGAGAATTTAACCTTCTCTGAAGCTCTGCTACACTTATAATTATATCCTGGTCTTATGCTCAGCTTTTTTCCAGCCTCCACCTGCAAAAATGTGGTACTCTTTTTATATGCTGCCAAACAGGCCTTTGGTTTTTACATTTTGACCTTAAATTGTTGATGAATCACCATCAGCCTTTCATCGTCTTTGTCTAATGCATCAACAGTATTCTGATTCCACTGTTTCTTTAATTGCTACTTCCCCAAACCTCTAAAACCCATGAGATTTTGCAGCAGCCAATGCATTACCTTCCCCAGCATCTCTTTGCAGTTCACCACCAGGGAACATTTAACTATTGTTATTACAGCAGGTCACATGCCAGCACTGTCCTACCTAACAGTGTGGCCAGCTGGCCGGGGGTGATCTCGCTCAAAATTCTTCTTTTTAAATCTGCTTCCTTAGGGTTAGTCTTGGCATTAAATATGTGAAGCCAGTTTCCCCATACATGCAGTCTGAGACAAAGTGTGCATGCAGGACATCTATGGGGCAGTGCTCATAAGAAAAACACCTATTAAGAAGGAGGGAAGAATAATTGGGAAAGGATGAAGTTGAATGTAATGCATTTGCAAAAAAAGCCCCAGTAGTCCAGCTAAGATGACTCCAGAGGGGCTGCTTGAGCTAGGATGACCTTTCAAGGCCGTCTAAGATTGAGGCCAGGGGTAGGTCTCTGCATCCCCCTCCATACTAATAGGTCATGGATGTGGGTTGGACCCTGGGGCAGGGCTATAACCTTTGTGAACCAGCTTTTTCATGCCAGCACTCTCCACAGCAAGTGGCTCGATCCTGATTTGGGAGCCAACACAGCATCCACTGCATTTGTACGTGTCACACTAGAGGAGAGCTATGGCTTTCAGGTTTTACCAAAAAAGGCTCAATTTGCACCTTGGCCTTGCCAGTGACAAATGATTGGACAAGATAGTTAACTTGTCCTAGTCTTGGTTGTCTCTCTTGTGGAAAAGAATTTAGTTATTTTTTTAGCATTATTATGGCTATTCTCACTTAGCCGTCCTTCCAGATGTAATGTAGATTTACCTTGTTAAAGCCCCATTCGTATCAAAATTCCATTAGTATTTTAAGTGAAGAAAAATAAATATATGGTTTATTTTGAAAAAGAAATTTTGGGGATCCCCGGGTGGCTCAGCGGTTTAGCACCTGCCTTCGGCCCAGGGCATGATCCTGGAGACCCAGGATCAAGTCCCACCTCAGGCTCCCTGCGTGGAGCCTGCTTCTCCCTCTGCCTTTATCTCTGCCTCTCTCTCTCTCTCTCTTTCTCTCTGTGTCTCTCATGAATGAATAAATAAAAATCTTTAAAAAAAAAAAGAAAAAGAAATCTTTTCTATATTACTGAATTTCTTTCTCCATTCTCTCTCTCTCTCTCTCTCTCTCTCCCCCCTGCCCACCTCTCTCTCTCTCTTCCCTTCATGTGAATTCTCACTCTTATTCTCTCCCTCTTAGTTCCAGCTGGCATAACATAGTATCATAAACTGTGCGGCTTATAAAACAATAGCATTTTATTTCTCACAGTTCTGGAGGCTGGACATCTGAGATCAGGGTGCTGGAGTGATAGAGCTCTGGTGAGCACCCTCTTTTGTACTGGAGGCTAAGATTTCAATAAGTGAATTTGGGGGAAATACAAACATTCGGTCCTTAGCAGAAAGACTTCAGTTAAGTCGTGGTGTTGTGAATAGGCATTTCTAAAGGTTGCTTTTTTTTTTTAAGATTTAATTTATTTATTCATGAGAGACAGAAAGAGACAGAGACACAGGCAGAGGGAGGAGCAGGCACCCCACAGGGAGCCCGTTGTGGAACTCAATACCAGGACCCGGGATCACGACCTGAGCCAAAGGCAGATGCTCAACCTCTGAGCCACCCAGGCACCCTAAAGATTTCTTTCAACTGCTGTAGGAGCATGTCTCCTCTTTTAAATTTCAATTTTTAATATGTTAACATAGAAAATTTTAATTTTTTGATGGGATGTGGAAATGGTTCACATTTTCTAGGAAGAAATTTTCATTTTCATTTATAATATCTTATCTTTTCAAATTATCAGCACTGATTGCAAGATAATTTTTTTACATTTAAAAGCATCATCTGAAAAAAATCCCTCATCTATACATATATTTAAAGTCTTCTAAGTTCTAATTCTATTTCATTTTGACTTTTTCTTTTGCTCACTAGACTATTTAAAGAATTTTAAAAGATTTTTTGTTTGATTTATTTAAAAAACAACCTTCTTCATTTATTTATAAATTCAGTTGTTTTTCTAAATTTTCAAATTTTATCATTTCTGATTTCTTATTATTTCTAATGATTTCCTTAATTTTCCTTGCTCACTTATGTTAAATTTTTAATTAACTTTCACTGATTTTCTTCTTGCTTAATAATAAAAGCTACTAATTGTTCTTAGAATTTAGCCTAATTTCTCTAGATATATAGTATTGTAGTTTCTATTATTTATTTACCAAAAAGACCATTCACTTGAATGTTTAATTTCCAAATGGCTAAGGCTTTTTTAATGTTTGAATTTTTACATTAATCTGAACTTCATCACATTTTGCTAGGTTTACAAAATTTCTAAATTTTTAAATAAGCCGAGATTTCTTAAGACAATGAAGTATGATCTATTTTAAAAATAAACATCTATTAAATAAAATACATAATTTTGTTACCAAATTCCTCTATATTCATTTTTCTCTATTTCATCAAAACTTTGGGTTTTCACTGTTTCCATTATCTCCTTTATGATACTGTATTTATCACATACACAAAAATCATGCCTATTGATATTCTCTTGAGGTTTGCCTCTTTTATCTTTCTAGAATGTCATCCTTTTGTCCTATTAACCATCTTTTTAACTTTGTCAGTCACGGTCTACATGTTTCTTATTTGTGGTTGGTAGATATTCATTACCTATTCTTTTAGCAACTTTGTTGTGTTACAATTTTTAAGTATTCTTTATTATAAAGAGCAAGACATTTATTGCTTTGTTTTGTATTTAATACAAATTAACATTTTTTAACTGAGAGCTTAACTTATATTTATGATAACTGATGTTTATTATTACTACTATCAACTTTTCTTTCTTTCCAGGTTTTTTTTAACATCGTATTTCCTAATATTCCCTTTTAAATAGCAATTTTCTAATATTATCCTACATATGGCAAAAGGCATCATTTTATTTGATCTATTATTTTTTACAGAGATTTTTATTTAAATAATACCATATTATCTTTTAAACAATACACACATTTAGATTTTTCAAATTAGACTTTGTGTGAAGAGGAAAAGTGAACATGAACCTACTGACTCCTTCCAGTGAAAATACAAACATTTTTGCATGTTTTTAATTCTTTCTACTTTACCTCCTCACATCCAGAAGTTTTTCTGGGACTCCAAAACAGTTGTGGAGGTTGAATACTAAAAAAATTTGGAGCATGACATTTACATTGAAGGCATCAAAGATTTATATATATCATGGTGGAAAGTGTCCAGCAGATAGCAGTAATAGATCTTGTGTTAGAAAAATCTGTTTATTATTTCAAATTCTTAAAGGATTAAAGTAAAATGTTCTTATTCAAGGATATCTTTTTCTAATTCACAGGGAAGTACCACAAAACTGTTCATGGCTCTGCTTAATAAAATGTGAGATATGTTTATTATCATTGTAAGTAAGTCTTCTCTTTCGAGCATTATTGCTAATATTTTTCTAAAATTTCGTATCTTGGGGATCCCTGGGTGGCTCAGTGGTTTAGCGCCTGCCTTTGGCCCAGGGCATGATCCTGAAGTCCCAGGATCAAGTCCCATGTCGGGCTCCCTGCATGGAGCCTGCTTCTCCCTCTGCCTGTGTCTCTGCCTCTCTCTCTCTCTATGTCTATTGTGAATAAATAAATAAAATCTTTAAAAAAAATAAAATAAATAAAATAAAATTTTGTATCTTTATTAAGAACAACATAAATAAAAGGCATAAGAAAGTTTGCACCCAACAAAGATGCAATAACAGGGAGCCAAGTTACCTTTCTCCATTAAACTATGAGAAAATCAAAATAGCAGTAGTTTCCAGAACTACTTTCAGACAAGTTGGCTTTGAACGACAAGCAGCTCCTGTTAGTAGTGATCCCTGGGGAAGGGAAGCCAACAGGAGAAATGCTCTGATAGCTCCACATCGTTGTCTGGAGGGTCTATTGCTGAGAGGCAGAAGGGGAAAACAAGGCAGAGCCTGAGAGTCTCCCTAATTTGAGCAAACCACCTGGGAGTTGGATGAGGCCAAGGCAGCTGGGATTTGTGCAGAGGTTACCAGGTAGAAACAGCTACAGGGGACCTAAGGGGGCTGCTCAGGGAGCCCTGGAGACCTGCAGAGGATTTCCTTAGTTTCCAGCACGTGACTGCTCCTGCAGGTCAGGAAATTGAGAGACCAAGATAAGAACCAGCAGAGACAGAATTCACCACCAGCCAACCTGCACCACCAGACAAGATGAAGGACGTACTTAGGGCAGGACAATGATAACTATGCCCACATCTTGGTTTCCGGATACCAGACTAGAAATGGCTGACTCTAGGACTGGAACACAAAGTGCAAGGTGAACCGTCTTGTACCAGAAAATGAGGAAGAACTCAAATCACAAGAAGATGGAGGCATTTCCTAGGGACACAGGAAGTAATTTGAAAGAACTTCCAGCGATCAGAATAGGAATGATTTGTGCCATGTAGGAATGTTGTACTGGGCTATAAGCCAAATTATAAAATAACTATACCTAAGTCCACACAGATACAAATAAATAATTGAGTAAGCAAATAAATAAATAAATCGGGGGTCAAGGAACAGAGGCAAAACTCCCTGGTAGGAGAATTATAAATAACAAAATCTTATGTAATGTAAGGTTATCCTAAGTGTTTCCACATACTATATATGTGGGAAAATTGGGGTCACTCAGTACCCCATTGATAGTGTAGGCCATGCCCCAGGCCCATGGAAAGTTGAGTGACATATGGATTTGCCAAACTCCTTAGTTACTTAAGTAAGCTTAGTAAAGCCAGGAGGAAAAGAAAGGTTGCCATTTCCATCTTGGGCAGCCCCACTGGGGAGAATGACAGTTCTCCTGAGCCAGCCTGACTCAGGTATAAAAGAGGAGAGAGAACATCATTGTTATATAGTATTATATGATATTTTATAGGTTTGCTTTCCTCAATTAAACTTGAGTGTTTTGAGGTGGCTCTTTTATAGCATGAACAACTTTCTGGGGACAGCTCAGCAAGGCTCCATTTTAGTTGCCTTGAAGGGTGGCTGAGGGACTAACACCAAGCTAATGGTCGATAATCATGCAAAATCTTTCCTGTGAAGGGAAAAATAATTGGGAATATATAAAGCCACTGTCAAAAATTTCTGACCATCTAGCATTAAAAGGAGGCTCTTGGGAGCTATTGCTTTGAGAAACTACTGCAAAGGAGAGCTTCCACCACCCTGAGGAACTAACACTGGACATGGAAGCGGTTGCTGGGCATTACTACCAACCCTGGCAGTGGTCAACAATGAGAAACTGCCAGGAGGCATGGAGCACCCACTCTTGCATGCTCTCCCAAAGCACATACAGTGTCTCAGTGTGTTGCCTTTTCGGCATCCTTGCGTAACACCTCAAAGATATGTCAAATTCAGCATGCCTTAAACCAGAATCATAACCTACCCCTAACCCAGCCAGCCTGACCCAAACTGGCTGTACTCTTGTATTCTCTACCTGAATGATTGACAACATAAGCCAACAATTCTCATAGTTTGATCATCTACATCTCCCAAACTCAGTCTACCTCCACATCCAACTACTTTTGTCCTTGGTAACTCCTAATCTGGTCTCCTTGCTATATCTTCATTACTCTACCCAAATGGCCATCAGCTTTTTTCCTAGACTAAAGCTATATTTTTCCCTAACTGGCTCTCTTTTGCATCCCAAACTCTGCTCTATAGCCAAGGATTAGAAAATGCAAAATGATCATATCACACCCTTCTTAAAGCCTGTCAACATGTTCCCATTGCTCTTGAAATAAAAACAAAAATGTTTAAATTCTTACACAAGGTTTCCGTGTTCCAGACTTTTCTTGTTATTCCAGATGGGCCAGTAAAAACTCAACATCACTACCAACCCCTTCCAAAAACTCCCCTGTGCTGAAGAAGAGAATCAAAGAACTACATTTCCCAGAGCACTTTTGCGCGTTTAGAGTTTGGGGATGGCAGGCACTCATACAAGTTTCTGAAGGTAGAAATCCATTGTTCTCATGTTGTGGCAGCAGAAAGCATGAACAGCTGTCCGAGTTTCAGAAGTTTCTTCTTGAAAAACACATGCATTTCTGAAATCCTCGCAAGCAGATATATTTCTTTCCCTGCTCTTCAGTGGGGCTTTCTTCAATAGCAGCTTTCGTGACCTTCAGTGGCAACTTCTGTATCTTCATTGCTTTGGTCCTTCCAATGATTACATACACCCCTGTATTTCAGATCCACAAATATCTGTGTTTTCTGCTTCCTTAACCAAATCCTGACTGACCTCGGTTTTCATGCTGAAATTGGGCACAAACTTTAAAGATGAAACTCTAAATTTGGTTTGCAGTTCTGATTCAAGTTAAGGCAGTAATGACCTCATTGCCAATGGACATGGGTGTCGTTGTCGGGTTTCCCACAAAAAGGGACCCTGAAACAAAAATGTAAATGCAAATGGATAATCTGAGAGGTGATCTCAGGGAACACTGTTTTAAACATTGGACCATGAGACAGTAAGGAAAAGAAAAAAATGCCTTATCAAGGCATCGCCGCTGTGAACAACTGGAGTTAAACAGTACTAGACAACAGTAGATACGACAGTGACCTCAACTGAGTGGGGATCCTGGACCTTTGCTCCACTAACTGCCTATCCATTTTTGGTCAAAGAATAGTTCCAGGGGCATGGACTCCCCAGTCCATGTAGCTCACCCTGAATGCGGGTTGAGTGTGCTCCTGCAGCAGGAAGAAAAACAGAGAAGTCCTCAAGTAAGGAGCCACAGTAAACAACCCACAGCACGTGGAAGAGAATGCAAAGGAATGCACAGATATATGGCATCTGCTCCAAGGAGACAAAGGCAAGTGAGCACAGAGCTGCTTATTTTATAAACTGTAGTTCCTGCACAAGACAAAGCTTTAGAAGACAAAGTAGCTGCTGCAATGGGTATGACTTTGGAGAACTCCGAGAAAGCAATGGACAAACTCAAGGTTTTATATCCTCAGTCCAAGTCACAGAACAGAGTACTCTAGAGAGTACTTCCTGGAGAGAATTCCTTATATCTTGAACCTGCAAAGTGAGATTTCTGAAAAGTAAAATTGGACCTTATAGGTGGTTGAATTATAAGACAAATTGACTTACAGCCTTCGTAGAGCTCTGATGTTAAAGTTAAGCCATTGATGGAAAAGGAACATGACATTAATAACTGAAATGGACATATTTCAATGAACCTAATTATAGTGACCTACCCCAGATTTTTCCGAGTTTCCCTTAACAACCAATGCAGCCCTCCCTTCCCTCCCCCATGTGAAATTATCAGCCTCTACTTGCCTGAAGAGCGTATAATTACCATGTCAGGCTCATCACTCTGGAAGGTTATGCTGAATCCTTACTACCCCTTTCCTTATTGTTTCCAGATGATATTCTTCTGAGCGAGGATGCTAGAGCTTCTGTCCACTCATTGCCCATTCGTTTTTGGTTCAAAGCTACTTCCAGGGGCATGAAAAGAGGTTTGGGAAAATATACATAACACAAAATTGCCATTTTCACCATGTTTAAGTGTTCAAATCTGTGACATTATGGATGTTCACACAGTTGTGTAACCATTACCCCCTACTTTCCACCTTCAGAGTTTTTTTTTTTATTTTTTCACCTGGGACTCTGTACCCATTCAATACCAATTCCTCTTTCCTCCCCTCATCAGCGTCATACTTTCTGTCTTTATGAATTTGACTGTTCTAGGTACCTCATGTAAGTAAAAGCACATACCATTTGTCCTTTTGCAACTGGTTTATGTCACTTCACAGTTCATCCATGTTGTAGCATGTGTCAGCATGTGTCAGAACGCCCTACCTCTGTAAGACTGCATAATATTCACTGTGTATTTATCCCACATTTTGTTTATCTGTGCATCTGCCGATGGACATGTAGGTCATTTTTGTCTTTCAGCTATTGCGATCATGCTGCTATGTACATCGTTGTGCAAAGAATGATTCACATTCCTGCTTTCAATTCTTTTGCATCTCAGTGAGCTTTTCACAACTACTTGTTTCAGTGCTTTAAGCTTCAGTCTTTGACAGAAGCTTCCCTGACATTTGGTGTTCATATTTTTGGTAGTTATTTCCCCCACACACACTCCTCCATGTTATGTATGCCCCTTGGTACCTTGTATATGTAGAGTGGTTTCTGTTTTTCCAGCTCATACAGCCACCTTTCACGTCTTGTGCTCTCTGCCACTCATTCTCTCTGCTATAGTGACACTGGCCTCCTTTGTGTCCATTTTACAACCATGTTACCCTCTACCTCAGGGCCTTAGAACCTGCTCCTCTGAGTACTTGGGTTACTTTGGATATACCCATCCCCTCACAATGAACTCCTCCTCTTTCAAATTTCAGGTCAATGCCACTTTCTCAGGGTAGCATTGCCCTTCTCAGATAACTTTGTGTACCATGTCCTCTTCCCTTAAAACACTTATTTTGGTTTTTGATTTTACAGTTTGTACTTGTTTGATTAACATTTCTAGTATCATGTTAAGCTCCAGATGAATCTGAGATCTGTTGCTCACTTTATGCCCGGCACCAACTTGCTACCCTAAGTGGCCATCACTCACTATGATTTCAAGTCATTTTAGAGCCTGTTAAAGCTCTGTGAAATGTAGTAAATGCTGTGTTCTCTGGAGGAGGCATGAAGGGACAGAGCAGATTGAAAACCAGTGGTTTGGGGTTGCTGTTTAAGTCAATGGCTGAGAACACATGTCAGAGCTAAGAACATACTTACTCCATTGTCAATTGCAAGGGTGGGGGGGTGCCTCTGGTTAAGGAGATGTCAGTGTGTCTTTGTTCAGCATCGTGGATATTTGGGGCTTGCATTTTAGACCTCCTTGAAGAAAGAGAACACTGACTTCTCCCTATAAAATTTGGAGACGTCAGAAAGACATAAACTCTGGAGCACCCACGGCAACAGAAAGACTTCAAACCAGATTCCAACATTTGTAACAAGGGAGTACAAATGGTTGGGAGAAGAATTAAGTGAGTCTATGTTTTTCACATATGATAAACCTCTAGATATCAAATTGCAGACTTCAGAAATCAGAAGGAAAACACAACTGCGCAGAAATGGAATAAAAACACAAGTATGCCAGTAGGAGACTTTGTTTGCCTTAAGTATTTTTAAATGATTGATTTGTTGTTTCTGCTTCCCTCATGTAAACTCCAGATAATTTTCAGAAGTCATTCTCAAAATTTGACATATATTTCCAATTTGAAATTCTGTCCAATGTAAGGGCATCTGGGTGGCTCAATTGGTTAAGTTCCTTTCTTTGGCTCAGTTCATGATCTCTGGGTTCTGGGATCCAGCCCTGTTTTGGGCTTTCTGCTCAGCAAGGAGTCAGCTTCTCTCTCTCTCTCTCTCTCTCCCTCTGTGCCCACCACTCATTTTCTCTTTCTCTAATAAACAAATAAAATCTTTGAAATTCTGTCCAATTTAAGCAAGGATACAGAAAAATATAACAATATGCTCCTAACAACCTTTTATGTAATTATGTTTATGTGGTCTTATGTATATGTCTAATCAACTGCATAACTTGTGCTCCTACCAAGCCTAAACACTGAAAATCATATTCTCTCCAAAACTGAGGGCTGATTCTTTAGATTACAATAACAATTTTACAAGTCTAGCCATGAAGATTTTAAAAAGCCCTATTTATTTATTCTAGGCACCCCTCTAAAGAACTTAACTAGAACTGCTAAGCTACAAGTTGTTCTCTTCTGATTCACCCAAATTTCTAAAGTGACTAATGCTTGGATGATAGTGAAAGTTTTTCTAAACAATGAAGTTAGTCACTATCTCACAAGGTTCTCCTCAAGGAAAATAGGCTCTAATGATAAAGTAAGTGCATGGTAATTGAACTCCCACTCATGGCAATTCAAAGCCTCTCCAAGGTTTGATTTTCATTCTTGTTTTAGTGACTAGGTCTCTATGTTCTAGGTCATGGGTGGAAACAGAAAAAGAGTGTGGCACTGAGGGTATAGCTAGAGAGAAAATCACATGAGCTGATTGATGCAGGTTCCAGGGAGCAGTAGGATAAGGAGCCTGATCAATCAGAGAAAGATAAAGGCCACAGGAATGGGAATAGAGGAAGGCCAGTGGCATCCAGTTACCCTCAGCAAACTGCAGACTGTCAGGACTTAAAGGAACACAGGAAGGCAGGAGTAGGGGGTTGGAGGGTCAAGCAACTACAGGCAACCGGTCAGTGAAATAGTTGATAGTTCAGCGCAGGGCAGGGAGAAGTAAAGATTCTGTAGGGCAGTGGAAGCCAAGAGAGGATTCAGATTCAGTGTCATCTGTCTCTGTTTACCTCTCACGATGGAGAGAGTTGCTCCTGAGTGGACCCAACCTGTAGGCTTATTTACAGGTTGAAGTGATAGTAATAGAGAACAGCTGGTAGCATAACAAATGTGCGTGTGGGGAGCACATACCATTCTCTAGCAAGCAAACATTTCCCTGAAAAACAGAGCTTCCCTGTAATGTTATCCTCAAGGGCCACATTAATGGTCCCAGCTACAAACAAAATCATGATATAATGAGTAGCTTTGTGCACATTCCTACGAACTCAAAACGTCCTTGGAGGGAATTCAAGTTTGGCCCAATGCTTGATTCTAGCCTTCCATATTTCATATCATGGTATAGTTCCACCCTATAAATATGAAATCCTCAATGAAACCATATGCAATCATATTGTAGCATGTACATGACATGAAAGCTGTGTTTATATGACACCAAAAACATAGGAAGAATGAATATCCCATCTGCCACGTGGATATGAGGGCTCTAGCATGAAAAGCAAGTGCATATTTGGAATTACACAAACACTATCTGAATAATAGACTCCTTTTCACTCGAGTACATTGTTGTAACTTAGATCCTTAAACTGAGGCACAGAAATTGGATTTTTGAAAGATATTACTCTTGAGGACCTCAAAATATTTAATATACTCTTCAGGATAGGTGAAAGCTTACATGTATAGTGAGAGAAGTGAGAGGTATTATATTCTCCACCTGGTCTCTGAGTTTCTTGCATTCATCAGCTCCCACAAAATAGTGTTGGTCATGATATGTGAACATACAAGGCTATAAGCACATTTGGCTCTCATGTAGATTCTATTCCATTTTTTTTCCAACCCCAAATTAGCATCAGACAGGTTCAGAAACAAAAGCAGGGAGAAGGTAGTGAGGGCTAGACAGCTGTGGATGTAACAACAAAATCACACCATCATGCCAAGTTGAGATTCCTCAGTCATAGTCTGAACACCTTCTACACAAATGCAGATCAACCCATTTGCTCTGTAACCAAGCCCAAGCCCCTCTGCCTGGTGCACAGCAAAGCCAGTCCCTGAAAAGCTATCCAACAAGAAGAGTTTATTCAAGAGGCAGCCAAATGAGGAGACAGAGGACAAGCTTCAAACCTGCCTCCCCAAATGGGCAGAGAACAAGTTTTTCATAATCATAGGGGTTGAGATTTCATACACATTGATTAAAAGGGTGGAGAAATTTATGATTATTCATGAGGAAAGATGGAGCATGCACATTCAGCAAATATATATGTAACATACATCCCATGTTCACCTTAGGGCAGAGACTAAACATCAGAAGGAGTCCAAATTTAACCCCTGAAGTCAGGAAGTTGTCATAGGACAAGGAGAGGGGCTACTAGCATGTTCTGAGAGTTGGTACAAACTGGAAGGGGTCTCGGGCTTGTGATTTTATGTAAGGAAGGCAGGGTATTGCTTCTTCATAGGCTGGAACCACATCATTGGCCTGGAGTCCAGGCTTCTGCAGAGCCAGCTAGTGAGTTTCTTAGTGGAATCTGAAAAGCTGATTAGGCAGAAACAATTCTCTGACAAATAAGCTTTAAGTTTTTTGCTGGTTTCCAAAAAAACAAAACCAAAACAAAAAACTCTATGCTTGTTTCAACCTCATTAACCCTGTGGGGCAAGGTTTCAGATCTACTGAAGCCATTCTTCACACTGTAAATTCAAAACAGGTACTTGTCACTACGTTCAAAGCAAGAACATGCTCTAAAAACTAGTTAAAGTGATTACATTTGAATAATAAAATAATTTTTTATAATGCACAATCCAAGCTATGACTTTATCTAAGTTTGTTTTCAGCTATCAAGACTACTGATGGAATCTCTAAACAATCACTAAGAAAGCATTATAAAATGTCTGGCCAGGAGCATGACTGCCAAAACAAACAAACAAACAAAAAACTTTCCAGTATTGCCCCTGGGAAATACCCTGTACTCAATATTGAACTTGATTCATGAAGACGTCCGTGTAAGGGCTACTAAATCTTCACAAAAATGCTATCATGGTCCATGGTTTTAACAAAGGTATAATCAAATAAGCGTATGAGTGTGGTGTAGATGTATCTATGGCAGATAATCTTATGTAAGTGAAATGTTTAGAATATATATGACTTAAGGAGAAAAACACCTGGGAAGAAACGTTTTTCTCTAAGACAATTCTATTTTTAGGTTGAGTGTCCTCCTAAGTTAGGTATAAGATAGCCATCTTTTTCTTAGATGCAGGTCAAATTAGACATTATCCAAATAGTGTCAGCAGGGAACCCAGTTGGTGAAAGGAAGGTTTTACAGACTCCAGTGGCCTCACATGCTATTTGGAAATCAGTACAGCGCTGGTTGCCCGGTGCAGCTGTGGTTGCTATAGGGATGGACTCCTGTGAGTATTCCATCTGCTGCAAGAGGGACAGCTTGGAAGCCCCTCACAGGTCTTAAGAAGAAATGAAGCAAACAAATGACTCATCTGGTTAGGAAGGCTGGTTTGACTAAGTAGCTATTTCAGCAGATTTCAAGCATATGCATCCTATATGCTTTGGTCAAACCAGAAAAATCTTAAATTTCAAAATTGGTTGTAAATATTATCCAAATTTCAATTACTTTGAACACATACATGTTACCTAAGCACAATATGTTGCAACTCTTTTGTGTTAAATTTAGCAAATGCACATTTATTTCAGTTGTTTAAACCACATTTTCCAGAACAATTAATATTAGCGTCTAAACAAAATGAAGGGCTCATTTAACAGACTCATTTTGGAGGACACAGCAAAAACAGACTTCTGTGATGAGTCCATATGGAATGTCGGGGTCTCACACATGCTGGAAAAAATTAACTCAAAGTTGTCTGAAACTATTTTTAGCATTGCCCCCTTATTACTAAACACAAAGATTGATTTAAAAATCTGGACATGTGCTAATATTACTTTTAAACTCCTGCATCCATCCAAACTAACAAAATTAAATAAGGTCCAATGTCGAGCATTTTGAAATATTATTAAAAAAAAGAGCCATTGTTTCTTGGATTCTCAAAAAAAAAAAAAAAATCAAATATCCTGAAGGGAAATTGAGCTGTTGGACATTGATATTGTGGAGAATACAAAATATTTGAAAATACGAGTGACAGAGACTGCTACAGGACATTTTTCTATTAAAATGGTTTTGCCTACTTATTTGGTGGATAACTAATGTAGCTGACTAATGTAGTTTTCATGTTATATAAATTTAAAATTACATGACATCCTTATTGCAGCAGAACCATGTTAAAGAAGAACAGATGTTCTTCTTCATAAACTGGATCCTCAAAGCATCTCCGATGGAAAGGCATATCTGAGTTAAACGTGATCTTTTTGAAGTTGTCCCCTAACTATTCAAATATATCACCATAGAAATTAAATGTTAATTTAATTTGAGTTCTATTACTCAAAACGGTACCTCCATAGGTCTACCCTACCAAACTGTCCCTAAACAAAATGACCTATGTGCCCTAAGGACAGAGAGCTTAACTTCAGAAACTCACAAGAGAGGCAGAAGAGTTCTATCTATGGTCCAATATTCTTTTTGAATAAAGAAAGACAGCTAGCAGACAGGTAAGTTTCCATATAAGACAGATAATACGCTCGACACTATGCTACTAATCCCAGGCTAAGTGTCTTCAGGTGGCCTTGCTTCTTCTCCTTCTACTGAAACTTTCCATCTGGGCTTCTTTTTTACCATCACTTTCACACCTGTACCCTCCCAGCTTCCACTGGTATCAAATTTAGATGCCATTTTTCTCAATTCCCCATGGTGTTCCCATGTTATCTAATTCACGCTAAGTTGTTAATGACTGATAATGAATTCATATGGCATCCCTCTCACATGATGTATTTGAAGTTTTTAGCAGAAATCTTGCTTTTTTTAATGCCATTAAGTAAGAAATGATATATTTTTTGGTGTCAGGTAGAAGTGACTGAGAGATACTTTGGAGCAAGGCAAGGGTGAAGCAAGGGAGATTTTTTTTTAATCCCTCTGATTTTTGTCACACGTGAAATGGTCTAATCTGCTTCAATGCAAGATTGGATCTTTGCTTAATCTGCATACAATGTATTATAAAAAGATCAAAAACTGTGATTTTTATGCTCAGTTTTGATATCATTAAAGGAATATTCTCTAAGCAGCATTATGCATACGTTCTATATAAATGTAATATACATTGTTTTACTCATTCTCTGAAAATTTGTGATCCATTGAAGGCAGAATAAAGCTTAATATGTTTAATGGTGTAGAAAATCAGAAAGACAAAGCTTAGGCTAATCAGGGACTGACCAAGTCATTGGTTTAGCAGATTTATAAATACGGAAGGGAACGATTAAAGAAATACAAGGTAGACTAACCAGGAAGCAATTAGTAGAGACACCAATTTTATAAGATTTTATTTTAGACAAATGTGTTTGATCCTCTTTAAAAATTTAGACAACGGAACATTTTAGTAAAGATTTGACACACCAAAGCAGAGTAAGCAAAGATTCACATATCTCAAGATTCTAGAATCAGGATGAAAGACCAACTGGATATACAAATCTTCCCCCTCCTCCTCCACTTCCTCATCTCTTTTTCTCTTCCTCTCTTTCTCATTCCTTTATTTCTCTCTTTCTTCTTCCTTCCTTCATTCTTTCATTCAATAAATATATCCCTAATGCAAACAGTTCTGGAGGATACAGCAGTAAGTCAGTCAAAATTTCTTTTCTCCAAAGGTGTATTCTAGTTAGAGACAGACAATTAGCAATGTATACTGTGGTGATAAGCGCTATGAAAATCATGAATCTGGGTAAGGACATGGAGTATTGGGAGGGACGGTTCCGAAGAAGATCTCCCCAGTGAAGTGATAATTGAGGGGAGAAAAAGGAATTAAACCATGATACTGGGATGAAGCATCCAGGATACAGACCGAATGGTACATTCAGAGACCCTAAGCAAGTATGCTTGGCTCTTTGAGAAAGAGCCAGGAGATCCTAGTGCCTGCAGCACAGTGAGCAAAGATATTTTCCAGGGATGAGTTAGCACAGGTCACTGAGGGCTATACTAGGAACGCTTTATAAGCCAGTGTAAGGAATTTTGTGGGTTTTTTTTTTAAGGTGCGGCTATAGGAGTTGTAAGCAGAGAAAAATCATGTGCTAGTCTACATATTCAAGGGAACTTAAATTTTTAACTAGCTTTGAATCCACAGATCCATTAATCTAAGGTCTCATAGAAAAATACCAATTCAAGTAATTACTTTCTTGAAATAAGATATGAAAAAGAATGTCCCAATCTGCACAACTGGAAAGGTTCTGAAGAACTTATTTTTAAAAAATCAAGACCTTGGGCAGCCCGGGTGCCTCAGCGATTTAGTGATGCCTTCGACCTAGGGCGTGATCCTAGAGTCCTGGGACCGAGTCCTGCATGGAGCCTGCTTCTCCCTCTGCCTGTGTCTGCCTCTCTCTCTCTCTCTCTCTCTTTCTCTCGAATAAATAAATAAAATTTTTAAAAAAATCAAGACCTGGACCTTAATTAACACCCAAACTCATACCATTTCATGGTCTTGATGTTGCAAAGACCCAGCAAGAAGGAAACTATGGATGATTATCTGATATAACACTTCATTTCAAGAGGAACAGAGTCCTTGAGACACTGAGAGATAGAGGCAGAGCTTAGGTAAATGGAGAACTCATTTCTACCTTGTTTCTCTTCCCAAAACATTCTATTATACTTTAAATACCTGAACATATAGGTTGGAAAGCATAAATAGATAGAAATTAACTTGAAAGCCAAACTAAACAATGTTTTTGAGGGAGATCCATCGAGCAGGACCTTAAATTGTTGTATTAGAACCCAGATACTATGTAGAGAATTTGTTTGTTTGTTTGTTTGTTTATTTGTTAAATGGAATCCATCAGTGGAAACCTGGAAACCAAGGCATTGGCTTCTAAGCCTCTCCTGACACCTTTACCTAATTAATAGCTGGCACTTTTATTTTTAAGAGATGACATTCATAGAATCTATATGGAATAACCAATAATGAAATGCATACAGAAGATGGTGAAGATCATGTCAAAACTAAAAGACAAAAAATTGAAAGGAGAACATAATAAGGAAGAATGATGTTTGAATTCTTTTACTAATTTAAAAATACTGAAAGTAAATTTGTTGGGACAGCATAATTTTATTTATTTACATTTAAAAGAAAAAGTTAAGTATATTGATAGGGATAATTAAAAACCTATTTAAGAGATTAATATTTGTAGCTATTTCTTTAAAATCAGATTTTAAGAAATCACCAGCTAAATCATTTTTGTAAGCTTTTGTTTTAAGGTAAATATATATTATTAATAAAAGACCACATGTCACAAGAAGCTACGTTTCATCAGAGCGCACGCTCAGAATTGAACATAGGACAGCATAAAGAACATCCAACTATAACTATCAGCCAAAACTTTAAAAATTGCATTCAAGACTTTATTCATGCTGATAATTAGACATGATAACAAATCCACTGACTTCAAGATATTGAAGTTGTTCTTCTCAATATTTAAAAGCATATGATTTTCTCAGAACATGGATTTAAAGAAAGGTCATCTAAATTTCCAAAATTTTATTAAGGTCACACTGATGCAGGGAATATACTTTTCCTAACTGTTAATCTATTATTTTTACTGGTTGTGAAAATGAACATAAAATTAGAAAAATTCTAGGGCATGCTAGTGGTTGAGCATCTGCCTTTGGCTCAGGTCGTGATCCTGGGGTCATGGGGCCAAGTCCTGCATCAGGCTTCCCTGCCTATGTCTCTGCCTCTCTCTGTGTGTCTCTCATGACTAAATAAATAAAAATCTTTAAAAAATAGAAATATTTTAATACTTCTTACATAGTATTATATATTTACTAATTATGTATATACTAATATATTATGCATTATATATTATGTGTTATGTTTGTACTAATTACATGATATTTAGTATTTTTTCTAAGACTGAGGGGAAAATCCACTGTTTTTGGACCAAAACTTATTCATTCACAGTTCTACATTTGGGGAATGTGATGATGTGTTCAAGCATTTCAAGTTTTCTAGTAAATGTTAGCATAACTCTATAATAGTAGAGCACTTACTAACTTTCAGATATGTAGTCTTTTATGGATCATTTTAATGTGTATGGCTTACCTACATAAGTAGAGAAAGGAAATCAATTACAGATATAATCATAAAAAGGAGAATTTAATATTTGTTCTATATCATAAAGGTTTCAGTCTTATGTTTATGCCTTGATTGTATTTATACAATTATTACTGTTATTACACTAATGTTATAATATTGAATAAACTTGTATGGCCTACTAAGTCTTAAAGTACATTTGTATAAAATCTCCCGCTTGATCTTGAAGATAAGTCTGTGGAATAAATATTACTATGGGTTTCTTGAAGTTGGGTGAGTAATTGGTTGAGGGGAGAGTCAAAGTGAGAGTCATAAAACTGTTCTTTTTGTGGTTGTTTAATGGAAGTTTTGTGATGGCTGTAACTGATATGGGAGTGCAGATTTATAATCCACAGCATCTATATTTAAATAATTTATAATAATAGTTGGGAAGGATGCGCAAGAAATCCATTTGAGTGATAAGGAGTATACTCAATAAACCCATTTAAGACCTTTGGTAATAAGTGACTGTAGCAAGATTACAGGATACAAGGTTAACATATGAAAGCCAATTGCTTTCATACAAGCTAACAATAAATTGGAATGTGAAGTTAAAAACACAGTATCATTTATAATAGCACCCCAAAAAATAAAAACCAAGGTGTATATCTAATAAAAAGTATATTGGATATATTTGTGGGAAACTATAAAACTGATCTAAATAAATGTAGAGAAATTCTGTGTTTATGCATTGGATGATTCAACATTGTTAAGTTGTCATTCTTCCTTAGTAAATGATTGCACAAGTGAATTAAAGAAACTTGGCAAATGTATTTTTTATTTTTTTGCTCATTCTAAAAATCACTATTTTTTCACAAAAGAACACAGAAGTAATTCAGCACAGAAAATAATCATTATTCTAATCATTATACTACCCTTTCTAAAACATGAATTACGTTGTGATTCACTTCTATAGTAAATTATGGCAATGATTATTCATTTCTACTGAGGAACTATTCCATTCGACTTTGATTTTCTTTGGAAAGGTATCCCTTTCCCCATCTCATGTAACTCTAGTGACATCATGAAATAGAGCGCCCACTCATTCCCTGGATAGACAGGCAAGCATGTTACCCAAGTCCTGCCAATCATGGCATTGATTAGTTCATTGTGTATAACACAACCAGCACCAACCACAGAACTGCTATTTTATTTATTAGCCTTAAGAGATAAACAGTTTATCTTCCTTCCTGATCTCACATTGTAAAGATGTAGACTTAGGGCTGCTCACAACTTTCTTTCCTGCAGCATGAGAGAATGAGGCTAACCTGTGACAAGCAAATCTGAAGAAGGAAAGAAAAAGATCTTTGGTAATGTCATTTTGATTGAGCCATTGCATCAATCATGATTAAATTTCCTGGCTGTGTGAGACAAAATCTATGGGAGTTTTTGTTGTTGTTTGTGTTTTCTTTTGTTTGCTTAAGCCACTTTGAGTGGAGTTTCTGTCACTTCCAACAAAAATTGTCCTTAACAAAACATGTTTTTCCTTGAAAACACAGCTTTTAAATTAGTAATATAGCAAGATAATAACAGAGCTACAAAAAGTTAATTGCAGAAGAAACTCAGGATTGGTTCCGTATAGTTATCAATGTAGTCATCAATGCCTACATCTACTCTAATTGGTCAATAATTATGCCCAACCAATCATTCAAATATTTTGGTTATCATAAACTTGAAGAGAGGCCAGAGAGACTACATATACAGAAGTTAAAATGCTCAACAAACTATGAATAGCTAGAAAAAAAAAACTATTAATAGCTATAGAGATATTAATTATTGGTGATTTCTTTCAAATAATCCATGGAACTTTGCACCTTTTCATTTACTGAGTGTTTGATAAAGAAATGCATCTCTGACAGGACTAAACCTTCCCTTACAAAAATTTCAATTGTTCCAGTGCATCAACTAGATGAGTGGGTTCCCAAAATGTTGGTGCCAATCAGATGAAGACAAGTGAGGAGGCTCATTAATCCAAGATAGGACTATATTGACAGCATGCGGCCAAAAAAAAATAGTCTAATGAATTTTTCTATATTCTGCTCTTTGAAACATAACCCAATAATTTATCACTGTCCAAACTCATATCAGGGAATTTCATGCTTTCCATAAAGTCTGATATTAATCTCATAACTTTTAATAAACTGTTCATTGAGGTCACACCGACTTTCGCTTTCTGGATTCAGTATGCTATTAGCATATTTTTTTCATGTTTGTATGTTTAATCTTGGTAACAATACCAAGATTTTTTTCTAATGATTTCTATTTCTGTACAGAACTTTTCTTAAGATTTATTTATTTGAGACAGAGAGAGCACATTCGAGCAAGGGTAGGGGCACAGAGGAGGGAAAGAATCTCAAGCAGACTTCTTACTGAGAGAGGACCCCAATGGGGGAGTCCAACCCTGAGACTATGACCTGAGCCAAAATCAAGGGTTGGAGGCTTAACCAACTGAGTCACCCAAGTGCCCTTGTACATAACTTTTATATGTTCATGCTTATACGTGTAATCTTTATATTCTTAAACTATAAGATAAAACCAATTCCTCTTTTTTCTTCCAAATGGTCATTTTAAATAAAAACCTTTGTATTCACCTGTATATTTCATTTGTGTCTTATATTTACGTATGAATACATATACAAACATTTGCTTTTTTTGCATGTTTTCTTTTTTTTTTTTTTTTTGCAGTTCTATACCTTTATTTGACAATCAGCGATTAGTTCTCATCCTCATTAACAGTCTGTAGATTTTGGAAAGTGGTGACATGTACGTAGGTAACCAGCGTATAGAGCTTGTTTGGTGAATCTTCATCCTCCTTACGTTTTCTGGACAACCGCACACAGATACCGTATGGAACGTTCCTTATTCCTTTGACCCAGACAGCTTTGTTGAGCCTGGTGTCAATGTGCACATCTGGAGTTCCCATCTCCTTCAAGGCAAATTTCCGGATCTCTTTGAGTGCCCGAGGGGCACACTTCTTGCAACCCACTCCGTGGATACGTTTGTCAATGTTGATGGTGCGTTCTCTGGTCACTACCTCATTGATGACAGAATGGCCCTTCTTCTCAGCCACCCTTCTTGGCAGGGGCC
The DNA here is from genome assembly GCF_003254725.2 of Canis lupus dingo. Taxonomy (NCBI): domain Eukaryota; kingdom Metazoa; phylum Chordata; class Mammalia; order Carnivora; family Canidae; genus Canis; species Canis lupus. Next base: position 38,392,349 of record NC_064267.1, on the reverse strand, counting down.
ATTCTGCTGGGCCCTAGTTTGAAAGGAAGATTTTTTTTTTGCTTGTCTTTACATTGCACTTTTACCCTATTTTTACATTTCTGTAATTTCTGATACAAAGTCTGCAATAACATTCATACAAATTGTTATATAATCCTATATTTTTAATGATTTCTACAGGATAAAATTAATTGAAGCCTTCTCATGAGGTTAGCATTATGTTTTCTAACATTCTTGCCTCTTTTTAAATGAGAGATATGATATGGTTCTCTAATCCTTTGCCCATGAAGATAAGTGTCATCTTTAAGAAATTCAATGTATTTTCTTCTTCAACTCTTGTCCAGTTGTAAATATATTTCTAATATGTATCTATCTCCTTGGAGGTCTTTCTGCTCAACTTGGAAGTTTGACAATAATACCACCTGAACCCTGTCTCATCAATGGTCAATACTCAGCTGGGTTTTCAAGCTTAAAGAAAGTGAAAATCAAACCTATAGTTTTTAAGGTTGTGTATATGACATCCAATGGCAAGAGAGTGAATAAAAGCCCATGATATCACACATTAAAGCAAAATCAAATGAAATGAATAAAGGAGTTTTCAAAGATTTTTTTTTTAATTAGGACAACATAATGATCCCAAACCTCAGACACCCTAACAGGAGCTCAGATTATTATAATCACATAAAAGGAAGTCCATGGTGGGCTTTTGTACATGAATTTCTGTTTTCCCTACATACGCAACCAATGGAGTCAGGTTCTCTTCCCACTACAGCTCATGCTGTTTTTCCCTGCAGAGACAGAAAGCAAACATTGTACAATGGTGATTTATGTTCCTAGACCTTCCAGTTGACGATAACTCCATGCTATCTTTAAGTCAAACCATAGACAGAAGAGGTTTCTGATGTGAGACACACTAGGGTTAATCTACAAAATATTAAACAATCGATAAAATGAAAAATTTGCTCAAATTGGTTGTTCTGAGTAGGGTATGAAGATATAGAAGAGCATTTGCATAGGGACCCATTTTATAACACACACAGCCTTTATGTGTCTGCTCCCACCACTAAACTAACCTTTTCAAGAAAAGACCTATGTATGATACTTTTTTCTATTGCCCATATACTTAGCCTGGTTGATATTCAGTAATCTAGAATTTGCCATTGGATGAACAGGTAGATGAATGAATGAGTAAATGAAATGTTGCTCTCCTGACTTTACTGTTAGTTTAAACTAAATTTTGTCTCTATTTTTGTACCTAATGTCAGTTAAGAATTCTCGTAACATGACAGTATGCCCAAAGACCAATATGCTAATGAGTCTCAGTAACCATTGGTTCAGAATGCAAATATCGTTACGAAGGAAAAAAAAACTTTAACACATCAAACATCACAGTACAGGATACATTTTTTTTTATTAACAATGAAAGGAAAGGGAGAGGAAAGCATTAAAAGGCTCATCTTCAAGCAAATCAAATATGAGATGTTCACAAGCAATCTATTTAAAAAGGAAATTGTCTTTTCTGACCTTTGCAGTGTCCATGAAAGATAATATACTCAAGGTATCAGAAAGATTAAAGGTGTGTTTACTAAGAATTAAGACTGGTGGCAAAGCACAATTTTACTTTCAAACTTTGTTTTTTAAAGAGACTATTTCAGTCTGACTTACGTAACATTGAATTATAGAATACTGCACCCGTCTTTGACCAGCAAAAAGGTCACACGATGCAAAGGATAATAACTTATAAATATGGCATATTTCAGAGAGAAAAGAATATTTAAAAGATAATCAGCAAGTCTGACCTTTTGGAACTCCCATTCATTTTTTACAGTCTAAGCACTGAAAAGACTTACTTGTCTTTTCACTTGGATAGAATCTTTCTGATAGCTGGGAGAGAGGAGATCACTTCCCTCCCCTTCCAATACTGATAGGCTTTGTCCTATCTCTCTGTATTTTAATACACATACATGTGCAAGCTCAAACTTTCAAGGAATAAAACATTTAATTCTCTAAACTCAAAATGATTGCAAGACTTCTCTCCTCTTCAAGGCAAAACTCCTTTAAAAAGTGAATACACATGCTATATCACCCCTCGTGCTTTCCATAATTCATTCATCCACTAAATGTTCATTCTGGACCTCATCTGTGGCAGAAATTATTGTATGTGCTGGGAAACCAGCAGCAAGCATAACAGACAATCCTAAGACATAAGTATCTTCCATCCTAGTGTGAAGGAATTAGACAACAAACATCATGAATAAGTAAAGCATGTAGTACATCACTTCCACAGACGAAAAATAAATCACAGTAAATATATCAAAGCTTTGAGTGAGGCAGCAATTTTTAATGAGATGGTTAGAAGATGAGCAAACACTTGATGAAGGTGGGGGATTTAGCCAAAGGGATAGGAGACAGTAGAAGGCTCTAGCCAGTGCAAAGGCCATAGTGTACAGTGTGCCTATTGAGTTTGAGAAACAACAGGACACCAGTGTGGCCAGAGGACCTTAGTAAGGGAGAGAGTAATAGATGATGAGGTCAGATAGGGGGCACCAGAACATGTATAGCTTTGCAGGGTTTTAGAAACACTGGTTTTAGAGGGTTTCTAACACAGCAATGGCATAATCTAACTTAAAACAGAACTAAAAAAAAATTTTTAATTGTTTGTTTTGGTAATGCTTCAGGTAGCATTTAATGCATAACAAACCACTCCAAACTTAGTGGTTTAAATCAATAAATACTTTTTTTTAGGTCACAATTTTAGTAGGAAAATACTTTGCACCTCACACTGTCCTAGGTGCTGTGAGCGTACAGAAGCTGTATGATTATAGCATTTTGATCCCAAAATAAATGGCTTAAAATCTGGCTGGAAAAGAAAAAAGGTTGTAGAAAAGTCAACCAAGTAGTAAATGACACAGGAAGGAGCAGAGCCTCCAGCCCTGAGTATCATTATACAAACCACATGCAAAAAAAAAATCATCTTCTGAATTTAAGTCCTCCCTGTGTGCACATCAGCATAATGCCCAGATGTGATGTTGTGCATACCCTTTGGGTCTCTGATGAACATGGGGGTCATCATGCCGAGCTTTGGTGAACCTCCAAACAATGCCCTAGGAGAACCAGGTGTCAGAAAGCATGGATGAAACTTCCCTCAGCCACCCTGCCATCAGTTTCTATATTAATCATCTCAGGAATGAAAGGAATTTGTCTCCACAGATGACTCAAGCCCATTTCAGGAAAGGTTGTACATAATGGCATCTTTTTGCTGACTACAGTAGTACTTTCTCTAGTTATGAGCACTCAGTTATTTCAGTATAAGTGAATTAAGATCTGAAACCCTTTCATTAAAACAACCAGATAGCTTCAGGGTCCCATCAGTATCAAACTCCATATCTAGCAGTTCCTTCACCAATGCCCCCCCCCACTACCCTGCCAGAACATAAGCAGAAGGATAATAAAGGAATTTCTTTTAGCCCTTTTGTCCAAACTCCACAGACTTCATGTAGCTTATGAACATTTCTCAAATGTGCATCCAAATCTGGAATTATAAGACCATCTCTTTGGTTCACAAGCATCCAATGAGTAGTTCTCTCCTAGCAAAGGGAATAGTGGACAATGCAAACCTAAAATGCTACAGTTAATGGTAGATCACCTCCATCTCTTCCCTTCTTTTGAATCCACAGAAGGGAGAGAGACCATTATAGGTATTTTCAGAAGAGGTGGTTGCATTTCCTGGATAGAACCCTGTCTCCCTTCAACTGTGCTCCTATATATATAGTCATTTCCATAAAGGGGAAGTAATAGAGAGGCTTTAAAACCTTAGGATACCCAACAATTTACGATAAACTATATCTCATTATAAATCAGGGCTGTTGATCCTAATCTAGCTGAGTTGTGAAGTGACAGGATACAAAAAACACCCAACATAATATCTAGTATTAAACGGTAGTTGCAATTAGAAACTATAATAACTGATATGTCCAAGTGGTAGGTATCATGTTAAATGCTATTCAAATATCATTATATTTGACCAAGTAAGGACCTTATGAGATAGAGACACCTGTTATCTTTGGGTTGCCAGGAGAACCCAGGATGCCCGGTTAAATTTGAATTTAACATGCCGTGCAATGTCTGGCACATACTGAACACTAATGTCTTGTTCATCTAAATTCAAACTATCACCATTACCATACTATGCAGCAGTAATAAATTCAGTGTGCCTAGATTAGTCTGCTCTCTTACTTGGGATGCCAGAAGAGTGAGTCTGTGCTCCTCTCAGTCTTGGATACCCGACTTATGGGTTTCCAACAGGAATCTAGGCAGTGATGCCCATGAGTAGAACAGGGGAGATAACGTGAGGAAGCTTCTACAACAGTTATTACTTCCACTGACTTGACCAAGGCCAGCCATGTAAGGAAACTCTTACCCCTTGACCTGAAATTCCAATTCCCCACCACAGAGTCTCACTGTATGAGAACTACCAAATTTGTCCAACACCACCACCAGGTAAGTTACTAAATAATAGTGCCAGGTCCCAAGCAACTCCATATGCTTATCAATGAACATTGATCTGGAATAGCCTTCTTTAGTTTTAAGAAACACAGGAAGAGTCAAAAACACTTAGCAACTATACTTTTAAATTCATGATAGTGGGTTCCATCCCAATCCTTGCCCAGTAGTAATGACTATATAATAGAGGTATCTGGAAATCTTTCGCAGTAGCTAAACTGGGTCAGCTGATAGTTAAAATGTGTCTTCCTGTGTCTTTTTGGCTAAACCTGAAACAAGCAATCTTTGAGAGATTTAAAGCTTGATATTTGACTGAGGCTGCAGTAAATTGCTCTCTGACCCTTTTTTGTTCTCTTTGCACTTTACTTTGCTCAGTAAAGCAGCCTATGGGAGTAACCCCACTCACATGGCTGGCGTGAACACCTAGCAGTAACAAGCTTTCTCTGGAATGGAGAAGGTGAGTGATTAATGCGGTTGTTTCCTTGACCTTGAAGGAAAGATGAAATCACTAGTGTAAGGAAACAACACAAAACTTTCGCCCATTGGAGGACCCCTGATTCTGCCAATTGTGATTAGCTACAAAATGATGGGAAGGGACCATATATGCAGAAAAAGCCAAGAAAGCTTCATACCCTATTCTGTGACTTATTCAGTCATAAGGGGGAAATAACCATTTGTTCCAGCCTCCTATGTTATGTTCTTTGGCTACACACAAAATCAGAGCTAAAGCCAATACATATGTGCTGTCCCTTTCCTATCATGGTTGGTCAGTGTGGATTACAGCAACGTTTCATAAAGAACTGGCTTGTATTGAGACAGTCTTTGAACCTCACAAAGGACTTTGTAAGTAGAGAGTACATTTTACGATTTCTGAAAAGCAAATTATGCACCAAGGCACACTGGTAGGTATTATTCATTTTCAGCACTTGACAAGAAGAAGTTGGCTGGGAACACTGAGGTCTGAGATCTCTCCCTACTGAGATCTTCTATATAAACCTCAGACAAGTCATTTACAAGAAGTTGTCTGGAATGTGTATATACATACACAACAGGCATCTTTTTCCTAATCCCATATGTTCCAAATTGAATTGTGTTCCCCCTAAAAAAGATACAATGAAGAACCCATGAATGGGACCTTAAAGTCTTTGCAGACAATCAAGTTAAGATGAAGTTATATTGGATGAAGGTGAACCTGAAACCCAATTGCTGCCATTCTTATAAAGAGAAGGCCATACAGAGACACATAGAGTGAGAAGGCCACGGTAAGACCAAGAAAGCTTGGTCTTGGCCAAGAAAGACCAAGAAAGACAGAGGCAGAGATTGGAACCATGCAGTTACTCCTGGGTGAAGAAGAGCACCACATATTGCTGTCAACCCACCAAAAACTCGAAAAGGAAAGGAAAGATCCAACTCTGGAGCCTTCTAAGGGAGGCTGGCCCTGCAACACCTTGATCTCAGACTTTTGGCCTCCAAAGACTTGAGAGAATGCATTCCTATTGTTGTAAGCCACTCACTCCGTGGTATTTTGTTATGGCAGCCCTATGAAACTAATACAATATGTACCCACACGGATCAAAAGTATGTGAAAGCGAAGATTTGGGGAAGATGTGAAGAAGTCATAAGGAAAAAATCAATCGTCTCTGGTCTTCTAGTTCTTTAATCTAACTGAGAGACTAGGTTAAATTAGCAAAATTGCCAGCAAGTAATTGCAAGGCAAAGTAGCATCCTGTGCCAGATTTTATGGGACACATTAGAACCATAAAGTATGAAATTAAATTTTCAAAAAGAATGATTAGGTCAGCGTATTGCAAGACCTAAAATTTCCAGTGCTTCATTGACATCTTGGACCTCAGAGGTCCCCAGAGACCTAACCATGAGCTCCCTGGCTCTTACCAGCTGTGCCCATGGTGCAGCAGGAAAGACTCCCCACCCACCTAATACCCCTATCTTCAAGGACTTCTCCTTGTCCTCAACGTGAGGGGTCTCACTTCTCTGCCAGCCCACACAGTCACTTGGACAAGCCAATCATATCCTCCCACAGGGACCCCACTTACTTGGCACAACAAAGTCTGCCTCCCATGGCCTTGGCAGGTTCACTTTTTCCCCACTGTAATCCCCACCTGTCCCCATGTGGTGGTGCACAGTGTCCTTCTCCCTGGGGCTGTAATTATATGTGACTAATAAATTACTGTCGTCTCAGCCATCCAGTGTCACATGTCCTGGGTCCCACAATCACCAGAACCTGAAAGTAGGAATATCTCCCTCACCAACTGGATGAAGAAGAGGCAAATAAAACAGTAGGGAAAATCATTCGTTAGGGAAATGAGACGACTTCTAGATGAGGTACAGTTGAGCTGGATCTTGAAAAAATAACAACCACCACTACCATTAAATGGCAATTTGTGAAGAAAATGTGGAAAATAAAAACACAAACATGTAAACAAAAGAAGAAATTAGCAAATTGGAAGCAGAGGCGTCCACTTCATCATTGGAGTGGCAAGAACCGCCTGTGCGGCTAGAAGTGGTGGGACTAGAAAGGTGGCACAGACCTTCATACCAACCCGAGACAGAAGACATGGTAGAGATCCAGGCCCACTGGAGTTATTTTTCAAATAAAATTTTCCAGATTATATGCAGAGATTCAATATGCCTGCAACTAAGAACTATTTGAGAAAACTAATCTAGCTTTTTCAGCTGGAACACATGAGTTTCCTTTGATTTTTCTATGCTTTCTAGAATTCTACAAACATTTATCTGGGATAAAATCAGGCCAATTTTGAAGCTCTGCAGATGGCAATCACCTAAGCCCATGAAAAATTTGTCAGCAGGCTTGTGTCATTTTTGTCTAAAACATGTTTTTATAAGACAAACAAACAAATAAACAACAACAACAACAAAATCTTAACCTTATACTTCCCAGTTTCTCGTCAAGAGAAATTAGCATTCCATTTATATTTTCCTCTTCCGTATAATACTAAAATTTCCTACTATTTTAATGATTCTGATTTACTTGTACTTTATCCAGTGATTAAGTTCAGTGCTTATATATTACCTTTGCTTTTTCTACATTTGAGGACAATAAGGATTATAGTACAGTTTCCTAATGTCAAGTTTTCAGAACCACAGGCAAGGTTTCTTAAAACATCCTTTTAGGCCAGTGAATGATCATAGCATCTAAAAAAATAGAAAAATTGACTTATTTGAATATCCCTTACATTTTGTCTACCATTTTTCAAATGCATTTTATGGGAATTAGTGAGGTAGCTACAATATGAGTAGTCATAAGAAAAGGAAGAGAGTTAGTGGAGCTGATTTACTCTAAGTAATTAGTTCCTGGATAATATTCTTGAAAATCAATCTTTTTTTTTTTTTTTTAGATTTTTTAATTTATCTATTCATGAGAGACATAGAGAGAGAGAGAGAGAGAGAGGCAGAGAGACACAGGCAGAGGGAGAAGCAGGCTCCATGCTGGGAGCCTGACGTATGACTGGATTCCGGGACTCCAGGATCAGGCCCTGGGCTGAAGGTGGCACTAAACCACTGAGCCACCCGGGCTGCCCGAAAATCAATCTTATTGAGGTATAATTTACCTACAATAAAATGGACCGATTTTGAATATAAAAAAATAAATAAAATAAAATTTCCCAGGTCTGCCGCCCAGAATTTGTAAGTATTATATATATATATATATATAAAATACTATATATATATAAATAGTACACTACATGTGTATACTACATATAGTGTCATATATATATACATATATATACACAATAGACTGCATGTGTATATATTGTACATATATTTATAACCTCAGCAGTCTCACTTCCCTGCCAGTGCACAAAATTACTCTGAAAAGTATACACATACTACACATATATATTATACTACATGTGTATATATCATTTATAATGATACAGTATATAATGTATATATCCCAGTAGTTTTTAAAAATTTAGAAAACATACATTATTTCAAAATTACTAATGTATAGTTATATAGAATACAAGGCACATAGTATTATCTGTTAAATATATAATATAACGTTTTATAACAATATATAATGAAATGGATATGTATGCACATATGTATGTGAATATAAATAATATAGAGATAGATAGATGATAGATAGATAGATAGATAGATAGATAGTTGGATAGATAGATAGATAGATAGATAGATAGATAGATAGATGAAGATATGTATATATAATGCACCTGAGCATGCAACCTTCTGCTTCTGGGGGTATTGATGATTGATGACCAATGAGATACAGCAAAGGTTGAGAAGAGCACAATGCTGTCCTGAAATAAATACACTTTTGTCTTCATTTTTTCATCTTTCATTCTAAAATTTCTAACATCACAGAGATCATTCCATTCATTTTCACATCATAAAGTGGAGTAAAACCTTTAACATATCCTTTGGGGCAGTTGTATCACTAGAATTTTAAGGGAGGGGGGTCAGTCCACAGATAAAATGATATTTATTTCTATCTATTCAATAAACCAAGGGTTTTTTAAAACACAATGGACATTTTATGACTAGTTTCCACAAACGACCTGATCAGCTGGCACCATATTATCATAGAGAACATGACCTAAATCTCATAGGATATAACCTTTTTTTATTCCCTATTACATCTCATATTTTTTTCCAATTGTTCTCACCTTTCAGAGGTTATAATATTAATGGCATGCAAGGAGAAGCTTGATATTAATTATAAATTGGTTTGAAAACTCCAGATTTGCTGACATTTGCATAATGGCTTTCTTTTGTTCCTTTTATTCCCAGATAATTGAGTTAGAATATCTCTGTTAAACAAAACAACCTTTCAGGAAGACAATTGGACCTCATTATAACCCTTGGTAAAGTAAGAGTAGGTGTTAAAAAAGTAAAGGAATTGTTTCTTTTCTCCTCTCTGGAACATAAATTCTAAAGTGTAGGTTTCCAAAGCGTGGCAAAGGGAATTAAAACAAAAACAGAAATAAAAACACTGTATTGCAATCTATTTGGGAAGTAGACAATGGACAATAGTGAGAGTCCAGTTATCAAGGTCAAGATGTGTCTGCTAATAAGGTCCTTGCACTTCTCTTACCCCAAAATGGATGTGAATAAGAGAGTGCTGGGGTAGGATGTGGGCTGATTTCATTGGCCAGATTTGTTCTATCCTTCTAAGGTTTGAGAATCATGCACTGACCCCAAAGAAAGCACAACTCCCTGAAAGCACTCTAGCCCCCGAGCCATCCATGACGCTCATACTATTTTTATTACTTAATCAAATAAAAAGTACCTCTTTCTTAAAATTCTAAAAAGTGTTTATATGTCTTGGGATAATTCTAGGTTATCAGTTCATGGCTCCTATTTCTCAGTTCGTTTTTTTCTTCTTTTAGCTTACATTTCTTTTTGTATTGCTGTCATGTTGAGTTTCTCATAAATAACCATAAATAACCTTTTACCTTCAGCATTTGTATTTTTCCCACACCTTTGATGATTTTGTGTTTGTCATTCTTGTCAGGTGTTAGACATTTGTTTTGCTCGTCCCTAGATCACCCTGTTATTCTCATCCTGTCTCCAGACTTCTCAGAGTATCTTCCACGAAAGGTTGTGAGGTCTCCTCTGCTATTCTACTTTGGTCTGACTGAAGTGCTTTTTTAAATCAGGTTTTCATTTGTTTTTCTGCTTTCAGCATTTCTTTTTGGGATTATAAGTCTGGTTGATTTGAGGAGTCATCATTTTCTTCAGACTCCTTCCCCACTGTGACCCATTCTTTCATATTCTGTTGAACAGTCATATATTTTTATATCCATTTTATATGTGTACTACCCTACTCCATTAATCTCAGGTAATGTTATGTTATTCTTTCTCTTTTTTCCTATTAACAAAGATATTTACCCCACCTCTTGCTAGTCATTATAATTTCTTCATTGTTTTCATTCAGCATCAGTTCAGGTTAGGATGTTAATCCACTCTACCTCTGAATGAAGAGCATGTAAATATACTTTCTTATGAAAAATGGCACCACAAAATCTACAACTGTAATCAAATGTGGGTTTTAAAACATTGAAAAAAATGAAGAAGACTAGAAGGGTGAGAAAAAGGATACAAGATAAATGGATTCAGTTAAAATATGCTATTTTATTTCAAAACATGATTTTGCTGCATACCTTTAAAATCCATATGTTCCAACAAGAAATAAAAAGACAAAGTCATGTTTATCAATACGTTAAATGGCCATATAATTTAAAATATTCGGTTCCAGGTTTCACAAGCCATAATGGCCACGGTTTTGTGGGCTTGCCATATAAAAAACAAACCTTTCCTCATAGAACTCAAGCTGTTACCATTCAAATGAAGTTGCTCTATCTCATATCACCACTTACCACAATGATTATTCCATACAATAAATTAATGTGCTATATTACTTAAGGTTTTGATTCATGCTTAATTATAGGTTGCCTCATTTAATTATGAATTAAAGACAATAATCAAGCTTCACTCGAAACCACTGTCTGAGACTAATGAATTTCCTATCTGTCACAGCAGGAAGCTTCCTTAATCTATTTCCTCACCCCAGACCAAGTTTACTGCCTTTCTTATATGTTCTCATAACACGATGTTTTTTTTTCTCTCTCATAGCACTTAACACAATCATAATTATTTTTGAGATCGATGCAATTATCAGCTGAAGTCTGTCTTCCCTCCTGTCCCCTTCTAAGCCCCATGTGAGCATAGACCAGGACCTGCCCTGCTTAATGCATGCCCATGATAATAGCTCAACAAATATCTGCGGACTGAATATGGAACTAAAGCCAGTGTTATACTCCAAACTATTGCTACAAAACTTCTATTGCAGAACACTTTTGGCCAGCTGAAGAATGACACGCTTGAGAATTAAATGTAAGCTCAAAATACTCCCCACTTAACAATAAACACTCAACTGCAAATACCATAGCAGAAAAGTCAGCACTTGGGATATTTTACATGGAAGCAACGTTGCTTGTGAGGCTTTAGGTAAACACTTTTAAGTAGATGGAGTGAATGAATGAGCACATTGAAAAGAAAACAAATTCTGGCTCTGGAGTTTGTTTTAATTCATCACAGTGACCAAGAATATACAATTAAAGATATTAATGCCTCACAGGGAAAGTGGTGTTATACCTTGAAATAAACAACTTTTGAATGGTGATCCCATTATGGAATACAAATCACGCCTTACAGCTGGTCACTCTACAAAAATGTTCTGAGAGAGATTCATTAGTTCTTTTGTATGGTTTTGCAGTGGGCCAAGCACGATTTGTGATGCTTTTCTCTCCCTTTTATGTTATGTGTGTACGAAATCTCAATATAGATGCTTATATAGTTCACTCTATAAAGCACAGCTGTGAGATTATTGCTTACTATTACATTAAAGAAAGAAACACAATCGAGAGGCCTGGATACAGTGAATAACTGATGAGAGCGATGATTGAAATGCCTTTTTCCACATTTCCAAATGTAGTAGCAAAAAAGGAGGTCATTTGCATACGCTATGGGAGTGGAATACAATCTTAATAATTTGTGTATTTTAAACCAAATCTGGTTTCTGTTATTATTATCTGTGTTGATCAAACTGTAAATTCATAATTTCCGGTTATTACTGCTCTAGTCTCCATCCCCTTATTTAAAAAAATTAGAAAGTGAGTTATCACTGACATTATTTAAAATCAAATGTTGGCGTATACATTTCATTACTGAGCCAATTCCTCCACTTAGCAACATGGAACCAGTTTCGAGAAGACAGAGAAGGAAAAGGAAAGGGAGAAAGAAGGCAAGAAGGTCGCTGAGGGGTGGAGGAGAGAGAGAAATAGAGAAAAAGCAGAAAGAAAGAAGGAAAGGGAGGATGAGGAAAGGAAAAGATCTTAACGCTCTTAACATGCTAATTTAAAGCTAAAGCTAGCCCTCTGCTGCAGCCTGCTGGCAGATTGGGAAACTACAAGTGAGGAAACGACTGGCAATAACAAATGTATTATATACATGCTTCATTTTATAACAGCAGTCTCAATAATTTTATTATCCATAATCCAATGGAATGTACATGAAATAAAGCATTTTGTTTCTCAATTAGGAAATAGATGAACTCTTTGCAAACGGATGTATAAATATTGTAACATGTTTCCTTACCTAGGATACAGATTGATACTCCAAATTAGAAAGTAATAACTGGGTTCTAGTCCATCTCTATTAGGTAATGGCTCACTTCAAGGAAACTCATTTTTACCCAGAGAAAACCATGATGGGGACAGAGCACAGATGAAAATCACTGGGTAAGGAGAGACTGATGCTCAATATCATTTTGAGGATCTGTATTCGACCAGAAGCTCTGAGACTACCTCTGGATTTTTAAAATACCGGAAAGTTTTGTAAAAAAAGACAAAGAATCCATTGTAAAATATCCAGGAATTTGCTTAGTGGAATTCAAGGTGGAAGCAGACACGATAAGGTTTAGGATGTTAACTCTTTCTCTGTTCAGGCAAGGCTCACTGGTGAATTCTCTTGGTCAAAAGTCAAGAACTCACTCACTCATCAGACACTGGTGAGGAAGCCATGGGATGTTAAATATATGTTGAATAATATAAAGGATTTTTTCATTGGGGGAGAGGGCTTTCTGTCAGGAATACACATACACACAGAATTATTTTATGAGACTTTATGTTTTTCCTAGGAGGCTGGATGATGAGCTTTTAGAGCTTTTAGAACAGGGGAAGAGAGACATTGAAGTAGGGAGGCTAATGTTGGTTGGCAAAGCCTACTTGTAGATGATGGTGCTCAGGACCCCAGAGAAGGAAGGTACTGTGGGAACAGTGACTTGACCCTGAATTAAACTTTCTTTTCTATATTGCAAGTCCCTTATATCTTCAAATTTCCAGTTTGGTTTTAATCAATTCAACTAGTTGAAGTCTTGGTTTCCAGAATTAAAAATTAAATTCCTTAGAAGAAAAATTTAGAAGAAAAATGTTAATGTAATGGGTTGTGCACAACTCCTGATTTTTCCCTGACATTCTCTCGAGATGCAATATATGCAGGAAATTTTGAAATGAATGAGAGTGTCGTGGATTAGAAGTTGGGTACAGAATGACTTCATTTCGAGAAAATAATCTTTCGTATGTGACTGGAGAAAAAGCTCTCTTAATGACAAAAGAGGAGATCTTGTGGACTGCGGAGAGGGAACATTTGAATGAACTTTTAAAATCTTCCCATTCTAAAGAATCATAATAAATCAATACCGATAATAATAACATCATTTATTAACTAAGTAGTATGTTCATTCTAGAACTAAATTCCTATCAATCCTCACAAACATTTTATGAGATGCCCTTATATTTATAAAGACAAGAAAACTGAACCTTGGTATGGCAACACCCATGCCTTCCCCTTGGTATCTCCTCAGCAATGTTGCCTGTAGTAATATAGGAGCCATACTGGTTGGTTCTCAAAACAACATAGAGTCGTTCTAGATTTTCCTCCATAAGACACTATCATCTCAAGCCCCTTTTAAAAAAGAAGGAGGAGAAATAAACATATACATGTAACATATACATATATTTGTATGGATATATGTATGTATATATACACTATATATATATACATATATATATATATATATATATAATTTCTTCCAGCATTATTTGGAATAAAGATGTGATATATAAATGACCATAAATCTATAAATGGTTTATGGCCTATCAACTGAAACATTGTAACATGCCTACAATTAAGCTTAAAAAAGAACTCTAGAACCAGTAGTAAAATAAACAGGATAAAATGGCAAGAAACAATTCAAAATCATTTTTTAACGACAATTAATAATTAATGAAATATTGTCATTATATACACATGAAAAACAAGTGGAAGGAAATGGGCTAATAGTTTTCTGGTTTCTTTCTCAAAATGTTGCTTTATGTTATCATGTTTGTATAATAAGGAAAAGCATGCAGAGGCATCAGTTCAGATCCTCTGGGAAGCAGATGCCAAGACAGGATTCAGTTCACACAAGATTTGTTGGGAGAATGCCGGGAAGGATGAGGATGAGGACCCAGGGAAGGCAGGCAGACAGAGACCCCAGACGGCCATGCAATCCTGACCACCCATGAAAGAGAGGGAAAGGAAAGAGGAGATATCCTGTGTCTCAGGCTGCTATGTCACCATAAGAAAGTTTGGACCATACTAATGGGGAGCTCTTCAACTGAAGTCACTGCTTTGAGGAGGCCCATGTTTGGCAGAAAGGGGACTGCACTTTCCCTGGCATTTGGTGGCAGGGGAACAGCCCAGGGGAAGAGGGGCTTCAGCATGAACCCAGTGGTGGATCCCAGAGGGTCCCTGGGGCTCTCACTACATCCCCCAGGAGCAGTTCTGGGCCATGCAGTCAGGGCCACCAAAGAAGCATAGACGTCATGAAGTTTGTGCTGCTTTTTCTAGCATCATGCTTTTTATTTACACTTTAGATTCATTTCCACCATGATTACACTTTACCCCAATTCTCCTGGGTTTTGTCTTCTTTCTCCCACAGTTTAATTATATGGGATTCATATAGTATACTGTGTGCCAGTGATTTTGGATTCCCTTCAGTTTTTGTCCTGTGAGCTGGTCTATCAGATGAAATGGTATATCCCTTACCAACAATGACAATTTTCTTTTTTTATTATTTTTTAATTTTTTTTAATAATAAATTTATTTTTATTGGTGTTCAATTTGCCAACATACAGAATAACACTCATCCCGTCAAGTATCCCTTACCAACAATGACAATTTTCTAATTCTATCCATAAGGACTCGGGGGGGGGGGGGGGAATGCTAGGTGAACTTGAAAGAAAAAAAAAACATAAAAATAAAAATCAAGAAATAGCCCTTGTCAAAGGCTTAGGAACCCCCAGTGTAGGAAGATAAACATCAGTCCCTTCTTATATTCTAGATCTGATATTTTCAGTTTAAAGGAAGTCTTTCTTTTACTTTTTTCAGGTAAGAGAGAACTGTGCTCGTTGGATTCTATAATAATCTCCTTCCAGTATTACTGGTTTCTGGAAAGTGACCTAGAAAGTACATTACATTTCACAAATTACTGTTTCCTTAAATCTGATAAGGCAGCTCATTTGCATGCACACTATTTCTCTTCTCCTCTCTGAATAAGGAATCATCCATAATGGATGCAAGCTTTTTAATATAAAACTCATCTTAAATACTTTCTACGTACCTTAAATACTAAATGGAAGAAACAAAACTAATAATTTTCTCCTCCTTTTAATTATTATTCACTTGAGAGGAATATTTCCTGCTTAAAATAATCTAAGAGGTAGCCAATTATAAGCCTTCTTTCTTAGCTGAATTGTAGCAAATAGAAAACAAATAGAATTCTCGAGCAGCTTTTGATGAAACAATTGGAGTGACCATTGGCCAGAGATACCTCTCTAAGTATTACTGCTGAAGAGCAATTGTTAATCTGAGTACCTCATGTATTAAGGAAAACTAATGGCCCAGACAGGGATTTTAAATTTATTTCTTAGCAGGTGTACCACTTAGACTATCTTTGGCTGCCTGATTAAAATGGATTGAACAATAGGAGCAGGTTAATAATTCTCATCTAAAGACAAAGTCAGAAACGGGTTGTATCAGGGTCCACTGAAAAATTAGTGATGTCATAGCCCAGAGTCGCTTCCCCTCACCTTCACCTCATGTGACTCTGCTAGTTGAGACATGCCAACCTCATGTGATAGACTCAACGCTGGAAGGAGGGGACAAAGCTCTCTCCTTACAATTCCCTCATTGTACTAGGGCAGAAAATCTCTCACAGAAGAATCCCAGAAAATGTTTGTCCCTTTTGTATGTCCTTGACAATACCTGGATCATTTGGCAACACCAGCCCCAATTACTTGCAAAGTAGGGTGGAAGTACCCCAATTCATTTAGTCCAATCATGACTCATTTCTTTTGTCTGTGAACATTGCCCAGGAATACCAGAGCAAAATTGCAGTTCTGGTATCAAAGAATAATGATGTTTGGCAAACAACGTTCAATGTAGGCAATGAACTGTGCCTCCCATAGCAGAGAGCAAGTTTTCAAATATCTTGTAAATGCTCCAAATACAAAAATGCAATATACGAAACACATGAAAGTAGAGTAGCATCAATTAAAGGAAGAGTGCTTCACTCCTCTATGCACTTTTTTTCCCTGCTGTACTCCTCAGGCACCTCTGCTCAATGCCTAGTACACTTGAAAAACACTGTCCCAGAATTTAAATAACTACTCAGACAATTAGATGGAAACTACACCACGGCCAAATGGGATTCATCTACAGAATGCAAAGATGGTTAACTTGGAAGTGAATTAATATATCTTGCTTATATGTATAAGTAAAAAGTAGAAGGATGAAAACAAACTCCTAATTAGCATTCCTTAGCAGAATGTATATAACTGATTCATCTTTGTGATGAATTTTATCCCTTTCTATATTCTATATATACATATCCCTTTATATATATGTGTGTATATATATAAATATATATACACACATATCCCTTTGTATATTATATATATATATATACATATATATATATACATATCCTTATATATAGATCTAAATGTTGAAAAGGTAGAAGTATTGCTATTATGTTCAGAAACAAGAGAAGAATATTTGGTATCAATTAATCTAGAAGACTGATGTCTACATTAAAAAAGAGTAGAAATAGGGCAGCCCAGGTGGCTCAGCAGTTTACCGCCACCTCTAGTCCAGAGCTTGATCCTGGAGACCTGGGATGGAGTCCCACATCAGGTTCCCTGCATGGAGCCTACTTCTCCCTCTGCCTGTGTCTCTGCCTCTCTCTCTCTCTCTCTCTCTCTCTTTCTCATGATAAGTAAAATAAAATCTTAAAAAATAAAATAAAAAATAAAAAGAGTAGAAATATATACATGTATATGTATATATATGCAATTTCCATTATCAGATAGATAATATAAAAGCAATAAAGATATATAAAGGCAAATTTAATTATCTGTAGATGACATCAGATTAATATTCAGATTAATACTCTAAGAATAAATTGGACCTGAACCATGCATTACCCATATTGAAGAATCCCTTTCCTTACTCTTCAAGCTCTCTTGTTTCATCATCTTCTTTTTTTTTAAAGATTTTATTTATTCATGAGAGACACACAGAGAGAAGCAGAGACATAGACAGAGGGAGAAGCAGGCTCCTCACATGGAGCCGGATGTGGGACTCAATCCCCGGACCTGGGATCATGCCCTGAGCTGAGGGCAGACGGTCAGCCACTGAGCCACCCAGGCATCCCATTGTTTCATCATCTTCTTAGGCACTCATAGGTAGGTACTTTAAAAAAGTGAATCGTTTGAATAAGTGGGTATTTCTATAGCAAGACCTACTCAACCAGCTGGTAGTAGGATAACTTATAGATAAGCAATGGCATTTGAACTGGTATTATTTTGGAGACTCTTGTTACTATCAGTTAGAGTAATAGCAAAAGAGACGAAGGGAGATTGTGAATTCGGTATATAATTTGAATGTGGTTTTCATAGTTTGTCTCCAAAGTGTACTCTAAGACAAAGATTCAAGTTTAAATAGTTTATTTAGGCGGTCCAGGGCACACAATTGAGGTGGGGAAGTAAAACAGGAAAGGAAGACAGTGAGTGTGGAGATGTGATTAAGCCAGTTACTACAGTAGGCAACCAGAGCTTACTCTCATAGGGAAACTCTGGAAAACAGTTCAGTTATTCTACCCAAGGAGTCAGGATCTGAAGTATTTATACACCAATCCCTGAGAGTCATTGGTTGAGGACTGTTGAGTGGGTGGTGAGGAGGAGGGATAGAGGGCAGTGCTAATCCCCTAGGACCTTCAACTACTTTGTGGGCAGAGCAGCCTCCTATGTTCAGGGAAAGCCCTCAGACTTAAAGAGGCAGATACTCTAGCTGCTGGGGTTTAGTGGAAGCATGCTGAAGTGGCTGAGATGTTATAGTTGTGCTAGGGGTGCAAAAGGCCATAAGGATTCATGATAGATTGGACTGGGAAGTGTGGGGCCAAGACCAATCCCAGGTTACTCCTTGGCTGCATTGTGATCCCTGGGATGGTTATGCTGAGATGAGAAAGAATTGGTAGATGATCAACATGAGACAAGGAAATCTGATAGTGGGACAGTCATATGCATGAGGCAGCACCCAGGAAACTCACCAACATCCTCCTTGATACTGTGAGAAGCCCTAAGGTTTACTGAGGTCGTGGGTGGCCGCCATCCTCATGATTGGAACATTATTGGAAATATCAACTCCTTTGTAGCCACTGGGAAACAATACCTAGAAATAGGATTTACATAATAAAAAAGATTGCTGCAGCTTACAATCTTCAGAATTCTATAAACTGTGCAGAGAAAGGAATGCAGAAACTAACCAAGAGCAATGATAAAATCAACGGCAACGTTCAATCTTTTTGCCCAACTGTCATGAAACTACATGACGGTGGCACTTGGATCTTCTCGGCTTCTCAGCGATCAAATACTGGATTTGGCTTACTGAATGGTCAGGGTATAAAATTAAATTATTACATTTAATAATTTCGGTTGACATTTTGTTGGGTTCACCATTGTAAAAAGAGGTGATCTTGAGGGCTGCGAGTCGGCTGTTTTACAACTTCTCAAATGAGGCAATAAAGCCCATGGCGTTGTCGACCACATCTGAAATATAAAACATAGGCAGGAGAAATGAAAACAAAGGTTCCTCCATCTCATAACAAGAAAAATCCTTATCCAGGCTTCCCAGTCATAAAACAATCCCATTTACAAGGAAAATAAATTTAGAAGGAAATATGACAGTTTTCCAGCAATATCTTCATCATAACCTTGAAACACTATCTCCAGTTATGTTCTCCTTTCCTCCTTTTCAATATATCAGCTGACAGCTAAAAATGGACTACAACCCCCGTTCACTCGATTCCTCTCTGACCCAATTCAGGCTTCCAAGGGGGGGTGGGAGACACAGAAGCAAAGCCAGCACTGGGCATTTGTTTACGTCTTTGTGTCTCAGCACAAATGATGATACCACTAGAAAGAGTCTGGGGAATAATGTTTCTTTGTTATGGTGTAGCCTGCACACCTGCGAGGTCAGTGCATGCATTGTTTTGTGGGTTTCTCATATGCCAGACCAGATGAGAAAGCAATTCTTGTTATTGCTTTGTGATTCAATATGCCAACCTATTTTTATTTCCCCAAAATGTGGGTAGAAATGTGTGCAACTAAGTGCATACTTCAGAAATCTAGGCGGTTATTAATTTTTTTTTTCTGTTTCACATTTTCTAGTGGATGTTGATTAGGGAGATTCTGGATTGAAATGTTAATCAAGATGCTGTGAGATCTCATCAGTAAGTGCTAGTTTCACCATTACACGATGAAAAATTGCCTCTATGAGACAATTATTCAGAGAATTTTAATGAATTTTCCACCATTCTACCGAACTATTGTTTCCTTAGTATCCTTTCTTTGTGGTTGACCAAATAGAAAAATGTTTAAGCTGTAACAAAATTATCTGGAAAACAACTATTAAGTAATTAGTTTGAGAAACTTGTCAATCTATTCATCTAATGATGCATTATATGTTTTAAACGGCACACTGGCACATACAAGTACAAAATTTATTACCCAAAATAATGCAATTTCTATTGAAGCTCACTGGACATGAACCAATTATAGTTAATATGCTGAAGGCATTAGTGGTAAATAAGAATCCAGAGTTGCTGTATTTCTGTGGATGATGGCATAGTGTTCTCTGATGTCATCATGATGGTGACACGGTACAGTGTTGGATTCCAGTGGAAATACACAAGCAAAATCGTCCCAATCTCACCAGCAGCCAAAAATTAAATTTGGCTTATCTACCACACTTGAGATATAGTCTTAACCACTCCTAGATTCTGCACATTTCCTTGATGGGTTTGATTTTTGTGCTTTAAATTGTTTGCCTCTTAGGGGCACTGAGAATTAACAGTTGTCATATTTTTGGCAGTTTGGGAGAGGCACCAGGAAATGCAGTCTCCCATCATCTAGCATGACTGCCAACATTTATACTGAGCATTTATAAACAATGAAACATCTATTTCATTTGTACCACTGTTAGATAGTCTTGGGCCTTAGGGATTTCTGAATTACAGCTGGGACAGAAATCAGATTTCAACAGCTTTTGAAACCAAAATGTTCCTTTACATGGATAGAAATTCCTACCTCGTATTTCCATAATTCCTTATGAACGTTTTCAAAGAGAATTAGCAATTATTTGAAGGCAATTATCTGATTTTGTTAAGGATAGTTGCTACCTGTGACAATCTACTTTATTGGGAATCGCCCCGTTGGTAGGACAGTGATGAAAAACTCCATGAGATGCAGCAGGGGACAGCTTGACATCAGACAGAGCAAAGCTTAATTCTAGGTTCTCACAATTAGGACTGTTTATCTTTGAACGAGATACTTAAGTTCTCACAATTTTAAAAACCTTTCCATTTTTAAATCTGTTTTTAATGCATAACAGATTTTAAAAGATGGTTAAACAACAATACGTGGAAGTATCTAGTGTTCTGACAGCATAGAGTCCAATGTAGAGGGACACTCATCTCAACGGAGTGTGCACTTGATGGGATGAGCGCCAGGTGCTATACTATATGTTGGCAAATTGAATTTAAATTAAAAAAACGTAAAAAATTAAAAAATAAAAAATACATGGAGTGTGCGCTGGCGGGAGTATGGGCACCTCCAGATGTTACCATTTCTGCCTCTGTCACAGGAACAGGTGTTGCAGGTGGGGAAGGCGGGCCCTGCTGCATAGTCTGGAATGCAGAAGTGAGAACAGAGGCTCTGACCGTCACCACACCATTAAGTTGAAAGAAAGGAGGAAGAGTGTCTTTTTGAGCTCAATATGTTAATTTCATATAAAAAGAAAAAGATTTGGGGGTGGGGGTGCTGGCGAGGTAGGAGTCTGCAGTGGGGAACAGATGAGACAAAACAGGAAGGAGGTTCTGCATGAACTTGACCCCCCACACACACGTGGCAACCAGAAGTAGGCGGGGCCTAAGGGATGGGGGCCACTGAAATTAATGATCTCTCTGTGATTGATGATGTATTATATCCAACGATGTTTCCATTGTATGAGGTAATGCCCTGTCACTTCCAAGTCTCTGGTATTCAATAAGGGTTATCAACAGTCAATTTCATGCTGATCTTCCATTAACGTAAACTGGAGGATTAAAAAGAGGGGGTGATGACCATGTTGGGCCAGAGAGAGAGGTCCACAGGAAACTGGATTGCCAGGAACTCGCAGGGATGAGATGCCCCGGTGCTGTGGAGGAGACCAGGAGCACCTGAAAATGAACGTTCAGTGTCAGAGACCACAGACGTGATGTGAAAGCAACCTCAGAAATTTTCTAGCCACCCAAAACTCTTCTAGTCTTTTTTAAAAGAGTGAATTTCTTACATTTACATCAGGGCGAGACTCATCATTTGGTACATTTAAAATAAAACCCCCAATTTCAGAAGTTGAGGACATTTCAGCCATAAAAAGCGTTAATAAGTTGAAACCCATACAAATAGCTCGAGTTAGTTCTGAAGTAAGAAACTTTGCAAATTCTACGATCGGGTTGATTTAATCAGCCTCATTTGGCATTATTCCAATATTGTTTTTCAAGAAGAAGGAAACCAAATGACATGGAACCCCCGCTCCGTGCCAGGCACCTTGGGTTATCTCATTCTGTTCTCGAATCACTTCTACCAGCAGAATATTGTTTCCGTTCCAGCAATGAGACAGCTGATACAGTGAGTGGCTGAGAAACTAGCCTCAATGAGTCATTCAGTGGTGGCAAAGCAGGGATGAAAACCATGGTCCTTTGACTCTCCTGCCCCTGCGTGTTCCAGGTCTCCCCCGCTGACTAGCAACTTCCCACGCCAGGAAAGCAAGGCTGCTGTCTCCCCATTCCAAGTGCACACAAATACGTTTAATTTATTGTAATTGTTCCCAGAAAAGAATGAGAGTCTGACTTCATTTAAGCAGCTTTTCATTCTCCAGGAGCTGCTTAATATCCCTGCTATATGAAATGTAATAAATTTTCCAGTGTAAAAGCAGCGTTTCATCATTACCAAATGCATTAGAAAACATTTACTAATATCTGAATCACACACAATAATGATAATATTTATTGAATACTTGGTAACTGCCAGACACTGTACTAAGTACTTTATATAGATCACATAACTCAATATTCACAAAATCCACAAGGTTGGTATTACTAGTTTCTGCATTTTTACATAGGAGGACATTGAGCCTTAGAGGGGGGTAATTTGCCAAAGTTCATGCAACTAATAAGGTCACAATTAAATCAGGCAGGCCAGGTGGAGCGCTTCCACTTTTTATCAACATGCTGAAACTTCTCCAGCTTAAAACTTTACCAGGAGCTAAGCACAAAGTCTAGACTCCATCTTTCTTCTGTGGAGTAAAATCCACACTGAATAACAACAAAATTATACATTATAGATAGTCACAAAAATCTAGTGAATATCTTCTCTCTCTCATCTGTGCTCCCTCCCTCCCCAGCCACCATAAAAAGCAAGACAACTGGAGAGGTTAAATAACTTGCCCAAGGTCACCTACCCAGAGCCAAATCTCCTGACTCCCAGACCAAAGGAACTTCTAGTACAAACCTCAAGACCTGATAGAGGTTAGGCTACATCCTGTAAAAACCCAGATAGTTGATTATATTTTCAGAATTGTCTTCTTTTGAAAGTAAGTTCATTTTATTGTTTTAAACAGAAGTTTTTAAAAAATTTATTTGTTAAATACTTTATTCATTTATTCATGAGAGACACAGAGAGAAAGGCAGAGACATAGGCAGAGGGAGAAGCAGGATCCCTGCAGAGAGCTTGATAGGCAACTCGATCCCAGGATCCCAGGATCATAACCTGAGCCAAAGGCAGACGCTCAACCACTGAGCCACCCAGGTGCCCTGAAAGTAACTTTTTTTTTTCTTTAAGATTTTATTTATTTATCAGAGACACACACAGAGAATGAGAGAGAGGCAGAGACACAGGCAGAGGGAGAAGCAGGCTCCATGAAGGAAGCCCGATGTGGGACTCAATTCCAGGACTCCAGGATCACACCCTGGGCTGAAGGCAGCACTAAACCACTGAGCCACCAGGCCTGCCCAGTAACTTTGTTTTAAAGAAAGTTCCAACAACCTCCTTTTAGAAAGATTTGTCAATGAAATTGTTGATTGATGGGGTCATGACTTTCCTATATACCTTAATATGATCATTTAAATTTTAGGTCTTGCTCATGAAAATGAACAAGCTGTTTCATTTCTTTTGTTCTCCCCTAGAGGTGTGATTTTATGATTCCAGACTCTCATATTAATCCAAGGCTCTAAATGATATTTTTGCCTTGAAAAAGAGAAAATTCCATATGGACTCACATATTTATTTCTAATTGGAATGACACTTTGAAACAAGGTTTGATTAAAATCTCTCCATTGTATGTAACACTCAGCACTAAATCTTTGCTACATATTTAAAACTTGTGTTCCAGAGCACTTTGGGGTCTGTGAATAATCTTGCTCTTTTCATTAATGGTTCATCAGAGAGTTGTTCAAGTTGATCCTGTTTGCAGAGCTTCTACGTAGTATAAAACCACCCATAGTATGAGTATGGATATATATGATAACTACTAGATAATGATGATTACTAACTAAACTTCCAAACTTACTAACCTTATGTTTGAATTCTTTGCATTTCCTACATGACTTAGCAACAACTATCCAATCCTCTCACTGTAGGTTAAATATTGAAAAGTGAAAAAATAAAAGATACACCCCAATTTAATGAAGATATTGGTGCCTTGGAGAGAAGAGATTTGGAGAGAAATCGAGGCATGGGGGAAAGTAGACCAAGTAATCTGTAATGTCAACATGGTAAAGACGGCTAATTGTCCTCTCAGATTCATTTTCTCCTTCATTCAGAGTAATAAAGTTTAAGGCTGCCAATTTAGAGATAGCATTTCTCAACGTTCCTCAAAGAGAGATGTGGTCGGATGATTGTATTAAAGCAGATGAAACTGAATACAAGTGATGTTTGCCATGTCTGGATATTCTTCAATTTAAAACACAAGCCACTTACCTTAGAGTTCTTCTCTTTCTGCTTTGTTCTGTGAAATAGACACAATCATGATCCAGCCTCAACTATCCAGATAAAGAGAATGCCTGGGGATGGCCAAACAATGAAATGGTGGAAGTTGGTCCTGGAGCAGGGCCACTCTCCCAATCCAGACCATTCACCTTAAGACCCTTAGATGCGAAAGAAGGACGTATTTGCTCTGTGTTTGACGTCTATTTGTTATGTGAACTTAACTTCACCTTAACTTTAATGTCTGCCCCCTCAGTAGAGAGCTAACTCCTGATTCCCCGTGCCCAGGGAGTCATGTGCAACGCTCACTATTTTTATTATTAAAAAGTAATTATAATCACCTTGTGTAAAGTTTTGTTTTCTTTGGCATTGTCAAGTAACTACATTCGCTACCATATGTGAAGGATTAAAATGAGGGCAGAATGAACTATATAAAGTTTATGCTGTCATAAATCCATTTTTTCAAACCACACTAAGGCTTTTACTGTCAATTGATCTTCCTATTCCATGTTAGTGTACAGGAGGGCTATTCTTTTTTTGAAGAAAAGAACAGCAGTACTCAGTAAATGCACTTAATTTTTCATATTGAAGTCAAACAATTATTTGAACAAAAAGATAATGTAAAGGGAGATCTGTGATTGCTTCCAACTATTAATGCTTATTTTTAAAAGATAAGTTCAAAATGACAGATTTTATTGAAACAAAATCACTTGAAAATCATCATTCAGGTTGAATCACATGAAGATCTGAAAATTATGCATATAAGTCAGTCAATATACCTACTGGTATAGGGGAATTGGAGCAGGACAAAGAGAAGTGCTATCACTCTGCAGTGCTGATTTTTGTTAGGGGTAAAAGTTACCATTTTACTGCCTATTAGTCTAAGAGATTACTTTTATAATAATTTTGTACATTTTAAGAAATCATATGGGTGTCATGAAAGTAACTAAGTTTAAACAATCCCCAATACTGATGTCATTCTGGGGTAAACATTCTCCAAGAAAGTAGAAAGGTCTTGATAGCATGATGCCAGAGGTCACTTTGAGGTTAAAGGTGACTTGTTGCATGTGTGAATTTCAAAAGAAAAAATAACGTGTGCTCCACTCCCAAAGTGTATTGTCAACAAAGTACTAGTATTTCCTCCAGGGTTTTGTTTGACTTTGACTTCAATACACAAATAAGTTTACATGACTTTAAAATAATTGCCTGCTAGACAAACCAAAACAGTTTTAAATTTACGAACTCTCTAAAAAGGTCTCAGGGACCCCTCACTGCTCACATTTTGAGAATCACTGCCTTAGGCTAAATAATATTATTAAATAAATAGCAAAACTATGGAGGTAAGGTCAGTGCAGGTTAAATTAATTTACTGGCTCATTGACATAATCAAGAACTCAGATTCTTTCCATTTTTATCACTGTGCCATTCTCAGAGGGTGTGCCTCTCCTCCTTGGCTGGTTTCCTCATGGTCCCAAAGCTGCCAAAGTGCCAGACATCAATAATAAAGACCAGACACAGAAAAAAATTTTATTTCATAAAAAGTTTTAATAGTTAAAAAACAATTTTAAGACTTCTGTTATGCTCACTGACCCAAAATTAATAATACATTTTCTCATCAATCTACTGGATAGAATAATCTTGCTTAGGCTTCACACACACACACACATACACACACACAGATAGATACAGAGATCTTTCAATATGTATATTCACTTCGAATTTATAAGTCTACTTTCAGATATTTTTCCTAGTGCAAGTATCAAACACATACAAAGATGAATGCATTTTTGTATAATTATTAATTATACATTAATATTTTTAAAAAGTCAATGGTCCAATCATAAGAAATTGGTTGAATAAAATGTTTTGTGCTTCTATCAATAGAAAGCCTTGGAATCATTAGAAGTGATGATACAGAATTATACTTATTAGTATGGAAATCTCACAGCATATTGTTAAATAAAAAAAAGGAAATTTACATAATACTCTACATAGTATGAGCCCAGTTTTATAAAATATGCCCAATGTAAGGTGCCTGGGTGCCTTAGTCAGTTATGTGTCCAACTCTTGTTTTTGGCTCGGGTCATGATCTCAGGCTCATGGCTATTGAGCCCCACATCTGGCTATATGCTCAACAAGGAATCTGTTTGAGATTCTCTCTCTCTCCCTCTGTCCCCTACCTTTTGCTTGTGCTCTCTCTCTCTAAAAAAAAAAATTGAAAATAAATTAAAATATATCGAATGATGTCAGTAAAACATGTCAGAAAGGCTATATATGAAAATAGTAAAAAAAAAAAAAAAAAAAAAAAGAAAATAGTAATAGTGGATGTCTGGGTCATTTTCATTTCCTTTTTCATACTTTTCTGAATTATCTGATTTGTTGATAAATGCATTTTTTTATTATGAGCACATTATTTTATAATAATTTAGCAAAGCTCTTTTATCTTAAAATAAGTGGCTATAATGCAGAAAATTTTCTAGTTCACTAGTACCATCTAAATAAATTTCAAAGGCATTTTACGAACTAATTATTTTCACTAACTTCCCTTCCTTCTCAACATAGAAAAGATGTTACAAGTTTTTAAAAATTATTATGCATATACAATTGTAAAAGTAATTTAATGTGACCAATTTTTATTCTGCGTGATTTCACAGTAATATCCGTGTAAATAGAAATCATCAATCACATTTGAAAGTCTCTCTGCCTCACATTTCCTTAAACCAAAATTAAAATTAATCCTAGTTCTATAAAAACTAAAAACTATGTCCTCAATCTCTCTGTAACTGGTTTGAAAGCACAGAAATCACACATTTACTTGAGGACAGGATGTGTGTGAACGGACTGCCGTTTGTGGAATTAAAAGTTTAACATCAAATATAATCTTTTTTTTTATTTGAGTGTAGTTGACATATAATGTCCCATTAGTTTCATGTATACAACAGAGTGATTAGACAAGTTTATACATTATGATACGTTCACTGCAAGTGTAGCTCCCATCTGTCACCATACAACGCTACTGCAGTATCATTGACTCCTTATTCTGTGCCTTTTATTCCCATAATCATTTCACTTGATTTAAGCACTCACAGCACTGTATTCAAGAACTACTGCTTTAATTCACCTGTTTAGAAGTCAAGGTGATTTCTATCTGCAATTTTACTATCGATCTTTCATGTCTAGTGCTAACACTATCTAGTATCATTCACTCATTCATTCCCTGGAATAAGGGACTACCTAACATGTCCTGAGTCCAGTGATGGGCCCCAGGGGTACAAATATAAATGAGAGAAGTCCTGCTCCAACACATTGAAGAGGTGGGGTTGATGAAGTGGTCTCTTTGTCATTTTTGTTGTTGCTTACCTGAAATAACAAGGAAACAGTGATGCAATAGGAGCCAGATTGTGGAAGGAGAGGCTGCGACTCAAGGAAATATATGTCTGAGAGTGTCTATTTGCTCTGTGAAGTGGGAAGCAATGCCCACAGCTGAGACACAGCAAGGATTATGGGAGATACAGCAAGCTGGTGCCTGGACACATGAAGAGAGGGATGAATGCATGAGATATTCTCATGGGGAAAAGTCAAGGAAGTGAACCAGAAACAAGGAGACAGGGAGGTGAATTTAAATTCTCCATAACTTCAAAACAACGATAGGAAGAGTGTGATTGTGCCAGAATGGAAAGCATGAGAGTCTAAATAAAGTAAAATTTCCCTATAACAGAATTTGAGAATGTGCTTCTCATAAAGAAAGGCTAAGGAACTCTCCTTGTGACTAAAGAAAGATGAGCACATTGTGTAACAGGTTCATCAACAAATATACACTTAATAAATATTTAGTAAATGGAAGGAAGAGAGGGTAGGAAAGAAGGAAGAGAGGCAGGGGAAAGAAGGAAGGATGGCAGGAGAGGAGGGAGGAAAGAAGGGAGGACCCATAGAAGTATTGGCCTAGTCATCAATAGCCCTGTACTAAACCACTCCGCTCAGATATAAGGCTCTCCCTATGTCCTGAGAAGGAAATGGAGGTACCTCTTAACAGGGATTTGAGATTCACACTACCGACTCAATGAAAATAGAAAGCAAACTAGTAAGGAAAAAACAGACTTGGAAGGGCAGGAGTTTGCAGAGACCTGTGACACTAATACCATTTCTGAGAGCTCGGCGCAACACGTAGAATCAACAATCACCAACATGTCATTGTGCGACTATCTGTCCCTTTTCTACTTTGTATTTGTGCTCATGTCTTCATCGATGTGTCAATAATTTATGCCACCATTTAAAAGGAAAGCTTAATTTAAGAACAAACCATGATTATATGATGTGTCATTGAGTAAATTAGAAGGTGGTGGTAGTGAAGACAATAGGCAAAAATACTTGTAATATTAATCATACAATAGAAAGATGTTTTGCCAAGGATATAAATGTTACCTTAATATATTCTGGTAATTATGGATATGAATTAAAAATAGCACTATGTTCCTACAGAAAAAACTAAATGTTAATATTAAAGTTTTAGAAAGTCATTAAAAATAAGACATTTTATCAAAGTGCAAAATTTCAGTCTTCTAAAGCAGTTGTTTATTTGGATGCAACTAGTTTATGATATGGGCATGGGGATAAAGTTTTATTTTGGCACTATATATTTATGGACCCTACATTTCCCAGAACATGTTCCTAAGGAACTCTGAATGTCACTCATTCATTGAATGTCAATGAAAAAATGAAACATAAGGGATACCTGGGTGGCTCAGTGGTTGAGCATCTGCCTTCTGCTCAGGCCATGATACCGGAGTCCTGGGATCGAGTCCCACATCAGGCTCCCTACAGGGAGCCTGCTTCTCCCTCTGCCTATGTCTCTGCCTCTCTCTCTATGTGTCTCGCATGAATAAATAAGTAAAATATTTTTTTAAAAAAAGGAAAAAAAACAAAATGACACATAAATAACCTAAAGTGAAATGCCTGTATACCAGGAATCCATAATCTTTGACCAGCCAGTAGGAAAATCTTTGGTGGTCTTACAGAAAGATCCATTCATTCACAAAATGACTGAGTATTTTAGTAAAGTGAGTCTTCAGAAAGCTCTTAACAAAATTCTCTTCTAATTTTGCTATATTTGTTAGATAGTCCATGCCACTTAAAACCTGATTGATAAAATGATCCAGTTTGCCAAGGAGAGAACCTTCATGACTCTGAACATGCAGTTTTAAAAACCAAGACAGCCTTGGGCAAATCAGAACAAGTCAGTGGCTCTACCTAAAGCTGACCACCTCCAAGTAAAATGATCAACTCTTCAAACCCCCCAAAAGACAGAGTATTGACATCCTTTAGTTGGACCCAACAGGGCATCAGTAAATGAGGGAAGCCAGAAAATACAAACATTTATAAGAAATTATTCAGGGTTTTAAATTTTTTAATTTCTAAGGTGCCTGGGTGGCTCAGCAGTTGGGCATCTACCTTTGGCTCAGGGAATGATCCCAGAATGCCTGGATGGAATCCCATACCAGGTTCCCTGCATGGAGTCCACTTCTCCCTCTGCCTGTGTCTCTGCCTCTCTCTCTCTCTCTCTCTCTCTCTCTGTCTCTCATGAATAAATTAATAAAATCTTTTAAAAAATAAAATAAAATATTAATTTCTATCTAATGAAGTAAAACTCTGATACATATACATATGTTAGTATATCAAAGTCTTCCAGCTGGACTGAGTGAAATTTACATGAAACAGGTTAACAGGAGAAAAAAATATAAAGTTTTATTACACGAGCACAGCAGCCCAATAAAGCAGAAACATAAAGCTGAGACATAAAGAAATGACCAGAGCAGGCAGTTTTTATACTTTTTAGACAGGGACAATACATCTGTAAGAAATTGACAGGACAAAGAAAACTTAACTTTGGGAACTTCAGGTAGTCAGGAATTCTAAACAGGATTTAGGCTGAGGTAGTAAATTAGTAAAAAGTAACAAGAGTGTTTATACAGCCTTCTCAGCCCTGAATTTCCTATCTCTGGTGATAAGGATGTTTCTTTATGTCACGTTTTTATTTCCTGCTTGCGGAGGCGGGGGGGGGGGGGGGCGGTCAGAAACAGAGGAAGTCCTGAGTGTCCTTCTTGTAGAGCTATCCCTCATATAACCTTTATTTAAAATAATCAATTTCCCAAAGTGACACACTTTGGGGCAGCCTGCCTTTGGTCGGTATAGTGCAAACTCACTAAATTATATGCACTAATTGTGTGCAGTTTGGGGGAGGGAGAGACATTATATGAAACCTCAGACCAACATTGAGTCCTTAGAACAGTATGTGTCATTTAATACGTTCTTAATATTATCAGTTTTCTTGGATTTAGAAATTGTATTTTTTATTTTTGTTTAATTTCTTTAAATATACAACTAAATCTTTGCAAGCACTCCATTCATTTTGTAAAACTTTTTCTTACTTTACTCTTACCTTCTATAATATCCAATGACCACAATTCCAGAATTTTGGGGGGCTTAAGGGACAAATAAATTGGCTTCTTGATAGTTCTTTCTCCATTATTTGGGCTGACTTTGGTTGATATTTAGTTTGATTTTTCTTAGGCTTCTATGTTATTTCTTTTTTCATATATAATATTTCTTACTATCCTTTTACTTTGGCATATCTTTCAAGAAAACAAGAAGGTGGACACTTTCATTGACTTTAAAAATGTCTTTGTTGAACCACTGCATTCACAGAAAGAGGGGAGCACTACAAATCATTCACAATCCCACCATTCCTACCATGAATGCATCAGAAGACATCAATACAGAGCAATGATGGTATTGGTATCATTTTGCTGAGGTTTTCATTGTTGTAACTTACCACTGCATCATAAATGCACCACTGATTTTGAAGAACGACTCAGAAAATCTAAAAGGTCCTCATTTGCTCTTCTCTGACATGAATATCTCCCTACCCACATCACTCTGATAAGACTCCAGAGTTTCTGACTATAGTTCCAAAGTCTTTATCATAATTATGTTTATAATGAAAAAATATGAATATCTATTTTAAGTCCCTTTTGATCATCATTCTCAATTCTAGCCCCATTTTCCTTTCTTCAGACATCACGCTGCTATGATTTTGTATGTTTAATGTGCATCTCTTAGAGTTTTTCTCATAGATGATAGATAGAAGATAGATGATAGACAGATAGATAGATAGATAGATGATAGACAATAGGTAGATATGCAGATAGATATCCGCATATGTTTATCTATATGATTCACAGTACTGCACTGAAGATTCTAATAATTCCTCCTCTCTGTATACGCTTCTGCAACCTGCTTTCTCACTCAAACCATGTATTTTCAATGTGTCCATTTGTCTGCACATTTCTCATCAGTAAACTATAGTGTTAGACTGGGTGGATGGTAAAAAATTCAGGCAGCTACTATGCTTAATCTCCATCATTATATTTTGCCAGGAAATCAACATATTTAAAAATCTTAGTCTATGTCCATTGAAACACTATTTCCAATAGCAAAAGGCTAAAAAAATATAAAAGAACAAACCAACCCAAAATAAACAAAAAAGTCATTTGAAAAGGAGGGGACAAAGAGAAGGGAGAGGGCAGGGATGGAAACATGACCTCTACAAATACCTTTGTTTTATAGTTTTACTGGTAACAAGATAAGCTGTTTCATAATTTTTTAACTAAAAATGAATATAACTAAATATCAAACTGGGGCATGACCATGTAAAGAAGAATTTAAAATGACTATAAAGCTCATATTTTGACTGTTTCATCCCTTGAGGGATATGTCCTGAGGCCAAACGAACTACAAAAAGATCTTTCAATAGTTTTTGTTGGGAAAGATTTGGGTAGTATTATTTTGAAATTACTTTACATACTTCCCAAGATGAGGAACAGAGAAATCATTTTAGATTGAGTCCCTAGAAAGCTTAAAGCAAAAGATTTTGTATAAACATTTAATCTGGGAGTGAAATCCTGGGAAAATAAGAATGAGAGATTAAGAGAGTGAAGTTAGAATGGAGAGTATCTATATAAGAGAATTCATACCAAAGCCAGCCAAAGCTTTAGGACGTGCCACTTTCTTGGTCTTGCAGAGCATCATTAAGAACTCATTGCCAAGCAAAAAATAAGTAAGTAAGACTACATCAAACTAAAAATCTTCTGCACAGCAAAAGAAACAATCCGCAAATTTAAAAGGCAACCTATGGAAAGGCAGAAAATACTTGCAAACTGTCTATCTGATAAGAGGTTAACATCTCAAATGTATAAGGAACTCATACAACTCAATAGCAAAAAAATAATCTGCTTAAAAATAGGCAAAGTACTTGAATGCTCATTGTTTCCAAGGCAAACAAATAGCCACAAGATACATTAAAACATGTTCAACATCACTAACCACCAGGGAAAACAAAATAAAAATCACAATGAAATATCACCTCACACCTCAAGAATGATAATTAACCAAAAAGATGAGAGATAACAAGTGTTGGTGAGGATGTGGAGAAGAGGCAACCCTTGGGCACCATTGGTGGGAATGCAAATTGGTGCAGCCACTCTGGAAAACAGTAAGGAGGTTCCTCAAACAACTAAAAATAGAATTACTAGGCACCTGGGTGACTCAGTGGTTGAGCCTCTGCCTTCCGCTCAGGTCATGATCCTGGGGTCCTGGGATCATGTCCGTGTCAGGCTCCCCATGGGGAGCCTGTTTCTCCCTCCACCTATGTCTCTGCCTCTCTCTGTGTCTCTCATGAATAAATAAATAAAATCATTTAAAAAAAGAATTAGCATACAATCCAGCAATCCCACTTCTGAGTATATTTGCAGAGGCAATGCAATCACTTTCTCAAAGGTATCTGTGCCCCTATGTTCATTGCAGCATTATTCACCATAACCAAGGCATGGAAACAACCTACAAGTCCACCAAGGACGAATGGATGAGGAAAACACATACAAATGCATATATATAACACCTTTTACATATATGTCATACATACATACCTGCATATTACATGTATTACATATGTGTGTGTGAAATGAATAGTATTCAGTCATAAAAAAGGAAATCCTGCACATGGATGGTCCTTGAGGGCATTATGCAAGTGGAATAAGTCTGACAAGAGAAAGACAAATACTGTATGTTCTCACGTATATGTGGAACCTAAAAAAGCTTAACTCAAAGAAATAGAGAGCAGAGTGGTCATTGCCAGGAGCTTGGAGGTGGGAGAAAACATGAAGATATTAGTCAAGGGCTATAGAATTTCAGTTATAAGAGTTATAAGATGGATAATTTCTGGTGATCTAATGTACCCCAGATTTGGTCTCTAAATGTTATTTCTGAAAAAGGAATAATGGTTTCTTGAACTAATGGTTGATTTTGGATGTAGGAAAGGAAATATATAAGATGAGCCTAGAACACTGTTGAAGCAGAAATCCAGGAAATTTTTTTAAGATTATTGGAATTGTCTCAAAAGGATAAAAAAGTCAATTTGTAGCAGTATCTTCTGACTAAAGATGGAACAGTTTGTGCATCTAAAATAAAAACAATTACAAAGGACTGAAAAATCTTAAGTGAATCAAAAACAAAATCCATGAGTTAATAATGAAACACAGAAAATAAACAAAATTTTCATTAGTCATCTTTGGAGGTTGGCAGCATGATATAACTATTTTGAAGATTGAAGAGTAAGGAGAAAAAGCCAAACATTTATCTTGACCTCACTTTTTGAATTGCAATTCAACAACCAAATAGTTAATGAAGAAAAGTCTTTCAGGATGTAAGAATATCACCTGATAAATGCTGAACGAATGATATCATTAGGAAATTCACCATTTGGTAACCCATAGTTAAATAATAGATCTAGATTGAGACAATTACTGATAACTTTTAGGTGGAAGTTTGACAGGGAATTTCATAATAGATGAAACAGTTGGCCAACAATGATCCCACTAGTAATATTAACATCATCACACACAGAGACACACAGATAGAGACAGAAACATAGGCAGAGGGAGAAGCAGGTTTCCCATGGGGAGCCTAATGTGGGACTCGATCCCAGGACCCCAGGTTCACAACCTGAGCCAAAGGCAGACACTCAACCACTGAGCCACCCAGGCACCCCAGGTTTGAGAATTTCTGGAACAAAAATTAAATTATAAAATTTTAAATGTAAACATATGTATTGAAATTATTTTTGTAATACATGGTCTTTCCAAATTGAATGTCTTTATAATCCATATTATCATAATCTTGACATAGAAGAGTAATGCATAGTTAACTCCAACCTTCCATAGGAACGCTTCCATGAGAATGCTTGCATAAACCTCCATAAGGGACTTAAGACAATGCTTACCTCATCTCCATCCTCGCTGAGGGTATATATCCTGGCTTGTAGGACCCAGTCCTTTTATGGGTTAGTTTATGCAAGTCATCCTCTCTGTCTTCAACAGAAATTAAGTCTGACATGGGCATAATTAAAATCTGTAATCCACAGTAGCACAACTAATGATTCACATTGTCAGAGGCCTCATACATGGAGCTTGTCAGATCATAGTTGGAAAAGAAAATGTAGCTAGTATGGTTGTTTCCTCTACATGCAACCATAGTGTTAAATATCAGTGCCTCAGGGAATTTCGACTTGAGAACTTCCACTATGGACAGCAAAAGTGAATGAATTTTTTTCCTTATTATTTGTCGATTCTACAGAAGCACATGCAAGTGTAAAGTGATACTTCTATGTCTATGAATAGAGGTAAGTGAAAAGAAATAGCCTTTAAAATATCTTTATTAAGAGAGTTGTACCAGATTTCTCATTTTCAGCCCTGCATGGTCCTATCAATCTTCCAGTTCAATGATAATGACGGCTCAGCCATGCAAGGTTTTACTATGTAATACCACATACTTCTGGCCATTTGATAATTATCTGCTATTTGGAAATCAGTTGCAAATGGTCTCAGAAGAGAGGGAGATGAAAGTGGAAGATTTGTTCCCAGTGATTCGGTTTAAAACAAAATTCAAATAATTGTTCATTTCAGTTCTCTTCACAGGTTACACAAATTCACCATTCTGCCAGTAATTAAAATTGCACACATTCATTATAATTGAACAGGAAGAGTAAACAGTTCAAAATCTAGAGAGAATTTTCTAAATATGCTCTCAGAAATTTGATTCCTGTTTCTTTTATTTTACTGTTTCTCTTCAGTAGAAAAGGATATAACCAGATCTTGACCAATTATTCTGGCAGTGCATAAGTATTAGTTCCAAAATTTTAATGCATATTTTTAAAAACTTTACACAAAAAACTACTTTTAACAAATAATTGAAAAATCAGACCTCAAATATTCAGGATTACAAATATGTACAAATTTAATTACCTTCTTAACAGCAAGAGACAAAAAAAGATTCATGGTTTCGAAGTGACTTAGTCCTTATTGAACATTGGAAATCTCATCATTTCTCAGTTTCAAAGCGTTGTAAATGAGAAGCTAATGTTGGAGTCACTGCACTTGGGAAATGGAAGGAATCTTAGAAAAGGCATCAGGTTCTATCAGAAAAATAGGACACACACATTTGTAGTTCAACAGAAAAAAATTAATATGTGAAACCGGTTCTGTGTATAAAGAGCTGAGCAAACCAACAAGGGGAAGGTAAGAAAACCCCAAATATAGCAGCTCCAGATAGTTTCTTTACCATCAAGACTGAAGGTATGTAAAAAGGAGATAGGATTGAGTCTATGAAGTGACCGGCAGAAACCAGCTCTGCAGAGTGGGAGCTGCCTGGTGGGGTTAGAACAATTGAGACAAACCAACGATGGCTAAGAGCCACACAAAGTAGAAATAAAGGGGAAGATATACTCTGATCACTCTCTCTTCCTGGTCTCCAGTTTTTCATGGGCATTCCTTCTCCATAAGGCCTAATGAGAAGTTAGCTGGCAAAGGAGTTGGGGATAGGTAATTTTTACAAACCAGTCTCCTGCAATACAGAGCATAGCAAGGGAAGTATGGGAGATGAATCTAAGGATGAAGAAGCAAATAACCTGTAGAGATCCCAAATAGCTTGGATTCATATCACATATGATGTAGGGTAAATTATTGAACTTCACTGAGTCTCATTTTTCTGAACTATAAGGTGGAGACAATAATATCTGTACATAGGTCTCAGAATTACAGGGAGAATTACAGGGAAAAATCCTAGTTGACATAGAAGATCAGTGACCATGGGCATGGGCCGTGTCTTGCTAGTTCGCTGCTCTTCAACTATTCCTGACACAATAGTTGGAATTAGGGACCGTACAAATTACATTGTAGGTAATACAATAGGTAGCTATTTTAGATAACTCAATCTCAGCTCCATCCTGGCTATCAGCTTCCAGAGGGACTGAAAGTTCCAGTTTATAACCATCCAAAGGATCTACAGTTTTCACTGATAACAGGCAGTTGTAGTGTAGGGATTGGGCCAAGCAACCTACGCGATTGAAAAAAGGACACATCATAGGAAGCTTAGATTTTCAAAGGGCTGAAAACCTCAATGCTGTTTTTTCCAGATCTGAAAGAGAAAACCAAAGTTTATACTTCTTTAGCAAAATTGGTATGCATTTGAATGTTGTGAATAATCATTAAGGATTTTATTTTCAGAGAAAGGAAATTATCAGAAAAGTGTCCCCATACATAACTACCTGCTTCCTGATTAGAAGGCCCTTATGAATGAGAAAACACTTAAAATGGAATTTCAATTTTATTTAAAAGAAAAGTGTCATTTCTAAGTGGCAGACTAAAAAAAAAAAAAAAAAGGTGTTTGTGTACCCTCTTCCCCAAAACACCACTCAAATAACAGGAACATTCCAGTTTCTAAATGGAAGAGAAATCGCCTATCCCTACTGCCCACCTGTCCCCCCAGCAGAGAGACAGAGACAGAGATAGAGAGATTGAAGAGAAAAAGAGAGAGAGAATGAAACTCAGAAATGCACATTCCATTTAAAATGACACCGGATCTGCAACTCCAAATGACAACACACAGGGAATCAGTGACAAATTCAGTAAAGGAGAAACTCAGATGTGGGAAGATGTCAAAAAAAGACAAGTGTGCTGCGGATTTCAGACAAAGCTGACAGCAAAATTACCTAAAACGGTTATCAGCCGTCCTGGAACAGTCCTATAGGTTGGCTCACTTAGCAACCACACCAGCCTCCTTGTCTCACCTCCAACGTAGAGGACAGAAAGCAAGGGACTCAATGCCTCACCTCTCAGAATAAATATTAAAAAATAGAAAGAAGGGGATAGGAGTATAGGCCAACAAGGGCTATCGATACGGTTTATAAGTCTGAAGTAGACTGAAGTAGTCGATGGCTGAAAGAGGAGAAACTATATACACAGGAGAGACCTGGAGGTTGTTGCTACTCTGTGCTGGGCAAAGAGGGGAAATTCAACAGAAGAGAGTGGGAGCAAGGGTGGGCTTGAACACCTGGCTGTCATCCCCCGAAGTCTGCTTCCTGAATGGCTCTCCTGAGTGACCCACTTCCACTTCCCCCACAGGCAGGAAATGAGGCTGTCCCTAGGTCTTTTGTTCCCCCAAAAGGAGTCCTCTGCTCCATGTGTAGCTCTCGTCTTGCTCACAGAGAGCAAATGCTGGTTGCCAAGAAGACCCACCCCTATTTACAGAGTTGGAAATCAGCCTATGGAACACAGATCTACCTACACTAAAGCAAAGGTGACCCAGACTGGCCACTGAGACATTTAACATTCATAACAGAAGGACAAATGATGATCAACCATAAGCATATGAAGAAAGCCAGAAACCGGAAAGCAAAAGCCCAAAGGTAAATAAATAAATGAGCCTAAAGGAAATAGATGAATCAGGGAATAGAATAAATCAATTAGAAAATTATAAAAACAAACTCCAGTCCCTGGACTACGAAGTTGAATATACGTAACATATATGCATTTTATGAACCATAAAATCACTATATTTAATGTAATACAAAGTAAATATATAGATAGGCTTTTTTTCTTGTAAAAGTTTAAGGAAATGGGCTCTGTAACCAGGCTGCCTGGATTTTCAATCCTAGCTCTACCACTTACAAAGTACATTTAAAACAGTGTAGTGAAGGGCACCTGAGTGGCTCAGTGGTTGAGCATCTGCCTTTAGCTCAGGGCTTGATACCGGGGTCCTGGGATCAAGTACCACCATCAGGTTCCCTACTGGGAACCTGCTTCTCCCTCTGCCTATGTCTCTGCCTCTCTCTCTCTCTCTCTCTGTGTCCCATGAATAATAAGTGAAAACTTAAAAAAAAAAAGACAATGTAATGATTTAAAATGCTAACCTCATATAGTTGTTGCAAGGATTCATGAGTTGCTCTGTGTACATATTTATGCCTCCACATCCTCAGCTCTACGAACATCTGCTCTATTACCATAACATTTATGGCAACTTCCCAGACAAAAACAAAATGCAGAGAATGAGAGAACAGGTAAACAACATAGAGGATTGCAGCTGAAGGTCCAGCCTCCAATTAATAAGATGATCCTACACATCGTGAAAGATTTTTAATGTCACTCTCCCCATCTCACACAGAGTGACAGAATTTTGGAGACAGAAGTGAGAGCAAAGTTGGAAGAAATAGAAGGAGTACTGACACCTTCAGCTTCCTTGGTGAGGTGTCAAAGGTCAGGAGAACAAGGTATCCAGGTTAAGTATTCCATATTAAAATAAACAGGCCATCAGTAGAGAGCCTGCAAATAACAGAATTATTGGAGATTGGCAAGGAGGAAGAAAGGGAGAGTGATGTGGGGGTGAAACCCCAACTTTCGTTTGAAGGAGTTGAAAAGACCAAGAAGTTAAAGTGCACACACAATCGGTGTAAAGGAAGTAAACCCCCAAAAGAGTACAAATTGGAATGACTAAAATGGGTTGACTGTGGTTAATGGAGAGAGGTGGGACAAGTTGAGGTGGAAAACTGTTTTTTGTTGTTGTTGTTGTTACTAGCTTCCTCTGTATTCTTTGGTTATTTTTCCTTGTATGTCTAGTATTTGATAGAGAGTGTTATAAAAGAGAAACATTCCTTTGGTTAATAAACTTTTGCAGAGTGGGCAGAGTGTGGATCTCATTGCTTCCCTTTCTCATCATAATTTTCTCTCTAATCTTGAAAATGCATCTTTAAATGGTTTTTTCCCACCTTTTATCCCCCCAATTCTATCATTAAAATAATAAGCAATTCTGTGGGTAAAGAATAAATCATCCAAGGGTTGAGACACCGGAATGAAATGATGAAATCACCAGAGAAAAATGAAGGTTCCAATTCCCTGCTATATATGCAGGAATATCCAAACTTTAAAACCATATGAATTTTTTAAAAATATTTATGGATTTCACTGAATTAATTACAAAGTACTGCTCTTGATGAGAGAAATGATTGATTCTATGCTATTTTTATCTTATTTTTTCATCTCATAGTAAGTGTGAATGATGAAGGATTAATATCTGAGCAGATACAAATAAGAATATTCAAAATTCACAAAATTACATCTTTATGTCATTTTTTAAAAAATGACATAAAGATGTCCCTTCTTTTTAATAGATAGCTTCCTAAAAACTCTTCTGTCTATCCTGTCTCCATTTCTTTTTCAGACTTGCCCTTCCCAGCGTTCTTCAATTCCCAAGGCTTCCGTGAGCTATTTGGTTTCTTTTACTCTTGTGTCTCTCAGTCACCATGGGACACAGCTGACCAGCCCCCACTTCTCCATCCTTCTCTTAAGACATCCAGCCTGATTCAACTCTTTAGACAGAATGACTCACAGGGCACATCCACAGTGATTCATTCTTTCCTCAACTTCCAGATTACTACTCAACCACACCACAATTCCACAGTTCCAGATCTTTCCAGATTTTAAGTTCCTCAAAAAGTCAACTTTGCTTCTTTTCCACATGGTGACTAGTACAGCACTGGATAAATAATAGATACATAAGATACTACTTTTTATTTTAGACTTTATTTTTTTTTATTTTTAAGATGCTATTTATTTATTCGTGAGAGACACACAGAGAGAGAGAGAGAGAGAGGCAGAGACACAGGCAGAGGGAGAAGCAGGCTCCATGCAGGGAGCCTGACGGGGGACTCGATCCCAGATCTCCAGGATCAGGCCCTGGGCTAAAGGTGGAGATAAACTGCTGAGCCACCCAGGCTGCCCCTAGCCTTTATTTTAAACAGAATCTTGACATCTGTATTCTAGATCAGTATCACGGTCCTAGACAACCTAAAGCAAATGTGATAACCTCTATTTTAACGTAATTGTTGTCTCCTATTTTGATTTGTTTTGTTTTACTTGTAACTTTTCCCAGTAACCTAAATATTTTCAAACACCTGATATTTTTGTGGTGCATATAATGTACACTGATTTTCTTTTCAAAACATCACCTAAAGCAATATGCAAATGCAAGTCCAAAACACAAAAATATAAGTTATTTTGTAACAT
Organism: Canis lupus dingo; assembly: GCF_003254725.2. NCBI lineage: Eukaryota > Metazoa > Chordata > Mammalia > Carnivora > Canidae > Canis > Canis lupus. The sequence goes on along the minus strand of NC_064267.1, from coordinate 38,351,227 downwards.
TCCAAACTTTTAAGATTTATGATAGCTATCCTCATCATATGGTCAACAGCCTCTTAGATCACTTGCAATAAAAGACTTATATCTAATAACGTTATTTAAAACAAAATAGGTTTCAGAAAGTTTTACATTTCAGACCAAATATCTAATTTATATTCTTTTGGCAAAGGCAAGCATTGGCTTTTCTTTTTTAGCTTGGAAAGAATATGACAAAATTATCATTTAGAAAAACTAGTCTTTTGGTGTTAAAATATCTGTCTCTGTGCCTCTAACTAGTACATCAGAGAAGTTTCAACTTGGGGCCTAAACAGGGAAAGATTTCTTCTTTTTTTTTTTTTTTTTTTTCATTTAACTGTTCTCAAATTGTGCTAATATTCATCCTACTGTTCCCACTGTGTTCTTTAATGACATTTTGGCAAGATTCAGTCATTTTCCACTCAATTTCGCTTATTTGAAAAATCTCATTTTCAGCAGTAAAGAGTCAGAACTCCAGCAGCTTGTGCGTAGGGCTGGTGGGGGAGCAGCTGGAAGGAGAGCTCCATGTAAAAGAAGGGACTGCTTTCGATCAACCTCTCCTTCTGCTCTGTTCCAGGCACAAGCTAGTCCCTCACGCTGGGCTGAGAATGAGGCATTGGTGAAAAAGTAAGCTTCTCTCACCTGGCTGAGCAGAGAGCAGTCCTCTCCTTTGGTCAACTGACACCAAGGTCCTTCATGTTACTGGCTCTCAAATGTTACCACTCTTATGTGGAGAGGCCTTTGTAGAGGCCTCTATACTAAAATAAGTAGTGCAGCCCTGGATAGCCCTTTTCTATTAATACCTCTTACCCAATGCCTCCAGCTGGTGGGTTTTCCTTATCCAGCAAGTGACTTCTTGCATGAGGTACCTGAGTCAAGTCTTAAGCTCAGCTCTCTGTAATGTCCACTTGACTAACAGTGAACTTATGTATTCTTGGCATGCAAGTTTCTACTTTACAGCATCACTCTTTCACTATTTTTGGAGGACGAAGAAAAGTCAAGTATCCTCACTAAGCAACAAGGACCACACCTAAACAAACCCAAGTAACTGGCAACTTGCTAGTGGGCTGGAGGAAGGAGAACAGGTTTTTGACATTAACAGACTATGTTTTCAAATTTTTGCTCTAGCTAGAGCATAGCGAAAAATTAATGAATGGGGGTAGACAAAAGAGAAAATGAGTACCAAGAAATAGCCATCCTATGAGGATATGATAAAAATAGTCATCCTTACAGGATATGATGATCAAATAATTAGGTAGATAAGACAATAATAGGGCATGAGGAAGAAAGCCATGCTTATGGCAGAATGTGAAAGCAAAGTTGCAGATGTGAACCCAATCCTGAGAGGTGAGTGATTTAAAGCTGGGGACATAAGAGATCTCTCCAGGAAAAGAACTGAGCAGTGAATTCAAACTGGTGGAAAATTCAAAGTGTGATATTAATAGAAAAAAAAATGCCTTTAGGAAATCAGAACATGTCTATAATATGAAGGCTATGATACTGGGCAATAGAGCCTACCTCAGGCAGCAGTCTCCTACATGATTCTAGCTGGAAAAGAAACCACCTCCAGGATGTGGCTACCTCAGGAAGCACAGAGACACAACCTGCCATGCCTGCTGGTCCTGATAGCATGTGTGATATTGTCAAAGTTTCCAAGGTCAGGAACAGAAACAAGGTGAGATGAGAACTCAGCAGAGGGGCACTGTTATCATTCATAATTACACATTTTAGATGTTTTAAGCTATCAGTGCATTACAGCAAGGAAATTATGAGGCTAAATTAAGGGTTTCTCCTGAGGAGAATGAAGATAATGAAGTCTATGTTGAATATAAACCAAAACCAATTAGCCCTCCAACTCTGCTGCACAGATTATAAATTCTACTGCTGCAGTTCGAACCAGCAAAATTAAAAAAAACTCTATAAACTTATTTATTAACACTAAAACAAATCAGTCAGAGGACAAAGAAGCTATCTTCACATTTAATGGCACATCAAATAATAAATCTTTTATTTACATTTGTGTTCTGTTGATAAAAGAAGCAAACCACTAATAATCAGATCTCTAGTGACTGCTCCAAAGCTTCATAATGATCCTTCTTCCCCCAATGTAAGTGTATCACAAAAGAGAGGGCGGAGTCTGTAAATTTTTATAAGAGATAATTGTTGCTTCACTGACAAACTTAGGAGATGCCTCCTGCTTTATTGGAATTACTTTCCTCAGCTCTTAGTTTGAGAGGTTTTTGTGGGGTCCTACAGAATGCAAGGGCAAAGCAAATGACCTTGGGCTAGACCAGTCAGTATATTTCTTTATACTGGTTGGCTCAGGGATGGAAATGTGACCCAGCATAGCCAGAGGACGAGTGAATACTTGAAATTCCATGAGAACTTCCAGAAACACTGTTCAAGCTGGACTTCCAGTTGTAGGAGTGAAGTTAAGGCACCTAGCCTCTTTGTGACACCATATTCCAAACCCTATTGCTAATGGAACCAATATGGAAGAAGAGCTGAGAGATGGAGAGAAACATGGTCTGAAGCCAGGGATTTTTCAGTTACATGATTCAATGTATTTTCCTTTTTCCTTGATTCAGTTTAAATTGGTTATTTTGTTATTTGTCTAAGGAAAGTATCTTAATTGATGCGGTGTTCAATACTAGTGAGGATGCCTTGCAGACATTCCTCTCTCTTATACCATTTACATTGTGCTCATTATCCATGAGCATGGTTCTTGATCATGGGGTCTCACAGCCCAGTTAGGGAAAGGGCATCTGCCCTAGGGACTAAACAACAACTCAGGCCAATATGGGGTAAATGCCAGATGAAACACACCAGCAATGTAATGAGCACCAAAATAACAAGAGAGTACAACCTGGTGTCTGTGATACAGCAGTGCCCTTCACCATCAGAGCTGTTAAGTTAGCAAGCCTGACTGTAATGTTTATCTTTACAATCTGTGGGATTTTGTGTTTGCTCCGTTTGGGGTATAAATAGATCAACTATTAACTCCCACATACTGTATATGCATAAAAATCTGACAATATCACAAGTTATAATCTAAATCCTCTCAACTCAGTGCATCCTAAAACTTCCAAAAATAACCTAAAGCAAAACAGAGAAAAAAGGCAAAATGAAGTATAGTAAGGGACTTGGGTTTTGCTTTCTTAAATTCCACTGAAATTTTACCTATCACAAATGGGAAGATTATTTCTTGTAACTTTTTATTCTGAAATAATCAGATTCAGAGGAAGTTGCAAAAAAAAAAGTGTACAGAGAGAGCCCATGTATCTGAGCCTCCCACAATAACAATATCCTGTACAACTAGAGTACAATGTCAAAACCAGGAAATTGATACCCCACGATCCACAGAGCTGATTCAGATTTCATCAACGTTTCATGCATTCCCTCATGTGGAGTGGGGGGTGGGGGTGTAGCTCTGTGCAGTTTCATCATCTGTGTGGATACAAGACAGAGAACCATACCATCACCACCCTCTACAGCCACAACCACATCTACTTCCGTCTTCAGTCCCTGGCAATCATCAATCTGTTCTTCATTCTCCAATTTTTGTCATTTTAAGAATTCCATACAAATGGAATCATACAACCCATAACCCTCTGAAACTGACTTTTTCCATTCACTCCCCCAGAGATTCATCCACAATGCCACAAGCACCATTGGTTTCTTCCTCTCTTTGAGCCATAGTCCCTAGGACAGATGCACCTCTGTCTTTTGGGTCACTCACCCACTGAAGGACATTTGGCTTCCTTTCAGTTTGGGGCCATTATGAATAAAGCTGCTATGAACTTTCATATGTCTTTTGTACATATTTTTATGAGAAAATAAATCTTCATTTTTCAGAGATAAATGCCCAAGAGAGCAAGTGGGGAAAGACCTTTGACAGATTAAATCTTTTAATCACCCCCAAAGACCTCCCTGCTCCTGCCTCTGATGTTCCTGGGCTGCAAAAGGCTATGCAAGTACTGGTCTCTTTATGTCCTACCAGTTGCAACATCTAAACCTTGGCTGAACTGAGTGGGACAGCCTGTTTTTCTGATTTTGAACTCAGCATACTGAACATTTGCTAAACCTACTGCCTACTAACAAGCAGCTGAGAGTGGAATGATCAGATCTTCACACCCAGAAAAGCTTTAGGTGCCAGCTAGGCCCACATTAGTGGCTGGAAACAACCACCAAGCTGAGATTCTTATTTCAGAGGCTGGTAAATAGTTCATAACATCATAAGCAGGTATGGTATTTTTGAGGTTTCATAACCAAACCACCATCTACTATTGGAACGGTTGTTGGTAAGCTTAGTTCCTTCTTTTTTTAAAGTTTCATTTATTTATTCATGAGAGACACAGAGAGGCAGAGGCAGAGATGCAGGCAGAGGGAGAAGCAGGCTCCATGCAGGGAGCCCGATGTGGAACTTGATCCTGGGACCCCGGGATCACACCCTGAGTGGAAGGCAGACGCTCAACCACTGAGCCACCCAGGCATCCCAGCTTAGTTCCTTCTTGGCCTTATGTTACATCTCTGGAAAACTATATTTATGAGGAAAGGAGCAACTCACTGACACATTACTCTGTTGTGGAACCGCCAATAAATTTCCATTCTACATTGTATTAATTCTGTTAGCTGTTCCATTAAGAGACAACAAATTCCACTTGCATTCCAGGGGAAATATATTCAATAAGCAAAGGAGGAAGAAAATACATTTCTTGAAGTGCACATTGGGTTTCCACTTTATGAAGAAGGCAAAGATGGTTGCTCTCAATCTTTGTTTTTCTATGCTTATGTGTGATCATAAACACATCCACAGTGGGGCACTGGGTGGGGACCCATGGGAGAACTTTCCACATTCAGCTATGTCTGCCTGAAGTCCCAAATCATGCAATAGCCCCAATGAAAAAGGAGGAAACATGGAATTAATCACTTTTTCCACTAGTGATGATTGAATGCTTATGATGTACGGGTCCCAGGATAAAGGAAGGTGATTCGCAGCTGTGAACATGGCAGATAAAACCTGCCCACCTGCAGATTAGACAGGGCTCCATGTCCCGTGTTCAGATATCTAGAACCAAAGGGACCAAGTGCTTTGGCTGCATGGAGAAGGGACACAAACTTGAGTTAGGCAGATGAAGTCTTCCTGGAGGCCCTGAAAGATTAGCTGACTCCTGGGAGATGAGTAGGGAATAGACAGGTGAAAGGGGAGAACTGGGGCAGAGAGCAGACCCTCAGGCAGAGGGTATAGAAGGCATGGGGGGGGGGCACTTTTTCAGCAACTGACCAAGCAGCTCTGAGGGACACAGAGCAGGGTGGTCTGCGAGGCAGGGGAGAAAGAGCTCCTTTAATCTGTTACCCAAGGAAGGGGGGGGGGGTTTGTTTTGTTTTGTTTTGTTTTTATGGTTGCCCTTTTTTGTAAACCATTTTCCTTAAATATATCTTTAGTCTTTTGTAGAAATAAAGCATTGGGGCACCTGGGTGGCTCAGTGGTCGAGCATCTGCCTTTGGTCATCATCCCGGGGTCCTGGGATCCAGTCCCACATCGGGCTCCCTGCAGGGAGCCTGCTTCTCCCTCTGTCTGTGTCTATGCCTCTCTCTGTGTATCTGTCATAAATAAATCAATAAAATCTTTTAAAAAAACAGAAATAAAACATATTTACTGAAAAAATCCAAACAAGATGGAATATTGTTAGATTGCCAGTTTAGATTAAAAACCAAAGATTTAAAGGACAGAAAAAAAATCCACTGGTCAAATTATTTCAGGCCAAGACCCTTGAGACTCCATGAGCATCCTGAACTCTGCATGTCCTTCCACATCCCTGTATGTACACTTTCCTTCCCACCTCTACCCGCCTTCCACAGCACCAGGTTCCCTACCCCTCAATTGCCCCTTTCTGTGCACTATCAACCCATGTTATACATTGCTATCAGCTGATATAAATGTAATAGTAATAAGTCTGACACTAAAAATTATTTGCAGAATTCAATTAGTCATAATGATGATTATGGGAATAAAATAATTAAGTTATTTAATTAATAAATTAATGACAGTCAAATTGATATTGCACACTTTATCAGAAAGTATTATAGTGACTTTGTCTTAGTGTATCTGCCTTTACTGATAGCTGAGCTCCTTAAAGAAAGACTAGATCTGTATAAGCCCTGGATCTCTGTTCAATCCTTCATTCATTGATTCATTTAATAAATATTTAATGAGAGTCTACTATGGGCCCAACCATGATCTCTGTTCAGGGCACGTATATCAGTGAACACATAGTCAACATTTCCTGTCCTCTTGGAGTTGACAAGATGCACACAATTTATAGCTGGAAGCTTCAAAAGATGTCTTTTTCCAAGAAAGGAGCCAAGAGGGACTTCTGGTTGTCCACCACTCCTGGGCAGGGCTTCTTTGAGGAAGTTTGAATCTACACACAAGTATTCTGCTCAGTCTACAACAAAGGCATTTTAAAAACTGAGGGGCTCAGGGTTGCCTGGGTGGCCTGGTCAGTTAAGCACCCAACTCTTGATTTCAGCTCAAGTCCTGAACTCAGGGTCCCTGGGATCAAGCCCCACATGGGGCTCATGCTCAGCACAGAGTCTGCTCAAGATTCTCTCTCCCTCTTCCTCTGCCCCTCCTACTAATGCTTTCTCTCTCTAAACTAAATAAATAAATCTTAAAAAAAAAAAAAAAAAAAAAGCTGATGGACTCCCTCACAAGGGAATAGCTCTCTAATCCCTGTCAAAAACCCATTCTTCGCTTGTGAGAAATGAGGGTTACCGTCTCTAAGGCACATGTGGAGTTTACTTGGTCTGGGGCTAAACTGGGCAGTGGGAGATACTAGCACACATTTCTCCTCAGCTGTAAACTGCCCTCTCCCCCAAAGAACAGTGTCTGTGCAGCCACCTAAGTCTTTAAAACCGCATGCCAATGTGATCAAAGTTTTTTGGATCCTTTCGAGCAGCGTTTTGTTACTGAGCTTGTCTACCCCCTTGGGAAGCCTGGAACGAAAGGGGTTTCACTGTCCATGAATTTAGAGCTTTGACATGAGACATGACATTCTAGTCTTCAGATCAGAACATGGACCAGCACACTGGTATCTCTTTTTACCTATGATAACTTAATTTTAGAGGCCTCATTGCCATTCAAGGCCACCAGCCCTATGAAGGGCCCATGAATTTACCTCAGTAAGCTTACCTAAATTTTACGTCTCTTCTTGAGAGTTTGAGAGCTCACCCTTTCACTCTGGGCTGCTGGATCCTTATGTAATTTCATGTGCCCCCTCCCCAGAGCTCCATATTGTACTGGGAGAGGCAACCTTGGCTCAGACCTAGAGTGATGGGAGCCAGCTTCCCTTATCCTTATGTAATAAAGTGAGATCATCCAAATATTCCTATTCTAGATGAATCTTCTCCAAATGGGATGGCATTCTGGATCTCCAGACATTAAGTTAGATGAAATAATTCTTATAGTCCACCTCATCATATACCCTTACTATAATTTCCAGCCAGTATTTTCTATACGTGTCTAATGTTAATAAATCACCTAGAGCACTTTAAAACAGATTCTGAAACCCTTCCCTATTTAGAATATGGCTTACTAAGTTTGCATGGGACCAAAGAATCCATACTTTTTAACAGGCCCCCAAATGATTACTACCACCATGCCAGTTTGGGAAACACTGTCTTAACTAGTCATGTTTTGGGTATTGATTTAAAGTTTCTAATGAGGATAGAAATGAAGAATGTTTATATAGAGTGCATTTGAATTTATTTTTTTAAGATTTTATTTATTTAAAAAAAAAAGATTTTATTTATTTATTCATGAGAGACACAGAGAGAGAGGCAGAGACATAGGCAAAGGGAGAAGCAGCCTCCTTGAGGGGAAACTGATGTGGTACTTGATCCCAGGACCCCAGGATCATGACTGAGCCAAAGGCAGATACTCAACCACTGAGCCACCCAGGTGCCCCGAGTACATTTGAATTTAAAGCTTTTAAGAGTTCATATTTCTTTTCAAGATACTGATTTCATTTCCTCTGTGTATATACCCAGAGCTGGGATTGTTGAATCACAGAATAGTTCTATTTTTTATTTCCTGAGGCATCTCCATACTGTTTTACATAGTAGCCTCATAATGTACATTCCCACCAACCATGTACAAGTACCGGGTTCCCTTTTCTCTACATCTTCATCAGTGTTTATCTTTTGTCTTTCCTATCACAGCCATTCTTGCAGGTGTGAGCTATATCTCATTGAGGTTTGATTTGCATTTTCCTGATGATTAGTCATGTTTAGTATTTCTTCATATATCTGTTAGCTATTTGTATATATTATTTTGAGAAATGTCTATTCAGGCCCTTTGCTTATTTTTAAATCCAGTTATTTGTTTTCTTGCTATTCAATTGTTTCATTTTCTTATATATTCTGGATATTAAACCATTATCAGATGTATAGTTTGCAAATACTCTCTCTGATTCTGTAGGTTGTTCCATCACTCTGTTGATTGTCTCTTTTGCGATGCAGAAGCTTTCTAGTTTGATAAAATCCCATTTGTCTATTGAAGAGAAATTTTATAACATGTTTCCCAAGTCTTCAACTTTTGAAATGGAGGTGCAGCAGAACGTGCAGGGCATTTATATTTAGGAAAACCTCAATAGTCTTTGTATGATTCTGACCCCAAACACTAGCCTCCAAGAGTTCATGGTCCAATAGGAGAGCAGAAAGTAAGCACCTGTCACTAAAAAATGTTCTAGGTGCTGGAATGAAAGTATGCAATGGGTTTAGGGTGCTCACAGGGCAATTTAGTAGATTGTGGAGATCAAGGAAGGCTTCTGGGAAGAAGTGATGTCTCAGTTGATTTACTGGATCTCCTGAACTTCATTTTTCTCATTCTGTAAAATAAGAAAAAAAAAAACTTTATTGCACAGGACTATTATGTAGATTATGTAAGTTAACCCAGCACATTATTGGCACTCGACAAGTATTAAACAACCTCCCCTTCTTTTGGCTAAAAAAAAAAAAAGTCCTAGAAACCATCGATGAAAAGGAATACAGAGAACATAACATAGAGAAAAGTTTCTCCAAGTATAATGAGGTATGAAGCAATAATAACTAATGTACCTTAACCTTCCATTCTAAATATAAAACAAAATCTCCCCAGGTGCTGCTTTCTCCATTTGGTCTTCATTTAACTGTACGTTATTTCAGAATGAGAATTGTGTCCTCTATGTTCTGTGCAGTGCCTTGCTCTGTATCCAATATGCAGTTGGATGGGACTAAGTACATTTTATTTAAATTAAATTGACACACACGCACAGTCTCTATTTTGCAAGTCATGTATAATCATTAATCCAATCAAGAACTCTGTGAGGAGGTTATATTCCTCCCATTTAATTATCCTGGGTTTATAATCCATGGTTGAGGAAATCCGGAGATTGAAGCCCTCTTGTTGGCCTAATCAGTAGCTAATGAAGATTTAAACGAAGGCTTCCTGATTTCTTTTCCTTTAACAGAGATGCCAGACCATTTTTCCAGTTGAGGACTAATTTTTTTAAGAAAATTTATTTTTAAAAAAAGAAAGAAAACTTATTTAAAGGACTTAACAATTCCTATTCTCCTCTGATAGGCACATATTACATTTCAGAAGTAGACCTTAGGTTGCTTTGTATAATAATAGATTATTTTAAAATTTGCATACTGAAAAAGGAGAATAAATTTTAAAGTTGCAAAAAAAAAAAACCTTTAGTAAGATAAAGTTTTCTTTTCTATTGTTTATAATTAGGTGATTGATCTGTTCTGTTTAAGCTTTTGAAGTAGCTAAAGATTTAGGAAGTGGGGATTTTTGTTTTTGTCTGGGTTTTTGTTTGTTGCTTTTAGCTTTTAGGTGACCACAGTTGTAAGACAGTCCACTGGGTATAAAAGAAGCATGTTTTCGGATATTCTTAAATCAAAATTTGCCACGTTTGCTATAAAGCAAACATAGCTTAGATGAGCTGGAGCACACAGTAGACTTGCAATGCATTGAGTACAGTGATCACTGAACATTAGAGCTGATAGAGACCTACAGACTAATCCAGAAATTGCCAGAGTTCCCTTGTGGTGTATGCCTCTTGCCAATACAAAGTTCTACAAACGCTTAATTAGTCCTGAAATTTAAGTTTTTGAGATTCCACATAAAAGAACTCCGTATTTCTAAGTTCTCGTGAAAAATAGCTGGATCTGGCAACACAGCGCCTCCGTTCATGCACAATCACTTTTAGCTGCAGCTGAGTGACAGTTACCTTCTTAAGAAGGGTATGTGAAATGGCATCGAAATGCTATCTTCCTTCCCTCATTTACTTTTCCTTGCTGCCCTGATGGCAATTAGAATTTAGAACACCAGCCCTTATCCTAACATCCTCATGTTGCAGAAGAGGAAATTTATCCAGGGTAAACAGAGCAAATTAGTTCTATGGCCCAAATAGTGCTGCCTAATAAACAACCCAAAGCTCAGCAGCACACAACAATAAGGATTTGTTTTGCTCACGTGTCTAAGGATCAGCTGGGCTCAAGTAATGTAGGCTGGGTTTGGCTGGGGTGGTTTGGCTCTGCTCCAGATGTCACTCATTCCCTTCCACCACCAGCAGAAGATACTGGGCAGATTCTTCTCATGAAAATGACAGAAATGGAAAAGGGCAAAGGAAGTACATAAGCCCTTTTAACGTCCAGAGTCATAACTAGTAAGCCTTCACGTCTGTCTCTCTCGAGTGGGCAAAGCAAGTCACACATTGAACTAACATCAAGGAATGGGGAAATGCAAATTGCCCCTTTTGGGGAAGACTTCAAAATCACAGCATGGATGGGAGCAGGGCAAGGTTAAATAATTCAAGCCAGCAACCCGATGGACCACTGAAGAGGTCTTTAATCACCCATTGCACAGTCTCCAACAAGCCCGACTTCACTCATTCACTTTCATTTCTGCCCAGGAGCTAGATGATTTGGAGGTAACTGTCTAATCTCACTATAAGACAAGGAAACTGGTGCAGAATCCCAAGGAGAAGCTGCCTCCAAACCCATTGTTCTTTGCATTTCAGTTTGATGATGAAGTGCTTTATCTTACCTGAGTGTAATAGCATGATTGCTCATAGTTTTGCCAAGAAAATTTCAGATATTGAAAATTATATTAAAACTTGAAATGCAATACAGAACTGAACTACAAATCACTCTTTAGGATGAGTTCTAAGTTCTCAAAGCAATTTGTTTCTTAAGAATTCTCAGAGTCTAATTTCACCGTATTAAATAATATAGAAATATGGCACTAGAGACCTCCATTAGGGAAGCACAAGCATCCTACAAATTAGTAAGCAGTATTTACTTTAGGTTGGAAAATCTCAACAGGCTTCCCTTTATTTTCAGAACTGTATTTTGCCTTGTTCTCTGCTTCTAAGACTTGATACTTAAAAAAACAAAAAACAAAAAAACACTATACTCAGAAAGCCAATAAACCATTGAATCTAATTAATGGAAAAAGGAGAAACAAAGCTTAGTAAATGAATTTTAAAATACTAATTTGGATTATCATCCAAAAATTATCATTGGGATCCCTTAATTCCTTACAAGGGAAGCTCCAGTCCAACACAGGCTCGTTTTTTCTGGACTAAGGAGTCCTCCAAAAGCCTGCAGAGCTGGATAAGCAGTACACCAAAGGCAGCAATCTGAAATATTGTCCTGGAGCTCTGTTAGCTGAGCCTAGAGCCAGCCTCAAATGCCCAGCTCCCAGTGTCTTCCTAGTCCCTACCTTGCATAATGTTAGCTTTCTAAAGACACTGTTGTCATCCAGGAAAAATTGACCTTCCACCTTGCAAAATGCAGAAGTTCAAATGTGGAAAACAGAAACCTCAAAGGTGCCAGCAGCTCAAAAGCCCCAAAACTCCCAAAACCACTTCCAGTCTAAAAGTTCACAATATCAACCTCTTCCCCTGCAACACATACATCACAGTGTTCAAATCCCTTCAATCCTTTGACCTATGACCCCTCTTCCCTAGGCTTATGTTGTTTCCACTGAGAAAGGGAGATGGTGGAGGAGAAAAAAGTAGGTGAGAGTTTTTATGTCTCTCTACCCTCCTTCCAAGTCCAAAGTAAATGTTTTTTCTTTCTTTAAAACCTTTCCTACCTATAGTGCACACATTTTGATAGCTTCTCTGGTTCAAGTCTTTCCCATTAGCCAAATAACTGGGCGTTGCTAGATGTTCCCGTGGCCCTTGGTCACATCTTCATGTATGATGAGTGCTTTGTGTATATCATGACTCTTCCCCAAGGACGGTGACATGAATCAAGATGCAGAGGTTATGTAACAGCTGGATATTGAAGAATTCCATAAGGAGCATGTACCTCCATGGATTTCAACATATCCAGCAGGGATGAGAAACAGAATTTACAGATAAAGCACTTTATTATGTGTTCTCATGAATTTAAAACCACTTAAGTCCACACAACCACAGCCATGCTGAAACGCTGCATTTTCATTTCATGGACAGGGTGGAAGGAGCTAACTGTTGAGAGAGATGACATTACTTTCTCAAGGTCACACTTAGGAGCCAGCAGGGCTGTTGTCCTGGGGTGGGGCCGCGGGCCATGGGAAGATCTTGGACACCGCAAGGCCTCTTTGTCCTTGATTGAATACTACAGTCCTAACTTTATTTCACTTCTCCTTCCAGTGCCTGCCAATAACATGAAAGAAATAAAATCGAAGCTATCTTCCTCACAAAATGGTTGATTTCACTGTTACAAGCTTATCCCTGTGCTTGTTTGTTTCTCTGTGATGATTTCTGAACATATTTTAAATGTCTTTGCAAGAAAGCATGAATACTGCCAGGCTTCACTTTCTTCAAGAATTCTTTAGGACAAATTGACTGGTGCCAAGAAGCATAGAATCCAAGACCAGGATAAGTTTCCAATGCCTTGGTTTTGGATAATTCCAGAAGTTGTGCCAATGAGCATAAAACCTGCCTTCCTCATCCAACTGGGAGAGAGATAGACAGACGGAGAGGTTGAGAATGCGTGTGTGCAATAGGCAGGCTTCAGGGAGGCTTGCCACACATGCTTTAGATTTCCAGTTGTTCTTCAGCTGCCAGGGTGACCAGGGAAAATGATGACCAAGCTCTCCTGGGCATAGTGGCAGTAAAACTTTCACCACTGCCTTTCCTACTTTTTTTTTTCCTTTCTTAAGGATGAAAAATATGCTTTTGCAAGGAAAGTAATAAAATATAAAATTTTCTGAATTTGACAGACTTTGTCCTAGTTTTTGGTTTAATGGGAAGTCTATTCTAAAATCCAGTCTCTGTATCTCTTACACTTATTTAGTAGACTTTAGGAACTTCTTTGTACTACCTGAATGCAATAAACAGGCTGATTAATAAGAATGGAAACACATCATCATAGCCATGCTATTGTGTAACTCCCTCCCTTAGAGTGTGGGCTGGTCAAGTAACTTGCTTCTAACCAATAGAACACAGCAAAGACGATGGGACATCACTTCCATAATTACTAACATAAGATAGTGACTTCTATCTTGCTTGCAAACTCTCTCCCTTTTTGACTTTGACAAAGCAAGAAGTCATATTGGAGAGGCCCACGTAGCAAGGAACCAATAATTATGAAGGAATTGGGGCCCTCAGTCCAACATCCTGCAAGAAACTGAACCCTGCCAATAACCATGTGAGCTTAGAAGTAGATATTTCCATAGTACAGCTTTGTGATGAGATCCCAGTCCTCATAACATCTGGATTGCAGCTTTAAAAGAGATTCTGACTCTGAGGCACAAGTTAAACTACAACTGGATCCCTGACTCACAGAAACTTGGAAATAATAAATGTGCGCTGTATTTATCCAGTATATTTTGGGGTGATCGGCTAACATAGCAATAAATAAATAACACATAGCCTTAAGTATAAAGAACATATCAACTATGTTTTGAACCATGAGTTCATAGTTTTTCTATACTGGAATTTCTCTAATACTCCTGAGAGGGAGGGGAAAAAAACAACCCAAGTGGAATTAAGTAATAGATGGAAAAATGGAGACACCTGGGTGAGGCAGAAATGTTTTAAAACACTGACAGCAGCAATAACTGGCTGCAAATCTTTGGTTTAAACCTACTCTGTGAATATTGAGATGTACTTGGGCAATGCAATGTGAATTTTAGGACCAACTGTCTACGAATTTGAAGTGATATTAGTGGATCTCTGGTGTAAATTTTTTCTGTCGATAATGTAGTAGAGAAATAATCCTGGCCCTGACACTACTTGAGGAAAGAAAGAAAAAAGAAATTTCCTCAATTTTATTCAGTCACAACCTAGAAATTCTATTCCTCCCTAAAGTTAAAAGTATAGATAAAAATATCTTAATGGTTAATGACCTATATAAATCAGGATGAATAAACCCAAAGATGGTTGATTTCTTACCTATGGATTCAACAGATGGTTGAATGTGCTAGCGTTGACTTTGGACTTGCTTGTGAGAGAAAATCGAACATACCTATTCTTAATTTTGTGGTTAGTGTCCTTGTGGTACTTGAATTTGGCCATTAAAGGAGAATATGTGGAAGGCACAACAGAGAAACAGAAAGAGACTGAATTCTTGATAATACCTTTGAATCACTAAGTTATATCAGGTTTGCTGAAACAACAATTTTTGCAAATTTGAGTTTGATTTTCTGTGTCTTAAACTGAATATGTCTCAACTGGTATCTATTTGGAGAGAAAAATTGAAGATTTACTCTGCATCTTGGGTAAGTTCCAAACCACTACCTGCACTGCGCAATGTGTCTTATTAATTGCCTATTCCAGGATAATACTGTCATTCTAGTTCACAGTCTTGGTGAAAAACATTAAGGATATTTATAAAATCATAGAATCAGAGTTCCTTCCAAAGAAATAGACATAATTTTTTTAGTATTGGAAGGTTGTATACTATTGGTTTGGCAAGGACATTTTCACATTCTTTCTTTATTCATGATACAACTACTTCGATACTCTCAAATAAATGGATAAACAAAATTCAAGACTAGACAAAATGATCAAGTGTTTCCCTGTGAGACAAGAAACTATAGAGTGTGGCCTTTCCCTGTCTTATGGCAGGAATTTATGAAGATGATAGCTGTTAGTCCCATATTCTAAATGGCAGCATGATTAGTGACTTTCACTGTTATACAACTGACAAAAAGGGCAAACAGGCTGTTGATCCTGCTCCAAGTGGAGACAAGGGGAAGAAATTTATTAAGGAGTTAAATTAAGCAAGATAAATTTTTGAAAAAAAGGTAAGAATATATCATGAAATGGCAAAATAAAACTTAAATGTTTGGGCTGCTCCCAAAGCTATAAGCAGATGACAAGGAATAAAGGGTTACAAGGAGGTAGGCTGAAAAGTGTCCTCTTCCCAACCCCACCCTTGCCAAAAAGATATCCATGTTCTAATCCCCAGGACCTGTGAATATTACCTAATTATAGTAAATGTGTCTTTGCAGATGTGATTGCCTAAGGGATTTGTGAGATGGGGAGATTATGCGGGTTATCTGGATGGGCCTTAAATGCCATCATGTGTTCTTTAAAGAGAGAGGCAGAAGATTCCAGACAAGGGAGAGGAGAAAGTGAAGTGCAAATGGATCAGAGAGAGCTTTGAGGGTGCTCCAACCCCAGCCCTGAAGATGGTTGAAGAGGCCAGGAACAAAGGAAAGCAAGAAATGCAGTTCTAGAAACTGGAAAAGGCAAGTAAGTGGAGCCTTGCCAAACCATGAGTTCAGCCCTGAGAAACTGACTTTGGACATCTGACCTCCAAAACCGAAAGAGGATAAATGTGTGTTGTTTTAGCTAGAACTAGAAACCACATTAAATTTGTGGCACAACAGCCACAGGAAACTAAGACACATACAAATAAGTTTCCAGATGAGTTTTTTCTAACAGCAGACTTTTACTACAGCTTGAGATTGACAGCACATTACTCTTCAGGATCCCATCAAAGATTTGACCTTCCCAGAAGAGATCACTAATCCCCTGGTTGGGCGGAGGAAAAGTAATAAAATGTATGCCATATGTCATTTTAAATCCTTGAAAATATTTTTTCATATGATAGCACTATCTGCCTCAACTGGATGTTAAGTAATGGATCAGATAAGGTGATTTCTTCAAAAACATTGTTCCCTAGATTCATCCTTGATTTTTGGTTCTTGACAATGAGACACATGAGTTATCAATTTTAGAGCATTGTTCATGTCTTTTTTTAAAAAAAAATATTTATTTCTTTGAGAGAGAGAGAGAGAGAATGCTCACAAGCAAGTAAACAGGGGGAGGGCCAGAGGGAAAGAATCTCAAGTAGACTCCCCGCTGAGGGGCAAACCTGACGCTGGGCTGGATCTCAAGGACCTGAAATCATGACCTGAACCAAAATCAAGAGTCACATGCTTAACCAGCTGAGCCACCCAAGTACCCCATTAATGTTTACTCTTAAAGCAGACTGATAAATATCTAAATCATGTCCTAAACTATTCATTTAATTTTCAAAGGCTGTGGTACAGCTATCATTTTTAAATGATTGAATTATTGAAGTCATCAAGTATCATCTCCCATGACTCTACTTTGGTAGTTGAATGGTAGCTTTGCTTATCACAGTTTGGGGGTCCCAAACTGATTTCTGACTCCCCAGAAACAAAGATACTGGCCACCCCTAACATCGCAGATGACATATTCAGGTTCCACTACAAAACTCTTTTAACATTTAACACTTCTCCCTGACAATGCTTACCACAATTATAACTAAAATCAATTAATTATCAACCATAAGATGTCTTTCTCCTTCAGCTAAGAAGTGTCCCAGGACAGGAGAATATACCTAACATTGCCTGGCTGATAAGAAATATCCACTGAATGAAAGGATACATTAAATGTATGTATTGTTTTTATTGTGCTAAGCTATAGGACTATTATTTTTATATTAATTATTGCATAAATAAGGATGAGAAATTTGCATCATATGCCATATGCCGCACTGAAGAACATGTCAATCTTAACAATACATTTTAAAATAGTTTAGTAATATTCCTTGAATATTATAAGAAGGATAAAGTCAAATATATTGGGAGTAAATATTAAACACATTATCAGCAAAAACATCAAATGACACAGTATCCACATACTATCCATAACAGTATCCAGCAATGTGAATATTAAATTAGTGTAAGTATCATATAGGAGCTTTTCTTCCAAATAATTTGCATCTTTATATATCAAAATAAATGAGAATGATACATTTCTTCAGATAATAAGAGAAGAAATTATCTTATTTGCCTTTGAGATATGTAAAGAAAGCTCCCAAAGTAACTACTTTCATGTCGTTGTAATCAAATTTGGATCATGATAACATATATTTTATCAATAACTGCTCCATAAATGTAATCAGATGAAAATGATACATAGGGATGCTGCAAAAGTTACGAAAAGACATCACTCATGCCACAAAAAAATAAATAAATAAAATTACTCTAGTTGGAAGTAATTTAGAAAATCAGCCCTAGGGGCACTAGCCTGCTCCTCCAACCTCCTCCCCATCTCCCTCAGCACCCTACGCACCCCCCACCAATCCACCACTACTAGGTAATAAGCAGGGTCTGTTGGTTTGGTCAGGGAAAGCACCAAAGGAAAAGATTGGCTGGTGCTGTGATTTGAATGATGGCTGGAAGTAAGATAAGCAGAGAGGAAATTCCAAGCCAAGGAGATGACTTTGAAATAAGCTGCAGAAATGAGAAAAAAAAAATCATAAAGTGTATTGAATAATGAATTGGTTTCTGGGACTATATATCTTGGTAAGGATGTGCAGCATAAGCTATTGAGATAACTTCTATCCTGTACTAGCTGTTTAAAGACCTGTTTCCCCTTCCTGTTCCAGGGAGTATATAAAATACTTTTAGCCTTTTAGCCTTTAGCTGGCTTTGAAGAACTCAAGATACTGAGGGTTGGGGATGGAATTGCCCCACATTGAAAAGCTGGTGCTTGGACTAGAAACAGCGCTCTGCATAGTGAAAAGGACTCGAGCTTTTTAGGGGGAGTCCAGTCCTATGAGGTAAGGAGTTCAATAACCTGGTCCCATGCCTCCTCTGGAGCTTGACCACCTCTGCCTCCTTTTCAGTCTTGCACTGTACCTACTTCCTTTGTGCTGTAGTTGCCCTCTCCCTCCCCAACTCTTACCCTGGCTAACCCATCTTTGCAAGACCTTGTATCATTTTGTAACTATTTCTTCTTTGAATGTTAGAACTGCCCAGGGGAGTCAAATAGATCTGGAATATTTTTTTCATCCTTCCTTTCTTTAAAAAATACTTATTTACTTATTTGAGAGAGAAAGAGAGAGAGAGAGAGAGAGAGCACAAGCAGGGGAGGAGCAGAGGGAGAGAGAGAAATCCTCAAGCTGACTTTGTGCTGAGCACAGAGCTCAAGGTGGGGATATCCCAGGACACTGAGATCATGACCTGAGCCAAAATCAAGAGTTGGTGCTTAACAAACTGAGCCACCCAGGTGACCTAAGACCTGGAATATTTTTTCAATGACTGATTCAAATAACTTACCTTAATGATCATAGGACTACTGCAATTTTCTATTCCTTAGTGAATTAATTTTCAAGAAGCTATATTTTTCCAGAAATTTTCCATCTTCTCTAAATTTTCCAGTTTTTGCCACAAGTTTGCCTATTAAGTTTTAAATTTCTCCTGGGTCATAAGTAATTTTCTATTTTCTGTATCTTCTAATAATCGGTGACCCTTTTATTACAGCCCTAATGTTGGTATGTGTGTCTTCTATTTGATCAATCTCCTCGGAGATTTATCAAATTTAATTTTTTCTCTTTAAAGAACCATTTTGGCTTTGTTGAGTTTTTCCATTGTATGTCTGTATTTTATTTCACTAATTTGTACTGTCATTTTTATTGCTGCCTATCCTTTTACTTTCTTTGGGTTTATTTTGCTATTGTTTTTCTAATTTCTTATAAAGTGTGCTTAGCTTGTTGATTTTTAATTTTTTAATCAACATAAGTACGTAAGGACATAAATTTCCTTCAAAGTGCTGATCTAGCCACATCTCATAAGATTTTATATATAGCATAGGTGTTACAGGTTAGTGAACCCTATTTTCTAAATTTCATTATGCCTTTTTAATATATAGACAATTTAGAAGTTTATTTCTTAGTTATGAAACATGAAAGCTTTAAAGGTATATCTTTGCCATTGATTTGTATCATTTTTACACTATGAAGGGGGAATAAATGTTGTAGGATTTTTATTCTTTTATTTAATTGGTGTATTTCCTTTTGTCCAAGTATCTGTTGATTTTTATATATGTACCATATGTGTTTTTAAAACTGCACGAAATACAATTTACCAAAATTCACAGGATGCGGCAAAAGCAGTGCTTAGAAGGAAATGTATAGCATTGGTTGCAAGTATTAGAAAAGAAGGAAGATCTAAAATCAGTAATCTAAGCTTCCACCTTAGGAAAGTAGAAATGAAGAGCAAATTAAATTCAAAGAAAGCGGAAGAAAAAGAAATAATAATTAGAGAAACAGAAGTCATGAAATTGAAAACAGAAAATCAGTAGAGAAAATCGATGAATAATGGATGATAAATGGATATTAGAAGAGATATCACTATAGAGCACACAGACTTTAAAGAATAGTAAAGGAAATAATATTAAGAGTAATTCTATGTGAACGAATTTGATAACCTGGATGAAATGGACCGATTTCTTGAAAGACACAATCTAGCAAAACTCACACAATAAACAATTCAAAAAGGCCTATATATAAATAAATTCAATAATCAGTAAACTTCCAGAACAGAAAGCTCAGATGAATGTAACTGGTGAATTCCACAGAATATTTAAGGAAGAAATTTTGCCAACTCTCTACAATTTTTTTCAGAAGATAGAAGACAGGATATATCCTCATTCATTCTATGAGGCCAGCATTACCCTAATACCAAAATCAGGCAAAGACATTATAAGAAAAGAAAACTACAGACCAATATCTCTCTAACATATAAAAGTCTTCAACAAAATATTAGCAACGATTCTGGAAAAGGGAAAAACTATGGAGACAGTAGAGAGATCACTGGTTACCAGGGATTAATGGACAAAAAGGAATAAATAGCAGAGCATGGAGGATGTTTAGGGCAGTAAAACTATTCTATGTGATAGTATACTGCTGGATACATGTCATTATATACTTGTCAAAACCCATAAAATACCAAATGTGAACCCTAATGGCAACTCCGGTCTTTGAGTGCTAACTCTGTGTCAGTGGAGGCTCACCAACTATAACAAGCATATTATTGTGGTGCAGGATGCTGATAGTGGGGGAGGCTGTGAGTGGGTGGGGACAGAAGACACACAGGAATTCTCCATACTTCTTGCTCAATTTTGTGGTGAACCTAAAACTGCTTTAAAAATTAAGTCTAGGGGCCCCTGGGTGGTTCAGTCGGTGAAGCATCCGACTCTTGGTTTCGGCTCAGGTCATGCTCTCAGGGTTGTGAGATCGAGCCCCAAGTGGGGTGTCCAGCCCATTGTGGGGTTGGCTTGAGATTCTCTCTCCCTCTCCCTGTCCTCTTTCTCCCCATGCTTGTGCTAGATATAAATACATAAATACATAAAATCTTTAAGACATAAAATTGAAGTCTATAAGAAAAGAATATATATCTTGATCTCTTCAAGTGTGTAGACCTTTTGTTAATTAGGCTGTTCAAAACTACATCTTCATTGACTTTTTGTCTATATGTTACAAAATTGCACACACACACACACTAACCATCACATATTTCAACTTGATTTTCCAGTTATCCTCACTCTCAATTATGCTTCTGGCCATTATTGGAAGCTGAAGTTTGTGCTGTGACACTTTCTTTATAAGTGTATGCTATTCTCTTTTTCTTTCAAACTTATTCATCCTATCAAATTCCTACTAAATCTTCAAGACCTTCCTTTAGAGTGACTTCCTAGACTGCTTTCCTGACTGCCTAGCATAAATAGTGACTTTCTCTATGTGGATTATTATATGCTCTTGTATTATTTATCTCAAGGGCAGAACTTTGTTATAGCAAACACCAAGAATGTTTAATTTAAATAATATGTACTAAACAAATATCGGTGGCATCAATGGATGATAAAATTTATTTTGCAGAATTATAATGGAAGATGAGACATTTGGCCTCTCTCATCCCTGAATCCTTTCTCCTCTTAATGTTGATCTCAGATTTTTCTGTCGTTTCTGCCACTTGCATTTCTCCTACTTAAGTACAGAATTATATATCATTTCTAGCTTGGGAAACTAATAGAAGTTTCTACTTTCCACTCAGGTTAGTAATAAAAGCCCACGTGAAGAGAGGGGCCACAGGGCAAAGTATGAGGGCACGTCAGCAGATATGTGACGCTGTCTCAGATGTTCCAGCTTCCACCAAGCTCGTAGCTGAACACAGCCACATGAGTGTTCCTAGCCAACCACGTGAAGGCAGAAGATTCCAACCAACTCCAGAATCATGATAAATAATAAATCATTGTGTTTTCAGCACACAGCTGTAGCAATTGATATGGGAAATACCACTACGTCACTCTGAATGTTTGAAGCTGAAAGAAATATCATTAAAAATGTAGTTTTGCAAAAGCATTGGGAAAACAAAATGAGCCCCAACCCAAGAGCCCCTCTTGGGCTATCAAGCCCAAGGATATGGACCTACCTCAAAATTGTGATCCAGATGCCAGGAAGCTTTGGAGGCTGCTACCACAGTTGCTACCACAACTGCCTTATAAACCTCAAAGCTGGTGACTGGCCCTGGATCCTTGAGCCTGGCCTCCCTGGCTGCCTCCACGCACACACATCCCTACCATCTTGCTTTCCGGCCACCACTAGAGCTGGAAGGAGGCCAGCAATGTGACTACCACCTCCAAATCTTACACCAGTGCTTCTAACCTTGCATCATCTCCAGGATCCTGAATTCAAGAGAATTTTAAAAATATAAGTTTTAGCTTTTCAATCTCAGAGGCTAGCAGAGAAGTATAACAGATGATGGGAGAAGTCTAGTATCTCTGGCCAAAGTCCCCTCACTCTGAATTTAATCAACATGACACATAAGAATGACACAGAATGGAAAGTCCGACAAATATGATTTCCTATCCTGGCTCTGCTGTATCGCAGGGGTCTGTCCTTGATCAAACTACTTAACCTGTCTGATTCTCAGTGTCCCCATCTGTAAAAATGGGAATATTCCCACCTGACTCAGAGGATTTTGAGAACTCACGGTGGCTTTCACAGAGTTTTTGGTAAGATGTTTAGCACGTTGTAGGTACTCAATGATCAGTAACAGTTGTTAATGGAAAAAGAATTAGTGAACAGAAAAACTGCAAGATGCAGGGAGTATTTTGATCTTTCAGAAGGGACAGCTAGCTAGCATATTGTGAGGGGAGGAAAGATCTCCTGAAGAAGGTGATTTCTGGTTTGAATCTTAGAATATGAGCAGGGCCAGGCAAAAAAATGAAGGAAAAGGTAATTCTGGATATCAGTGTGTCTCCCTGATTCTGTGCTTCAGAGCCAAAATATATCAGAAAGGCAGAATTTGGGATAAAAAAGAAGAAATATCTTTATTGCTTTGCTGGGCCAAAGAGGCTATAGCAGACCATGGCGTTCAAAGACTACAAACCTCCCCAGAGGAAAGGGCTAGGGTGGGAGGGTGCTTATAGCTATGGAAATACAGGATCTAGCCTGTTTTGACAGAAATTATATTTATACCAACCTCCTTCATCATGTCTTTAGGGTGGTACCTAAAGCTAAAAAAGGAGAAGGGGAAAAAAAGATGAAAGTTACTTAGTTTAACATGGAGCCTAATGAAAGCATTAGTGCAGCATTTTGATTTTTGTTCAAGTTTATGCTTTTAGGTGGTTGTACCATGCATGACCCTATAGGAAGGACCAGGACTCCAGTGGTTCCATAAATCTAGAACACTTTTTAAGAATGGTATTTAATTTAATGTCATTAGTCTCTGACTTTTCTTTCTTTTGTCTCTCCTTCTACAAGATACATTGGAATGAAAATTGGACTAGCAGTGTATCTGGGTAGCATTCTTAGCTTTACTACCAAGTAGATTTCACTAACTAGATGATCTTAGATACAATGCTCAGTTTCTGGGCTTCCACTTCCCCTCTGTAAACAACACACTAACTACAAAAAACAAAAGCAAAAACAAACGTGACAGATCATTTCCATGACCATTTACAGCTTTGGCAGTATCTGAAATGGCTCAATCCACTTGCAGCCAAGCATAACCCAGCAGTCGTTACCAGATGATGTATTATCCATACATCAGGCACTCTACCCCTGCCCCAAATGGGAATCCAACAAGAGAATACATATCCAAAAGCTGAAATAAAGACTATTAAGTCTATTTACATACTAACCACTAGGTTTGGCCTTCACAGATCTACTTCAAACTGAACGACATTGGTTGGAGAAATCTGGGAACCAAGGGAAGCAGAAAAGAGTGGTAACGACCTGGTGCCTTTATGGAATATTTTATTGAGCTTTAAGAATCATCCTCATGTGTTTTCAAGTAGTTTCCATCTAAGCATTTCTTTAACAGAAGACAGGATATGTGGCAGGTGTTAGAAAGGCCTCTTGTTAATGTGAGCTTGGAGCTTTGTGCCTGTGATGATGCCAATTTTACCCTTTAAAAATATACAAAAAGTACTTTGATCATATTAGGATTTTTAGACTAGTTGCATAATAACTCTCCTATTGCTTCTAACATTTCTATAAAAACAGTGATTTTACTTCTTTTTGTCCCTCTAGCAAATAAACAAATAAAGAGAGAGGGGACAATATTCATTATTATCTTAGAACAGAAACACATTTTAAAGCCTACACATGAGAAATTGCTAGACAATAAAGCTATGAAAAATCCTACTCTAGTCATAATAATGAATTCTTTTTTTTTTCAATATTAAGAATTTCTAATGATCATGCTGGGAAGAACAAAAGCCCACTAGCTTTCTTTGAATAGGCATCCGGAAGACTAGTCAATCTGCCATTTTTGTTTTGGGCTTTGGAAATGCGTGCAGTTTGTATTGCTTGCTTTCCTTGCTCTGCCTCACCTCTTTTCAAACACGGAGCTCAGTGAGATGCTATTATATTGCTATTTCACTTCTTTTTATGGCAACAAGAGCAGAGGTGAACAGAGAATATGCACAGGAAATGGTTAGCATGGGTGCAAGCTCACACCAAACCACAGTCCTGAGAAAGAGCTGGAACTACAAAGATAGATTTTCTTAAAAGAAAAAGTTCCTGAAAATAAAATAGTTTCTTTTTATCAATTAGATCTGCCAACAACAATTTTCTCCAGTTATCTTCTGTCCACTTAATCAAAATATGGAATTAATGCTTTGAAAAACTATACGTATAGATTTGAGTTTTAATATGCTTCTTCTGAGGTTGCCTATTAGAAAAAAACATACTTTCTATCTCTTTTTGGAAAATAAACAATCACTTGATATTTGTTAAATGTATATCTGGTGTAACATTCTCTTAACTTGATAAAGAAAGTGGTAAGGAATGCCATGGCTTCTGATTACTGTTAGCAAGGTACAATAGTAAAAACAACAAATTATATAGACATACACATTTTACGAAGAGTTCTCCCCAATTATACAATTTCCTTAATGGCTTTTTAAAATTATATATTTTGCCATAATGAAGCTTTAAGTTTTTATGTGTTAAAATATCACTATTTTTTCTTCTCTAATATCTAGGATTCCTGTCCTAAGAGGGTATCACCCTATCACAGAAAAAACTAACAGTAAAACATAAGCAAACTAATAAAACCCCAAACCAGTTCCTTGAAGAGACTAATACACTAGATCATCCCCCTTGAGAGCCCAATTAAGGGGAAAAAAAAAAGAGGAAGAAGTAAAAAAAAACACCTCAGATTAAGAATAAAAAAAACTTAAGATAAAAAGGAACAAATTAAATGTCAGTCAGAAGAAACAAAATCTGTGGGACCACTGTGTCTCTTTAACTGAAGCCACTACCAAACAGGGGGAGGGGATCAGTTTTAAATGAGTTTTAAATGAAAGATTTAAGAAATATAACCGAAACAATGTGTCTTCAATAAGTCACTTCTGGATTGACCGAATCAGCTCTAAATAAAAGGTATTTGTGAAACAGTTGTAGAAATTTGAATGATCTGGGCAATAGAAGTTATTAAAAGATTTTGGTTAATTAGGTTCAGTATATTAAATGAGAATGCCCTTACTTCTTAGAGATAAATACTGAATTATTTAGAGTTGAAGGGTCGAGACTTCTCAAATTTTAAAGAGGTTAGATATAGCTAGGTGCTATGTGTCCACTCTCTGTATTCTTTTTGTTAGTTTTAAGGCATGTTTAAAAACTTTTTATAATAAAATTAAAAAGAATACACACTAGGGAAAAATATATAAAGTGATGCTAACCGTAATTCTAAGGCAAACGTTTCTAAAACCTGGGGAAAATGGGGCAAATGTTTCTAAAACCTGAGGAAAATATTCTTAGTAAAATATAAATTATGAAGAATTAAAAGAAGATGTATGAATCTTGAGTAGGCCAAAAATGATAAAAGGGATTTGAAAGTGATTATAGATCTCCCATTAAAAAATTCTCCAGGCCCAGATGGTTCCACAGCTGGATTCTATTTCAACCTTTGGAGAACAAATGATCCCAATGTCATTTTAATTATTAAAGGCCATGGAAATGGACAGAAATTGCTCCATTCCACTTAGGAAGCTAGCAAAATCTTCCCAGCAACATGTACATTCCAAAAAAAGAAAAAGTGGCCAATCTCACTCATGCATATAGATACAAAATTTTCAATGAAATGTTAGAAAACAGACTTATTTGTGTGTTGCTCTCTTTAAAACATAAAAGAAATAATCACGTTATAGTTTTATTATGTGTCCAGGTGTATTTTTGTGAGAATAGTGGATGTCTGGAGTCATCAATACCTCAGAGAAGAGGAGGAGAAAATGGAAATGCCTAGAAGAGTAAAGTAGGTACAGGGTTTAATTATGCACGTAAGAAGCTGAACAGTTCTCATTCTATATTTACTAATCGTTTTCTTCTTCCTCAAATCAAGCCAAAATCTGCCTCCAAATAATTTTTACAGATGGAGAAATAAAGGTCCCAGGACACTAATTCCCTAAGGCTAGACTACAAACTAAAGCCAAAGCAGGATAGAGAATCCAGAGACTGGTTTCCGGTTCAAACTTCTTTTCTTTCAACTGCCTGCCTCTTTGGCATATGTGCCCCTCTCCCAAGATTCCAGTGGATTAACAGTGCTAGAATGCCCTACTGCATGTGGACTGTGGGCAAAATACACAGCCCAGCAGAGAGCTTCACATTCACATTCAAATCATTACCTTCAGTGTAATTTCCTTCCAAGGAGTGATCTGTCTCATAAACACAGTGACAAATCCATGTCAAATTCAATACCTTCACCCATTAACAACATGGAGACACTCAGCTTTGCCAAATGGCTCTGGCAAGGAGTAATGGATCCCCATGTACATTACACCTTTCAAACCATATTTTTCTTGTTGCTTTATAATATTCCCTTGGCAAGGTGAAAAAAAATTATAACTTATGAAGTAGTATTCAACCAAGAAGCCACTGGATGTAAATTCAGTTGTTTAACTTTTTCTTAGAATTAAAGAAGAAAGAGATGTTTACAGCAAAGCATCTTTCTCATATTTTTGTTTATAATTCTGATACTTCATTTACTTATTGCTGAGTAAGACAAGTTGTATCCTTTTAATAGCCAAATTAAATTATTTTAATCTACCCACCCCAATTATAGTAACTAGAGTGTCAGTGCAAGTTATCTGCTTCTTTGGACTTCTTTTCCTATTATTAAAAAATAAGATAGGGCACCTGGGTGGTTAGTTGGTTAAGTGTCTCCTGTCAGCTCAGGTCATGATCTTGGGGTCCTGGGATCAAGCCCAGCATCGGGCTCCCTGCTCAGTAGGGAGTGTGTTTCTCCCTCCTCCAGCTTGTGCTCCCTCTCTCTTTCTCAACTAAATAAATAAAATCTTTTTAAAAATAAAAAAAAAATGATAAAGTAGGATAAATACACTTTTCCCTCAACAGGGAATCATAATGGAAGGCTTGATACCTTATCAGAAAATCATTTTACCCTGGGCATTTATATTCTCATACCTTGGTCCTTTTATTAATAGCAAAATACTCCTCCTTCTAATTTCCATGTTATTCTATTCTTTCTCAACTTTATCTCTGTACAGTGGGAGCAATATTACCTACACATATCTGCCTTTTAGGATGAATGATTTGAGAATCAAATGATAAATTGAGTGTACTTTGTAAATTGTGTAAGTTAGACAAATTTGAAATAGTCAAGCCTCTGGACATTCTGATGTCCAGGCTGATGGCCAGGGTCCACTGGACTTGGTACCACTTAGGAAAGGAGGCTTGATGCCATGAAATTTGTGCAAGGGATATTTGTTTCTACAATCAGTTAGTACCAAGACTTAAACTGACGCCTAGGTCTTCAGACTCCTAAACTAATCATTAAATTTTCATACCTTTACATTACTAGGCATTTTGGAAAAGACAGTAGAGTTTTCATATTCCTACTTATTTGGTTATGAAAATTTTCCTTTCCTTACTCACAATACCAGTGCAATCAGCCTTAGGAAAGGCAGGAAAAGGATGACAGATGAGAGCAATGGACAATTTCATTTTTTTCAGTTATATAGAGCTTTGAACTGTACCAGGGCAGGTAATTAATGCTTACTGCCTCTTAAGAAAACCACTAATGTGTGTGAATAAGGAGAAAGAGTGTTCGAGCTTAAAAAGAAGAGAGGGAAAGAAGGGAAGGAAGGAGGGAGGGAGGGAGGAAGGAGAGAGAAGTAAGGGAGGAAGGGGGGGGAAAGATAATTCCATGTTATTGTGGTCATTTTTTTCAATATTAGAGACATAAGAATATAAAATATAAAATGCAAACACAGGTCCTTTCTGATAAGTTCCATCTCCAAAATCTTAGCCCCGACCCACTGAAGTTTTATAAATCAGTTTCTCTATTTCAAATTAAGCCATTTAGAGGTACAGATCATGCACGTAGCTCTAGGCTCCCATGGTTTAGGGTGAGATCCTGTCCATAGCTGATATTCCATAAATATCTGTTGGCAGGGTTATTTCCTTCTTATTGAATGGCTTGGTCCATGTAAACCCTAATAAAGAGGAGAATGAGAACTTGATAAAACTTGATTACAGGCTACACATTCTAAATGCTAGGAAATATAGAATGTAAAAGCTTAAATTTCAAGTCATGGAGCAAAATTTGCTACCACTGAATCCTAAAATGCCTCCTTTGTGGACTTTGGGAGCTTCCTTAGTGATCCATCTAGAATTATAGACAATGAGGCACAAGATCAGAAGCCTGAACAATCCCATTTTACAGTATCCTAAAATGCAGGGCACCTGGGTGGCTCGGTCAGTGAAGCACCAGACTCTTGATTATAGCTCAGGTCACAATCTCAGGGTCCTGAGATTGAACCCCACGTCAGGCTCCAGGCTCAGCGGAGAGTGTGCTTAAGGATTCTTTCTCTCTCTCCCCTTCACTCTGTCTGCCTCCCCTCTCAAATAAATAAATAAACCTTAAAAACAAAGAAAACAGTATATTAAAATACAAATAAAATATTATGAAATTATGTTCCAAGCTGTAGCACACTACATTACTATTGGATGTTATTATTGGACATTATTGCATAGTAATGGATTAATATTATAATATTCAGATATTATTATTGTTGTTCATGAAATTCCAGAGTCATTGAGTTGGGTGAAGGCATTGTCTTCAGAACACCTGGATGTCCACGGTCTTGCCTGTACAAAGGCATCCTGCTCACTGCAAAGGTTCTTATGAGTATCAAATGTATTCATGTCTGATTAAATGTATTAAATAGGTGTATCAAATCGTCACAGGAAAGATTTAAGAATTCATGACTGCTGTACAACTTTAGTAACAATAACGTTCACTGAAGTCTCCGTGCTAAGTACTTTTTAATAATGTTGATTTGACTTACGTAAGCCTTGCCACACAGGTGCCCATTGTTCTCCCTACTTTTCACCTAGGGAAACTGGGCTTTAGAGCATTTCTGTAACTTGCTGAAGGAAGAAGTAAAATTGGGATTTGAATCCAGGCAAGTGGAGTCCAGAGCATGTGCTTATAACCACTATTCTCAATATTAGACACCACTGAAGATTCACTTGCCTTATTAATGAACCGTTCTCTGAGAAACAGGAATCAGGGTGGGTATGTTTCTGTATTGGTACCTCTTAAAATGAAACCGTGCAGGTACAGAAGGCAGAGTGCAGCCAAGGGTGTTGAAACAAATTGGGGGTGGGAAAGATGAAGAAACCTAATAGGCTTCACAACATTTTTTTTCTTTAGTTCTGAATTTTTATTGAATCTGTAGCTATGACCCTTTTCTCACACTTAATTTCTTTAGGACATATTTTTTTGTTTGTTAATAGGCTTTTGTATGCATGATACAAAATTCAATAAGCACACAGGGTGTATAGCATAATACAGGGTGCATAATATGCTGTAATAAATGTACACACTTCTGTTAGCTGTCAAGTTCCCTTTCCCAGAAGCTAAAACTGTAATCTGTTACTTGTGCAACCTCCACCACAATTAATTTTGGAACATTTTCATTACCCTCAAAAGAAACCTCGTCCCCATCAGCCATCACTCTACTTTTCTCCAAGCCATTGTGGCCCTAGGCAACCATGAATCTACTTTTCTGTTTCTAGATTTCCCTATTCTGGACGTTTCGTAAAAAAGCTATCATAAATATGTGGTCTTTTGTGGCTAGCTTCTTTCACTCAACCAAGTATTTTCGAGGTTCATCCACGCTGTACCACCTAGCAATACTTCATTTTTTTGATGTCAAAAAATATCCATTGTATGGGCGTACCACATTTTGTTTATCCCTTTATCAGTTGATGGTTATCTGGGTTGTCTCTACTTTTTAGCTGTCGGGAAGAGTAGTGCTGTGAACATTGTGTGCAACTCTTTGCGTGAATAGATATTTTCATTTCTCTGGGAGTGGAATTGCTGTGTCATGTGGTGACTCCATGTTTAACATTTTGAGGAACTGCCAAACTGTTTTCCAAAGCAGCTGCTTTTGGAAAGGTACTTTACATACCTACTACTGATGTACCAGAGTTCCAATTTCTCCACAACTCCCACACTTTTTTTTCCCCATATTTTTCATTATGGCCATCTTAGTGGGTGTGGCATCTCACTGTGACTTAGATTTTCATTTCCCTAATGACTAATGATATTGAGCACTGGCCATTTGCATATTTTCTTTGCAGAAATGTATGTTCACATCCTTTGCCCATCCTCTCATTAGGCTATTTGTCTTTTCCTTGTTGTGTTACATTGTTTTTTTTTTTTAAGACCTTATTTTTTAGAGCAGTTTTAAATTCCTGACAAAATAAAGAAGATACAGAGATTTCCCTACCCTACCACTCCATATCCATATTCTTTCCCATTATCAACATTCCCCAACAGACTGGTAGGTACATTGTTATAATTGATAAACCTACATTGTCACATAAAAATCACCTCAAATCTATAGTCTACATTAGCATCTTCATGGCATTTTTATAGATTTGCCTTTATAAAACGTATTAGCTGAATCTCTCCAGGGACCTGAGAGATGAGTGACCAGCAGAAAGCCAGAGAGTCCCAAATGAGCAGACCTGAAGTCCTGACTCTGCAGCAAAGAATGTCTGTGTCTATGCTGCGGCCAGGGGGAGACTTTCAGCTCTCTCCTTGGCATCCAGAAGAGAGCATAAGCAAAACCTACAGGACTGTCAAGAGCTGAGGAATGTCCCAGTGAGCATTGTTATTGAAACGTCCATGGTCTCATTCATTTGGGGAATATAAATAATAGTGAAGGGGAATAGAAGGGAAGGGAGAAGAAATGGGTAGGAAATATCCGAAAGGGAGACAGAACATGAAGACTCCTAACTCTGGGAAATGAACTAGGGGTGGTGGAAGGGGAGGAGGGCGGGGGGGTGGGGGTGACTGGGGGGCGGGCACTGAGGGGGGCAATTGACAGGATGAGCACTGGGTGTTATTCTGTATGTTGGCAAATTGAACACCAATAAAAAATAAATTTATTATTTAAAAAAAATAAACGTCCTGAGTCTAAAGGCCACTTACAGCCACCTTCCTTCTAGTGTGACCCATGGAATGTACTCAAACAGGGTATAGATAGAGCAAATCCGCACTTGTTCATCAACTTTATCAAATCTTACATCCATGCTCTGGGGGACCCCCTGAAGCAGCAGGAAGTAAAGTCCATAGTGATAAAGCACAGGTGATTTTCTCTTGCTTAATATGGTTGTGGTTGAAGAATGGGTTGTATGGGTTACTCGGTATTTTGGATCAGTTCAGCGAGTTGCCATACCTAGAACACATCATGGGGTATTTTTGATGACTATGGCCTTCCTTTCCAGCCCACTTTTCTCTCCTCCTTTGTTTTTCTAGGCCTCAAGCACTCTGAGCTCTTTGACTTCACCAGCCCACTTAGGGCCTCAGGGAAGTCATCCAGAAACCAATATTTATTGAGTGTCTACTACGTGCCAGGCGGTGCTCTGAAATCAGGGACAAAGACTAGACATCTCTACTTGGAAACTTCAAGCTTATTTAAAAATGCTTCACACATTAGCTGCCTAGAGAGAAGGTGCATTCAAAGGGATCAACACAGATCACACTTGTTACAGGAGGGCATGGTTAGGAGGAGTTATTCCCACAAAGATCTTCATTTGCCACCACAGAGGCAACCACCTACTTTGCTTACCCTTAAAGCCGAGTGGTTCCCATATTGCCTAGCAATGTGAAAGCGTATAATGTAAGACCAGTACTTTGTTATGATGGGTGCCTTGGAACCAACCGATATTTCAGATGGCTCCTCCCAAATCTTACAAAGCCTCTGCCCATCTTGATTTCTAGAATGTACTGAAATGATGCCCAATCCGTACCTCTGATTAGCTGAGTCCCAGATAGCAGAGAGCTGACTCAAGCACATTTATCAGCTGCTCAAGAAGTTTTTATACCCAAGTGCAAGTGCAACCCTGTGTTAAAACTAGATATTAGCTTCGGAAAAATGTCATGGATCCATCAAAAGCAGTTAAGAAAAACCTAGAATACTTAGGAGTGGTTGTCCTGGATCTCTCCAAACTAGCGTCCCAGGACTGCTCCTCTTCCCAGCCAGCCCCACACGGAGTTGAAGAACCATCCTGGGCGTGACTCAAGAGAATTCTTAGTGGACTTTAATCAGCTGGCTGGAGTCGACGTGCAGATCGGAGGCATGTGTGGCAAGAGTAGGAGCAGAAAAACAACACAAGTGTAAGTCTTCCCCATAACTAACCTCCCTACCTGGTAAACCTATAAGTGAGTTCACACCCCTTCACTCTATCAAATACACCCCCCCCCCCACCTCTCCCACCGCATCACCCTGGTGAATCATTCTCTAGCTTTCATGATCTGAAATGTCCTTGTTCACATACTCGAATTCGTTTGCTCAGCTTGGGAATTTGCGGCCTCCCACCCTAACCCAAAAATCTATCAGCCCTGCATAGCCTTAAAGGCCTTACCAGGTAGGCCCGGGAAGTCCCCCCACCCCCTTATCCCGGGTTTGCAGGACAATGTGAATTGGTACACGGTGGGGTGGGCGCTTAATGAATACCAGGTGAAAGCACGCAGGACTTCGGAAGCCTGTTCCCCGGCCCCGAGGGCGCACTTCGGGCAGAAGACACTGCTGAAGGCTGGCTCTGGGGATGCAGCTGAGATCCCCGCCACCCGACCCCTACTTAGCCTCTGGTCCCCCCACCTCCCACCCCCAAGGATGCGAAGACCAACTGCGCTGCGCCCGCGCGCGTCGCCCGCCTGGGAAGGTGGGGCCCCGGGGCAGAGGCGGCCACGGCGCCGGCCCCGCGAGGAGCCTCCGGACGCTGGCGAGAGGCGTGGGCGGGCCCCGCCCGGAGCCCCGCGGCGGCCGCCCCGTGCCCTCCCCCGCGGCCTGCGGGGCCCCGGGGCGACGAGGCCAGCCCGGCCGGCCAGCTGGAGCCGCCCCCCGCGCCCGGGGCCCCGCTGCAGAGCCGCCGCCGCCGCCGCCGCTCGCCGAGTTGGCTGCGCGCGCCCGGGGAGCGCAGAGTTTGCAAAGTCGTCGCGAAGCTTCGGCGCAGGGAAGGGGGTGGGGGAGTGGGGGTGCGAGAGCGAAACACCCGCCTCCTGCGAGTAGAGCGAGGAAGAGGGGGGAGAGGCTCCGAGTTCCGCTTCCTGAACGGCGGGTGGGTAGACGAGGTCGGCGCGGGGAAGGCCGGCGGGACGCGCGCTCCGGGCGCCGCAGGCGATGGCCGGCGAGCGGACCCGCAGGTTCACCCGGAGCCTGCTGAGACCCGGGCAGGCGGCCGAGCTCAGGCACAGCGCCGCGTCCGCCGCCGCCGTGGCCGTCAGCAGCCGGCAGCAGCAGCGGGTGAGTGCGGCGTCCTCCGCGCCCTCCCGCGCGCCCCGGCCGCCCCGGGGCCCCGAGCCGGGCCTCCCACGCGCGCCCCCTCCCCGCACGCCCCCTCCCCGCGCGCCCCCTCCAGTGCCCCTCCCCGCGCGCCCCCTCCAGCGCCCCCTCCCCGCGCCCCCTCCCGCGCCCCCTCCCCGCGCCCCTTCCCGCACGCCCCATTCCCGAGCGCCTCTTACCCGTGCGCCCCCTCCAGCTCCCCCTCCCCGCGCCCCTTCCCGTGCGCCCCTCCAGCGCCCTCTCCCCGCGCGCCCCTCCAGCGCCCCCCCAGCGCCCTCTCCCCGCGCGCCCCTCCAGCGCCCCCCCCAGCGCCCTCTCCCCGCGCCCCTCCAGCGCCCTCTCCCCGCGCCCCCCTCCAGCGCCCCCTCCAGCGCCCCCCCAGCGCCCTCTCCCCGCGCCCCCCTCCAGCGCCCTCTCCCCGCGCCCCCCTCCAGCGCCCCTTCCCCTGGCCCCTCCACAAGGCAGCGCCACCGACGCTTCCCGGCCAGGGGCGCGCCGGGGGGCCGGGGACTCGCAGAAGCGCAGCGTGGGAGAGGATGCGCGTGGGTTTGGGGGCTGCGGAGGCGGCGGGAGTGCCCGGCGAGTCCCACGGGCGCTAGGTTGTGGGGTGCCAGGGATGCGAGGGGCGGGGAGGCTACGGGAGGGAACCCCGCGGGCCACGGGTCTGCGCGTCTCCCTCCCCACCCGCGACCGGCGCGCGGCGAGCAGGGGCTGCGACCTGGGGGCCTCGGCCGCTGAAGCGGGGAGCCCCGCCCGCTGGGAGAGCAGTGTCCTTCGCACCACCCTGGGTCCACGCGGCCGAAAGCCGCAAACCACTCCATCCCGCTCCAGAAGGGGCCCGGGGAGCGGGCTGGAGGAAACGAGGGTCATTAAGCATCCCGTGGTTTCGGGTATTTTTCTAAGACGCTCACGGGGTTCTCCCGCCAAGATCGCTCTCCGGGGTTACTTCCTTGTTGAAGCGCCTTCTAAGTTCTGGGTGATTTCCGCGGGAAATCCCTGGGGCAGCAGCCAGCCATTCCGTCTGATGCCCAAATCCTATCCCTACCTCCCCAGATGCTCGGAAGTTCCAGTAGGTGTCACACTCCGGGGTGGAAGTGTCAGGAGAAGGGGGGGGGGGATCACCTCTGGTGGGAATGGGGAGCGAGTGGGAAGAGGGTTACCGTAAGACCTGCGCTCGCCCCCGCGCTCTTGGCCTGCCTTTGCTGGACCGGAATCCCACGCTGTGGGTTTCATTTTCCTTATTGCCAGGAAATATCATTAGGAATTAAACGGCTTCTTTTAAGAGTGTCAAAGAAAGTGTTCCTCTTGCCAGTCACCCATGAAGAGGGAGCCAAGAGCTGCCCAGAGCCAGTTCCCACAGCCAGGTCTTTTCTCTAAAGCCAGAGGTCGGAAAGTTGAACGGAACGGAAGCTAATTGCCTGGCATCAGTTGCCCAAAAGGGTGTGTGTGTGTGGGGGGGGGGGGGGTTGGAGTGTGGCCAGGGTTGGTGGCCAGGGTGCCTTCTCTTTTACTTACCGCTGGCTGGGGGTCCGGAGTTACCCAGAGGTGATTTCAACTGTTCAGCCAACCCTCTGCCAGGGGCTGCCCGCGGTTTGGACATCAGCCTGCACATTTTCAGGGCAGGAAGGACAAATTGTCAGAAAGGACATTTGGGGGGAGGGGGGCGCGGAGGTGCCATCCGAGTAGAAGCAGAGCTAATAAGAAAAATCTTCAAACATACACAGAAAATGATTTGTGCTTCGGGATGATCCTTCCGGGTTGTGCACTTGTCATTCTCTGCCATTTACTTAACAGTAACTTTATTTGGCAGCCGATTTGTTTTTACCAGATCTTCGGATCGATCTGGTAGAGAAATGCAGAGAAAGAAGTAGCGTTCATTTGGAATCAGCAGCTCCAAGTGATGTTTTGATTTTTGTTCTGTGCCATTTTAGGTGGCTTCTCCTGAGTTTTGTGGTGCTAGAATTTCTGTAAAGAGTTTGTGTTCTAGATACACGCACACGACTTTCTCTGAATTTATGCCAGATTTGAGATCCTAGGGTAACTTGTCAGAATGAATAAGCTCAATGTCTTAAAAAGAGTTGGAGGAGGGGGCGACTCACTGGCAAAGGTGTCCCTGCTTCGCTCCCCTCGCTTCAGCACCTTGGCCAACACTCCTGATTTCGCTTTTGCCAAGACATTTCACTGGATCTTACACATCTAGTCGGGCAGTTTGGGCAGCGATTTTGGCAGCAAGAAGACACGTGCTTTGAATTTCGTTCTATCAGGTAACTAACTCTTAAAGGGAAACAGGAAGGTGACGAGTCCTCTGAGTTGGCACCCGCACTCAGTAGGATTCTGGGGGGCAGAGCATCCCTTTTGAACCTAAAACCTTCTAATTGGACTACGTGTGGAGACTAATCCTGGCTTACATGATCCGATCCCTTATCATCCTTTATGTTTGTTGCTTCGAGTCCTCAAACCCTGGTTGTCAAGGGAGAATATGAATAGGATAGGGGAAGAAGATTATGGGTAGCCCACTTTAGTATAGTTGAGTAGCATTGTGTGTATTGGAGCAAACTGTCCTACATTGAAGAACATTTGAGAGACACTAGAAGGTCCTTTTGAGAAAAAAAAATCTCATTGCTAGATTCATACGGTGCCCTTTCTGAAGTCTCTATTTGGGGGGCCAAAATCCTCCAGAATGTTACAGAAAGATTATTATAGGGTTGGAACTCTGCTCTATCCAGTAAGAATAGATAAAGCTGTCCGATTAACAAGACAGCTGAGTTGCGAACTCTGAGAATGGGATACGTGCATATATACACACTCTTAACACACACATACATGTAGGACAGGAAGGCAGCAAAATGTGTGTGGCTTATGGAGAATACAGAGCAAAGAGCTGCTGAGTGAGAGCAGCAAGTGAGAGCAGCTGATTAAGGGGCCCACTTTGAGGGCAGTTGCCGAAGGAAGTAGAGCTATATGGCAGAGCAAACTTGATTTCAATTTTAATCCAAAGCACCATGGCACACTCATGTGCAGGCAGACACTTTGCCAGAGCCAACCTCATTTGACATCCCTCTGAAGAACAATTATGAAGAGATATCCGCACGCCCATGCTCACTGCAACATTTTCACAATAGCCAGGATACAGAAACAGGCCTAAGTGTCTGTCTAGGGATGACTGGATAAAGAAAATATGATATATAGCCCAATATTAAAAAAGAAATCTTTTTTTTAAAGATTTTATTCATTTATTCATGAGAGACAGAGAGAGACAGAGACACAGGCAGAGAGAGAAGCAGGCTCCATGCAGGGAACCCGACGTGGGACTCGATCCCTGGTCTTCAGGACCATGCCCTGGGCTGAAGGCAGGCACTAAACTGCTGAGCCACCCCAGGCTGCCCCAAAAGAAAGAAATCTTGCCATTTGAGACACTGTGGATGAACCTAGAGAACATTATGCTGAGTGGCCAAGTCAGACACACAAAGAGGAATACTGCATGAATTTACTTATATGTGGAATCTAAAATAGTAAATAAAGCTCATAGAAGGAAAAAGTAGAATGGTGGTTACAGGGACAGGAGGTAGGAGGTGAGGAGGATGAAGAGATGGTGGTCAGAGACTACAAAGTTTCAGTTACCCAAGATGAATGATTTCTGGAGATCTAATGTACAGCATAGTTGACAATACTGGATTGAATACTTGAGAGTTGCTAAGAGGATTTTTAGTAAAATCTTCTCAACACACACACACACACACAGTGGTAACTATGTAGAGGCGATGGTTAAGTTATTTAACTTCATCCTGCTGATCTTTTCACAATGTAAACGTATCAAAATATCAAGTTGTACTCTTTAAATATGTACATTTTTTATATGTCACCGCATCTCAATGAAGTTGTTAAAAAGAAAAAAAGCAACCCTAGTAATACAGAACAGTTGTGAACAAAACCCATATATTTTAAACATTTTTAAAAATTTCTATTTATTTATGATAGTCACAGAGAGAGAGAGAGGCAGAGACACAGGCAGAGGGAGAAGCAGACTCCATGCACCGAGAGCCAGACGTGGGATTTGATCCCGGGTCTCCAGGATCGCACCCTGGGCCAAAGGCAGGCGCCAAACTGCTGCACCACCCAGGGATCCCCAAAAGCCATATATTTTAAAAAAGAGAAATATTTGCTCCTTAGTTATTTTAGTTATTCTGAGATTTTTTTCATGGAAAACAAATGAATCACAACTCATGCCAAAGCCAATCTCAGGATTGAGTAGAGTTTAAGTCATTTCCAGACACTCCCTTCATGGTAGATCCACAAAGCAAGCTTCTTTACAGCAGAATCTCAGTTGAAATATGATTAGAAACATGTCTCCCATGTCAGTGGGAGAATTTTATTGAGCGTTTTATTACTTTGGTTGAATATACATGCCATGTTGGCCTCAAAGTTGTAATGCCATTAATTAGAAGTTCTTTTTAGGAAGCTATTCTTTTAAAACGTATGAAGTGTATTTGTATTTTTACATGAATTAGTTCATTTAGATAGCTTCCTACAATTCGTTAAGTATAAAGATTTGTAAACTTTTCTGCCTATCTTTGATAGTATTTCAAAAGAAAAATCCTTTTAAATGAAGGTAGAGGCGACTTTTCTGCTAACACCACATCTGGTCTGACTCTGAGAGAAATGGAGCTTTATTTTATGGAACGTGATTGGATGAGTCAGAGAAATGGAAGAAGACTCTGAGGAACAAATAATCATTTGGTCAGTTTTTGCCTAAAGCCTTCTATGTATTTCCCAGATGGGGACCACTTTATTTGTATGCACTCTTTGATGCATTTATGACATTTACTCTGAAGTTACACGAAAATTCCTCTGCAAGTCATTGTTGCACTATAACGAACTTTGTTAACCTCTTTTATCTATTTTTATTTATTATGGAAGTACAATTGACATACAATGTTGTATTAGTTTCAGGTATACAACATAGTCATTCTACAGTTCTATACACTACTCAGTGCTCACCATGACAAGCGTAGTCACCATCTGTCACCATACATTATTACAAAATTATTGACTATATTCCCTATACTGTACTTTTCATCCTGTGACCTATTTCCTTTATAACTGGAAGTTTGTACCTCTTATTCCCCCTCATCTATTTCATCCATAGCCCCCATCCGCCACCCTCTGGCAACCACCAGTTCATTCTTTGTATTTAAGAAGCTTTTGTCTTTTTGTTCGTGCATTTGTTTTGTTCTTAAGATTCCACATATAAGAAATCATAAGGTATTTGTCTTTTTTCTGACTTATTTCACTTAGAGTAATGCCCTCTAGTTCTATCCATGTTGTTGCAAATAACAAGATTTCCCTCTTCTTTTTATGACTGAATAATACTCCATAAAAAAATAAAAAATAAATAAATAAATAAATAAATAAATAAAAATACTCCATAAAACGAGTGTATGTGTGTGTATATATACTACAAATATACTATATACACTACATCTTTTTTATCCATTAATTCATTCATGGATGGATGCTTGGATTGCTTCCATATCTTGGCTAACATATATAATGCTTCAGGAGGCATAGGAGTGCTTATGTCTCTTTGATTTTATGTTTTCATATTCTTTGGGTAAATACCCAGTAGTGGAATTACTGGATCACGTGGTATTTCTGTTTATTAACTTCTTTTGAAGAGGAAACATCCTGCCAGAAGTGATTGTACTTAACCAGTATGGGCGTATGCAGAAAGCATAAAGGGCAAGTGGCTGGCTGAGAAAGGACAGTGTTGACCTCAGTAATCACAAAAATTCCATATCCTCACTTTCATTTGACATTTTGTAACTTCTTCTGTCCTCCAGTGATACTACTTTTGATATTTGAATAAGTAGCAGAACCTACGACAGACCAAAGATCTCTGGTTGAGAAGTCATGTCTGTAAACATGTTTATAGGAGCAGAAGGAAGAATTTCCTCTCCTCTGAACTTTGTGATATGTAAATAGTTGAGAGTAGGAGGGGCTTCAAAAACTTGAGTGGGAGACACTAGAATTTCCAAAAAGTCGTATGCTGGGAGTAAGAGTGAGTGACTGATGCAGAAAGTGATACTGAATGAAAATAAAACACTTGTCCCACTGTCCACAGCTAGGGTGTAAGCAGCGTGCAGAGTGAAGGCCTGTTTGTTCGGCACCCACAGCACAGGCGTGTTTGGTTTGGTTTGGTTTTGACAGGGTTCTTTGTAGCAAGGGTGTTTACACTTTAGCAGAAGTCATCATCACACGGTTTGTGCTATTTGTGTTCCTTCATGAGGGACGTCCCCAGCCTGGTATAGAAGTCAACGCAAACTTAGTTTACAACATCAAGGTTGAATGTTATTGATTGTATCGATTAAAGGTTTTTTTATTCTCAAGGGCCTTGCAGAATGGATTCTGAAGATAAAAAATAACAACAGGGGATCCAGGTAACTTCCAGATGGATCCAAAAATGAAAGAATGAGTGTAATTCTTGGCTGTCTTCTTCTTTACGATGATTTTCCCTGAAGCCTAGCACAGAAGAAGAGCCATAATATATGTGTTAGGATAAACCATTCTTGGAGAACCCACGAAGTGCCTGGTATGGAGTTCAGTGTATAATCTTCAGAGCCATCCAATCAGGATGCTATTATTGTTACAAATTAGAGAGGAAGCCATCGAGACTCATAGGTTTAAATACCTCGCTCTAAGTTAAGGAACCTCTCTTGCATCCTGAATAGTAACTAGCAGAGTGTTACCTTCTCATTCTGGCTTCCAGCAACATCTCTAAACTGGAAGACAGGGAGTTGAATTCACTTGATGTTGCACTCTGATTGTTAGCTCTACCTGAGGAAGAGGAACTCTGTCTTTCCCAATGATAATTCAGAATACCCATCAGTGCCCCTTTTTTGCTTTCCTCTGAGGTTAGAAGCCGCAGCAGAAGCTGTTCCAAGTATTCATAATAATGTTAGACCCCCTTAAGGCAACCAGAGTTCAATTGTTAAGTCCGTCAAACATAAACTTGCTCAGTCATCCCCATGCCATCTATCTGGCAAAGCCATAAGCATGTTGTGAAAGAGTGTGGGGCTATTTCTTCTCAAGTCTACCTCTGTCTAGGACAGTCTGCTTCTCCCTCTCCAGCAAGTGCCTGAAATTTTCCAGGGCACCATGTGTCCTTGAGCACATATTTTCATTTACCTAAGTTGTGTTGCAATTCATTTTTTCATGCACTTTATTACTAAACGGAGTGATTCAAAATGTCTTAGGAAGATGCATATATAAGGCAACAATAAAAAATACAGTAAGAGGGCAAGTAGCAATATTAACAGCAAAAAAAAAAACTGTATTAGGAAAGTTAGATGTTGTCAAGAGTAGGTCAATGGAGAAGGATCAGTTAATACAATGCATAACCATTAAGTTCTACAGTCTAACTAAGATTGTTTCATAGTGGCCAAGTCAGAAAGGAAAACATGGCCAGCCACGAGATTAAGAGGTCTGCAATATAAAAGAAAATAATTGGCTCTCTGCGTGTTCGGCTTTAACTTATACTGAGATTCTAGAGATGAGACTTTTTTTTTTCCTGTGATTTTTCACTCAGGGCGGTGTTGACTCTCACCACTTAGAATGTGGTCC
The DNA here is from genome assembly GCF_003254725.2 of Canis lupus dingo. Lineage (NCBI taxonomy): Eukaryota > Metazoa > Chordata > Mammalia > Carnivora > Canidae > Canis > Canis lupus. The sequence goes on along the minus strand of NC_064267.1, from coordinate 38,309,957 downwards.
ATGGGCCAGCAGCATTGGAATCACCTGGGAGCTTGTTAGAAATGCAGAGTCCCAGTCCCCATGCCAATCTACTGGAAGAGAACATGTATTTAGCAAGCTCCTCTGGTCATATTAACATTTGAGAAACACAAAAGTAAGCTACAAGCTTAGCCATATTTTTGCAGTATATTGTCAAGTAAAGGCAATTGCGTGAGGGTCCAACACAATATAGCTTATTCTGTGGCTCTCTGAAAGAGTTGCTTGGGGCAAAAATAAACTTTAGATCACCTAGCAAAGTGTGAAAATAGGATGGGTTCCTTGTTAAGTGACTTTGGGAAGTCCCTTGATCGTTTCTATTCTATTTTCTCCTTCGTGCAGCACCTTAACTGTGGCGTGAACTTACACTTCCAGGTTAAGTAAAAAAATTCCATACCATATCTGAAATAGTCACAGTCTGAAGCTGCAAAAGTTCCCACCCAGGTTATGGCCCTAAAGATGAGTTCCAGCATGAAGCCAGTGTGATCCTGCTTACCAGAGAATTTTAAAGCAACATCATTACAACTCATGAAGGACACTCATTAATGATTCTTCGTTGCTTTCTAAGATTTTATGTTGCTATCATTGAAACCCTTAGTGATTTGAAAATAAGTGGTTATACCAGAAAATCTGAATGCTAGAATCTGAAAATCATGGAAGTTTTTTTTTTTCTTTTCTAGTCATTGAGTCTCAGAAAAATATGATGTCTCTCCTTCAAGTAGGATTTTTTTTTAAGATTTTATTTATTCATGAGACACAGAGAGAGAGAGAAAGAGAGAGAGAGAGAGAGAGAGAGAGAGACGTAGGCAGAATGAGAAGCAGGCTTTCTGCAGGGAGCCCGATGTGGGACTGAATCCCAGGACCCCAGGATCACACTCTGAGCTGAGTCCCAGTCCCCATGCCAATCTACTGGAAGAGCACATGTCTGTGCTCGGAGTCTGAGCCGAAGGCAGATGCTCAACCACTGAGCCACCCAGGCATCCCAAGTAAGAATGTTCTAAGGATGGAATTCTATGGTGTTAAAGGTCCAGAGTTCCCCACATGTTGTGATGAGGCCCAGGATCTCTTTGGCCGTCTTTCACCTGGTTTGGGGGATACTCTTTCTTCTCCTCTACCATGCACGAGCACTTTGAACAATTTGGTCACAGACCCTGACTCTGACCCTTTGTGAAGTCATCCCTCCTTTTGCAGTCTCTGTTTTCTCATCTGTGAAGTTAGGGGATCAGATGATTGGGTTCTTGCACTTGCCATTCCTCTGCCCCGGAGTTCTCAGGGCTTCTCCTCCTCCTCCCGTCAGGTTCTCAGATGTCACCTTCTCAGAAAGATCATCCCTGGTCACCAAGTGGCAGTAGGTCCCTCTGTTGTCCCTCTGCTACAGGCTTCTGTGTTCCATTCCTGTTCTTCACGTTCCCCGGGACTCGGACCACCAGCTAAAGTAGATGTTTCCTTAATTTCTTGTTTCTCTTTTCCCAACTTCCTCCTTTCAAACATATGTGCCATTGAGAGAGGCAACGTGTCTATTTCACTTCTTTTACACTCTATTTACTATATGAAAGTAAGGGGGGGAATCTCCTTTTTCACTGCAAATGAGGTGCTAGAAGCAGCATCAGGAGAGTAGGCTGGTTGCACATGAGTAAGCCACTGTAATGGAGTTAGGACTCACAAATGGCCAGTGTGTTGGGGGTCTGCTACTGACGTTCCTTGAGTCATCTTCACAGTGTCTTTGCAGAGACAGGGAGCACATCCTATGTGCCAGGTACTTGACTCATACAATCTCTCTTAATCCTCATGACAGGTGCGTCCCAAAGGATTTTTATTCCTATTATATAGACGAGGAAGGAGATGCTTGAGGTCCGGATTGTCCCACATCAAGAGACTAGTCACTGATGAATCCCAGAGTCGCAGCAGGTAGTCCCACTCCAGATCCTGTGTTCTCCACGGCTGCTCTATCCCGCAGACCAGTTCCACCAGGCAGACAGGCAGGCAGGCCTCGTGAAGTTAAACATGCAGTCAGCATCCATGCCAGAGAGCACGGACAGAAAAGGAAAGCCCGGAGTACTCACCACAGGAAGAGGTTTTGAAAAAGAGTTGTGTGTGTGTGTTTTTTTTTTTTTTTTGAAGACTTTATCTATTCATGAGAGACACAGAGACATAGGTGGAGGGAGAAGCAGGCTCCCCATGGGCAGCCCGGTGTGGGACTCGATCCCAGGATCCTGGGGTCAGCACCCAAGCCAAAGGCAGAGGCTCAACCACCGAGCCACCCAGGTGTCCCAATAAAAGGGATTTTCTTAACAGGAGAACTACTTTTGCTCTGCTCACCTGTTCTGCATTGATGACATCTCAGTAACGCAGGGTATCAGGGATGCCTCCAACTCTGGACACTGTATCCTGGCTCAGTCGTTTCCCTAGCACAGGACTGGCACGGGGTGGGTTAAGCTTTGCAAACAAAGGCTCCTTCAACTCTGAAAGGGGCATCATTTTGAGTCGTCCTCTTCTATAGAAATACATTTCTGGCATGATAAGCATGGAGTAATTGGGTTGCAGCATTACATCTGCTACATTGTCTTCTGTAGTCTTGGTTTTGATGTTCATGTTTACAAATGAGAGGAGTTTTTTTCCACTGAAGTGAGATTTGTTTGCTCTTATCTTTCGCTGCAGTGTCAGTCAGCTGGAAAGAAATGCTTGTGTTTGCTGGACTCGACATGTTGACCTACATTAAATGATGTAGAAATAATAAAATTTAATGAATGTGACTGAGTTATTGGCAATAGAGAAAAACACTTGCCTTTGAAAATGTTAATATTTTGCAATTGGATTGAAGTTGGAAACGCCTCTGAGACTAGAAGAATTAATGGACCCAAATTAGCCAAAGTTCCTTTAATTGTGCTGCTAAATGTGAAAATAGTCAGTTTTTCTAATTCAATTTCAACATACCACCTCTCCTGATGGAATTTGGGAAACTTGGCAGCTCGTTAAGCTAAACACCAAAATGGCAGAGTAACAATGGGATGGGGGGTGGTCTGTTTAAAAAGATGGCACCATTTATGATGGCACAATGAGCTTTTCTTTATGTAATTATTTTACTAATTACCAATTTAAGTGACTAATTAAGGTTGTCAAAATGGCCAATGACTTTGGCCTTTCAGATCGCACATTCTATATAAAGAACACCGACATGAACATTCGATGTGGCAAACAAGCAAACAAAAAACTGAAACAAAATTTGCTACTCAATGAAATGTGATAATTAAGTTATTTTTGAACATCCATTGTTTATTTGATTAGCTCTTAAAAATCTCTTGGTCACTGTTCTTGAGAATGAGAAAATGGAAATTGATTACAGCTGAGTAACTTCCACAAAAATGAAAAGTGATGTGAAAGCTCAGTGACTTCTTTGAAGAAGAAAATGCAAATATGGATACCTAATATTTGAGGGTATTTAGATTTATGTTTTTACATTATTTATTTAAAAATCAGATATTTAGGGGCACCTGGGTGGCTCAGTTGGTTAAGTGTCCGATTCTTTTTTTTTTTTTTTTTTGAAGATTTTTATTTGTTTATCCATGAGAGAGAGAGAGAGAGGCAGAGACACAGAACAGACAGAGGGAGAAGCAGGCTTCATGCAGGGAGCCTGATGTGGGACTTGATCCCAGATCTCCAGGATCAGGCCCTGGGCTGAAGGCAGCGCTAAACTGCTGAGCCACCCGGGCTGCCCCAAGTGTCCAATTCTTGATTTTGCCTCAGGTCATGATCTCAGGGTCGTGAGACTGAGCCTCATGTCGGGCTTCATGCTCAGTGTGGAGTCTGCTTGAGATTCTCTCTCCCTCCCTCTGCCTCTCCCCCAGCATGTTCTCTCTCTCAAATAAACAAATAAATCTTTAAAAAAAAAAAAACAATAAAAATCTGACATTTATTCAAAAGAGGATTTCACTTCCAAATAAAAAGTATTCCTGTTTGCTTTAAAGCATATCTATAAGGGGCACCTGGGTGGCTCAGTCGGCTAAGCATCTGCTTCCACTCAGGTCATGATCCCAAGGTCCTGGGATCGAGTTCTGCATCAGGCTCCCTGCTCAGTGGGGAGTCTGCTTCTCCCTCTCCCTCTGCCTGCTGCTCCCCCTGCTTGTGCTCACACTCTTTCTGTGTCAAATAGATAGATAGATAGATAGATAGATAGATAGATAGATAGATAGATAAATAAATAAAATCTTTAAAAAATAAAGCACATCTATATATAGCTATTAGGTTTCTGTGTATGTGAAAATACCACTAATAAAACTATAGACATACTGATATGGACAGAGGGGTCCTTTCAGGACCTTGCTAAATATAAATTTTTTTTAAGATTTTATTTATTTATTCATGATAGACAGAGAGAGAGAGGTAGAGACACAGGCAGAGGGAGAAGCAGGCTCCATGCCGGGAGCCCGACACGGGACTCGCATCTTGGGACTCCAGGATCACACCCTAGCCCAAAGGCAGGTGCTAGACCGCTGAGCCACCCAAGGATCCCCTTTCAGGACCTTTCTGAGTGCTAACATGAAGGGTACATTTATTAACTTCAATTTTTTTAAGCCAAAACCATTGCATGGCTGTTATCTAATCAGTTTGGGGGGCGGGGAAGTATGTATCTTTTTGCCATTAGGAAGCAGTGGCTTCCACGCTATGTAACCTTGACCAAGGTCTTTAAGCTTCTTTGGGTTTCAGTTTCCTTGTCTTTAAAAGAAGAAGGTTGGACGCTGAGAACTTTAAAGATGCTTTCGTCCTAAAAATCTAGGGAGTTCTTATTCCCTTAAACAGGTTTTCCTACAGGATTAAAATATATTTTTTTTCATTTTAATAACACCATTATTGATTAAGATATCTGATTCTAGCAACTGGAAGAATTGGTTCAAATAAGCTACATTTGAATTTGCATTTTAGCATTGAAAATGATAACACCAAGTGACTATGTGAGGATGTAATGGAGGGAATGGCCATTCATACACCTAAAGGACAAGCCAAGGGGATGAGAATTGGCAAAAGGACAGTCAGCAGCAGTGACCAAGGTGTGCGAGACAGGTTCTTCCAACCTGGGGGGTGCTCCAATACAAGGTTACAATCTCATTTCCCTCTTTGCCTTCCTGCTGAGAAGAGAAAGACCCATCTGCGTTAGGAGAGGAAGCTTTCCAGTTCCCGTGCCCAGGTCTTTGGCTTACAGACCTGGCCAGGATCCTCCCAGCCCCCACATGCCCAGAATATAGGTGAGGGGCCGGGAGAGTTTGCACTCTCCTCCAAGCTCCACACCTCCTTGCCATCAAAAAAGCAGCAAGAACCTTTCTTTTGCTAGTTTTCTGTCTCTATTTTTGGCCTCCGCTTCTGTCATCTCCTCTCAAACCTGAAAAAGGTAGTATTATCTGTCTCTGCCCTAGTATGATTTCATAGGTGTTAGGAAGACAGCAGTCTTCTCTCCCAGATTGTTCACCTAGCAGCCTGATCCCTAACAAGATCGAGGGTATTTTACTCAGCAGTTGGAGATCAACCTTAAATATATAAGATTTCCATGGACTTAAATTCAGGCCAAAGTGAAAATCCTTTCCCCAGCAGGTGTACCTTGGAAGGGACCCGAATCCCTTGTGATAAAAGGGCATAAACATGGGGTACTGGTGGTCTGAAGGATAAAGTTTTATCACTTTACTGGTAGCTAATCTGGTCTCTGACACAGCTTACATGACACTTGTCCTCTTGCCTCTTCCGGACCAGGGGGAACAAGCATGACTTTGCCTGCGCATTTCCAATACCCAAGAGGATAAGCAGTGTGGTTATTGTTTCCATGTTCCCAGGGCAGCAAAATGTCTGGCACATAGTAGATGTTTACCAAATGGCTCGTTAGATATAAGAAGGCATGTTCCCCTTGGAGATGGCAGAAGTTCGAGTTGGGCAGCAAAAGGAGATCTAAGCGCCTGGTTTGCAATAAAGGTCTTGGGTATGTTTGAGAAGAAATACTTAGGCGATCGAGTATCAGTATATATAGTATCTGGTCCGTAGTCATAAACTGAATTGAAGTAAACTGAACAGAATCAAATTTAAGATTCCCACAAAAAGCTATTCAAAGACAAAAAAAAAAATTAAGTGTTGGTTGGCATGAATGTGTACTCTGGAATAAATAAGATTCAGCTGAGCAGGTGTTATCATTGTTCCAATACCAACCCCTTCCCTTGTGGGCGCTCCCCTGGCACACACAGGCCTCACTGTTTGGCCAGGGATGTTATTGTCATTCCCACTGATGCTGTGAGCAGTCACAAGTAGGGACAAAATACAACTCGGAGCTGGGTGCAGAGAATGATTGATTAAAATCCAAGAAGTGTGGGCGACAGAATTTTGACAATTAGTCCATTCCCAGTCCCATAATGGACAGTGGTTTATATTGTCAAGGAAACTTCATATATCACCAAAGATTTTATCAGTGAATGTTTGTGATATTTTTGTTCTTAAGAACTGTTTTTTTTTTTCCTTTAGGTCAGGGAGCTTTTCTGACACTGTTTTCAGATACTGTAATAACTGCTCCATGTGGGTTTTTTTTTAATTCCAATTTTCACTTAATAGTCTCTTTTTACAGCTGTACTTTGTAAACTCTTGTGGCTTTTATTAAATTAATAACTCAAAACCTAGAAAATAAGGAAGAAAAAACTCATGATAACAACGAGTAACAACTTTTGGTGTGTTTATTTGAAAAATTTGTTGACAGAAATACTCTTTGACACACATTTAAGCTAATACCAAGCTTGTAAATGTTTAATGTGCATTAAGTGATTCCAGCTAAATTTTGCCCTGAGGATTCTTTCTTCTGGCATTCACATATACCAATGCCATATGAAATACATATTCTGAGTGAGGAATGGGAATTGGCGCTACATTTCTTGGCATCCTACAACTGTAAACATTCAGACCTGATAGATGAGTTAGCCTGAAACAGAAATGGAAACTGAATCACACAGAGGTTTAAGTGGTATGGTCAGAGTCACAGAGCAAGGCCACAGATGATCTCAGATCTATTGCCTTTTGTCCCTTCAGCTCAGGGTACCATCTCCAGCCATCAGTATAATTTACTATCATGGAATGGAAGTCTAGAATTTTACTTATATCTCCATTGGACTCTCCAGTAAAAGTGAATAAGCCTTCAACCCCCAAAAGGGCACTGCCTTCAAAGAAGTTTGAATAGTACATGTGTGGTTTACTTCTTGAACATAGGAGGTCAGTATTATCTGTTGTTTGTCGAGCCTCTATGATTTATATTTATTTGGTGGCAGGTTGAAACTGTGTGCCTCTGGCCTGTGAGTGCAGGGGAGGGTGAGGTTGTGTCCTTGGGCTTGTGTCACTCCTGTAAGCTGGCACAATGCCTTCATTGCAGCCTCTAGTGATCTGAGTGATGGCATGTTATCTCTGGTGTCCTCAGAAGTGATCAGAACCTGACTCCATCTGGGTCTCTATGACTTGTAGAGACACAAACACTGTCACTAGATTTCTATAGAGGGCATAACAAGGTTATGACAAATTTCACACAGATGTATTATCTCACCGTAGTGTAGGTGAGAGGTCCAGTAGGAGTCTCACTAGACTAAAATCAAGTGTCAGGGCTTTATCCCTTTTTGCAGGCCTTTGCAAGGGGAAAATCTGTTTCCTGTTTATCTGGGTTGTTTGCAGAATTCAGTTCCTTGCAACTGTAGGGACAAGGTTCCAGTTTCCTTGCTGGATGTAAACTGAGGGACATTTCCAGCTTCTAGAGGTTACCATATACCTTGTTCCTGGCCTCTTCCCTCCACCTCCAGGGCCAGCAAAAGTAGATCAAGTTCTTCATGTGTCACATCTGTCTGCCTTTCTCTTCTGCTGTTAGGGACTCAGGTGACTAGATTGAGTTACCTGGATAATCCAAGAGACTGTCCCCATATCAGTGTCTTTAACCTCATCCCAGTTGCAAAGTCCCCTTTTCCACGAGAGTTAACATATCCCCAGATTCTGGGGATATCGATGTGAACATCTCAGAGGAACCTACCACAAACACACTTGGAAGGATTAATAAAAGGATCAGATCCTCCCCAAGCAGTGCTTTCTGATCCTACTTTGAAATGGAGGAAATGGTCTTTTGTAGGAGATCAGAGTTCAGTTCCAAAACCTGAGCCTTTCTATTTGTGTGGCCTTGACCAAGCTAAAACACCTTAGCTTTTCTCCTTGAAAATAAGACCTACAATTCTCATGAGGATTAAATGATAACTCACCTACGAGTTCCTTAAGCTACATTCATGCTCATTGTCATAGGTGGCACCCATCTAAGGAGAACATTGCACATTTGCTGCTGGGTCCAGGTGCCTAGGAATGGGCATCACTGTAACTTAGTGGACAAGAGACTATCACCAGGCGTGACTGTAGTGGGGCCTGCTCTGGGAATTCAGGGGAATATGAACTCTGTCTGAAGCCTGCTCAGTCCCTGACCAAGCCTAGCCGACTCTGACCTTCCTTCTCCATATTCTCTCTACTATCATGTGCTCAGGAGCCTGGTGGATGGGACTGTGCCGTCTGCGTATCTGAACCAGACAAGCTGCCTACAATTTGTGTACATTGGCTCAATGACCATGACTCAGAAAGATGGGCTGAGACTATCCTTTATCTTTCATCACTTAACCTAATAGTTACATGAACCATTTAACACAGTGGTTAAATGAACCATTGAACACACACAATTTTATTCAAAATGGCATCTTCGATTCACTAACAAGGAGAGACTCAGACTCAGTATATTTTTGGTCGCGGAGAGTGGATCAAATATTCCTCAACGTACTGTCAGTTCATGGAATGGAATATCCTTAAAGGAAAATGGACCACTTAATGTTGGGGCTCACCAGGGATCTAGCCTTGGACTTTCTGCTCTCTGCGTTTTCTGAAAAACCTTCCTACAGATTCATCCACTTAGGCAGGCTCAGCTCTCACCTGTGCATGGATATTTCCAGCTCCATCTCCACCTCGTGCTCTGCATCTGAGCTCTGCCCCTTGCTGGCTCAGGAGTCCCTTGGTTACTTCAAATGCAACAGAATCCATGGCTAACACATTTTCTTGCCTCATAAATTTGTTTTCCTTTTTTTCCTGAGTTTCATATTTTAGTTGATCCAGTTAATCTCACACTGAAACCATACTTAATCCCACCCCCTCCGTGCCACCCCACAACTGATCATGCTCCCAGTGCTGGCATTGCTACCTCCTAAATAATTCAAACATCTCCCTGACCTCAGTGACCTAGGTTAGTCACTCATGATTTCTTTCCCAAGTTGTCTTTTGCAATATCCTTGAAAGTTTTATTCCAGGCTTTTTTTTTTTCTTTTTTAAGATTTTACTTATTTACCCGTGAGAGACACACACACACAGAGGAAAAGACACAGGCAGAAAGAGAAGAAGGGTCCCTGCAGGGAGCCCAATGTGGGACTCGATCCCAGGACCCCAGGATCACTACCTGAGCCAAAGACAGACGCTCAACCACTGAGCCACCCAGGAGCCCCTTAATCCAGCCTTCTCATTAGTTTATGATCTCCCCACACTACCTATAATCCACCTTCCACACTGTGCCTCTATGAACGAGTGAGCACACAACTTGAATCATGATTCATTTCTTCCTGAGTGCTGCTAATGCTCATGATGACTGCCCCAGGGGATCAGATCACATGGTTCCAGCCTATCTTTCTAGCCATGCTTTCTAGTAGATTCTATCTTCAAGTTTCCCCGAACTCCAGCCACTCAAGGTTCTGGGCATTTCCCATGTATGCCAAGCACATTACCAGCTGCTCAGAGCATGCTGTCTTTTTTTCTTGTGTTATTCAGCAACTACTTGCCTTCCAGATCCACCTCATTTCTTCCTTCACCTGTTACCCTTCTCTGAGTCCATTGATAAGACAGTCCCTTCCTCTACTGCATTTCCATAGCACTTCTTGAACATGCTATTTTTTATTGTAATTATTTAGTTATTGCCTCACCTCCTCAGACAGTAAAAGAGTTTTATTATAGTGCAATAAATGACTCACGGCTGGATGGATGGAGGGATATATGTGCATTTTTATAGTTCTTTGAAGTGTACTTGTCACTCCTTGTCATTTTTGAAAGGAAATGCCCTGCAGATATGGTACGCGAGAGGAGCAATATAGCATTATCTTTCTTACTTCGATGCCTAAATATTACCAGCTTTGGAAATAATATCTCAGCATTCAGGTCCAATGCTTTTGAGAAAATGGAACAGGTTCAGAGATTTTTTTTAAAAGGACTCATTTTAATTGTTGCCTTTCAATGACATGAAGTGACTATCAGAAAGCATCACATTTTCAATCTGATTTCTTTATGTTTTGAAGTGCACACCCTATCACTGTTCATTAGAATTTTACCTCCTAAACATTTCTGCCATTTCTAAATATTTTTTTCTAGTTGCACATTAAATTGTACATTACATTTTGATGAATTATATCCAGCTTGCTGGGGGAAACACAAAGACATTCAATTGCACCATTGCTAACATTGAAAATCTTTGATCTAATAGCTCCAAACCCCAGTGTCTCCTTGCTGCCTGGGGTTAAAGGCAGCACTTGGCATGCAAGATGCACCTGTGAGCTGTAGGCGTTTGTGTTTGTTCTTCTCTGGCCCAGAAAGCTCTTTGCACCATTCTTCCTCAGCTGCTCACTTCCTCAGCAACTCACTCATGATTTCCTCGAGGAATCGTTGAAGATTCTCTGATCACCCACCAAACCCTGGTCACTTGGCCCCTCCTCATCCCAAGTTCCTTCTTCCTCTGCGGGTAACCCCTGCACACTAGGTGCTCATCAGTTCCCTGCTTTGTTTTACCTTTTACTTTCTTATTTTGAAGAACTTCAGATTTACAAAAAAGTTTGTAAATATGCTTTTAGTGTAAACAATATAAAGTATCTCATATTCTCTTCCCCTAGATTCCTCAAACATTACCATTTTATTACACTTAAAGTTAATCGTCATTTCTTTCTTGCCATTCTTTCTGCCTCGCCGTCTCTCTCTCTCTCTCTCTCTCTCTCTCTCTCATACACATACACACTATTGTTTTTTTCTGAAACATTTGAGAAAAATTGCATACATACTGCCCTTTTAGCTCAGAGTAGTTCAGGTATATTTTCTGAAAGCTGTTCTCTTACATACCTATGATATAATGATCAAAATCAAGACATTGACACAATAATAATATCTGATTCATAGACCTTACTAAGATGTTGCCAATTCAGCCACTATTTTTTTTTCCTGGTCCAGGACCCAAGGATTACATTGCATTTAGATGTCATATCCTTTGGATCTTCTTCGGCCTAGAACAGTTTTTAGAGTCTTTCTGTGTCTGTCTTGAACTTGACATTTTGAAAAACGCGGGCCCATTGCTTTGTAGAATGGCCCTCAGTCTGGTTTTGGACTGATGCATTCTCTTGATTAGATTCCAGCTATGCTATTTGGGGCAGGTATGTCACAGAAGCCGCAGGGTATCCTCACTGCAGCATCAGGTCCGGGACACATGATGTCAATTTGTCCCATTACTCATCACTTAATTATTATGGTATCTGGTTGATCTTCTATGAAGTTACTAGGTTCTTGCCTCAGCTGGGGCTGCTGGAACAAAATATTAGAGACCAGGTAGCTTATACGACAAACATTAATTTCTCATCATTCTAAAGCTGGATGTCCAAAGTGAAGGTGCACACGGATCCAGTGTCTGTGAGGACCTATTCCTCTTTGGCAGATAGACATCTTCCGAGTGTATGCTCACATGGCATAAAGCTGAGAGAGAAGCAAGCTCTCTGGTGTTCCTTATAATGACATTAACCCTATTCATAAGGACTCTACCTTTGTTATTTTTTCCAAAGGCCCCATCTCCAAATGCCATCACGTTGGTGGATTAGGGTTTCTGCATATGAACCTGGGGACACGAGCATTCCGTCCATCCAGTTCCCTCTGTGACTAACCAGTAACTTGTGGGGAGGTCCTCTGAGTCTCCCCTGCTTCTCCTCAGACTTCTGCCACTAATTTTAGCATCTGGAGATACTTTCCTGAAACAACTATTACTGTGGTTGGACTTTTAGGTTTTTTTCCATTTTGTGGTGCCTCCTTGTTTGCTTTTACAAATATCCTGCTGCCCAAGTGCAAGGGATTCTGGAGGGCATGGCCTTCTACGACGTTAGCAGTGCGGCCAGATTGTTTCCCAAAACACTGTGCCCTCTTCCTCCCTCACACACACTTCCTCAACAGTACACGTACTGTCAGACTTTTCTGATTTTTCTTGGTTTTCTGGGTGTAAGATAACATCATCATATTGCTGTTTTCAGCTGCATTTCCCCTTTTGAAAGTAAAGCATCTTTTTATATGTTTACAAGCTATTATGGTTTCCTTTTCACACTGACAATTTAGCATACGTTTGGGATATTTGAGATCATATTAGCAAGGGTTTCAAAAATTAATGGTAGGATGATGATTAGAAGGTTTTTTTTTTGTAGAAGGAAATTGTTTGAATTTATTGAAGTTGTATTTTGAAGTTTCGTGAGCCTTTTCTCAAAACCACATCAGTAATTAGGAACAGTGCCATCCCATCATCAAGTGTATGGCCTTCATTACTCACTACATGAGTGTCCTGTATAACGTCCTCATAATGAGATTCACAACAGTAAACGTAAGCAGGTGTCTCCCTATAGGAAAATCCCAAATATTTGAACTTTGCCCAACTCCAGGGACAAAAGGGCTGTTTGGGCCGAATGTTCTGGCCCCAAGCACTTCTTGTGCAAGTGTTTCATTTAAGTCAAACTGAATTATACCGTATAAAAATGTCTTGTTCATTCCATTTGAGTTGTCATGAACACCCAGCCTGGAAGGCAGATAGAAATTTCAAAGTCTCTAATTTCTCCAGTCACAAATTCTCATGGTGGTGTGCAGTTTTTTTGGAAGGTTCTCTTTGACTTTGGGTTAGCAGTTAAAGTCTACACTTGTAGGACACTGTGTGGTGAGTTTGACACAGAAGAAGGACTCATTTTTACTGCCACAGGGTTGCTATCGCTCAGGATTGGGACTTGGAAGTGGGTGTGGGAATGCAGTTGTCGGGGTTCTGGTGGGCAAATGGAAAGCTTCAGGAAGTTGCAAATGGACACCTATAGACGTGGAACAGGCAGCTCAGTTCTACTGTATTGTAAAATACTGTGTATGTTTGTGGGCATTTGGGCCTGTGGGGGTGTGTGCCTGTGGAGGAGTGAGCGCTTTGGTGCATGTGCACACATGCGTGTGTGTGTGTGGGGGGGTGCATGGACATTAGAGTGTTACACATTTTAGGGCATAATGGGGAAAATGCATAATTAGGAAAATGCAATTTAATGTTACTCCAACTTGATTTGTGTTCTCTTGTCACTTACTAAATGGAAAGGCAGTTTCTACAAAAGCCCATTATAAATAACTTACTGAAATGAAAAGTTTTATAACTTAGTAGAACAGCCTAAATTATTAAATGTCTGGGACATGTCTTCTATTTTGCGGTACACTTCCGACTGACTCAAGTGTCCCAAAGGAGCTGTGTCGACTTTGTTACACTGACATGACTGTTCATCTTGTCTGTGTTGGAGAAGAGCTGGGAGAGAAATTGAACAAACAAAACCACCACAACAAACTCTCCCGACTCTTCTACCTTCTGTCCCAACTGAAATTAAAGTGCAAATTCAAAAAAAAAAACCTAAAATCAACCAATGCCTGTGATTTTTCCAGGATTTGCTGGAAAATTTGCTATGCACACCTGGCCACAACACAGAACAAAGCTCCACACAAGAGGGTGCAGGGTCTTGTCTTCATGGACAAGTTCTTCCTTGAGTTGATCTTTTTCCCACATGTCTGCCCTTCCATACTGGTTAAAATACACAGAAAGGGCAGTTTCGAATGGGGGAAATAGTCATAAAAGGGCATCCTGGAGTGAGGATGTAGGGCCATAGATTGGTGTGGGGGAAACATTAATATCTGTTTAGCTGTGGTAGAAATGGAAGCCGGAGGAACTGGTGATTTACTCTGCTGCCTAGTACTGCTGTCAAGTTTTCTGATGGCCTAGGGATGTGCTATGGAACAGGACACCTATGGCCCCCACCACAATGGTTGTTCAGCCTGAGCAAAGCTCTCCAACTCTCTTCCCCTTTAATAAACTGCCTTGATTTTTGCCCAGCTATCCCCACCATGTAGTTCTAGAAACAAAATGCTGATTGTTACATCTTTGCAGATGTGTTTAAAACCAATGAACAGGGGCCCCTGGGTGGCTCACTTGGTTAAATGGCCAATGCTAGATTTCGGCTCCAATGATGATCTCAGGGTCCTGAGATCAAGTCCTGCATTGGGTTCTATACTCAGTGGGGTGTCTGCTCAAGGATACTCTCTCCCTCTTCTTCCAACCCCCCCTCCCACTTACATGTACCCTCTCTCTATCTTTCAAATAAATCTTTTAAAAAATAAAATAAAAGCAGTGAATATAAATAATATATTTATAGGTCATGCTATGTATTCCATCAGAGTTATGGAATTGTTTTCATACAAGTGCAAGAAGGGTGTGGGGGTGTGAGTGTGGGGGTGTGTCTGAAACCCAAGATTCTTAGGAATCTAAACCAATTGCATTATCCTTACTAGAAGGAAATACTCCTATGAGTGACAGAAATTGAATTTCTGAAGGTGGAGATTGTTCTAAATGATAACAAGAGTTGTCTCATTCATCTCCTGTTGATGCTTGCCATACATTTTTAGAAAATTACATCATCTCATGATTGCCATTAAGTTGATAAATTGTCTTTAGAACCTGAAAATAGCTACTTCTACTAAGAGGAGAGAAAGCCCCCAGAATATATCCCAGCAGTCAGTGTCACTTTGGTTCATCCAAATAATGTCATAAAGTATGAGGTTTTGGAGAATAAACATAATAAACCAAATATAGGAGAAAGAAGCTTTTAAAATATTCTATGTTGCTGGGTTAAGTTGTTTGGCAGAAAGTAGGTTTTTGCTTCATGATTAGCTCATTATTCCCTCCACTGTTTCGCCAATGTGCTCACCATATTTTATCCTGGTCTTTGCTGTGACTCATTTGTTCTGCTCTATAGACTCTATTGACAACAGACGAACATAAATGTGTGTCTTATTCTCAACAAAATGTCAATGACATATGGTTACAATTTTTAGGACTCTCCTTTAAAAAATCTTATATAACTTCGATATTGATTCAAGACTATTCACTTATGAATCATTATCAATGCGAGTGTTCTAGAATGGGAGAGGAGAATAATCAAAAATGTTGGCAGTTTCAAAGTATGAAAAGCCATGAAGGGAAGTGCTCTGTCTACCTAGGTAAGCAGTTATGTGTATGTTGAGTCGGTGTCTGTGACTGAGCTGGAGCCATAAGGAATTAGGTCCAAGAAGAACATATGGATGCAGATCTGCTTGTAATTGACACCCATGTCTTCGGGGCTCCAGCCTGTTGGTTTAGCTTTGTCAGTTGGTCACATAGCTTGACTGAAAACATGGGAACTTGCCTAACTTATACTCAGATTTTGGCTGCCGATCCTGAGCTTAATAGTCATGAAATCAGTAGACCATGCTTTGCAGAATAATAACTGAACATTAAAAAACTTTTAACTCCGTGTTCCACCCTCACATTCCAGCCCGATACCAATGCCAGAGCCATGGGCTTTGTCTGCAAAGGAGCTTCCAGCAATGAGAGGATAAAGCCTCTGCTTCAAAATGGAAGATCTGGTGTCAGATGAATGTGCAGCAGGCCACTGTGTTTGACAGAACATCGTAGGCATTGAGCAGCTGGAGCCAAATGGGAGCCAGGAGGAAGGAGGTGCCAGGACTATCAAAAATGGGTATAAAGAAGAAAACCGGGCAGGAGCATGGGACACTGAAGTGGGTTGGCCTGCGGATTTGTATCTTAGCCAGGAAAAAAAAAAAAATTAAACCAAGATCTCTTGAGCTTTGAAGTTGCCAACCCCCAAATTCACAGTTGTCTTCTTTTTAGTTAACCATGAGAGTCTGCTTCAGATCTTGGAAACCCAGAGCCTGTATTAGTGGGGGAGTGTGGTATTTCTCCATATCTGTTCAGGAAACGATCACATCGTGTGGTCAGGGTGATAGCCTTTACCGGTTCAAATCCCACACATAACAGCAGGGACGCTGAGGCTTTGGGGGGCCATGCAAGTGGACAGCCTGAGGGACAAATGTTAGACAGTTGGTCTCCCCTGGGGCCCAACCCATCAGGCTGTTTTCTCTCTTACGTCATCACCAACATGTTCTGAACAATTCAGAAACAAAGGTTTAGAAAATGTACAGCCGTTCAAAAATAGATTGTTGCTAATTGGTAACAGAGCTTTACATACGTTTACATGACATCTTGGAAAGGCCTAGAGCTGCCCCAGCTTTAGCGCTGGGCTTCTGTGGAACCAGCTGAAAGCTCTGTCCCAGGGAGAGAGCCTCGGCTAAGATGGGGCGCACATTGCTCATTTCACTCAGACCCTAATTCAGTCCTGCCCCTGGAGGGATCAAGGGCTCCCTCCACCCCAGTCGCTGGGTCAGCATTTCTCCCTGCCAGCTCTTCAGAAGCAGAGAGGGACAAGTCAGTCCCAACGATTGATATGATATGTGGAATAGACTTAAGGAGACAAATACTTTGTTAAAAATAATGCTTATGAAAAATGTTTCTTCGCGCACTGTATTTTCCTTTGAAAATGATGAATGCTGCACTTGGAAACAAGTTGTCACATTGGTATCATATTCCTTAAAGCTCACTTTTCTGTTATGAAAAATCCAATCAAACAGGAGTTGTGGGGCAGCTCTAACCTAGGGGGCCACCCCCTCCCATGACTGTGAATTCATGTTATTCCAACAGAGTAACTGACACTGAGAAGCAGGGAATGGGGGCTGGCAACCAGACGGTGGCCTCTGTTCTCTGTTGGCAGGGAGAAGGAAGAACAGATGCAATTATAAATAGAATTATAGCCCAAACCAGGATTACTTGGATAACTCAGTCAACACAGGGTTTTGTTTGATTCAATTTTCTAGATGATTTCATCAATGATTAACCTAACTATGTTAGTGGAGATCTAAAAGGAGAGCCAGCTTAAACATACTCAGCAAGGCCAGCATTTACTTTTTGCTTTTTTTGAACACTAGGAGTATCTCCAGTTATTGGCTTCTTTGGCTAGACAGTGCTATCCACATTTATTTTTTGTGACAAAGCAGGAAAAAAAATTACTAAGAGACTCTGTTTGGAAATCTGAAAGAAAATGGACAAGCTGGAGAAGTATTCATGCCGAATAATGACCTTAGATGTCTTACCCAAATGGAGTGCCAGGTCACACCACTGCCAGAGCAATCAATCAGTCTGTGTCTGTCTCTGTCTTTCTCTCCACGATATCATTTGATTTCTGTTTCTCTCCACAGAACATGTAATTCTTTGCATGTATAGTGAGATGTGTTCCTGTGGCTCAGCTAGCTGCAAAAATAAAAGTTGGATGGTTGATTGCATTCTAAATTGACCTCCTTGACTCACCAGAATGCACGGCCTTTGGAAATGCATATCAAAGGCACAAAGCTGGACGAATGACCCATCCACTCTTGACGTTTCCTGAAAATGAAATTACTGGATAACAGATTTGATTAGGAAATTCTTTCCAAAGTTTGCCTCGGTTTTAGTTCTTCTTTGGGCTTGAGCTTATAAACTTAAAAGCGTCAGAAAGAGGATTTCTCATTTGGGAAAGAATGTACATTTGCCGCCTACTCATATCAATCGAAACATGAAAATTGCTCTTTTTAATCAAAAGCTTCTAAACAAATGTAAATCATAGTCTATTAATAAAGTGGATCTTGTTTGGAGCATTAAATCTAAGAGGTTTCCTACATATTGTAGAAGTTTAGATAAAAACAGAAAATTTTGATATTTTATTTTTCATTTTTACTTGCACATTTTATATCAAAAAGGTCATAGTAACACATTTAAAAAGCAGGGGTGCCTGGGTAGCTCAGTTGATTAAGCATCTGACTCTTGATGTTAGTAGCTCAGGTCATGATCTCAAGGTCCTGAGATGAAGCCCCACATTGGGCTCCACACTGGGTGTGGAGTCTGCTTGAGCTTCTCTCCCTCCCTCTCCCTCTCTCTCCCTTTACCCTTCCTCCTACCCTGCTCGTGTGCCTTTGTGGGTGCACAGTCTCTCTCAAGAAAAAAAAAAGACATTTAAAAAGCAAAAAAAAAGAAAATTATATGCTAGGGACAAACCTGTTCAAGCTACCTGACTCTAATGAAGCAGCCACGATAGACTAGGTTATAAATGTAAGTACTACGTAATGTTTTGTGTCTTCATAGTTTGCGAAGGAATTTAAGACGGGATTCTCTTAAAATTATCCTATCTCATTAAGCCTCACAGAAACTCTGTGAAAGGGACACTAAAGCTTAAAGAGTTTGAGTGAAATTTCTGGCCAAAATGTTCTTATTTTAGCTGATTATCTTTCTTTCTGGTGAGTGACATTTTGTTGCATATAGTTGACATTTCAAGGCTTCCCCTCCACCTTTTCTATCCCTACCAAGTGTCAAGATTTTTTAAATCCTTTGAATAAAAATAGAAACGAAACAGAAACAAAAAGCAGTAAGGGGGATTGAAAACAAGAAATAGTTAGGTGGCAGAGATATTGCTTCTGAACAACAGATACCGAATGTGCCTTATTCAAGGCAGGCATCTGAGACTAGGCTCAACATTGGAGAACCTCTGCCTCTAAAAAGGCCTAGAAAGAGCTACCACCCCATCCCATTCCTGAGAGCCATGGTCCCAAAACACAGCCTCCCAACCTTGGCTGAGCTACCAGATGGCCTGAGTCTTTGGTCTGTCCGGTTACCCCATGATAGAGTCATCAGGCAGGGAAGGAAAGTAGGATGGCCCCATCCTCTGACTCAAGAGCATGTGAGGAAGATGAATGCCCTTAAGTCAAAAATCAGAAGGTGAATGTAGTCCTGATGACATGTAAATAATTGTGTGATCCAAAGGAGCTTTAAAAATAGACTAAAACACTGCGGTCATTGAAGAGCAGTGATCTTCCAGGTCCTGTTCAAAAACTGTTTTTATTTTTATATTTTTATTTATGGGATCTGCTAATAAGGTTTTTTAAAAGCAGATCATGATCACAATTTTTGTGTCATAAAGTAAATGAAGAAAATCCCAAATAATTGTAAAGTACTCCCTTCCAAACAACACCCTTCACCCCAGACTCCATCTCTCCAGGAACCAATGCTTTTTATTCATCTTTCAGATGAGAACAGGCAGATGATAGAGATCAATCACCAATTAAATTAAATCCACATTAAAGTATTTTGCATCCTCTTGTAATGGAGTTTACTTTAGAATCTTCAAGAAGTAATGGAAGAAGTAGTGGCTCTATAAAGAATAACAAGATGAGAGCAAATGAGTCAATTAGAAATCATAGAAATGAAGGTAATGTCCCTGAAATTAAAAAACAAACTTCAGACTAGACCCAGTTCAAGAGAAAATTAATGTATTAAAAAGACAGTACATCAATTCACACACAACAAAATTCACAGAAATTATGAGATTAAAAATATTAAAGAGAAAAAAATGATGAATTCAGATATATTAAAATGAAGAGGAGAAACAAAATGGTGAACTTCTAAACTAGCAAAGGAGAAAAAAGTTTAAAACAGCATTTCAACTGAACATGTAATAGAAGAAAAAAGACAAAGGCATCATTAGTAGAAACCTTAAAATAAAATTACAGATATTAATCTAAATACATCAATAATCAAATTACGATAAATAGGAGCTGATTAATCTCACCCACTACAAAACAGAATATACTTAGTAATTTTACCAATACCAAGATGTCCTATAATATAATGTCCTAAAATATTATAACATTTTTTATCTTAAAAAATCCTTTCTAATTTTTGTAAGGAAATTTTCTTCCAGTGAACTAGAATTTTTCAGCAACTAAGCTTTTTCTCAATATAGAAATATCCAAAGTATCTCAAAAATGTTCATTGTCTCCAAAAGATATATAAGAAAACTGTTCTGGCTCCCACAATATCTAGTTAGCCTAGAAAGTAGGTGATATCATTTAAAAGATTCCCAGAGGTAAAATGTGAGCTTAAAAATCTACATTTTGATGTAAGATTTTTTTTTCCTGCTAAAGGCATTTGTTTCCAATGACTTTTTAAGTTGTATTTTTAAAAATAACTTTTATATGCTTCCAGCAATTTTTAAATGATATCACCTACCTCTTAGGGTTATGAAATGTCATAGTAACCCCAAAACTGCTTTTCTCATCTATCTTTTGGAGACCACTGAGGAACTTTTGAAATGATATTTTGGGTGTCCCTGTGTTGAGAACAGCTTAGTTGCCAGAAACTCTAAGTAATAGGAAATTTCCCTACAAAAAATAGAAAAGGATTTTATCCACAAATGCTCTATAATACATTAAGATGGAGAGGTGATGCCCTAATATAGTTTAATCCTGTAGTTTGATACCATATAAATCATATTTAAGGAGGAAAGAGTCCCAGGTACATCAAATATTTTGAAATGATGATTTTTTGATGACAGATGTCTTCAAAATCCCATCATTATTCCTATGGAATAGTTTCACTAGAAGGAAAACTTCTTCTGTAAGAACTGTGAGGTCCTGGAAGAAAAAGGCATTTGTTTCCATTGGGGCATCAACTATGGTGTGATCTCTGTGTGCTTTGGTGAATCTTGAGCAGGGTTCCCGACCTAGTGGTTTCCTGTGGGGACAGGGCTGAGCCCGTCTCCTGCAAGGCTCCCTGTGGTTCTGTCATTGGCACCCCTGGGTCTCCTCACTGATGGGTGTGTCACACCCTGGGCTTGCACATGAGTAGACTTCAGCCAGCAGGGATGAGTCTGAGAAAGAAAGGATATTTGCACAATGTCCAGGTAAGAGGAACTAGACAGGGACCTTTCCTAAAGATTTTTAAATGATGGCTGTTGTGTAAGTGCCAGTTTGCTAAAGGACTCAAAAAGGAGAATGAAGAAAAATATATAAGGCTCTTAAATGTTTGAAAAACTCAATATTGGGTGCTTGGGTGGCTCAGTCGGTTAAGCATCCAATTCTTGATTTCTGTTCAGGTCCTGACCTCAGGGTCATGAGATGGAGCCCCCAGTGTGGTGCAGAGCATGGAGCCTGCTTGTGATTCTCTCTCTCCCTCTCCTTTTGCTCCTTTCCCCACTCTTTCTCTCTAAATAAATAAATAAATAAACTTTAGAAAGCTCAGTATTTCTTGAGGTACTTATCTGCTTTTCCTCACCTATTATTGCCTCCTCCTCTTCCCTCCCTTTACACCTCTCCCTTCCCTTCCCCCCCCTCCTTCCCTGTCTTTCCCTCTCCACCGCCCATCTTGTGTACACACACACACACACACACACACACAGAGCTTTGCAGTCTGTGTTCAGCTTTTTATCTCAATTCTATGACATCATTGGTGCTCCTGGGAATCAGTGATTGAACTGAAGAGTACCCCAGGCAACTGTACGGTCCTCTTTTAAACACTGGCATTAGGGATCCCTGGGTGGCGCAGCAGTTTAGCGCCTGCCTTTGGCCCAGGGCATGATCCTGGGGACCCGGGATCGAGTCCCACGTCGGGCTCCTGGTGCATGGAGCCTGCTTCTCCCTCTGCCTATGTCTCTGCCTCTCTCTCTCTCTGTGACTATCATAAATAAATGAAAATTAAAAAAAAAACAAAAAACAAAAAACAAAACTGGCATTAAACATATGTAGGATACCATTGTCGATGCCTGTTCGTTAATAATTTCAGACACAGATTAGGTTGCCCCAAAGCAAGCACAGTGAAGCACTGGAGGGTTTGCTATCTAAGCAATTTGAGACTCTAGCTTGATCAATGTACATGTCCCAGCTCTCCACTTTGGCTGCAATGATGTGACTTATGCAATTTTATTCCTATCAGAACCATGAACCTTCTTTTCATGATCTGGCCAGTTAGGAGAAACACAGATTGATGAATGGAGTAACTGTATTAACTGTATTCCTCCCGGAGTGCTTTCCAGGAAGTAATACTGTGATATACACTAAGCCTCGGGGGTGGCTGGGTGGCTCAGTCAGTTAAGCACCAGACTCTTGATTTCACCTCAGGTCATGATCTCAAGGTCTTGAGATCAAGCCCCGTGTGGGGGCTTGTGTTCAGCGGGGAGTCTGCTTGAGATTCTCTCTCTCTCTCTCTCTTTCTCCTTCTTCCCCTCCTCCTGCTCACACTCTAAATAAATAAATAAATAAATAAATAAATAAATAAATAAATAAATAAATCTTTCCAAAAACTAAAAAATAAATTATACTAAGTCTAACCACAGTTTTCATACCCTTGCATTTAGCTCTTCAGGCACCAATAAATGTACTTTTGAGTGATTAAAGGTCTTTATTTTCAGGTGGTTTTGCTAATGCTGGTCATCTAACATGTAAATGATCATTTTCCTATTTTTCTTTATGATACTAAAAATTCCGTGTGTTTGCAGTAAAAAGGAATGCGATTTGATTTTAAGCAAGAAATTATCTGCATAATTTCCTTGCTGTGAATGAACTCAGAGTATTCATCAAGGCTGAATCATTATTTAACTCTGTTGTAGCTAGTAGGAAGATGAGTTTCTGAATGTTTTGATGAGTGACGAAGGCTCAGGAGTCTGTGTGACCTGAGATAACTGACAGAACCCTTTTTCTGAGCTTGAATTTTTCTCTTCTGTAAAAATGGGAACAATAATCACACTTGCCTTATAGAGTTTTTGTAAAGATCACTTTTATTTAAAAACAAGTGTTTTAGCATTTTATCTTTTATACCATGTTCATAATGTGTAACCGTTATTATTATTTTATCATTATGTTAGTTATGAGCATCCAGTGAGATAAAGGCTTTGTGAATGCGAAGCGCCTTGTCACCTCCAAGAGGCTGTACGTTTCATCAGTACCGTCTCCTTTGGAGATCTAATGGGAAAGCCAACTTCTCTTGGCACCATAATTGTTTGAAAGCTGAGTATAAAACTGAGAAAACAGATGTTGCTACACAAGTAGATGAAAGGATTTGGGAATTGTCTTCCTCTTTTTTTATTTTGAAAATAAAGTGGAAGCAGATGGAATTTAGCGGGAAATTAGTACTGAAATAAAACGAACTTGGAAGTGTATTTTGGATGACTTATATCATTGTCATTCATGCCAACAACTATTTTCCAAAGCTTCTCATTTTTTTTAAAGATTTTATTTATTTATTCATGAGAGACACAGAGAGAGAGAGAGAGAGAGAGAGAGAGAGAGAGACAGGCAGAGGGAGAAGCAGGCTCCATGCAGGGAGCCCGATGTGGGACTCGATCCCGGGTTTCCAGGATCAGGCCCTAGGCTGAAGGCAGCCCCAAACCGCTGAGCCACCCGGGTTGCCCACCAAAGCTTCTCATTTAACAAAGAGATAATTAAGGATAGTTTTAGCCTTGGGGTTATATGAAAGGATTATGCCTGGTTATGGTCCATTACTGTCTGGTCCAGAGCAGAGTCAAGAACCCGGATGGAGAGCCTTGGGCCTTGAATGTATATAATCTGGTTGAGCTTGGTGAATTCAGGGGTGACATTTTCACCCTGTTACTGTGGATTTCAAATTCTGAGTGGGTGGAGCCGCATTTGGAGAAATCTGGGGATGCGTCATATGTTGAACTGTTCCTGAGAGTGATAGTACCGTGTAAATCATTTTTGAGTCCTCTTTCCTCTGACTTTGCAAAGCAGTTGATTTTTCTTCTCCCAGATAGTACACATGAGCTAGTTTTCATTTAGATGCACGTCTGCATTGAGCTTGCTCCAGGGAGCTATTCCCAGTGGGGCTCATCTCAAAAGCAGTGTAGGCCCTGTTGACTCTGGGTACTGGCTCACACTGTAGTTGAGAGCAGCTAGACTTTTCTTTGAAAGCCTGACATTTTGGGTGCCCTTTTATAATGCCTGTGCCAATTTGCACACTGACACGGCCTCCCTGCCAGTAGCCAGACGTCCCCACAAGCCAAAGTGTTTCTCTCACTATAACTCCACCCAGCTCTGGACTTGACTTGGCTGACCATCTTTGCTAAAGGTCAAGGAGCCTTCTGTCTCCTTTCCTGCTTAAAGATCAGGGTTAAATGAATGCATTTCATTTTAACAACCATCTCATAACAGTTTCATTATATAGGAAAGTCATACATATACTGAAGTCATAACTGCAGAGCCCTTGGGGCACTTGGGTGGCTTAGTTGGTTAAGCATCTGCCTTTGGCTCAGGTCATGATCCCAGAGTCTTGGGATCAAGCCTCGCATTGGGCTCCCTGCTTGGTGGTAACCGGCTCCTCCCTCTTGCTCGTTTTCTCTCTTTCTCTCTCTCTCTCTCAAATAAGTAAATAAAATCTTTTTAAAAAATATAACCTCAGACCTCTCTTTACTCCCTGGTTGGCTGGTCACACTGATCTCAGGATTTGACACACTTTAAGATCTATGTTAGATTAATTTTCAGTTGTTCTTTAAGTTAACTTGATTTTCCAGTCTCTTCTTCTCTGGCTAAGGAAAGGGAGTCACTTTTAAGAAGCTGGAAATATTCGCATGAATGCCTTTAGCCAGTTTATTTGTGTGGCAGATATGATACTTTTATTTAAATTTCTTCCCAGAAGCAAAAAGGAAAATGTTACCTGTGACTTCTCTACTTTCCGTATAAACCACAAGTCCTTTCTGGCAGCGAGTACAACATCATCTTTTTTTGTTTTTGTGATCATCTTCATTGGCACAAACCTTTCTTTAAACCCGATCATTTACAAGACTTGCTTGTTGTGCAGGAATCTGGACTACACACATATGCTATTGCTGATATCTTATCGATATTTTTCGTCACTGCTTAACTTTATCAGAAGAAGCATGTCCTGCTGTTAGGCAGAGTGAGTCACAGTCAGGCTTGCTTCTACAGCTGGAAATATTTCCCTGTGCTTTCCTTCAAAGTATGTGACTTGTCAACTGAGAAGATAGAAGCCTCTTTACTCACCTTGGGTTTGAGTTAGACCCGTGAGGGTTCTGGGGTCCGTGCATGCACCCTTGCTGTGCTACATCACTTACTGGCTGGTCTATTTAATACAAGCTAGATGTTTCTTTGCAAGAAAAGCCTTGCAGGATTTAGTATTATGAACTTACTGTTCCTGAGCCTGGATTCGTTGATGTCTCTCCGATAAAACGCTTCTGTCTTCTTTTCTCTATCCATTTTTCAAGACTGAATCAGTATTCCCAACTCCATTCCATTCTTTAAAAATAACTGAGAAGAGACTGAGATGGAGAAAGGGAATGGATAGGGTACAAAGATGAATTGTGTGAGTTTTCATTGGGGATTAATCATACCTGGTTTGATTTTCTGGAATAATAGCGTCACTATATAAAGTTATTGCATGCGGAACTGCTTTTTAAAGTACAGAATTCTCTAGAAATACAAAGACATGTAATATTTATTACACGAAATAAATAACATGTGGACGACAAAAAAAAAAAATGTTGATTCCTCCTCCCCCAAATAAAAAAAAAAGGGAAAATAAATTACAAATAAGAATGTTGGCTTCCAAAACTATATGAACCATCTGACTTAAACCAAGAGGCAAAGTGCTTGAACTGCTGTTGGAAGGAATTAGGGCCCGAAGCCCCCTCCTGGGCGTGCCCTAGGCTTTCTGTAGCAGTGGTTCGCAAAGTGTGTGCCCCACTACCCCTTCCCATAGTAGCAAGGGCATCACCTGACATCTGAGTACTTGTTAGAAGGACAGGTTAGCAGGTCCCACCCATCACCCCCTAATTCAGGAAGGCTGGGGAGAGCCCAGCATGTGTTTTTCTATGGGCAACTCCGGGCAATCCTGGTGAATAATAAGGTTAACTTGATCACAGTCGACTTGATCACACCCTCCCTGTAATCCTCTTCTGAAACTTTCTTTTGCTTTCCTGGTCCTCCTTCCCTTTCTTAAATTCCACTCTTTCAAAGACACTCCTGTCTGGCATGTGTAGCAGTGTTGGCTGTGTGTGCCTTACTTCTTGTTGGACCCTATGAGATCCTGTCCCCTGTCCTGGTAAATTGCATTGACCTTCCTGGTTCTTCACACTTCCCTCTATCCAGGCCTGTTGGGGGAGCCCTCCTATACTGGTTCTGGGTTGGGTGTTCTGATTCACTTTGGCCAATGAGGTAGTATGAACACATATAGAAGCTCAACAAGCTCTTGAGTACCTCTGCTTCCTCTTCTGTTCCTCTGCTATTGTCTTGTGAAAATGCCTGGGCTCATGGAAAAGCAGGAGTCTGCCAGAGATTCGCACAACTGCCTGGCTGACCTGTGGCCGACTGCAGACACATAAGTGAACCCCTGGCCAACTCATCAACTCCTTGGAAATTAAAAAAATAAAAATAAAAATGGTGGTTTTGTTTGAGAAGCCACTGAGTTTTGGGGTGGTTTGACACCCAGCGAAAGCTAGCAACTACACCTGTCAAAGGAGTCTTACTGTCTCAGCTAAGAGGAGGAGGGCAATACAGAGACCCCCTCTCAGGCTCTTAGAAGTCATAGCCATCAAGTTGAGAGACGTGACCATGTCATTAAGTGTGGGTAGAACCCAAGCATATTAAGTGACAATGAAAATTTGTGGTTGGGTCTTTCAAGTGGCCAGTTTGAATTAGTTGCCACTGGATAGTTTTCTCTTTTAAACAAACTCAATATCGTTTTCCAGACTTTTTTTAAACCCAGGGGTTGCCTTTATCTCTTGTGTCCTTTACACCCTTCCATCTGTATTTCTTCTCTGCAGACATTCTGCTAACTTCACCCAAAGCCACCCAGGTGAAATGAGATTTGCAGGGAGACACCAGGGCCGATTAAACAGATCTTTCATAGGAAGGATGATCACAAAAGCAATCTCTTATTTGGCTGAGGCAAATAAATGGATTCAGTGGATATTTTACACTCTCGCTTTTGAAATCGTGAGGATGGAAACTCCCTGAACATTCTAACTTAGAAGTTGAGCAGACACTATTTCATTCTCCAGACAACTTCCCTGCCTAGCTTTCTCTCTTATAGGGCTTAATATCCACTATTTTAAATATTTTCATACAGCGATTGGTGTTTTATTTTTGGTAGATAGAATAGTACCCCTTAACTGAAACCTAATACTTGTTTTAGTGGAAAACTTTCTATGGTGACATGAAATTTTGACTGGAATGTTTACACTCTGTCTTCCATGACCCCTTACTTAGGAATGGACCTGGTTTTTCAAGCAGTTCTCCCTAGAGGGCGCCATATCCTCACTTCCCACTTGGTCCTTCTAACGTTGGCTGCTGGCCCCTAACATCATGTGAGGCTGAAGTCATTTAGATTACCACAATGGAATCTTTCAGCAAATCTATCCGCAGCGGAACCCTCATTTTAGCATGATAAATGCATACCTTCCTGCACGTATTTTGTTTAAGCATTATGGCGAGGGAGACATGGTTTATGCATGGAGGCAATGGTGTTTACTTGTCATGGTTGTGGTTGTTGAGTTCAGCTTTGTACATCTCTGTGTCAACATAAAGTGGCCTGCAGAACATTCTGGACATCTGGTGGAGTAGCAGCTAGGATGCTGAAGATGGACTCAGGGGACTGTGCTTTCATATTGTGTATGTCGCCACAGGAGTTACTTACCTCATTGCATTTCTGTTTCCTTATTTTTAAGTTGGGAGAGCTGGTCATGATTTTTTTTTTCCCAGGATCCCACCAGCTCTGTGATATGATCTTTAATACATAATAATAGTTCTGTACAGTTTGATAGAGGAAGTGATACCAGTGTTCCTAACTACTAATTCTAAGGAAATTTAGGTAGTTACCAGTGATATTTTGGTCAGCCTGACGCAAAAGATCTTAAATTTTGAGAACTAAATGACAACTGATGATTGAAAAACTATAGATGCTAATAGATACATTTTTGCGTCTCTTTTAAAAACATGAATATTTTCATAAAATCAGCACAAGGTATAGGTTTAAAATACTGGCTCAGAGGAACAGGTGTCAGTTACTCCAGATCTATTACTATGCATAACAAAGAGTCTTCCCCCAAGAGATGGTTGTTGAATGAATGGCAAAATGGCTAATTCCACTTCAGCATAACTTTTATCTCAGAATATTCCTTATTATGTGGATTTAGAATTTATCTCTCTGGACTTCAAGCAGTGGCTTTAAATGTACTCCTTTGGGTTATATTGAGCATATTTTATTTGCTGTAGATGAAAAGTTATTTTTATTTTCCCATCCCACTACTAAAATAGATGGTAAGATTTTCTCAAAGTATGAGATGCATATCAGTGGCATGCTCTTTATTAGGCATAATTCTTTTTACATGGCCATTTTTAAATTTTTTATAACAATTCTCATGCCTTACATAGTCTTATCTTTCTAAATCTAGTCATCATTCTTTAGAACTTCCTTATGCATGTTATTCTCCTCCAAATGGATCAATGGTTTGTCCATATCCTTCCTACTCTGTCACCAAGAACTGAACATTGTTTTCAGCATTTTATCAGGGCCAAGAAGATCAGGATTACCATTACTTTTTATGCTAAATACTGTTTTTCTGCCAATACAACTTAACTACATGTTGGCTTATACTAATACCCACTTTTTTTTTTCATGAATGTGCAGGTTAGTCAATTCTAGGTCATCATTTTTTTTTTAATTTAAATCAAGATCTACTTTTAATCTTAATGGGAGTTCATTTTCTTAGACTTAGCCTGTGTGTGGGAACATTTTGGATTCTGGATATGTCAACCAATTAATTACTTCTGCTTCTACCTCTAGAGTCATCTACAACAAACTAGCCCCATGACCTTGTCACATATGCCGTTCATGCATGTATCTAATTCAACAAAGCCAAGAGATAGGAGTTAATACTCACTGCTAGAAACCGCCCTCCAATGTGTCCATAAAAACATCTCTGAGGTCTTGTCAGAAGCCTTTATAAAATTTATACAATCATACTAGCTCCGGCCCAGGTAAAAGGAAACAAGATTATTGTGACCTGACTTGATGTCAGTGATCTGTAGTGACTCTTCATGACCAACTTTTCCTTTCCTAAGAGCTGACAAATCACCCCATTAATGTCCACTCTAGAAATTCACTGGAAATAAATATAAAGCACGATGAGAGATTGCAGAATTTCACATTCTTTTTATAAATTTTGCGATGCGTTTGTACATCTCAAGTCTCCTGGCCTGCCCGTATGATTCCCAGATGCAGGTGAATGAGTTTTGTAATACACCACAGTCTTATCTCTTGGGCTTGGAGTTTGAATCCTCAGGACTGCAAGTCCTCTGTTGAAACTGGGAGCTGGGGGCAGCCTGGGTGGCTCAGCAGGCCTTCAGTCCAGGGCGTGATCCTGGAGACCCAGGATCGAGTCCCACATTGGGCTCCCTGTGTGGAGCCTGCTTCTCCCTCTGCCTGTGTATCTGCCTTTTGCTCTCTCTCTCTGTGTCTCTCATGAATAAACAAATAAAATCTTAAAAAAGAAAACTGGGAGCTGTATTTTCCCTTTTCCAAGGTTTGCTTTACACTTTGGAAGCACAGGTCATTATTGTTGGGAAGATACAAACAATATGAGATACCAATTTTTATATCCATCAATATTTTTCTCCAACTCTAAGTGGCCAGCCTATAGCATCTTTGCTGTTTTTCTTTCTCCAAATATAAATTAGAACTATTAATATGAATAACAAGCACACTCAAACAACTCCTGTTGGACAGAGTATGATAGGTATAGTAGAGAAAATAGGAGAAAGACAGAGAAAGTACTGTGATCATAGGGCATCAGCAAACACACTTTTGAGCTAGTCTTTGAGAAATGAGTGCCATTTTGACTGGAAGCATTGAAAGTGGCTCTAAGTGCAAAGTGGGAGGAGCAAAAACAAATGGATGAGTGCTTGAATATTTAAGACATTCGAGGAAACTATTATCTTACCTAGTGGATAAGAATTGGATTGACAAGGGCCTTGCTCCTCATTTTGAATCACCTGATAATCTTAAGGAAGGTTTGGAAGTTTTCTTTTCTTTTTTTAAAATTTATTTGTTCATGAGAGACACAGAAAGAGAGGCAGAGACACAGGCAGAGGGAGAAGCAGGCTTCTCATGGGGAGCCCCATGTGGGACTTGATCCCAGGACCCCAGGGCCCCAGGATCACGACCTGAGCTGAAGGCAGATGCTCAACCACTGAGCCACCCAAGCATCCCAGTTTGGAAGTTTTCAGATAAAGTTGTGATATGAGTGAATTTGTAAAACTTCACCTAAAAGAGAAGGATTGCAGTAGGAAACAGCACGAAGGGATTTTACAGTGACCCCTGCCCCTCAAGCAAAGATTGCAATAAACGGAAGGTGTAAAAACAGTCCATACAGTAAAGGTGGGGAGAAAAAAATGATGATTCTATATTAATCAAATTTTTAAAGTATACATACTTTGTATTTACTCTGTCTTGGAAAATTACTTTACCTGCCTGCCTCCCACCTCCACCCCAAAATTAGTACTCTTTCCCAAAGTGTGAACTGTGTACTGCTAATCATACTAAAGATTGTTTCTGGTGGTTTCACACATAGCTCTAAATAACATCGACCCCTCCCCTACCCCCCAAAAAAACCAAAAACCAAAAAACCATTGACTCACACTGTGAAAAGTTACTTTCTTTTTGATGCTCTTCCAATATTCTTGATTACGCCAACGACAAAGTCTCAGTTTGGATTCAGTTTGGCTTTCCCACCTGCCTAACGTTTGCTGTTCTCCCCCTTCTGACAAGAGAGCGTGGGTTTGGGCTTAGGCTTTGGTAGGCCACATTGGGTATGTAGAATTAGTGGCATGGGTAGAATTTGCCAGGTGAAATCAAACGGCAGCATTGACTTAGTTTTGTCCTTCTATTTTTAAACTACTTTTAATTATTCTGCTTCTGGCAACTGACGCTATTTCACTTACGGTCAAGGACATACAGTGCTAATTTACAATAAAATACTGTAGGAAAAAATCAAGACACCAATTCAAAGGATTTTAAGAATATGTTAGCAGGCAATAGAGCAAAAATCAAGGTGTCGA
Source organism: Canis lupus dingo (assembly GCF_003254725.2). Taxonomy (NCBI): domain Eukaryota; kingdom Metazoa; phylum Chordata; class Mammalia; order Carnivora; family Canidae; genus Canis; species Canis lupus. Next base: position 38,278,790 of record NC_064267.1, on the reverse strand, counting down.
TCCATGAGGAACATTCGATCAACACGGCTGTCCTGAAAGTCCAATCTGAATTGCCAGAACTTTACGTGTTTTAAAGATATTTTTCTCTCCACTGAATTGGCCGGTGATTGAAATCATGCCCTTGTGTCCCCAAGACCTTGCCTGGTGGCTTATGGAGGATCACATGGTGTTTGCTCTTCTCCATGAGAGTGAAGGGGCAGCAGGGGCCTGTTCTCCTTGGAGCATTAAAGCTACTACTTTGACTCCTGGAGATTTGTAGCTCTCCTATGGCAACGGTATTCCTCTGATATAAGGTAATATTCTATTTCATGACAAACAGGTTTTTTTCTAAAGAGAACATGAAGTCCCACCTCTCAGTTCACTTCCAAATTGACTCTGATCTATCTAATGACCTCTTTTCTAAAATTAGTTTCATGGAGGGTATGATTGATTTCGAGCTCTTTTTTATAGATTTAATTTAATGTTCATTCCCTCTTGTATCATTGCCCAGCTTGAGTGAAGATGATCATCCATATGATTGGGGAAATAAAGCAAGGCCAGGACCGCTCCTTTGAGGGCCAAGTGCAGAACAGTCTAATCCCTGAGTTGGGAAGCTAGGCCATATGAACGCTGATGGATAGACCCTAATGGCCCTTTTAATGCAAACAATTGATTCTGGAGGCAGGAAGCTGCTGGAAGGGTCTGCTCTGAAACCCTGCATCAGCACACTAGGCCTTCCTGCTTTCCACTTAGGAAAATAAATGCTCTCTAGATTTTTCAACCAGTCCTGTGGCTTTATGCTTAGAGCCCATATTCTTGAGTCAAAAAGATGAGTTCAAACTCGGCTCTACCGAATGTTAATACCAGCTGTGTGGCCCTGGGAAGTTACTTAACCTCTCTGAGTTTGAGGGTTCTCAGCTTTAAAATAGGGATGCATTAGTTGCCTAGGGCTACCATAACTAATTACCACAAATTGGGGGACTTACAACAGATTTATTCTTTCACATAGCAGAAGACCGAAATCAAGAGGCAGCAGGTCTGCACTCCTTCTGAACTTTTTAGGGGTGAATCCTTCTTTACCTTTTCCAGTTTCTGGTAGCTCCAGGCCTTCCTTGGCTTGTGGCTGCATCACTCCAATCTCTGACCCAATCTTCACATGGCCTCGCCTCCTCTCTCTATGTCCCCCACCCTACTTTTACAGGGACACTTGTCTTTGGATTTAGGGCCTACCCACATAATCTAGAATGATATCCTCTTAAAATCCTTAACTTCATGACATCTGCAGAGACTTTTCCCAAATAAGGTCACATTCACCAGTTCCAGGGATGGGGAGGGGGACACATGTTTTGGGGAGCACCATTTAACCCACTACAATGAATCCCCATATACTTACATCACAGATTAAATGAGAAAATGCTGAGCATATAGGACATGGTCAAGAAATGTTAGTCATCATCATCTTTATGATTATTAGATAGCTCCTTGATTTTGTTATTATAGTATTTGCATTTGATAGACCTAACTGAACCTAACAGTGAGTGCTGTAATAATTAGATCTGAGGAGAAGATGTAAGACTCCGGTGACCTTTGAGCATTTTATGCAAGAAAACATGACTTATTTCCCCAAAGTGGCTTGGGAGTCACACTGACCGTATATTATCAGAATAAATGTATGTCATAGAACTTTTTAAAGGGATGGGTTTTTTTTTTTTCTGTACTTTTAGCAGACAATTAAGGCCATTAGGGATCCAAAATCCTAATGATATAACAACAGCTCCATTCTATACAATTTGGAAAAAGGACTACTATTAGATAAAACTTTCATCTGAAGCTAAAATAAGTAAAAATTATTTCTGTGTCTCTGGCTGAGCCACTTTCAAATAAAAGCCAACAAAATCAATAAAGCCTAATTCAGGATTGTGGGTCTTTTCTCTGATTCTGATTGAGAAAGTTGCACTGCCTACAGGTCATTCTGCTCCTAAGATGCACATCCTGGTGGAATGGTAAAATAAAAAGCAACTTCCCACCAATAGGGAGTTCAAACTCTCCTTGAGAAGGTATACTGCAAACTTGAACTCAGAACTGGAACCTCCTGAAATTCCTTTTCATTCTTACATAGAGATGGCATTTGTCATATCCTCAAATGTTTCACCATTCATTCATTCATTCTTACCTGTCCCCACCAAAGCAGGCCACACAGATACGGTTCATACTGATTCTTCACTGTGTAGTGAGCATCTAATAACAATCCAGGCCCTTTCTGGGAGGCATGGGGAATGAGATGCCATCTACGGTGTCTTTCCTTGTGCATAGGATGTATATGTCTGTCTGCCTGGGCTTATGACCAGCTTTTTGATACTGGCTGGTCTGGCTATTGTCGTACTGTAATAAGCAGTCACTAAAAAACTTTCTTTATTCCAGTATGCTCAGAAGTTAAAGACAGTTGAATAGTTGACCAAACCTCAGCCTCTAAGGCCAAATAAATGAGTGGAGTTAATTCTATTGTCTGTCATCAAAGGACTCAAAGAAGAAGCAGGTTTACTTCTCTGTGAACTCATGGAGAAAGCCTCATGTTGTCATTTGCAGTTCTTGGTCTGCTTGCTCTTGTTAACCAGGCCATTTAGAAGCAAAACATCCGTAGGAATGATGCTATGATTGAATGATACCGAGAGTGACAATTTGGTCATTTTTATAAAGACGATGTGGCAAAGAGGATGCATGTCTGCAGTTGATGCCTCTTTGCTCAATGGACACCAGGGGGCGACACTTGCGCAGACATAGCCCTGCAATCACGTGGGTTTGGCTCCAGACCTTTGCTGTGAAATACCTCAACAAAGCAAGTCAAATGAAGTTTTTGGTTTTCAATACATATAAAAGATATGTTGACATTAAACTGCAGTCTCTTAAGTGTGCAATTGCATTATGCCAAATTTTTAAAAAAAAGACATACATACTTTATGTGAAACATACCTTATTGCTAAAAAAAAAAATGCTAACCATCATCTGAGCTTTAGGTGAGTTGTTAACCGCGGATCACAAATCACCATAACAAATAAAATAATGAAAAACTTTGAAATTGGCGCCTGGGTGGCTCAGTTGTTTAAGTGGCTGCTTTGAGCTCAGGTCTAGATCTCAGGGTCTTGGGGTGGGGCCCCACTGCAGGCTTCCCTGCTCAGCAGAAGTTGGCTTCTCCCTCTCCCTCTGCCACTGCCCCTGCTGGTGTGCGCGCGCTCTCTCTCTCTCTCTCTCTCAAATAAATAAAAACTAAAAAAATGAAAAGTCTGAAATAGTGCAATTACCAGCATATGACACAGCTCAAGGTTACTACAAACATAACATTTGTAAGAAAGACAAAACAAAACAAAAAAACAAAACAAACAAAAAACCCCAGATCTGTGAAGTGCAATAAAGCAAGGTGTGCTTGTATTCAGAGATTTCAACAGCCTAGACGTGGCATCTGCCTCCAAAAGTGGGATGCTGTCATGGGGGACACAGCTTTGTGTGTGTGAGATGCTTTTCCTCGGTTTACTTCCAGGTGTCACTTATTCATCCTTCATGACACAGCTGAAATACTTTAGCCTCTGAGAAACCATGACTAACTCCCCCGGCCCGATTAACTGTCCCTGTCTGTCCTGCCATAGACTTTGAAAACAACTGTATTGTAGGAACTCTGTTGTATCCTGTTGCAAGCCTCTGCAAGCCCCACCCATGGCTAACCAAAGTGTCTGACACTTGATGTTGGGTCCCCTTGTTGGTAAACACACATACCGTGCAAGACTGCTGAGTCTATGGCCACTACTTCGACTACTAGCTAACGAATTCCTTTAGAGCTAATAATTTTAAAATACTGATATCACTGCCCTTAATTATCCTTGGCTGCCCACTGTTAACCCCAAACAGCAGTAAATCATTTTTGGTAAGTTAACTCCTTCAATGCCAAATTAACACAACAGTTTCTAGTGATTGATCTGTCTAGTAATAGCCAGCGTGCTATTTGGGCAGCCTTTCTCCTGAAGAAAAGACAGAAGCCATGGCTGGTTCACAGGGTCACCATTCTCAACCTCTTCATCCTACCCTGTTGTTGGCAAAGAGACACTCAAGACATTGGGAACATGTTGAAATTCTGGTGGCCTCCTAGCGGGATTGGCACTATTCCTTTCCATGAGCTGTGTACAGGAAGCACGCGAACAACACAGTTCAAAAGTAGCCTGGGTTGTTCTAAGAAATGAGTCAATTTAAAAAAAAAAAAAAAGAAAGAAAGTAGGCTGGGGAGGGCAAGAGGGGGAGTTGTTAATCAATGGGTATAGTTTCAGAGGAGTGAGTCCTACAGATCTGTTGTATCGCACCGTGCCTATAGACAACAATACTGCAGTGTACACTTAAAAATCTATTAAAAGACTAGATCTCATGTGAAATGTTCTTACCACAGTGAAGACAAAAAAAAAAAAAAAAATGGTGGGGGGGGTGGAATCCCTGGGTAGCTCAGGGGCTTAGTGCCTGCCTTCAGCCCAGGTAATGATCCTGGAGACCTGGGATCGAGTCCCACGTCAGGCTCCCTGCGTGGAGCCTGCTTCTCCCTCTGCCTGTGTCTCTGCCTTTCTCTCTCTCTCTCTCTCTCTCTCTCCATCTCTCATGAATAAATAAATAAAATCTTTAAAAAAAAAAAAAAAGAGGGAAAAGGTGGGCTGTTTTCTTCCTTTTTTTAAATCACGTTTTGGTCGTCCACCCATGGAAAGCACAATTCCATTAATGACTGTAATAAACAGAATACATATCTCCAGACCCTCAGAGTCCCCCAAAGATCATGGGTTTTTCCTTGTGTTATTAAGAAACCAGCCACACAAACCACTAGAAACTTCAGTAACGATGTAAAGCTTGTAATTGTGTGTGTGTGTGTGTGTGTGTGTGTGTGTGTCTATGACTTGAGCGTTCCCAGTGCTTTATTATAAGTGATAGGACATAACTTTGTGGCTTTGGAAAACTCACCACGCATGTGTTCCTCGGGGCCGGCTGTACTTGTGCCTACACAAGGTGAATGAAATGAAAAGTCACATTCTCTTCTCCTTTCATATTGTCCTCTTCTAATTTGAGGTCACTTAACCAATTCCACAGTGACTGATTCAGTGCCTGGTGACATCGGTTAAGATTCAGTCTGGAAAATGATCACAGGGAACCTGTTACATCACACATAGTAAAGCTTGCAATCCATCCCTGAGCTTTTCCGAGGCTTGGCATGCAGTAAGGTAACTTGCAGTGTCTCAGTGTCTCAGGTTGGATGCTTCTTGGGTTGCAACTCTCCAGTTGGGGACCTTGGGAAAAGTCACTTCTTTGGGCTTAAATTTTCTCATCTGAGATTACTGGTGTTAAACCAGACAATGCTCATTTTAAAGGAGCTAAAAAATCCACTGAAAATACCTTAATGGTGTTTATAGATCCTATTTTTTAAGAGGGGTCCTATTTTATTTGTAATTTGCACCAGAATGCAAGCTCCAGAGGGGTAGATCTTTCTTCTTTGTGTTCATTGCTCTGTCCCTAGGGCCTGGGAGAGTGGCCGGCACTTTAAATATTTATTAAATGGAGAAATATTCTTTAGATGGAGAAAACTTCCTGTCCTTCCCTCCCCCCCTCCCTTTCTTCTTTCCTCTCTCCTTTCATTTCATGTTCACTAGGAAAGGAAAGAAGGGAAGAGGAAGGAAAGTTGACATATTAACACTCCATTAAGCTGAACCTTATTTCCTAGCATAACCACGCCGAAGCCACCCTGAAGAAAGTCTTCCCACGAAATTCCATACTAGGAATGAGATATCAAGAGTAACATTTTTTATAAGAGAACAAAATACAGGACTTCAACCATCTTCTTCCCACGTAAAGATCATGCCGCAGGGCTGATCGGTGACCCTGGGATGGAGGGAGTGCAGGGGAGCAAGCACCAGCAGTCCATCGCCCTGGGTCAAGAGCAAGTGGGAGAAGAGGAAGGAGGGAAATAGTGTCTTTAGATGATCCTTTCCAGTTGTTTGTCTGCCCAGGAGGGCAGGCAAGAGAGTGCTGTGGCCATCGACAGTTCAGGGCTCAACAAAGTTTTCTTCTTGTTTGTTTATTTAATATGTGGGAGAAGCTTTCATGCTGCTGAAGGGGAAGGAGCCAGTGGAGGGGAGAGGAATGGTCCATGAAGCAAGATGCTGGAAGAGACGGTCCAACAAAGGGGAAGCTCCCTTCACCTCTGACACCGCAGAGAGCGTAAGGAGGATGTTGAATAAATATTTAAAAAGAACAACAATGATACAAATAACACCAAGGTGCTGAGCCAAGAAAAACCAGATGCTTCTGAATCACTTTAGTAAGTCTGTTTGCTACTTATTCATTCATTTTTATTCATCGGCTCGTGCTGACTCAGACAAGCAGCAAAAGAGGCAAATGTTAAGAAAATATATGGGAAACTCACAATCGGCAGAACTCTGAATAGATTGCCATTTTCTCAGGTCATTGCTGTCAGGCTCTTGGAACATCATGAGACCCAGAGTGCTAAGAACTGTCATCGAGTGGGGTGACAATAGGAATGGGAACATGGGAATGTGTTTTACGAGCCACTGGGAGATCTGAGCTTCCAGGACTTCACAGCTTTTGGAATCTACTTTGGGGGAAACACAGACAAGAGACAGCTGGAGCGACGTGTTTGTTTAGCAGAATGTTGTCCCTGTCCTGCGCCTACACACTTGTATCCCACTCACGCTTCTGGAGTCCCTTTGGGTTCTTCACTCTCTTTTGGACACCACCCTTCCCTCTGGGAATCTGTCTTCGGACCTAATATCCTCTCTGGGACGAGGGACCACGGTTGCATGTCTGGACATGACTCTCTGGCTTCTACTCCGGTCCTCTGTGGCTTGCTAGTAGCTCTGGACTCCAAGCCCCATGCTCACCACTCCTGGGATCAGCCACCTATGGCATCAGGCACTGGGTCCCTCTAGGACCCCTGCCCTCCCTCAGCAGGTGCATGTGAGCTGTTTTCGTGCATTGTTGCCCATTGCACATGGTTGGAAATGGAAAGGGAGACAGCAGAGATTACCCCAGAGGGGAAATGGTGCAGCCGTTAAAAGCAGTAGGACAGTTGCAAGGAAGAGCTGGTACAGGAACTAAAGCCCAAAGGCTATGTTGGATTAGCAGGAGGCAGACTCTCTAGTGGGAAATGTGGACATAGACAGGGGAGAGGGAGTGATTGGAGCCTATTTTGAAGCCAGAGGTGAGGATTTAGGGATCTCAGGTATAAAGCAAACCAAGTTTGTGGGCGGCCACATGAACACTGAGATGAAACTCTCTTTTGTTGTCTGTCTGCCCTTGGTCTGAAGTGAGTGTGGCTGGTGAAGCTTCAGACCCTGTTCCTGTCCCTCACTCCAGCTTCCCTGCAGGGGTGCAACCTGATTTTTCACCTGTTTCTGCCTGTTCCACCCCATCCATGCTGGAAAGTCACTTCAATACCTCCCCTGACGTCTGCGGCCTGCATCCCCTCCCACCCTGAAAAGTGATCTCCCTGCAAGCCAGCCACCCTCCATGCAAGCCAGCCACCCTCCATGCAGAGCCAAGTTTGAAAGCTGCTCAATGCTTCCTGTTTTTGTGTTGTTCAGATTGGACCCCTTGACTATTAGCCCCACTCACATTGCTAACACTTACTGACACTATTACGCCCAGCCTTTGGCTAATTAATATCACATGGATTGGCTTATTTGAGTTTAGTGACCATGCATCCAATAGTGTCTGTGTGTGGTCCCTATTTGTGCCTGTTGTCTTACCATGAATATTAGAAGCACCCTCTTCCACCTTCAGAGGCTCCTCGTTTGGACAATTATATGAGCACCTTAACTATTGCTATCCTCAGTTTAGAGTTTACTATTAGTATTACTAGGACAGTTGATTATTACTATCCTTAGTTAACAGATGAGACACAGAGAAGTTAAGTCTCTTCTCCATTGTCACATGGCTGATAAATGCCTGAGCCGGACTAGGACAAGTCAAACCCCACAGTGCCAGCATGTAAACCATTGTGTTTGGATTCATGCGTACTAGTCCTTTTGAAGTTTTAATGGATGCCTGGGCCTTAAGGATTCATTTCTACCTCTGATTTGGTTCTGATATTTAGTTTTGACATTTCTCATATTCTGTAGCTTATCTTCTCTCACCCCCATCCCCACCCCTGGTGCCCACCAGGTCCCACTCTGCCTGATGGGAGACACGAGATAGAGGGTGAATTCTCACCATTAAAGACAGAGGTAAGGTGTCTGCTCAAGTGGATAGGAGACATGGGAGAAATTTATTTTTAGGAATGGAAGATGTGGGCAGTTTGGTGCAAAAGACTTGAGCAAGATTTTTATTAAAAAAGAAGAAGAAGAAGAAACGGTTAAGCCAAGTAATGGCCTAGCCATTTATTTTGGACAACTTACCAGTTGAATCAAATTATCTCACAATCGATTTCAAAGAAGCAAATGGTATCGATTACATAACTGGCTAAAATGCGTAAGAACAGCTGTGCCATGTATAAGTTCATCTAATATCAACAGACTTGGTTTTTGTAAAAATTGAAGTTTGAAAAATCAATTGTGTCCTTTTCATGGTAAAGCAAGTTTATGGCCAAGAGTATAAGCAATACATATTTAAAAACCTTCAAGCTGATGCAATACCTTTTTTTTCTCAAAAAAAACAAAGAGACAAAACACACACACACACACACACACACACACACAAATGCAGCCAGGGTTACTTTTCACGTCTTGGAAACAACGAATTTACTGAGAGTCACTCAGTTACTCTCACTTTCCTCACCAACATATCACTATCCATCCACTTCCTCTCATAACTAAAAGTAGCATGCCAACAGTCCCCACTGATTGCAAACCATCTTGTCTAGTTTGTCAAAAGTATGTAGGTCAGCCTTGAAACAGAAATAGGCAGTAATCTGAAACGTGTCTGTACATCAATACTAGGTGATCTCACCTTGTAGCAGTGTTCCAGAGTAGCTGTTGACATAGCAGGTATGTACTTTTTTTTTACGTTTTTATTGAAATTCCAATGAGTTAACATGCAATGCAATATTAGTTTCAGGCGTACAATATAGTGATCCAACACTTCCATACAATGCCTGGGACTCATCACAAGTGTGCTCCTTAATCCCCATCCATGCCTCCATCCCTTTCCCCTCTGGTAACCATCGGTTTGTTCTATATAGTTAAGAGTCTGTTTCTTGATTTGCCTCTCTTTCTCTCCCTTTTTTCTCCCTTTGCTTTTTTGCTTTGCTCCCTAAATTCCAGATAGGAGTGAAATCATATGGTATTTATCTTTCTCTAACTGACTTATTTCCCTTAGCTTAACACCCTCTAACTCCATCCATGCGGTTGCAAATGGCAAGACTTCATTCTTTTTTTTTTTTAATTTATTTATTTATGATAGTCACAGAGAGAGAGAGAGAGAGAGACAGAGACAGAGACACAAGCAGAGGGAGAAGCAGGCTCCATGCACCGGGAGCCTGATGTGGGACTTGATCCCAGGTCTCCAGGATCGCGCCCCGGGCCAAAGGCAGGCGCTAAACCGCTGGGCCACCCAGGGATCCCCGACTTCATTCTTTTTTATAGCCAAGTAATATTCCATTGTATATATGTATACCTCATCTTCCTTATCCATTCATCAGTCAGTGGACACTCAGGCTGCTTCCATAATTTGGCTATTGTAGATACTACTGCTAGAAACATGGGGGTGCATGTATCCCTTTGAATTAGGATTTTTTTATAGTTTGGGTAAATACCTAGTAGTGCATGTGTGCTTTTATGTGTATCGTCTCACTGGATTCTGACAATAGTCCTCTGTGCTGGGTTTGAAATCAAGGGATTAGATAACTTGCTGAAGAGTATCAAGCTAGTAAGAGACAGACCTGGCTCAAAACAAGGCTAAAGTTTTGCCTCGTCCTCCGAAACCAGTACATTACATGTACTTCCTCTGATGACCAAGTTAAACTTGATAATTTCATCATTAGTTCCTGCAGAGGTGGTTGTAATATAAATTGCTAAGCTCTTCCCTTAAAAATAAATTTTATGTAGTAAATGAATTACAAAGTGATCTGAAATGTTAGTATCTTTATTCATAGACATGTAGTAATAAATTGTGTTTTAAAAGCCGAAGTAGGGCAGCCCGGGTGGCTCAGCGGTTTAGTGCCGCCTTCAGCCCAGGGTGTGATCCTGGAGACCGGGGATCGAGTTCCATGTCGGGCTCCCTGCATGGAGCCTGCTTCTTCCTCTACATGTGTCTTTGCCTTTCTCTCTCTCTCTCCCTCTCTGTGCCTCTCATGAATAAATAAATAAAGTCTTTGAAAAAAAAAAAAAAAGCTAAGGAATGTTCATAGGAAATCCCTTCTCTTCATCCCTCTTTTGGGTGGGAGTTAGACCTTTCTTAAGATTGCACTAGGATAGTTTGCATTCCCTTTGAGGAATATAATAAAATCTTATCCCGATCACATATATTTCTAAAGATCTAAGGCACATGAAGTTGAAAATGGGAAATTTCATGTATGGCCAGCTCTAAGAGCTTAAGCTCTTAGACATCACACAACACCAACATGGTGGCTGGGATCTCAGCCCCACGTAACCCAGCCACCCTAAGGAAAATCACCATTCAGGCTGCAGCTTTCCCCTCTGGAGACTCGGCCACCTGCGTAGGGCTCCTTCTTGCTCCAATAAGGAAGATGTAGTCTGGACTGGGGGTAGATGGCCACAGGCCAGATGGGGCATTTGTAGCCTGTCCTTCATGCAGGACAGGGCTCTGGTGCCCTTGTTGCGTGGGGGTCAGAGTGGGCTAAGGAGAGGGAGGACTGGCTTCTGTAGTCAGAATTCAGTTCCTTTCATTATGAAATGTGAGTCCCCCTCCTGTTCCTTTCTGCTCTTGAATAGAAAACAGGATGACAATACTTTGCCTGAAGGATAAACATGAATATCCTGTATTCTGTTGCATTCTTCTGTTCGAAAATGCTGGGAGCTCAGAGATTTCTTTTGCTAAAGGAGGTTTTTCTGTCTTGCCATGACTGATGATGCCACCCAGCAGAGAAAGGACACATTTGGCTCCCTTGGTATATCGCTGTCAACTATGGACATTCTTGAGTTGAGTTCATAAACAATAGAGCTTTTCTATTTATTAGGCCCTTCGTATATCCCGGGCACAATGTTAAGTGCCTCATTCAGATAATCTCACTTACTCCATCATTATAGGAGGTAGGAAGCAATTATTATCATCCCCATTTCACTGAAATGGAAACAAAGCTCAAAAGGTCATTTGCTCAGCGTCACAAATACAGGTAATGACAAATTCAGGTCTGTGGCACAGCAAAATGATCATACCTCCAAAGAAATACCAAATGAGTCCTAGTGTTACCACCCCAGCAATCTGCTCCTGTTCCATAGGGTATTGCTTTGTACCCATTAGAGCTCACTGGGGTGACAATTCTGTCAATTGGTTGGATCAGGGCAGGGGCTCATAGGATAAAGTCCTCCTTGGCTTCTCTGGCAATGACTTGATCTCCCAGAAAAGGAAATGAGTTTGGTTGGACCTTCTTACCCCGCCTCATTTCCAGTATTTCCCTTGACTTTCTAACTCTTTAGAGTATTTCTACCTCTTTGTTAGCACTGCTTATGATGTGCACTTAAAACAAATGCACAAACATATGATGTGTATTTAAAAACAAATACTGGTAGAGGGGGAATGTGGTATATATCAGCAGCAACTCTTCCTGTCTTGCACTCCATTCCAAAGTCCAGACATCAGTTATTGGTCTTCTTCTTGACTCTCATAGTTAGATAAAGCCATTGAACCCTAAACCTGGAAGGGGCCTAGGATTGTCTGTTCTAACTTTCTAATTTTATGAACAAGGACACTCAGATCCAGAGTGAGAGAGGTGACAAGACTTGTCTGAAGTCACTATTAGTGTCAGGGCACCACTTCCAACCACTGCTTTTCCCACCACATCAGGCTGGAATGCGGGTTCTACTATGGTCTTCTGGCAGAACTGCAGTAGCTTCATTTGTCAGGAGCAGAAACTGGAGGAACACAGCCTTAAGAATCCACAGTTTAGGGTTTCAAGAGAAGCTGAACATTATCTTATCAAGTTAATCCTTTGTCTATAGCCCTGCCTCTCCTATCCCTGCTGGGTTTAAACCTTGCTTTGTCCTCATTTCTTGCAAAACGCTGAGCTGGGTGCTTTGTAGGGACCCTAAAATGATTAATTGGGCCATTCCCCTGAGTCCAGGTGAAGAACGTAGAGTTGAGATTTGCTCAGGTTGACAGCACCCTTTTCATCTTTCCAATTGATTTGGGAGGCACACTTGCAAATGGCTTAAAACACTGCCATTTTCATGTTTGGAAAGCATCGTGATTATTGTAAACTAGATTTAACTTGGAATGTTTAGGATGTGGGTGGCTAATTCCTGTCACAATTCAAAGGGGGAAAAATGAACACAGAAAACAAAATAGAACAAGTACTGAACGTACAGTTAATGGCTCATTTATTCAGCCTCAGCTGAGAATATTTTTTACATAGTTAACTTTTGAAGATAACCTAATTTACCCTAGTGAGTCATAAACTTTCAAATATTGAAAGTGGTCGGTGGAAATGTACCTAGCTTGTTTCATAACTTCCTCTTCCGTCTGAAACTGTGGCCACCGGGCATAATTTGACTTTCCCTGATGCATCAGCATCATTGCTGTGATCACTCATTATTATCAGAGCTTGAACACCATGCAATTTACATCCTTTATGGTATTAAGGTCCCCAACACGGTTTGTCCTAGATATTGTGGATATTGGTTTCTTCTCTTTATTTTTGTCAGACTGTCTTTCAATTGTCAATTTGTAAGGGACTTATACCTTTAAGTTAATCTGGCCTAACCATGTTCTCTGGACTCATTGTCTGGTGAAAAAGAGCCAGTGATACTTCCTGCCTCACCTGGCTCTTGACCTTGCCATTTCATTCTCGTGCCAGGGCTCTCTTCTTTGTTTGAGTTACTGTTTACATGTGACTGTATTAACCTTAAGCCTTGGTTTGTGGGACTATTACTTACCCTCTTTGGCACTTCCTTTGAATAACAATGATAATACACATACTAGTTGTATTAACCATGGTGACCAAAGAATGATTAAATGCCATTTATGTCAATATTTTATACATAGTACCTTTTGTTGCAATAACTGCAAAAAAGGTCATCTTTGTTCTACTGTACTACTGAGGAAAATAAGGCTCAGGAATTCAGACCCAGTTCTCCTCAGCTCCGAAGTTCATGTTCATTGCTCTGAATCACTTTCTAGAAACCAGACTAGAATATACACCGTCATTCCTGCCCCAGACGGAAGCCCCTAACCCCATCTGGTGGCCGAGTCTTGGTGGGCTGGCTTAATGGCTGGGTCCACCATAATCCTTTGAAGAAGTCAGACAGCTGTCTATCATCCCGACTTCATCAGGGACATCCTCCCAGCTCTGAGTGGCTACTCCTTATTCCCACTGGACCAGGGCAGGTCAGAATGATACTGCATCTGGTCAAAGGCCACTGCAAGCTTTGTTCAGCAAGCTCTGCAGAATGTAAATTCTGTAAATGGTGAGTGAATGAAGACCCCTTATGAGCTATTCCCCTAAGCTTCATAGATTCATGAATTGGGTGCATCTCTTCCTGGCCCTGCAAAAGCCTTTTGTTGTTGTTACTTCTCAGGACTTGGCCGTGATCAGAATAGTTGAGGTTATAAAATGAATGGCCTCTGAGTGAGTGAGGTATTAATATATTATTTCAAATTTGTTTATTCAATGGAAGGGACTGAGAAGGGGTTATGGGAATTGTCTCATGTTATCATGGGAGCTAACTTCAAAGCACAGAGGAGGCATATGCACCGCCCCCGTTCCTCCATCACTCAGGGAACATTGTGTGTCCCTGAGAAGGAAAGAGTCAGGAGACCGACTTTTTTTTTTTTTTTTTAAATACAATTTGTGGAAAGAGCAGGGAAGAAAGCAACAGTGTCTTAAAATCATTTTCTCCCTAGTGATAGCCAACTGACATGCCCTGAAGATTTACCATGTGTCTCATACTGTGCCAAGCCCTGACATGGACATTAGATCCTCATGAATACTCATCCATTTAACAGAAGAGAAAACTGAGGCTTAACATGTTGCTTAAAGGCACAAAGGTAGTAAGTGGCTCAACTGGGATTTGCACTTGACAGAGGGCTTCCTGGGCCTTGGCCTAGCCCCTGCCCTGAACTTACTTCTATTAAGGATACGAACGGTTTATTCTGACCCAAGAAGAGTTCAATCATACATAAAAGAAATATAAGGTATGATATTAATGGCACATTTAAATGACCCATACATTCTGCAGAAGGCTGCTGATGAGAAGGCTGCCTTAGAGAGCGCAGAAAGAAAGCTTCCTGATGCATCTCAATGTACCAACAAAAGTCATCTGCTTTGGGCTGCACCAGTGCCAAAGGTAGGAAAGAGGATAAAGAGGGACTTGGCAACAGCTCCTGGATTTTTAAAATGGAAGAACAGCATACTTGTTAAGTAATTAATTGCACAACTCAATAAATGTCAGTATGTGGGAAAGATGCTTCCTGCAAGAGGAGGCCACTCTAATTAAGTGAGAATGAAGAGCAAGACGCTGAAAGAAGCAAACCCTTCCAAGCACAGATGTGGGAGAAAGAGGGCATGGGTCACTATCAAAATAGACTCATACCCTATGTTCTGGAGGAGAAGTAGCACCAGGAGAGGCAGAGGTACAAGCTGAGAAAGGCCTGAGGGAGATATCACTGGGTTGTGTTTTCCACTTTTTTAGCTAAGAAAGCACTGATTAATGTCCCCCTCCACCCCCACCCCCACCCCCGCCCTCTGAGTTTATGTGCCTGAGGGGACTTAGCTATCTGGAAATGATGCAAGGAAAAAGATTCTAACTAATCCCTGCCCTGGAACATGGCCAAGCCCATTAACCTGGTTTTCCTCAGCCTGGGGTGGGGGGGCCAGGGGTACATCTGCAGTTGCCTTTAATCTAATGGGGGTTCTCCTCCTTTGCAGTCACTATCACTTGGGAACAATTGATGAGCCTCTGGAAAATTTACAGAGAAGCCCAACAGGATTCAGATTTTAGTGATGATAGTGATGATGATGATGAGCAGGAAGAGGGAGAAGTTGATTTTTATCACTTCCTATTGATTGATTTATTCATTCCACAACTCACTGAATTCCCATGTAAAGGGTAAGCTACAGCCTAAGTAGCACATGGGGCTTTCTACCCCCATCTGGGCCTCCAAGTCTCTCTCCATGAGTCTGCATGGATGAACTCTGGTGGTGGAGAAGGTGCAACAAAGATCTTGAGGCAGCCCCTCCTGCCTCCTTGATAGTCACCCCAGAGTCTCATGCCAGCCCAAAACACCAGGTGGCTGGTTCCCTGTGCTGCAGCGATGTGTCCAGGCTGTCAGCCTCCATCAGACTCGAGAATGGGCGGCAGCCGCCTTCCTCTTTGACATAGCCAGGCACAAAGGATATCTTTGGGGTGATGACCTCATTCTTGTTGGACATAAAGTGGCCCCCTTTTCTGGGGGGCATTTTAGTGCTAACCAATGTCTTACATCATGGAAGAGCAGATATTGCATCAAATGTTACAGAGGGACCCAATCGCATTTCCATATCGCAGCTATAGGCTTTTACAGCCAGTTTGGATAGATGAGTTATTTCTGCCAACGAACACTTCATATGATCAATACGTTAAAAAATTTTTTTTAATCAAATTCATTACATTTAAAACTGTTTTAAATTCCCATCAAAATGCAATTTAAATGATCACCCCAAAACAATCTTCTAAAACAACTAGCAACTCTCTGAAAGTGTCAGCCAGGGAAGCATCACAAATTTTCCTGTGAGAAACATACCGATGCTCCAGGGGGATTTTCCAGGGTTGCCTCACTGCACCGTGCCATGGGCTAAAGATTTTTTCTGGTATTTTCTACCTTTGGAAGACACAAGGTTTACTTGGCACAAATGAGGTATTTGGATTGGTTAAAAAGTCAGACTCGGGAGCCAGACTGGCTAACCTCAAATTCTAGTTCTACCACATGACTGCCTGTGATTCTCTGACCAAGTCATTTAACTTGTCTGTGCCTCAGTTTCCTTAGCTGTAAAATGCAGATGCTCAGAGCGCTACCCTGTAGGATGAGGTGTAGATAAAACAATAACGTAAATATTCATTAGAACTATGCCTGGCATGTAGTAAGTGCTATGGAAGGGCTTGCTTTATTAATAGTATCATTGTCATCATCATCACTATTATTCATTTCATGGTAGGTGCCAGGCATATAGTGAGCCAGGTAAGTACAACCCCAGCTCTTACAGTGAGGGGAGACATCACTTAAAAGTTAAACCCCTGGGTGGCTCAGCGGTTTAGCACCTGCCTTTGGCCCAGGGCTTGATCCTGGAGTCCTGGGATCGAGTCCCACGTCGGGCTCCCTGCATGGAGCCTGCTTCTCCCTCTGCCTGTGTCTCTGCCTTTCTCTCTGTATCTTTCATGAATGAACAAATAAATAAAATCTTTAAAAAAAAGTTAAACCCATCAGAATATAATTTTGGCTTGTGTGTTAGAAAGGAAACCCACAGGACGCAGCAATAAGGATTGAGGTTCAGGGCTGTGAGGCAAGGCTTCTCAAGGCAGTGTTGTGTTTTGTTTTTTAAGATTTTATTTATTTATTCATAAGAGACAGACACAGAGAGAGGCAGAGGCACAGGCAGAGGGAGAAGCAGGCTCCATGCAGGGAGCCTGACGCGGGACTCGATCCTGGGTCTCCAGGATCAGGCCCTGGGCTGAAGGCGGCGCTAAACCGCTGAACCACTCGGGCTGCCCCCACAGTGTCATGTTTAAACTGAGCCTGGAGGCTGAGAGGGAGCAGACTCAGCCTCTATTATGACCTGTAGCAGAGGCAGCAGCACACCTATCCCCTTAATGATCACTACTGGTCAGGCTCTGTATTGATCCTCTCAGTTAAGTGTTAAGCGTAAGGGATTAGCTCCATTTTATTTTATTTTTTTAAGATTTTATTTATTCATGATAGACAGAGAGAGAGAGAGAGAGAGGCAGAGACACAGGCAGAGGGAGAAGCAGGCTCCATGCCGGGAGCCCGACATGGGACTCGATCCCGGGACTCCAGGATCACGCCCTGGGCCAAAGGAAGGCGCCAAACCACTGAGCCACCCAGGTATCCCCCAGATTAGCTCCATTTTATAGTGGATACTATTGAGGCTCAGAGAGGTTAAGCGGCTTGCTCACAGTCACACAGCCTCCCCCTGGCAGAGCCTTGACCGCAGCTGCAGTCTGACTCCAGAGCTCATCGTGAGCCTTTCTTCCTTCCACCGGCTGCCTCTTCCACTAGGCTGCCGCCAGGAGGAGGACCATTAGACGTGGAGCATGTTGCTCAGTATGCACGCTGGCAGGGGCTCTATAAATCGACCCAAATATAAGAAGGGATCTCCTTAGTTTGGGTGGCCAGAGTGTTCTGCGTTGTGGCTGTGGGGGCAGGGGAGGAAGAGCGTTCAAGGTCCTCCTCTTCACTTGATCAGATTGACCACTGACCGGTGAGCCCTGAGGTTGACAGGTGGGCCAATGGCAGCCTTTGTTTGGGGGGGTGTGAACCAGGCGGGCAGGCTGGAGACATGCCCCCCTCCACCGACTGATGCCAAATGTTGAAGGTGTTCCTCTGAGGGCCTGACACCCACGCTGGGCATTCTGGGCAGCATTTGCCCTTCTGAGAGCTGCAGTCAGACGCTCTAGGGTTCTGTTCGTGCCAGGGATGGAGGGGGGTGAGGGGGGGGACATGGGGATTCATTACTTCCTCACATCCAGTAACTCCTTTCCTCAAGTTTGGAATTCCTCTTGAGCTCTGCTGAGGACATCAGTTCCTCTTTCCAGAGTTTTCTCCTGCTGTGTATGTTGAAGCTAATCCTTCATTTTTTGGTTATTGATCAGTGTGACCACATTCGCTTTTAATATTTCAGAAATATTTCCAGAAAACTCTCATCTACTGAAAGTGGCCCCTATCCCCGCCTTTTTTCCTCACTCTTGTAATTAATATATTCCCTCTTATACTGCCTTGCTGTCATTTCACTTGGACTTGGGGAAGAAGACAAGGCCACAAACATCCTTCATCCAAACTCTTGAATTTGAAGTCAGGCCACCCGGACTCCAAATATGGTGGAAACCATGTTCTACTGGTCTAGGACATGCAGATGCAATGAGAAGCAGGTCCTAAGTGGCTTCTGAACCTTTCTTTGCATTTGGATGCAGGCAGACAAGTGGGGTTAATTGAGCCTGCAGGGGGAGTTGAGTACCTTTCTATGGGGAGATGACGATTCACTTGAAACTTCATTGTTAGAACGTGGTTTTCTGGGCAAGGCCTTCTACTCCCCAAATCCCAGCCATACATTTCTCTTCATAGGTGAGTTCTCACCATGGCCCTATTCACCTCTTTAACAGTGACTGGCCACTCACCGCAGGTTGAACACGAAGCCAGGCAGCATCTGAGGTATCCAAGAAGCAGTAAGACTGACCTTCACTTCCCAGTTAAAGTATTTCCATCTGAGCTTATGTTTGATTTTGTAAGATAACATATTACTATCAGCAAGAGTGACCTTGACATGGGAAGATGGCAGACAATCTCACCCCCTCCAAGTGGATCTGTCACTGAGCATGAGGAGACTCAGAGGTCTCTGGGCATATGGACAGGTCTTTGGGGTGGAAAAACGTGCAGTTCACCTCCACGGGTGCCTAAACACAGTCCAGTTCAACCCAGTCTACATCTCAAGATACATTTAGACATACAGCTCTTGCATAATTTAACAAAGCTGGGAAAGTCCAACACTTTCAATAGGCACCATTTATTTAAATTAAATATGGATTTTCCTTTCCCGTTGTAAAGAGATCTTTGGATGTTTGCTTCCAATGGCAGAAAGATCAACATCCAGAATCAAATGATTCTTACCTAGTCCAAAATATTTTCGAAAAGAGCTCTAAAAATGAAATTCATTTGCCAGGACTTTTTAAAAAGAGATGCGTGGCTGGGTAAGCAGCTCTCCCAGACAAGAGCAAGAGTGATCCTAGTGTTCAGGGATATTTTGGAGATGTTTTTACTTCTGCTCCTTTATTTACTCCTCCTTTTGGTTCTCTTCTCTCTCTCTCTCTCTCTCACACACACACACATTGTTTACTCTCCAATCCAAAACTACTTACTTTTTCTTCTTACATTTAATTATCTGTCACGTATAACTCTGACATATCAGTAATCCCTCCCTCCCATCTCCCTTCCACTTCCTATCTACATCAAGTCTACTTTATATCTAAGCTATGTGGCCATCTCTGCTTTGAAGCAAGGAAACTTTTCACTATACATGCATTTAAGGTTTCATAAGTACTGAATGAATGAACACATATTTAAAACAACTTATGTGTGTAAATATATATATGATATTTTATGTATGTGTGTGTGTGTGTGTGTGCATGCATTTAATAACTCAGAGTGAAATCTAGTTCCCACCACTTCTTTGGAAAATTTAATCTTACAGACATTAGTGACGTTATTTCCTTATTGATGACAATCAGTTAAAAATCTTGCTCGCAGCATTTTATATTTAAGTGACATCTTAGTGAATCATAAAATAAAACCCTGCTAGGAGAAGGAGGTAGATGAGACCAAAGAGCATCTCCAAAAGTTATCAACCAAGTGAGGCCATCCACATTTGATGCTTGACAGCCAAATTAATTATTTGTCTTATTAATACTTCAAATGAAAATAGCAGACATCTGTAAAGGATTTCCACCTTATTTTTAAATATTTCCTGTGTATAGAGGCGCCTGGGTGGCTTAGTCGGTTAAGCATCCGACTCTTGATTTCAGCTCAGGTCATGATCTCAGGGTCCTGAGATCAAGCCTTCCCCTGGGCTCCAAGCTCAGCAGGGAATCTGCTTGTCCCTCCCTCGCTGTCCCTCCCTCCCCTCACATGCATGCATGCACGTTCTCTCTCTCAAATAAATAAATCTTTAAAAGTATATACTTCCTGTGTATAAACATGTATGCTAAGTATGAGAGAGAGAGTTCAGTTTTCAAGTTCATTTCTGTCTCCTTCCGGCCCACCCCACCCCCTACTTAATTTACTGTGTCAAACTTAGACCTCAGAATTCAACCCCCTTGTGGCAACTCTGCTACCCATTTACAATGTTTCATAAGAAAATGTTGAGCTTATAGGTCTATATTATTCCTTGTTTCTTGTCCTGATGGTCTCTTGTTCATTGGGTAACTGTAGTGCGTATTGAATTCCCAAGAAACTAATTTTCAGAGGTTCCTTTTCTCTGATGATGGAACTTGAAAGACAAAGCAAGACAGAGAAGATTGAAAGTCCCACAGCAGTCCATCAATAATAGGGGTGAGTCGCTCAGAGGCAACAAGGGGATCAATGAAAACAGGACTCTAATAGCTAGAAAGCATTTCATTTGTTTCCCCCAAGACGTTGGCAACTGCCAAAACATGTGATTCCAAAAGCCACCCTAGATGTGAGCCAGATAGAGAGACAGGTGCCTAGATAAGAGTCTGGGACATGGACTACCCTCATCCCCGCCAAGCCCATGGTATACTATGGAGGATACCATTTCCACTGCCTACCATAGCTGCTGGAATGATTGAAGACCTCCAGTCTGTGCCTTGATGCATCCAACCTGTTTGTTCCTGGGCAGATGACCAGCCCTAAGGGGACAGACTGGACAGTCTTATGTCATGCAGATGGGTGTCGGTGGGTCATGGCCACACAGGGACACAAGAAGCCTGGAGGAGCAATCCTATCATATTTGGAAAGACATTCACAATCATGGAAGGACACTGTGCTTTTCCTCTGGTGGACACCATATATAGAGAGATACCTATATAGATCTTTTTTTTTTCAATGCACACAAGCCAGACAGGCTAAATTGTAGTTTCTCTTCAATAAATGTCCAAGTTGTTTGGAGTAAAAATGGTTTAGATTAGCACCCGGGCACTCTGACAAAGGTCCGGAGGGGTTAGGGGACTTGCCAGCACCATTAGCATTTTTTTCTTCTTTTTCCAGCAGCACTAAAATATGTTTGCAAAACAGAGGGAGATGGAGAACTACTGGCAGCCAGCACCTCTTAGTAGGAAAAAAAAATGTTTTACGTCTCTGGCAAACGTACCAATTAAATAATGCTGTGTTGTGACAGATCACTGAGCAATTAATGCCTAATTGAGCATCATGCTAGACGCTTCTGTGAAAGCAACTTCACTGGAGCTGGAGTGGCCACACCTCACAGCAAAACAAACCCGACTTCAAACTTCCTGCAGCACGCTTTGCACTGAGGAGCCCAGAAACCAAAGAAAACATTTTTTTTTTTTTTACTTTGAATCCCTGAGAGTTACACTGGAAGGATTAGCTTGACGAAAAGATCCCGACATTGAAAATCCTACTGGGGATTTCATACTTTGCTCATTTGTAAGCAAAAGCCATTTGCTGCGAGATATTTTTAGTGCAAGCAGCATCCCCTGTTGCCCTATTCTCTTACAATAGACCATTAGATCTTGAAGCCAGGCCAAGCAGGTCATGTGACTTCGAAGCATCTCTTCGGTTCCCTCCTAAGTGACTAGTCTCGCAGGAGTCAGGGAATACTAGACTCTTAGCTACCGAAGACCCCAATGTCCTTCCCGGAGCCTTGAATTCTTCCTGATAGGATGCGGGGATGCTTTTACAACTGCCTTTTCTAAGAGGTCAGGGCAGCAGAACTCGCCAAGTGACCTCAGTGATGGAGAGATTTTCAGCCCCACCAGCCGCCTATGTAAATATAAAAATGTATTAGGCTGCAGAACTGCGTGTGTGGGAACAGAACAACCACACCATTGAAAGGAACTCACAGGGCCAACGCTGGTGTCACTCACGTGGGTTTGGCTAACGCGTGCATGCTTTTGATCAGTCGTTTTGATTCAGCGGGCTCCGCATTTCGGATGAGCCAGTTTCATTTCTGGAAGTTCGGAGCTGTGAAAAGTGCAACCCCAGTTACTTAGCAAAATTCCCCTTCGGCAGTGCTCACCTTGACAAAGAAAACAATCATTTTCCCTCTTTATGGGACACTCCTTTTTGCCTTGGAAAAATGTCAAAAAAAAAAAAAAAAAGAAAAATGTCAATGTGGAGTTCGATTTTCAGTTGTTTAGTCTGAAAAAGAGGGATTGAGTGCAGGAGTGAAAAAGAGATATTTTATGCAGAGCTCTGAGGCGAGGATCGAGGAGAATCATTGTAACGAACAGGAAATGTGTTCCTGCAATGAATTGAGAAATAAGTCTCTGGGCAAAATGCTCTAATATTCCCGAGTGTGTTCGGTTTCAGTGGATCAAATCTTTCCCATCTCTGCATCCAAGCTATTTGGCGGCGATCAGATGATCAGAGCTCAAGGAAGTGATTGGAGAGTGAGCTGGCTGCAGCTGCAATGTAGGCTGTTTTCAGGGACAAGGAGCCACTGTTTTTCAAACATAGCATCAACATAGAAGTTATTTTGTAGGCTCCAGGATGCAGCAATGGGCTGCACTGCCAGCATTGTTCTGCTTCAAGCTTTTCGTTCTGTGGTCCAGAGGAGCTGTCCACACATTTGTAGACGACGCCAAGAGGAACCATCCCACGAAATTTTGCCTCTGGAAAGTGACGATGAAATGAGTAGACCCAGAACCCTCATCATCATGGTATGGTATTTGTGGCAAAGCAGCCTCGGTTGTTTGAACTGTTATTATAGAAATGAGGTTGCAATTTAGGGTTTGGGGGTGTTCAGCCTGAGATAAAGAAATGTGTGACCTAGAGTTTACTACTGTGCTTCACAACGTGGGGGAAACGTTTAAAACTACTTCTATCATTCAGAGCTGATTATCTTTCTCTTAGATCTGTCACGAAATGTGCAGTTTATCAGTCTATTTGAAATTCTCTTCTGCCTAGCATTTTGTATGCTGTTATTCACTTTTGTGCAGAGAAAAAAGAGAAAACTTGGGGAGTTTGGTTTAACTCAGTGGATTTTATTTTGTAACTCTAGTTGGAAAGAAGAGCTCCAGACATAGTTTTAGATCACATGTAACCAATCAAGTTGTGTAGATGTTGGTAGTTAAATATCTAGCTTCAAGGCTTTTGGAGTTTTTGTTTCTGACCCGGCTGTGGAAGTGCCTTTACAAAATGCTTAACTTAGGCATAAAATCAGAATAAAGTTTTTGAGAATTTTGTGGAGTGCATGGTGTTTTAGAATGCTATTTCTTGCCATTGGCCACATTACATTTCTGTCTGTGCTTCAGTTATACTAGACAACATTACTGCTTCCTTATGCACCTATTTTATCAGCAAGAATAAAGTAGAAGGTAGCGTCTTTTCTTACTTGAGCTTCAGGGAGAGATCTGCTTAGTCACTGAAATCCCACGTTCGGATGGAGGTGGTGTGCTAAAGTTTCAAAAATTGGGGAGATGTTGCATGGTTTCAGTACAATCGACTTTTTCCTCTTAGATTCCAATGTTCAGATATCAAGGATGTAGTAAATAATGAATGAAAAATACCTGTTACACTACAAGTTTTTAAATGAAAGGCATTTGGTTTGGGCTGTGCCTCTCAGTGATAAAATACTAAGCTAGACCATTCCATGCCAACTTCTTCAACAAATCGATATTTGATTTTCGAAAGGCAATACTGTTCTTGAACTATTGGGCTATGATTTTCTCTAGGAGGAAATACAATGTGGGAATAATTTCATACGTATTATTCCCATAAGTTTTTCACATATTAAATCTAAAGAACTTGAGACTTTCCCCCCCAAGTTTAACTCTTGTTAATGACAGTAGCATTCCTAGCATTCCATAGTTATGTGTATTATTTATGCCATCTCAATCATTAAACAGCCTTTCCCTTCCCAATTTTACCACTTAGAGTATAATATTTTGCAGGTAGAAATTTTTTTGAAAGATTTTATTTATTTATTTAGGAGAGACACACACAGAGAGAGGCAGAGACACAGGCAGAGGGAGAAGCAGGCTCCATGCAGGGAGCCTGAGACAGGACTGGATCCTGGGACTCCAGGATCATGCCCTGAGCCGAAGGCAGGCGCTAAACCACTGAGCCACCCAGGGATCCCCTGGCAGGTAGAAATTTGAAAAAAAAAAAAAAAAAAAAAGATAACAATGCCATATTTTTTCAAAGATCCCTTTAATTTATATGATACCTTTATGGACATTAAATGGAATGATGATGAATTTACTGATGAAGAACCAGGGCTTCAGAAACATTGCATATCTTATTCAAATCACACAGCTACTAAATGCCAGACCCTTGAGTCACATTTAGATCAAGGATTACAAAAGGCAGTATAATTTCCACTCTCTTCATACCTCTAAGGAAATAAGGATAAAACTGAATTTTCATGAGAAGTCTGATGGAAATTTTGGACCACTCAGAATAAGATATGTTCATACAGAATCATTGTGCATCTTGAGAGTTTCCTCTGGGTCACTCCAAATTCATACATTCAACAGCTGTTTATTGGTGGCCCGCTATGGGCCAGCCACTGTTCTATTCATTTGGAATGTACCCATGAACAAATCCATCAAAGATGGATTGCCCTGAGCTGTAAAGTTTTACATTAAGTACATTTTCCAAATTTCGTTTTTATGGAGATGTCGTATTAGTGTTGTGATTTTTTGTATAGAAATTAAGATAAAGAAATGATTCTTTATCTTTTAAGATAGTAGTTCAAAAACTTTAATGTGTTTTCAAATCACCTAGGAATTCTTATGTATGAACCAATCCTTAGGCTCCTGGACCCAAAGACTCTATATAAAAGGCGTGGGGTACAGCCTGGGCATCTGCACTCTTAGCAAACACTTCTAGGTACTTTTGATGGAGGAGCCCCATGGATGACATCCAGAGAAACATGGCTCTGGAAACTGATCATCTACACTCTCTACATCCTGTCCTTCTTTAAACTGATGGGCTAATCATCATCTAACTCTGACTCTAAGCTTCTGAACAAAATTATTTTTTTCTCTCTCACTTTTCTATCACCTGTTAGACATTAAATTTATATATTGCTTGTGTGTGTGTGTGTGTGTGTGTGTGTGTGATGGGTAGGGAGAGGGAGGGGGGAAAGGGAGACGGAGAGAGAGAGAGAGCAAGAAAGAGAGAGATATTACTGACTGTGGAGCCAGAGACTCTAGGTTGGAATCTTGACTTCTTCACTTATCAACTACATGATCTTCACCACACTGTTTAACATTTCTATGCATCTTTTTCTCATCTCTAAGATGAGGGTAATAGCTCCATCTGCCCAGAGCTGTGTTGAGGGTTTAATGAAGTGAAATACATGTTAAGTCCTTACAATCATGTCTAGATATCTCCTTAAAATATTTAATAAGGGGGATGTTCAATGACTGAAAAAGTGACATTTGGGGAAAGACCTAAAGGAGGTGAGGAAGTGAATCATGCCACTCTCTGCAGAGAAATGTCTCAGGCAGAAGGACCAGCCAGGATGAAAATTGCTAATCTGGGAACAAGCTAAGGGTGTAGAGAGGCCAATGTGGCCAAGTGAGCCAAAGAAAAAGTAGTAGAAAGAGAAGGTCATTGCAGCAATGGGGGCACATCAACGAAGGCCATCATGAAGACTTGGAGGGAGCTTTTTCCAAGAGTGAGAAGAGAAGCCATTAGAGGGAGGAGGCCCAGAAGCCAAGATCCTGGGCCATGGATCCAGAATGTCAGGATTTGACTCCAGTCTCTGCTACATGCTGTGTGATCTTGACACGATTCTCCTCCCTGTGACTTTGTTTCTCCATTGTTAAAATACAGAAAGTAATGGTATATAAAGTGTAAATTTCTTGTGAAAATTCAGTAATACTTGCAAAGAGCTTAGATCAGTGCCTGGTGGATAGTAAGTTCTCTATTAGCTGTAAGCTCGTTAATTTGGAGGGCCTTCAGTGGGAGAGTGACAAGATCTATGGCTGCAGAGGGTCCAGGGTTGAACCAGAAAGACCATTAATCCTGAAGTATTACTGTGATCCCAGAAAAAGACCTGAATGGGAGTTGTTGAGGTTGTGAGAAGTGGTTGGATTCAAATACATTTCAAAAGTAGGGCCAATAGGGTTTGCTTACAGATTCAACATAAAGTATGAGAGCAAGAAAAGACTCAGGGATGAATATGCGGTATTTTGATTTTGATTTGGCTTTGTTTGTTTTTTGGCCTTAACAACCAAAGGACTGAGTTGCCATTCAGATGAGGATGACTGCAGGAGAAACTTTGGCAAGAGAATCTAAGTTCACTGTGAGACATGTTAAGTTTGAAGTGCCTGTCAGGTCCATATATGGAGATTTCAAATTGGAAATTTCATATACAAGTCTGAGTTCCAAGGAACAGTCTACAGAGGAGATATAATGCCTGACACAACATAAATACCAATTAAATGATTGATGAATGAATAAATGATCTCTTTTCTAGTTTTCTGTATCACAGTGTGTATTTGCAGTTAGTCATATCTTGAGCTATTCATTGAAATTTTAATTATTTATTTACTAGTCCTATTTTTTTTCTTATCTCACTAGCAGACTGGAAACCCCATATAGGTAGAAACTATGTCTGCTTTATGCCCTGATGGTGCTCAGCTCAATTCCTTTTATAGACTAAAAACTGATTGCAAGTGTTATTGATTCTTTGAAATTTTTAAGTAATTGATATCAAGAGCTTCATTGATAAAGCTGTCTACTTAACTCTTCATTGAAATGTCCAGGAGTAAGTTAAAGATGGAGAAAGCTACGACAATAAAATCAAGGTTGTGAATGTTGATACTCTTCAGAAGGCTTTGGCACTTGAGAAGTCAGTATACAAAAGAGTCTCATTCCTGTAGCCCAGGTTCTGAATTCATGCAGAGATAAGCTTTGGGCTGGCATTGGCTGTACTTTGGCTGTGTAGTCCAAAGTGGAAAGGGAAAGACTTGGTAAATATCAAAATAAACTATTTTAGGTCCTTGGAATTTACAAGGGACACGTAAATCCTAATCTCTGAGACTATTACAATGATTTATTAAAATTCAGTCAAGTTTAACTTTGGGGAAAAAAAGGAGAAATTCTTTCAAAGCTAATTTACCTCTCACTCGAAAATTCTGCTCTGATGAGAGAAGTAACAAATCTTTTCGTCAATTATTTTTTGTAGCTTTCTTTATAACATATTTCATTAAAGGTCTCAGACACTACCTAATTTAACTGATGTAGATCTGCTATCTCCTGGGCAGTTGGCCTCCATTTTAAGGTCTGTTCCCCCTCTGTCTCTCCTGCCCCCCTCCCCTGAAAAATAGTAACTGTCTGGTCACGAACTGGAAGGTAGAATTGACACGAGAGGAGGGCAAGAAGCAAGTGCAGGGCAGGCTGCTGGTCTCTTTCTCTGGCTGTATAATCAGCTACCACAGCAAGAGTCAAAGTTTCAACTCAAAAGTGAAACATTTTTAAAATCCATGAGAATTTTGGAGTATCTCTGAAGTAGTAGAAACCACTCCATTTAAATTTAGGAATGCCAAAGAATTCGTGTATAGACCAAGTCAAACATGGCTTTATCTTTTTTATTTTTTTTAAGATTTGTTTATTTATTTATTCATTCATTCATTCGTTCATTCATGAGAGACATCACGAAAGAGTAGAGACATAGGCAGAGGGAGAAGCAGGCTCCCTTTGAGGACCTCAATGCAGGACTCGATCCCCGGACCCCAGGATCACACCCTGAGCCAAAGGCAGACACTCAACCACTTGAGCCACCTAGGTGCCCCTAACATGGTTTTATCTTTAATTTCGATTAAAGACGGGGGACAATGACATAGCCTCAACTTTGTAGCTAGCAAGTCAGGGATGTAAGATCTCTTCTGTGAGCCAAGGATGTGCACTTATATGATAAACATTTTGGAGCCAGAGAACTTCAGTTATGGCCGGGACACCTGCATTACCAGCCATTCTTTGGTGCTCTGGAATGCCAGGTCCAGGACCCTGATGAACTACAGTACCTGGATCAGATCCTGTCCTCGGTTTGTTTTTGTATGGCCTGTAAACTAAGAATACTTTTCACAGTTGTAAAATTCTGTAAAACAAAACAAAAAAGAAAGAAGACTGTATAGGAGAGACCATAAATGGCCCACAAAGCCTGAAGTCTTTACAGTCTGGCCTTCTGCAGGAAAAGTTTGCTCTGATGAATGATGTGGGCTCAGCCAGATAGGAAACTCGCTGCTTTATTACTTTGACCTCTGCAGTGTATTTGCTCTTCTGCCTAACTACATACAAAGGAACTTGGGTTTTTCCTGGGTGCCTTTTGTTCACCCAAAAGTCTGAAAACTGCTGTGATTCAATGACCAATTTGAGCTTTGGAGTCAGAAGCCTGTGTCAGTATCAAGTCTGTCTCGATATGCTGATTCATTGAGCCAGGTTTATTAAATGGGAAATACTATCTATCCTGTCTGTTGGAAGCACCGGAATGTTTATTTTTATGGAATCATTTTGTAAACTAGTGCATGTCCTACAAAGACGGAGTCTTGTGTGGTAGGCTGGCTAAGTTAGAGCAGCAGAGATCCATGGAAGGTCACTGTGCTGATGAGAGGTCATTATCCTCTGGGTGACTCAGTCAGCAATGTGACCATTTAAATCAGAGTTTTACTGGGGCGCCTGGGTGGCTTTCATTGGTTAAGCCTCTCACTCTTGGTTTCAGCTCAGGCTGTGATCTCAGGATGGTAAGATCGAGCCCCATGTCAGGTTTTGCACTCAGTTTGAAGTCTGCTTGAGATTCTCTCCCTCCCTCTCCCTCTGTTCCTCCCACTTGTGTGTTCTCTCTGTCTCTGTCTCTGTCTTTCAAATCAATCAATCAATCAATCAATCAATCAGGGTTTTACCTTAGTTGTTCCATATCTACCCCACAAGCGGGTATGGTGGCCAGAAGAGAGTGGGTGGGTGTGGACAGAAGAGAGACACCAACGAGGGTCCTGCGAATAAATTCAGGGCACAGAGAAATATATGATGTTCCCTTTTATTTCCTTTTATTTCCAAGGAAATAAAAATAATCTCTCTTCGTATTCTATAACAAATACTCTAATTTAAGAACACTTTATTATCAGAAGGATTTTAATATGTTTGCCCAGTTTCAGCTTTTTTAATGGGTACATGAGGAAGAAAAAACTTAACAAATGATTTAAATCCTGAATTAATGTTCTTTATTCATTTTAGTGCAGTTTGAATCTTGAATATAGTAATATAAGGTTCCCCAGGGTAAAGAAGCTTGTATAATGGCATATGATTTTAAATGGTTTGTGCGGATGGAGTAATATGGAGCTTAAAAGCACAGAGAATCTTTAGAAGTTATTTTTCCTTGTGGGTTGTTTTTCAGCTGAATTTCAAAGGTGCAGAAGATGGACAGGTGAATTGAATGGCTTTTCCATAAGAGTTAATTGAATGCGACCAGAGGCCTAGTAGTTAGCAACACAAATCTTTGAGGCCAAGGCTTACCAAATTCAGATTACATCTGGTATTAGCTCATCCAAAGGATCGTGCATCTTTCTAGTTTTCCAAGCGATACAAATTTAGAAATAATATGGAACAGAGAAAAAGCATATGCAATTTAAAGGAATGTTTAAAATGTAAAGCCACCATAGTGGTAAAGAAAAGCAGAAAATCAAATGTCGTGGCATATGCAGAAACTTTCACCAAAAACAATTAGCAAATTCAACTATATAGAGATAGAGAAAGACATAAATGTGTATTAAAAATATAAAGAACATTATACTCTTAGTGGATTTGAGTGTTTTGGGAAAGGCCATAGTTTGAAGATAAGAGCAATAATGCATAGTTACATGATTAGAAAAAGCATAGATTGGACACATCAGTAGTCATAAAAAGTCCCTTAACTTTTAAAAATGATCAAATATTTTTAAAAGCCTGGTTATACCTATTTTTGTTTGTTTCTTTACTTTCCAGAACAGTATATTTAAAGCTTATCCCCAAGTACCAGGCTTTGACGTAATAAAATCTCGTGAAGAAGATTTGCATCTTTCGGCAAACCAATTATGAATACGGCATCGTCCCATGCTTCAACCAATTTCCTCTGGATCTTTGGTTTAGTTTCTCAGATTTTGCTTCACTGACCTGATTTACTTACATAGGGACATAAATTTAGGATTTCAAACTTCATTTCCAATAATCTACTTTATCCTGCTGGAATGTATTTCATTCTTAAAGACCATGTTCAACAAATTCAATATGCTCCAGTGAATTTGTCATGGATACGTGGCCTAAACATCAGAAATTCAGTAGACAATTGAGTGACACCTGGCCCTTGGGTTTGACAGGTATGAGCAGCAGCAGACAGTGGCTGCTCTGCTCTCATGGACCTTACAATTTGCTGGTGGAGACAGAAAGGACTGGTGTGTATATAAAACTGTAACCATAATAAATGCTTCAAATGAGAGTTACATTTCCACCTTACAACTTTATCCTTTGACCATCCAACCTTGACAACACAGTCAAGGAAGTTATCCTATAAAGTGGCAATGGAGCTGGGACTTAAGAAGTGAATAGATGCTAAGAGAAAGAGGATGCCAGGTGCAATCTTGACTTTTATTTTTTTGCCAGGGGTTAAAAGCCAGAGTGCATTTACTCACTGGGTGATCTCAGGATCAATTATTTGCATTCTCTATGCCTTGGCTTTCCATAAAACAGGAATAAAGAGGGTGCCTATCTCTGTTAGTTTCCCATTCCTACTGTAACAAATAACCAAAAACAGTAGCTCAAAGCAACACATTCATAACTTACAGTGCTGAAAGTCAGAAATCCAAAATGGGTCTCATTGGGCTGAAATTGGCACATCTGCATGCCTTTCTGGAGGCTCTAGGGGAGGATCTGTTTGGGGTTTTATTATTTATGTTTTTTTGGCCTTTTGTTTTTTGGCCCTATTCCATCTTCAAAGCTCACAGCAGCATGCTGTCTTCAGACATCTCTCTGACTCTGACTCTGGACTCTCTTACCTCCCTCTTTCACTTCCGAAGGACCCTGTGATTGCGCTGGACCCACCTGGATAATCCAGGATACTCTCTCCATCTCAAGGCCAGTGAGTCTGCACTCTTAATTCCATCTGCGGCCTTACTTCACCACTTGCCATGCTAATAACAGACTCCTAGGCCCTGGGGCTTTAGATGTGGACGTCCTTGGCGGGGGAGAGTTATTATTCTGCCTATCATAGTATCTCATAGGATTATTTTAAGAATCTCATGAATGAATACAAATAAAAGACCTGCAGTAGCTCCTGGAACCTGGTAAGGGGTCACTACATTTTAGCTGTTATGATTTCCTTTATTGTTGAAACAAAGAAAAGATCACAAATGTAATCCACTCCAAGGAGTTATTCTAAGAACAAGAATTAAACTGCTAGGAGGAAACCTAATTTGTGCTGCATAGAATGTAGGGAAATGGAAATTTAAGGTTCACTTTTTTCCCAGACCACTGCAAAACTCACTGCATAGACTGTTCACACAAACATATGATTCAAAGAACGTTTGGGTGTGTTTGAGATTTTCTTCTGTGTTATCAACCGATTGCTATTCTTCTGACATTTAACTTTTAGTTTTTTCTTGTTTCCTCTTCCATCCTGTATAAAGGAATACTGTATCTTTCCCATTCTCCAAACAATGCCACATTTAAAAATGATAAGGAAAAAGGAAAATATACAAGATCTTAAAATAAATTATTATAATTTAAAACCACTAAAATAATTTTTAAAAAGGAGTACATGAGGTGTTAACTGAAAAAGAGAATGAATTTTAGTTTAAGTTCAATGGAGAGAACTGAAGTTATTAACTTAGAAATGCAGAAGCCTGTATCTTCCTTATCATTTTTTTCTTTCAAGATTTTATTTAAATTCAAGTTAGTTCACCTATAGTGTAGTATGAGTTTTCTTATTTTTCATATTAAAGTTATTACAACGTTTTTAAATGTCGGTAGACTTTTTTGTTACTGACTTATAAACAGTTAAGAAACTTAATGATTCCAAATTATGGAAGCTAGATTCTTTTAGAAATAGATACTCAGTAAGAGGTTTGATGAGGGAATGCATGTAAGCCATATCTTATGAGTCGTAAAGCTTACAAAATAGGAATCCATGAAGTGAGAACAAAATATGGATTTATTCAGTAAGTTATCAGCAGCCCTGCCATTGGTACCTCTCTGCTCTCAGTGGCCTTCTTTGCTTTCATGCACTTTAGGAGAACAGATTGAACATCCTACAGAATATCTTTGACTTCTCCTTTCTGTGTCAGAGAAAGTTAGAATGGAGATAGCGTTCACAAAATAATAGCTCTTTAGCGAGTACTTTCAGCTATTTGTCACGCATTTTGCTAAGAACTTCGAGCCGTTATCTTTCCTTGTTGCCACAACAACCACTGGAGGAAATTATTTTTATTCCTGTGTCACTGAGGAAGATATTAAAGTGGGGCTTTGTGCAATTGAAATATAATGCGAACCACATAATATAAAATTTCCTGGGAGTTGTATTTTAAGAAGAAAAAAAACAAAGAAAGAAAGAAAGAAAGAAAGAAAGAAAGAAAAAGAGAAAGAAAGAATACATTTTATTTAACTTTTTATTTAACTCAATATATTCAGACTTTTATTATTTTGACATACAATCAATATAAAATTATCAATGAGATATTTTATATTGTTTTTATACCGAGTCTTCAGAATTCAATATATGTTATTGCTTATAATGCGTTCCATTTGGATGCTAAATGTTGATCCCAAGTACTTGTTCAGTGTTTAGATTTCATAAAGTATAGTAGTTGAACAAGTAAATTCACATAGCTCAGTTGTTTAAAAGCTAGTTGGACATTTTCAAATGACTGGATAGAGAGCATCAGTTCTTAAATCAAAATTAATTAAAATTAACTGTCATTAAAAATTCACTTCCTCAGTCATACTAACCACATTTTAAGTACCCAGTAGCAACCTATGGCTAGTGACTGCTGCCTTGGACAGTAAAGGTAAAGTAATTCTGACTTGCCCAAGGTCACTCATCCAGTAAGGATTTTAACTGGGATTTGAACCCAGAGCCATTGCCTGTAGCCAGTATGCCACCTACATCTCTTGAAACACCAGAGTGGTGAGTGGTGCAAGATTTTGCCAGCTTTATCAGGATATGTTCTATTGCTTTTGCATGGGCATTTGTTTCTTTGATTAAAACAAAACTAAAGTACACGCACAAAAAAGTCATTTAATTTCTTTAAAGCATGTAGGGATGGGGCAGTAGAGACCAGGGTATCCAGTAATATGGAGACATGAGGTGAATTAAAAAATTATCTTTTTTCCCTTGAAAATTCTTATTATGTGCATAAATGTCATCCTTACCAAGTTGGCAAATGAATCAAACAAACAAACAAAAATACAAAAGATAAAAATGAAAAGACTACCCAGGCTAGAGATGGAGTCAGAGACCACTCGATTATGGCTCTTGTCAAACCTGTAACTTGCCTGCAGTCCAGACATGCCTCCCTCTTCATCCTCACCCGCCTATCCCCTCCTCTGTGACAGCCTGACCTTGCTCACCTTCCCCCCTGAACCTGCCTGCCCTCCTGTCTCTGGTGACTCTGGTCTGGGATCACGTGCCAGGACATTCTTCTGCTCATTTGTCCAATATTGCAAGCTGGTAGGTCCTTTTTTCAAAATTCAGGGTATTCCCATATAGATTATATAGAATAAAATATTGGGAATTGAGGATTATAGACTTCTTTCCTCACTTGAAAGATGAAACTCAGAGGGGCACCTGGATGGCTCAGTGGTTGGGCGTCTGCCTTTGGCTCAGGACGTGATCCCGGGGTCCTGGGATCAAGTCCCACATCGGGCTCCCTGCATGGAGCCTGCTTGTCCCTCTGCCTATGTCTCTGCCTCTCTCTCTCTCTCTCTCTCTCTCTGTCTCTCATGAATAAATAAATAAAATCTTAAAAAAAAAAAAAGATGAAACTCAGGACCAAAGAGAGAAGTTTGCCTCTGTCACTTCTGTAAGAGATGGCAGCAGAATAAGCACATTGGTCTGTGTCTCAAAATGAAAGACACGCTCTTTTTAACTACATACTATTCCCCCCTCATAATCCAAAGATTATGTAGTTCCAGAATATGTACACAATTTCAGATGACACCATATACATGCTAACTGCAAAATACTAACATGATCAATAGTATAGCAAATCTTATCCGGTCTCTGATTACTTACCTTTTTCTGATTATTTTAGAAGAATAGATCTACACAGAGATGAAACCCAATTCTGCCATTGTCTTGCTCTAAACTATTTGTCTCCTGATTTTCCTTTAAGGATTGAATACCAAGAGAGTAAATTCTAGTTAATGTGTAGAGTAAACCCAGTAAGAACAGGTGCTTCGGAGAGACACAGAATATGACTATGCTGCGAGTCCAGGAGTCCCACGGTGGAGAGAATGGGGGGGGGGGGGGGAGGCAAATCACTGTCTTGTAATCTCTTCAGATTAAGGAGTTCACAGAGTTCTGCATCGAGCACAGAAATCTATTTCTGTTACCGTGTAGATCTCTGACTCCCAAAATGCTATGCCTTAGCAAAAATATTGTACGGTCTCATTCATTTGGGGAATATAAAAAATAGTGAAAGGGAATAAAGGGGAAAGGAGAAAAAATGAGTGGAAAATATCAGAAAGGGAGACAGAACATGAGAGACTCCTAACTCTGGGAAACGAACTAGGGGTGGGGGAAGGGGAGGTGGGTGGGGGGTGGGGGTGACTGGGTGACAGGCACTGAGGGGGGGCACTTGATGGGATGAGCACTGGGTGTTATTCTATATGTTGGCAAATTGAACACCAATAAAAAATAAATTTATACAACAACAACAACAACAACAACAAAAACCAGAATTGGTAATGGGGGTCTCGATGTCGGACTTATGTCGTTGGAAAGATTGGGACTGAGGGAGAATTCTTGCATTCTTTGAACCTCAGCATCCTGACCTGTAGCACAGTGATGATTCCTTGCAGGGCTGTGGACCCACATGAGACGTAAGGAAACACACTCAGCATAACATGCCTGCTGCGCTAAGGCAATGTACCTCTTTCTGTGTAAAATGAGCAAAATACCTACTGCTCACCTGCCTCGTAGAAATCAGTGACTTCTGTACGGGAGAACATACTCTGTTTATAATTTTGTGTTCATTCTAAGGAGCCGTTTGGGGATGCATGACGGTTCTTCACTTCTCCACCCGATAAGGAAGCAAGAATATTAAGAGACTCATTAAGTAAACCAAAGTTATTCAAAGAGGGGACTCAGTGGAAAAAGCCAGTGAACCGAGACATCCTCCAAATGAAAGGAATTGGAAAAAATAAGTGAACCAAAATGTAGAGATGGGGTTCAGGGACAAAGAGAGATGTGAGTGAGGAAGAGAGTCACTGAGCAGGGAGAGAAATGAAGTGTGAAACGTGGTTTTTTTTTTTTTTGGTTTTTTTTTGTTTTTTTTCCTCTTTCAAATCGAAGTAGCACTGGGTCGTTAAAAGGCCTTTTTGTCGGGCTTGCTTTAAAACTAGTCTGCTTTTGTACCACTCTAAACCAAGGGGCATTTCCATCTGTGTCACTTTTGTTCTCTAATTTTTATTTCCTTAAGTCTCTCTGTTCTTCATAGCTGCCACACTTTGTCCCATTTTTGCCCACGCTGTTGAACAAGAATGCCCATGGATTTTGAGCTAAAGATTGTATATAACCACATTGTTCCTTTAGCTCTGAGATTGAGGTGGAGCGGAGCAGGTCTGTAACTGATGGAACCGGGCCAGAATCATCCTCAGGGTCTGATGTGACAGGCAGGGGAGGCTTTTGTTTGGACAAACAGACAAATGAACCAAAGAAAATTTCCAGAAATGTTGCCTCGACCAACAGCCCTGGAGACTCATTTGCAAAGAAGTGAGGAATAGAGAGTCTGATCACAAATATATCTTTTTTTGCACAGCAGAAAACATAAAGAAGTTACAAACTGTGCATGGGTTCATCACAAAAGAGTAAGCGCCTTGCAATCACCTTAGTTACCCTCCAGGTGCTTTTCAGATCTGTTTTTGGGGAAAGTATATCTCATGTGATATACTTTCAAGTATATGTTTGTGTTTCAAGTTACTTAAGATCATCAAGACTTTAGACGACTTCCTTGAAGATGAAAGGATTGAAAGGAGAAACAGGATCGTGGAGATTATCACTATGTAAATTTAAAAGTGCCAGAAGAGGCTTGTGCCCTCAGTTTGGGAAAACTGCTTCTTCTTCAAACAACTGGCTCCTTGTGTAAACAACTCGAGCAAAGCAGAGAGCCCCATCTCCAACTGAGACCAGGAGAAGTAAAGAAATGGCAGCTGGAGAGCTTTGCCCTGGGGTTCTGCAGAGGACACTGGGCTTCTCTGAAGGCATTACCACCTGACGTTGGCAAGCCTTGCTTTCATTTTACCTCCCCAACCTTCTACCTCAGTTTGGTTGAGGTTTGTGTGGGTAGATCTAGATCTACATGTGTATCTCTGGCTCTGTTCTGCAGTCAAAGAAACTTTCTAACCTCCTGTTGTCTTTAAACATCCAGCTCCATTGTGTCCATGCAAGCACAGTCAATGTTTCCATGTATGCACACCATGAGGTTGGATATGGACTCAACCAGGATGCATGCCTGAAAACCAGAGTTGTTGTTTTTTTTTTAAAGATTTTATTTATTTATTTGAGAGAGAGAGAGAGACAGCATGAGCAAAGGGGAGGGAGGAAGGAAGAAGGGGGATGGAGAGGAAGAAGCAGACTCTCCACTGAGCAGGAAGCCCAACAGGACAGGACGCAGGGCTTGATCCCAGGACCCCGGGATCATGATGAGCTGAAGGCAGAAGCTTAACCAACTGAGCCACCCAGGCACCCCAGAGTTTTAAATGGAGCCCTGTGTGTCTGGAAAAAGTAATCTACTATCTTGTTTAGCCACCCCAGCACTGAATCTATTATTTTATTTAGAACCTTGTGAGGATAGAGCCAGTGAGGATACAACTTTTGTGGTAAAACTCATAAATCTTGGTAGATACTGTTTCTTTTAATTCCTTACTTCCTAGCAATAAATGTCAATTTGTCACCATTTCACAGAGAATACCAAATACCCAGTACCAAGTGGATTTCTCAATACCAAATAGATTAAAAGGAGTGATGTGTTAAAGACCAAAGAGGAAGCAAGAAATTGAGAATAGGGGCTGGGTAGATTGCAAAAGGTGAGGACCTTTGGATGGAGGCGAGCCTCAGCCTTCACACTTTGATAGCAAAACCCTTTCTGGCAGAGAAGAGCTTACCCACTTAGTCCCAGAACCCGTTCTGCCTTGGATTCTTTTAGACTTAGACTCATATTCTTGCGGTTTAACGAATCCAAAACTTAGACTATTCTTAGTTCCTAGAGGTTATTTTCTGGCACTCTCCTCTGAATACCACATGGGAATTATTTCAGTCAGTAAAAATACTAAACATATCATTCTCTGTTAGCTTTCTCCTTGCCATTTTTGTTTCACACATGCTTGATTTCCTAGTAAATGTCCTCTTTTAGGTGCATGGTCGTGGTCATGATTTAAAGTTGTGTTATTTTCTCCGTAGTTACATGACTCCGTGTTCAAAGGTGTAGATTTAGATGAATCCATTCAAAATTCAGCTGGTGATTGCTATTTAGATCTTTCCCCTAAATGGATAATGAATAGGTATTAGAAAACTGCAGTTGCAGAAGAGGAAAAATCAAGACTAAATAAAGCTTCTTGGCTTTCCTTTTTTGTATTTTTTTAAATTGTAAAAGTATATGCTACATGAATAGTTAAGTATTGCAGGTCAGTAATAAGATAAATAGTGAATGTTTGAGGGGTTTTACTCAAATTTCTTCCATACATTCCCTCTCCCCTCCAGCATCCCTAGAAATAGTCATTATTAATACCTGCTAGCAGTTTTCTTTCTTTCTTTCTCTTTCTTTCTTTCTTTCTTTCTTTCTTTCTTTCTTTCTTTCTTTCTTTCTTTCTTTCTTTTTCTTTCATCTTTTCTTCTTCTTCTTCTTCTTCTTCTTCTTCTTTTTAACAAAATGTGAGTTTTTGTAAGTGATTCAAGAGATCTTTTTAATCACAAAGTTAAACATGATCATGACCTAGGATGTGTGGGGACAGAGCCAATTTTTTATTTAATTCCCTACTGTAATCTGATAGGGAGATCTATTAGGGTCACTGATATAACCTATTTTCTGTCACAGTCACCAAATAAAACAGCAATTTCAGATAACTCATTACAAAATCATATTTGGGGTACATCCTAGCCAATGTCAAGCCACCAGGCAAACACTGAAATTTTTACTTATTATGTAGATGATCAAGTCATATGAAGGTAAACTCTCTAAACTGGAGATTAGAAGATGGATGGAACTTTATCTCTTTGATTCTAATGATTCATGTCCAATGAACGGGATCATTTCATGAGTTTCTACTTGTTCTAGCACTTACTAGATTTTAGACATAAAAGACATCTTTCCAAAGGTATTGATGAGTCCTGCCTTGTTATTCACAGATGTGGTTACATGTGACCCTCTATTTTTTACCTGAATATCTGCTTTAGGATAATATTTAACTTTATGTCCATGAGCTAGCTTGTGTTGAAGGGTTTATTTATGTTTTTTCACAGCCTCAATAAAATATAATTGGTCATAAGCCCAACAAGTGTTAAGGTCTAGTCCAAAGAAACTTGTTACAGAGCCCATTATTCTCTTTGTCACACTTAGCATTTTTCTGCATCTTTTCAATGAGAGTTGTTCTGCATTTGTCTCAGGAATGTTGTGTGATAACTTCTCAGATTTAAAGCCTATATGATCCGGGGCACCTGGAATGCTCACTTGGTTAAGTGTCAAACTTTTGGTTTTGGCTCAGGTCATGATCTCAGGTTCCTGGGATCGAGCCCTGAATCGGGCTCCACGTTCAGCAAGAAGTCTGCTTGAGATTTTTTTTCTCCTTCTCCCTCTGCCCCCTCCCTGCCCACACTGGATCTCTCTCCCTAAGATAATAAATAAATAAAATATTTTTAAAAATATTAAAAAATTTAAAGCCTGTATGCTCAGTTTTATGATTCATATAGCAGAGGCAGTAGTCTTACTGATGTCCAGAAGGAGGAAATAAACACTTAAGATTTCTAGAAAGTAGTAGTAAAGCAAACATTTCCCTTTTTTTCTTTTTTTTGCCCCAGGAATTACATTAACAGTTGCAGAAAAAATAGAAATTCAGTGTTACATAAATTTTAAAAGGCTATGTGATAGTTACTTTGTATATTTAAAACAGCATGTGTTGTATGGTACCAGTGCAAAGACGCCATGCCTTTATATCCTTCTATAGTGAATGTCAAGCAGGAGTTAGAGCCATGACCCAGCATCATTCATCTGTGCTTTTCTAGCTGCCCACATAATTTTTACTACTCAGGAATATGCAGGCCTTTCAAAAATGTCTTTTAAAAGAATTTGGAGAGAAAGAGCAGGCTGAGAGTGGATGATGTATACACTCAGCACTCTGTGTTTGCCAAATATCAGAAGGCGTCAGAGAGTCTGTTGTGCCCACTTGTGTTTTTCCAGGGTAACGTTAATCAATTAGCTCAATTCTGTTATAGATAGTAAGTAATTACATTCACTGGAAGCCACAACGACATGATTAATAATGCATTCCAATTTCCAAAATTAGCATTTCACTCTACTTAAACATGTCTCTTTGAAAAGTACATTTTCTTTGTATATAAGAAACATGGTTGGTTCAAAAATTATTTCTCTGAAAATAATCCTGTGGGAAGGAGAATATTCCAGCCCTATATGATACCTAGGGCCCTTCCTGCATAAATGAGTATAATTCACATTTCTTCTTTAAGCATTTTGAAATAAATTCTTGAGAAATGGCACTTTAAACTTCAGAATTAAGCACACTGTATGGAAGTTTTACAGCAGCCGGTTAAATTCTTAATAATTATGGAGCACCTGCTGTATGAAAGTTCTGAAACGAAGCTCTTTCAAGGACAGGAAGGTAATTAAGGAACTCTGGATCTAAGAAGATACCACAGCAATGGAGCAGTCCTAAGGGATTACAACCTAAAGAGAAATAGGTAATTGCCACAAGAGAAGCATGAAGCAGGTGCCATGAGATTTCATCAGAGGGATACGGAAGACAAAAATCCATCCAAGAAGGTTGCATTATGGACTATATAAGGATCGTATTGGGAGGTGAGGGCAGAAAAGTAAATTGCATACTTGGATCTGAACATTGACCTTGCCGTGGAAGAGTGTTTAACAGTACCTGTTGTTGGGCATGCAATCAGCAAACATTTATTTTCATATTTCCTATATGCCAGACTCCACTCTGTCTTCTACACAACATGATATTTGAGCACTTTTAGGGTTCTGGCTAGGCCTCCTTAAACTTGGCACACACTGTGAAGTTGAAGCACTTGACATTGAATAGGCCATTTATCACATACACTTAGGAGATTGAATGATTATATTTTGGGGAAAATGTACATCACCAGATCCAAAAGTGATTTTTTTTAAATCAACCTAATTATCTAATTTTGTTCTAAACAATTAAAAAGTTGATTAGTAGAAGTTCTTATTTTCTACCAAAAGAGTTTCCCTTTTCTCTGCTGCAATAATGTTGATATGAGCCATCAGCGAGAAGTATTTTTGCTCTGGACATTCACACTAGAAATAATAGGCAACAAAAGTGGGCAGCACTGCCCTATGTCTGTCTACTTAATTCTGAATTTTTCCCTCTTCTAGTCGTATATCAGTGAGGTATAGGTTTTTATAACACTGCTGTTCCTCCCTTCTAAGAGAGAAGAAAAAGAAGAAATAAAAGAAGAAAAGAAAAGGAAAGAAGAAGAAAGAAGAAAGAAGAAAGAAAGAAAGAAAGAAAGAAAGAAAGAAAGAAAGAAAGAAAGAAAGAAAGAAAGAAGAAAGGGATTTCTGCTTTCTTGAGGGCATATTTCTGAGAGGGGAGATTTAAATGTCAATTTGTTGAAATATTCATAACCAGGAATCGCCTTCCTTAGAAATATTTGAAGGCCAAGGTTTAAACCTATGGAAAAATCATGTTTTATTCCTGGCACCTCAGTTCCTATTCTTCTAGAACTACTCAAAAAGGAATTATTGATTAGTCCGGTGGTAGCTATTTCAGAGATTTTCTTTAAGGATCAAACTCTATTAAAGAATCATTCGCATTTAGAAAATGAACAACAGATTACATTTTGACTGTTTACCAAATATCTTTTGTATTTATAGAAATTATCGTTTAAAGAGTTTTTCTAATTCATTTGAAATTCAGTGACTTAATTTTATTACATCCATCTGAATACAGGTAGCCTTCTCAATTTTAGCAAGGAAAGCGCCCACCAAAGGCTTCACATCTAACCTGCACCACTCTTGCATTTTAGTCCTTTCAAATATAAACTGTAAATAGATATTTTGAAAATGTAATATTAAATACTACATCTGAAACTAATGCTGTACTATATGTTGTCTAATTTAATTTTAAAAAGAAAATGTAATATGTAGGATGTAGCTCTTTGAATTTCAGATCAAATTGCAGAAGCATGATGATTCTGAACCAAATAATCTTTGGGTCCCTGAGACCCATCCAGGTGGATCTCACACCAACCACACACAACTCCCAAGTGCCTCCTTGCCTTCTTGAACATCTCTGTCCCATTTTCCTCTGCTCTGCAATGGGTATAAATATTATATTATCTCCCAACACTATTTATACATTAAACCATGCTTCCCAGGCATTATTAATAGGTTTTGGAATAAAGAGTGCTAGATACCTTCCAGAGCCAAATAGTTCTTTCCTGAACAAAACCATATAGGAGTAACCTGTGCTCCCTACATACAAGCCCAACTTTATGAAATGTTATAGTAAGAGGATTAAATCCAAACCTGGGCAGTTGCTAATTGTTCATCGTTAATCATATATCAAAATAATTTGGGAAAATGGGCTTACACCTGCACTAGAGAATTTCAGAAATTCGTTATAACTTTGTCTTTCCCCCTTCTCCACCCCCCTTATCCTTGCTGCTATTTTTGAAATTAAAATATCCTATTCTATAGTTACACTATTTTAAACTCTTCAAGTACTTGTCTTCACAGTTTAAGAAAAGCTGAGGATAATGCCAGATTCCCCCTGATAGTCTTCTTTTTCCTGATTCTCTACATTTTTTCATTCTTTTTTTTTTTTTTTTTTGAGGGTGGAGTTTGGTGTATGGCCCAGCTGACTATTGGAACAGTGAGACTAAGCTATAAGCATTTGTCATTTATTACAAAAGATGTCAGCAAACAAAGTGTTGGCATCACATTTGGATTTTACTCCTAGGACAGTTTAAAAGTTGTGTGGTTTAATGTTGAGCTCAGAGAGGCCAGAAAGGTAGTTGACTGAGAGATCGATCAATGGGTGCCGTAGAGGTGATTCTCTGCCCAGCTTCATTCATCCTAGCAGGGAAACCGTGACTGTGGTAATGATGGAAAAGCTGAGAAAATGGTATTGGTGCTTTGGAGGGAGGATTTCTGGGATAAGTCCATTACTAAATAATCTCCTCTGACACTAGTAGGAAAA
The DNA here is from genome assembly GCF_003254725.2 of Canis lupus dingo. Taxonomy (NCBI): domain Eukaryota; kingdom Metazoa; phylum Chordata; class Mammalia; order Carnivora; family Canidae; genus Canis; species Canis lupus. The sequence goes on along the minus strand of NC_064267.1, from coordinate 38,236,091 downwards.
GTGTCAGTACATGTTGCTAGAGAGTGTGAAGTATAGCAGAGTCATCTCTTGACCATCTTTCAAACTGTAAGAAAAATGCAGCCATAGCATATCTGGAAATAGTACTATGAAATCACTCAATTATTTGAAAGACTTCTGCAGTCTTTCATCATGACTTACGTGATTACCAGTACAGGGAAGCTTCTATGAAGAAAAAGAAATGGTGTTCTCATAGTTTTCCAGGGATAAATGGAGAGAAGAAATGAAAACGTTCATTAATCTTTCATAGCTGTACTCCTCTAACATAATAGAGTCTTGGAGCTATCAAGTGTCTTTAAGATTATTTATGATCTCCCATCCTTATTTTATTGAATGAGGTGCTTTCTTATCCAGATCTGTGATATGTCCTAAAAATGCATGGAGGGGATAATTTTAAATATATATATAATTAAGTTAGTAGGGATCCCTGGGTGGCGCAGCGGTTTGGCGCCTGCCTTTGGCCCAGGGCGTGATCCTGGAGACCCGGGATCGAATCCCACATCGGGCTCCCGGTGCATGGAGCCTGCTTCTCCCTCTGCCTGTGTCTCTGCCTCTCTCTCTCTCTGTGTGACTATCATAAATAAATAAATAAATAAATAAATAAATAAATAAATAAATAAATATAATTAAGTTAGTAATATCATGATAACCTCTTATATTAAGGCTCTTGTCATCTTTCTTTCATCATTAATATAAAACTTCTAACTTGAAGAATGTTGGTTTCAAAACAAATACTTTGTCACTTCTTAAAGATTTTGTTTAGCATCCTCTTTCCATCATTTACATGAGGAGGTGATGAACCATGCCATTAACTGCCACACCAGTTTTTCACACAAGCTCTGAAATGATTCTAATTTTAAGAAGTCAAAGAAATGTCATGTACTCTAATGCTTTCTGTGGCTTAATCACTGCCAGAAATATTCTCTTGCCCATCCACTCAAGAAGGGGGTGTCCCGGTAGGAATGTGAGGACAGAAACTCGATTTTATTACTAGATAGCAGTAATAAGTTATCGATGCATATTCACATTTGGGGAATTCTCAGGAGTAAATTATTGATCTCATACATACCTTGGTTAACTGCAAAAAAGTGGCAGCAAACATCTTTAGCCTTCCTGCTTAATGTAGAGGGACCAAGTAAGTCTTAAGTCGAATTCCCAGTTACAATAGCCTTACTAAAAGATAGGATCTTGAATGTCAAACTTCAAGTCAAGGGTTTCCAACTCAAATGCTTCCCGGTCACATGGGCTAGACAGGGAGACAATAGGAGCAGTGGGGAGCCTGGTAAATTGAATGCACGGTCCATATAGAGAGTGTGGCTGCTGCTCTACTCAGGCAATGGACAATGTTCCCATGTCCGAAAATAGGACTCAATCATCAGATCTTGAACTGTTTTAAGAGAAACAGTAGCCAGGGATGTTATGTAAAACCTTCTTATTTTAAAATGCAATCAACTGATTCCAATATTATAAAACATTAGTGGCCAAACGACCCCAACAAACATTAGTGGCAGAAAAATATCATTGTGGGACCAAGTTGAATCATTGGCTGATGGTCATTCCCCTACAAGTTTTTATGAGATCTTCACGTTCATTGAGTGTCCAACTTGAGCCAATGAGGATTGCACTGTCTGTAATACAGCGTATTTGACTGATATGGGTATAAAATGATTCTGATGCTAATGTAAACGCATGGTTAATGATCATAACCATGACTTTGAAAAATGTATACTGTGACTCTTAATTCAGAAAGATTTCCACAGATATAATTAAATAATACCAAGTCAGATTACCCTTTCTTGGCTATAAAAATAGCAAAGGGGAACGTGGTGATAGATATCTGACACTTAATTTTCAGCAACAGAATGCAAGTAGAAAATATGGAAACTGATGCATCGAGAGCAATAAATCCTTTTAGAACTCTGTTTACAAACTGGACTAGAGTATCACCAGCCATTGCAGGGAAGAGGCAGAGGGCAGGGATAGAGGGAGGGCTCAGACGTCCCACGTTTTTACCATAACTGGGTCATGAATTATTTTCTATGCTGACTGCAGTGCTTATTCAGTGCTTACTACACAACCCTGAAAATCTGCCCCCGCCTCATCCTATTAGGCTGAGATTTCACAGAGGCCCAATAAACCCAAAGCCATGTACCTAAATAGATGTTATCTTTTGTTCAGTTTTTTTTTTTTTTAAGATTTTATTTATTTATTCTATGAGAGACACAGAGAGAGAGAGGCAGAGACACAGGCAGAGGAAGAAGCAGGCTCCATGCAGGGAGCTCGATTTGGGACTCGATCCCAGGAATCCAGGATCATGCCTTGGGCAGAAGGTGGCACTAAACTGCTGAGGCACCCAGGGGTCCCCCTTTTGTCCAGTTTGAGCAAATTCTGTTAAGTATTTAAATTATGTATCTCCCTTGCTGCTGTACACAGAGACTTGGTTTTGGTGCTCTGAACTATCATTGCTGGGAGAGGTGGATGATGCCTGGTACTCATTCTGGGGCAGGAGCAGGGCCCAAAAATCCTACTGTGAAGCCTGCAGTCACCCTGGCAACCAGCCACGGTGCTGCCTTCCCTTCCTTTTAGCACCAGTGCAACCTGGCATCTGCCCTGATTCAGACATCTTCCCATAAACTCCTACAAATTCTGTTTACCCTGGAAAAGACGCCACTGTCATTTTCTTTATTTGAAAATACTTTAGAAAAAAAAAAAAGACAGAAAGAAGATGTTTTAGATTCTGTCTCCCCAAGTATCTCACTGCATCCACAGGGTTGCAGAGACCATTCCGCCCCAGACCGTGTGACTGAGAATATAAGTGCTCTGTAAGAAAACGCTTCTATGCAAAAATCTGTGGAAAATATTGCCTAGTACACATTCCTCAAAAGATTCACATTGCACATTGGAAATCTAAAGCCCCGAAGAGTTCTTCAGTGAGGACGCCAGCTTTGCTTTGCTCAATCCACTGTTTCTCAAGTTTATTTGACATTGGGTATCTCTTTCTGGAGCACTAGCTGACTCTCGGATCAGGAAGCCCTAGAGCACAGTTGGGGAAACACTGATGTTGTCAAGGGGGTTGCCATTTAAGACTTCTTTGTTGAGGAATGACATGGTCAAACTTGGCATTAGACAGGAAGATTACTGCAGTGACAGGGATAATAAAGAGAAAATATGTAATCAGAATTTAATGATGAGTGGTAAAGGAAGTTGAAAATGAATATTGTGTTTCTGATTTTATCACCTGGGTGATATTGACCTGAAGATAAAGTCATGTGGAGTAGTATGTGGAAAGAAAAGTAATGAGCTAATTTTTCTTATGAGCTGGCTTGTTTGATTTTAGTGATTAAGAGAATACTTGGGAGGAGTACCTGGGTGGCTCAGTGGGTTAAGTGTCTACCTTCAGCTCAGGTCATGATCCAAGGGTCCTGGGATGGAGCCCCAAGTCAGGCTCCCTGCTCAGTGGGGAGTCTGCTCGTCACTGTTCCTCTGTGCCTCCCCCAGCTCATTCTCTCTCTCTCTCTCTCTCAAATAAATAAATAAAAATCTTAAGAAAAAACACAATACTTGGGAAAAAAATAGTGAGATTTGTAATTGGTTTGGTTGCAAATCTCCCATGACAGCGCTTGCCAAACCCTCTCTTCTAAGCTCTCTAAAGGCAAAGAACTTGTTTTCTTTTTCTGATTATTCTAAATACTTACCACAAATACTGTACTTGTTTTCAGAGGAGAAATGGTTGCAAATGTTATATGATTGCAAACAGAACGCGGCTTTATCTCAGTCAAGGGGAATAAAGCTTGAAGGTGGGAAAAGCCCATCAGATTGAAGGAAGAATTCAACCACAGGCCTTAATAAGCACAGGAAGAAGAGCTTGGGAACCACAATGTGCAAAACTTGGGGAGTGTTTGGTATAAACAACAATGTGTTCTGCCTTTGGGTCCTTCTTCTCAAGGCTCCAGTCCACGTATATAGTCAGGATGCCTGTTCGATGTGCTCTGGAAGGTGAGGGGGTAGACAAGATGTCCCCCATAAGAAAATCAAAGAGTATCAGTAAAACAAGTGGGTGTGGAGATAGTGCCAAAATTCTTTTCAATGCTCCATTTATAAAAGATGTCAAGGACAATGTCATCCGCGAGAAGGTACAGCTGTTTACTTTTGAAATGAAATCTAGCTGGGAACAGGGAGCAAGGGACAGATAGCAGCTCTCCTGGTATACCATCTGGACCCAATAGGGAGAAAGGCAGCTGATTGCAGCTCATCTTTCTTTTCCAATTGGCACTTGAGGTGAAAAGAAAAGAGAAGGGAAGGGAAGGGAAGGGGAGGGGAGGGGAGGGGAGAGGTGGGGAGGGAAGGGAAGGGAAGGGAAGGGAAGGGAAGGGAAGGGAAGGGAAGGGAAGGGAAGAAAAGAAAAAAGAAAAGAAAGAAAAGAAAAGAAAAGAAAAGAAAAGAAAAGAAAAGAAAGAAAAGAAAAGAAAAGAAAGAAAAGAAAAGAAAAGAAAAGAAAAGAAAAGAAAAAAGAAAAGAAGCTTATTTTTTCAGCCCAGTCATTAGTCTATTGGAAATGTATAATACAAATTGTTTTATTTAAAAAACTCAAAAACAGGGGCATCTGGGTGGTTTAGTCAGTTAAGCATCTGCCTTTGGCTAGGGTCATGATCCAGCCCCATGTCAGGCAGTCTGCTTCTCCCTCTCCCTCTGACCCTCCTCCCCACGTGTGCGCTCTCTCACTCTCACTGTCGCTCTCTCTGCCTCAAATAAATAAATAAAATCTTTAAATTAAAAAAAAAAATCTTTAAATAAATAAATAACACAAAAACAAAGAATTTTAGATATGAGAAAAAGCTTTAGGACAATAAGGTCCAGAGAGGTTACTGTTTTGCCCAAGGTCACTGGGGCAATCAGTAAATGGACTGGTTCTGGAACACGGCCCTCCAATCTGCCATCCGCGCTCTTCTCCTTGTGAGCACAAATGCTCTCTGCCAGAAGAACAAAGGAAATGCCTTCCTGATGGAAGTCTCCCCTCAGTAGTTATGGGCGCAGAAAGATAACTCAAAACTGCTTACTGAAAACATAATCCTGAATGCCAACCAAAGCAAGAGAGACGCCAACTATCAGTGCCACCAAAGATCTTTAATGGTATCGAAGTAATAGATCTCCTTCCCAGTCTGTGACACCCTTGCAAAAGAGGGCAAAGTCAGATTAAATGTCTCCTTGTCAGTGTACTGTGATACCTTGCTGTGGCCTTGGAAAGTTGCGGAAAGAAAGAAGGAGAAGACAGAGAGAAAGAAAGCGCTGTGCCCTTTTCTCCTGTTCACAACATCAAATTGGTAATTATAATGTTGGTATTTGCCACATGCCAGTAGGAGACCCAGCACAGTGCAGACATAAAGACGATACTGTTTATTGCTCTGGGAATTTACAGTCCTGCTTGGGCAGAAAAGTAACCATGAAAAGATAAAAAAGCATATGATACTGGTTAAATCTTGGCTTTCTTAACTTCCTTGGCATTTGGGTCTTTTGTGTGGGATGAAGGGAGATGACAGAAATAGGATAATTGGAAGCTTTTGTAGTTGTGCACAGTGGGGATTTGAAAATGAAATGTACAGTGTTTGCCAGGCACAGCAAGCATAAAGAGGTCAGTTGTGGAAGGATCCAGTGTGCTTTGGAGGGGGTGCCATTTAGCCTAATTGTCCACATCCAGGCCAATGAGGTCCTCTGGCCACTCCCTTCATTTTAGAATGTCTTTTCCCTTTCACTGCCACTTTTAAAGCAGGTGCCCTTCTAATCCCCCCACCCACTTCTCCTGATGTTCAGTACACAAACATCTAGGAACATCTGCACCGTGGCATGGTGCCATACGTGGTGGCAGCCCAGCTACGATCACTTACCTCCTGAATGCAGCTGCCTCCTCATCAAACTTGTAGCTAAGGTCCACTGAGCATTTTATTCTATTCTAGCTACTGTGCTAAACTCTTTATAAATATTCTTTTATGGAGCCTCACAGAACTCAGTGAAGTAGGTGCTGTGCTTATCTTCTTTTTACAAGTGAGGAAGGTCAAGTTCAGAGAGGCTGGGTAACTTGTCCAGAGGCTCACAGCAAGCATGTGGGAAGGCCAGGAACCACACAGAGGCCCACAGACTCCAGCCCCGTGATCTTACCCACAAGGGCAAACACCACACTCTCAACCTCACCCTTCCCATTGTTGAAATGTGCTTGCCTTTTGTGCTGTATGCGCTCTGAGTTAGTGAAGATGATCATGGCTTCAGATGTTTTTTTCCCCAGCAAGTGATTGCTGTGTTTTAATAGGGACAGCCCAGACCAGAAACAGAAACCCAGACCCTAACTAATTCCAGTAGCAGGACTTAAGGCATGGAAAAATGAGAGAGGGGAATGACTGGAAAGCCAGTAGCCTTGAGGTTCTTCCAACCAACTGACTGTCAACTTGGCTTTCGAGAGGAGCTAGCCCTGATCTGGAGAGCAGCCTCCATTATCTGCCAGCAGGTCACTGGGCCTGAAAGCCATCATCAAGGAAATACTGAGGCGGAATAATCTGCATTAGGATTTGGACCAAAGATTTCTCCAGCAGGAGTGATTTTTCCCTCCTCCCCTCACCCTCCAGAGGACATTTGGCAATGTCTGAAGACATTGGCAGCTGTCCCAGCAGGGTGAGGTGGGGGATTTACTGGCATCTAGTGGATAGAGCATTCTGCAGAATGAATGACCTGGCCCAAAATGTCAGTAGTGCCGAGTTTGAGAAAACGTTATTTGTACAATAACTGGGGAACAAGTTTGACCAGAGTTACAAAAGTCTAAGGGATGGCCAATAAAGAGGAAATGAAGTGAGATGGGGCCCATCTCAGGCCCAGTTTTCAATGGCTGGTTGAAAACTCCAGAGTTTTTTCCCTCCAGAGTTTTTTCCCTCTATCCCTCGTATGTTCAAGGTGGTGTGACTGGTTAGTTAGTTCTGCCTGATTGAGTATACATAAGGGAAAGAAAACATGTGATTTTATAAATAAGACTTTAGCCTAGTGTAAAGAACAATTTGCAGTAGGAAGTGGGGCCCAGGGGTCACTATTATATGATTTTCAACAAAGAAAACTATTTAGATGAACCAGCTTCGAAGTCATGGTTTCTCAAAGTGTTGTCCATGTAGCATCTTTAAATTAATCACCTGGATGTTAGTTAACAAGTCAGATTAGTGACCATCAGGCCCTCTGAAGTCCTAGAGAGGTTCCAGGAATCCACGACTTTCAAAGTCCTACCATTGCCCAGGCTTGACTCACAGCCCCATGTCTCTATGGCCTCATGTTCTGGACTCCTGTTCTTCAGTTGACACCTAGTTCCTGTCTTCTTGTGTTTCCATAGATTGTTTGATGTGTTCCACCCAACCATCTCTCATGGGGACTGCAGATGGGCATTCTGTCTTAATTCTCTCTCTGTCACTCATACTTGGCATGGACCAGGACCAGGAATGTTTGCCAAAGAATCGGAGCCTCTCTGCATTTGTTCCCATTCTCATGAACCAGATGAAGTAGACACTGGTACCCCTGTCAGAGCTTGTCCAATCTTTGCTTGTTATTGCACTCCTTCCTGTGTACCTGACAAGAACAGATAGCAGAAGGTTAATTTGTCCTTTAATTGGGGACCTTGACCTATCACACATCAAAAGGTCAACAATTTATCACCGTGCATTCAGCTCAAGAAGGAAAGCCCAACGATTAATTCTCTGCAAAACAGAAAGAAGCTCTTGATTGAAAAAGCCAAGACCCTTCCATTATTCTCCAGTTTCTACCATGCAAGGTATTAAGGGCTTAAATCAAAGTATGCTATTAGCTTTGCCTCCTCCTGGCAGAGGCCCTAGGAAATTTGAATGCATTGTGACACCATTAAGGAAATGTTTGTGGGCAGACTATGCAAAGAGTTCATCTAGGCTATCAGGTCGACCAGCAAACAGTGTTGGTCTGAAGAGTTGGTGGTATGTGTGCTCAGGGTTTGGCATTTACGTGACAATTTGTCACCTTATCAAAATAGCTTGGGTAAAATTGCTTCATTGCCCTCCCTTTGTAAAGACACATTCTTCTGCAGTAAAGACCACCACAGAATAAAATACATGTAATTCCGATGTTATATAAATTAACCTATTTTTCCATTACAGCTTCACAGATTTGAAAGACCTTGGCCCTCTCCATAAAACTGTGTACAACGTGATTTTCAGGGTAATTATTAAACAGTGGGTGACGGTCATTGTGAAAGCAAGGTAATTAGCAATTGGAATGACTATAGGAGGCCAATTGTGGGTGCTTGTTTTATTTTAAAAGAAATAACTCTTGTGTGTAGTTAACTTTGCCAGCAGTGGGAAGCCGGCATGGGATCCAAGCCAGCCAGCAGAGAGAATGCCCGTCTCTGGGGGAAATGGCTGTTGGGCAGTAGTCCATGAGATCAAAGATAATAGCATTGATTCAGAGTCCCTCAACTCCCATCTTCTGGGAGGCTGTGTTTGAATGTCTTCATCCGATCATTTGTAAAAGAAATCATCTGCTTCAATCCAGAATGCCTTTCAGTCTTTAAAAGATAGAGGGAAAATTGTCCAGGAGAAAATATGTTGACTTGGGGTTGATTATTTTTTAATAGGAAAACAACATTAGGTGAAGAATTAGCTGCATGACTTTTTAAACAGCATTAACAATCCAGATATATGTGTGTGTGAAACATAAGCCTAGAACATCATCTAACAGCTGTGTGTGTTTGCATTGTTATTGTCATGTTTTTATGCTCTGGCTCTGGCCATGGTGTCAGGGGAGTGTGAGTTAAGGCATGGTCTTTGTAAGCATGAATGCTTGCCTCTTAGGAGCTCCCAGCTTTCCAACAGACCAAGCTAAAGTTGATGTCTTAAGGGTGGCTGAATGTCTTTACCATAAAGCAGGAAAAACTTCTGGATGGGTGATAAATACCTAAATATCCAACAGGACATTAAGAAAAGGGCAAACATTAAAGCCAGTATTCCTCATTTCCTATATCATGTGTATTAAGATAGTTATTAGTGAGATGTATGAGGGCCTCCAGCTAAATGTTTTTCCTAGTAGAAGTTTGTGAGCCAGTGATAAAGTCCACAATTGAGAAGACAAAAAAAAATCTATCACCTCTTCACTGATTGCTGTTAGATTCTAAGATGGGCTCATGAGACTCTGTAAGAAATGAGTTTTTTACTCCCCTTCACTCCCATGTCAAATCCTGATTAAGTGGGAAACTTTACTCCCTGAGACTTATTTAAATTCAATAATATAAACAGTATCATTACAACTTGATACATGTTTAAAGGGCTATGAGTGGAATACTATAAATTTTTTCAATATAGTAAAAATCCTTTATGCTTATGTACATGCACACACACAACATACACACAACAAACACACATGATGCACACAGTACCACACACACTCACACGCACACAACTGCAGTCTGTTTCTATTTTCGGCAAGTCTACATTCTCTGTCCGTGAAGTTCATATTACATGGCTCTCTTTCTTTTCCATGAAATTTCTCAATATTTTATATTAAAACAAATGCTATTTGCAGTGGAAGTTGGGGGACTGGAAGAACTATTCTATTCCACAGACATTGCTCTACACTTAGAAATAAAAGAGGTTTTGTTGTGTTTACGTTTAAACTCCTCAATGCTCCCCCAGGGCAACTCTGGGCTGTTCGGTCATCACCTTTGTAGCAGGAAGTAGTGAGCCTCAGCAAAGAGCACTGCTGCCTGGGGCCAGGCTCCGGAGGGACCACAGTGAAGTAGGAAGTAGCTACTTGTGCTTCACTTCCTTTAAATAACGTGGATGGTGGTGAGCCGGACCCAGAGATGTAGGCTTGCTTTGTCCTATGTGACCAAAGCCATGCAGCACACAAACCTTCAGGCAAAGGGGAAATCTATTGGAAATGGAAGAGGAAAAAAAAAAAGAGTTATCTTAATATCCTCTTACAGGGAAGGAGTGTGGGCAGACTATGCAAAGAGTTCATCTAGGCTATCAGGTCTGCATTTGTTCCCAGTTGCTCGAATTAGGCTCTGTGGATTCAGGCATGACATCATGGGTAGCTGTTTAAGACTTAACCACCAAGGTTTCAGTGACTCTGTATTCCTAACAGTGCTTTTTGGAGCATTTTTATCAAGTTGGTTCAGATACAATGCCAATGAAACCCAAGGTTCTTTCCTCTAATTTCTGAGATTTGGTGAAGATGTCATTTGCCCATCATAGAGCCTATTCAATTATTGTGCAAATGGAATTAAACATTTTAAAGATGACTTCATAGAGGCGCCTAGGTGGCCTGTCAGTCAAATGTACAATTCTTGGTTTCAGCTCAGATGGTGATCTCAGGGTTGTGAGGCTCCACTCAGCATGGAGTCTGCTTGGGATTCTCTCTCCCTCTCCCTCTGCCATTCCCATGCATGATTTTTTTCTCTCTCTCTTTATCTCTATCTCTCTCTCAAATACATAAATCTTTTTTAAAAGAAAAGATGACCTTCGGACTTGCTACCTAGCTTATTGCTTTTGTTTTCTGTGTTTATATATCTGATTACTTCTCCATCACTATACATCTTCAAATTTGTCTCTTCGATTCTGCTGTCCCTCCCCACAGCTATAATTGTCTTTCTCACCCATATCTCATTGCTGGTTTTTCCCAGGAAGGAATCTATAAGCCAAATTTCTATCTCCTCTCACTCATTTCTTAGCACCCCTGCAACCTGTGTCTCCACTGCTCAGTGGAAGTGACACTCAAAGGCCACGTACTGTCCTCACCTAAACCTTTTTCTCAGTACACTTATGATGTTAAGCTTGTTTTTAAAAGGTGAAGCACAGAAACCAAGATGTAATCCAGAATAAGAACTACGTGGGAGACAGTTTTCTAAAGATGTTGCAAGACTCTCTGATTGTTCAACCAACCCCTCTTTGCTAGCTTAGAAAGAGACCACAAGCCAGAAATGCAGGCAGCCTCTAGACACTGACAGCAAGGAGATGGGGACCTCAGTCCCTCAACTACAAGGAATTGATTTCTACCAATAACCTGAATGAATCCAGAGCCAGGTTCTTCCTTAGCATCTCCAGAAAGGGACACAGCCAATACTTGGATTTCAACCATGTGAGCCCCTAACAGAGAATCACATTGTACCCCATACTGTGCTCAGATTTCTGACCCACAACTATGAGATAACAAATGCATATTGATTTAAGCCACCAAATGTGCAGTAAGCTGTTCCAGCAGCAATAGGAAACTAATACAAACACAACTTTTTCTCCAATTTCTAACATCTTAGCATTCAAATTCCTGTTTCTTCTAAAATATGGGTAATATTTCCCATCTTAACGAACTTCCAAATATCCAGACTCTTATCTATTGAAAACCACAAACTTACTTTCTCTTCCTGGTCACTATGGAGCCAGACTTTAAATACTATGAATATGTAGGTGTGTCTGTACGTAAATACAACCTATGTAGACTTAATAAATACTTACCATATTCAGCAAATGTCTATATATATACATACATATAGGAATTATGTGTGTATATGTAAAATATATATATTGTTCCTCAATGCCAGGTACTAACACTTATTATTTTACAATAATCTTATAAGCTATATATTCACTGTTCCTTGAATATATAAAAGACAGACAGAGGTCAAGTAATCTAATCATCTAATAGATGGCTAAAGAGGATTCAAATATAGATCTGTCTGGATTCAAGACCGCAAGATCCTTATTTTTCCTCTTGTTTATCTTTCACACTGAACCTTTTTGGACATTCTAAGTCCTACATCCATCTCTGCTCAGATGCCATGTAGCACTTTCCTTGAACTCCCTACAGAGTGCATCTGACTGCCGTACTACCTTGGCCTTTATCCCTGTGTCTTCTCAACTTCCTAAATGGCCTTCTATCTATCATATGTAAAAAAAAAAAAAAAAAAAAAAAAAAAAACACTTCAAGACTGTATTCTCAATTCTGTACTATTCTGATCTCCAAAAATTCAATTTAGACTTTTCAATGTTAACCCTTCTGAAGACATTCATCTTCACTTCTCCAGCCCTGATTTTTTCATGAGTTCCGAGCACATATTCAACAATGGTGCTGGAATGTCCATTTTCCTATCTTCTTGACCCAAACTTCAATTATCTCTACATCAGCATTAGTAGGAAGAGGAGTCCTCTCTACTTACTACCCTATGTCCCTCAGTCATATCATCCATTTCCTTGATGGCAAATTCAGAAACCTGCTGGCATCTTCGAATCTCCATTCTGGTTCAAAGCTTGGTCTCTGAACCTGGACTGTCTTCATTGAAATCCTATTTGTGCTACTTATTTTCTTTTGGACTTTGGACCAATTGCTTAACTTCTTAGGACCCAAATATCTTCTTCTATAAAACTGGGGTGATAATAATAATAGTAATAATACCTAGTCCACAGTGTTACTGGTTTAAAGAAGGTACTGTAAATTTATATCAGCACCCAGGATCCAATACGTGCTCAATAAGTTTCAGCTACCAATCACTTTCCAATGATCGCTGGATCTTCATTTGTAATCTCAGTGAAATCTATGATTATGTTTTTGTGGCCAAGTTTTCTACCCTCCACCATTCTGTTATTACCTGAGTTAATACTGCTACCAAATGAACCATCCAAAGGCACTATTTTAATTGTAATTCAAAAATCCTTCAAGATTTCCCATGGCTTTTGGGATATAATGGAAACTTCCTTATAAATGCCTTATCTTGGCATTCAAAGCTTTCTATTAATTGGACCTGGCTTCTATTTTCAGTTGTTTCTACCTCTCTTTCTCCTCCTCAACCTGACTATAGACAGGATGGACTTTCTACTTCTTCTTAAACACTCTGTTTTGACTACTTCTTACCTTTTGTAATAAGTGGTTATTATGCTTACTGTGAAATGTTTAAATGTCATCTAATTTATCCCCACAAAAATTCTCTGAGGTGGCCACTGTGCTATCCTTAATTTATGAAGGATGAGAAACCTGAGCTGAAAATATACAGTTAGGAAGTGGATTCAAATCCTTTTGAATCCAAGCTGATTCCATATCCCATGATCTTACCATTTTTTCTTATTCCTTCTTCATGCTACATGAAGATGAAAAAGGCATAAGATAGAATGCCTTCAAAAAAAAAAAAAAAAAAAAAAAAGATAGAATGCCTTCTAGATACTCTTTCCTGGAGTATTCTTTACTCTTCTTCCACATATTTGACTCCCACTATTAATCAAAGCCTTCCTTAGGTTCTGTCTTTACTATAAAAGCTTTCCTAGATTCCTCCAAACTATAGTGAACTCTTTTGTCAGCTACAGGCTTCTTAAGGCTAGGAAGGGCATTGTGTATTTCTCATGAAGCCAGCAATGCCTTGAGTATACCACTTAATAAATTCTGATCATGTGTTGGCACCAGATCTCTTTACTAATGAGCTTGACAGTGACTTCTGGTGGTTGAGCCAACTAATCTCTGATTTCCCTTTATTCCTATTCTTGCCCATTGTCCTAGGTAGGCTCTTTAAAAATTCTCCAACACATTTCTGAACTTAAACAGAAAATGAATTTATTGGAATGGTGTGGGGTATCAGAGAATGCCAAAGAAACAGACTTGGTCTGAAGTCAAGGAAAGCATAAGCCAATGGAGGTCTCTAGTGGTGCCATCTCATGGAATGCCATACTCTGTGCTACAGGATTTCCTCCTTCTTTGCAGTCACCCCAAGTTATGTCTATCTGACATCCCCATATGTGGCCTGGCAATGCCTCCTTCTGCCAGTACTTAAGGAAGCTGCAATCAACAGCTAAGCAAGGAGATAAATGAGTCATTCCCACATTGCAGAAGTCAGGGGAGTGGGAGGGACTCCAGGATAAAGAACTGTGGCGCCCAAAGAGGAATAGAGGAGACATTAGATGCAAATATTAGAAAGAGAGGAAGTCACACAAGAGTTGCTCAATATTATAAAATGCTTCATTACCAGACAACATTCCTATCTTTTATACTCATGAGTTAGAGATTTAGGCTACCATGGATAAGAGGGTCCAGAGATTGACTTCCAAGATTTGTGACCTCCATGTACGCACATTTTCTGAATACTTACATCTTGCTGAAAGGGAGTCTATAGGTTTTATTGGATCCTCAAATGGGTCCATAATCTAAAAAGGGTTTCAAAACACTATTTTCAGCTCTTAAAATAGAAATGTAATCTTATCCCAGGAAATCAGATGACCCAGAGGCAGACTCTGATAATATTGTAAAAGAAACAAGTTAAATCTGAAAATTCTGCATGTGCTATGATGTGGCTGCTCTTTTAACAGATGCCAGAGAGTTAGTTAGGGGGTAAAATCTATTTGGAGTTAAAGACATACACTGAAATTGCTAACCATTCAGTGACCACAGATCAAAAGGGCTTCTGTATGGAATCCTTATTTACCTAAGGTAATTTTAAAATAATGATACAGTTTACCTCCCCATTTCTTACTTTTATAGTATCTTGATATTTTTCTCATAGTTCTTGAAAGAAGCTTCCTTAGTGTCCACACTTTGACAAGGAATGATCAGTATCTCTCCTTCTCTATCTTACATAAATCACTGCATGACAAGGTAGAGATAGATGAGTGGCTCAAGTCCGGAGTGTATGGATGTGCTTCAACTAAGTCTGGTTATTTCCGGGGCAAAGGGAATGGCCCATCAGTAAAAAGCAGCTGTGATGAAAGAGAAGGCTTATTAAATAGGTAGATTATATCTATGTAGGCCATAGTTATTGGACAAGCTGGTTAAGTGAGAATTTTCCTGAAGATCACCACCTTCATACAAAATCGAGGACTGCGTTTATAAAAAGTGGCTTCTCAAGGTCAAATGTGACCATCTTATTTCATTTTTCTGCGGCAAAAAAAAAAAAAAAAAAAAAAAAAAGTTGGGGGAAGAAGGCTACAGTTTTATTTTTTTAATTTTTTTTAAAGATTTTATTTATTCATGAGAGACACAGAGACAGTGTGTGTGTGTGTGTGAGAGAGAGAGAGAGAGGCAGAGACACAGGCAGAGGGAGAAGCGGGCTGCATGCAGGAAGCCTGACATGGGACTTGATCCCGCGTCTTCAGGATCACGCCCTGGGCTGAAGGCGGTGCTAAACCACTGAGGCACCCAGGCTGCCCCACAGTTTTAAATTGATGGTCAAAGGAGGCTTTCTGAGGCAGAGACATTTGCGAGAAGACCTGAGGTAAGTTAACTAAAAGCCACAGGATATCTGGAACCACTCACTTCTGGATTGCACATTGTCACACAAGGGGGCCACCTTGCACCTGCACCGTTCAACGTGTTGAGCACCAGAAAGAAGATAGGGCTCTGTAACAGAAGTCTCCACAAAACCACACTAGATTGGCTCATGGTCCCCCGTTGCCCTAACACTCACTCCTCCTTCAAATATTTTTTATCTCATGCATTTAGTAGAAAATATTTTACTATAATCCCATAGCCTATGTTTATTTATAAAAATTATATGGTTCTTATCAATAGCTAATATTTCAAAACAATATACATAGGGGACAAGGCTCATCGGTAAGCATAATAAATGTAAGTCCCTCATTTTTTTTTCTTTTTTTTTTAATAAAGATTTTATTTCTTTATTTGAAAGAGAGAAAGAGACAGCCAAAAGGCATGAGCAGGTGGTGGGGAGGGGGGAGCAGCGGAGGAAGAAAGAGAAGCAGACTCCCCGCTGAGCAGAAGCTCTAGCCCAGAACCCTGAGATCATGACTTGAGCTAAAGGCAGACACTTAACTGACTGAGCCACCCAGGCGCCCCAGTCCTTTATTTATTCTTTCATTAAACGTAACAGTTACTGAGAAACTTCTGGATGCCGAATACTGTTGTCATCACCAAAGACATGGTGCTTGAAACAGACAAGATTCTCACTCTTAGGGAGCATAGAGTTGAGTGCAAGAAGACCAATCATAAGTCACATAAATAAGTTAAATGTATAGTGTTATCACATGCTAGTAAGTGTCATGGAGAAGAATAAAATGGGAAGGAGAATTCAGGTGGGTTTGAAGGGAGAGTTG